>NC_135325.1:113579786-115979786 GCF_048772815.1 Callospermophilus lateralis
TAGAAAAAATGTTTGAATGTGTGATTGAATACAATAACACACAAGCATAAAGAAAAGGAAATGATGTCATGCAAAATGATTGAGTCTTGTCTCTACTTAAACCTGAACAAAGCACATTGCTCTGCCTCACTGAGGTTAAGCATGCCTGTGGCAAAGCCCTGCAAGCAGAGACAGGAAGAAAGCACTGAGCAAGAATGTCAACAAAGCATTCTCCTGGACCCAGACGTGTGACAGGAGCCCTCTATTTGCTGCTGGTGCTCACACTCCAATAACAGGGCACTCAGAGAGAATAACTGCAAAATCCATAGGCCTTATTTCCTGCTAGGGTAAGTAGCAGTTAAGTATAGACCTGAAAACCTTGACATATAATGAACAGTTGGAATTTAAAGGATGTCTTATTGCCTACAATGTCAGTATTTCCATCCAGTTATCAAAATTCAAAGCTACCAGAAAAAAGACCTACAGATGAGTACAAGATTGGTGTATTAGTCAGTTTTTCATCACTGTGATCAAAATACCTGATAAGAACAACTTAGAGGAAGAAAAGTTTATTTTTGGCTCACAGTTTCAAAGGTCTCAGTCCATGGTCGGCTAACTCCATTACTCTGGGCCTTAGGGGAGGCACAATATCATGATGGAAGGGTGTGGAGGATGAAAGCTGCTCAGCTCATGAGGAGCCAGAGACAAAAGATAATCCCCAAAGGCACACTCCTAGTGACCTACTTCTCAGCCATACCCTACCTACCTACAGGGATGGGGATGCTCAGTTGGTAGAGCACTTGCCTCACATGCACAAGGCCCTGGATTCAATCCCAAGCACCACAAAAACCAGTACTTACCTGCTTACAGTTACCATCAAGTAGCCCATTCAAAGTATTAATTCATCAAATGGATTAATCCACTGATTAGATACAACTCTCATAATATAATCATTTCACTTCTGACTATTCCTGCATTGTCTAACACATGAGCTTTTCAAGGGACACCCCACATTCAAACCTTAACAATGGACATGGCTGGAGATAGACATTTTGATATGGCAACCAACCAGCCACCATGCTCCAGTGTCTCTGGAAGTGCTTTGTGGAGTTGTCCTTGCTGCTGCAGATCTGGGGACTTGGTAGAACATAGTCCTTGCAATTTAATCACATTCATTTTAGCAAATTAAGAAAGTTCCTTAAAGAGAGTTGAAATACTTTCCCCAGCAAAGTCAATGCAAATGTAAATACTTAGTGTGACCCTGAAGACCCCTGAGTGCCTGGATTATCTCCTAACCATGAACCAGAGTAGGCTCAAGAATATAGCCCAACACAAAAGGGAAGTTCATTAGCATTTTCAACATTTCTCTCTCTCATCATAATTTCTCTTGGATTCAATATAGTGTATATCTACAAAAAGAGTTTATATATAGCTTACCTGTCTTACAGCGTGATTCATTCTATATAAAATGTGACATCTTATATTTGAACATATACTCTACTCACTTTATCCTTTCATTAATGTTACAGTTCTCTCTTAAAAAGAGAAGTTCTCATAAACCAGCACCCCGTGTATCTGTGCATATGTGAATGTAAATAAAATAACCAAGAAAATATTATACTATGTAAAGGAATAAAAGCCAAAATTTAATAAGCCTATCCCAAAAAGAAAATGAAAGCTTCAAAGAACCTGACAGATTCAACCATTAAGCCTTCTTCTCCCTTTAAGGCATTATTCACAGAAACAGGTTTGTATTAAATTATAAAAATATTTTTTCAGTAAAACTGCTACATTACCTGTTCATAATTCCAATATTTTGTTTTCAAAGGAGGGTTCACATGAAGAAACAAACCCCAAAGACAATGCCTGTGGACTAATTCAATCACACCATTCATGACTTTCCTTTCCTTTTCCCCTTCTGTCTGCTCCATTTGGGAGCTAAGAAGCAATTAGTGCTGTCTCTATGTGCTATGGTTAACCATGAAGAACTCAATTCAGAAAGTCCAACTGTTGCTCACTCATGCCAATTAAAGTATTCTGTGCTTAAATTTGCTCCAGGCCATCTTTTAGAAATGAGCCTTTGTGACCAAAATTCTCAAAAGGGGAAAGGCACTGGAAATTAATTAGTACTATTCCTAGGTACCAGCAAGGATGCTGCAGTGCCACTGTGATTCAGGAAAGCTCACCTGGGACTTGAAGCTATGCTCAGAATTTGCACTAGCTCACCTATTTTCTAAGTTGATTTTTACTAATGACAGATACTGGCAGGTCAGTTCAGGCAAGGTAAAATTCAAAGAGTAAAGAACCAAAAGTTAAGCTGAACTTTCAATTCACAGTACACCTGGCCTTAACCTTCTGCTTCAGAAGAGATTTGTATATCAAGGATGGTGCTTCAAATAAGCAGGGATATGAAATCTGCCTCTAAGTTGTCACTGCTGACATGACATTTAATGGTGACAAAGGGGAAAATAACATTTGGGTCCTCTTTTATGTGACCTGTTGATGAATGTCAAAATAAACGATGTCATATTTGGAAATAGTTAGTGTTCCTTTGCTCATGCTAACCTTTCCATCTCTATCCTATCCCACCCTCTCCTCCCTCTCTCCCCCCACCCCACAAAAAAACAGCAAAGTAGTAAATTGACCTGTCATGATGATGGAGTGCAGCAACATCTTAATTATAACACACTGCTCTGGCTATAACAAAAAGTGGTTCTGTTACAATATTTGCTTTGACAAACTGTCACTGCCCAATATCTCCTTAGCATCTTGTACTCGACAAAATTGTGAGATTATCTCCCACCAAACTTTTAAAAAACTGTGAGAAATACTCTGATATATTGACTGTGAGGTTCCTCCAACCTGGGGTGGGGGGAAAGACCTAATAGAGTGATTGGGACTAATAGAAACAAATTTTGTTCTACATTTATGCTAACTGTCAAGCACACATTTGAGACCTCTCACGTCATTTCACTGTCTTCTCATTTTTAGTAACTTTTGTTAGCTCTTCCCTATCTCCCTGGCCTTTAAACTGTTAGAGGGCTCCAGTCTTTGGACATCTTCTGTTTCTATATTCACTATGAAGTTTGATCTTTATTATCTGCTTCATGGCTTTCAATTCCATATATATAACTCCTAAATGTGGATATATCTTCTGAGACTAAGATGTGTATGTTCAAGCTGCCTCCTCAATAGTTCCACTTGAATATCAATAAGTATCTCAAAATTAACATATGCAAAACCCAAACCTTGACTTTTCCCAACATCCAGCTGTGCCTCAATCTTCCCCATCTAAATTTATGACAATCTACCCTCCTAGTTGTCAAGCCAAATCCCTGGAATCATCCTAACTCCTCTTTCTCACACCCCAAACCTGTTAAAAATTCCCACTTGCAATACTTTCAGAATACATCTAAAACTCCATCATTTTTCACTTCCTCCACTGTCACCACCCTGGTCAAGCCACCATCATCTCTCTCCTGGATTGTTGTAATACCTTCTTCACTGGTTTGCCACTGACCTTTACCTTCCAGCCTGTTTTTTTTTTCTTTTTTTAGGAGGGGTACCAGGGATTGAACTCAGGGGCACTCAACCACTGAGTCACACCCCAGCCTTATTTTGTATTGCATTTGAGACAGGGTCTCACTGAGTTGGCCACACTAGGCCCAGCCTGTTTTCAACACAGCAGCCAGAGTGATCTTCTTAACACATGTCAAACCATATCACTTCTTTGCAGAAACCCTACTACTGGCTCCCCATTTCTTGGAGAATATAAACTCAAGTCCCTGTGCTGGCCTACAAGGCCCTCCATGATCTGGACCTTCATGTGCTGTCTAACTTTGTCTCTTAACCATTCTCTGTCTCCATCACTCAGCTCCAATCATCTAGCATTTCAGCAACATAGCTATAAATGGACCCATATCAAAGTCTTTGCACTCACTGTTATCCCTCATCTGCAACTGCCTTTCCCTCAGGCATCTGCACACATCATTTCCTCAATTCCTTCAAGTCTTCGTTCAAATGGCACCTTCAATTTCCAAATGGCACCCTCTCCCATAATCACATATGCCCTCTGTTGCCCTCCCTTCATTTACTCCATAGCACTTTCCACTAACATATTGTACATTTCATTTATTGCTTAATTCTGTGTCCCCTGACACATAAAAATATATTTGATAAGAAACATTTATCTTTTTCTCTACTTTATCCCTAGCACCAAGAAGAGTACACCTAGAACATGATGAGTGCTCAATAAATATCATTTGAATAAATGAATTAAAATCCCAAGGCAATTAATCAATTCAGAATAGAAATAAGGCAAACACATTAAAGTAGCTATACTTTGAATAAAATGTGGACTCCAGTCAATTATTCAAATTATTTGAATGAGGAGAGAAAGAAAAAACTAAACTACTTAGCAATGAAACAATAAGGTCAGGAATGACGACAGAGTGGCTAAGCAAAGTCACCCAGCCCATGAGGCATCACCAAAGCACTCAAGACCAATTCTGTAGGCCTGATTCTTTAAAAAAATAACCTGAAAATCTCATGATGAAATACTATTGACAATTAAATTAGCCATATGAATAAAGGCAAATTCATCTAACACCATGCTGAAAAGTTGTCATTTTATTGTATAATATGGCTACAATCATATCTAAACAAAATTACCAAGTCTGATTATTTCTTTTATCTGATAGTTCATCATCAATAGAAAACAGGCTTGACTCAATAGAAGGAAAGTGATAGATGTTATAGGAAGAAAATAAGGTTTACAAATGAATTAATAATCATGTTTGTCCTTTCTACTATAAAGCTTTGCCTTCATCACCACTCATTTTTGTCACTTGAATGGAAAACCTATCTTTCAAGTATATATTTTAAGTCAGGATCTTCATTCAACCTGTACTTTTTTTTACCTTTGATATTTTTTTCCAAGACATATTTTACTCTGACAGGATTTCTCAGATGAAAGCAGAGTTCAAGATAGGTTACTACACAAAATTCTAATTAAATATTTGAGAAAATAGGTCTTTTGACCCAACAAGTATTCAAAAATCTATTTATTCATTTCCCTTCTAGTATACTAAAAATTTTAAGGTAGGGTTTAAGATGGCTGAACAAACAATAACCAAGTTAGCCTGAAATCAACTCAGTTCCTAGGATAGAAGAGTTTGATAATGGCAAGAACACTGGCTACAACTCAGTCTTTGCTTCCATATCTGTAAAACAGACAACTTTTTTCCCTAACCATCTCAAAGGACGACTGGGAGAATTAAGTATGAAAATAAAACACTGTCTAGTTATAAGCCAAGATACTGGGAGAAGTAGGAGGAACTTTCCTCTACATAGTTCCCAAGCTGGGAGAGTAAATGGAATTATTAAAATATAGAAATATTCGGTCTCCAAAGAAAATGAAATGCTTTAAAAGGCAAAAGAATAGTGTTCTGTTAAATCACTCAAAAATTCCTTTTATGTTTCATCTGTTATGATGTATTATCTTTGGAGACAATATGATGCTTCTCTTCTAAAAATGTCAGAGCTTTGAGTATAATAATTTAAGAATTTCAGACAAGCCAATGAATTTCTCTTAGAGATCCTTTATGAAAAATGACCAAGCGTAAATCCTTTACCCTCGATTTATGCTAAAACAATCAATAACTAGAGTGACTGACTGACTTGTAATTGGCTATATCCTACCAATATTGTTCTTGAATCTAAAATTCAGGGATGCAGCAACTGCTTTTACAAGAGACTAAGGTACATATTGAAAACTAGCTACTTACATCCACTATTTTTTATGTCAAAAAACTTATACTACAACCTGAGTAGAATGGCATCTTCTCTGTTTCCTTTTATCCACATAGTCACATTATGCCAGGCAATTGCTCCTCATTTTCCCTGGACTCCTTTGCTCATCTGAAGATTCTGACACAGAGAGGACACTTAGTGATTATCATCACATCCTCCAGTTCTTGATCTCTGCATTCAGAGATGCAAAAATGGCTGGTAATAGATGTAAATGCTAGCTGCCCCCACCCTAAAATGATAAACACTTAAAAAGCAATGCTTTAGAGTGGACAGGTAAGCACACCATACACTGTACACTGCCAAGCAGTATCCATGAAATCATCAATTTATTTTTAAAATTGACATGTTTCTTTCTCTTCCTCTCTCACTGCCCCTCCCTAATCTAGGGAAACAGGAAAATCTTTCTTTCTCATTCTAGGCAAAGTTATCTGTACTTGAGTACACACCCTCCATAAGAACCAAGTAATCCAGACTTTGGAGATGGTACCAGAACATCTCAGAAATGACTATCTCCCAAATTAACAAGGAATTACAACTCAGACAGAGGACACATGGAATGTAGCCTTTGAGGCACCTCTTAAAAACAACAACAACAACAACAAAAAAAAACCTGTTCTATTCCCCCTGGTGGGCAGAATCACAGCCTCTGGACAAGAGTCCCCTGTGTTTCTCCTTAGCTAGCAAAGCCATAAAACTTCTTTATCCTTTTTCTTAAAACCTTGTCTTCATTATTGGATTAGCATGGGGACAAGGACTGAGCTTTAGAAAACAATAGCCAAAAAGTAGAAATTTTCATCCATTAATGAATAGATAAATAAAACATGTTACATTTATACATGGGACATTTTTAGCATAAAAAGGAATAAAGGATTCATATATGCAATAAGATGAATGACTCTTATAAACATTATGCTAATTAAATGATGCCAAACATAAAAGGACTACATTTTTTATAATTCCATTTATATGAAATGTTCAGAGTAGGCAAATCCACAGAGACAGAAAGTATATTGATGTTTTCTGGGGTCTTAGGGTGAGAGGAAAATTGGAAGGGACTAATGTAATGGGTGCAGAGTTTCTGTTAAGGGTGATAAAAAAAACAGCCTAAAATTAGTGGTAATGATTTCAGAACTCAGTGGATATGCTGAAAATCATTGAATTGTATACATTAAAAACATGGGTACTATAGTATAGAAATTATATTTCAATACAGCTGTTATAATTTTTAAAATTAACTATTTTGTACTTACCAGAGCTTGTATTTAAAAAACAAAAGGAGAGAAAAATATAAGGATTTTTCTAAAAAAAAGGGATAGAAAAAAATAAACCAACCAAACATTAGCCAAAAGAAGGGTGCCTGCTATAATTTTATTAGTAGCAGATAAAGTAAATTTTAAGGCAAATAAGCATTATTAGAAATAAAGGGCAACAATTCATACTGAAAACCACCAAAATCTTTCAATATGCTATTAATGGTAAAGAGGTCAATATGTTCTATAAGAAGATACCACTATCCTATAACTATATATACATAATACAGCTTCGAAGTATACAAAGCAAAAAATACATGAAAACTAAATAGAAATTGACAATTCAATGATCATAAAGAAATACTAACACACTTATCTTAAGAACTAATAGTGTAGATTAACAAAAAAATCAGTACAAATAAAAGTTCTGAATTTGATGTCATATTCTGCATCCAAAAAAGCCAGAATTCCCATTTTCTAATGGCACATGGAACATTTATCAAAATCCACTATACACTGAGCCATGAAGAAAACTTCAATGAATTTGAAATACTGAAACCAATCAGAATATATTTTTTAACCAAAATATAATTAAAGTAGAAATTAATATCAGAAAGATAAATAGGAAAAAAGCCCAAGTGAATGAAAATTGTACAGCACAAATAAAGCAACCCACATGGTGGGTGGTGGTGACTTAAATATCATTTGAAGCCTTAAAGTTTTTGCTGTGGCCCTTTCGGGCTGCTCTGTTACAATATGATTCCAGGGCCAGCTTGAGACTTTCAGGATGTTCACACACAGGATTAGGACATCTTCTCCAACTCTCTCCCTTCTGGGAATTATCCATCACTCATGGATGCCTATGTTTCTTTCCCTGGTTCTCCTGGCCAGAAAGGCAGCACTATTTTGATCTGACTTTTAGCTTCCCTTATTGCCCCATTGCACTGATCAACTGATGCCTGCACTTAACTCAAAGCCACACAAATATAAATGCACAGAAATCATGCCCATGGCCATGTACTTCTCCAATTTTCAGTTCTCTTCCACAGTTGATCTACCTATATTTTCCCTCAGAATCTTCAGGCAGTTATCTTTGTATTTTATCTAGATTGAATAGTTGGCAGTGAGAGAAATGGTCTATAAAGGGGTTACAACCTCATAACAGAAGCTAGACATCCCACATTGTGATTTTAATTCCATTCTTTATCTGACAACAATGAAGCAGGATGACCATTGCTTTCTCATCTCATCAGAAAATATGAAGTAAGATAATGGAATAGCATATTTAAAATGATAAATGGAAAAAAAGCTACATAGAATTCTGTATCCAGTGAAAACATCATTCAGGAATGATGACATAATAATATATTTTTCAGAGAAAAAGGAAAATTAAGAAAATATATTGCAGTGTTCATTAGACTGAAGGAAAATTTTCTGGAAGGAAGATTGAATCTTCAAGAACAAATGAAAATAATTAGAAATGGTTTACTTCTTAACTTTTTATTATTATGCTTTCATTGGTATATTACAGTTTTACATAATTGTGGGGTTCATTTTGACATATTCATAAATACACATAATTTGTTCCATTTAAATCTTCAGGACTATCCCTTCTCTTCCCTTCTCCCTCCCCCTGATTCCCTTGATCTACTCTATTGGTCTTCCATTAATTTATTGTTAATATATGTTTTTAAATATTGAATATATAAATATTACTCTTTGAAGAAAAAGTATAATATTTTATGTGGTTTTCAATGTAGGTAGGTGCAATACACATAATAATTATAACACAAAGGGTAACACTGGTTTAAAGGGATCTACATGGTTAAGGAGTTTCTATGTTTTACATGAAATTGTACCATATTTTAAATAAACTGATAAAGTTTAGGAATGTATATTGTAAATTGTAATGCAAACACTGAAAGTAGTATGGGCACAGTGCTATTATGGTAAAAAAAAAAAGATTCAAAGATATTGGTCACCCAAGAGCACCAAGCCACAAAGAGGCTGTGCTCATATTTGAACCCAGGTTGTTGAACTCTAAAGTGCATTCTTTTCACCACTATCTACTGCCTCCTCAAACTATGTGTAGTCAAATGCATAATCTTTGAATTTCTGTACACCAAGTCATAGAATCACTCCATAAGCTAAGAAATGAAATTCCATTATTGGTCTTTTTTTTAAATTTTTTTTAGTTGTAGTTGGACACAATATCTTTATTCATTTTTATGTGGTGCTGAGGATCGAACCCAGTGCCTCACACATGAAGGCGGGTGCTCTACCACTGAGCTATAGCCCCAGCCCCCATTACTGGTCTTATAAGTATAAGTCAGGTGGTGGTAAAACTTTTTAGTCACTAGATGACCTAATACCCTAATGCATTACTTCACATGTAAGGAACAGTTCCTAAAATTTTATATATAAAATATCATAAGATTGGGGAGGTGCTCTACTGGAGATTGAACTCAGGGCTTCATGCATACCAATCAAGGTTCTACCACTGAGCTATATCTCCAGACCAAAATATTACAATTTTATCCTGCACACAAGATTATCCTCCACAAGATAAGAACAGTTCACAAAATGTTTTTACATCTGTTATTTCATTTAATCCTCTTATATTATCATGAGGAATAAAGTCATTATCACTTACATTTTTATGATGAGGAAACTAGGACCCAGAAATGTGATGCATATGACTCAAGATCTCACACAATAAATGACAAAAATGCAAATTGAACGTAGATCTTTGGTCTTAAAAGTCTGCCTCCAGTTTACTAATATAACCTAATTTTTGAGGCCCATCACTAAGTGGCATATGAAAGAGAAATTGTTATAATTTCCACAAAATATTTTTGAAGAAAAAGAATTGCTAACTGTAATTAGAAAAACCACTCTTTTCCTGCTCTAGCCATATTATTATATTGCCTCTATCATGTGAAAGAGATGGCAAGTGCCCACCTATGTATGCATAATGATGATTAATTAATACAGGTTCAGTCAGGAGGCACACTGAGACCTCTGCAGGGAGCCAGTAGAATTTCATCTCCTCCTTTTCACTTCTTTCTGAGGCTTACCTAGCTTGCAGAGTGAAGGCCTCCATCCGGTAGTATGGAGAAGCATCTCTAAACACACAGAGGAATGATCCCCGAGCAGAGTGATCAATAGTCCAATGCACATAGCCCCAGAGGTTACACATTAGCACATCAGAATTGAAAACTGTGAGCAGCTGAGGTAATAAAATTCAGCTCCCAGCTCCATGGAAAGTGAGAGTAAAGTAGACTATAGACTGGTAGAAGAGAGTTTAGAGGAAAACTGGTGGGCCAGGTGGAAGAAAATGAGGCAGAACTCCAGTGAGATGGTCTACTCGAAGGGTTCGCCTCAGGCACAGTGAATACAGGCCCTGGCAACAGAAGGAGGCCCAGGTCTCACCTGATGGCAGGGATGGGACTTATTATACTTTCTGCCTCAGGTCTGGTTTGGGCTAAATCCATAGCCTGGAGACTGGAGAGGCAGAGGTTAACTGTGAGAGTTTTCCCTAAGCAGAAAGAAAGCTCAGCACTTTATTGAAGATAATAATATAGTTTTCCTACAGAGTCTGATGTATGGGAAAGGAGCAAATCAAAGACCTAATATTTTGTTCCTATAACATAAACTCATTGTTAAAAACCAGTGCACTCTGGGCTGGGATTGTGGCTCAGTGGTAGGGTGGTTGGTTGCCTTGCACTTATGAGGCACTGGGTTCAATCCTCAGCACCATATTAAAAAAAATAAACAAAATAAATGTATTGTGTCCATCTACAACTAAAAAATATTTTTAAAACTAGTGCACTCATTTCTGAGACATTCTTTTTTTTTTTTTTTTTTGGTACCAGTGTTGGAACCCAGGAGTGCTTAATCACTGATCCACATCCTCTGCCCTTTTTAAAAATTTTTTTTGAGAAAGGATCTTGCTAAGTTGTTTAGGGCCTCACTAAGTGCCTGAGGCTGGCTTTGAACTTGTGATCCTCTGGCCTCAACCTCCCAAGCCACTGGGTTACAGGTATATGCCACCATGCTCAGCCTTCCATTATATCTTATGGCTGCTTCTCTTGGCAAAATGCAAGAGAGTGTTTCAGGAGACATCTACTGAGAGAGAATGCTGGTGGTATTCATTCCCCAAGCTAGGCAAGCCTCAGAGAGAAGTGGAAAGGAGGAGATGGAATTCTGCCAGCAAAATCCCACTAGATCACTCTTGGCATGAGACTTGCTTGCCCAGCCTGATACAGGCTGTCTCTCTGGGCTTTCATTTTCTAAGTATACTGGCTTGTCTTCTAACACCCAAGAGGCTATCTGACAGCCATAATTACCAATAGGCCATCTGACAGTCATAATTGATTCCCAGGTATAGCGTGAGGGCTATTTATTTTGTGGATGGCTGAGCCCATCTGAGAGAATAAGTCTAATACCAGTTTTTCCCCTTAACAGTTGTTCTGATGCCATTTTCAGTAATTGTTTTCTCAACCCCCAAAATACAGAATACTTCATGTATTTTAGTATCCTTTGTATGCGTAACACCATTCTTGTTCCACAGGATTTGACAAAGAAAAGTAACTGGTTACCAACCATTTTTAATTTAAAAAAAAAAAACTCTTTATGAGTCGATTATAGCTGCTTCACATGCAAACAACTCACTATTCAGGACTCTGAGTTATCTTTTTTTTTTCAGAGAGAGAGAGAGAGAATTTTTTAATATGTATTTTTTAGTTTTCAGTGGACACATCTTTTATTTTATTTTTATGTGGTGCTGAGAATCGAACCCAGCACCCCGCGCATGCCAGACGAGCACGCTACCGCTTGAGCCACATCCCCAGCCTACTTTGAGTTATCTTGACCAGAAATATTCAATGTGGAATTTTCTCAGTACCATATTTTGGGGTACCTCTTTGAACCCTTAGCATGTTCTGAGAGCTGTGTCCACATTAATTTCTGAACCATCCTTGAATCCCATATTGCAATCACAAAGATCAGGCTGATGGTTGACAAAGATTTAATCAGAGCATTTAATACTCACAAATTTTCTGCCAATTGATTGTCACTTTACAGAATAACTGAACCAATCAGTTTGAGTGAAACTCAATATGGTCCTTGGAAATCTGCCATCAAAACCAAAACTCTCTGTAGTGAAACTTTGCATAAACCCATGTCAATCATGGCCTAGTGCAAGGAGGATATTATTTCTACAGTGAAACAATTGAGTGAGGTTATTAAAAAAAAAAAAAAAACTTCGGTAATTTAGTGTTACAATTACAGGGAGGGAAGAAGGTAATGTTTAAAAAACATAGGTTTGGGAATCAGACAAACTTTGATCTAAGTTATATCATTTCCCAGCTGTGACTTAGCAAAAACTTCATCTCTCTGAGTCTCAGTCTCCTCATCTGTAAATTGAGAAAAGCAAAAAGGTCAACTTCAAAATGTTATAAAAATGAAAAGATAATAAGTTTGAAAAGAACTGAAGATAAGCTCTGGTGTTGGACTCATATTCAAAAAATGAGCACTACTGATACAGTTACAAATATTTTAATTATTCACAGACTCTGCAGTGAGTTGATCACACATCCTCAAGTGCAGTCAACCTCAAATACTACTTGGATTGCTCTGCTAAGTGCCTTACATTCACTGTCTTAGTTCATCTTATTTAACCCGGACAACCATTCTATAAGGTCGTGCCAACAAAATAGTTAACCACAGGATTTTGCAATCAGAAAGACCTGTGTTTGAATTGTGGTTTTACCCACATAATAGGCATATGATCTCAGAGGAGATATAGTACCTATCTTATCTACAGAGTATCAATTTCCCCAACTGTAACAAAAATTTAATTCCTACTTCATGGTGCTCTTGTGAGAGGTCAAGGGGATAGCATAAATAAAGTTCCTGGCACATAATTTGTGTTCAATGTTAGACAACTTCCTTCTCTTTTTACAATTTAATAATAAAAGGACAAATGTGGAAGTTTTATATTACCTTATCATTCCTTAAATCTACAGATTAAGCCAGAATTTGTAAGAAGACAGCCAAGAAAAAAATGAAAACGTCAAGCCTTCTTGGAAGAAGTGGAGAGGAAAAAAAAAGGAGATTTTGATCTCAGCTTTTGTAAATTACTCCTGAAAATAGTGCTATTTTTACTTGAATGTGGTGTTATTACTCAATTTTATTCACTTGACAACTATTTCAGTAGTTCTTCATTGGGGTTGTGTTTACTGGGAAAAAGCATATTGTGACATTTGAATAAACCATTTTAGAAGATCCATTTTGGCTAAATATAGACAATGTAGATGTCGGGGAAGCAGAATCAGAAATCAACCCAGTGGCTAAATTCATCTTAATGGTATCAAACCTTAGCTATCAATTCCCAGAAATATTCTAACTGGCCCCTTCCCAGCAAGACATGATTCAGCCCTGGACATAACATTTACAAGCTATCCTGGCCACAATGTGCCACATGCCCAGTGTTCACAAACTCATCTCCTCAACTACCCACTTTATTCACACCATACCTTTTCCTTACTCTGACTCCTTTCATCCACTGGCCCTTCATCATTTAAACATTAAACCACCCCCTCAATGGGGAATTGGGAGTGGATGAAAAAGAGACATTAATCAAAGGGTACAGAGTTCAGTTAGGGGAAATAAATACTAGTGATATATTTCATAGCATGGTAATTAGAGTCAATAATAATGTATATTTATTCCAAATTCCTACAAAGTTGACTTTAAACAGTTTAATCACAAAGAAATGATAACTGTACAAGGTGATGGATACTTTAGTCTGATGTGATCATTCCAACAATCAAATCATCACACTATATCCCATAAATATATAAAACCATGTGTCAATTAGGAAGGCAAAATTTTAAAAGTAAATCACCTCTTCAGCTGAACAGATAATCTAATCCATCTAGACTTCCCTCCTTGGTTTCTTCATAGCTGATGTTTCCATTATCTCCATACTTCATGAATTCTGATAATTTGCAGAATAAACATCCTTTTTGAATCAGTTTGTCTCCCTAGAAGATTTCTGTCTATACACTGCCCCAGCCTGCAGTTTCCTAAGCCTATTCTACCACAGCCCTGGACTGACATGAATGCGCAATGTAGAACCCAGGGGTCAGCAGTCCAACAGTCTTCTATGCAAAAAATCTGAACTTGAAGGTAAATGAGATTCTTACAGAATAAAACTTCTTCCATGGGTCCATCCACATCCCATTTTACTCTTCCCCCTCACATTATTCCAGTTCCAATTTCTTTTAAGATCAATCCTCACACTCACCCAAATTCAACATCTTCCCCCTAATTATTCTTTCAGCATATAGCCATTTGGATTGGTATTCCCATTAGTCAATACAAGGGACAGCTACTAAAGAAATATCCTTCAGAGTTGATGCTGATCACACTAGCATCTTCAATAGGCTTGGCTGAATGGTTTAGCACAACAGCATTTACATTTTGTTATAGTTTAGATATGAGGTGTCCCCAAAAGATCATATGTGAAATAATGCAAGAAGGTTCAGAGGAGAAATAATTGGGTTATGAGAGCCTTAACCTAATCAGTGAATTAATCTGATGATGGGATTATTATCTGACTGGTAACTGAAGACAGATAGGGTGTGGCTGATGGAGGTGGACATTGGGGTATATATTGTGTATGTGGTGAGCAGAATTTCTCTCTTTACCTCCCAATCATCATGTGAGCTGCTTCCCTCCATCATAGTCTTCTGCCATAATGTTCTGCCTCTTTTGTTACCAAAAGAATTTAAGGTAGCTTACTATATTATTTTATTTATCTCATTTTAATTCACAATATAATTAAAATTGTAAGTAAGAATATAAAAAGTGAAGAAATTGAAGTAAGATGAAAATAATGGTTGAAAGATTAAAATAGGGCCAGATGTAAGGTTAGTATTCAAAATGTCTACTGAAAGTCTGGAACACTTGCTAATTGGTGAGCCACAAAATTCACCAGAATGAAGGAAGAAAAGTGGTTACAAGATTTACAGTGGGGCTGGGGATGTGGCTCAAGCGGTTGCGCACTCGCCTGGCATGCGTGCAGCCTGGGTTCGATCCTCAGCACCACATACAAAGATGTTGTGTCCACCGATAACTGAAAAATAAAATATTTAAAAAGTTCTCTCTCTCTCCCCCTCCCTCTCTCACTCTCTCTTTAAAAAAAAAAAAAAAAAAAAGATTTACAGTGCTCGTAGGAAGTAAGCCAAACAAAAGAAATAGGAGTATTCCTGGTTCTGAATCCAGTCATCACATTATCTACAGCAACACATTTCATAGAACTGTTTCCTCTATGGCCACTCCTGCTGGCTGATGGCTTTAGGCCAAAGCACAATCCAGCTTCTACAGGGAGTCAGAATGATCAGATCCAGGTCAGTAGCTCTCCAAAAGCCTCACTTAATTTAGAGAGACATTTAAAAATTTCTGTAGGAATGGGTAGACAATATAACTTTTAAGTAATCCTCCATAAATATGGTTCCTACAACTGAGTTTTCATTTTTAGCATCAGTAAGTCAGTGTACATATTCCCTGATAAGTCACTTCCACGAAGCTCTTTTAGACTACCAGTTAAAATTGAATCATGTACTTTAACAGTAAGTCTACCTATAGTGAATAAAATACGCATGCTATTTAGAAATATAAAATAATCATAAAATGCCTAATCTAGAACAATGTAGTTTCTGGTACACACTTTAAAATAAATGGTGTGTCAGATAAATAAATAAAATGGTAGCTCCTGTGATGTGCTCTTCCTGACAGCCATGCTCTAAACATAGATGGGATCTGTGATTTGTTTCTAACCAAAGCATATGTTAAAAATGATAGGATGTTACTCTTATGATTAGATTACATAGTATAAGGTTTCACTTTGTTAGCAGTCTGGCTCTAGAAACTTCTTCCTGACTTGATGAATTAAAGGGTCATACTAGGGAAGCCCACATGTGAAGGAACTTAGGGTAGCCCCTCAGAAGTATAGGTAGCATCCAGCCAACACCCAACATAAACAGTATCTTCTGTCTTTATAACCCCAAGAAAATGAATCCTGGTGACCACTTAAATGAACTCAGGAGCAGATTCTTCCCTAGTTCAGTATAAAATGATTTCACAGCATGGCTCATATCTTGATTGCAGCCTTGTAAGTTCTTAAGCAGAAGACCCAGTAAAACCATGCCTAGACTCCTGAACAACAAAAACTAAAATAATAAATGAATGTTGTTTTAAACCACTAAGTTTATGATGATCTGTTTTTGCAGAAATTGGTGCCCAAAATCATCTCATAGACTTGTTCAAAAATGGCAAAATAGCAGTCTATTTGTTAACTACAAGTCAGTTAAAGGATAAGGAACATCTATCATCAAGGAAACCTTTAGTTTGAGAATATAGAAAATCTTGCTGGTCACAACAGCAAGACTAGTTGAGGATCAAAATTTCTCTTGCTTTATGCTAGTGCAACCATTTCATTTGCATTGTCTGTGCCCTGGCTATGTGCAAAGCACAATTATTAGGTTCTGGGAGAGCAAAAACAGGGAAAAAGACAAGAATCTACCCTAAAACAAGTTACAAGTTGCTCAGGGACCAAATATATACAAACAAAACATATACAAATAAAACCTACAAATATTAAATAACATATCAATTTTACTGATGCAGGGAACCCATTCAGAAAAATAATAGGCATTCTAAAATGCATGTCCACTCAGCTGTAGGTGTTTGAAGAAATTTCATTTGATTGTGAATATGCCTGCTATACTGAGAGTCCTCCCTCTCCACCAAAATAAATAGGAACATGAATCTATGCCCATTATTCCCCCATCCTTTCACTGAACATGGGGAAGGGAGCAGGCTCATTTTTTCTTACCAGTTGATGCTAGGTTTGTCTTCCATAATACTTGCCCTGGAGCAGAGGAGATATGTTGGGGGAAAGCTGAAGTTCAATGCACTTCTCCACTATATCTGAGTATATAAGCTCCTGCAGTTTCATTCTAAATTTTAAATAATATATGCTGAATATAAAATTTTAAGAAATTATGAACAATGAAAAAAGGATACTAAAAACCTGTAACTCAACTTCATAAAAAAATACTTTGAAAATGTTGGGATAACCTACTATGTCTGTAAATGTACATGTCTTAGAATCATTTACATACACATGAACAAAACCATGGTAAATATAATAACACTAATATGCTGATGTTTTTCCCTTGCTTAGCAATTATGAGCATCTCCATGTCAAATACTCTACCTTATCACTGTTTTTAAATCCAAAACTTTGTTAGAAGCTTTCTTGAAAATAAAATGAATGCTCCAGTTTAAGATTATTCCAAACCATATCAATTTTTAGATCTAGTCCATTTATTTGTATTAAGATCATGATTCATATTTTATATTATCCACCAATTCAAAGTGTACAATTTAATGATTTTAGTATATTCACAGAACCCTCTAGAACTGTCACTACAATGAATTTTAAAACATTTTGATCATCCCCAAAAGAAAGTCTGTCTCCATAAGCAGTTACTCCCCTTTCCCCCTCATCATCCCCCTAATCTCCCAGAAACTACTACTTTCTGTCTCTAGAAATTTGCTTCTTTTGGATGTTTAATGTAAATTGAATGATACAATATGGGCTGTTTGTGACTGGCTTCTATGAGTTTAGCATAATTTTTCAAGTTTCACCCATGTTGTAGAATTTAATAAATATTTCATCTTTGTTTATGGCTGAATAACATTACATTGCATCAACAGACCACATTTTTTATCCATCAATCCACTGACTGACACTTGAGTGGTTTCGGCTTTTATGCTATTATAATAACTATAATAAATATCCTTTCAGGTAAATTTTTGTACTTTCATGACTAACAGAACTAGTAGAAAATGGGCAAAAGATGTGAGCAGGCAATTCACAAAAAGGGAAACACAAAAGTGTGAAAAGTATACAGAGACATTCTATTCTAAAATGTAATAAAGGCAATATCAGTTAAAACAGATAGCACTTTACCTATTTTAAACTAGCAAAAAACGTAAAGGAGGATAATGCCAAGCTTTGGCAGAAATATATAGTATAGAAATCTATATGTATTGCTGATAAGGTTGCAAAATGATGCAGCTAATCTGGAGAGCAACTAGCAGTGCTTAGACAAATCAGGACTAAGAAGGTGTCCATTGTGGATGAATTATAGAAGCAAGAAGTTTTAGGCAATCTGTCAATCACTGGGTAAGTAATTAGGAAAATATGTAGTATTAGGCATTAATAAGAAGCATTAGACTAGACAGTCATATGGCAATAAAAATAGATCTTAAAATTATCCTGATTTTTAAAATTAAAGAAACACTGACATATAATTTACTTCCATTCATATAAATTAAAACTAAGCAGAATGGATGGAGAGTTCAGGAAAAACCTCACATGTATAGAGCCAATTGATGTTTTATAAAGGTGTCAAGGCAATACTACTAGTGATATCAATAGTGCTGGAAAAATTCCATATGTGTATAAAACATGTCTCACTCCATATGTAAAACTTATTCAAGATAAATGATAAATGCTTTTATAAACTCTATTGTTATAAAGATGGTATCGAACTGTACTGGCACCAATAGTTTAAAAAAACTTCAGAGAGAAGACAACATTTGGCACAAATTAAGCACTGATGATAGAGGGTTAATTTTCTATTGATGCATAACAACTTGTCATAAACTTAGTGGCTTAATACAATAACTCTTTATTATATCACAGTTGTATAAGTCAACAGTTGAAGTGAACTTAGATGAGAGCTCAGCTCAGTGTCTCCCAAGGTAAAAGTCCCATTATCAAGTAACTGAGTTTCAATCTGGAGGCTCTGAAAAATAATCCGTTTTCAGGTTCATTAAGGTTATTCACATATTAAATTCCATTTGCCTATAGAATGACAGTCCCTGAGTGGGGCATGGTAGTGCATGCCTGTTATCCCAGTGGCTCAGGAGGCTGAGGCAGGAGGATCACAAGTTCAAAGCCAGCCTCAGCAAAAGTGAGGTGCTAAGCAACTTAGTGAGACCCTGTTTCTAAATAAAACACAAAATAGGGCTGGGGGTGTGGCTCAGTGGTTGAGTGCCCTTGAGTTCAATCCCCAGTACTCTCCCCCGCCCAAAAAAAGAACTACAATTCATGATTTCTAGTTAGCTATTAGCCATGGGTTGCTATGATCTCCTAGAAACCAATCTTTTTTCCTTTCATATAGCTCCCTCTATCTTCAAAGTCCCGGTGCTTCATCAAATCCTTCATGTACATTGATTTTCCATTATTTCTCCCTCTTCTCTCAGCTAGAAGAAAGCTCTCTGCTTTTAAAAGAGCACACCTGATGAGGTCAGGCTAACCCAGATAATCTCTATATCACAACATCAACCGAGTTGGAACTTTAATTGTCAAAATAACACCACAAAGGATCTGGAAATTAAATTGGAATTGGAATCATGGCCTGGGAAGAAGTCCATAACTTGGATGTTAACCCTAAACAGGCTGATTACCTGATAAAAAGGATCCAGAGTCTATTAACATAAATTATAAAATGTCCAGGATACAATTAAAAATCACCTATCATACCAAGAACCAGGAACATCCTATATGATGAGAAAAGACAGTCAAGGAGAGCCAACATTGAAATAAATCAGATGTTGGAATTATATGAGAAGGGTATTAAAATAGCCATCCTATAAATGTCTCAACAATTAATTACAAATCATCTCAAAAAACTAAAAACCGGGGCTGGGGATGTGGCTCAAGCGGTAGCGCACTCGCCTGGCATGCGTGCAGCCCGGGTTCGATCCTCAGCACCACATACCAACAAAGATGTTGTGTCTGCTGAGAACTAAAAATAAATAAATAAATATTTTAAAAAACCTAAAAAGCACAGAATCTTAATAAAATGTAGAAGTTGTAAAAATGGGAATTAGATACTGAAACAAAGATCATTATACAGTGTAAATATGTATTGAATTGTTCTAATATATTCCATAAAGATGTACAAGAATTATGTCTCAATAAAATAAAATAAAGCAAATAAAAAAAAAAACAATAACCAATTTTTAAAATTCTCTGGATGGCCTCAATATCATTGTGGGTATGACAAAAGATACAATTTTTGAACTTCAAGAGAGTTCATTGAATACCACTAACTTCAAAGAATTTACTTAAGAACAAAGAAAATTAATAAAAATGAAAGAGATTCAGAACCTGTGGGACACAAAATACATGGAATAATCATGTCACCTGAGTCCTGCAAAGAGAGGAGAAAGAAATAGGCCCAAATAAATAATAGCTGAACTTTAAAATTTTTGGCAATAGACACCAACTTACAGATTCAAAAAAGTGAGTGAATTCCAAATACTACAAAGCCAAGGAAATGCATCCTAGAATATATTATAACTAGCCTTCTTAAAACTGAAGAAAAAGAAATAAATCTTGAATGTGGTCAGAGAAGAATAACACATGACCTATAGAGGAAGACCAGTTTTAATAAGTCAATTTCTCTGTTGAAATCATGGCAGCCACAGGGATGTGTCACAACATTTTTCAAGTCCTAAGAGGGAAAAAAAAGTATCAACCACAAATTCTATCTCCATAAAACTCTCCTTTGCTCTCCTTTGGGAATAAAAGAAAAATAAGGGTATTTTCAGAGAAAGGATAATGAAAAGAATTTGTTGCCAATAATCTTATCCTTAAAGAACCCCTAAAGAAATTGTTCCAAAAGGAAGCATGAGGAAGGAAATACTAAACACTGGAGCAGAAACCAATGACAATGATACTAACAGCAGAAAAGTAGAGAAAGTTAATGAAACAATGTTCTCTCTCACATCTAGAAGCTAAAAAATGACAATCTGAATGTAGAATAGTGATTTATTAGAGTTTGGAAAGGGTAGTGGGTAAGGAGTAGATAAAGAGAGGCTGAATTTGATCAGTGCCTCCTGTGTGCATGTGATGAAATAGCACACCAAAACCCATTAATATGTACAATTAATAGATGTTAATGAAAATAAAATATTTTATAAAGTCAGTTCTTGGGAAGAATCAATAAAACTGAGAAATCTCTAGCAATAGTGACAAGAAAAGAGAGAACATACAAATCAACAACAACAGGAATGAAATAGAGGATATTACTACAGATCCTGCAGCCATTAAAATATAATAAAGAAACATGACAATTTAATTTTCACATATTCAACAACTTAAAAGAAATAGGCAAATTCCTTGAAAATGACAGACTAACAAAACACAAGTAAAATGAAGTAGAATATCTGAATAATCCTACAATGAAAAAAAATAAATTCATAATTTTAAAGATCCTGAAAAAGAAATCTCCAGGGGCTGGGGTTGTGGCTCAGTGGTGGAGTGCTTGCCTAGCACATGTGAGGCCCTGGGTTCAATCCTCAGCACCACATAAAAATAAATAAATGAAATAAAGATATTGCATCCAACTCCAACTGAAAAATAAATATCTAAGAAGAAAGAAATCTCCAGGCCCAGATTGTTTAACTGTAGCTAAATAATTAACATAAATTTACATAAACTGTTCTAGAAAATAAACAAACCACAAAGAGCATTTCCTAAACCACTGGGAGGTCATTATTACCATAATACCAAAACCAAACTACACAAAAAAACTAAAAATCAGTAGCACACATGAAATTAGATGTAAAAATCCTCCACAAAATAATAGCAAATTGCAGCAAACCAAATCCAACAATGTTCTTTTTAAAGTTATAGATGGATACTGTTGAGAGCCACAGCCAAAGGGGCCTCAGCAAACTTCCAGCTGCCAGCAAACTTCCAGCTGCCAACTGATTGGCTCCTCTGCGGTTAAGCTCATTGGGCTGTTTCCCTGCCCTTTCAGACCACGGAGCTGCTCACTGGGGGACTTTTTTTGGCTCTGCCCACGCGACCCAGCCAATCGGCCTCAAGAGCAGGAGGAGTGGGGGAGGTTGAGAGGCTTGTGGGAAGCTGGTGGTGGCAGTTGAGCTCTGAGGGTTTTTTCCTGAAGAGCTGTGTGGTGTGGTGTGTGTGTGTTCTAAAAATAAAGTTCGTTTCTTTTGACAAGTGGTTCCTGAATTGTGCCCAGCCAGACTGCGGCATTTGGTGGCCCGTATGGGGATCAACATTGTTCTTTTTAAAGTTGTAGATGGATACAATATCTTTATTTATTTATTTTTATGTGCTGCAAGGATCAAACCCAGTGCCTCACTTGTGCAAGGCAAGTGCTCTACCACTGAGCCACAACCCCAGCCCCCAACCAATGTTCTTTTAATAGGTGGAAACTGCCTAAAAGTCCAACAACAGACAGATGGATAAAGCAAATATGCTACATGCACACAACAAAATATTACTCAGCCTTAAAAAAAAAAAAACTCTGTAGTATGTGATGACATGGATAAACTTTGAGTACCTATGCCAAGCGAAATAAGCCCATCACACAAAAAGACTCTATGATTCCATTTATATTATTTATATATATTTATAGATAGATAGATAGATAGATTACACACACACACACACACACACACACCCCAAAATCACAGAATCAAAGAGTAGAATGCTAGTAGCCAGGTGTTGGGAAGGGGGGGGGAAGAGCCACAACTAACCAATAGGCATAAAGTTAAGTAAGATAAGTTCTAGAAATGTGCTGTACAACATTGTACCTACTGCCAACAATATTGTACACTGAAAAAACTATTGGGAGGGTAGATCTCATGTTAAGTGTTTTTACCAAAATAACAAGATGGAAATAATTTATGTATACCATAAACAAATATAACTTTTTCCAGTTAGGCAATGCTGGTTCAATATCCAATAACCAATCAATATAACCCACATAATCAAGAAAGTACAAAATAAAGTCATGTCAGTTAACACAGAAAAAGCACAGCAAAATTCAGTACCCATCCATGATATAAAAAGCCTATGGCTAACATACTTATTATAGAAAGATTGAATGCTTTCTCCACTAAGATCAGGAAAAAGCAAAGATGTTTGCTCTTATCATTGTAACATATTAGTAGATATCCTAGTAACTGCTCTAGGCAAAATATATATATATACACACATATATATATAAATTGGAAATGAAGAAAAAATGTTATTTGCAGATAACTTGCTTGTCTATGTAGAAAAGTCCAAATTATCTACAAAAAAAGGGAAAATAAACAACTAAAATTGATCAATGATTCTGCAAAGTGAAAAGATAACAAAGTCAGTAAACAAAAAGCAATTGCATTCCTATTTAGTAAAAAAAAAAAAAAAAAACAACTTGTGACAATGGAAATTCAAAACACAATAACAAAACTCCTGGAACTAGTAAGTGACTACAGCAGGTTGTAGAATACAAGGTTAATATACAAAAGTCAATGCTTTTCTATATACCAGCAATGAACAAGTAGAATTTAAAATTTTTAAAAAATGGCATTTACATGGCTGGGTTTGTGTCTCAGTGGTACTGCACTTGCCTAGCATGCGTGAGGCACTGGGTTCGATTCTCAACACCACATACAAATAAATACAAATAATGGTCTGTCAATATCTAAAAATAGATTTTTAAAAAAGAAACCTTATAAAAATTGGCATTTACATTAGTATCCCCCCAAAATTAAATATTTAAGTATAAGCCTAAAGGAATATGTATAAGATTTTTATAAGGAAAACTCCAAAAGTGTTATGGTTTAAATATTAGGTATCCCCCAAAAGCTCATGTGTGAGACAATACAAGAAAGTTTAGAAGTTAAATGATTGGTTCATGAGAGCCTTAACTAAATCAGTGTATTAATCCCCTGATAAGGATTAACTGAGTGGTAACTGAAGTGGGTAGGGTGTGGCTGGAGGAGGTGGGCATTGGGGGCATGGCTTTGGGGTTTATATTTAGTGAGCTGAGCCGAGTCTCTCTCTGTTTCTTGTTGTGATGTCTTGAGCTGCTTCCCTCCACCACATCCCTCTGCCATGATGTTCAGCCTCACCTTAAGCTCCAAGGAATGGAATCAGCTATCTATGGACTAAGACCTCTGAAACCAGTCTTTTGGTCACAGTAGTGAAAAAGCTGACTAAAACAAAAAGTCTGGTGAAAGAAATCCAAGACAAATTAAATAAATGAGGATATATTGCATGTTCATGGCTAGAAGACTCAATATTGTCAAGATGTCAGTCACTTCTTTCCAATATGAACTATTGATTTAATGCAATTCTGATAAAAATCAAGGCAAATTATTTTGTGAATATTGATAAGTGATTCTCAAGTTCATAGAGACAGACAAGAAACCAAGAATAGTCAACATAATATTGAAAGAGAACAAAGCTAAAGGACTGACATTATTGGACTTCAAGGCTTAATGTAAAATTATAGTAATCAAGGCAATATTGTATTGATGAGCAAATATATAATAGATTAATGAAAAATAATAGAAACCTAGAAACAGAACTACATAATACAGTTAACTGATCTTTTTTTTTAAGAGAGAGAGAGAGAGAGAGAGAATTTTTTAATATTTATTTTTTAGTTTTCGGCAGACACAACATCTCTGTTTGTATGTGGTGCCGAGGATCGAACCTGGGCTGCATGCATGCCAGGCGAGTGTGCCACCGCTTGAGTCACATCCCCAGCCCCAGTTAACTGATCTTTGACAAAGGACCAAAGACAGTCCTTTCAAAAAAGCATGCTGGAACAAAGGGACATTCACATACAAAACAATAAATCTAGACACAAACTTTATAACCTCCATAAAAATTAACTCAAAATGTATCAAAGACCTATATAAAATGCAAAACTATAAAATTCCTATAAGATAACAAGAAAAACATCTATATGGCCCTGGGTTTGGTAATGGCTCTAGATATGACACAAAAGGAAAGATACATGAAAGAAAATATTGGTAAGTTGGAGTCAATTAAACTTTAAATTTCTCTGTGAGAGCTACTATCAAAAAAATAAAAGACAAAACTACAGACTGGATAAATAATTGTCAAGATGCATCTTATCAAGGTCTGTTGTTAAAGATAAAGAACTCTTAAAACTCAACAATATGAAAACAAATAGTTTCATTAAAACAGACCTTAACAAATCCCTCCACCTTAACAAATACCTCACCAGATAAGATATACAGATGGCAAAGAAGCATATGAAAAGATATGGGACATTATATGCCATAAGGGAATTTCAAATAAAAACAATGAGATGCTACTACATTAAATGGACCTATTAAATGGATCAATATCAAAAACAACACAATGCAAAATGCTGGAGCAACAGGAATTTTATTGATTGCTAGTGAGAATTCAGAATGGCACAGCCACTGTGGAGGACAGTTGGGCAGTTTCTCACAAAACTAAACATGTTTCTTCCATATAATGCAGCAATTAGATTCCTCATTATTTACTCAAAGTAAATGAAAATTTATAACCACATGAAAACTTGCACACAGCTCCTTATAGGAACTTTACTAACAACTGCCAAAACATGGCAGCCACCAAGATGTCCTTCAGTAGGTAAATAGATAAACTGGAGTACATCTAAACAATGGAATATTATTCAGTGCTAATAGAAAATGAGCAATCAAGCCATGAGGAGACATGGGGAAAACTTAAAAGCTTATTATTAAGTGGAAAAAAAAGCCAATCTAAAAAGACTATAATACTATATAATTCCAACTACATGACCTTCTAAAAAAGGCAAACTGGACATAGTTAAAAAAAATCAGTGGTTGCCAGCAGTTAGGAGGTAGAGAAGGTAAAGCACAGAGATTTTTAAGGCAGTGAAACTCTTATGTATAATTATATAATGGTCGGTACATGTCATTTTACACATTTGCCCAAACATATAGAATGTATAACACCAAGGGTTGACCAACCCTAATGTAAACTATGGACTCCGGATAATAATGATGTGGTGATGTGGGTTCATCAATTTTAACAAGTGTATCACTCTGGTGGGGATGTTGATAATGGGGGAGACTGTGCACTTTGTAAGGGCAGATGGTGTTATGGTTTGGATATGAGGTATGTCCCAAAAGTTCATGTGTGAAACAATGCAAGAAGGTTCAGAGGAGAAATGATTGGGTTATGAGAACATTAACCTAATCAATTAATCCCTGATGGGGTTAACTGAGTAGTAACTAGAGGTAGGTGAGGTTTGGCTGGAGGAGGTGGGCATTGGGAACATGCCTTTGGGGTACATATTTTGTATCTGGCAAATGAAGCCTCTCTCTGCTTCCTGATCATCATGTGGGCTGCTTCCCTCCACCATATTCTTCTGCCATGATATTCTGCTTCACCTTGAGCCCTAAGGAATGGAGCTGGCTGATTATGAACCGAGACCTCTGAAATCATGAGCTCTCAAACTTTTCCTTCTCTAATTGTTCTTGTCAGGTCTTTTAGTTGCAGTAGTGAAAAACCTGAATAACACAGGGGATATATGGGAAATTTCTATACCTTATTCTCAATTTGTCTGTGAACCTAAAAGTTCTCTAAAATATGAAGTATATAAATGAAACATATTAGGATGCATAATTATTCCAAAGAAATTATATACATAGTTAGACCCTTAGAGAATTACAGGACCTAGGTGCTGAAAATCATAAAATGCTGATGTGAGAAACCAAAGACACAAATACAAGGAGATTGTGTGTGTGTGTGTGTGTGTGTGTGTGTGTGTGTGTGTGTATCTCATTCATGAACTGGGAAAACTCAACACATTAATGATGTCAATTCCCTTAAAATGACATACAGGTTTTAAAATAATTCCTATGAAAACCCCAGGTATTTTTAGATACCGACAAGATAATTCTAACATTTATATGAAAAGGTACAATGTCTTAGAATAGAATTATCTTTACAAAGTAGAAGAAAGTGGGCAGAATCACCCAACCCGATATAAAGGCTTCCTCTATACCTCGAGTAGCCATGTAAGTGTGGTGCTGACAGAAGGATAAGTACATCACTGGAACAAAACAGAGGACCTAGAGATAGACCCTAAATAAGATGCTCAAACGGTTTGGGAATAAAGTAGACAAGCTATTATAATTGAGATAGGATAGTCTTTTAAACAAATGGCAATAGAGGAATTAGACAGCCATGGGGGGGGGGAAGCCTGACCTAAACCTCATACCCTATACAAAAAATAATCATGAAGTGGAGCACAGATGTAAACCTCAAACTGTAAACTATAAAACATTTAGAAAAACAAAAAACAAAAAATCATCTAGTGTTAGTGGAACCCTTCTAAATGTAATCCATAAAAGAAAAAAAATTAAGATACTGGAATATATCAAAACTAAAAAGTTGTGCTCTGTGAGAGACCTAGTTAAGAGGAAGAAAAGAGAAGCTGAAGATTTGGAAACAATGTTTACAAACCACATAACTAACAAAGGACTCATATCTAAATAAAGAACCTTAAATATTCAACAGTAAAAAAAAAAATCAAACAATCTCATTGGGAAATGGGCAAGAAACATTTCACAGTAGAGGATGTGCAAATGTCAAGTAAATGACACAGTGTTAAATTGTTAGCCATTAGGAAGACACACATTTAAACACAATGAGATATCACTGCATTCATATATGAATGGCCAAAATAAAAATAGTGACAATATCAAATGCTTGGAAAGATGCAAAAAAAAAACAGGGTCACTTACACATTGCTGGTAGAAATGTAAATTGTACAGCCATTTTTTGCAAACAGTTTGGAAGTTTACTAAAAATCTAAACACACAACTACTATATGACCAAGAAATTGCAATCCTGGGCATTAATCCCAGGGAAACATAAAAGTTACATTCACACAGAAGCCTTTACATGAATGTTGTTGGCACATTATTGCAATAGCAAAAAAAACTGGAAACAATCATAATGCCTCTTAGCAGGTGAAAAAACTATACCACAATCTCACTATGGAATACTACTCAGCAATGAAAAGGAATTAACTATTGAAACATATAATAATCTAGATGGATCTGAAAGGCACTATGCTGGTTGAAAAAAATCCATCTCAATAAGCACTCATATACTGATTCCATTCACATAGCATTCTCATGGAGATGATAAGAGATTAGTGGTGCCAGGAGTTAGGGATAATTGCAGGGGAAAGGGGAGTATAGTAGCACAAGCCATATCTTTGTAATGGTCGTTATAATAACCTAAACATGTAATAAAATGACTTGGAAATATATATATATATATATATGATATCAATGTCCATTATCTTTTTTTATATTGTGCCATATGTATATAATATGTGAACATTAGGAGTAACTGGGTGAAAGGTACATGGATTCTCTTTGTACTGTTTTTTTTTTTTTTGCAATTTCCTGAAACTCTAAAATTATTTTAAAACTCAATGATAAGGGCCAGGTGAGTTTCACATGCCTATAAGCCTAGCAGCTCAGGAGGCTGAGGCAGGAGTATCATAGTTCAAAGCCAGCCTCAGCAACGTAGCAAGGCCCTAAGCAACTTAGCAAGATCCTGTCTCTAAATAAAATATAAAAAGGGACTGGGGGTGTTACTCAGTGGTTAAGTGCCCCTGGGTTCAACCCCCATTTCTCCCCCAAAAAAATCAATGGTAAGAATATTTACTGACTCCTAGTTGGAAAGAATCAATGCCAGAAGAGAATGGGATGGTGTCTTTAATATGCCCCCCCAAAAAATGTACAACCTAATATTCTCTATTCAACCAGATTATTTTTTTAAAAAAATGAAAGTAAAATGGAGACATTTTCAAATAAACCCAAATTGAGAAAATGTATCATGAGATCTACACTGTCAAAATTGTTAATAAAGCCAGGTGCAATGGTGCATGCCTGTAATCCCAGCAGCTCAGGAGTCTGAGGCAGGAAGATTGCGAGTTCAAAGCCAGCCTCAGCAACTTAGCAAGACCTTGTCTCAAAATAAAAAGTATTGGGGATGTGGCTCAGTGGTTAAGCATTTCAGAGTTCAATCCTTTGCATTGTAATAGATAGAAACCTGGATCTACACAAAGAAATGAAGAGTATTAGAATGATAATAAATGATTCCAATATAATAGATATTGCCTCCTTTTTAAATTTCTCTCAAACATTGTTGATTGCTTAAAGCAAAAGGAATAACAGTATAGGATTTATAACATATGTAAAAGTAAAATGTATCACAACAATATCACAAAAAATAGCAGGTAAATGGTAGCATACTTGTATATATTTTTAACACTATATGTGCAGTGGTATAACACCATATATTAATATATACTATTATATATAATATTCACAAAATTATTTGTATATATTAACATATGTTTGTATGTGTATATGCATGAATATGTGTATGTATGTATATAGGCATACATATGTGTATATATGTACATATGTATAGACATATGCACATATGTACATATACATACATACATGTATTCTGAGACAAGGTCCATATGTTTCACCATACAGATACTTGACAAAGATAAAATGGGTCCTACTGATGGAATTTGCTCCCACAGCAGCTGTACCACGGAACCTATCCCTACTCTGAAGATGTGTCACTTTCTGCTTCAGCCTCTAGTTAGCCACTCTTGCAAAAGGTATGAAATCAGAGTTGAATTTGAATGGTGACCACTGCCCATTCTCTTCACTTGACCCATGAGGCCATTGGAAAAAGCCCAAAGATCCACCAAGAGAGATGAATATTATTCCCAGAATTCAATAGAGCACTGCTTGTACTTTGGAACAATTGATCAACCTTGCCACTTGCACAATCTACTAGTAAAGGTTATGCAGTGCCTGAACACGATCATGGCAGAATCACCGGGCCTCATCGCCATCTGCCTTTTGGGATATCTACTCAATGCTGAATGTACAGGTTTGTTTCCTTTTAAAAAATACTTGGAATACACTTGTATTTTAGATTTAAAAATGTCTGGTGCTGTCTTCTTCGCTAAATAATGATTATATGATTTGATAGATTTAACATTCTAGCAGCCAGCATGTGGGTTGATAAGTGCTGGCTCTCTGCTTCTCTGGGTCTTCATTTTTAAAACTAAATAGTCTTACAATGCTTTTGATGTACTTTTATTTAGTGGACACTCTTGAGCTTATGATCTTATGATGTAATTCCTCTTAGAAAATGTTTGTCTCCTTGGTTTAAAAAAAAATTGGAAGTAGGAATATATCTTAACAAAGAAACAGCAGAATATGCAAAAAAGTTACTTTTTTATTCACCATTTTAAACCAAAATGGAAAACATCAAAACTACAAATGATTTTATTTACAAAAAATCTTATCTGAAGATACACAATGAGTTTCAAAATTTTAAAACTTTATAATGAGGTATATCTTGAATTGTAAAAGTTATACACCGTCCATTTAAAGCTTTAGTTAATACCAAAAGATTAACCTTTCATTAGTAAGTTGTTATTTGCCATGAAACTATTTTTTTCGTGGATTAGGAATAAATCATATTTTGTTTCTGATTTCATAATGTCTCAGAGTTAATATCTGATACTCAGATAAGCTCCCTAGGGGACAAAACAAGTCCACAAATTGATGAAAAGAGTAGGAACTTAGTTAATGCGATATATATCACTTCGTTTTTTCACAACTACAGTTTCTTTATATACACTCTAGGGGATGGTACACAGGGAATAACTTATTCCATTTAAGCAAATGGCATGTACTCACAGGAAGTATTTATCACACTTACTTGTCAACCTACTAGAATCAACACTAGTAGCTGACAGTGCCAGGATCAGGGGTGCCAACCCTAAAGCATCACCAGAAAGCAGACTGGTCTTCTGGTTCCTATTCTAGACATGATGTCAGCTAAGGAATCAGACTGAAATACAGAAATAATGATATGAGAATGCAAAGGTTAAATCAAACTAGCAAAGTGGGTAGAATTAAATAAAAAATATGTTGGAAAATTCACAAAGCAGGACATAAATCCAAGTCATTAGACATATCTCATCAGTGAGACATGGGAGGACAAAGGATTCAAACCCTTACTTTGAAATAAATGGTGGGATGATGGAGGTTATAAGAGGGCTGCTGACTCCCTGAAAACCTCAGGGAGTTGGGAAAAAAATGATAGAAAAAAAAGGAGAGAAACCAGGGCTTCAGAACTGGGAAAACAATGACTAGAGATAATCCTGAAAGGGGGCTTAAATAAACAATCTCCAGACAACACTAAGAGAAAGTCAGTGGGATTCTGGAGTCACTGTTGTAAAATTTAAAAGGCCCTTGAGGAAAGGACTAGGATAACTTCCCTAAATATGGACAGCATTGGTGCATCTGTTAAACTGTCACTGGCTTCTGAAAGGAGGAGATATTGTGTTTTCATAGCTGATGCTCCTAAGTATTATTGCATTAATCTGGAATTTGGAAATCAAAATCATTCCATGAAATCAGTTCAGTTTTGAAAAGTGTATGGATTGAAACTGTCTTTCATTAATTCAGACATTACTGAGTTACTGTTATGGTTCTAGGTGCTATGGCATGGTACCAGGGGCATGGGCATAAACCAGACTCTCTCTTTGACCTAAAGCACCATGAGATTGGGTGAGAGATTTTGATATAGTATTATAAAATGTGTAACACATGCTAAGGGAATACAGAGTAAGGGACACAATAAATGGGGAAATACCTGAGAAACAGACAATATTTGGAGCTGGGTCTTAAGAGATGAATAGGAGTCCACTGTTGTCTGATCTGGGGTGTTCTATGCAGAGGGGATCCCTCACATGCAAAAATCCAGATTCACAACAATGTGAGGTATTTCAAGAGCTCCATTTTGACTATGACAAGTGAGACAGGAACTAGGCAGGACCAGGTCATCAGATAATAAAGACCCTAAACTAAGAAGACTGGACAAATAGAACATAATATGAAGGTATCATAAATGTAAACATAAAGAGTAACACTAATGGCTGAGTTCAGATGCTTCATCTGATAACACTCTAATGAACTAGAGTGAGGGTAAGACTGTGAGACCAGTCCTAAGGTTACTGTAATCATTCAGTAATTGAGACACAAGTGCTGGAATCTGGATAATAGCTGTATAGAGAAGAGAGAATTTGCAGATTTTAAGGAAGTAGAACTGATATGATTTAATAACTACAGGGTTATGGAAGGTTCTGGGGAAGTATATAGAGCATATCTTGGGCATTTTGAGTTTGATGTGATCACATAAAGAACACAGTGCCTAAGAGCACAGATTCTGTAGTCTGACTGCCAGAGTCTAAATCCTAACTCTGATGCTTTAGTGTGGTACCTTGAGCAAATTACTTAATCTCTTAGAACCTTGGTTTCCCTTACTTACAAAAATGAGATGACAGTACCTATCTCATGGGACTGTTGTGAGGATGAAGTGAGATAATGAATGCAAAGTACTGAGAAGTATCCAGCACAACAGAAGCACTGCATAAACATCAGCTATCACCAGCCACATTAGAGTGTACAGTTAGGAAGCTTGAAAGATGATCTGGGATTCAGAAGATATATCTGCCTAGAGATAGATATTCAGGAATCAGTGTGGTGTAAGCAGCAGTTATAGCTACATGTATGTAAGAAGCTAGGGAGTCAGGGAGTGAGTGTGGACATTGTGGCACCTATCCAGTGTCTAGAAGTACTGATTGGGTACTCAATAAATTTTGTTGAAAAGGTTAGAGCCAAACTAAGGCACAGCAAATGAAGCCTATAGGACACAAATGCACTTGTATATCTAGAGGTGTGGGAGTGGATTCCTTCAATGTTGTACACTACACATCTTGTAAACCTTACTCTAGCCCCATCCCTGGCAACAATGTATGAAGTTAAATTAAAAAGCTAAAATCCTGCAGCTGAAGCCTGGAGCAGCCCTGAACATTTAAGGACCAGTCAGAGGAAGGAAAGTCAATTGCTTCAAGAGGTAGATGGATAACAAGAATTAGAGTAAAGACAAGAACCAGAATAGAGGGCTTTCATGGAAAGAGTTTCCTGGAAAGGGAGAGATCAACAGTTAGAAACGTTTTAGAGTAGTCAGGAAATACATAAGTTAAAAATTATCCTTTACAAGGTCATTACTGATTGCAACAGTCTTTTCATTATATGGATGGGAACATGGAAGGAAAAGAGCTGCCAAAGTGCATTAGAGCTAAAGAGAACTGAGAAAATTAAGAAGGAAAGGAGGGCCAGATGAGAGAAATAGGAGAAAGAGAGACAACCAACATACACTGGTCTACATGTTATCTAACTGATCCTGTCAACAATATGGTAAGGCAGATACTCTTTTTTTTTAATAACTTTACTTAATTTATTTATTTTTTATATGTTGCTGAGGATCAAACCAGCTGCCTCATACATACTAGGCAAGCACTCTACCACTGAGCTACAACCCCAGCCTGGTAAATACTCTTATTACATAGCTGTTAATCCCATTTTACATTTCTGAAAGTTAAGGTACAAAGATCATGTGACTTGTCTATAGGAGTCAGTCAGGTCCGTCTGATCTGATACCAAACTGTTTTTTCACTCAACCACACTATAAATGAATGCAGAAATGGATTCTATTTACCAGTACCTAGGGCCAAGTAAATGAATTACTGAGCAAAGAGATGTACCTGGAGGCATTGCGAGGCAGCAGTATGTGATGGTACCCATGTGCAATTTGGTGATCCATAGCCCTAAGTACTCAGCTGCCTCAGAAAAAGAAAAAGGCTACACTGTTCTAGGATATGGGATTGCAAGAATGGTGCAGCAGTTACAAGGAGTGAAGGGAATTTGAGAAAGTTGGCAAATGTAATGGGGAGGAGAAAAACCTAGGCTAAATTCAGAAAAAAAAAAAGTGAGCCTAAAGGGGACAAGGGTATCAAGGCATTACTTTATGAAAATAAGGTACTTTAGTTCATTTCTTTTTCTTCCCTTCGATCTTCCCCTTTCCTTCCTTCTTCCCTTCATTCTTTCTTTTCCTTTTCCTTCCTTCCTTCATGATCTCCTAAAGAAAGGAACAACAATCAACAACAAGGCAGATTCTTGAGTTACTAGTATTAATTACATACATGCACACATACACAATACGAGAGTGTATGTGGATATATATGTGTGTATATATACGTGTGGGGGATGAGAAAGAGAGAGAAAGACAGAGACAGAGACAGAGGCAAGGAAAGGAGAGAAGGAGGGAAAGGATTTGGAGGCCTCAATCCTTCAGAGTTTATGAGTGTCCCTATAGACTAGGCAATCACAGTTAAAATAAACCACATTCTGAATTCCAAATGCTTATAGCACTAGAATTTCTATAACATATGCCAACTGAAGGTGTTATGAATCTGAAGATTGAAAAATAATAAAGATGCACTGGTTTTATTTTAACATCAAATGAGAGGCATTGAGGTCATATTTGCAGCTGAACCCACGATTAGGCTCCTGCTCTTCAAGAGATATTTGTTGCAAAATCACTGGGCAACTGCATCCTGAAAACACAGCCCAGCCAGGGTGATGGATCACCTTGCAAGGATCTGCCATGAACTATTTTCAAGTGATGACAAAGTGTGAAGTTAACTGCTTATTTGAGAACTTTCTTTTTCATCCAAAGTAAATTCAAATATGGTTGAAAATCTGACCTTTTATTATTGGAGCTCTCTTAACTAAAAGTAAAATTGAATTTTAATTCCTAAATCTCCATGTTTATATAGTACTGAGGGAGCATCACAGATTTTGGCTCCATGCCCCAAAGAGAAATTGGCTTTGGGATTACTTGGATTAAAAACAAAGCCTTTCTTAAGAGATGTATTTAATTTTCATGATGTTTTCTTTTTTTAAAACTAAACAATAGCTCTTTTAAATTATAGTGTTTCTTGATCGTGAAAATGCCACCAAAATTCTGAGCCGGCCAAAGAGGTATAATTCAGGGAAATTGGAAGAGTTTGTTCGAGGGAATCTTGAGAGAGAATGCATAGAAGAAAAGTGTAGTTTTGAAGAAGCCCGAGAAGTTTTTGAAAATACTGAAAAAACTGTGAGTATTTCCATATAATATCCTTTAGTTGCAGACCAAAGACAGAATACCTTTTAAAAAGAAAAAAGGCAAAAACTTTTCTTTGGAATTTTATGACATTCATACATATATTTACATTATAAATGTTATATAAGAGAAGGAATCAACAGCAAAGCACTTTAAATACTACTATTAACTTGTCCTCTTTTTATTCTTTATAGACTGAATTTTGGAAGCAATATGTTGGTAAGTAATTCATTTTATCCTCGATTATGCATTTTTCTCTGAATAAAGAGATCATATAGTAAACTCTGTCAAAACAACTCAGAAAAATAAATCCAACTCTTTAACCCAAGATTGAATAGTGATATCCTACAGGGTTATGCCAGTGTGGGAGGGATCAGCTGGCAGATAAGTAAACTCTCTGCAGGGCTTCACAAAGATCAGCATTCCACCCCAGGAAGCTGGAAGGAAGAAACCCAAGTGATGACTGGATCTTGGGACTGAATAAGATTTTCTAATCCTCAGTAGAGATTCAGAGAATGCTAATTGAAAAGTCTTAAAAGTCTTCCTTATAGCAGGATACCTTAGTGCATGCCTGTAATCCCAGAAGCTCAGGAGGCTGAGGCTGAGGCAGGAGGACTGCAAGTTCAAAGCCAGCCTCAGCAAAAACAAGGTGCTAAGCAACTCAATGAGACCCTGTCTCTAAATAAAATACAAAATAGGGCTGGGGATGTGGCTCAGTGGTCGAGTGCCCCGGAGTTCAATCCCCAGTACAAAAAAAAAGTCTTCCTCATTATGATGGCCTACAAAGTTCCTCCACCATCACCCTTTTTTAAAAAATATTTTTAGTTGTTGATGGACCTTTATTTTATTCATTTATATGCAATGCTGAGAATAGAATCCAGTGCCTCACATATGCTTTGCAAACACTCTACCACTGAGTTACAACCTCAGCCCCCTACTATCACCCTTGTGTGCGTGCCCCTCTAACATACTCTCCACCTTGCACACTGGGCTCCTTTTTCACTCTATGATGCTCCCACACTACATATTTTACCTGGCTATTTTAGCTGGCTTGTCCTAGCTTGCTCTGGGCTCACTCCCTAGTCTCCTTCAGGTCTTTGCCCCAATGTCACCATCTCAATGAGGCCTACTTTAATCATCTATCAATACTTCAACCTACCCCCAGGAATCCCGCCACTCCAGACAATAATATCCTGTTATATTTTTAGTACTAAAGGTTGAATAATCCTTATCCAAAATGTTTGTTTCAGATTCAGGATTTTTTTTTCAGATTGTAGAATATTTGCTTATATGTAATGAGCTATCTCAGGAGTAGAACCCAACTCTAAACACAGGACTCATTTATGTTTCATATAACATTATACACATAGCCTGAAGGTAATTTCATACAACATTTTAAACCATTTTGTGCATGAAATAAAGTTTTATGGGGTAGAATTTTCCACTTGTGGTGTCATGTTGGTACTCATGAAATTTTGGATTGTGGAGCAATTTGGATTTTAGATTTTCAGATTAGGGATACTCAACCTGGAATACTTTTTGCCATGTGATGTATCATAGCATTTTCTTTTTTTTTTTTCTTTAATTTTTATTGTTGGTTGTTCAAAACATTACATAGTTCTTGACATATCGTATTTCACACTTTGATTCAAGTGGGTTAGGAACTCCCATTTTTACCCCATATACAGATTGCAACATCACATCGGTTACACATCCACTGATTTACATATTGCTATACTAGTGTCTGTTGTATTCTGCTGCCTTTCCTATCCTCTACTATCCCCCATCCCCTCCCCTCCCATCTTCTCTCTCTACCCCATCTACTGTAATTCATTTCTCCCCCTTTTTTACCCCCTTTCCCCTCACTTCCTCTTGTATGTAATTTAGTATAACCATGAGGGTCTCCTTCCATTTCCATGCAGTTTCCCTTCTCTTTCCTTTTCCCTCCCACCTCTCACCCCTGTTTAATGTTAATCTTCTTCTCATGCTCTTCCTCCCAACTCTGTTCTTAGTTACTCTCCTTATATCAAAGAAAACATTTGGCATTTGTTTTTTAGGGATTGGCTAGCTTCACTTAGCATAATCTGCTCTAATGCCATCCATTTCCCTGCAAATTCTATGATTTTGTCATTTTTTAATGCAGAGTAATACTCCATTGTATATAAATGCCACATTTTTTTATCCATTCGTCTATTGAAGGCCATCTAGGTTGGTTCCACAGTCTTGCTATTGTGAATTGTGCTGCTATGAACATCGATGTAACAGTGTCCCTGTAGCATGCTCTTTTTAGGTCTTCAGGGAATAGTCCGAGAAGGGCAATAGCTGGGTCAAATGGTGGTTCCATTCCCAGCTTTCCCAGGAATCTCCATACTGCTTTCCAAATTGGCTGCACCAATTTGCAGTCCCACCAGCAATGTACAAGTGTACCCTTTTCCCCACTTCCTCGCCAGCACTTGTTGTTGTTTGACTTCATAATGGCTGCCAATCTTACTAGAGTGAGATGGTATCTTAGGGTGGTTTTGATTTGCATTTCTCTGACTGCTAGAGATGGTGAGCATTTTTTCATGTACTTGTTGATTGATTGTATGTCCTCCTCCAAGAAGTGTCTGTTCAGGTCCTTGGCCCATTTGTTGATTGGGTTATTTGTTATCTTATTGTCTAAGTTTTTGAGTTCTTTGTATACTCTGGATATTGAGGTATGTTCCTGTTATCCCTAGTTTTTCTAGTGTTTTGAACATAAAGGGATGCTGTACTTTGTCAAATGCTTTTTCTGCATCTATCGAAATGATCATATGGTTCTTATTTTTAAGTCTATTGATGTGGAGAATAACATTTATTGATTTCCGTATATTGAACCAGCCTTGCATCCCAGGGATGAATCCTACTTGATCATGGTGCACAATTTTTTTGATATGTTTTTGTATCCGATTTGCCAGAATTTTATTGAGGATTTTTGCATCTAGGTTCATTAGAGATATTGGTCTGTAGTTTTCTTTCTTTGAAGTGTCTTTGTCTGGTTTAGGAATCAGCATGATGTTGGCCTCGTAGAATGAATTTGGAAGTTCTCCCTCTTTTTCTATTTCCTGAAATATCTTGAAAAGTATTGGTATTAGTTCCTCTTTAAAGGTTTTGTAAAACTCTGCTGTATACCCATCCGGTCCTGGGCTTTTCTTAGTTGGTAGTCTTTTGATGGTTTCTTCTATTTCCTCAATTGATATTGGTCTGTTTAGGTTGTCTATATCCTCCTGACTCAATCTGGGCAGGTCATATGACTTAAAAAATTTATCGATGCCTTCACTATCTTCTATTTTATTGGAGTATAAGGATTCAAAATAATTTCTGATTATCTTCTGTATTTCTGAAGTGTCTGTTGTGATATTGCCTTTTTCATCCCGTATGCTAGTAATTTGAGTTCTCTCTCTTCTTCTCTTCGTTAGCATGGCTAAGGGTTTTTCGATTTTATTTATTTTTTCAAAGAACCAACTTTTAGTTTTGTCATTTTTTTCAATTGTTTCTTTTGTTTCGATTTCATTAATTTCAGCTCTGATTTTAATTATTTCTTGCCTTCTACTTCTTTTGCTGTTGTTTTGCTCTTCTTTTTCTAGGATTTTGAGATGAAGTATGAGATCATTTATTTGTCGGTTTTTTCTTTTTTTAAGAAATGAACTCCAAGCAATGAATTTTCCTCTTAGAACTGCTTTCAATGTGTCCCATAGATTCCAATATGTTGTGTCTGTGTTTTCATTTATCTCTAAGAATTTTTTAATTTCCTCCCTGATGTCTTCTATAACCCATTGATCATTCAGTAACCTATTGTTAATTCTCCAAGTGATGCATGATTTTTCCTTCCTTCTTTTATCGTTTTCAGTTTCATTCCATTATGATCAGATAAGATGCATGGTATTATCTCTACTCCTTTATATTGTCTAAGAGTTGCCCTGTGACATAATATATGATCTATTTTTGAGAAGGATCCATGTGCTGCTGAGAAAAAAGTGTAACTGCTTGATGTTGGGTGGTATATTCTATATATGTCAATTAAGTCTAGGTTATTAATTATGTTATTGAGTTCTATAGTTTCCTTATTCAACTTTTGTTTGGAAGATCTGTCCAGTGGTGAGAGAGGTGTGTTGAAGTCTCCCATGATTATTGTATCGTGGTCTATTAGACTCTTGAACTTGAGAAGAGTTTGTTTGATGAACATAGCTGCACCATTGTTTGGGGCATATATATTTATGATTGTTATGTCTTGTTGGTGTATGGTTCCCTTGAGCAGTATGTAGTGTCCCTCTTTATCCCTTTTGATTAACTTTGGCTTGAAATCTATTTTATTTGATTTGAGTATGGACACTCCTGCTTGTTTCCGAAGTCCATATGAGTGATATGATTTTTCCCAACCTTTCACCTTCAGTCTATATATGTCTTTTCCTATCAAATGCGTCTCCTGTAGGCAGCATATTGTTGGGTCTTGTTTTGTGATCCATTCTACTAGCCTGTGTCTCTTAATTGGTGAGTTTAAGCCATTAACATTTAGGGTTATTATTGAGATATGGGTTGTTCTTCCAGCCATATTTGTTTATTTATGTTACTAAACATGGTTTGTTTTCCTCTTTGATTATTTTTCCCCCCTTTACTGTACTACCTCCCACTGTTGGTTTTCATTGTTATTTTCCATTTCCTCTTCCTGTAATGTTTTGCCGTGGTTTTTTGGAGAGATGGTTTTCTAGCTGCAAATTCTTTTAACTTTTGTTTATCATGGAAGGTTTTAATTTCATCTTCCATCCTGAAGCTTAATTTCGCTGGATACACAATTCTTGGTTAGAACCCATTTTCTTTCAGCATTTGAAATATGTTATTCCAGGATCTTCTAGCTTTCAGAGTCTGTGTTGAAAGATCAGCTGTTATCCTGATTGGTTTACCCCTAAATGTAATCTGCTTCCTTTCTCTTGTAGCTTTTAAAATTCTCTCCTTATTCTGTATGTTGGGCATCTTCATTATAATGTGTCTAGGTGTGGATCTCCAATGATTTTGCACATTCGGCATCCTGTAGGCTTCTAGGATTTGGGATTCTGTCTCATTCTTCAAGTCTGGGAAGTTTTCTCGTATTATTTCATTGAATAGATTGCTCATTCCTTTGGTTTGGACCTCTATACCTTCCTGTATCCCAATGACTCTTAAGTTTGGTCTCTTTATGTTATCCCCTATTTCTTGGATGTTCTGCTCATGGTTTCTTAACAGTCTTGCTGAGCTGTCTATGTTCTTTTCAAGTTGAAATACTTTGTCTTCATTGTCTGATGTTCTATCTTCTAAGTGTTCTAGTCTGCTGGTAGTATTCTCAATTGAGTTTTTAAGATGGTTTATTGCTTCCTGCATTTCTAGGATTTCTGTTTGTTTTTTATAACCTCTATCTTCTTGTATAATTGATCTTTTGCTTCTTGGATTTGTTTATGTAATTCATTGTCAAAGTGATCTTTCATTGTCTGATTTTGCTGTCTAATGTCTTCCTTGAGACTCCAGATCATCTGAAGCATGTATATCCTGAATTCTTTATCTGACATTCCATCTGCTGCAGATATTACCTCTTCTAATGTTGAGTTGACCTGCATTGCATGTCCTTTCTTTCCTTGTCTTTTCATACTGTTCACGTTTCTTTCTGCTTGGTGAAACTGTTGTGTTATTGAATTTTCCCCCTATATATTTATATTGCTCTTGTATAGTTGCAAAGTCTCTCTCGCAGGCACGGGCGGCGGCTCTGCCCCTCCTCCAATTGGGGCAATGTGCCTGCCATGCTGGCAGGCCGCTGGGCCTGTTCTGCCGGTGGGTCGTAGGTCCATCTACCTTGCCGGCACGGGCGGCGGCTCTGCCCCTCTGCGGGCCACTGGGCTTGTTCTGTCGCTGGTCGCAGTTCTGCCTACCTTGCAGGTGCAGGCAGCAGCTCTGCCCCTCTGCAGGCCGCTGGGCCTGTTCTGTCTGTCGGTTGCAAGTTTGTCTACCTTGCAGGCGCTGATGGCGGCTCTGCCCCTCCCCCAACCGGGGCGATGTGTCTACCATGCCGGCGGGCCGCTGGGCCTGTTCTGCCGGTGGGTCGCAGGTCCGCCTACCTTGCAGGCGCGTGGGGCGGCTCTGCCCCTCCGCGGGTTTCTGGGCTTGTCCTGCTGGTGGGTCGCAGGTACGCCTACCTTGCAGGCACAGGGGGCGGCTCTGCCCCTCCGCAGGCCGCTGTGCCTGTTCTGCCGGTGGGTTGCCGTCCGCCTACCTTGCAGGCCCGGGGGCGGCTCTGCCCCTCCGCGGGTTGTTCTGCCGGTTGGTCGCAGGTCCCCCTACCTTGCAGGCGGGGGGGGGGGGTGGGCGGCTCTGCCCCTCTGCAGGCCCCTCGTCCTGTTCTGCCGGTGGGTCGCAGGTCCCACGTTTTCTTATTTATACTATTTATCCTTGATTTCTTCCACTCCCCTCCCACCCCATCCAAAAATGCAAGCTTCATTTTGGCAGGGATTCAATTGTTTCGTTTATTTATATATTCCTAGCACCTAGAACAATATCTGGAACAGAGGCACTCAGTAAATATTTGTCTACAAAATTGAAGAAAAGGAGTAAAAGATATATTTTAATAACAACACATTTTAAAACTAACTTAAAAGCCAGCAGGATTTTGAAGCAAGGGAAGCCTCACAGATTGACTTACCTAAGACCATCTTCATGGTCAGGAACAAATTAGCCTGAACCATAAATTCACTGAGGTCCATTAATTCAAATCCCTTTCTATTTGCTACAGTTCCCATTCTGAAGACATTATTAGATATTTTTATACCTTCCTAACTCATAATTTCCCTGTTTTTGTTTTCAAGTCATGAGCAAAGACAACATTCAGTCTGTTACATTGCTTTATCTATCTTGCCTTATTCTTAGGGATGAATGCTACCATGACTGTTTCTATGAAATATTCGCCATAACATTCATCCAAATAAGTCTTTTTAATGCTTTACTCCTAATGAATTTAAAACTTTGACTCTTGGGACATATTTTTAAAAGCAAATCAATATCTGTTTTTCCAAAAACAATATTCTTAGTTGTATTTAAATCCCCGTGATTCCTTCATTGCCCACCCGACATATACCAAAGTTTCAGTAGCATATTTTGAAGCTGTGTGCCTGCCTTCTAGGTCACACAGGTACATTGTTTGCTATACCTCAGGCTTAGATACCTGGGAAACATCAAGGATATGCTTCTGACACTAATACTTTGTCTACCAAAAAACAAAACAAAAACAAGAACTAAAATGAAACAAACTCCATGTCTCTTCTCACATGCAGCTGGGATTCCAAACCACCACCAAAGTAGCCTATGCTGTTTCTCATATATAGCAAGAATCCAGGCTCCTCACTGCTGTCCTGTTCTCTGCCTTTAACTCATCATGCACAGACTTGGTTGAAGAAGAATCACCACCCAATCACATTAATTGGCATCTGTCAGAAACTTTACAGAATGCTATTTTCAGAAGTAATTTATAGCATTCCTATAACATTTAACCCTCACACCATCCCTGTGAGCAAAGCATTATGAATTTCGTTCTGCATAGAAGGATACTGTGGCTTAAGGAGGTAAAGGGACTTGCCAAAGGTCACCCAGCTAGAAGTCATGAAGCACAGAAAAGAACCCAATCCCTTGCTTTCTATTATACTTCATGGCCTTCAAATCTAAACACAGTTATTCATTAAACAAGAACCTAGTAGTCTTAAATGGGAATTGGTCACTTGGCAAGGCCTTGTCTCTTGTTGTCTTTGACCTCTACTGACCATAGCTTTGTCTAGGCCCAAAGTACACACAGACAAGGACCTAAAGGAGGACCAAATGCAGGATGAAATGACACTCATTTTAAAGATATGTCTCAGCAAACGAGTTCCTGTGTAGCTGGCTGCAAGCCCAGACCCTTTCAGTGAAACATCCTAAATAATTCAGATTTGTTGGTCTATAATATAAAGTGCAAATGTAGCTCGTTTTTTAGACCAGTTCTGAACATCAATAATAATAAACCAGAAATAACGTATTTTGTTTTCATAGAATTGGAACAAATTGAAGTATCCATGCAAGAGCACATTGGATCAAGGGGCAGAGGGGACAAGGTCTCATTTTTACAGCAAGCAGATTTTCCAGAGTGACTACTTCTGAGAAAGGGATATTAGTCCCTTAATTAATGGAACCTGAATACATGCTTCATCAGAGAAGAGGGAGAATGGGCAGGCATCCACACATTGGATGTCAGAGAGTTTTGCTTTGAAGTATAATTAATAATTAGAAGTTTCTCTTTGATTTTCCCTTTTTCTCTTTCTTTGGCTCTTATTGTCATCATTGTCTCTTACTCTTTTTTTACTCATGTATCGAGTCTTACTGATCTAGCTCCTGTTTTTTCCTCAGGGCTATTTTTCCTGAGCTCAAAGTGTGCACCCACTCTCCCTTCTGTTTGTATTCATTCTTTTCTCCTGAAGCTTCCTTGGAAGTATGCACTGAGACAGAGAATGAAGAAATCAGACTTACAGAGGCCCTTCTCATCCTGATCCTTCCCTTCTTGCTTATGCCTTCCTCCTACTTTCTTACTACCAGTGTCTTCAAAGACTTTCAAGAAACTTTGGAAAAGGTATAATGGAAGTAACTAATCTATGCACAAATAAAGTACCTTGCAGAATCTTTTAAAATTCCATATGATATACTGAACATTGTTTTTCACTTTACCTAAATCATTTGGAACCTAACTTGTAAGACAGTAAACTATCTTTAAGTAGTAAGAGATGCTTCCTGCATCTTTTATATTGTCTTAAACCCTTACTATATATGATACTTAAAGGTTAAATGATAATACATTTGTTCTATGCCTAGGTCACCAGTTCCTTGAGTGCAAGCACCGTTTATTATCTAGCTCAGCTTACTCAGCAAAACCTAAAATAAATCAGACTTTGTTCAATATGTAGCTAATATTCGTTGAAATGATTTGCTTTGATGTAGAATTAACTGCTGTAATTCTATAAGAAAGGACTGAAAATTCTTCTCATCCTATGCTGATATGGTACATTTCTTATACAAAGATATTATTCTACCTCTTTCCTTGGATTGCATAAACTATGTACATGCCTTCGTTGGGGCATTTTCCTGGGACAGTATTAACCTGAAAATCTTTGCTGGGGTGTGTTTTAGAAACCAAATAAGACAGAAGCATCAACTGGCTTCCAAGTCAGTAATCCTGCTCTGGTCCAAAAATCAGACTCTTATCTCCATAGGGGAGGACTGGATACTCTAAGCAATTTATAGATAATTTTCCATTTCTTAACCTATCCCAAAGATGGAGATCAGTGTGAGTCCAATCCATGTTTAAATGGTGGCAGTTGCAAGGATGACATTAATTCCTATGAATGTTGGTGTCGACTTGGATTTGAAGGGAAGAACTGTGAATTAGGTGAGTAATTATTTTTGATTATTCGTGGTTCAAAGTTTCCTTTTGAAACCAGATAAAACTGGAAAATGCAATGTTTATGTATCATAAGCTTCTCTTAAAAACATACTTTCAGGCTCAGTACAGTGGCATATAACTGTAATACCAGCAACTCAGGAGATTGAGGCAGGAGGATCACAAGGCCAGCCTGGGCAATTTAACAGGACCCTGGCTCAAAATTTTAAAAAAATAAATAAATAAAAAGGGCTGAGGATGCAGCTCAGTGTCAAAGTGCTATTATGTTCAACCCCCAGTACAAAAAAAAAAAAAAACTTTCAAAGATTATAAATATTTACTTCATCTGTAGTCACAGTTTTCAGGATATAAGCTCATGCAATTATATTCAGAGCAGTAACACTATCTGGTCACTAACATTAGATGATAATATTGTTTCACTCACTTTATTTATTAATCCTCAATACAACCATATGTGGTTAGTACCATTATTATCCTCACTGTTTGCATATTAGAAAACTGCAGCTCCAAGAGCTCAAGTGGTTCAGCATAAGTGGTTGAGCTTGACTTGAATTTCAGTTTGATTAAAAAATCTGTGCTTCTGACAACTATGCTCGAAACTCAAAGAAAACTGAACCCATAAAATTATTTGAACTCGTGACTAAATTGCTATCAGCCTAGGCAGTAGAAGTCAATTACATACAAAACCAGTGGTATGATAGGCCAACTGTCCCATACAATAGGAACTGCTCTACACATACAGACCACTTCACATGTTAAACTTGTTGACAAAAATTACAGGTCATTCCCAAGTTTGACCATACTAGTCACATAAAAAAAAATCTAGGATTATTATATACCTATACCCTAGAATATTTTTCAGGTTTTGGTAACTGGAACAAAGCCCTTTACCTAATTGATTATTAGCTCTGGATGCAATAGTACTAGTATTGTGACCATGATTGGCACACAATTCTGCAAAAGAATACTCTTTCTACTCTAAAACTCTAGAAGAATAGAGATGCAATCCCAGGGAAAGAATCTGACACCACAAGCTACATGACTACTGACAAAGAGTAGAAAATTAGCAGGACACTGTTAAGGCATCATAGCCAGCCACCTGACAGATGAAAAGGAATAAAATGAAATGAATTGCACTTGTCCTATTGAGAAAGGGGAAAAAAGTCACCTGAAATGTTGTTCCGAAATCCTTTTAGTACTAAAGAGAAATTGATTGATCATCTTCCTTTAAGATCTAAAAGATCTTAGAAGAAAAGAAAAATGTAACAGGGAAAAAGCAGGTAAAAGGAAAGAAAATAGCAAATGCAGGTGGATGAATTAGTATAAACTGTGGTGGACTCCCACTCCCTTAGGTTTCCCAGTGTGGAGACAAGCCAATTTCTAGCTTAACTTTCCTGTGGGTGTGTTCATAGGTTTAACATATCTAAAGTGCTATTTTCATCTGAAAGATTATAATTTCAAATTCAGATTTATCTAGATAAATTTGATCCTGCTATTATGGAAACCTACAAAAATCCTTAGAGTAGTCATTCATTATCAGCTTAAATAATAAAACTATTAGAGCTGAGGGAATGAATAACTCAATTAGTCTCAGTTACTATGTGGTAGTAGACTATCTTGAAAACAAAAATGTCTATATCTAGCTTAAATATACAGATGTTTTTTAAAAAGAAAGAGAATCACTTCAAGCAATGTAAGTAAATCTAGGCACAAAATTTCTGTAAACGTATTTTACTATATGTGTGAGGTCATGGCCCACAGAGAAAATATGCTAAGTCTACAACTGGCACTGTCAATACTTTCAAGTTCCCACATTTCCGCAGCCAACACAACACTTGGCCTCTATGGTATATTGATTTCACCCAATCAATCTGATCAAGGTTTAGAAAAATCTTTTCAGCTCTTTTAGTTCACAAACAAATTGGGAATTCTTTCAAAATGTTCTTTATCTCAGACACTCTAAGAAAGCAACAACAAAAGCATCTACAAACTCCCATTTTAGCTTGTTGTCTCCAGCTGAACTAAAGACTAATCTCAAAAGCCACTAGATAGCACAGTTTATAGAGTATCTGTGCCCCAAGTGTCTTGCTTTACCCTGTCTTGGAAAAGGAAAGGAGATTTCCATTGTCAAGACCTTTTTGTTTTCTTTTTCCCTTGCAATCAAGTTCTTCATCAGGGGAGAAAAGTACAAACATTGAGGGCATGCTTTCTAGTTAGAAGAATAGCAATTAATTGGTTACTGGGTCCTTTTGGCTAGAATAAAGACCTCCATATGTTCCCAGCTGCACATCAAATCCAAATCTCTTTCAAAGAGATCAAGGTCCATAAGAATTCAGTCATCTCTGCCACTTCTAAAGAATACAAGAAGCATTTTCCCACAGTAAGATAGGGATGAAAAGAAAAAAACTCACAAGCAATAAATATTTGTTTTTTTTTTTTCACTTTTGCAGCACATCACAGACACTTCTGTCTTATTTACTGTGCATTTCTGTACGGTGGTAGGGATGTTGAATTTAACTGAAGAATGTTGAATTTAACCATTTTGTGGTAAACTTGTTAAATAGAAAATCTTTTGTTCAAGTTTTTCTTGGCACATCAGTAGATATACCAGGGAAGGTAAAAGCAGGGTAAAATAAAATAGAATGTGATGACTTTTGTCAGTAAGCACAAAAGGAATTAGAAACTGTTCATGGTAATATGCTTGTACTGTAGTGATGAGCTTAATGCTCTTCAACAGAATGTCTAGGCACGGAGACCAACTTCAAGATCAGAGAGAACCCATGCTCAACATAGTATGTAACATCTAAGTGCTCAATAACTGATGAATGAGTGCCATTCTGATTGTTTCTTAGGTCCTGCCTTATTGACCCTTTATTGACCCAGAATTCCTTATGCTATTGTTCTGTTTCTAGAATCCTGAGCCTTTTACCTGAAGGTTAAAAAAAAATGCTGAATAGGCAGCAATATTTCCCATCACATGCACAAACCAAGCCAGAGATCAAGAGAGGCAGCAACATTCTGGTTCACAAAGGGCAATGACAAATGTTCCTCATTTTTCCAATGATCAAGAGGTCTGGTTACTTAGTCAAGGACACAGAATGGGAATTGGTTAAAAAAAAAACCACACCATGTTTATTCATTCCCATTTTGCATTCCCTGGGACAAAACAAGGCTACTCCTACCACCCACCTCGGTTAACTTATCACAATCTCATATTGACTGAACACTTTCCACAGGTGGTATTTGATTTGGCTGAACACCTTAGCATTTCTTGTAGCAACAATATGATAGTCAGAAACAAGCAAAGAGCTAGGGATATTATCAGCATTTGTTAAGAAAAATAGTCCTAAAAATAAGTAAAATAAAAAAGACAAAATGTCATCTTTTTGGATCACGCACTTGGTGGATTATTGGTAGCAAAGATTAAAGCTCAGACTGGTCCCTTTGTTCACCTGATGAGAGCTGATTTGCCTCCCTTTATTTCCTAAAGTATCATTAAGGACTATGAATTAATTATTACTTTAGCTGTGTGCTAGCATATATAAACGAGAGTTTTAAAATTTAGATTTACCACTTAAAAATTCATGATATTCTCCAATACCATATAGTCACTCTGCTAGCTTGAGTTCCCCCATAATAAAGAGCCTCTTAACATAAGTTATTTACTAGAATGTGAAATCCTAGGGGGAAAGTGTAAGGGACAGGAGAATGAGTCTGTGAGGAAAGGAGAATAAATAAGAGAATCAGTAATCCGATTACTTGCCTATAACTGTAGCTGTCTGCTGGATCTCCTGGGATTATCTCCAAAATCCAGGTGCACTGATCTCAGGATAGTCCACCTGAAAGACAAGAAGAGGTGAAATAATTTATCCATCAGCATCTCTCCCATTGGTCAAAAGTTCAGCCTATGGGACATTACTATTTCCCAACTGTGTATGCTTGGGCACCCAGAGAGTCATATAGCATCCCATACCTCATCATGGAAGTCCCAAGGCAAGATATGAAAGGCACCTAGACCAGATATAAGCCAAGATGATTCAAAGCTGCTATCATGTGAAGTCAGTAGAAGTACATGTAGAGCTCATTACTACAGTACTAGTAAAAGACAGATAAGGTTGAGAGGTGGTAATAAAGGTGGTACACAGGAGGCATCTAATACAGACACTCAGTTATCATTGTCAAACTGTCTATGATAACTGTACCAAGCATTTCTAAGCATTTCTATTGAAAGGTGTACAGTACTTGAGTATATAAGTAGAAGGTGTCTTACATTCACTGGATTCTGATACTGCGCTAGAGATAGAGGCCCAAGGGCAGAGCCTACTTTTCTTAACTCAGCAGGTCTCAGCTAGCAAGCCCTGAACCATTCTACTTTCTGTTATTGAGATGGCATAGGAGAAACAAAAGAAAGCACAATAATTTGAAAATACAAAATAAGATGGCAGGAATAAACTGACTATGCTAAGAATCACAATTAATGTGAATTGGGGTTCAACTAAACTATTAATGACAACGTTCAGTCTGGAGTTAAAATCTAATTGCATATTGTTGACAAAAGAGATCCCTAAAATAAAATTACACCAGGAGACTAAAAGAAACAGATATAAAAAGAATTATCAGGTAAATGTTAACAGAAAGAAAACCAGAAAAGCAATCCTAACATCAGGCAAAATAGAATCCAAGATGAAAAGCTTTACAGGAGACAAAGAAAGATATTTCATATTAATATGTGAGATTTCACAGGAGAGTAAGAATGGAATGCTTAGCACTGTCAACACATAATATCTTTAGCATTTAAAAAGATCCTATTTTGTCCTCTTGTGTTTTATACTTATCTTCACATTGCTTATAGGCCCTTATGGACTCCCCAACACTGCTATTTCTAGAGATCTCCAGCTTCTACTTCTGGAGGTAACTTGTCAAACTGGCTAGCTCTGGAAGCCAAGCAACATCTAGAATAACTAAGCAACAAATACTACACCTCAGTGTAGACAGGCAGTATCTACAGAAAATTAAGAGATTGTTGCTGCTTTTCTTGTTTGCTAAAAGTAATAAAAGTGTAATTTTCAGAAAAATGATTGCACATATAGAAAACCCAAAGCACCTAAATAATTCGAAGAAACAATATATATAGAAAGGCTGCTGGACATATAGTCAACATACAAATATTGATTATGTGCCTACATACAGCAAGAAGTCAAAAAGAAGTTTGTTTTTTTTATTTGCCTGATATATTTTATTTTCTGTAGTATGCAATACAAATTTACATGTGTATGCAATATAACTGTCACCAACAAATTTAAATCATATTTTTAAAAGCACTGGGTACATGATTACATGTTAGTAAATATCAGTTTCCAGGTATTTATGGGAGAAGATTGAATGTTAATGTATGCACATGTAGCTTTCTTGTACTGATATTTTGCTTTTCAATGTGGAGCTAGTAAAAATGATTCTGTTGACAAAATGGATCAAACAATAAATAACAAAATAAAGGTGATATCACAGAGTATTGGTTAAGGTCACTAGCTTTTGAATCTGGATGGAACTGCATATCAATTTAACTCTCTGAACTTTTAATTTTCCTTATCTGTAAAATATGGATATATTCTCACTAGATTTTTTTTGAAACTTAGGCAAAAAAGAAATATATTGGAAGGAGAATTTACAGAATTTATGAGCAGTCTGGAGAATTGTGCTCAGAAAATAGTCTAGAACAATGTTATAATGAAGGAAAGAAATACAATGAAGTCATACACAGGACAGTTGGGTTAGGGGTGTCCCTTCTGCCCTGGGTTTGAGCTCTATGATGTGTCAGCTTCTTTTATCATACACTCCAAATTCAGAGGCTCAGATGGGAGCATCCAGTTGTCCAAGCTTGTTTACATGGTCAAACCAAGACTAAAAAGAAGTTTTATAATAGAATTAAAAATTAATGCTTAGGAATGAAAGTAATAAATATGTGAAAAAATTCTACACAAAAATATGGAACATTTTGAGAAAATTAAGGAAGACCTAAATAAATGAATGGATAGGCTATCTTCATGGATTAGTGGATACAATACAGTAAATATAACAATTATCTCCTAATGGATTCAGTGCAACACCAATCAAAATTCCAGCAGGCATATTTTTTGTATATGTGGAGTAGGACTACCAAGCTAGTTCTAAAATGTAAATACATGGAAATACAAAGGGCCAAGGATAGCCAAGACAATTTTGAGAAAGAATAAAATTGTAGTAGTAAAAGTACTACTACGAGAGTTAGAGAAACATGTTAATTAAGATGGTGTAGTATTAACACAAGGGTAGACAATAGATCAATGGAACACCAGAGAGTTCAGAAACATACATACATACATATGGAAACTTGATTTATGACAGAGGTGCCACTGTAGTGAATGATTGCTCTTTTAAAAAATAGTGAGGGATCAATTATATATCCATAGAAGGGCAAATACATCCCTAAAACATATCATGTATCGTAATCAAATACAAGTGGATTCAAAATCTATATGTGAACTATAAAACAATAAGTTTTTAAATTCATGAACTTGGGATAAGCAAAAACTCTCTTAAATAGCATACAAAAAGTATGCACCACAAAGGAAAAATTGATAAAATGACACTAGAGAGAAAAGTCAAGTCACAGAGTGAAAGAAGATATTTGCCCCCCCCACCCCCACCACCACCACACACACTGGAACTCTTATACACTGATGATAGAAATTTAAATTTGTACAAATGCATCAGAAAATTGTTTGGCAGTATCTACTAAACCTAAACATATGATCCAATAATTTGACTGATACACATAAATCCAGCAAAATCACATTCTTATATTACCAAATATATGTACAAAATGTTTATTAAACCATTATATATAAAAGCCAAAAACTGAAAACAACGCAAATATCTATTAATAGTAGAATGGCTGAATAAAGTTGTAATAGTAATATGATGGAATACTACACAACAATGTGAATAAACTATAGCAATACAAAATCACATAGATGAATCTATAGATAAAATGTTAAATGAAAGACACAGAAGAGTACATATTGTGAGTATTTATATGAAGTTCAGGAACTGGTAGCTTTTGAAAAGGAAGAAAGATGGAGTGATTAGGAGGGACTGTCAGGAGAATTTGGGGGGTTTTGATAATGTCCTATGTATTGATCTGTGCAGCATTTAAACAGATTCATTTGCTTTGAAAATTCATACAAAAGTTTTATATTCTTTTCTGAATTTGTGTTACATTTCAATAAGTAGGATTTTAATTGCAGTCCATGATTTAATGAAAATAGAATATCTAGTCATTTAGCTTTACACCAAATCTAAATACTACTGCCACTATTTTATGCCTGAAAATATTATTTTTCTTCCCATTATTTGCTCCAGGCTCCCAAGCTTCTCACCATGAATACTCCCAGCTTATATTTGACCCATATGTGAGTCAGTAGTTCCATGTACTTTTTAGAAAGGCGTGTTAAATGGTGTTATTTTGCTTTCTTCCAGATGCGACATGCAACATCAAGAATGGCAGATGCAAGCAGTTTTGTAAAACAGGCACTGATAGTAAGGTGGTTTGTTCCTGTACTGAGGGATACCGACTTGCAGAAAACCAAAAGTCGTGTGAACCAACAGGTCAAAATCTAAATAAGTTGTTTTTTTCTTTTAAGAAAATATATATTTGAATCTTTGGCATTTTAACTCCCTAATTTTAATCCCTACTTGCATGTACTTCCTTTTGAAATCAAACAAAAGATCAGTGGCATGAAATGGACAAATTATTTTTCAAAATTATATCATTAATTTAAATATAAATTTTGTTATTATCCACAGTCTTTTTTGTGTCAATTTTTTCTCTGACCTTTAAATCACAAAGCAATTGATTGTGTGATTTCTGTATATATTTGTAATTCATCAAGTCAAATTAATGTAGTAATATAGTACTGTACCAGAAAAGATTCACAAATAATTGAGTGATGGACTTCTAGTAGAAGGCTGGTGAATTTTAAGCATGAGACTGTCAGGGCCTGACTAGTGTACTCTAAGAAAGTTACTTCCTGACTTTGAGCCTTAAGCTGAGTTTATACAGAGTGTCAGAATGTTTCCAGCAATTAACTGTTTAAGTTCTGCTAGGCTGATCAGCACTATGTTACAGAAGGAATAAAGCAATGTTTCTCAGTCATGTTGACCATGCCACCATGTTGACAGTTGATTGGTATATTCAGCACATCTGTACTCCACTCTCATGCTGCTCTTCTCTGAAGACAAAGGCAGTAGAAACTTTGTTCTGAAAAACATTAGGCTCTGCACGATTAATTATATTTGATGAATGAGACACTTTTTTGAAGCAAGCTACATATAATTTCCTTTGCATTTCTAAAACCTGCTATTTTATTAAATTGGTGCATTAAATCGTGCACCATTCCTCTATAATTGTGTTCAATACCTATTTCAGCAATGCATCAGGCAGAGGAAATTAAAGTAAGGACCAGAATCCAGGAATATACATACTACAACTAAAATAAAGAATCTCTAATGCTTTAGGGCCTGTCCACCTAATCTTCTGCCTGGTTCTTCACATATACTGCCTTAAAGCTTGCCTTCCTGGGAGGAGTGTGTCTACATATGAGTGTACACACACACTTGTGTATTTAACTTTAAAAAGCTACTTTCCAGTGTAGACAAATGGCATAGTAGCTAAGCCCTTATAAGCCCTTCTATAAGAAAGAAAAAGAATTGAGAGCCACCTCCAACTATTATGAGTTATATTTGAATGTAGCCTTTGCTTTAGCAGAATAAGTAGGCCAAACCTAAAATAAGCTTTTCCGCCTTTTCAAAGATAATGGTCCCTTTTCTCTCACCATTGTTGATCATGTATATTTATACATAAGTATTTTGAAACTAATTTCCTGTTTTCTCAACCACATGCTGCCTTTATGATACTTTCCCACAGCTGGTTGCTATAGAAATGTCTGTTATAAGGAAAGTGGCTAGGAGGAAAGTGAGAAATGAAAATGAAGTATAAGGTGACTTTGTTTGACTACAAACTTCCATTTTGGTAGTCCCCAGTGTAGCTGTAGATGATTGGGGGTCAGGGGACAGGGAATAAACCAACTCAAAGAGGTGCTCAGGGTCCAGGTAAATACAGCTGTGATAATCATATTAGTGAACTTTTTGGTTAATAATTGACAGCCAGGTAATCGAACCAAAATGATCTCACTTCAACAAACACATGAAATCCACCTCGGATACTAGAGGGCATTCTAGTCAAGAAATCCTGTTAATGATAACCAGCAGAAGTTCCATTCACTAATTAGTCCCATTAATCTAACGGCACAAAGCACTCAACTTCCATTCAGGGACAGCACCTGGAAGTACAACATTAGTAAAGAAACTAAACAAAGTCATTAGACTTTTTATAAAGTCCTACCAAATTTGATTCCAGAACACCTATTTCCATCAAGATGATGGATTCTGGAGCCAAATGTTCTTTCCATGAAGGTTTTGAAAACTTTCCATGAAAATAATGCAATCAACTATATTCATTGATTAGATTTTTTTAATGTTGATGGGCCTGCTTCTCAGAAGTGACAGGGATGGGCCTCATTCTCCATTTTCATTATATATATTCCATTAGCCAATGAAAAATATTGGAATACTAATTTTTTTTCTATTTTTCTAGTGCCATTTCCATGTGGAAGAATTTCTGTGTCATACACTTCTAAGAAGCTCACCCGTGCTGAGACTATTTTTTCTAATATGGACTATGAGAATTCTACTGAAGCTGAAGAAGGCATTTTGGATAACGTCACTCAAAGCACCGAGCCATCTAATGACTTCACTCGGGTTGTTGGTGGAGAAAACGCCAAACCAGGTCAATTCCCTTGGCAGGTACTCTATACTGATAGTGTGTCAAAATTGGAGTTCAGCTGGCAAAAGACAGGCCAGGTGGGAAGCTGAAGCTAGGCCACTGGCAAGACCTGTGAGGGTGAGACAAGTATTTAGATAAGTTTCAGCAGTAAGCAACGTGACAGTCCCGATAGATGAGCATCTGGGGAAAGAGAAGTCCAGGGACAGCTACCATAAAAGGTCAAGAAGAATTTGGCATCAAAGAAAGAACACAGCAAGATTCCAGCAAGCAATTAACTGGTTAACAATAGGGAGGTCTGGAAGAGAGGTCACAGGTACTAGAGTTCAAGGTACTGCTCCAGCTCAGCCCCTGGGGAAACTGGTGAGAGTCAAAAAGTTTCTTGGCCCAGAGAAACTGGATTATTTTTAAGGGAGCAAAGGGCTCGTTTAGGAAGGATTAAGACAAGAATAGTTCTTAGAGTCAGGACATGAAATGGGGGCTTGATCCATTACTCTGGTTTTCAGTGTGGTAGCAGTAGAGTCACCTAGGAACTTATTAAGAATGCAATTTCTCATGCTCCACCACAGATCTACTGAATCAGAATCACTTGTGTGAGGCCCAGCATCTGTGTATAAGCAAGCCCTCCAGGTGATTCTGAAACACACTCACAATTAGAAAATCACTGGTGCAAAGGAAACAAACATTACATAACCCAGCATTCAAAACGCCAAACAGTGGACTCTTTCTACCTAGTTTCTTCCAGGGTGTTCTACAGACAACCTACATAAACGGAACTACCTATGCACATTTTTATGTAACTACCAACAGCTAGATTTGTAGCAAAACGAGGGTTGTAACTATGCCTATAGCTAAAACCTAAGTGATTCCATCTGTGAGAAGGGATAAGCCACCTCCTCCCCACCTCAAGGCAAGGAGCCAGTGTTTATAGTAGAGAAGCCAGGGGGCCTGTGTTATTAGTTCAGAACATCACTTTCCTTATGGAAAGTTGTGCTGTCCAAAATGGTAACCACTAGCCACATGTGGTTACTTAAATTAATTATGAGTAAGTAAACTTACAAATTCAATTCTTTAATCACACCCGCCACATTTCCAGTGCATCATAGCCACATGTAGTGAGTGCTACTATATTGACCAGGGCAGGTGTAAATAGAACACTTACATCACTGCATAAATTTCTATTGGAGAGTGCATATATATATATATATATATATATATATATATATATATATATATTACTTTAGTCTAATTTAAAACTCCCTAGTAGCCACGATCATATTTGGTAGTTATTTCAAGGATGCTTCACTCCAAAATATTTTCTCTACTGAGGTTTGAAATTCTGCCATCACAGAGTGGTAGCTTTAAAGACTTTGCAATCATCAAATGGGTAACAATTAAAGCCAGATAAATGTCTCCAGATTTAACACCACTGAAATTTTCTTAGACTAGCTATGTATTTATCCATTCTTCAGAATGCTTGCCATTTTCCAACATACTAAATGAAAGATATTAAACGTAGGCCTCGGGACATGGGGACACTGTAGAGAAAGGTACCACAGGGTAACACAACATTATAACCAAGACATAATATTTTCCTTCCTGCTGTCTTTGCTTTTTTTTTTAAACAGTATTTTGTTGGACCTGATCTTCTTGCCAATAAAGTACACTGTTATGTCCCTGTGTCCCCACTTAAAGGCACCCTACCATTGCCCTTTCCCTCACCCACCATACCACCCTTCCTTTACTCATCCACGTCTTTACCATTCTTCATAGTCCTGCTAAAATTGATCTTGTCCACTCACCTTTCTTTGAACAACCTCTTTTTGGTACACTCTGATTATATTTTCATTCTACTTAACATCCACATATCTCATTCTCTTTTTCTTATTTGCACTTTCATTCATTAACTATCTGATTTACATGAATAAGGTGGTTATAACAAAAGATCCTACTTTATGACAATTATCCTCCTTGGGCTTGTGGGACATAAAGCAGTGTTTATAGTAGAGAAGCCAGGGGGCCTGTGTTATTAGTTCAGAACATCACTTCCTTTTTTTTGGAGTGCTCTACCACTGAGCTACATACCTAGCCCCATTGCTTTCCCATTTAAAAAATCCAACTTTTTTTTTAAATCCCAGGATGCATGCATTGTGAGTTTAGCATTGCCCCCTTGTCATACCAGAAATGAAATGGCTAATTAAATGAGAACCAAAACAGGAGAAGGGGTGGATAAAGTCTCTATTTAGTCACATAATGTCTATTTCACACCAATCCTCTTTAAACCAGATGCTTGGCAGTGTTTTAACAAATACAATGCCTTTCCTAAAAGAAAGCAACTCGGGCAGACATTTTATTTCCTTTTTAAGCAGAAAAGACTAATAGATTGTGGTTGCAGTTCTGTGAGAAGATATGATACACATCATTCCAAATCTTTTCATATTCATCTCACTGCACACTTACAGAAGACCTGTGGTCTTTTTCCTGTCCTGCCTAGCTAAGATCATTTGGAACGTTCAAGATCACTCACAAATTCATGTATGCACATATGTTTATTCCCTATTTATCCCATATGCACTAAGACTACTGACTATGGGTGTACCAAGCACTAGATTTTCTTCTTTTCCAAAGGCAAAGTACTAAGCTTTTTCTAGTATACTTGAGAAAGACTCCACACTGTTTCCTTCCTCAACAGAGAATGTTCTCTCCACACCTACCCAGTTCCCCAGGAAAGGTTATTGGTTTTCAAAACTTGGAGATTACCTGAATGTCCAAAAGGCACTTTTAGACAAAGATGAACAGTAAATAAAACAAGCCAGAATCTTTCCTCCTTGGTGGAAAGGCCATCTCGGCCACACCATGGTTAATGTGTACAATGGGAAATACTAGATGTGTTGCAGACAAGATTGCAACCAGGGTCTGGGGTTGTAGCACTGTGATAGAGCACTTGCGCAGCTTGTGTGGGGCACTAGATTCAATTTTCAGCACCAGAAATAAATAAATGAATAAAATAATCAACATCTTAAAAAATTTTTTTAAAGACCAAGAGAAAGGAAAAACAGCTGAGGTTTCAGTGGCCACCATATTATACTTCTGGCTCTGAAATATGAAATACTACTTAGAATATCATCTGGAAAAGAGTGTGTTTGGAAGTGCTGATGTTTCATACAAGCCTTTCTATTCAGAATTGATTCTTTCATCTTTCAAATTGGCAGGGGTGAGGGATAAAGTGATCACTCAGGGTGAAGAAATCCCACAAAGAAGGACATAGAGTTCACTTTCACCAGGAGTAATGAACAGTTTGAATGGACTGAGAAAGCTTTTTTTAGTGTGTCAAAAGAAAAAGGTGTCGATGAGCTGTCAGCGAGACCCACGGGGGGGGGGGCATGGGGGGGCGCACAGGGGGGCACGGGGTGGGGGCGGGGAGGTGGGTTCACCCTGCGGTCTTAGCGGGAAGTTTGCAGGCAGATTTCGGCCACTGCTGGGTGCTAGGCTGGGTGGCTTTGGAAGGAAACGTGGGTAGAACAAATATTTGTGGAACTGCCTACGGGAAAAGGTGTTCTGTTCCTGGGAACAGACAGCAGCGGCTGCGTGGCCCCGGGAGGGGTTCATAGAACTTGGTTCACCTGGCAGGAGACGAGAGCAGGCTGAGGGACGGCTGGGACGCCGTCCCAACCGTAGCCTGTTCGCGCTAGCACTCATTTTTTACCTCACCCTCCGGCTTCCACCTCAGTCTGCTGGGCCAGAGGAAAGGGCCAACCCAGCCGCTTCGCAGAAGATGGTCGCCTCCCAGCAGCCCCCAAGGGTTCTAGAGCGGTGCTTCGGGCGCTTCCCCCTCGGAGAGTTGTTAGGCTGGGAGGGGGCTGGTGGGGGCTGGGGAGGGGAAGGAGTCACAGCTGGGGTCTTCTTCCGTCTCTCTCCTCCGCCCCCAGCTGGCTTGGGCTGGGAGGGGCACGATGCAGGCCCCAGAAGGGACACTTAAGAAGAAAGAAACTAAAAGGTTAAGTTACCATAAAACAAGACTTGAATTTCCCAAGTTACAAAGGGAAGAAAACCTTTGAACATTATAGAGAACAGGGAAATTACAACGCCTATATTACCAGATTGGTTTCATCAACAGCGCAAAACTGAGACGTTTGAGCCGAATGCGGCTGTGCACGCCACTAATTCCAGCGTCTCAGGAGGCTGAGGTAGGAGGATCACGAGTTCGAAGCCAGCCTCAGCAACTTAGTGAGGTCCTCAGAAAATTACCGAGACCCCTTCTCTAAAAAGATCTGGGGTTGTGGCTCAGTGATTAAGTGCCTCTGGGTTCAACCTCTTGTAACAAACAAACAAAAAAGGTTAAGAGGTTTGAGGCAGGAGATGTGGCTCAGCGGTAGGGCACTTGCCTAACATGTTAGAGACCCTGAATTTTATCCCCAGCACCGCAAAACACATATATATGTGTATATATTTCATATATACATATGTGCATATATAAGTGTGTATATACACACAGACGGAGAGACAGACAGGTTTGAATGAGTGATATGTTTTTCAGGGATTCTAGAGCTTTAATTTGGTTTTGGTCCCAAGCCCATGATCCTGCCATCTGACAATTCTGAGCATGCACAAACTGACCCAAGAACTGCTTTGGGTTAAGATCTGATTAGCTCTGTAGGTGAAGTACCTGGTCTATTTTCTGTTTTATCATAAGCCTCTGTTCTATATGAAGCATATTTATTCCACATTTAATAGTCTGAAGATCATTCTACCACATTGAAAAAAAAGGAATAATATGGAAGCCAAGTGTAAGCTGTCCTCATATTATGTTGTATCATATGCATTTCCTAATATTTAACTATTTTAACCTATAGAAAATGTCTGAAGAAGCAGTTTGTCCATTCTTTATTCTATTCTTGGCCTAAATCTTTAAAGTATCTTAACATTTTCCCCAGTCTCGGCTTCCCTCAGCTCTGGCTTTCAGCTATCTTTAAATTTGCCTGCACTCTTGCCCTATACTGCTAGCTACAATGATTCAAATAGGACACAAGTCAGTGGCAGATAGCAGGTGGAGTTACCATTTGTATAAATCACAGCTTTTTGTGTGGAGAGGTATGTTATATGAAAATAGAAAAATAGTCTCTTGAAAAAAAGATGACCCTGTATTATTCCTAGCTCAGGTGATAAATAGGAACATGATATATATAATCACACCAGGCCCCACAAAGCGAGTTGGGACAGAATATTTAGACTATTATACTCTAAGATTGTTTGATGAAATATATTTCAATATTAACTAATTGAAATAATGGTATATTTGAAATAATGTCATATTTCAAGTTAACCACTAAAAACCAAAGTGACTATCCCCTCTATGTCCAGCAAAATGACATAGGGCCATGGGCTGACTGAATCATGCCTGTGGGCATAGCAAGTTATAGGTCATGTAGAAATGGTTTTACTTTGTATATGAGAGAGTAAAGATACAGAAAAAAAAAAACTGTTATTGGAAAGTTGGAGTGAGTGACAGAAGGAGAACAAAAGTTTTGCTGAAATCACAGGGAAAGGCTAGGTTGGAATTAACACTTGGAAAGAGAACAACAGGGCAACCACTGGTACTCTGGACTGGCATTTTCATGAAGAGTATAAGTGCAATTTTGTGAGTATGTATTTTGTAGATGAATGTACTTGTGTTTGATATGTGTGTGTGTGTGTGTGTGTGTGTGTGTGTGTGTGGATTCAGGCTTCTGTTAGGCTGTGGCTACCATGAAAATGTTTAACAGATCAGAACTCAGGTATCTTGCTCACAACATATGCCTTCCCATTTCCTCCATCATTCTCTGAAGTGGTGTCTTAACATGAACTTGCCCTTGGCCAAGTACAAAGCTCATCCCCCAAATATCTAATATTTATATAGATTTGGTCCAGATGTAGCCAAGAAAGCATTCCAAAACCATACCAATTGTAATATCTTTAAATGCAAAAAAATATATATTTGAGGTCCTTTTTTGGCAAAGATGTTTGCTAATATTTCTAACACCAATCAGGGATTGGCAAAGAATTCTCTTTGGGCTTAAAAGAACAACCGTATTTCTCAGACATCCACTGGAAAGCAATAGAAACATCAGGCAGCGAGTCTTTGGCAGGAGTCAGACAAACTATATCACAGCTTCTGTGCCCAGAGGCTGTGGATTCATTCAGTCTGACCTAAGTAGCCCACTAAACTGAGAGATGCCCAGCTTCCACAAACAAACCCCTGCTCTGCCTCAAACAGTGGCTGGAGGGGAAACAATGTGATATCCAGGCTGGTAAACTCTTATTTCCACCTGCTTGAACAGATGCATTCAGTTGTAATCATCACGTCCATTATAGAATCATGTTGCCCACATTTTCTTGGTGATAATAATCACTTGGGGTCAGAGTTCACACATGGTCTTATAACCAGTATGCTTACAGAAGGCTCTATACTGAGAAGGGTGGCATATCTAGAGTTTAATACATTGCATTTGTGCTGTGTAACTGAAGTCTGATGAGACAACAGAGCATGCCCTGGGGCCTTGGAACCTGGGATTACTGTAGTTCCACCTCTCACCACTTCCTAGAGAGTTTCTTCACCTCCTTCTCCTCTACCCCTGGTACCTTAGCCAGCCCTGCCTCTCCCTTCCACACCTGCCCAATGACCACTGCCACCCCCAACCCCTGGTGCCCAGACATACACCTCCTCCTTGTCTCTACCCAACTACTGTTGCCACCCTTCTCCCCTGGCAAGGACCTGGGCCCAGACACAGGGAGGATTGAGGTCAGGTGCACACACTCTGTGCTATCTGGGGAAGGGACATGGCCATAGGCATCTCTGGACCAGGAATGGGCTACAGAACAATTAAAGGATTAATGCTAGGGGCAAGCCTCTTGCCAGTTTCCCTTTTGGGTACATCCTGACATGAATGTTGCAATCCCTTGGGAATTATCTCTCTGCCTTGATTGCTGCAATAGGAATATCAGTAGTACCGTAGGCCCCCTGGCAAAGAAAGATTGACTTACCCTGCCATGATAGAGTCCAGTGACCTGTGGCTGGCAGACAGGGAGTGTGTGTGCTGAACATAGAGTGCCACCCCTGGGCACCTGTAAAGGTCTACACTCTTCTAGCAAATATTTCCATGCCAAAGGGAGCATGATATTAAATATCGAGCTAAAAAAAGAAAAATAAATAAACATTTCAAGAAAGATCACTGAAGAAAAGAAAAATTTTGTATGTTAGTATCTTCAGTGACACTTTTTTCCTGGCTTTGGAACAAAAGACTTCACATTTCTGTTTCTCATTGATACCCCTCCCCCCACAAAAAGTATGTTCATACAATGGGGTGAGCATTATTAAGACAAAGATTACCAAGCCTTGGGAATTCTGAGTCAGTAGTGCAATACACTTGTCTAACTTAATCACATGTAAGAATATTCTAGAGAGCTTCATTTTCCCCAGCCCCTAGCAGTAAATATTTTAAGTCTCAATAAGCTCGCAAATCTGCACTTTACAAGCACTCCGGGTGATTCTCCTGCCTTGGTCCATAGACCACATTTAAAGAGATACTGGATGCTCAGAGGTACAAATACTGGAGTCAGGCAGACTTGGTTCTATATCCCACTAGCTAACTTGAGGGGAGTTAATGTATATATCTCTAAACCTTAGTTTGAACATCTATGGATGGATATATTACTATCACTCCATAAGGATATTATGTTTTTTTCAATAAAGATAGTTAACATGTATTGTCTATATACTGGCCAAAGTGCTGGGCAATTTACACAACTTATCTCCTTTAATCTTCAAAATAACCCTGTGAGATAGCATTTTTTTATTACTGCCTTTCTTTGAGGATGTTATGTTTTGATATAAAATGTATACAAAACAGTACAAGGATTGGCCCCAAATAAGCACTCAATATATATTTAAAAAATTAGAATAATTGTTAAATCTGGGTGGTGGACACACTGATGTTTATTATATTATTATTTGAGGTTTTTAAGTAGTTTTACAGCTTTTTTAACATTAAAAAGCAACAGAAAGTGAGAGCCAGAGTTTGGAAAAGATCACGAAGCCTATTTTGAGCTGTCCCTATAGCTCTCACAGTGAGAGGCTAGTGCTTCAGTGTCTAGGACATAGTAGGTGTTCAGTAAGTTGAATTCAGGACTGGAAGAACTTTCAAAAGAACATGCCCCAGGGACTATCTCTGACATAAAGGAGTTGACCATCTGCTTTCCCTTGTTTATGAATGACTTTATGCCTAGGGCTACCAGTGCCTTAGGAATAGTGCATCCGTTCACAAAGAGCTCATGGGCTCTTGAAGAGTTTACTGAATGTTGAGTGTGCCCTCTAGTGTTCACATATCTCAGCTTTCTGTGGGAAAATTTAGATGGAGAAAGGCCCTCACTTACATTAGACCTGAAATTCTCTAACTTGATCTAGACCTTAAGGAGCTGGAAATATTCGTTGTCTTCTGTGATTGTGCAGCAAAAATACAGATGAATGAATGGACATCTTTGCCCACTTTGCCCAGCTAAAATAAAGCACAACTAACTAGACCTTTTAAGACAAAGGCAGATTATATATTCAGCCAGGCAGGGTGGGGTATGGATAGGAGAGAATGGAAAGAGCTTGCAAGTCCTGCTGTGCCCCACCGCTTGGGTGGCTTTATGCACAGCCCTGATAGAGGCATTAAGTCTAGTTCATACAATTCCAGTTTGGAAGGGGCTTGAAAGTACTCCTGGAAGAATATATCATCTTTTCTTTTTCAAATGATCTATAGCAAAGAGATCTCCACACACAGAGACAGGAGACTCAATATCCCTATTCATCTGGAGGAGCTGTCAGTGTGTTTCCTAAAATACATGCTGTATCCCATGAAGCAATTGTGCCATCCGAAAATCTGACTCACCTGGGAAAGGAACTCGAAGGCCCCAAATCTCTCCTGTCTCTCATTGTGCATTTTCCTCAAGATAATTACAGAAATGGCTTTTTGGCTTGAGTTTCAGAAACACTAATTCATCCACAAAGGTGACACCTTGCAGAAATTCACCATTTCTGCCAGTGCCTACAAGCCAACTTTCTGCCTACTCCTGTTAATAGTACATGTATTTATTTTGTTCTGGAACAAATATATTGTGCAGTAAGATTCTTAATTTGTTTCCACAGGTCCTTTTGAATGGTAAAATCAATGCCTTCTGTGGTGGCTCCATCATCAATGAAAAATGGGTTGTAACTGCTGCCCACTGTATTGAGCCTGGTGTTAAAATCGAGGTTGTTGCAGGTAAATATACAAAAGGATAATAATCTATACAATTGCTAAACCTTCTATGTGATTGATACATCATATCCAATAGGATTGTTACTAATTAAGTTGGGCCAGTGGTAGAGGGGATATAATTTCAAAATTTGCTCCATCCTTCAAGCCCCATAGTTCTTTTGATGAATACGTAAAGCACTCATCTCAATAGGATACAATTATTTATTGTGGTATCAATTTCCCCACCAAACATGTAAGATTTGGTAACATTTTGAGACTTGGTTGTCAGTTTTCAGTGATACCAAGTAGACACATGGAAAATCTGTTTCTATGAAAATCTGTGACTGAAAATGAAATTTATTTCAATAGGTGAATATAACATTGAAGAGAAAGAAGATACAGAGCAAAGGCGAAATGTGATTCGAGTTATTCCTCACCACAACTACAATGCAACTATTAATAAGTACAACCATGACATTGCCCTTCTGGAACTGGATGAACCCTTAATACTAAACAGCTATGTAACACCTATTTGCATTGCCAACAGGGAATACACAAATATCTTCCTCAAATTTGGATCTGGCTATGTGAGTGGCTGGGGAAGAATCTTCAATAGAGGGAGATCAGCTTCAATTCTTCAGTATCTTAGAGTTCCACTTGTTGACCGAGCCACATGCCTTCGGTCCACAAAGTTCACCATCTATAATAACATGTTCTGTGCTGGCTTCCATGATGGAGGTAGAGATTCATGTCAAGGAGATAGTGGGGGACCCCATGTTACTGAAGTGGAAGGGACCAGTTTCTTAACTGGCATTATTAGCTGGGGTGAAGAATGTGCAATGAAAGGCAAATATGGAATATATACCAAGGTATCCCGATATGTCAATTGGATTAAGGAAAAGACAAAGCTTACTTAATGAAAAATGCATTTCCACGGTTGATTCATTGGGATTGGAACTGGATTGGGCCCTTTAACTTCCTTGTGTCTTGTTGAATTTAAATATATACTTCTATAAACATTGCCTTTTCTCTTTGCAGGGGAGAATTCCATCTAGAATTTATATTTTATTAGAGGAAGTAGATTAGAAAATGTAGTCACTAGAGAAATGCAGTGTGGTAGGAAATCATCACCATTTTCAAAGGGCTCAGCCCTAACCAAAATTGTGAAGTTCTCCACCCTGCCCAGCAGGTTCTATGGTTCTCCATTGTGGTAACTCACCTGATTCTCCCTCCTTAACAGCATTCCATGTTCTAAATCTTCCATGCCTCTCTCATCAAAACATCAACATTCATTAGGTCAGTATCCAGGATCTTTACTTGAGTCCATCACAAGGCCAACACCACATTAATAAAGAGAACATAGGAATAGTTAACAGGTCAAAACTTGTTGAAAGCACTTCTTATTTTTCTCTGTCTTTATTCCTGAATCCTTTATCTTTTCTGACTCCCAATCTCCGAATCAACTTTTCTCTTTCTTACTCCCTTTCGGTCATTTCCCCTCCACAGTCATTAAAGGTGGTAAGGGGAGCATTCTGTTTCACTGCTGTATATAGGTGTATGTGTCTATTAAAACCTGGCTTTCTTTTATTTTAGTCTCAGATTGACTTTTATAACATAGGGATGAAGGAAGGTGACTGAAGAACATGTGGGGAAAGTTCCTTTCAGAGCATTAAGCTAGTGTGTGTGTATCTCAATGAGCCATCCAGAACAGTTCCCTAAGAGTTTGTCACTAGGTGATTATGGCAGTCTGGCTGGGAATGGTTCCATCAAGGCAAGGCTGCAGGTCACTAACTAAAAAAGCTGACATCAAGCAAGGTATTTTATCCCCTGTCTGAAAAAAATAATGCTAACAGAAAGAACATCCCATTTGCAACCAAGAACTAGCAGATTCTTTAAGGGAGAAATCAACAGCATATCTCCAACATTACCTGGAGTCAAACAAGAAGTTTCCTAGACCAGAAACCATGAGCATCATCTCCTTGGCTAATATATACATCAGTGGAGAAGGACACACAGGCTCAAAGAGCTGAGTCATTACACCCAGATAACCAACTCCCCCTTTTTTTGATTCCATGTTCACCAAGGAACTTTGTGATTATGATTAATCTTTCTCTACTGAATTTCCTAGAGGGCTGCTGACCAACCAACATGTCATTCTACTTATGAATTAATAAACTGATGTTCTAGTTCCTACTGAGTTTTTGTGAGTTTATTTGATGTGACTCAGTCACTCTGTATTGATGGGAACTACTGACAAAATCATGTTTGGAACCCACCCCCTGCCCCCGCCATACTCTCAGACACACCTCACTCATTGATTTCTTTCAAGTCCTCCTACTTTAGTCTTGTAAACATAAGTATTAATAAAATTTGAAATATTTTCAAATGTCTCCATGTTTCTTGTTAAATAGTTCACATAGAGGTATCCCAAATGCTACATTCAGCAAAACACTCGGAACAATGTGTCTGAATGCAATACACCTAGGATGACATGGGTTCTAATTAGCTGTGAATATGACCTGGGAAAAGTCACAACCCCTTATGGAATTTGATTTCTCCATTTGTACAGAAAGTTTAACAGGATACTCTCCAAAAGCCTTTGTGACCTTGATAGTCTGTGATTTGTTTTTTTTTTTTTTTTGAGTCTTTGTGTATGTATGTGTATGAGAATGCTCACATGTGTAGTACTGAGGATTGAACCCAGGGGTTCTCTACCTCTGAGCTATATCCCCAATCCTTTTTATTATTTTGAGACAAGATCCCCCCCTAAATTGCCCAGATTGGCTTCAAACTTGTAATCCTCCTGCCTCAGCCTCTTGAGTCGCTGGGATTACAGGCATATCCTGCAATGCCTGGCTTTTTTCAGTCTTTTACTCAACAAATGACAGTGGATACTATGTGCCAAACACCAATAATGTTGATTAAATGTGAGTTAACATGGATATATTTGGGGACTTAAATAATGTATGTGAATTACTTTATGAAATGCCTAACACATTAATAAACAGTAGGTGCTCAAGAAGTCCACGGTATCTAAATCCATGTTTATTGCAGAGTAGTGATTAGTCTTACATTGAGTATCACAAAAAGAGAACATAGTTAAATGAAAACAATGCCTGAGATTTAGGTTTCAGGAACACATGAAAGAAATTACTTATGTTATTAATGGTTAAAGGAAAGAGGAGACACTACAATTGTCAACCTTATGTTTAAAGAGGATGCCAGTAGATGTGTGAAATATTTTACTTCAAATCTAAATAACTAAATGTCTATAGCCCCGGGGCTCTGCAATTGGGAAACAGACGCTCTGGCCTTGTTGCCATGGAGACCACCCCTTACAAAGAGAGCAGTGGGGAACTGACTTCATACCTCCTGTGATTGGCCTTCCCTGTGGCAGAGGGAGGAGCTTTGGGGCCCACAAATTACTGAGCCGCGGTTATCCCTTTTCCTATGAGCTCAAAAATGACTGAATTCATCATAAGTCTCCTGTGGCATGCCATCACCACTAAACATGTGGGAGCTGTAAGCCCACCTAAAAGAAGCAGCAGTCTCTGAGCCAGGACCTGGCTGGGCTCTGCCTAGCTAGGGCATTTGCAGATGCCATATAGGGATCATTAGTGCTTTCAAAATCACTGAAGCTACTTAACCTAAATAGGCTGAGACATGCTGCTATAATATTGTAAGTGACAGATTAAAATAGAACCCTTGCTGACTGAAGAAAAGTGTGTTGATATAGTGCAGTCATTGTGCTTAACTATGATTGGTTTTAGTTTCTTTTTTTTTAATATTAGCTACTTTATGGTGACAGAAGTAAATTTCCTTCTGATTTTCTCTTTCAATTTCCTTACTCTCCTGGACCGTGACATGCCAGTTTACAAAACTGCTTAATTACAAATTCTAAACAATTTCTGAATGCTTACGATCTAAGAATGTTAAAGAGGAAAGGTCCATTAAACAGTATCCAATTCACTCCACCCTTACAGATGTGGAAATTAAGGCCAAGATAAAGCCAAGGTAACACAATTGCCATTGTGGTACCAGGAATAGAACTCATCTTCCAACCTGTGCTAAGAAAGTGAAGTGCTTTCAACTGGAGTACATTAACTCTGTCTTTATTTTTAGGGCAGCTGGGACTTTCTGCATTGATGGTATTGCATTCAACAAGGGACTGGAAACTGCCTGGAATTCTTACTAGGTGCTCTAATTGATAAATAAGTGATAAAATCAAGAAGACCAACAGGTTCCTGGAATGCAGAGTGGCAGCAAACTGAATCACAGCAGGTACTCAGTAAACACATGTAGCGTGAACATATGACTCTGATGTCTGGTGTTTATTCTGGCTGTGAGAACTGGGCTTTCCAGATGTGACATGTGACTTCTAGAGCATATCCATACTTATCATCTGGCAAACAACCATTCCAGTAACATTTCAACTTTATCCTTTGCAACCATGCTGAGGAAGACATGTGCAGTTCACCAAGACTGCAGGATACTCCAGGAGCTGTAGTTGGAGGGTTGAAGGAAGCCATCAAAGGCCTACTGAAAGACAGGTATGGTCCCAAACATTTGAAATCCCAGCAGGTTGAGAGGCTGAGGCAAAAGGATTACCAGTTTGAGGCCAGCCTCAACAATTTAGTGAGGCCCAAAGCAACTAAGTGAGACCCTGTTTCAAAATAAAAATATAAAGAGCTGGGGATGTTTCTCAGTGGTTAAGCACCCCTGGGTTCAATCTCCAGTACAAAAAAAAAAAAAAAAAAAACTAAAAAAGGCTCACTGAATCTAGTACAGTACTCACTGAGTCTAGTACAGCTGTGCATGAGTTAGAAACATACTACAGCTGGTGACAGGCTTGAGTAAAGCAATCAGAATCAGGGCTCTTTCTTAAATGTGAGGTGTGTAAGATTTAGAACTCTTCAGGTTGCAGCCACAGACATCTACATGTTCTGCAAACTATGGGGACTGGTGAAGGAGTCACAGCAGGCAAAGGACTATTGGAACCCACTCATTTCAACCATCCAGGTCCACAGATCACTCTCCTCCTTTTCTCCTATAGTAGTTTCAAGGCAGACCTTTTTCATCCTCTCCTTGGGGCCACGGATAACTGCCTTGAAATTCCCAAGTTAATCTCAATTTCTAATAAGGATAAAGGTATCAATGGGAAAGACCAGCAGACAGACAGACACAGACACACACACAGACACACACACACACACATATGAAAGTGATAGAGAGACAAATGTTTCTGGAATAGGGTCAAAACATTTTCTCCATACTCTCACAAAATATGACAGAGCTATTTCAAAGTCCTGGTCAGATCATTTCATTCTAGTAGGAAAGCCACCTTTTTGGGTAAGAGAAGGTGGAGATAGAAACAGAGATATTCCTGATTCCAAAGACTTCATTCAAAAAGTTGCTTTGCTACAGTGTTAAATATCAGATCCTAATCTCTAAAAACATACCAACATAGTGAACCTCCCCACAGCTGTCACTCTTAATCTTTTAGAATGGTTATAGTATTCAACTTCTCTAGCTCAATAACTGTGACATGGCTTACGTGCTGAACTCAGAAAGATAAATGGATCCCGTGATGTACATATTATCTGCTTTAGTAAAGATCTATATATAAAACCATATTTTCCTCCTGGATTATATTACAAAAATAAGCATACATTTTCATGAGATTAAAAACCAGTTCTAAAAGAAACCAAATTAGGAATGCAAAAACTCTCTGAGAAATTCAGTGCATGTTTGTTAGATGAAGAAACCAATGTATGAATGAAATGGAAGGGGGGAAAATCTATTAGTAACCACAATACTGCACAAAACTCCCTCCCAGTCTTCTAAAATAGGCATATTTGTCTTGAACATATAAGGGATAAGCCATAGAAAGGAAGGCATATATAAAAAGAACTCCTACCTTCACTTTCTTCCCAGGATGTAAGGAATGATCACAGATTTGTAGGAAATACAAATGAGCCTAGAAGACTGTGGTCCCATCCCCATCCTTTGCATCTGTTGTTCTTGTGCTTATGATCTCCAGCAGCTGTATTTGCCTCTCTCGTTTGTGCTTTCTGTCTTCATTAGGTAGCTGTTTTGTTGTTGCATCTTATTTTTAAGGATTTGGTTCTTGGCATTTTTAAGATTTCATTCTCCCTAGAGTTATCACCCAACAAATTACCTTTCAATGACATTGAATATCTCCAATGGTTGTTCTTGGCCACAGGAATTTAATGTTTCCTAATATGCCTCCCCCACTTTTCATTGTCCCTGCTCTCTTCTATATGCTGTTTTTAGTCCTAGATGATCATACCTAAGATAGCATCTCTGTGTCCTTTATATAATGCAAATTGAATCACAGATATGCTAACAGTACAGTTGCACATTACCTAGTGGTTGGATTTTTATAATTTCAAAATCACAGCATACATGTAACGAAGAATTTTACTGAACATTTACTATGGGCCTACTACATGTGTTTCATCAGATACAACCAACGGCATGCTAGAATTCGCATGTACTAACTCACAAAAGCCAATTTCAATTGAAAAACCTTAAACAAAATAAATTTAATAGTTTACTTGAGCAAAGAGTGATTCATGAATCGGGCAGTGCCTGGAACCAAAAGGCTTTGAGAGTCCTGCTGCAGTACCAGGAAGACATAAAGGAAGATAAAAAAATATATATATATTTCACTGGTTAGAGTGAAAGACACTGTTAGATGTAAGTGGATGGCTCTGATGGGAAAGTCCTCAATTTCATTTTACTGTTTATGTTGGGCTTCAGTTTCCTTATGAGGGAACTTAAAAAGTTAGAGCAACCTAATCCAGTGGCCCCAAATTCACTTTTAACAACAACTGGGTACATCTCTTCCCAACTCCCACTTCACCAACTTCATGCTAATAGCTTAAAATCCATCATGGTCAGGGTAGTTACACTACAGAAATCGGAATGATACTAACAAGGCTTCGGGATGTTTTTATAAGAGTCTCCATTGTTTAAATATTTATCAACACACCATTGGACACTATGTAATTATTTGACTAAAAACTCACCATTTTTGCAGTCCAGCTACCCAATTATTGCTAAGAACAAGCACTAAATGAATACTCTAAGTTAAAATAGGTTCAAGAAGCAGAATGTTCATGAAATAGAAATATTGAGATAGCACAGCTTTAAAGATGTTCTCAGATGGCACAGGTAATCTTTTTGACATAAAAAGCATGATATTTCTTCAGTACAAATATTTCTCCTACAATAAATTTTTATAAGATTTATTTTATGGTAGTTTTCAGCTGTGCCAATGTTACTTCATAGCAATTTGTAGATATTTTATAAATATTGTGGAGAAGAGTTCTTGACTGTTATTTTCAGTGAGCATGTAAGAGAACTTAAAAAAAATAAAACCTCACAGGGATATATGGAAGGTAAATTTGATGCAGTTTTGCTACATTTCAATCACCAGGAGATGAGACATTTTATTCCACTTTTCCAGTACTGAATTAAAGTGAGCAGAATGTTTTGCAGCATGAAATATTACAAACATAAAATGTACAGAGAATAACATGAATTTCCATGTGCTGACATCCATCCATTTCTCATCATGTCTCCAGCTGCCTGTCCATTTTCAGAGGTAGTTAACATTCTTCATTTAGTGCTCATCATTATCCAGAAGGTCCATATTCTTTTGCTCTAAATTTCCACTGAAATATACATTGTTCTACATATTTTATAACTTTGTACAAATGCTTCCATATTATTTCTGCCTGCCATTTTGTCTTGTGAGATTCGTTGATGACATTGTGTTTGACTCTAGGTCATTCATTTTCTATATAGATTTTTATTGTATGACCTTCCATAATCAAATTATATGAAATTCTGCTCATGATCATGATGTTTCCAAATATTTTTCTCTCCCAAACAATGCTGCTATAACTATTCTGGCACCTATGTGTTTGTCTGGGTCACATACTTAGGAGTGGAATTGCTAAGCCATAGAGCATTTATTTCAATGTTAATTGGTATTAGCTAATGGCTCACCAAAGGATTTTACCAATTTATGCTCCCAGTAGTAGGGCATGAGAGCTTCTTCTTTCATGCCCTTGCCAAAACTTGGATTTTTAGAAATACATATAGATTTTACAATACTTACACTCACATGTAAAATGCCTATTTTTCATTGAGTCCAGGTATTTTAGAACTAACTACAGTTGTTAAAATACATGTCCTTCTTGGGTATAATTCCACATCCTTCCCAGGGTCAGGAGAAAATTATTTGGGTGTCTAATATTAGAATCCAAAATGTCAGGTCACCAATAAATAGTGGTGGGTAGAACCTCATCAAAAGCAAGGAAAAAGTCAAGACTTGAATATGCCATGAACTTTCAAAAAATGCATTTCAACTTAAATATCAATTAAGTGGATAACTTTTTTCTTTTCTTTTCTTTTTTAGTGGGGGCCTGTTATGATGAAACCCAGAATCTTATACTTGCTAAGCACACATTCTAACACTGAGCTACATCCCCAGCCCTAAAAAAGGAATTAATTTTTTAAAAAAACTTTTTAAAAATACATTTATTTATTTATTTATTTATATTTATGTGGTGCTGAGGATCAAACCCAGGGCCTTGCACGTGCTAGGTGAACGCTCTACCGCTGAGCCACAACCCCAGCCCCAGGAATTAAACTTTTTAATGAAAAAAAAAAAAACTACTAAATGCTACTTCTCTTAATTTCCTTTTCAGCAATATAAAGGGTTTAGGTTTTAACACTGGGTTTCTTCCTAAGCATTTTGCCCCATAACTGACCATTCCAAATTAATGTGGAAATATGTACTGAAATGCAATTAAAATGATGTGTTATGCTACTTAATTGCTGAGACTTGGCTCATTAAGCACTGTAGTCTGCTTCCCCTTGGTAGAAGAAGGTTCCTGGGTATCACAGTACCTATTTTATAATAAGCATTTTTCTTAAAGAAAGTCTGTAACACTAATTTCTGACTAAACCCAAAACAAAAACAGACTTAATTTTTACTTCAAGTAGACTATTTCTTCTGCTCCCTCACAAACTTTACAAAACATAATTGAGATTTTTCTCTCTTAAGAAAATATTGTAGTCCAGATATTGGGGGCTTTAAGAACAACTGTGAATTCTCTAATGTGAGAATTACACATAATTTAGGAAATTTCAACAGTAACATTGCTACTCAGCCAATATGGTAATAAAAATTGAACACAGGTTTTAATTTTCAGGGGGGTGGATTGACTTACTGATTTAGTGTTTTACTGATGGTGCTTCCTCAAAAGAGCTCAAAATTGATGGGCTACTCATTAAGACATCAAAAACAATCTGATTTAAAAAAAAAAAAAAGGAAGATTCAATCAAACCAACATACTTCAAACCAATGTTTGCACCACCCCCCCAGTATTAAACCCTAAGTTCTAGCTGCCAAATGGGCTATGAAGGAGACCATTAGGTCTGGCACTCTGAACTAAAGAGCCCTTTGCAAAGCAAGTGATAGTTTAGAAAACAACTGCAAATATCTAGGTGTTCCTTGGGCTCCATTATATGGAAACAGACCTTTTCACTGTGTGGAAATATCCACTCACAGACATGGCTATCAAAGTCCTGAAACTGCTTTTATTACTATCTTATAGATTTAAGCAAAGAGCCTTTTCTAAAAATATTTTTTTAGTTGTAGATGTACATAACTTTAATTAATTATTTACTTTTATGTGGTGCTGAGGATCGAACCCAGTGCCTCACACATGCTAGGCAAGTGCTCTGCCACTGAGCCACAACCCCAGTCCAGTAAAGAAACTTTTGAGCAAAACATTTTACTCTGGCTCTGGCCAGATCAATCCCCTCTCTCCCCCTCCCCGCCCCTCTCAGAATCATGAAGCAAGGCTGAAGGTAAACATTTAACTGAAAATACATTTGGTCCCTTTAGGAGTTTATCACTAATACATGAGAGGAAAGGGATTTTCAAATACAAATGATACTATACTAAACTGAAAAAATACATGAAGAATTTAAGGCTGGATATTTTTAATGTAAAATTAATGTGACTACATTTACATTGTAAGTACATTTACAAAGTAATTAAATTTTGAAAACTTAAAGGGAAATTGCTGCTATGTTTTATAGAAATACACATTTATAGCCTAATAAAATTAACAAAGTGCAGTTACATTTGTACATACATTCAAATATGGCATTCATTGTACAGTGTTTAAAACAGTCAAGACTATAACTATACATTTGGATCTACAGAACTCAGTATCATCTTAAAGTGACTAAAATCCTCTAGTTTAATACCATGAAATTAAACATTTTGTGCAGAGGAGCTCCATTATTTTAAAATTATATCTCCTAATTTGGTTTTCTAATCACAGGATCAGTACATAAAAGAAATGTATTGTGATTTCAATTTATTGTTGCAAAGCAATAAGTGGATTATCAAACATATAAACATTTCCATGAATAACTTATAAATCCACCATAGTGAATTCCAGCCATTGGACATGAGAAGATTTACCATTGATAGGTAGCTTTAAATAAAATACAATTGATTTGTAATACAAATTGTTACAACAAATGATACTATTGGCATAATCTGTTACCTTGATATAATACATAAACCTATTGGAAAGATAAATGATATATTACATATGCTTACTGTGTTTATTGTTCATCACAAAGACAAACACAGAAAAATATGCACGTATAATATGCCACACTGATAGTCCAAATAGCAAACCATGATTCCAAAGGCAGAAATCTCAAACTGTTGTCTTCAATGGTCTAGAACATAAATACTCCATGCATACATTGAACAGTAACCACAACAAATGACCATGTGCTTCAAAACAGTGATTATAGCATTTACATACCTAAAAGAAAGCCGTCAATTCATGCATTATTTTTAAACCCTAAAGATTTATGACATAATTTAAGAAAACCTATACTAGCATAGTTTTTCTAAAAAATTCAAAAAGAAGACACTGAAAAGTAGACCTTTGTTACAAGAACGTATCTATTGCAACTATGAATATTCATTGCTTGAAATTGATCTATTTAAATTTTCTATGTCCTCCTGGATCAATTTGGATAGTTCAAATGTTTCTAGAAATCTGCCAATGTCTTCAAGATTTTCTATTTTATTGGAGTATAAGTTTTCAAAATAATATCTAATTATCTTCTATATTTCATGGTATATGTGATGATATTTCCTTTTTCATCACAAATGTTAGAAATTTTAGTTTTTTCCCTCTTTCTCTTGGTTAGCTTGGCTAAGTGTTTCTCAATTTTATCAATTTTTTTTCAGAGAACCAAGTTTTTGTTTCATGATTTCTTTGTTTTTGTTGTTGTTGTTCTTTCAATTTTATTGATTTAGGCTCTGATTTTAATTATTTCCTCTCTTCTACTGCTTTTAGTGTTGATTTGTTCTTTTTCCAGGACCTTGAGATGTAATGTTAAGTTATTTATTTGGTGAATTTCTATTTTTTTAATTAATGAACTACTACAAGAAAATGTAGGCACAACACTCTATCATGTCAGCTTAGGAACTGAATTCTTCTACAAGACTCCTAAATTGCAAGGAAAAAAAAATAAATGGGATAGTATCACTAAAAACCTTCTTCATAGCAAGGGAAACAATCAAGAGCACAAAAAGAGAGCCTACAGAATAGGAGAAAATCTTTGCCACCTGCACCTCAGATACAGTGTTAATTTCCAGTATATATAAAGAACTCCCCCCAAAAAAACTTATCACCAAACTATATATATATATAATCAATAAATGGGCAAAGGAACTGAACAGGCACTTCACAGAAGAAGAAATACAAATGGTCAACAAATATATGAAAAAAATTGTTCAACATTTCTATTAATTACAGAAATCCAAATTAAAACTACATTGAGAATCTATCTCACTCCAGTCATAATGGCAGTTATCAAGAAAAGAGTAACAATAAATGTTGGCAAGGATGTGGGGATAAGGGTATACCCACATATTGCTGGCAGGACTGCAAATTGGTATAACCACTATGGAAAGCAATATGGAGATTTCTCAAAAACTTGAAATGGAACCACCACTTAACCCAGTTATCCTACTCCTTGATCTATACCCAAAGGACTTAAAATCAGCATACTATAGTGATGCAGCCACATTAACATTTATAGCAGCTCAATTCACAATAGATAAACTATGGAATCAACCTAGATGCACTTCAACAGATGAAAAAAAATCATTAAAGGGGGCTGGGATTGTGGCTCTTTGCTAGAGCATTTGCCGCACATGCATCAGGCACTGAGTTCAATCCTCAGCACCACATATGAATAAATAAACAAAATAGGGGCATTGTGTTCATCTACAACTAAAAAAATATTTAAAAGAAAAAAATCAATAAAGAAAATGTTGTATATATACACAATGGAATATTACTCAGCCATAAAAAAGAATGACTTTATGACATTTACTGGAAAATGGATGGATCTGGAGACTACTATATTAAGCAAAATAAGCCAATCCAAAAAAACAAAGGTCGAATGTTCTCTCTGATATGTGAATGTTAACACACAATAAGGCAGGTAGAGGAAAAATAAAAGTTCAGTAGATTAGACAAAGAGGAATGAAGGGAAGGGAGGGGGACAGAAAATAAAAGAAAGTGGAATGAATTAACTTTCCATATTTTTATAAATATGTCAAAATATACTGTCATGTATAACTAAAAGGAACAAATTTTTTAAATAAATTTTTTTAATTAAAAAAACAAAAATATTTAATAATGCTGTGACATGTATCTAGATTTCAGTGCATAAACTGTATACTTCAGGACTGGGGTTGTGGCTTAGTGGTACAGTGTTTGCCTAACATATGTAAGGCCCTGGGTTTGATCCTCAGCACCACATAAAAATAAATAAAACAAAGGTATTATGTCCAACTACAACTAAAATATTTAAAAAATGGATATTGAAAATGTACACTCGGGGCTGGGGATGTGGCTCAAGTGGTAGCGCGCTCGCCTGGCATGTGTGCGGCCCGGGTTCGATCCTCAGCGCCACATACAGGCAAAGATGTTGTGTCCGCCGAGAACTAAAAAATAAATATTGGAAATTCTCTCTCTCTCTCCCCCTCTCTCACTCTCTCTTTAAAAAAAAAAATGTACACTCATAGAAAATAATGTGATTTCCCCCCCACCCCAAAGTGTATGCATGTTAACAAACATATAGATTAGCTCTACACTGCCTAAAAAATGTGCATAGGCCAAAAGTAGTTAAAAGTTGTTGTTTTGCCATGTACTTTTCAAACAATGTTAATATGCCCTAAGCCTACTGGGGTTACAGTAATGAAGTCATTTCCAATTAAAACTAATCAAATATGTAATTTTATATGTCCTTCATTAGTTAGAAAAAAAATTCATGTAATTAACTTTGTCCTGAATTAAGTATGAGGACATCTGGCTCTACATTTAAAATGATGATATGTTATGGGAAAAACTATACTAGGCCTTCTTAATGTTGAACAAAAATGACAATATTATATGGAAGCTAGATATATACATATAGTGTTTCCACTTTAAAATCTAGGAGACACAAAAAAGATCATTAATTTCTAGTAAATACATTATAGTGTTATTTCATGATTTCATTGATTTTTAAAATTGCTTTTTAAAACCTGATGTATAAATGTTAAACAGTTCTTGGAGCATGAATTTTAAGTGAGTTGTGTTTCTTCTCTTTCTTATTAACCATTTCAAGTAAGCACATAGTAGTTAGAATACTGCTCATATTTATTTTGAAACTTAACTCTTCAATGTGTTAACATGGAACAAGTTAAATTGGGGGGAACGTGAGTTATTAGAATCAATTAGCTTTTGAAAGTGTTCAAAATGTCACTGTCTTATTTATCCTATACTAACAGGCATACATTTGTTAAGTTGTAAAGTGCTCATTTCAGCACATGTAATGTTTGTTTGTATTTGTCTAATACTCTTCTTTTATGGTTGGTGCTTTTTGTGTTGTATAAGACATTATTAACTATGCAAATTTAGGAACATATTGTCCTGTGTTTGCCTTAGATGCTTAATGATTCTAGCCTTTATGTTTAGATCTATTATTCAACTCAAATTCATGTAAGGAGTGAGGTATATGATGTAGGTTCATTTTATCTTCTATATGAATACCCAGTTGTTCAGGACCATTTGTAAAAACATCCTTCTTTTCCCATAGTTGATGTGGAATTTGATTACAAATTAATTTTTTAGGTTCCACATATGAGTGAGATTATGTAGAATTTTATTTCTGTGCCTGGTTACCAGGAGCTAGAGCAGTTGTGGGACTGGGCTGATGTTAGTCAAAGGATATAAAATTTCAGTTAGATAGGAGGAATGCATTCAAGAGAGCTTTTGTACAACATGATGACAATAATAGCAATATACTGTATTCTTGAAAACAATGAGAGTGAATGCTAAGCATTCTCACCATAAAAATAAAATAATTGAGGTAATATTTATGTGAATTAGCCAAATTTAGTTATTCTACAAACTTCAAATGTTGTACACAGTATAAAATTTAATCTTTCAATTTAAAAAAAATTAAAAATTAAATATACACATGTCCATTTCCAAAATCTCTTTTTCAACATATTATTGCTAAATTATACTCATTAGTGTAGTATACATTAAGTTTTGAAATCATATATGTAAGTCCTCCGATTTTCACAATAATTCTTGCCTTTTAATATGCAATTTAAAATAAACACATCTTTTTAAAATTTTTCAAAAGAGCTTGCTGAGATTTTGATTTTTTTATTTTTTCTAATTAGTTACACATGAGATTTTGATTTTGATTTGCATTGAATCTATAAGCCAATTTGTAGAAGACAGATTACTTAACATTGATATTTCTAATCTATGGACTTGGTATTTGTCCCCATTTTTCCTAAGGTCATCTTAAATATATCTTAGCAAAGGTCTGTAGTTGTCTGTAGAAAAGCCTTTCACATCTGTTGTTAGAGGCATTCCTATTTACTTTGTTTTACATCTCTAACATTGATGTTTGAAATTTCATTTGTTCAATTGTTTGTTGCTAGGATAATTATAATTTATTTTGTATATAATTTTATATACCATGGCCTTGTAAAATTCACTTATTAGTTCTAGTCGGGGCTTCTTATGTGTAGATTCCTTATAGTTTTGTAATACATATAAACTGCTAATCATAATACTTTTGTCTCTTCTTTTTATCTTTTCATTCACTTAGGGCATTGGCTAGGTATTCCAGTATAATATTGACTGTCAGAATATACATCATTGGCTCATTTCCAATTATGGGGGGAAACTTCTAATATTTCCCTATTAAGATGTCAGCTATGGGATTTTTTTCTAAGTGTACATGATCACATTGACGAATTTCCCTTTTTTTTCTACTTTGCTGTGAATTTTCATAATGATAGAGTATGAGGTTTGTCAATTACTTTTTTGCATCTGTTGAACTGATTATATGTAATTTCCCCTTTCATTATGTTAATGTGGTGAATCACTCTGATTTTTAAGTGTCTAATGCAGGTATTTAAAGCTATGGGTTTTCTTCCATTTCCCTCCTCTTTAACTGCAGCCAGAACTTTGTTATGTTACGTTTCCTTTTTCATTCAATTTGGAATGTTTCTAGTTTCCCTTGTGCTTTCTTTTTTATCCTATGTGTTGTTTAGGTGTCTATTGTTTAATATTCAAATAATTTGAGGTAATGGTTTCTAAAATAATATCTTGAGACTTTATATGATTCCAATATTTGTAAACTTATTAAGACTTTTTAAAAGTTTTTTTTTTTTCATTTTTGGACCTTTATTTTATATGCAGTGCTGAGAATTGAACCCAGTGCTTCACACATGCTAGGCAATTGCTATACCACTGACCCACAACCCCAGCCCTTTATTAGGACTTTTTTTTTATGAAACAGTATATGGTCTATCTTGATGAATACTCCTTTTAGTCCTAAAAGTAATGGTGTGTTTTGCAGTTGTTGGATATAGATTTTAAATATGTGTCAATCAGTTCTATTTTAACATTACAGATTCTTTAGGTTATTAATTATCTAAATCATTAAACAATTATCTAAATAACCCAACAATTAGTGCTAAGAACTTTTCAGAAGTGACCCGGATTAGAGTACTTAGGGTTTCCCATGTGACCCAATATTTACATTGAGCCTTATCATCCTTCAATTGGGTTTCATGTCATAAATGAAACTTGAGACCAAATAAATTACCCCTAGTCTATTAGATTCAATTGGAAACAGTATACCATTACCTGGAATTCAAACACAAAGCCAAACTAACATTTCAGAATTATGTATATATAACAATAATAATCTTTCTTTTTTGTTCTTTTTTATAGATAGGTAAATATCACAAGAAAATCTGTAAGCACACTGGTCTGTAAGGGGACCAGGTGGAGGGAGGGAGGGAAAGGGGAAGTACTAGGGAACGAAATTGACCAAATTACGTTATGTACATGTACAGATATGTCACAATAAATCCCACTATTATATATAATTATAATGTGACAATAAAAAAAGAATACTGATTTGTATATAGATTATTTTTTCCTGAAGTTGAGTTACTAGAAACCAACATCAGGTTACTTCTCATTACTACCTACTACCTTCACACCTAAGTCTTAGGTGTACACACAGGTATATGTGTGTTCACATTCATGTAGCAGAAACCTACCATAGAGAAATAACATGTTCCTAGGTCAAAGTAAAAAATACACACAGGTAAAGAATTCTTGTCCAGTAAGGCTGGAAGCTTAAAAGCATAACATCAGCATTTAATTCTGAAGGATCTCTTAAGATACCACAGTATCTGAAATCTCTCTCAGGCTTATCAATGTTGTAGAGAAAAGTTTAGTATGTTTTTAAAAACTATTCACAAATATAAATCTATTGAAGGAAAAAAATTAAATCCTAGTTAAAACAATAAATTGGCAGTTATATTTCTAAGTGCAGAGAGGTTCTTACTCTATACCAGTGTCACATTTGACAAGGATTTAGAAATTTTAACCTTCAAACAAACATACTCTGTGTTCATATTATATTTATAAATTTTGGCATTCTAAAACCTGTAGTCATAGATTAAAATCTGTACACTGTTCACTAGAATCAGATCTTGACTTCTGCTTAGATTTTTCACCAACCTAAATAATAAATGAATTAGTAGCCAACAATGGTAAGGAGATAAAAACAGATTGCAATGCAGCTCAAATTTTCTTAAAGCTCTTGCATATGTTCAAAAAGACTTCCATTTCACTATGCTTGAGTTCTTTGAGTAACTTATAAAGGACTTAGAGTAATAACCAATTTTCTCTAGTAACTTAATGATCCATCATTCATTTCTACCGTTGTGCATATGCTCTTTCACTTTTACATTTAGAGAACCGTCAGTGCAGCATCTCAGTTCAAGTTATTGACACCATAGAAACAGAATTGTTTTATTTCTTCCTGCTTTGGATTCTCTCATAATTAAACAGTATATTAGGCAGACCCATCTTTACAATGGATACTATAAAAAGTCAAATGCAAAAGAAGAGTATGACAAAGCTCAAAAGTTAATATTTGAACCAAGAAGAGAATTGTGGCTATGTTGTAAAGTAGGAAAGCATGGTCCCTGACACTTCATGGGCATTTATTAGATATGTGATTATGAATGACTTAATCAAATGTAATGTGATCTGTAGCCATTACAATGGCCAGATATATCAGCTAAATTTTCTGAGCCAAAGGCAAACCACAAAAGAACATATAGACTCATTTGATTCTTTTCAAGTATCTTTCACTCACCAAAGGTTAACATTCCCTTCAATAAGCTATATAGGCATAGCTGAAGCAACGAAAATGTGATCGCTCTGCTATTGTAGGCTGTATAACAAAAATACAGATAAAGCATACCTTTTGATTAGCTGCCCATCTGCATCAGCCAGAAGTCATCAATGGCATTATAAACGCACCTATCATTGACCCACAGCATCTTCATGGAGAAGCTGAATGACATCTCCATTTCTAATTAGGAGGTCTTCTGAACCTCTCTTCCTGCAGTCTGCTAGGGCTTTATGTTTGCCTAGAGATTGTAATGGTGTTTTGAAAAATTATATTACAAACTTGATTGCAAAACTCTGTCAAGAACTGCCTGCTCTCTGTAACAAAGAATTCAGTCCTTACTTCAATGATAAATGGGGTAGCTGCAGTAGCTTTGCAGGAACCAAGTGAAGCAGTTTGTGATAGGAAAAAAAAACAGAACATGTGTTTATATAACCTGAAGAATTCTTTTTTATTTGGAAAAAGAATTACAGCGTGAAATGTACAGAAAATAATAGAGCACAACTAATTTGTTACATGAATTATAAGCATAAACCCAGAAAAGAAAACAAGCATGAAAATATTAAATTTTAAATACAATTATTTGTAAACTACTGTCAGGAAAATTTTATCTTGGCACATACAAAAGGCAATAGCCCTGAACAAAATTTACTAACACCTCCCAAAGGATTTATGAACTCTATCATTTTGCACAGGTTAAAGTAAGAGGCACCAAAGCTCTAGGTTCAATAAAAGCATATTAAATCATAATGTTGTGCTTCACTTGACTGTAATCATTTTGCAGCCATAATTTTAACTTAGTTCATAATAAGCTAAATAATCCAAGGCACACTGATTGCATTTGGTTACAAAGTAGATAGAGAAGTGATTTTTCAAGTCCAAAAGTATTCCGAGATGAGAATTTTTGCAGCACAATATTTTACATGTTGAAATGCATGATTTTAGAAATAAAGAGTATCATAATTAAAATGTTGTAAATGAAAGTAAGGAAATAGTTATGTGCTGTTGATTCTTTGCATGTCCAAAGGAATCAACCTGGAAACAATATCCACATCATTTGGGCTGAATGTCTTTTGAGCAGTATTTTTTCCAAATGAGCTGAGGAGCGGGCAGAAAAGAGCTACTTGCTATTTGACATAGCAGCTTCATCAAAATAGGAGAGCCATCTCTGACACGGGTCTCTACAAGGGAAGTGGAACCCATTATTTCTCAGTCATTTGACTTGATAAAGTGAAGCCAGAAGAACAGCTTATCCCAGCTTCTCTGGGGAGATGTATAGAATGCACAGTATTGCTCTTCCCCATGTTTTCCTTAGCACAACTCAGAACATTATTTAGAGAAGAGAGGAAAACCAATAGGTTTTTCTGTATTCCCATGCACTGTGATTAAAGCATTAATCAATTTTGTATATTTACTTTATTTTTTGACATCATAACTGGAAAAAATGGCTACTTAAGACAGTTCCTGACAATCCTTTCATAGATCTGTAGCAAATGTTTAAACACAAATTGGGTTCCTCTAAAGGAAGATGCCTCCCACATCTGAACAACTACCTTGATCCACTTCATTCTCAGATAGTATTAATTATGGAAATTAAATTTCTTTGTGTTATTAGTCTAAACCAGTGGTCCTCAAAGTGTAGGAGGCAGACCACTGGGGGTTCCTGAGACCTTTTTTGAAGGGTCTGACAGGTTAAGCATACATTAAGACAGCATTTGCCTTTTTCATTCTCAGCCTCTCACAGTGGAGTCTTCTAAAGGCCACCAAGTACAATAGGTTAAACACAAGAGCAGATATGCAAATCCAGCTGTCTTTTACTAAGCTGTATGTTAAAGTAATTTACAAAAGTAAAACACCACTCTTCTTGCCAATTGTTTTGCATTGAAAAATATGACTCTTACATTAAAATGTTGTTTATACACATTTAAAATGGGTTTATTAATTTAAAATAAATCTTATTTCTCAGTTTTAATTTATAGTAAGGTAAATATGAATAGATATAATCTCCATAAATAAGAGTTCTTTGGAGTGGTGTATTTTCTAAGAATGTAAAGGATTCCTTCATTCATGATTTGAGAATTGCTGTTCTAGACAATCAACTCCAAGCAAATCTTTTACTCACCACAGTTTCTGCCTCTGTAAATTAGAGGTACTAAAGCTTGGCCTTTTTCACACTAATACTGGTAATATTAATTGATAAATCATTTAGTAAATGTAAGCTACCATGCAAATATGTATAATGGTCATCATATCATTACAAGAAAAAAAATCTACTACTTTAAACAAGCATTTCAAAGTCAATGCTGTGCAGCTTTGTGATTATCAATACCATTAATCTCTGACACCAACATTCAGCCTTCCAAAATGAATTGGTTCCTCTGAAGGGCACCAAGGAGCAGTCCACTGCAAAGCATCATTTCCACCCTCCAAGCTAATAACTTCAGAGAAGCAGGATTCACCCTAAGCAATCAGTTCTAATGCCCCTCTACTAACTTGGTAGATCTTAACAACTTGGAAACTATTTCTTCTATGAAATATTTCCACCCCAAACCCTTTCACTTTATGGGGTACACCCTTGCTCTAGCATGCTGACGTTTGATATCATGAGCACATTTTTTGAGAACCCACTAAAATATATTCTCTCCCCCCCAGGTATTATTAAATAGTTTTTAGCATGGAATTTTTACTTCTTGTATTTTCTGATCTGGATTATAAATTGATTTCTAAAGTTTGTCTGAAGCTCCTTTATTCTCTAATTCTATCTTATACGTATAAATGGAAAACTCAGTGGTGGATAAAATTATACAGAACTATATATACACATAAATAGGTGCATGGAAAATTGATGAAATATAAACAAGGTCTGTGGATAGTACTAATTTCCATTTCCAGATGAAATTTCAGTATAATTATGTAATATATTACCATTGGGAAGCCTGGGTAAAGAATAAACAGGACTTTAATACTATTTTTGTTAACTTCCTATGGATTTATAATTATTTCAAAATAAAAACTTAAAGAAATTCTATATAATGGGGGAGAAAAATAATGAAAATAATTTTTTAAAAAAGATAAAATTGGTAAATTTGTAGAGATTTGGAAAGATTGACTATTCAATCAACTTCAGTAGGAACTCAAACAAATTCTACATAAAAAGAGAAGTACTTACTAAATGTTCATATGATTTGCTTCAAATCTTCTGGCTATGGAAAGTACCTAATGACTTTAAGAATGCTGACAAAAGATTGTCCCTATGGGCTCCATCTATTTCATCAATGAAACTGCCTAAAGAATTTCAATTGAATATGCCATTACTAACCATTAGGGGCCTATCTTCTTCTTCATGGTCATCATAAGTAGAGTAGAAATAGTTGCTTGACCATTCCTCAGGCTCTTCAGAGATTCCTGCAGATTGTGACATCTCAGTCCAAACTATAAGAAAAATGTTGAGTGTAGCAGTTACTTATCAGTGCTGGTTCACTGCAAGGTGAGAAGTAAACTACCTATGATATTCAAGGTTTTAACCTTCAATGGACCAAGATTTGTATCTTCATCTGTATTATAATTGTAGATTAGACCACACTCTTATAATTTTTGACCTTTCACAAAGGGCCAGTTGTATACTTCTTTAATTTTTAGAATGGTCACAAGATGAGATTGGTTGTAAGTTGTTAAAAGTAATAAGTTAAATATCATTTTAGAAAATATTTACCCTCTCTTAGAAAGTCACCTGTTATAAAAAAATTCTTTCTACAGCATTTTTTAATTGGTTCCACTCAAACAGTACCTATCAGATTCTACTTGATATTATTATTTTGGGTTGGCTTGTCTCTCTCACTAGGCAGAGACTTGGTGTTATACACTGCATGTCTTGTAAGAGCCTGGATGTAGGAGGTGCTTAACTTTTTTTTTTTTTAAAGAGAGAGAGAGAGAGAGAATTTTTAATATTTATTTTTTAGTTTTTGGCGGACACAACATCTTTGTTTGTATGTGGTGCTGAGGATCGAACCCGGGCCGCACGCATGCCAGGTGAGCGCGCTACCGCTTGAGCCACATCCCCAGCTCCAGGAGGTGCTCAACTTAAAAAATGAATTTATTTAGATTAAGTAATCTGAGTCTTAAATTAACAAAATCTAATCTTGGCCATAGTAAACTATGGTATTCATGTGACATTGGAAATCACGTCAACCTTCTCTGACTTGGTTTTCTCACCTATCAAAAGAAATCATTGATATCAGTTCCTCACTTTACTGCTCCAGGGCCATGACATAACAACCTGAGTGAAGTGACATTTAAATAAAAACTGAACTAGGTTATGATTACTTGTTTCTCCTAAACTAGTGGATTACCCTTCCATCTAAGGACCATCAGATTAAAATACTGAGTCAGGCACCCTAATTGGCATCTCTCTAGTGGTGTCCAAGTTGTTTAGGTAATACTGCTGTGTGCTTCTATAACACCTTGTACCTCCCTATTGTAACACTTGCTACAAATAATTTTAATTGCTTGTTAAATTATCTCTCTACCCTCCCAGCTATGTGAGAATGCAGCTGAGTGCATTTTAATTATACTTTAGGCCCAAACTTTTGCACAATTCCTGGCACACAGGTCATATTATAACATTTGTTGAACTAAATAAACTATTTAAAATCACTTCATATAACACAATTTCCATAAGGACAATAAATATTCCATCTGTAAGTGATCCTTCCCTATTCATCAAACCATGGTAAGTGAAGGGTGCACTGACACCAGTAGATGCATTTCATTCATCACTGCATCCTCTAATGCAGGGATTCCCAAACTTGAGCAGGGATCCGAATCAGAGAGAGATGCTCAAAATTTCAGTAGCTAAGCCTCACACCTGGAGTTTCTGATTCAGAATGTCTGAGACAGAGCCGAAGAAATGTGCCTTCCATATAACAAGTCCCCAGGTGATACTAATGTTCCTGGGTCCAGGGACCATACTTTGACAACCACTGCTCTGTAGTGCCCAACAGAATGATTTGCATATGCAAGACAGGAGATCCTGATAAAAATGGGTTGGCTTTATTTTCTTTAGACAAAAATAACAGACATAGATTTTCCAAATTAACAATGGGAGATTTAAAAAAAAAAGAACTTGCACAGCCATGAATCTCATCTGAGGATGACCATGACACATACCTGCATTTGCTTCTGCCTGAACTGACACAACTGCCTCACTGACCGCCACCATAGCACTGGGTTGTTCCGATTCAGTTTCCCGGATACTTAGAAAAGCTCCCTGTTGCTTTCTGAAATAATAATGTATAAAAATAAGTGAGCTTTCACATAGTCTAAGAAATAGTAAGAATTTAGAAATGGTATTTCTTCCATTCTCAGAGAATTCATTCAAAGAGCAGATATTCCCCCCTTTTGAGATCTGGGTGATAGTATGCAAAAGCCTAAATCATAGGATACAATCCAAAAGGTTCTCTGTCATGCAAAGGAAAAACTAATCCTGTCTAGATCCAAGGTAGGTACACTGTGTACAATCCCTGTTGCTCTGTGAGTTTCTAATCTCAGTGAATCAGATAAGTTTTGTATAAATGAAGATAAAAATTTAATTGAGCACACCCCTGAAATCCCAGTATCTTGGGAAGTCAAGACAGGATGATCACAAGGTGAAAGGCAGCCTTGCTAAAGTGAGCTGCTAAGCAACTCAGTGAGACTCTGTCTCTAAATAAAATACAAAACAGGGCTGGGGATGTGGCTCAGTGGTTAAGTGCCCCCAAGTTCAATCCCTGGTATCAAAAAAAGAAAAAAAAATTAAATTCATTTGTATTGTCACATTTGTACCAGCTACTATTAAGTCAACTACTGCATAAAACTAAAGTCTTTATTTCTCTAATATATGATAAAAAGACTGGGTATTGTAAACCCTAGAAGATAAAAGACATTTATGATCTGTTATCCTAAAGCCTCAAATGAAACACCATGTGTTGCCTCTGATTTTATCTACTTCTAAAAAATGATGTGCAACAAAGGAAAAAGAATCTAATAAGTCATTCACAATGATCCCACTATGATGCAGATACTGCATGGTCAATCTCTGTGCCAGGGTTTTGGAATCAGTGTGGGAATTCTTACTGTGTACATGAGAATGTTCTGTGGATAGTCTACCCTTTAGAATTACTAGATGCAGGACAGACCATATCTCTTAAATCAGTAGTAGTGTGCTGTCATATAAGACTGCCACTTTCCTTAAAGACTTCCTGGCTACATCTAAGTTCAGTTCCTTGCCAGTATCCATACCTTCTAACTTATACAAAGAAAGAACAAATCACAAACAAGTGGCCTCCATTCAAGAGATTACAAAGCTAGCTGACTCAAAAAAAAAAAAAAAAAAGCCGAGGATGAAGCCCAGTGGTTAAGCACCCCTGGATTCAATCCTGGGTACCACAAAGAGAGATGGGGTGGGAGAGGGAGAGAAGGAAGGACAGAGAAAGATTACAAAGCTTACAAAGCTATGAGCCAGTTCTTCATCTGCTTTGTTCCCATATTCTTACAACTCTGTCTCCAATTATCATGATATACTGAAAACAAAGCATTTTAATTGTGTTCTAAATCCAGCCTGAGATATAACTGTTAGGGACTATTAGACTCCAATACAAGATTAGAACTGAGAAAATGATGTTTGTGGAATTTGATGAGTTATTGCTAAAAATGATGGGTTGGTTCTTGTCTGAGATACCTTAATTGCATTGCTTCACATTACCTATGGAAAACAGAAGATTGCAGGAGTGATAGTTCTTAAAGAATTATCACTTACTCATCACTCTGCTGAGGAGAAAGCCGTTCCTGTTCTGTAATCGGATCTTGTTGCTTCCGTTTTTTAACTGTAAATAAAACAAACCTTATATAAGCATCATTTAGAAGCTATACTTCCTACTTAAAGGCCAATAATTTTTTTTTAAATTTTTTTTTAGTCAGTTGGACACAATACCTTTATTTTATTTATTTATTTTATCTGGTGCTGAGGATCAAGCCCAGGGCCTCTCACGTGCTAGGTGAGCACTCTATCACTGAGACACAACTCCAGCCCTAGAAGGCCAACAACTTTTACAAACATACTCACACACTTACACACAAATCTTTCAGAGACCTGAAATAACCAGAGGAAAGGCCAGTCTGAAGGTAGAATTTGGAAAGGTCCAAATCATGTAATATTTTATTCAAGGAGTTCACATTTTGAACAAGAATCTGTCCCCTATCCCAACTTCACCAGGTACAAATTACTTGAGGTCCTAAAATGAATCATCTCCTGGGAAAGACTAAGAATTAACACAGTCAGATCTCTGTGCTGCTTTTAAACAGCTTCTCAAGCAGAGGTTCATTTTGTAGTGTTTGAATTCTCTTGCTGTTTAATAAACCATTTCATTTTAAACAGAATAAAGTAAATATCAGCCCCATTCTCTGAAAAAAAAAATTCACAAAATCTGAGTCAATGAGCTGTTACTATGCTTGTTCTAAAGAATATATGTTTGGAAAAAAATTTAAAAAAAAATAGAGAATGGGAAAAAAAAAGAATATATGTTTGAATTTACCTGTCATAAGTTCCTGTTGCTTCAACAAAATATTTCTTATTTCTTTTAACCATGACATCTTCACATCTACATTCGGAGCCTAAAGATTAAAAAGGGTGGAGGGTATATTTCTTCTAAAAAGAATGCTTTTATAATAAAACAAATGCAATTAAGTATATCAAACATGATCTATTCCTTAAAATACCATATTCAAATTCTAGTATTTTTATTCTTAAAACTTGTAGGGAAGGAGTAAATCATTAGCCATCAGATAGATGAAATAATGCAGTTCAAGCCATTATACAATTGCCCTTAATTAATAACCGAATAATAACAAATGGATAGAATGCAAAGTATAAGTTCATTCATTTTAAGTTTTCTTTTTTTTTTTTGGTAACAGGGATTGAATCCCATGGGGTGCTTAACCACTGAGCCACATCACCAGCCCTTTTTATATTTTATTTAGAGACAGGGTCTCTCTGAGTTGCTTAGGGCCTTGCTAAGTTGCTGAGGCTGGCTTTGAACTCATGATCCTCCTGCCTTTGCCTCTCGAGCTGCTGGGATTACAGGTATGTGACACCATGCCTGGCAAGGAGGGAGGTTCTTTTAAAAATATATTTTTTTTGTTTAGTTTTGGTAAAATAATGCTCTAATACTTCCAGAATTAAAATTGTTTGGAGAATGATCTTAGTGACTGGTAACATGAAAGCTTCCCTACATATCCTCCCATTACTCACAAGATACATTTGTTAAATGATTCCAAGCTTTGTTTGGTACGAGGGATTAAACACAGGGGTGCTTACCTACTGAGCCACATACCCAGACATTTTTTTTTTTTTTTTTTTTGAGAAAGGGTCTCACTAAGTTGTGGAGGCTGTCCTTGACCTTGCAATCCTCCTGTGTTAGCTTCCTGACTCACTGGGATTACAGATGTGCATCACTGTGCCTGGCCAAATACTATATCTTTAAACATTTTTATGAACTGCAAACAGTACAGAATTAAAATAAACAAAAATTGCTGAGCACTTGCAACACATTCAGTCACAAGTCAGGATACAAAGATTTATTAAATATTTAATAACAACATCTTGAAAGGATCTGCTTCCTGACCCCTTCCATAATGTAAGATGGACCTTATATCACATCTGGCCAGGGCTTTAACAATATTCTTTAGAAGCAGGGAGCAAACCTTAACTGTTGCATCTTGTAATCATGTATACTTCAAATGATGACAACAAGACAACTCGGAACTATTACAATCTCTAACTCTAGAAACTTGATGAGGCAGGGAAGTACCTCCCAAACCATCAGCTATAGCTGATAAATCTCCTTGTGTAGTGGTAAAAACTTAAAGCCCTAAAAAACACCCAAGTTTACCTCAATTTAAAGAAATCATGTGCTACTGCACAAAAACGTTTAAATATACCTTAAAGAATACTCAAGTAATAACAGTTGAGAGTGGGGCCTTTTAAAATGTGACCAAAATTATTTCCTGTGCCACTCAGACTTCTTCCTTTCATTCTTTCTTTCTTTCTCCCCACCCCCTTTCTGACAGGGTCTCACTATGTTGTCAAGGCTGGCCTTGAATTTATGATCCTCCTGCTTCAGCATCCTATATCACTGGGATTACAGGCCCATGCCATCACTCAGATTTTATATGTTAATGCAGATTACAGTTTCTAGAATAATTTTAAAATGACCAACCTGTATAATATAAACTTCTTCCTTCCCACCATACCAGATTTCAAATTTGCGGTTGTCACCTTTTACATATTCTGTGATTCCAACTTCATCCATCTATAAGAAATAAAATTTTCATGAGCATTTTATTTTGAATATACAATTACATTAAATATACCCCATCATATTCTTAGTTAAAGAGAATGTTTTATTTGGGCAAAATAAAAACAATCATAGGCACGAGTATTTGTTTTCATGGAACTATGCACTTTTGGTGTTCAGACTGCAAGCTCCATTCCAGTGATTGACACAAATGTTATAAATCTAAACATCCACACAGCCCATCTATGATTCAATTCTTTTATAAATTATCTGTGTGCTATTCAAGCAAATTATCAGTGAAATCTAATTAAACATTAGTGAGAAAAGCCACCTGAAATTAATGAAATTTAGTTTTTGAAATTATTACCTGTCAGATAAGTAATAAACTTACAAGATTAACTAATCTCTATAGTATCCCTACAAGTTATAAACATCCAATTTATAAGGCAAGGAAGAACCAGCTAGGAATCTCTCTACTTCCACCAATCCTTCAGACTCTATAGAAACCAAAATCTCTATCATAAGACAGTGATATCTTCCTATAGTCAGTAAAACTTTTGTACACAGTATCTTTTCCTTACCACAGCTTTTCTCCTCCTCTAAATGTCTGTACTTTGCACAATTTTCTTTCATCATTTGCTGCTAATACCTCGGTTAATTACATTCGGGGCAATTTCACTCCCTTGTATGCACATTCTCTTTTAGCTCTTTTCTCCCTTTCCTCTTTTCTTTCAATTCCTACCTAATTACCTGAAAGACTATCTCATACTGTTCCACTTATGAGCCCCCCAAATGGCCCTAATTAAAACCGAGAATCATTAAGGGTAGTGCTAGCGAGACTCCCAAATCAAGGAAAAGGAAAGCAATTATGCTTAGAAATGAAATGTAACCTAATGAAAGAGCCTCTAACTCCACCCTGAATGTAGGTGGAAGTTACTTTCAAATGGCCCAAAACATATTTATGTTCTTACTATACCACTGTAACCTACTTTTGCTCAAATATTAAGATGTAAAATGAATAATAATCTCCCTCTGTATTTATAATGTGTCAAAATACACTCTACTGTCATGTATATCTACAAAGAATAATAATAATAATCTCACATTCAATCTTTTTTAAAATTAATTTTGTTTCAACACACGATCTTGCCTTAATAATATGATAAGAAAGCAAATGGGCTTTGAAGTAAGAGAAGGCTGGGTTGGAAGTCCATCTCTACTATTCATTAGTGTTTCCTGGTGCTAGTTGCTGAACTTTTCTGAAATTCCATTTCCCTAACTATGCAATGGGAAGAACACCTATTTCAAGGAGCTCATTTAAGAATTAAATAGTGTACATTAAATGCTGATTACAAAATGAAGTATTTAAAAAATGAATTCTTATGTTACATGCATGTATTAATCCCACTATTATAATTATAATGAACCAATAAAAACATGAATTCATTTTCTATTCCTTCTCTTATTTGAATTCCATTAGTTTTTTATTTGTCATTGCTGGCATAGAGCATATCTCTAGTGACTAAATGAATTTTGGAGTTGGACAACACATTGTAAGTACTATGTGCCTGTTTTTTTTTTTTAATTAAAAGGATTGGTGATAATAGTAACACATGAACTGAGGAATCTGAAGAACTCAAATTTCTTCCTCTGGTTAACTGTGATCTTACATAGAGTTTGTCTTTGCATATAAGTGGCTGGCTTAAAATATAGCATGTGTTCATTAGAAAGACATGATCTCAAGCCATGAGACTCCAGCTTGCTGTGATGCAGTCAAGACAAAGAGTCCATTTAAAGTGAGTGACAAGTTGCTCAGCAGTAGCGTGTCTGTACTGGGCAAGCCCACCAAGGGTAAGACTTTAAATTCAATTACCCTGATGGTTCACTAACAACATGCTGTCTAATAATACTAGCAATTGCTTAATGGTGGAATCTCCATGGTACATGAGCAAGAGGAAGTAAGCATAATAAGACCTAAGAAATACCCTGATTTCTCAGTCTAAAGCATCACCAGTTTACCAGGAATCCTGGTTTAAAACCTTGCAGCATCAATGTCTCATTTTTTTTAATTAAGGATACTTGAAATTGTTGGGGAACCAAAGAAGAATCTGACAGATTTTCTTTCTTCAAATGTCAAGTATTATTTATTTCTTGTATCTAGCAAGTCACTCAGCTCAAGTCTACCCCCCCTTGAAATGTTTCCTGCATCTATCCCATGCCATTTCCATGGTAACTATTGTATTTTCAATTCTCCTGACGTCATTACTTCAGATCAATCCCGCCTTACTTAAATGTACTTGAAAAACATTCTGTTGGCATGCCCATCATTGTGTCAAAATACAAGTAAAGTCAGGCATGGTAGTGCATGCCTGTAATCCCAGCAACTTGGGAAGCTGAGGCAGAAAGATGAAAAGTTTGAGACCAGCCTCAGCAACTTAGTGAGACCCTGTCTCAACATAAAAAATAAAAAGGACTGGGAATGTGGCATAGTGCTTCAGTACCCTGAGTTCAATCCCCAGTACCAAAAAATTAAAAAAATTAAAAAAACTAAAATAGAAAATCGATACACATCAGAAGTGCTACGTTAGGTAGTAACTAGGTCACCTTACAACTAAAAAGTGAATCAAATGGATTTGGGTAAAAATATGCCTAGGAAAGCAAAGTACCTTCCCAAGGAATAGGTACACACACAGCAAAAGATCTAAACCCTGTCTGAAATAGATTATGACTCCTTGGCTCTCAATCAATGTTCATTAGAGTCATAAAAGACCCTTAGAGATTTGGGGTTTTGGACGTAGACTGCAAGCATCAAAGTAGCATCTGGGCATTTGTGATAATGACAGCTGGAATCCTAAAGAAGCTATGAAACTGGGCTGGGGCTGTAGCTAAATATTAGAGTGCTTGCCTAGCTGGGTTCGAGCCTCAGCACCACATATAAATAAATAAATAAAATTAAGATATTATGTCTGTCTACAACTAAAAAAATGATAAAAATTAAATGGTGAAGCTGCTGTGGATACAGAAGTGAAGAAGGGAAAATAGTGGGAAGGGCTCAGAGACCCAACTCTACACAGGAATCTTGTTTGGAACAGCAAGAGACAGCTGACCCTATGGGGAGAATCAAAAGCAGAGTCTGCTTATCTGGTAGCCTTCTTATATTATTTCCAAAGGCCTATCACAGGACACTGCCTGTCCTCTTTAAAAATGCTGAAAATTCTACTGGTTCTCAAATATACTGGTAATGACAACTATAATAAAACATTTTCATGAAAAATGACTAAATGATAGTGACTGCAGAATAAATAATAATAGTTTTCTGTATTTTGCAACTTCTATGCAACAGATATCATGTTGCTTTTAGAATTTAGAACTTGAAAAACACAAAGCATAGAGAAATCAAAACCAATTACAGCCTCATGTGAATTGGATATTCCTCCAGTTCTGATAGTAAAACCAGCTGGAAGTATTACTGGGTTGTCAGTGACTTCCTCAAGTAATTTACTGTTCCCACTTTAATACACACTAACATTTTGGCAGAATGAAAACTTGGTTTACAGGAAATAATATATAATTTTAAGGGATACGAAAGAACAGGTATGGAATGGATTCAGCCATAGGTAGCTTTGGACACACAGAAAGCATGATGCTTGGGAATGGAGGAGGGATACAGAAAGGAAAGTATGCTGAGTATGAAAGTCCTTCAATTTTAAACTGCTTTGAGAAAAAGGGAGAAATCATTTCCTCCTTGTCTCTCCTAAAACATAAAGGTCCCTTGCTAATAAGATCAAGAACTGCATCTGGTACCACTGGTAAGAGAGTGCTCATGGGGGAATGTGGATCTCTCCCTGTCATTTCAAACTGTGCTCTACAGATTGCTAGGGAGCCCCTTGAAGAATACCTGGGAATGCTGCTGAGAGGGAGAAAAGAAGGTATACAAGTACTCCCTCACTCTCATTTTGAGCAAAGAAGTTCTGCTTTATTGGACTTCAATAATACTTCTACTGAAGATTCCTTTTAAACAAAGTATAAAACCCACCCATTTGAACCAAAAAAAGTGTACAGAATGAAATATATATAGAGAATGCTATTACATTACACAATTCAAATTGTCTTACTTTCAAACAATGCTTAAAACTATATGATGGGTATCTATCAGAGCCTTCTCCAGATTCAGTGCGCCTTTTGCAGAAAACAACAGCTTTCTCATACAAGAAGAGGTGTCGCTGCATTGGTTTGAATCTAGCAAAATCCTTCATTTTTGTAGCACCTTTCTTGTGCCCTATCCAGACACTGAATCCACCGTGCATTATCATCTTGCCAAGCTCATTTAAGTTTCCCTAGAATAGAAAATCAAATCCTATTAGTAGAAGGCAAAGCTACATTCAAATCTCTGACATCAGCATTTAGTGTTTAGCTTGACCTACTAAAACCCTGAAGCATAATTTGTATGTTTTTAAAACTGCATTCATTATAACTTTTTAAATTAAAATGTGCCATGCATCACATCTGTATAAAATTACTGTAGGGGTGGAGGCCAAAAGAAATTTCCTTTTCCCTGGCTTCATATCAATTCCATGTGAGATGACAAGGTTACTCCCATAGATTCCTCAATCCGGTTAGGTACCTGACATACACCAGGTCCAAGTTTCCCCACTGAGTGGAGCCAATTTATTAAAAGGCTGCAAGCTCCAAAGATGTCCTCTTTTTATTAAAACCCTATCTTTCCTAGGCTAGGGCAAGCAGCAGTTCTGGGACAATATGTCTCTTTTGGTGACCCAAACATTCCTTCAATAGAAATCTCCCTAGGTCTGGACTTGGGAACAGGCTGTTGAAGATAAGAACATTGCAAATCCACTTGATCTGTAATGATGCATAATGAGTAATGATGCTAATATTTTGATATCCATTTATCTACCTCTTCTATGTTCTTTTTCATGTGATTTCAGAAGGGTAAGAAAGTGATGGTGACAAGCTTACTCCCTAAAAATTCATAGTCTTAAAAGTTTACTTACAATGTAGCCATTTATTGCAATCTGATGCATGGAGTCATTAACTGACTTCAGTAAATCCAGCATTGTGTCAAGGGCCTCCTTTAATTGAGTAGATCCTTCACAGTCCTTGCTATATTTTAATAGCTCCTGTAATTAGAAATCAGGAATTAAACTTAATATTAAGCACATATTAACATAGCTGCAGAAAATGAATAAATTTTTGGCTAACATGCTCTCAAGCAAGAATCAAAGATAATGGCACTTTTGGATAATTTCTTTCATATGCTCTTTGTCACATTTATCTATTTAATCACAGTGTCAAAATTGGGAAAGAAGTAGAAGACTGAACTCTATGCAACAAAGACATCTAATGCTTTTGGAGCTGAAAAACAATAGCAATTAAGTCACACTAAATATTATTTTTTAAAGCAATTATATATGTGGGTTTTTTCATTCTCTATGTACAATAACTTGTTTTATCCATGATACATTCAGGACAGCATAGGACATTATGAAAATACATTTTAAAGCAAACTATGTTATATTCATACTTAGCTCAATATTTTAGTAATCTTTTCACATTACACTAGAAGAGCAGCATTGGCACTATTGATTGAGGAAGCAATATGAAGTACACTTTCAAATAAATGTTTATTTAGATCTTAATATTAAAAGTTCTTTAGTAAAACACTATACATAAATTAAGTAACTTGCATGGAGAATTAAATACTTAATCCTCCAGATGTTCTCAGCCTGTTATCTATGCCTGTCCTCTGCACTGCCATCACGAAGGAGCACACTGCACTGTCTACTGCCAACTACTGCCTACCCACTCAATGAGCCTACCTATTTCTAGCACTTCCTAGTCAGCAACTTCCTTTTTAATGGCTTTTCCACATCTGACCCATAAATGTGAGTAAAAAAGGAAAGAAATGTTTCATGTAATTACCTTTAAGAGTAACTGATATTTAGTGATTCGCTGTACTGGCTTGAGCAAATAGGAATCCAGACCAAGTCTGTGTTTTAATTTTCTCTGACATTCCTGCCATTAAAAGATAATTATTAATAAATTTAAATTAACACATGTACATGTAAAAATACCAAGTGTTCTTTGATGAGACTCAATGCATGAATGTTGCTTACATCTCAAAGAACATTTACCAGAAAAATTAGTATTACATATGGTACAGAAATTTTAAGACATTATAACTGAGAAACAATAAACAGTATTTTCAAGGACTTGGGAGGTAGAAAATTCTAACATTTTGAAGACTAAAAAGGTTTGACATGTAAATTCTTATTGATGTGTAATGTTTAAGGTGAGAAAGCAAGGAATGACAATAGATTAGCAGGATTAAAAAGTTCTTCAATATATCCAAGAATATTAACAAAAGACTCAGCTCCACAGGCCAAGGCCCAGAAAAGAAATAGGTTGTGCTAAATATAAATCAGACTGGGCATGAGAACAGATTTTTTTTAAGATCACAAGAAAAATACAGTCTTTATCAACTGGTGCTATATTTCATTCAGTAATTGGCTCACTGCCACTATAAATATAAGGGTCATGACATTGGGTCCTGGGAATAGTGGAGGGCCCATAATTAGGGCAAGATGGGGATGGTGAGGAATAAATATACATATAGGAAATTCAGAACACAAAATGAACTAAATAAGATCCAGGACCCTCCACTGGATATGGATAAAATATAATATTCAATCTAATTCAAAGAATAATTATTAATAATTTATGGTTAAAGATAGTGGGCTGGTGCATGCATTTGCAGCTCCTCATTCCTGAAAGCTAAGTAAAATGATGGAAAAGATACTTTTCAGAAGACAAAAACCCAAAGATGAGAAACTAGAAAGTATTGTCAAATTTGGAAAATGAAAACCACACCAACAAGTGGTAAACAATTGAGCATGCTTGAGAAAAACAAATCTCAAGTTGGCAGAGGAAAAAGCCAAGGAAAGGATCAATCTTTTATAGACCATTCCCCCTGCACCACCCACCACAAACACACATATACCCCCATTACAAAAACTCAAGATTACAGACATGAAGTAACTCTGAAGACACAAAATAAATCTGGGGTTCAAAAAGAATGGTTGTTCAAAGTCCATTTAAGAAATAATTAGATATTAAGGAGTGTTGGTAAGGATGTGGAACAATCAGTACCCTCATACATATTGTTGGTAGGAATGAAACAGTGTAGCCAGTTTGGAAAACAGTTCAATATATCCTTTAAAAGGCTGACAGAGAGTCACAGTATTATCCAGCAATTTTACTTACATGTATACAGCCAATAGAAATTAAAAAATAAACCACATATTTACACAAAAACTAGTAGAAAAGTTTTCCTAGCAGCATCATTCATACTAATCAAAAGGTGGAAACACCCCAAATGTCCCACAACTGATGACTGGGTAAATGAAATGTAACATAATCACTCAATGAAATATTATTCTGACATAAAGAAGGAATGAAGAACTGATAAATGGTACAACATGGATGACACTTGCTAACAAGCTAAGTGAAAGAAGCTAAACATAAAGATCATATATTATGGGATTCCATTTACATAAAATGCCCAGAACAGGCAAATCCATGAGAGACAGAAAGCAGAATAGGGGTTGCCTAGGGCTGTAGGGATTGGAAGAAATAGGAGGTGACTTGCTAGAAGGTACAAGGTGTTTTCTTTATAAAAGTAAAAATGTTCCTAAATTGACTGCGGCCATGGTTGTACAATCTTGTAAATATAGTAAAACCACTGAAAAAAAAAAAAAAATATATATATATATATATATATATATATATATATATATATATATATTTAAGCAGTGAATTTTATAGTATTTTCCTTATATTTCAATAAAAGTGTTCCCCCAAAAAATTTAAATGGGCACAAAAAGCTAAAAATAAACATGAAAATCAAAATCTCTCAGATAAACATACTATTATGCTCAACTAGGTAGCTGCCCTTCGCTCCTGATGGAAGAATAACAGATATTAGATATTAGATTATAAAGAGTAAAACAGAGGGCCCCTGGACTAAGGGATACAAGGATGCAATTTGAGGGCACAATGCCATATTGAAGGCAAGGAGAGTGCCTGAATATCTATTTACCAAATTAGGGACTCATAGTGTTTGCCCCAAATATGGCATCCACAACATTGTCAGGCAGACCCTTATACATTGGGTAGCAGGTTGGGAACTCTAAACAGCTGACAAGCAAAGGACCTAAACATATAGGTATTGAGGAATCCCCCTAAGAAAACTACTTCAGACAAATCACACAACCATGAGGATCATGGTCAATAAATCCACAAATGCATAGGAACTTTCCAATGAGTTTTTTAAAGCTCACTCCTAAGGTAAGTGAACAGACAACTACCATCAGACTTTTGAGGAAAACCCCTAAGATGAGTGGCAGGAACTAAATGAAAAAAGAAGAAAAAAATAGAAGCAATTTGAAGATAACGGGATCTATGCTACGAGAAGAAAACTACTTTGTAAAGTAAAATCATATGGCACAAACCAGTAATCCTAGTTATTCAGGAGGATGAGGCAGAAGGATCAGAAGTTTGAGTTCAAGTTGCCTGAGCAACTTAGTGAGACCCTGTCTCAAATTAAAAAATAAAAAGGGCTGGTGATAAGGCTGGGGCTGTGGCTCAGTGATAGAGCACTCGCCTAGTACATGCAAGGCCCTGGGTTAGATCCTCAGCACCACATAAAAAAATGAATAAATAAAATAAGGTATCATATCCAACTACAACTAAAAAAAATTTTAAAAGGACTGGTGATGTAATTCAGTAGTAGAGCACCCCTGGTTTTGACCCCTAGTTAAGGAAAAAAAAAGAAGGAAAAATTTATTATCTTCATATCAATAAGCAAACATATTGAATTTATGAAACAAAAACAGGATTGTATTAAGAGGAACCAAGAGAACAAAAAGTTATTCTTTTCAAAATTAAGGACATAATGGCAGAAATAAAATCCTCAATAGTAAGAATGAAAGATATATCCCAGAAAGTATAACAAGAATACAAAGAGGTAGAGAACAGAAAGAAAAGATATTAGAAGATCAGTCCAAGATATGCAACATCTGTACAACAGAAATTCCAGAAATTGGAGAATGGGAAAAACTGGATGGAGGAAATCAAAGAAAAAAATCAGTAAATTTGGACTGGCAGCTCAAAATTCAATGTCATCAGCACAAGACTAGCATAATGAATGAAAATGGCACCAATACCCAAAATAAGTTTTCATAAGCTCCCAGAGGACGAAAATTGGATCTCCTGCAATGGAACAAAAATCTGATGCTAGCCAGGTGCAGTGGAACATGCTTGTAATCCCAGCAGCCAAGAAGACTGAGGCAGGAGGATTACAAGTTCAAAGCCAGCCTTGGCAATGGCGAAGCACTAAGCAATTGAGTGAGACCCTGTCTCTAAATAAAATACAAAATAGGACTGAGGATGTGGCTCAGTGGTGGAGTGCCCCTGGGTTCAATCCCTGGTACACCCCCCCACACACAAAAAAAAAATGATGCAATTTAGCAATTCCTTTAAATTTCTGAGGATTATCATTTCTTACCTAGAACTTTATACACATTCATGTTAGCAATCAAAGTGTTATGGAAGAAAAAAAAAGATATTTGCACACACACACACACGTTCTTAAAAACATTTACCTATATTGCACATTTTCTCAACACATTACTGGAAGATATGTTCTACCAAACAAGGAAATACAACAAGAATGATAAGGTTGTGGCACCTAGGAAACAAGAGAACCTATTCAAGAGACAAGTGAACGGCGTCTCAAAAATTATTATTCACCAAGATCCTGAGATGAAAGCTATGCATCAGGCCTAGTGAGTCAAAATTAGCTGGCCAGAAACCCCTAGGAGATACTTCTTCAAGAAGATACAATTTAAAGAAAATCAATGTATATAAATATTGCAAGAGTATATTTTTATAACTCCTAAAACTGGAAGAAGTGTCAGTAGAATTAAGGCAAGTATCTAGAAAATTATGTGAGTAAAAAAACAACTGTAAGAAAAACAAAAGGGGAGGAAAAGCAATCATACTATATCAAATGGATTATTTAAGCAGAGAAATAACAGTCTCAACAATTAAATGCAGTACATAAATCTAACCAAAATTACAATATAACTATATTGGAAATTTTGGAAGAAAGAACTATATGTGTATATGGTCAAGTGGCAGTGAAAGAGCTAAATCCTCTTTTTACAGGGTAGGAAGGAGGAGGATGAGCATGCTATTTGGAGATATAGAGGTAAATATCAAAAGAAGTATTTAAAAGCACGGGAAGTGTTTGCTTCTAGGGAACAGAAAGTGTGTGTGCGCGTGTGTGTGTGTGCGTGTGTGTGTGTGTGTATTTTGGAGACAGGAGAATTGCTCTTTAACTTACATGCATATATAATTTACTCAAAGTAGAAATGAACTTATAAATAAGAAGTATCCCACTATCTCCCAGAAAAAAACATATTCAATAATTATCATACCTGGAAAAAGGCACATTCTGAATACTTCTTCCAAATTATCTCTGATCTGGGCTTATTCTGACAGTATTTTGCATATATCTGAAAATCATCCTTCTGTGATGAGAACAAATTCAAACATATTAACAATTTGCAAATATGAACTTTTCTTACCAAGAAAAGCTGAGTAAGAGTGAGTATGGCAAAGCATTACAGGGACTATGACCTAAAGGAGCCCTTTTCATATTCCAAGATCAGCATATGTGTTGGACCTGATGGTGGGACTCGTGATTTTCTGAACTTCCACTTGCCAAGTTTGAGAGTTAAGCGGGGGAAAGGCTTCTCTGTCTGAATAAAAAATTTTTTCATAGCCAAGTAATGTGCTCTTTCTATGCTATTAGTCTCTCAGTTCCCTAGTGAATTAATTTGGAGCTAACCTTCAAGTCAGCCTGCAGTCCTTGGTTCATCACTGGGGCATCACCACTGCAGCATAACCCATCTAGGTATCTGCCTATGCAATTTTCTCTCCATAATACTCATTTATGCTATATCCTACTCATTCTTTACCATTCATCTCACGAGTCATCTCTTCTATAAAGCCATTTGCTTATACCCCACAGATACATAAGATGCCTGTTATGGTTTAGATCTGGAATGACCCCCAAAGGCTCATGTGTTGAAGGCTTATTCCCCAATGCAGCAATGTTCAGAGGTGGGGCTTTTGGGGAAGTAAATGGATTATTGGGGATGTGACCTCATCAGTGGATTAATCCATTGATGGTAATAATTTGATATTAGTGGGAAATGGTGGAAACATTAGGAGGTGGGATCTAGCAGAAGGAAGTAGGTCACTGGGTGTGTGCCCTGGAAATGTATTGCTATCATGTTCCTCAAAACCTTCCCACCACACCTTTCTGCCATGATGTTCTACTTGCCTCAGGTCCAAAGCAATGGAGTCAGCTGATCATGAACTGAAACTGCTGAAGCCATGAGCAAAATTAATCTTTCCCTCTCTAAATTGTTCTTTTCAGGCATTTTGTTCCAGCAATGAAAAGCTAACATGATGTTCCTTATTTGGACTCCCACAGGACCCTTTGTATATCTCTAATATTGAACAACTGGTGCTATATGAAATTAATGGTTTCCATGTTTTTCTACCTGAATAAATAGTCTTTGGCTGGGTATCCACATCACCTAGCACAGCACTTGGTACAAAGTAGATGTTCAGTAGATGGTTGTTTAATGAATAAACATTACCATCAATAATCATTTATTAAACCATTACTAGCTGCCAAGAACTCTACTAACCTCATGAGAGATACATATATAGGATATGGACCCTGTCTCAAAGATTTTCTCATCAAGTTTGTGAGAGAATATGTGTATACATGTAAAGATACACAGTAAATGTAAAATTTCCAGTGAGTAGTGGTCTTATGTAATAATCCAAAGGGAAGATTCACCACTGTTGGGAAAGAAACTGTCCATAGTTCAAATGAGTTTCAAGTTAGAACACGTTGAGAAAGAGTGATATGCAGTTCTTTCTTAGCCTTATTCTCTTCTCATTTTATAAACACTTTCTGGGACAAATATTCATTTTGAGTTTCAACAATTATATCTATCAAAAATGACTCCCAAACCAAAGCAGAACTGATCTTTCAGGAAGAGGAGGAACTAGAAAAGCAAAACAGGGTAAGCAAAAATCTATTTCTGAGGGAAAACTCTAACATAGGAGAACACAATCACTAACCTAGAAAGTCAATTTTACTGAATGTACTCTTGGGATATGGAATAATGAGCCTCCCTGAATGACTTAGTTAAATTAAAAGAAAAGACAACTTTCTGTTTTGTGAAGTTCCTGTGATAAATGCCTTGCTGGCTGAATGCCAGACTAGATCTAATTACAAGATTTTTACATGAATTGCAGGGGAATACCAAGGCATCTTTTAGGTTAAAAATAATCAAGCCCAGGGTGGTTTTGCTAAGACCATCCCAACTCTCACATTTTAACACCCAGAATGATCCCTGAATCCCTAGGATCACCATTCCTAGGAGTTGAGACACTGAAGTATTTGCTACTATAGAATATGCAACGCATGCTCTGGATAACCCATTACATCAGTTTCTACAACAAAACTTGGTTTTGCATTAAGTACTTACTGGAGTTGATGTCACTTCTCCAAAAACAAAGATGTTTTAAAAAACCTATTTTGGCTCTGAATATACTCTCATAAGTGAGTTTTTATTTTGGTGGCCCGTATTTATATAACTTAAAAAAAATTAGACTAACCCTTTCCAGGAAGCAAGGTCCCACTCTTTCTGGAGCATCAGAGCAATTTTCCAGGCTGCTCATGAAAATGCTGTGAAATTTTCAGAAAAAAAATGTGAAAAATAATAAACTGGTCAATGGCCCTTTCAAAAATATCATGGAAAAATATTCAATTTGACAATTACATACTTGTTATGGAATTCATATATTTCTGCCATATTTCCAAAGAGAACATCTTTTTTATTTCTCAGCACAGGTGGCATAAGATCAAACATCTCTGGATTATCCATCTCCGCTCGATAGCCCTATTCAAAATAAATATATTTAGGCTTCTTTATAATATTTACATTAATAGTTGATTGGGCAACTAAAGGTCTAAGTACAGTAGAATCTATAGGGATTTGTGAGTAAAGCTGTTTAAATGTTAACTTTGGGATCTAGGATATTTAAATGTTATCCATAACATTTTTCTTTAGAAGGCAACATAGGGAAGTCAAGGATTTCCACTGGATTGGCAGAATCTAATGACAGTCTTTGGCCTTTCAAGATAGCTGCATTGTTGGAAACAAAATAGAAATCAAGTATGAAAAAGTATAGTACAGGTAATCAACTTCTTAAATTGGCAATAAGTGTTTAGATTTTTTTCTGACCAAATAAATATTGTGACATTTATGTCAAATGAGTATTTTTAATCTATTCTCAGTTCTTTTTACCACAATCTCTAAATAGCACCTTGGGATTAATTATAACAATCCACTGTATCCCTAAGAGAATAGCATTTCTCTTCTGTAATAAATTCTGAATCAACCATTCCCAGTACTGAGAGAGAATATAAATATACACATTTAAACATGCAGCCTCAATCAATGGGTGCCATACCCACTACTACCATGTGACAATTGAGGAAGGAGGCAGAACTAAAAAATTGCCTTAAACACTTTCTAATGAATGTATCAAGGGACCATTCAGGAAAATGGGAGTCACTTACCAACAGAACAGTAAACAGCTCTCGAACATACACTCTCTCAGTCTGTATCAGCTCATTTAGGACGTGGCTAAAATGAAAAGACCATATTTACCAGTTATTCTATTATTTATTATTATTATTATTGTTATTCTATTGTATAACATTGTTTCAGTTATTATAAGTCTTTGAAGGAAAAAATACTTAAGTCATTGGAACTATCAGTGCTTTGGGTTTTAGCATCAAAATAACTGAAAGTACCACCCACAGGGCTGTTTAAAATACATTCAAAAGAAACAGGGGCACTCAAGAGTTATTATTGACTCACAAAATTATTTCTAATTCACTAAGATTAAGAATCAATTTACTAAAAACTCACAAAATCTATTCCTAAATGTCTGATGTTTATGTATTTATTTTTGGGTGGCATACTTTTCTGAGTTCTTAGTACCCTTTCTCAAAAAAAATAAAATAAAAGATAGTAACATTCTTAGCATCATTTTTCCCTGTTCCATGTAATATTCTGAATTTTTCTAAGACATGCAATAGATGTATTATACTGGTCTTCCCAAGTATAAATCATACTTAAGTTTCTGTAGTAATTTTGGCTGTCTCTGTAAAATAAAATACATTTCAACATCAATTGACTTTATATTTAATTTTCCTCTTACCAATATAAGTAATCCATTTAATTTAACTACTCTTTGGTTCTTTTTTACTTTCTTTTTGTCTTCTAACATCTTAAAGCATGTAGCATTTAAAAGTCCACATTCAACTTGCTGCAAAATACTGGCTACTTATTCTGTGACATAAAATTAAAAAGGCAAATATGCAAGTCTAGAATATTAATACAATATTGTAAAAGTTAGCCAAACAATGATTAATGTTAGTGTCTTTAAAACAGTATCTATACAATCCTTTTTCATTTCATTCATTTTCACCTTTTTTAAAAAAGAAGAAATGATGTTGACCAAAGGGTTTAAACTTTCCCTTATAAGTTGAATCAGCTCTGGGGACTAAACATCCACATGCTGACTCTAATTTTTATACTGTATCATATACTGGAAATTTGCTTAGAAAGTAGATCTTAGCTGTTACACAGCAGATATAGTGAACACTATTGAACTGCACACCCAAAATGGCTTTTAAAAACTTAAAGCAGATATTTTAAGAATGTTCAGTTTATAATGTCAGTTAACCTCAATAAGATATGGATATATGTGACTTTAAGAAGCAATAAAGAGGCTGGGCACAGTGGCACATGCCTGTAATCCCAGTGATACCAGCAACTTGGGAGGCTGAGACACAGGATCATACGTTTGAGGCTAGTCTAAGCAACTTTAGTGAGATGCCGTCTCAAAATAAAAAAATAAAAACTGGGGATGTAGCTCAGTGGCAAAGCATCCCTGGGTTCAGTCACAGGTACTAAAAAAAAGTGATAAAGTATACAAACTCCTAAATCAAACTTCTTGGCCTCAAACCATCTGCCATCTACTAGTGGGCATGTTATCTAACTGTTCCTCAATGTTCTTCACCTAGCTTTTTATAAGTCCCACTTGGTTAGGGTAATATTTATAAAGCAAGGACATTATACTAAATAAATGTAATGATCTATTAAAAAAAATGAAAGTAGATCTCAGATACTTAGTAGCCTCACCACCAAAAGAAGCAAATTTATCAGGTGACAGATGTGTTAACTAACTCAAGTATGATAATCACTTCATAAAATATACTTGTATCAAAGTCTCAAAGTATCACATTATATTCTTTGAATATATACAATGATAGTTGTCAATTATACCTCACTAAAGCTGAAAAAAACAAATTAAAAAGAAAAACGTTTCATTTTTATTTCCCATCTGGAAAAAAAAGGAGAAATGAAAATTCTGAAAAATTCTAAATAATTTTCCTCAAGTAACATAAACAGACTATAGGTTGATGAAGCCTAAATTCAAGACTCACACCTCAATTAGCACTCTTTATCACACCCAAGAAGAACCCAATTCTGTGAACACAAAAAAATTATTTTGAGTCAGGGTCTTGCTAAGTTTCTCAGGGCCTCACTAAGTTGCTGAGGCTGACCTTGAACTTGCCATCCTCCTGCCTCAGCATCCAAAGTCACTAGGATTACAGTGGGCATGACGTGCTGGAAATGTGCTCAAAATTCTAAGTACATTGGCTTTTCAACACTGAACCAAAGAGTCCTACGGGGGTGATGCGTATGTGAGTTTATGTAAATAAATAAAAGATACTTCTTTAAAATATCCAAGCTATTGTCATTGTCCAAACTGGAGGGTTGAGCAGAACTTCTCTTCTCCTGACAATCATGGACTACTTCAATCTGAAATTATGAAAATAAAAGTTATATTAGCATGTATGTATATAGTTCTTCAAGGACACATAGCTCAAATTAGGTTTACTTCAGGTCCTAACTGTACATAAACTGAAAAAATAACAGATTTTTTAAAAAGTAGTTTTGATATATATTAGTAAAATGAAAGATTTGAGTTACTTGGAAAGGTAAGATTTAAGATACTAATTTATCTTGTATATTTTCATTTATCTGGCACTTTGGGGAAAGAAAGTCAATTCATAAAAGTATATTTTCCAGATAATTAAAATTTATTCATTGAAAAACCAAAATGGCTTTTTAGTCTTAGTTTTTTACAGAAAAGCTCCTAGCAAATATTACATGCATCCTTAAGTTTTTTAATCAAAGACATACAACATAAATGATCCTTTTCTTAATAACTCAGTGGTATCATCAAAAACTTAAATGTGATAAAATCTAATGATGCATTTCCAGGGCTACTGAGACACAGAACTATCCTTTTTCAAAATGGCTGTACCTTGTACATCTCTGTCTCTCCTCTCTGTCACATGTTAGTTGTTCCTACAAATGGTTTCCCTGATCCTAAACTGTTGCCTTATTTTGCAGACTCTACAGAACCTGGACTGGTCTACTGAGTCAACTACATGAAATTTGTGATGGTTAATTGCTCTTCAGAAACATTTAAAATATATTCCTGGGATCCCACCTATATTAGACCTTTGAGCTTGCCAAAAACCTGACCTCTAAGTAAATGCAACATTACTTTGTGACAGCTAAAACCTAAAATGAAGTACTGGATTTATCAATTAAATATTTCAAAAAAATGTGGCCTATGCATGGCAATACTTGTGAACAAGAACATTTGTAACAAATTTCTACATATTATGCAGACACAATCCTAAGTGCTTGACATACATCATTGTAATCAATCCTCAGCAATTTAGAAAGCTAAGGCATTCTTTTTTCCATTTTAAAGATGGGGAAAAATGAGGCTCATAGAGGTTTAGTAACATGATCAAAGTCACATGCTTAAGGGCTGGGGCTTTAGCTCAGTGGCAGAGGGCTTGCCTAGCATGTGTGAGGCACTGGGTTTGATCCTCAGCACCAAATAAAAACAAATAAAATAAAGGCATCCATCTATAACTACAAAAAAAATTAAAAAGAGTAATTATAAGACTAATTTTTAAAAAAGTCTCATAGTTAATAGGTGATGAGACAGTCAACCCACAGACTTTGACACTTGGGCTTATCACTTTTATCATATTCCCTCTTGCGAATATGCTTTGTTACACCTGGCAAATGTACCAACTATTATCATCATTTTAATATTATACTTAACACTAAAAATGCTGCATACTACATTTATGAGGTAGGTATGTTCCACTTACGCCTATCAGATTTCTGAAATACATATGTGGAAAGATTTGAAATATAACATTATTTTCAAAACCTAAGGATTTCTAAAATTTACTTGAATCAAAAGAATGCAATTTGGAACTGTGTTTAGCTGGATGTCCCACCAAGAAAATGCACAGAGCCACCATCTCATGATTTTTCCCTGGGGATATGGAACTGAATAAATCTAAGAAGAGGTGTCATGAGTTGACACTAGAATGGAAGGACATGGACATATCTCCAAGAGGCTGGAAAGACATGGAAGACTACAGAATTTGGCATTCACTTCATTTCCTTCTTGAAACTAGTAAGTTGTGGCCGTACAACATGCTGATCAGGCCTTATATACATCAATATAGGCCATTCACTAGCTTCACAATATTAAAATAAGAACTTAGAATATTACCATATACCATACATTGTTCAAGTGCTTCATAAATATTATTTTATCTTTACACTAACTTCATGTCATATATTACTATCTCTATTTTATAAATAAGGTGACTGAGAGCCACAGAATTTACCTAAAGTTATACCACTAGTAAGTGATGGAAGTGAAATTAAAAGCAATCTAATTCTACAATTTGTACGTCTATGCCATACAATACAGCCTCTTGGAGATATGTCCTTGTCTTATTTACCATCAAGAACACACAAATAAAATGTAGGCTCTTGTAGCTATCATGAGACTAGTCTCTGCAGATCCCAGACTATCATGGAGAACTGAGAAGGGAGGACTATTGTACATATGTATGGCATATGGTAATATTCTAAGTTCTTATTTTAATATTGTGAAGCTAGTGAATGGCCTATATTGATGTATTCTTGACTGGGTACTTATCCACAGAGGATACATTCCAGAACCCCCAGTGGATGCATGAAAGTGAATAGTACTAATTCCTATGATTTTTTCCCAATACATATGTGCCTAGGATAAAATTTAACTTATAAATTAGGCACAGTTAAGAGATTAACAACAACCTAATAAAATGGAACAATTTTAACTATATATTGTATTATGTGCACTCCTCTGCCCCCACCCTGAATCTCCCTTTTTCTATCTTTCCCTCTCCTTCTTAGATTATCTATTTAATATTTTTGGAGCACAATTAACCACGGATAACTGAAACTGTGAAAGTGAAACTGAGGATAAGAGGTGGAGTAATTCTGTATATACGAAGAAATCAATGGATTTCTTTCTGAACCACAATTAGCCTCTGCATGGTCCATTAGAACTTGGCCCCTGTCCTCCCTTCATACTTGAGGGATTGGAATCCTTCATGAAAGGAAGTTCCTTCTGTAGAAAGGTATGATGTTATTTAGGTTTATGGAGGTGCGGTGTAGAGAAGCTGGAACTTAATACTCTATAGAAGTGATTCTGAACATGAGCCAGGACTTGAGAAATTGTTCATACATCTGTGGCTATATCAGTACTGCAATTAGACACAATGCAGCAGCAGCTTTTATCATTAAGATAAAAATCAGCTTTCAGATGCACAATATTGGTCCAGTGAGTGAAAAATATGGCTTAAGCCCCATACCAATTCTGCAACTACAGCAATAAAATGAGTTTTGAATTAATTGATGATATTTACCTTTAAGTTGCTCTGATTTTGTCTCCAAGTCTTCTTCCCTGGTACAAAAATATGAAAGAAGAATTTCAAACCAGAATTAAAGTCAACACTTTTAATGAAAACACATGTAAATTTATTAAATAATTAGAGTTCATAGTCCAAAATGTTTGTATTAGTATTTTTAAATCACACTATAGGAGACAGTTATTGGTTAGACATAACATACCATTTCAATTTCTTATTGAGCATGATTTTGCTAAGTACTCACCCATTTCCTCAAACATTCTCTTACTTGCTAAGCACAAAGCTAGGTATTAGTGCTCATAATTATTTGTAGATTTGTAAATATTTTCAGGTTTCATGGTCATTCTAACATGTAAATATTTAATCAGATTGTAAATCATATGTGGATCAAAAATTCTCTTAAAAAATTCTAATTTATCCTAGAAATTAGAGAATCTAACATTTATTTGACACTTACTGCACACCAGGTACTGATGTAAGCCCTATGGATACATCCTCTTTTATAATCCTCATATCCTCCCTGGGAGGTAGGTAAGGACTCCTATACTCATTTCATAGATAAGGACTAAGGTCAGTATATTGTTCAAGAAGCAGAGGTAGTTGTTTAAATCCATATAGTCTACAATTAGAGTACATGTTTCTAACCACTATCTAAACTAACATTTCAAAAATATGTTAAAATTCCCCAAATAAAGAAACCCTTCATCAAAAATCAAAACTTTATTATTTTATAGGTCTCACTTATGGCTTCTTTTATTTATCTCTGGAACATTTTCTGAAGGTGATGGAAGAATTATTCTTGACTGTGTACATAAAAATAAATTTAAAGATCAAGAAATTATGAATTGAGCATATTTTTTGAAGCACAACTTTTCATTTCTCTGTACACAATGTAGTGTCACACCACATGTGTATTCATACATGTACCTAGGATAATGATGTCCATTTCATTCCACAATCTTTTCAACATTTTAATTTTTATTTTTAAATAATTTATGATATTTATAAAGGGTGAGCCCCTGTATTATTGAGCAATAAGTTAGATGTTCCTAAAAAGCCAAGGGCATGGTCCAAAGAGTAGACTAAGTTACCAGGGCTGCCAAAAGGCTGTCCCCCATACAAGTTACATGGATTCCCTTCTCAGCAAGAAGAAACACTGTTTATCCTTCAATTCTCAGTGGCAGCCAGGCACACTCAGGAAAAGGATGTAATGTTGTACTCTAGGTTTTGTATACTTCACTTTCGTTTATTAAAATATAGATCTATTGTGCATATGATTTTTATGCATGATTATTATATAATCACATATAAATATATAGCAAACTTGGTGGGAATTACCATGTAAAATCAGTTTCTCAAAAAAAAAACCAATCCACTTTGTGCCCCACTTTAAAGAAACCTGATATACAGAGGTTCAAACTTATTTCTAAAGTTAACTTAGGAAATAATCATTGGTTTTACTAATCAATTTTTTGTAAATACATTAAGAGAGTCAAAAGGAATATATACACAACTAACAATAAAAAATATCTTTTGTGAAAATATATTCATTTTTCAGCAATATAAATATATACAAAATGATGGAGTGTCATGATACACTAAGCTCTTTGGAGATGCACAAAGATGAAGTGTACACAGTTCATGCCCTTAAAGAGCTTATAGTCTAGCAAGTGAGTCAGAAAATAAGCAATTATACTAAAGCTGAAGAAACTGAGAGGCCTGTTATCACGGCATGAACACCTAGCTCAGGGGAGGAAAGAGATGGGAAGGAAAAGCTTACCTGAAGGAAGTGGCCTAGAAATAAGAAATCTGAGAGAGAATTAGGAGCTAGCAAGGGAAAGGGAGGCAAGAGTGTATGTGTGAGACATGGAAGAAAAGGAAGGAAAAGCAGGCAGGGGGAGTGTGGAGACAGGGAAACTGTTGCAGTTGTCAAGCCACAGATGTTAGCTTGGACTAGGAAAGTGGTAGTAAGGAAAGCAATAGGGATGGAAAAGTAGATGGGTAAGAGAGGTACTTAGGGAATAAAAATCCACAGGATGCACGAGTTTTTGACCAATTGGAGGTGGGGCAGGAGTAAGAAACAAGATCTGAGGTCCTAAGCTTGGGCAACTAGGGAAATCATAGTGCCATTTGCAGAAGAAGAAAAGGTCTGCAGGAGAAAGGCATTCATTTGGAGTGTACTGAGTTCAAGTTTCCTATGAGAAATCCAAGGAAGCAAATTGTAAGCATAAGTCTAAAGCTTATAACAAAGATCTAGACTACAGATACTGACTTAGAAGCTCAAACCACATTTAATGCTTTATCCTCACTGAAAATGTCCTTCCAAGATTGCTCTCTGTCCTTGCTGATAATTCAACAAATATTTATTATATCCTGCTAGTTGCCAGTCACTGTGCTAGGTACACAATTCAATACAAAGAAAAAAATGAACAAAAACAAAGAACAAAAAAAAACAGTTTGACTCATTTTTATGAAAAACAAACACATTTTGATTTGGTTCAATCTTATATAATTGTCTTTGCAAGTAAAAGTCCTAAAGAACAGCCTGGAATAGATTGTTATAATCCCCATTTACTCACAGAGCAATGTAGTAAAAGGAACAAAGTTTGCAGCATAAATAATGCTTTGATTTCATTTACAAATCATGGTCAATAATGGATAAAATCATTTATGTGCCCATGCCATTTGTTCATTAAGCTGCCTTCTTTCTCATAAATACATTAGGCAGTCTTAACTAAAGCAAACCCAAGCTTCTTCCAACAAATGGCTGGGTTGTGGAAGGCATGAGAGTCTTTCAAAAGAATGAAAGCCAGATTCGCTTTAACACTACCATTTTTTTTTCTATTTTGAATGGTCATTTTATTACAGATTCTGAGTTTAGGAGCATAAGTTACTTTTTACATGTTCATTTTCAAAGGTAAGTTTAATACTGAGAATAATGGGTAGTCATTATGGAAAAAAAATGGAAAGAAAAAAGTTCCTTGTGGGCAGAACTCAAGAATGAATTGCTGCTGAATTTAGATGCCAAACTGGTTTTTCACATGTACACAAACTCAGAAAATGTACTGATAAGTAATATAATAAAAATTGGTACCTTTTGAAAAAAGTTTACATGCTTGAAAGAAAGAGTATCCAATTCCCACTGCAGAAGGAAAGTATAATTAAATAAGAATATGAGAAAGAAAAATGAAACGATACAAAACAAAATTCTCTTTGAATGATTAATGATGCCAGTGGGTCCTGGACAATCTATTCACAACCCTGATTTTCAACCTAAGATGCACCACTTCAGAGGACAATTAAGCAAGAAGTCTTAACTAGAGGGAAGGGGCAGTTTATTAAATGTCCCTTGAATATTTAACTGAGTACTCTTACAGTCTACAATGTTTTTCACTTTGTCTTCACAATAACCCTTTGAAGTCAGGAGGTTATTATGGTCCTTATTTTACAGACCAAGAAATTAAAGCTAAAAAAAGGTTAAGTGAACTGCCCAAGGTCACACAGCCAATGGAGCCAGAAATCCCTAACAGTATATCTTTTGCTTAGGAATATCAACCTGTTCTCATAGGTAGTGTCACAGCTCTTGGATTTTATCCACTCCCCCCCTCATTTTTAATTTTTTTAACTTAGTTTTTCTTTTAATTTATATATAACAATGGAATGCATTATAACTCTTATTACATATAAAGAGGTCAATTTTTCATATCTCTGGTTGTATACATAGTATATTCACACCAATTTGTGTCTTCATACATGTACTTTGGATAGTAATGATCATCACATTCCACCATCATTTCTAACCCCCTGCCCCCTCCCTTCCCCTCCAACCCCTCTCCCCTATCTAGAGTTCATCTATTCCTCCCATGCTCCCCATCCCTATCCCACTATGACCACTCCCCTTTTTTTGGTTGATTTTTTAAAAACTTTTCCCCCCAGTATGTTTGATATTTCTAGCATCTTAAATATAGGCAGCATTATTCATTTCAGGCATTGCTCACAGCTTTATTTTTAATATTTGTATATTTCATAACTACAACTATTTAACTTTCATTGTCTTAATCTTAGTTTACTTGCTTTCATCACCTCTTTTTAATCCGATCCACTTCTGTATTTTTATGTTCATTATCTCTGGCTCAAGCCTTCTCTGAATTTCAAAGCAGTTTCCCTACACTAGTGAAGTCTCTGATTCTACATACATCAGAGAGACCAATTTTAGTCCATGTTCACCCATTTCACCAATTTAATACCTCAAACACCAAATAACTTTCCCTGAAGAGGCCCTACAGGCAGCTCAAGGAAGTCCTTGGGGTAGTAGTTTTCATAGTAGTTCAAAACCATTATAAGGATAATTTTTTCTCCCACAGAACTCAGAAAGGAAGTGGATGTTACAGAGTTAAATAGACTACAAAGATTAAAACTTGAAAGTGGACTCTATAACAGGAAATCGCCAATAAAATTACTGTTTACCATTACCTATTTAGAAAAGAAAAGTCATCCTATTATCTAAGCCATTCACATAGCAGAAGTTGGACATAATAGTTTAACATAGTAATATTACTTATTCAATAAGTAATATGAAAACATATGTATATTAGTTTCATATACCTTCTACCACCTACTGAAGGAAAGTGTCAGCTTGATGCCAATACATTTTCACACTCATTTTTAAGGGTAGAAATAATCACTCCTGAGATGTCCATCATCCTGCACTATTCTGTTACTACATTTTATGATTATACAATAGTCTCAATGTGACTCCTGCCTTTCACAGTATCATTTAAATATGGCCAAAGATGCTAAAATAAAATTTTAATATATCAGGCCTGAAAAAAGAATTCATCATCAAGAGTAACAAAGTAAATAATAGTAAGACAAGCAGAGATAGATAAGTTGAATATAAGAGATTTTTACCATGTTTAGTTGGAAAAAATGGTGCTCTAGCTCTGATCAAATTTTCAGAGGCAGGTACCACAAATTGGATTGGCCTCACATGCTTATCTCTCAGGTTCCTGAAACCAGCCTGCTGATTCTCAAATATAGTTCTAATATTTTCAAGCTTGAGTTGGACAGTCTGCATTTGAACCTGTAGGTTGCATAAGAATTCTATGAAGTATATTGTGAAATGGGATCAGAACAAAAGCCCTATTACATTTCTCACATTCAGACAAAAACAGTTTAAAATACAACTAGAAGAAATTTAGGAAAATAACAGAAAGTGGATTAATGTATTTTCTTCAAATGGATATAGAGCCAAGACCTCAAAACAATATGAGGAAGAAATCTAACAAGCAGTCATGAAATTGTTTTAAAAACAAGCAAATGAACAACATTGTCATAGTACTTTTTTACATCTTAGTCTGCTCTTTAGTTCTCAGTGTGTTCCTGGCTCCTCAGAGCCACCAACGGAAAACATATCCTTCTGCCCCTCCTAGATACTTTGAAGCAACTAGAGTTAAGCTTGGTTGCTTCCAGAGAATCTCTTGGTTATTGCCAAAGCATGTTTCTGATCTTCTGGGGCAATCCTAAGGATCTGCAGCTAGGCATGGATTTACATATTGCTCCAAATTTAGGGTCATTTACACATTTTATCAGCAAATAGTATCACAAATGCTCTTATCTACAACATGATAAGAGCATTTGTGATACTTCATGGTCCAAGGGAACAGTACCAAACCAACCTATAGCTCTCCCCTTTGACCATACCAACTTCTGCTTGCTACTCCTCCTCCAAGAATTCCCAGATCCTTCCTTTAATCCTTCATTTCAAACAGAGTAGGAAAGCCAGATCTGTGTTCATAGAGCACCTATAGGTGGCCACTATGGCACAAAGGAAAGATGCTTGAGGTAGAGTGCTTCTGACATGGGCCCAACATTCTATATCAGCTTTGGCCCTGTCTGTAAGAGCTCCTAGTATATTTTAAAAGTTTGAAAATAATGAAATTGGAGCTCACAAAAGAAATTAGTCTTCATTATATAGTAAGCACATGCCTTTGGATTTTTTTTTAATATTTATTTTTTAGTTTTCGGTGGACACAACATCTTTATTTTTTATGTGGTGCTGAGGATCGAACCCTGCGCCCTGCGCATGCCAGGCCAGCACACTACCGTTTAAGACACATCCCCAGCCCCGCCTTTGGATTTTTTGATGCTTGACAGTGGCACTATCACCTCTTATTCTCAAAAAGGACTGCACACATTCAAGTTGACAAAGTTAGTTGTAAGATAAAAAAGCGCTTATGCTACAATATCTATGGTTTTCTTATTTGTTTCAAAAACAAAACAAAATAAAACCACCTCCTACCTTGAGTTCAGGAGATAACATTACATCAAATTCATACTGCAGGGTTTCAGCATCATAATTGATAAAAGGTAGAGCCATTTCAAGAAAATTTTCAATGTCTTGAAGGGCTTTCTGGGCATCTTCTTTAGACTGAAACTTATCCATTTCCTGATTAGCTAAAAGACATTCCCCTTCATCACAGCACTGACGAGCCTAGTGAGAAAAATCAAGAAAGCAAATATGAATGAATAAAGAGGAAACAGGTTTGCCGTTAAGAGAGTGGTCATCAGCCCTCACTGCTGTGAATTAGGATTGCTTTCAGAGCTGTTCAAAGATAAAGATATCTGGGTTCTGCCCCCAGAAATTCTAATTCAGCAGCTCTGGGCCATAAGTCAGACATTTATACTTTTACAGAGCTCCACAGGTATTACTCATGCACAGTCAAGGTTAGGAAGCACTGCATTTATTTCATAACAAGTAATTTATTCTGCAGCAGGGGTCTGGCCATTTTCTCAATACTAACACTTTAGTTGCACACTATTTTCCCAAAGTCAATAACTGAAATATGAACCTTCTAGCAAACTATAAAGTGTAATATAAATGTTTATTGATTGCAAAGGACAAGAATAAATGTTTCCTTGCCAGAAAAGATGTACAAATCAAAATGTTTGTGTTCAGATATGATGTCTGTAAGTGATACTCCTATTTTACATTCAATTGACAATGCCAGATCTGTATGGTGACTTTTCAATTCATTGCCTAATCAGAAAAGGGCTCAGATCCACAAACCATGGAGGAATATTTTCCAGTCACAGTTTAATTTTTTAGAGCTGTACTATAAAATGTGAAAGGTTTACTTTAAGGTTTACTGTACTATAAAATTTCAAGCTATAGAAAATGCTCCCCAGACTTTTAAAAGTGTTCTGAGCATAAACTGTCACCAGCAGTCTCTTCAGAGATACACCAAAGTAGAAAGGAAGCCATTACCACCACAATCTTGATATTCAGAACAGAGGGCAAAATTTGTACTGTACCAAATCTGCCATGAATACTGTTTCAGTAAATAGACAGACTGAAAAACCATAATCAAACTCAGTCCTTAAGACCCTTTGAAAATTAAATTCACAGCTATACCAGACTCTGATCCTATAGCCTCTGAAAAGATAAAAAGTGTGCCATAAAGGCAATTTATGTCAGGCCAAGAGGACCCAAGAATAAACTTACTCTCTTTTTCAGAAACGGATCATTTCCCATCACACTACCTGCTGTAGGAGTTTATGCATTTTGAAGGTCCTGCTAAGCTGAATCCGTTTTGCCTTGATCTCATTAACCAAAATATCAGAAAGGTAACGTAGCTCATTGCATCTCTGGCAGATTAAATCAAGTGCATAATGGTGATTTGCTGCAAGCCTGTGTCCATGTAATATCACAAATCGGGCCTTTGTTAATAGATCCTGGTTTTAAGAAAGAAAGAAAATAATGACTGCATGACCTCTGTTCATACAGAGGAAAAAAAGAAAACAATTTAGAAGCAAATTGTTTGAGCAGAGGAGACACATGGCTAAAAAGATGATTTGATGCCATACTTCTGCAGGCTGCCAAAAAAAAAATTAGTTATAATAATTAGCTAGAGCAGAAGCTTATGCATTTCTGGTTACAGAAATTGAAAATTAACATCCCATCCCACTGAGAATGTAGAAGAGATTTACTTCTCCTGATATGTACAGATTTAAAACACAAACACATACAGCAATTGAGATACACACCAGCCAAGCAAAAGCTAATGTACTTCATATCATTCCAGGCTTGCAAATCACCTTATAATCACTATTCACATGATTACTTATTTTTTTGGTGCATTATAATTATACCTAATAGTGGGATCAATCTCATTCCCTAGTTACCTTCCCTTTTTTTATAGGGTTCACTGTGGTATATTTAAACTGGACACAGCATAATTTGGTAGACGTTGTCGTCCAGTACTTCTTCATGCCCTCCCTTTCTCATTCCCTATTAATCCCCTTCCTCTACTCTGCTGGTCTCCCTTCAATTTCCATTAGATCCTTTTCCTCTCTCTAGCTTCCAAATGAGAGAAAACGCTCACATGAGCACTTTTTAAAAAAAAATTTTTTTTTTAGTTAATGGACCTTTATTTTATTTATTTATATCTGGTGCTGAGAATTGAACCCAGTGCCTCACCTGTGCTAGGCAAGCACTCTACCACTGAGCCCCAGCCCCTCACCTGAGCACTTTTAACATACCTAATATAAATGTCAAAAGGGAATTTTGCATCATTGCTTCTGCTCTGTCAACTTCGAACTCCCCCAGTATAGTGACTAAATCATGGGAGGAGCTCAGGAAATGCACACCAAGGCAAACTAAAGAAAACTAAAGCAAGAAATGATAAAAGGGTCTAGCCTGTCTAGTTAGTGGGAAAGCCAAGATTAAAATGGGGAGTTGCTGTTTAATGGGTCTAGAAATTCAGTTTCAAAAAATGAAAAAGTTCAGAAGATCTCATGCATAGTGATGTGAATTTACCAAGCACTCCTGAACTAAACATTTAAAAATGTTAAGATAGACAGAGCTTCAAGATGGCAGAACAGCCAGGTGTGGTGGGGCATGCCTATAATCCCTGGGCTGAGGTAGGAGGATGGTGAGTTCAAAGCCAGCCTCAGCAATGGCAAGACCCTAAGCAACTCAGTGAGACCCTGTCTCTAAATAAAATACCAAATAGGGCTGGGGATATGGCTCAGTGGTTGAGTGCCCTGGAGTTCAATTCCTGGTATCGAGGCCCCAAAAAGATAGCAAAACAGGGACAGTGGACAGTAGTTTGCTGCTGGTGGAGATAAGGAACCATGGATGAGCATTGGAAATTGATGGCACAGAAGACTACCTGATGGCCAGGCGTGTTGGTGCACGCCTGTAATCCCAGCAGCTTGAGAGGCAGAGGCAGGAGGATCCAGAGTTCAAAGCAACTTTAGTTCAATCCCAGTACAAAGAAAGAAAGAAAGAAAACAACTCGGTGGAGTACAGAGAATAGCAAAGCAGGAGAAATGGAATATCCCAGCTCCTGGTACTCAGCAGCTTAGTGGGGAAAGTGTACTGTCCCCTCTGAAGGGATAAAGGTGAAAGAATCACACAGCTTGGTGCAGAAGGCTGCACCCTACAAATAAACAGTCTATATAAACAGGTGCCTGCATAAAAAGCTAGCTTTAGAGAAGGAACTCACTGCATCTCTCAGCAAACCCTCAAAATGCTATAGTCAAGAGCCATCTTGCAGAGGGTCCTATTGTTAGAGACTAAACTGCTAGGGGGGTCAGAAAACCTAGCAAAATCACATCTCAGGGACCCAGTGAACACCTCATCACATTGGGGAGGCAGCAACCACACAAGACGGGGCTTGAAGGAGTGTCTCTGATAAAAAGCTCACCGAGAGGTATGTGCTGCGGGGGGAGCATGGGCTGGGACTGGGGCAGGGCACACAGACATTCAGCAATCCTGCTCTCTGTGCCATAAAGTGACACTGGTCATGTATTGTTTCACATGGGGACCAAATCTGAAGGCACCAGGATTGAAACTACCAAAATGCTTGGTTTCCATACCCTTCTAAGACAGAACTTGATGGTACAGTTATTCCCCTCACCCTTAGAGGTATTCTGTGGATCCACAAAGGCATGGACATTTGCTTCACCTCAGGGAACACAACATAAAAGCCTCCAGAGCAAATATATACCTGTACAGCACCACACTCACCAAAATCCAGTAATGTAAGAAGGGCTCAGCGTAGCTCCGACATTTACCATAACCAGGGCGCACAGTCTATAAAGCCTCCAGAGAGAATCTACTTCAGGTGTGGTGAACATTCCCTTAACTTGTTCATTGGGAAAGACAGAGCACAGCTTGCTTTTCTGCCCAACCTTCTGGGGGGACCTGAGAGGAATTATAACAAGCTGCAGCTGTGACCCATTACCCCCCTCCTCCATACCTGGTGGATTTTATTAGAAGTGCCAGAGGGAGAGAAGTGGTTCCAAGTGTGTTGCATTACAGAGGCAATTTAAGAGGGGGTTAGGGATGAAGATTAGTGGTATAATGCTTGCCTAGCAGGCATGAAGCCCTGGGTTCAATCCCTAGTACCACAAACAAAAAACCCAAGAAACCAAAAACTTCCTACATCCAAAAATGAAGAATGATGAACACAATCAGGACAGCATGGGAAAAAATAAATCTTGAAATAAGGATAAAACAAATCTTCAGATAAGCCAATGAGAATTAGGAAAGAATCAAACATTATTAATACAGATAACCTCAAAATCTAGATGAGTAAGAGAACATGAACATAGAATATTCAAAACAAACAGAAGAAAAACAACATAACTATAACCAACTACACACCACACAACATCTTTCAATAATAATCCTGAAAGCAAATATGTTAATTCTCCAATTAAAAGACACAGACTGGATGTATGATTGGATTAAAATTCAAGATCCAATAATCCACTGCCTGTAAGAAACTCACCTCACTGACAAAGATATGTACAGACTGAAAGTGAAAAGATGAAAAGTGATAATCCATGTAAAGAAAATCCAAAAGCAAGTAGGAATAGTGATTCATATCTGACAAAGTAATCTATGAGCCAAAATAAGTTAGAAAAGACGAAGAAGGTCACTACACATTGACAAAGGGAACAATTCATCAATAAGATGATTATAAATATATGCACCAAACATTAGAGCTGACAATTTTATAAGGCAAACTCTATTGGACATAAAGGGAGAATTAACTCCCAGTACAATAATAGCAGGTGATTTTAATACCCTCACTGTCACCAACAGATAGATTACACAGATAAATAACAAAGAAACATCAGTTATATTATACTATAGATCAAATGGATCTATAGTATTATCAACATTTTGTAGATTAATAGAAATCTACAAAATATTTTTTTCAACAACTGCAGAATACACATTCTTTTCATCAGCACATGGAACTTTTTCCAAAAATAGTTCACACATTAGACCATAAAGCATGTCTTCACAAATTCAAAAAAACTAAACTAATTTCTTGCATCTTATTGGATCATAATGGGATGACACTAGAAGTCAACAGCAAGGGAAATTACACAAACACATGCAAAATGAACAATACACTTTGAAGGAACAGTGGGGTCACTGAAAAATAAGGGGTGAAATTGTAAAATTTCTGAAGTCAAATTAAAATGGAAACACAATGTACTATCAGAGGCAGTTCTTTTATTATTTTTTATTTTTTCTAATTAGTTATACATGACAGCAGAATGCATTTTGACATGTTGCACACAAATGGAACACAACTTCTCATTCCCCTGGCTGTACATGGTGCTAAGTCACACCACTAGTATAATCATACATGTATATAGGGTAATAATGTCCATCTCATTCCACTGTCCTTTCCACACTCACACCCCTCCCCTTCTCTCCTCTGCCCAATCCAAAGTTCCTCCATTCTTCCCTAGCCACCCCTCATTATGAATCAGCATCTGCATATCAGAAAAAACATTTGGCCTCAAAGGCAGTTCTAAGAGGGAAGTTATAGCTATGAGTCCCTACATTTTAAAAACATCACAAATAAATAATCTAATGATGCATCATCTTAAGATCTTAGGAAAACAAGAACAAATTACTATATTTCACTGCATAAGCATCACCACTATATTAATATGTATTCATGAGTATTCTATGCATCCTAATCTTGCACCAAAGACATTTAGTGAAAAATGATATTTAAGTAATACCAGCACATTATTTGTTTGTTTGTTTGTTTTGGTGCTGGGGATTGAACTGAGGGCCTTGTACTATACCAAGTGCAGCAAGCACTCTACCAACTGAGCTATATCCCCAGCCCTCCAGCACATTTTTAAAAAGCTTTACATAATGGTTGTATCCTACTTTTTTCACAAAATAGAGCATAAAATCTGCAATGATTATGTAGTGAAATATGGTAAAACAAAAATAAGCAGAAAAAAAATAAAAATAAAGATCACGGCAGAAATAAAATGAAATAGAGACTAAAAGAACAATATAAAGGATCAGTACAAAGAGCTGGTTCTCTGAAAAGATAAACAAGACTGACAAACCCTTAGACAAACTAACCAAGAGAGAAGACCCAAATACAAAAAAATCAGAGACAAAAAGGGGATGCTACCACAGATACCACTGAAATCCAGAAAGTCATTAGGGAATATTTTGAAAAATCATATTCCAATAAACTGAAAAGTCTAGAAGAAATGGGCAGATTTCTAAATACATATGACCTATCAAAATTGAACTAAGAGGATATAAAAAACTTAGAACATGAATAACAATGAAGCAATAATAAGAAGTCTCCAAACAAAGAAAAGCCCAGGAGCAGATGATTCACTGCTGAATTTTACCAGACTTATATTAGAGAACCCAGACTTTTATTAAAGAATATTATCAATGCTCTTCAAATTATTTCATAAAATAGAAAGGCAAGGAACACATACAAACTCATTCTATGAAGCCAGTCTTAGCCTGCTACCAAAACCTCCTAAGAATACAACAAAAAACAAAACTATAGACAAATATTCTTAACATATGTGATGGAAAAATCTCAATAAAATACTTGTAAATTGAATTTGACATCATATTTAAAAGATCATACACCATGATCAGGTTGGTTTCATTCCAATGTAGCAAGAATAGTTAAATCCATGCAAATAAAAAAATTAATAAAGCACATGAATAAAATCCAACAAAAAAATCACACAATCACCTCAACAGATGCAGAAAGTCTTTGATAAACAACTTTTCATTATAAAAATAATTTAGATATAGAAGGACCATATTTCAACATAATAAAGGCTTATCTACAATGAGTCCATAGCGAATATCATACTGAATGAGAAAAACTGAAAACATTTCTTCTAAGATTGGGAACAAGACAAGGATGTCTACTCACTGCTCTCAATCATATATAGTACTTGAAATTTTAGCCAGAACAATCAGGCAAGACAAAGAAATCAAAGGAACACAAACAGAAAAGGAAAAAGTCAAATTATTCCTGTTTGCAGATGATAGAATTCTTATACTTAGAAAACCCTAAAGATTCCACCAAAAGACTCTTTTAGGGCTGATGAACAAATTACACAAAGCAGCAGGATACAAAAGTAACACACAAAAAACAGTAGATTTTTCTATTCACCAAAATTGAATTTGCTGACAATCAGGAAAGCAATCCCATTCATGATATCTTTAAAAAAACACTTAGAAATCAACGAAATCAAGAAAGTGAAAGACATTTACAATGAAAAATATAAAACAAACAAGAAAGGAACTCAAGAAAACACTAGAAGATGGAATGATCTCTCAAGTTCCTGGACTGGGGGAATTAATATTGTTAAAATGCCCATACTATCAAAAGTAGTCTATAGATTCAATGCAATCTCTATTAAAATACCAATGATATTTTTCACAGAACTAGAAAAAATAATCCTAATATTCAAATGGAAGTACTAAAGACCCTGAACACTCAAAGCAATCCTGAGCAAAAGAACAATGCTGAAGTCATATAATTCCTGGATTCAAAATATACTATAGAGCTATAGTGACAAAAGTCGCACGGCACTGTCATTAAAACAGACACATAGACCAATGTAATAGAATAGAGGACCCAGAAAAAAAAAAACCATGCATTTATAGCCAACTAATTCTCAACAAAGGTGCAAAAAAACTTATATTAGAGAAAATGCAGCTTCATCAACAAAGGTGCTGAAAGAACTGTAGAAAACTGAAACTAGACCCTTATTTCTCACCCTGTACAAAAATCAACTCAAAGTAGATCAAAGACTTTAATGTAAGATCTGAAACTTTAAAACTAATACTATAGGGAAACACTCCAAAATATTAGCACAGACAACTATTTCCTGAGTAGGAATCCAATAGCTCAGGAAACAAAATCAAGAATTGACAAATGGAATTAGATCAAATTTAAAAGCTTCTGCGTACTTTACAGCAAAGTAAATGATCAAAAGCATAAAAAGACAACCTACAGGAGCTGGGGATGTGGTTCAAGGGATAACGTGCTCGCCTGGCATGCACTGGGCGCTGAGTTCGATCCTCAGCACCACATAAAAAATAAAATAAAGATGTTGTGTCCACCAAAAACTGAAAAATATTTAAGAATTCTCTCTCTTCTCTCTCTCTCTTCTCTCTCTCTCTCTCTCTCTCTCTCTCTCTCTCTCTCTCAAAAAAAAGGACAACCTACAGAGTGGGAGAAAATTTTTGCCAGTTATTCATCTGATGGAGGATTCATATGCAGAACATATAAGGAACTCAAAAAACTTAATAGTCCAACTTAATAAGTAGTCCAATCAAAAAAATGAACAAATGAGGGGGCAACAAATGAGTTGTAGCTCAGTAATAGAGTGCTTACCCAGCACATATGAGGCACTGAGTTCAATCCTCAGCACATTAATTATATAAACAAATAAAATAAGGTTATATAAAAAACAGACAGGAGCCAGGGGTTGTGGCTCAGTGGTAGAGCACTTGCCTAGCATGTGTGAGGCACTGGGTTAGATACCCAGCACCATATAAAAATAAATATTAAAAAACAAAAATAAAATAAAGGTCTTAAATAAATAAATAGGCAAATGATCTGAACAGATACTTCTCAAAAGAAGAATTATAGATGGCCAAAAATTTATTAAAAACTACTTACAATCATTAGCCATCAGAGAACTGCAAATCAAAAACTACACTGAGATTCATTTCAACTCAGTCAAAAAAAAACCTGTTATAAAAAAAATAATGTGAGAAAGCAGGAAGGAATAAAGGAAATGTATACACTGTAAATTTGTATTATGGAAAATAGCATGGAGGTTCTTCAAAATTAGAACTAATATATGATCCAGCTGTACCATGCCTGGGTATTTATTTGAAGGAAATGAAGTGAGTATACTAAAGAGACACCTGCATACCTATGTTTATTGCTGCATTATTCACAATAACCAAGTTACTGAATCAGCCTAGGTGCCTGTCAAGAGAGAGACACATAAAAAATATGGTATATATACACAATGGAGTATTATTAAGTCATTAAGAATAATGAAATCTTATCATTTGCAGGAAAATGAATGGAACTTGAGAACATCATGTTAAGCAAAAGAAGCCAGATGCAAAAACATGAGTATCCCATGTTTTCTCTTATATATGAAAACAAACAAAAAAGATACCTGAAAATAAAAGAGGCATAACTAGATGGGAAGGGAAAGGAAGTGAAGGGAAAGGGGAAAATAGAGGAGAGGAGGGGAAGATAGGTGAGGCCAAGAGAGGGTGGAAGGGAAAGTGGACATGATCAAAGCACAATATATACAAAGATGGAAATAGCGCAGTGAATCCCATTAATTTGTTCAATTAATATGCATTAATAGTTGTATTTTATTTTTTTCTGTTCTTCTTTTCTTTTTTAATTGGTTTTATTTTTTTAAATTCATGACAATGGAATGCATCACAATTCTTTTTACACATATAGAACAATTTTTCATACCTCTGTTTGTATATAAAGTATGTTCACACCAATTCTTGTCTTCATACCTGTACTTTGAATAATAACGTCCATCACATTCCACCATCCTTGCTAATCCCCTGCCCCCTCCCTTTCCCTCCAACCCCTCTTCCCTGTCTAGAATTCATCTATTGCTCCCATGCTCCCCATCCCTACCCCACTATGAGTCAGCCTCCTTATATCAGAGAAAACACTCAGCATTTGTTTTTTGGGGATTAGCTAACTTCACTTAGCATTATCTTCTCCAATGCCATCCATTTACCTGCAAATGCTATGATTTTATTCTCTTTTATTGCTGGGTAAAATAGTTGGACTTTAAAAAAAAAAAAAAAAAGAATACTTTGCTACACACAGCCACTAAGTAATCTAGGCAGATGGAGCCTCACTCTCTTTATTGTTCACTCCATCTGGGATATGTCACATTTTAAGTCATACAGCATTGTATCTTAATTCTTTGGACTAATTGGTCACAAGTAATCACTTAGCCCACCAAAATATATGTGCCTAAATGAAAAGGAGAGCCAGATATAGGCAAGTAGTGCAAATCTCTACCAGAGAATTTATCAAGTCAGTGGTCACTTTTAAAAACTACTTTGAGGGGGCTGGGGTTGTGGCTCAATGGTAGGGCATTCACCTAGCACGTGCAAGACCCTGGGTTCAATCCTCAGCATCACATAAAAATAAATAAGTGAAATAAAGGTATTAAAAAGAAATTTCTTTCTAAAAAATATCTACTTTGAGTGTAAGAAGCAGACACTGTGTAAACTTCACCTGTATCTTTCATGGTAAAACTTTTCCAGATATATGATTGTTCTTTCCCTTTGGTTTTGCACAATCCTGAACTGAGAGCATTGGACTATTATGCTTCAATTGTAGTTAATAGATCTTAACATACTAAAATTAGACTGATACCATATAAAACATTTACTGATATCTTAAATGGTTTTCCCAGATTAAATTCTAACCAGTTGTCCCTATACCACTTACTGAGTATTCTTTCTCATTGCTGATTTGAATTATCATCTTTATATAATAAAGTTGCATGTTTTAGGAAACTGGCAAAGCATTACCTTGTTTTCTGAATTTTCTTTACTATTCATATGCATTTAGCCTTCAAGTGAAATTTAGAGTCATTTTATTATCTAATTTAAGATATCTGAAAATATATATAAAGTGGTATCACCTCATCAATTTTATGCATGATTAATATAAAGCCTAAGAATGAGTCAGATGCTTCTCAGTTTTTCCAACCAAATGTAGAATGATTGGAAAAACCAGTAGGTCTTGTTTTTCAATTACCTCATCTATAAAATGGGGAGAGTTAAGGCATCTATTTTAGAAGGCTGTCATAAACATGAGACATGTATGTGTAAAGATTTTAGTATACTAGGTTTTACATTCATATTCTTAAAATATAAATAATGGTGAATTAAATCATAATACTGTAATATAAAAAATGGTTAAAATGGCAAGTTTTATGTTATGTGTTTTATACCACAATTAAAAATGAAAACAAAAATGCAACTAGGGATGCAGTTCAGTGGTAGAGTACCTAGCATGCATAAGGTTCAATCCTTAGTACCACAAAAAAGCCCCCTAGTTTCCAAGCCAGCTTGCCTTCTTTTTCTACTATGCCAGAGGAAAATGTAAAATTAATACACAATCATGGAGATCTACAATCATAATGCCAGAACTGGTTACTACAATTGCTGTTTCTCAGTTTTTATTTTTACATATGTATGTTTCACCCACTGATCTGTTTACTAAGAACACATCTTAGAAAGCATGGCCTTGCTCTCATGTCCAAGAGAGGCGAACAAAGATAGAATCTGTTAAGTACTAAAGCCATAAATACAAGCTTTAAGACTAGTAGAAATAATGACAGCTACTTCCTTTAAGTACTTCATAAATATCTCTGGTGCTGCTCTAATTACTTTATATACATCTGAATAAATCCTTACAATCACTCTGCAAAGTAGATCATTTTATTCTCAATTTATAGATGAGGAGGTTAAGACTTAAAAATTAATATACCCAAGGTCACACAGCTAGTAAGACTCAGTAGACTAATTGTGTGAGTCTGCATTTGGTTCAACTGAATATATCATATGGTGGGCATTTAAGGAATTATGTTTTGGTATGTTTCCATCATTTCTAGGTACCTAATACCATTATTTTTTTTTTTAATTTGTTCTAAATAGTTACACATGCCCAATACCATTCTTTTTTTTTTTTAGAGAATTTTTTAATATTTATTTTTTAGTTATCGGCGGACACAACATCTTTGTTTGTACGTGGTGCTGAGAATCGAACCCGGGCCGCACGCATGCCAGGCGAGCGCGCTACCACTTGAGCCACATCCCCAGCCCCCCAATACCATTCTTGATGACATTTTGCTAGTGTTTCCAAAATGATTTATGCTGTTGTTCCAACTACTGGGGTTGAAACAGTTCAAGCCATTATCTCAGAGGCCTTCCTTTACAACTATCTGTCATTCCATCAATGTCACATTGGGGCCACATTGAACAAAACAAAATTTAGATCAATATCATTGTGCCAATTAAAACAGAATGCTGTTAGAAGATTAAGCACAATAAGGGTTCATATTACTTAGTTTCACCAAAACAAAACTATTACACTCAATAAACACAGTGGATATTTAAAATACAATCTTACCTGAGACTTTTCATCTAAGTTTTCCAATTTTTTAATTTTTTGTTTTACTTGAGCTATATTCCCTGTTACATCATCCAGCTCAGCTTGCTGATTTAATAGAAGTTCAACTTCAGTGACAAGCTAAACATAGGAAATAAAAGAGATTTTTTTAAACATACAAATAATTAATCATTCTGAATTTATTTAGATTTATTTATTGGTGGGGGTAACTAGGGATTGAACCCAGGGTGCTCTACCACTACATTACATTCCACAAACCTTTTCTTATTTTTTTTCTTCTGAGACCGACTCACAAGTTTGCTCAGGCTGGCCTCAAACTTATGATCCTCTTGCCTCGGCCTCTTGAGTCACTGTGATTATGGGCCTGTACTACTGCACCCTCCTGGCATTCTGTCTTTATGATCAAGTTTTTTTTTAATTTATTTTTATTTATATATGACAGTAGAATGCATTGCAGTTCTTATTACATATATAGAACACAATTTTTCATATCTCTGGTTGTATACACAGTATATTCACACCAATTCATTTCTTCATACATTTACTTTGGATAATAATGACCATCACATTCCACCATCATTTCTAACCCCATGCCCCCTCCCTTCCCCTCCCACCCCTCTGCCCTATCTAGAGTTTGTCTATTCCTCCCATGCTCCCCCTCCCTACCCCACTATGTATGATCAAGTTTTATAGTAAATGTCATTAAATAAGAATGTCAATATGAAAAATTAAACATGAAAATATGCTCAGCTATTTTACCTACACAAATAGATGTAATCTGTTAAAATTTAACTTTCCAAGTATACTCATGATTCATACAAGATCACTATGTATGTGTACAGTCATATGTAGACATGTATTTGCATGTATGTATACAAACATATACATATGTATATATACATGCACACAAATTCCCCAGCTTTATGGTGAATAATCCTGCAAACAAAGCCCCTCCTATGGTGATAAGCACACCTGGCAAGTACTTTTTTTAAAAAAATATTTTTTTAGTTGTAGTTGGACACAATACCTTTATTTTATTTATTTATTTTTAATGTGGTACTGAGGATTGAACCCAGAGCCGCACACATGCTAGGTTCTGGTCTACCAAATGGTCTACCACTGAGCCACAACCCCAGCACCCCCACCCCCAGCAACTACATTTTAATCTTTAATGATGTTTCTCAGTAAAGAAAGTAGGGTCCCTAAGAAAATGTTCACTTCCAGGGGTTAATAGGTGCAGAATAGGTGCAAGATAAGTTTGAAATATCTCTTCATGCCAGAAAGTAACAAATGATTGTATTTCAAAAAAATATTGGGGAACATCACAAGGATAGAGTAACCAGTTTCAATAATAAATAAAGTAGTGAAGAACAGTAAAAGAAGCAAGGCACATTGGTACACACCTATAAACCCAGCCACTTGGAAGTCTGAGGCAGGAGGACTGTAAGTTAGTAGCCAGCCTCAGCAATTTAGACTTGGTCCCAAATTTTTTTAAAAAATGAAAAGGAAAAAGAAAAGGACTGGGGATGTAGTTCAGCAGTAGACCATTTCCACAGCATGTGTGAGGCCCCGAGTTCAATTCACAAAAAAGAAAAAAAAGAAGAAAGAATAGTAATAAATTATAAACCATGATAAATATATGAATCAAATTAATAAATGAGAAAAAGGAAAGACTCTTGCTTTAGCACAGTTCCTACTGTGGATGGATAAGTGTTGGAAAATCATCATTTAACAATTACCATAGTAAAGAGTTGTTCAGAAAAGAAACAGATTGATGCTAAATCTATGGGAAATTTTGATTAGGAGCAAGATAATTGTATTGCTTTAAATTTCCTCTCAACACATATTCTACTAGTTATGGGACAAGGGGTAACTATAGAGAGGAGAAATTCAGTAACATTTTTCTGGTTAATCAAAATCCATATCAACAATGAGAGGCAGGTGTGATACCCTGAGAAGAGCACATCACTTATGTAGTCATCTAGTTGGTCACATAGACTAAAGCTAATCATGAGATGTCAAACTCAAAATGAAGAAATCTTATTTTAAAATAGACTACATTCTTCAAAATATTAATGTCATAAAATACAAAGAAAGGTTGTGGAAAATGTTCTAGATTCAAGGAGACTAAAGAGACATGACAATTCAATACTGGACTCTAGATTAGACCCTGTATGGAAAGAACAAGAAATGCTATAAAGGCCATTATTGGGTCAATGGACAGAATTGAAATATTGATGGTAGAAAGTAGAAAAGTATTGCATTGTTGTTAAATGTACTGAATTTTATAACTGTACTGTGGATATATGAGAATAATTATTAGAAAACAAATAAAATATTTAGGGAGGAAGTCTATAATGTATAAAACTTATTCTCAATGCTCACAAAAAATTATCTGTATATACATATGAGCAAGGGAATAGAAATAATAGAGCAAACTCGGCAAAATATAAATAAGTTAATCTGGGGAGAAGATAAATGGGTGTTTCTACTTTCCTTATGTTTGCAACTTTTCTATAAGTTTAAATTTCCAAATGATTTTTTTCTTTCTTTTTTTCTTGCTTTGTTCTTTGTTTGTTTGTTTTGTTTTTGGTACTGGGGATTGAATCCAGGAGCATTTAAGCATTGAGCTACAACCCTAGCCCCAAGTAAGTTTTTCTTAAAAAAAAAAAGAGGAACCTTCTAAACAAAAAAAACATTCTTCAACTAACTATGAGATACAGACTGTCAATAAGGGCACACTGTAAAACAAGAATACTGATTAGAGACAGCAATGACTTGAAGAAACAGAATATAACCACAGGACAAGAATGTCGATTGGATGCAAATTCACATATGAGTAGATAACATAGTTGGTACACTCAGGAAAGTCCTATTTTGTGAGTATTGGGTTGGGACTAACTGAGCCCTAAGTTCAGAATGCTGTGCTCCTCCAAAACACCTAATTCTTAGAGAACAAATGAATACCAGGCAAGTAAGCCATTCATGAGCAGAACACAAGCTACACACACACAGGAGAGAAAAGAAATGAAATTTTCCTTGATGAGCATGACCAAGTACTATGTCTGTGAGGAGCTTCGACAGGGCTGCTACACAGATGGAAGAAACTAAAGTATGGGTATTGGCCACTTATGATGGATTATCCAGGTGGGTGAAACTGGAATATACTTTCGATCTTTTAAATAATATGTAACTAGGGGCTGGGGATGTGACTCAAGTGGTAGCGTGCTCGCCTGGCATGCACAGGGTGCTGGGTTCGATCCTCAGCACCACATAAAGATGAAATAAAAAAGATGTTGATTCCACCGAAAACTAAAAAATTCTCTCTCTCTCTCTCTAAAAAAAATATGTAACTAAACATGATTTAATTGCATCTGTCAGGCTTTTCATAGAAATCAAGTCCTGGATCAAAAAAAAAAAAAAACAAAACCTTGGTTAAATCATAAACTCAGCTCAGGTATATGGTATTTAAACACCAAGTAGGAAGTGGGTATTATTTCCTTGGAATGCTATCACACAGCCTACAAACACTTAATATCTAAAATGAATAACAAACCTCAAGGAAGACAGAAACTTTGTCCCTTTCATACATGTTAGCACCTAAGTACCATCTCATAGGAAATTGGTAAGTTGAAGAAGAGAAATCTGAGAATTTTAGTAGAGGTTTTGTGCATTCTAAGTCAACGCCCACTTATACATGCTTCACAGTCTTTCTATAGGTATATATGGGCATATTATAAGACTGGATTCTGATGCTCAAGAAATAAGAACCTCTGGCATAATGAAAAGAAATGTATAAGAAATCCTTTAACTGACCTCTTGAAAATCTTGCTCAAACTTCCACAGTTGCAGATACTGCTCCATTTTTAATTGATGTTTTTCCCAAAATCCATCAAAAGCTGTTTCCATGTCATGCACTTGAGCCAGCAATCTTAACAAAGAAAAATCAAAGAATTTATTAAAAAAACACCTGTATCACAGCTATGTCAATAAAACTGGTCTGGACATAATTATAGACAAGGTCACAGTCTGTGGCACTTGGTTAAGACAGAGACAATGTTAACAGAACTTAGTTCTGCAGGCAAGCTAATTTCTGTGGGATGACCCTGGCAAGAAGTTCTCAGATTTTCAGAGCTCCAGAACTACTTTCACACATAATGGAATGTAACAAAATGTATAATTCCTTCTTGAAAATATAAATAAGTTAACTCTGAAGTAAACAAAAGTATACTTACTTATTAATAGTTTGCCAGTCACCATTTATTTGCTGATGACGTTCAATACTCGAACTGACAGCTTCTCCAGTGTCAGGCACTTCCAGATTTGTTAGAAGAATTTTTCCTTCTTTGGTTACAGCTGTAATATCATTCTGTACAAAGGCACAATGGGATATATCAGCTGATTAGTGATCCAACCTGAACAACCTGAAGGGAAGGCAATATACATTCATGGCATGCAGAATAGAAATAGCAGCTCTAGAATGGGCTTTGCTTGCACAGCTATCTGAAAAATCAAGGATATTTCAATACTACAAAATCCACAAGCTTTGAAGATCCAAGAAGCCCTTGCCTTAGAGATGGATGTTTCAATCACTATTCTATAAAATTGTTACCGGGAGAAGTACCATGTGTTCTCTTTGCTGCCTCCTTCTCCTGCTGGTAGCAAGTTCTAATCTATTCCATTCTGTTCTGGTAATATTTTAAAGTGTTCAAATAAGGCAGTATTAGCACAATAAAAACTATCAAAATAGAAAATATAGAGTTACAGATGTCAAGTGCATATTCAAGAAGAATCATGTACCTTTCTTACTAATCCTTAATTGTTAGCAATCACTTCCCACCATAAGTTTTATTTTACTTCACATTTGGGGTTAAATAACACGATGAAGCATATATTTCTATTTAGAAGGTCTTATGATTGGAGACTGGTGTAAAAACATAGACTTTCTTCAGACATCAAAAAGTAACATAAGACTTTCTTCAGTAGCTTCAAGGGTCCCCTAAAATTGTAAGTAAAAATTTGGGCCTTAAGGGGCTGAAGGTATGACTCAGTGGTAGAGCACTTATCCAGCATGTGTGAGTCCCTGGGTTCAATCCCCAGGATTACAAAGAGAAAAAAGTTGAATTTATAAAGCATGAGCTGTGTGCCAAGCACCTCTATACATACACCACACACTTTACCTCATTTCACCTTCACACAACCATACATAAGATATGCACAATCATCATCATCAACCTCATTACACATATAAAGAAACTGAAACTCAGGAGGGTAAGCAAACTGCCCAACATCACACAGTTTATAAAATACAGTTTTCTTTCCTTGGAAAATGTTTGGCTTTTAGGTTATAGTTCAAACATTCAGTTTCTCTCCTCTTTTAACTGAAACATGCAACCTGTACACAAAGCTCAAATATGACAGTGTGCCCAGTATGCCTATCAACATATGAAGAAAACAGTGATAATTGGATGTGTGGTATTTATTGAGAATGTTATTAAACTTTTTGAGGAAAGAGACCCTCAAAGTACTTGCTCATTGTCAAAACTGTGCCTCAGAATCTTACACAACCCAAACTCTATGATCAGAAATGAGTAGGAAAACTAAATTCATTTGCCACTCCTGGTTTACCAAAGAAAACATTAAGCACTAGTACTCTGTAGAGAAGAAAGCTTATAATCTACTGAGCAACATGGCCTTGGTCACAACACTAGATCATGGCAGAGATGGGAGAAGAAATCAGGCTTTCTGGCTCCTCATCAAATGCACCTTCTCCCATTTCACACTGTACCTGTAGTGGAAATTAAAACAGAACACCTGTGAACTGCTGATTCTTACACTTGCTTTCTGAATGAGAAGGCTTTTCCATAATATAAAGAATATGAGATTAACAAATGACGGTAGATTTCTTATTCTGTATCATTTATAATATATTCTATTTTCAAATAAACAATTTCCCAAGACAATATACCATTTGCAGAAGGGACACTTAAAAGTTCAGCCTATCCAAAACATTCTTCTCTTGTGGAATATTATTTTTATACTTTTAAATATAAATATACAAACATGTAACAATCAGTGTGAAATTGATGTGTCAAACATATTTCTGGAAAAAGACCATGTAAAACTTTTGCTTGTCCATTCAGACATACCTTCAATAAATGATACCTTTCGGCACGAATTGCCAGGATTTCTTCTATTGAAGGAATATCATCTGGTAGTTCTGTCTCAGCGAGTTCAGTTCCAAAGGACTGTAACATCTGAGCCATTTCTTTCACTGTGAGGGCAAAATTTTCTATAGCCTGCAAAGAGCCAGTGATTCTTTTATGGAAACTCTGCCAACATAGCAAAACCTGGACCAATAATTGCATTTACTTTTATTTGGGTATAACATCAAACATGTATGTTGGGAACTCTGGTATTACCCTTGGCAATCAACTCTAACTTTGCATCTAAGGCTCTAAGAAACTAAGAGCAAAGTTATGGTTCTTCTTGGATGTCTTTTTTCTAAATTTATGAAATTTTGTCTTAGACACTGATAAAAAAAATTTTGGGGGGAGCTAAGAATATAGTTCAGTGATAGAGTACTTGTCTGGCATGCACAAGGCCCTGGGTTCAATGCCCAGCACCATCCCCCAAAAATTATTTCTTAAAGATGCCATGTACTGAATAATCCATTTTATGTCCTTAAAAATCACATAGCTTTCCTTATTCTACAAACTCTGCAATGGGTAAAAGCGCCATAAGTTTACTGTTAAAGAGATGAGAACAGCAAAGTCACTTTATATTTGTTTATAACCATTTATGAATAGCATTAGCAAGGTAATGGTCTTAGGAAAGAGGGGGGGCAAGTTGTCACAATAATTCATTGCAAGTACTATTGAAGATCTGAAATGCCATACCAAAGGCTCTATTGCCCTAAAATGGCAAATAAAGTTGTGTTGTTAATTTGTTTTCGTTTTTTCATAAAATCCATTACTTACAGAGAGATGGACAAAATGTAGAGGTTACATGAACCATCTATCTACCATGCAGCTCAAGGTATCTGCTCCTTTAGTTTGGTTTTGTAGGTTATTAAAGGATAGATATTATTATCTTGACAACACACCTTCATGTGGATGAATGAATTGTTGAATGAATTATTAAATGAACTGTTGGATAAAGAAGCAGGATGAGGAAAATGAAACCCTGATTTAATGAAACATCATTATTTTCTTCAGAAAAATTCCCATATCTCTGGAATTTGAAGTTAAGACATTTAACATGGATTCCGACCTGGGAAGCACATAGCCTTCACTTATTTGAAAATTTCTAAAACGAAGGACTCTGCTACAAATGTAATTGCCTCAGGAAAATTCCTAGGACGATGAGATTAATATTACTTGACTTGTTGAGGGTTTGTCATATGCTATGCACTGAGCCAATCTTTTTGCATTAGGTATATTATTTAATCTCCCCAAGACTCCTATGAGGTAAGGTATTATTATTCCCATTTTATAGCTTGGAAAACTAGGATTAAGAGAGGTTGTGTATATTGTCCAAGGTCATACAGCTAAAAATCAGCAGTGACAGGATCTGAACCCAAACCCTTTGTTTCTTCAAGTTACTACATGACCACAGGCAGGGTTTGGCAGAGTAAGATTTCCTCATTCTCTAGACCTCTCCTTCAACTGCCATCCCTAGTGACTCTTCATTTCTAGATATTGCCTATGGAAGAAAAATCAAGATGTTGAATTTTAAATGTATTTGAAAAGTAGGAGCGCCAAAAAATCTGTTTTTCTCAAATAGGAAAAAATTCTAGAACTAGATTCAAAGACTAATATGAACTATAGGCTCTACGGTAAGGGCAAAAGCAACATACATTTCTGAAGATGATCCATTCACTGTGGCAGTACTGCAAGGTGCCGCCTAACTCAGGGGTTAACTGCTTGTCATCAATGTATGCCAGCAAATCACTAACTGAGCTCAGCATAACAACCTATATAAATAAGCAAAAAAGATACTGTTAACTGTCCTTCATGACATCCCTCCATTAAACTGTAAAATGAACTTTAGCATACATTTAGCAGAAATTCATCTTCTATAAATGGTTCTAACAGTTCTCTCTTGTACATGAACCCCACACATTTGCATTACCTTATTTAGGTAATAAGTCTTTATTTACAAAACATTTCTCTACAGCAAAATTAACCTACATAAAAACCCAAACACCTAATTCTCTTTCATCTAAAAGTTTTCATTGTAAATGGCTCAGTTTGTGAAAGAATACTACACTCACAACAAAGTAAAAGGACTGTATATTGTAAGCTATAATTTATCAGGAGGGACTGATCTTTCCAAAAGTATCAAAATTTATGAACACTGTATTCCTAACAATAAAAACATATAAAAACATCTTTTCAAAACAAACAACATGATACTCTGAACCAGCTCAGGATGTGAGTTCATGGGAGTTCAAATACATAAAACATACTCTTTTTTACTAAAAATAAAAGTTCCTAATTATGCACACAAAAACACACATATACACATAAACACATACATATAACATTTATTCTTCAAAGAAATTGGTTTTGTTATAAATTGCTTGATCTATTTCTTAGTAGAAGCAGAAGACTTGGGGCCATTTGAAATTTGCATTTTTCGAAGAATTTTTTTTATTTTAAAAGCTTTATGTAAGCACATATAAAAACAAACAGCATGGGACAAAATCTTCATGAGAATTAAAGGGACAAAATATTTAAATAATATATTCTTACCGGTAATTTGAGCATGAAATCCTCCTGACTAAATCGAAATCCAATGTCTGTGAAAGTTCGTTGAAGAAAACTGGTAGGACGTAAAACCAAAACTAAGTGCAAGTTCCCAGGGAAAGAAGCCTGTCGAAAGAAGGAACAAAAGAATGAGACAAAATTGGCAAAACCAAGCACTTGACTGAGCACATGTCAGAAAATATGTAATTGAAGGAATATAATTTAAAGTAATAAAAGTCAGTAAAAAGCCAATTCTTTAAAAAAATGGATGCTGATAAAAATCCAAAAACATGAAAATAGAAATAAAAATACTATAAGGTTATTAGGTCAGATCCTTAGTTTTCCTGGTATGGAATTTTCTCACACTAGATAAATAGGTCCCAAGTTTCAAAGTATTACACTCTAACACTTCATTTTTAAGTTAGTTTTGTTTTTATATTTTACTTTTTGTCTTTAACTGACAGAAAATTCATACTCATTTACGGGGTACAGTATTATAATTTGATACACATATAAAATGTGTAATGATCAAATCACAGTAATTAGCAGAACCATCTAATATTATCATTTCTGTATGTTACGAAGAATCAAACTAGTTCCCCTTCTATTACTGTACTATGGTACTAATTATCCCACCTTCCTCTGACTTCCCTATTCCCAACTCCTTTTCCTCCAATGACTTCTATACTACTCTCCTCCTATGTGATCAACTTTTTTCATTTCCAGAATTGTCTTCATACAATACGAGAACATATAGTATTTATCTTTCTATCCTTGGCTTACTTTACTTAATATAATATCCTCCAGTTTTATCTACACTGCCAAAAATGATAGGATTTCACCTTTTTTATGACTGAATCATATTCCACTGTGTTTATATGCCACATTTTCTATATCCATTCATCCACTGATGGACACCTTAACTGATTCCACATTTTGGCTATTGTTGTAGTGCTGTAATAAACATGGGCATACAGGTTATCTCTTTGATATAATCATTTCAAGTCATTTGGCTATATAACCAGAAGTGGATTGCTGATTCACATGGTAGTTCTGTTTTCAGTTTTTTGAGAAACTTTCATACTGTTTTCTATAATGGCTGTTCTAACTTAATCAAACTAAGAGTGTATAAGAGTTTCCCTTTCTCCACACCTTTGCCACCATTTGTTATTATTGTCTTTTAGATAATAGTCATTCTAGCTAGAGTAAGACAATACTTTATTGTGGTTTTGAATGCATTTCCCTGATGATTAATTTTATTGAACATTTTTTTCAATTATCTGTTGGCCATTTTTATATCTTCTTTTAAGACATGTCTATTCAGAGGTGTCATCAAGAATACAAGCAATAATAAATGCTGGAGAGGATGTAGAGAAAAAAGAACACTTTTACACTGTCAGAAGAACTGTAAATTAGTACAACCACTATGGAAATCAGTAAAAAGATTTCTAAAAATACTAAGCATGGAACCACCATATGATCCAGCTATACCATTCCTTGGTGCATATCCCATCAAGAATTACAGTCATTATTCTATAGCAATACATGCATACCCATGTTAATAGCAGCACAATTCAAAATAGCCAAACTATAGAAATAGCATGGTTCACTCAACAGATGAATGGATAAAGAAATATGGTATATATACACAATGGAGTTTTATTCAGTCATAAGAAAAATGAAAGTATGTTGTTTTCAGGAAAATGAATGGAACATGAGAGTATCACATTAAGAGAAATAAGCCAAACTCAGAAGATCAAGGATTGTATGTTTTCTTTCATATGTAGAAGCTAGAGAGGAAAAAGTAAAAGAAAGGGATATTTTTACCCTACCTAGAATGACTATTATCTAATAGACAATTAAAAAGACAATAATAATAATGATAATAATGACTTGAGAAAGGGGAACACTTATACCCTGTTGATGGGGATTACATTACAACAGCCATTATAGAAAACAGTATGAAAGTTTCTCAAAAAACTGATGAAAATCAAAGGGAAATCAATAGAGTCAGGGAGAGGGATCAGGGAGAGGGAGGAAAGGGGAAATACTAGGGAATGATATTGTGCAATTTATATTGTTATATTATTTGCACCTCTGAATATATAACAAATCCCATCATTATGTACATAATACACCAATTAAAAATACAGAAGATGGGAAGAATGGTGGAATGAGATGGACATTATTACCCTGTATACATGTATGATTACACTACCAGTGTGACTCTGCACCACATTCAGACAGAGGCAGGAGAAGTTGTACTCCATATGTGTACAATGTGTCAAAATACATTCTACTGTCATGTATAAATAATTAGAACAAATAATAAATAAATACAATATGGAAAAAATTAGGGAGAAATGACAATAATATGACCCAATATTAATAAATCACTTGGTATTAAATGCCTACTTTATGCCAAGAATTTGTCATAATTCCTCTTCACAATAATCCTATAAAGGAGTCTCCCCCTTTTACAAACAAAATGTGGCTCAGAGAATTTAAGTATAAATTGCCACAGCTGGCGAAATCTTAAATTGTACCTAGGTCTGTGCTCTTAATAGGTAAACTATCCCAAGTCTTGAAGAGATCACAGTCAAAAAAGCTAGAGGAAAGTGATGCTGGGAGATACAGGAAGATAGTGTTGGAAAGGCAGCCAAGAACCATATCAAGAAAGATCTTGGAGTCTTTCCTAGAAGTAAAGAGAATCTCTAAGAGGTTTCAAGCAACAGAACAACATAAGCAGATTTACAAATTTTTAAATTTATCATGGTATTATGAATAGAACCCAGGGCCATACCAGTGATCTATATCCACAACACCATCAGGTTTGCATTTTAGAAAGATTACTTTGGCTTTAGGAAAGAAGTAGATTTGGGAAGGAATAGACACAGACAGATGCACTAGGAGGGTTAGTATAGTAAAACCTAAGCCAGGGATTCTGAACCAGAACAAAAATGGCAGAAATAAGGGTAGAATTTAGGAGGTATAGCCGGGCATGGTAGTGCATGCCTATAAACCCAGTGGCTCAGGAGGCTGAGATAGGAGGATAGTGAGTTCAAAGCCAGCCTCAGCAAAAGTGAGGCCCTAAGCAACTCAGTGACACACCGTCTCTAAATAAAATACAAAATAGGGCTGGGGATGTGGCTCAGTGGTCAAGGGCCCCTGAATTCAATCCCCAGTACCAAAAAAAAAAAAAAAAAAGAATTTAGGAGGTACAATCAGTAAGACATAAATATTGGATGTGTTAGATGAGAAAGGAGGGACTCAATCAAATCAATCTCAAAATCTGGGGCTTCAGTAATGGTGTAAATGGTACCACCCTCACTGAGCTGAAGAGAACACAAGAAGCAGGTTTGAAGGAGGGAAGCAAGATTCTGATTCCCCTTTGTAGGCATGTTGGACTGGAAGGGTTGCAGGACATCCAGATGACGTCCATCAGACAGCTGTTATATAGGAGTAAGGGGTTGGGGAGGGAAAGGTCTAAGCTGAGAGTGTAGAGTCAGGAGTCATCAGTTTATTACTTTGCATAATAAAATCTATCAAAAATGTTTCAAATGCACTCATATTCCAGGCATGCTATAATAATAGCAATTGAACAAAGCTATAAAACAAAAGTTAAAAAGATATTGGGGGGACAAGAACTCTATGAGAACTCTCTGTACTTCCTGCTCAATTTTGTTGTGAACCTAAAAACTACTCTCCAAAATAGTCTATTAAAAAAGAAAAGAGGGCTGGGGTTGAGCACTTGCCTAGCACATGTGAGGCACTGGCTTTGATACTCATCACCACATAAAAATAAATAAAATAAATAAAGTTATTAAAAAATAAAAAGGAAAGCTTGGGTTGTGGCTCAGTGGCAGAGCGCTTGCCTAGCATGTGTCAGACACTGGGTTTGATTCTCAGCACCACATAAAAATAAATAAAATAAAGGTCCATCAACAACAACAAAAAATATTTTTTGGTAGTGATGCTGGGGATTGAACCCAGAGCCTTGTGCATGTGAGACAAGAACTCTACCAACTGAGCTATATCCCCAGCCCCCCCAAAAAATATTTTTAAAAAAGAAAAAGGAAAATAATAATTTTCACTAAAGTATAAGATATACTCTTCCAGAAATGTTATCTACATCTGGGGACTTTAAAAATTCAATTTGTGATGGTAATAAAAACCATAAACAATTAGGTAGCAATGAGAACTAGAGTGAGAAAAAGAGAACTGAATAGTCACAAGCACATAATAATTTACACAATAGTATAAATTCACACAAATTGGGATGACTGTTCAACCTACAATTCCCCTCTTCCGTTGAGAAACCACTCCTCCTCTTATTATTCTAAACATTGAGTCCAAATGAATACTGTTATTTTCCTCCACGACCCCACCCCTCCAACACACAATGATTAGTAGTGTGTTAGTATAAAAATCTGATGTAAGCAGAAGCATAGTCCTGTCCAAGATTTTTAAAAACAGCACCAAGGTAAGGAAACTTAAGACATCATTCCAGAGCTACTGGTAGCCATGACCCCTGCTGCTGGAAAGGTCTTATTTCAAATCAACATATATAGAAATATCGATAAGAGAACACTCTAATGATAACGTATATCATACCCTCAATTATGTATATATTTTATGTTATTGCAAGAATTACAATAATGAATTTGCAAAGGTACTTCACAAATCCTAAAACATTAATAAGACAGTTGTTGTTGTTGTTGTTTGATTTACCTTGGATTCTTGGACCTAATGTCAAGCAAGCTTGGGCAGAAGATTTTACAAATATAAATAAAGGCTTGTTTAGAACCTGATGAGGACTTCTGAGAGCTGCAGTACTGATTCAATTTCTAGTCCATTTACTTTGGGTAAGTCAAGCCTTTCCTTGTCCTTCTGCTACGTAAATTACCAGTACATTATAATATCTACCTTGAACCAGCTTAATTTTTTTCACTTTTAAACAAAATTTAAAGTGCCCTACCTTTACCAAGATTTAAAGCAAAATTACTTTTATTTGCTTTCAGGGATTCTAGGTTGATCTAGTTTCATTGTCTTTTTCTCTTTCACTTGCCTTAAGTTCATATTCTTTGGTATTGTGGTTTAGAAATTCTCTGGAAGCAAAGCTCTAGATTTGATACTTACCCATGTCCAAAATTGTATGTGGGCAGGAGTGAGTGAGAGGATACTATGGGAAGAGAGAAGACCATGCAGCAATTCTCTGCCTGAGGTAAGGCCCTGTCTCTACCCTGCCATTCCTAGGAAAGCAAAGCTGTCCCAGCACTCAGGTCCAGGTACAACTGGTCACACAGCAGGCAAAATAGCATAAAGAAAATAGAAGCAAAATCACTGTCTATAGAATCAGAAGTGATTTTAGGAAGGGATACGGAGTTTTTCACTGCTCATAATTCAGGGATTTTGTGGTGGATGTTTATTAAATTAGTTATTGCTCTGTTTGATAAAGTGGCTTATCCCCAACACTGACAGCTACATAAATTGCTTCTAAAGATAATTCTACATTCTAATCAGATCATTCTTCAGTAAAACCTTCTTATTATTTTTATTATACATTCTCTTTCCTTAACTCATTCAAAATGTTTTGTGATTTACTTGTCATAAAAAAGTCCACAAAATTTGCATTTTTAAAGAAAATACACCACCAAAGGATTAAAACCTCATTTATTGCCTGTATAATTAAATTGACAATGCTTTTTATTTTAGGATTATTTAAGAATTCTCTTCCAAAATATTCTGCTAACTAGATAGCTACTCTTAAATTTAATAGCTATTTGGAGGCAATAGCTATACATGTACTAAATAATTGAGTGGCATACAATTAATTTGATTAACCAGTTACAGTTTCTAGCCTTCCTGCCCATATATGAATAGTTATACTTGATTTTTCAATCTCACTCCCATTAGCTAATCTCAGACTTTAACAGGTATTTGCCAAACTGTCATAATAAAAGTGAATCTACAACAGTACATGTATAACTATCTTTCATAGCTTCTCTCTCTCTCTCTCTCTCTCTCTCTCTCTCTCTCTCTCTGTGTGTGTGTGTGTGTCTGTCTGTCTGTCCCTCTCTCTCACACACACACACATCCTGAAAATAAATATACATAATCTCACTCTTGTTCTCTCTCACTCTCACTCTTGCTCTTCATTTAGTACTTTCAAAGCCTTAAAGTAGGGAAAGGAGATTGGATAGCAACACAAGGCAGTGTCACTATTTATTAAATGCTTATTTCAAGAATTGTGCTCATAATGAACATTATTACAACACTGTACCAAGTGTTTGTAAATAGTAGGTTCATGGAAAGATTATTCTGATTTATCAGGGTGGGACCATTGTAATCAAAAGGATCTTTATTAGCAAAAGGGGGGCTAAGAATGTGGTTCAGTGATAGAGCACTTGCCTAGCAAGTTCAAGACCATGGATTTCATCCCAATACCACAGAAAAAGAAAAATAATGAGAAGGAGGCAGGAGAATCAGAAAAGGAGATGCAGTGACAAAAGCAGAGGTCAGAGTGATTGAAGGGCCACAAGCCAGGAAATGTGGAGAGTCTTTAGAAGCTGAAAAACTCATGGATATGGACTTTCCTCTAGAATCACTAGAAGGAATGCAGCCCAGTTGTCTTCCCGGTTTTAGCCCACAATACTAACTTTGGACTTCTGACTTCCAGAACCATAACAATAAACTTTTTTTTCAAGTCACCAAGTCTGTAGCAATCAGTTACAGCAACAATAGGAAACCAATACACTGAGGTTTTGTGAGGTTAAGAAATTTTTCCAGGCTGGGCATGGTAATTCACAGCTGTAATTCCAGAAACTCAGGAGGCTGAGATGGGAGGATCACGAGTTCAAAGCCAGCCTCAGCAACTTAGTGAGACCCTAAGCAACTCAGGGAGACCTTGTCCCAAAAACAAACAAAAAAAGGCTGGTGATGTGGATCAGTGGTTGAGTGCCACTGGGTTCAATCTCCAGTATTAAAAATAAAAAAAGAAATTTTTTGAGACCCTCTAGCTTGTAAGAGGCAGCATTAAGCCCAGGTTCACCTGATTGTTGAACCACACTCTTGATCAACAGGAATTTGCAGAACCACAGGGGGATAATACAACAATCAGATTCAAGACTGAAACTCTAAACCTGAAACTAAACAAAGACAAACCCGAATGCCTACCATGTGTTAGGGAAATAATGTAAATGTTATGTAGGCAGGATTTAATTCAAGCAATTGACATGCTTTCCTATATGGTGAGAAACAATAGGAAATGGTGAGAACTGTGATGTACTTGAGAGCATTCAAAAGTGGGGAGGCTCTCTAGTCTGTTACAGCTAAATGTCATGTAGAAAAGTGTGCCCAGCAGGGTCCAATCTTTGCTTTCTCAAGAGAATTCAGAAATCTCTATGTTAAACATTTATTTTTAAAGATGAGAAACAAGTTGAAAGTTTGCTTAAAACTTAACAAGACCCTGAGTAACTTAGCAAGACCTTGTCTCAAAAATAAAATATAAAAAAGGATTGTATAGTATGTGATGCCCATTCACAATCTCTCAACAAAAACACCTCATACCTCTGAACATGGGCAAATACACATCCCTTTCTGTGATTGCCGCCTATGATATTTGAATGGGACAGAGCATTCTGGAGAAATTTAAACCTGATAGGATACATGGATTTAGAATTAGTTTGCCTACTCAAAAGGCTGAGCAGGAGGATCATATGTTCTAGGCGAGCATGGACAATTCAGCAAGACCTTGTCTCAAAATAAAAAAAATAAATAAAAGAGGCTGGGGATATAGTTCAATCTCCAGTAACACAAATAACAAAAGATTATTTTATGCATGTCTAAAGCATTTTCTCTATATACAGATATTTATATAACTAAAATTTTCAAGATAATCCATTTTAAAGCTGGTATTTAAATGAACAATCAAATAGCATATGGTTTCAGATGCATATTATCACAGCAAATAGAGATCAAGTCAATTGAGCTTTCCTATTATACTTTGAGAATACATTTCTAAATGTTTTGGTATGCTGCTTTAAGAATTTCTAATCTGTATGGTTATATAAACATGAAAAGGCATACTTTCTATTTTCTCCAAAATCAAACTCCAGATTCTAAAACCATAAATCATTTTTTGAGAACTTGTCAAAAAAGCAAAGGGATGTGGTCAAGGGTCAGCTTTGTTTTATTTTTTATTTTTTATTTTTATTTTTTTTGCTTTTCATTTAAAAAAAAAAAAAGACTTTTCATGAGAGAGGAAACAGAATTGGTTTTAGCTTCTCGTATGCATTTTTTTAGAGTTCCAACATGTGACTGCTTGAAGGCATATCACTAAAAAGGAAAATGTTGCTCATCGTCATAAGGCTCAGAGCCATGTGTCCAATCATTGTACATAGCCCCACCCCAGGCCTCTGCAGCAGCTCTTACTGGTTCTTTAAGGTAACGGGCACAAAACAAGCTTCCTACCACCTTTCCCTCATAGACAATATATTTCTCTCCTTTTAGTTACACCTACCCTGACTGCCTAGGTACATCGTCTTTCAGCAATAATAACAGCAATAACAAGCACGACAGGCATAAACTCTATACATCATTTCACTATTAAACTCCAGAAAGTAACCTTGTTTAATATTCTTTTGTGTGATATCTAAGTGAGGCAATTCACCTATCCTATCCAGTTTTTAATTATTCTAGTTATTTCTTTTAAAATATTTAAAATGCCTCATACAACATAAAATTTTGAGTACTTACAATGCAGTTTATATTTCCATATCTTTTGTTTTTTAACCTTCAGGGCAAATATAGGCAGTAAAAATAAGAGGGTCCCTTGACTGAAGCCATAATATATCTGCAGGGCTTGTTATACACACTGTCCTATTTAGCCTGCATAACACTGCAATGAAGTAGGTATTATTCCCCTTTTACAGATAAGCAAACTGAAGCACAGTTGGTAAGCAGTAGCACTAAGGCCTATCTGGATCTGAAGCAAGCTCTTCCCAGTCACTTAACAGTTTATACACTGAATACTTAGACTTAATATTTTTCATTTATGAATCACTTGAGCTTGACTCTACAAAATAGAACCAATAATAACATTCAAACCAAGTTATGGGAAACAATTTAACATCATGGCACCCACTGAATGGAAACTATTATAGTTTAATATCATGACAGAATAGAATGTTGACATGCTGACATGTGATTGACCTTGATAAGATCTAAACCATCTTTATAGAACATGCTGGGGACATCTTATGACCTTAAGCTATAGAACATAGTTTTTAATGGCATGAGCCACTTCTACACTGTTCTCCCATACCCCCACCATTAAAGACTACAGAAATAATGAGTTACCCACATGTTGCCAAACAATTTGCCAAGTGACCTCAGGAGCAGGGCAGCCCCAACCGATATTCCTTCTTTGTGTTTGTCCTTGTTGTCACATATCTATCTCTTCATCCCCTCCCCCTCACTCAGCTACTATAACTGCAATTTCAACCAAGCAACCAGTTCAATCTTTTCATTGGATTTTTAATTTCAGTGGACCATCATCCTTCTAGGCCTATCATGGTCCCCAGGATCAGCCCAACTCCAAAGATCCTTCAAGGTCAAACCAGTCTGTCACAAGTCGGGATTCAAATTTTTCACCTTGGTCAAGTCCTATCCATGTAAGTAAAACAAATTTGCCTGCCACTATAGTTCCAGGCTGTGGATTTAATTCAAACAGTTTCATTTCAGGACACCTGTTCCTAGAGGCCACTTAATTCATTTTTGAGGGGAAAAAAACACAGATAAGAATCAAGGAAAGAGAAACATATGGTTTTACTTAAGGTCCAAACAAATATCATCTCTTGTATAAGGTCTTCCCCACCAACCAGAAATTCTTCTGAAATAACTATTTATAAACATATTCCCCCTTCTCTACTAGTTGGGAGTTCCTTTATCCCAGTAGCCATTCTAATATTGACCACTGAAACCCATGGTATATATATAGCACAGTACTAGTCACATCTATTCCATGAGTACCTGTGTGCTGTATTTATATGTGTATATATTAATATATATATATATATATTTGAAACTAAGCTTGGCATGGAGAAAACATCTATGTACAGAAAGGAATTAGGAACTTTCTGAAAGCTTAAGTCAGTCACCTTTGATAACAAAAGTACTAATATCATTTCCATACAATACTGCAAAACACATACACAGGCATTTCTTATGCACTGCAAATTGTTTGTTAAATGTCTAAGAGTATTATTCTCCTACGACAAAATCATTGGTAGAGCTTAATACATAATTTTATCAAAATGAAGAGTCATACCCTAATTTTAAAAACAGCATTCTGTGCTAAGAGCTGAATTAAGAAAAATCATTTACTCACCCATGATGCTCATTATCATGCAATAACAATGAAATTTATGCTGTCCCTGTCTTACTCTTGATTCAAAATATCATTTTTTTTCCTATGGCCAATTTTTATCTTCTTACCTTTTTGTGTGTGCTATCTTGATTTTTTTCAGTAAACAAGTTTATATTTTACACCATAATATCAATAACAGTATCTCAGGTTTGAAAGAAAATGAGTGGCATTTAAAGCCTTGTCGATGACTAGTTTGCTATTAAATTGATTAGCGTTATTTCAACATTTCTCCAAAATATGTATCTAAAGATCATGTTAGAAATTTTCTAGGTAATTTAGTATATGAATGAATAAATGAAGGAAAAAATTAGGTAGAAGAGTATTTGAAAAATTATCTGAGGAGAGATTTCCAAATTTTAGTTTATCCTGAATAAAGAGTTACTTTTTTTCCTTAAAAGAAAAAAAGTTGTCAACAGGCTAGAATTTTGCATCTTTAAACTTTTAAGTCTGGAGAAGATCTAAAACCATAAAGATTTCAAATAATTACAGAATTTTACATTTTTTCACTTGTACAATAACACCCAAGAAGTCTGCCTTTTTAAGTGCTGATGAAATCACCTCCAACCCTCTCCATGATATCATACTCTACTTGATGATGGGCAAAGAGAGGAGAAATCCTTTTGTTATATAGTATTGTAACTCATGATTTAAAGCTATACCGCCAAATGAATCAATATTATTAATACACTCAAACAAATAACATGACGAACATGCTCCCTTATAAACTTGATGACATTTTGAAATCATATACTACCTCCTCCACTTCCTTAAATTTACCCTACGCCACTATCACAGTAATCACATCAATGCAATCCATGCAAATACAAGACATCATTCTCTCTCCATCTGTCCTTAAAAGCCCCACTCAGCAGTTTGTGCTATAGCACCATGCTGCAGCATCCCTGCACTTGAACTTGGGAATAGGCTTTCCAGGACTGCAGGCAGAGTCCTTACCGCATTCCTTCTGAACCTCATCTTGCCTCTCGGGGGATTTGCTTCTGCCATCTCGCCTAGACACAATTACACTCTTCTTTTCCAATTGTCAATGCAACATTGATGAAATATGAGCTGCTTCTGGGGTAGTATTTAAAAACGGCAGCCAAAAATCTCTATCAAACAAAGCTACCGTAGCTGCTTCCATTACCACCGTGGCAGCGCTGCAAAAAAAATCCACTATCCCTGATTAGTCAGCTGACAGATCCTTCCCTGCTGCTCATTGTAATTCAGAGTTGACACATTCCCCCAATTACTTAGCCTGATTGAACCTTGTGGATTAGCCTGTGCTGGACTGCTCAAGAAGATCAGGCATGTCCTAAGAGTGGAGGAAGAAAAAAAAATCAGTCTCTCCTCCTAGGAACAGTCTGATGGGACTGGCTTTCTCCCCTCTACGCAGTTGGATTTTTAAGGTGGAATGCTAAGAATCTCTGTGAAGGTAGTATTAACTGATAGATTTTACCCTTGTCCTATCCTGGTCTATGATTTAAATTACAAAGCTGCATTGTTTAACTTTTTATTAAATTCTATCCTGGATTTAAGTATTGGGAAAGGTTACAGTTTGTGAAATTCTGCCCTGATAGTGATCTAAAAAGAACAGAACATGTAAACTTCTACAATGGATAGGATTCTCACTCAAATTAACCTTTCCCCCAAAGAGCTAGATGACAAAATTTTTAATTTTCTCACCACAAAGAAATCATAAATGTTTTAGGTGATAGATATGCTAGTTACCCTGAATTGATCATTATACAATGCATATATTAATTAAAACATCATATTGTGTCCCCATTAAAATGTACAATTATTATGTCAATCAACAATAATTTTTTAAAAATCTATTCTCATTAATTATAAAGTATAACCTAACTTTTTATTTTGGAATCTGTAAATTAAGGTCTTCAAATTGAATTGTATTATTATTTCACAGACACTTAAAGTAATATGCCATAGTTACACCTGCCTACATAATTGTAACTTCCACTAAAAATTCTTTAGGAAGGTCAATTTACATTCTTGAAATGAGCTCATATTCAATACTTACCTTTATTTCAAACAGTGCCCAATAGCTACTGATGGTTGAGATATAATTAATGTGCTCTTAAGTATCAGAAACATTTAAAATGGTTGAAAAAATACAAAACAACCTATAGCCACACCATTCATGTCTACTTTGTGTACAACAAGAGAAATGAAAAATTGTGCTCCATTTGTGTACTATGAACTGAAATGCATTCTGATGTCATGTATAACAAATTAGAACAAAATTTTTTTTTAAATAATATAAAAAATAAATATAGTAAGGGAAACTCAAAAACTATTAAAGAATTTCATATGGCTGGTAATAACTGATTCCCAGCAACTCTGGTCTGATAGAAGTGGGCCATATGAAATTTCCAAAACCAGTACCAATGTTGTCAGCTCATGTCACAAGCACCTGTACCCCACCTTACCCCTGTGCCATCAATTTGGCAGTTATGAGAACAAAAGGACCCTAGCACTGAGCTCTTTACTGAAAATGGTTCATCCTTCCCCACTGAGAGAGCATTCCTAAGAAAACAAAAAGGAGAATATCACTCTTTAGGAATAAGTGGTACCCCTCTATGGATAGAATCCACATAATCTGTTTCTTTTATGCTAAATAATATATCTGTTCCAACCAACCTATTTGATTAATATAAGTAAAACTTTACCAAAAGACTGATGTCATGTGCCAAACAGATATTGAAAATTTAAATTAAGTATAGTGTTGGCCAAAAGAAAAAGAAAACCAGGCAATAAAAAAAATATTTTATTGCAACAAGTGCTATACTTATTATAAAAGAATTGATTATTGGCATAAACCAAAGACTATTCCACAAGCTCAAGGAAAATCCAAAAAGGTCACAGCAAGGAAAATCACTTTTACTTCATTTAGCCCCACTGATAGGACTCAATAATATATGGAGGGCAGATTTACCTTCTACAAGGCAAAAAAAGCCACTGAATTTAGTTGTTGTATATCCATATATCATTTGGAAAATGACACAAAGCAGCAAGTAGAAAGGGAACCAAATGAAATTCATGAAATTTCATTTCTTGCTTTAGCTATTTTGGTTACTTAGCTATCTGACCTTGGGTTCAACCTTTTCAAAATATATGTAGCAATGTAATTTCATCATCTATGAGATAATTATGGCAATACCTGCCTGTAATACCTGCCAGGAAATAAGGAGAATCAACATTACTTAATAAGTGTGAATGCTTTTTGAAAAAGCAAAAATATACATGAAGGTTCTGCTATTTTATTTTAGTAACTTATTTGAAGCTGGTATTCTCTCCACTGCTTATGATCAAACAACTCTTTTAAAAAAAACTTTGCAAATTAGCCCAAGATGAGGAATAATTCATGCTGGATAGAGAAAGAATAATGATCTCACTCATTTTGCCATGTAAATGCTAGTATTTTATTTTCCCTTTGAGACTAGGTCTCACTATGTTGCCCAAGCTGATCTGGAAATCCTGGGCTCAAGCAAGATCGTGTCCCAGCCTCCCATGTGGCTGGGATTATAGGGGCATGCCATGTCACTACATTCTGTTTTGAGTGCTAATATATTTTTATACTAATTGATAAAATAGTATACCAAAAAGGAGTATTCACTTAGAACTCCAACAACCTATACTTTGGTCTTGTCTTTGCAACTCAATCTACTTCCTCTAGTGGGAGTGGCCTCCTAAATCAGCAAGGAGACAAAACTAGAATTTCAGATGATAGAACTAAGAAGTTCTTGTTTTCTAGGCATAGTAGGGTAACTATAGATAATGATAATGTATATTTCAAAAAGCTAGAAAAAAAGGATGTTTTCACCATAAAGTAGTGATACACATTTAAAGAGATAATCTATTACAAAGTGCTGAGTTTTACATTATATAATGTATGTATGTATCAAAACATCACATGGTACCCTATAAATATGTAAAATGTTTTATAGTACTGGTGATTAACCCAAGGGTATCCTTACCACTAAGCTACATCCTTTAATTATCTCATAGATGATGAAATTACATTGCTACATATATTTTGGAAAGATTGAACCCAACGTCAGATAGCTACATCCCTTTTTATTTTGAGACAGGGTCTCATTAAGTTGCTTAAGGCTTCACTAAGTTGCTGAGGCTGGCCTGGAACTTGTGATCCTTCTGCCTCAGTTGTCCTTATCTCACCCCCCCCCATTGCTGGGATTACAGGAATGTACCACCACACTGTGACAATTTTTATATTTTAATGTATCAGCTAAAAATAAATTTAACTCCCCACTATATCATATATTGCTGAGTGTCCTTTTTTTTGCAAAATAAAGTAATGGATGTACACAAAATAGAGCCACACCATTCGTGTCTACTTTGTGTACAACCAGAGAAATGAAAAACTGTGCTCCATTTGTGTACTATGAACTGAAATGCATTCTGATGTCATGTATAACAAATTACTACAAATAAATTTTTTAAATAATATAAAAAATAAACAAAGTAATGGAAACTCAAAAACTGTTAAAGAATTTCAGATGGCTGGTAATAACTGATTCCCAGCAACTCTGGTCTGATAGAAGTGGGCCACATGAAACTTCCAAAAACAGTACCAATCTTGTCAGCTCAGGAGGAGTCTGTGAGTTCCCCCTACTCATATATGAAAGGAAAGTGTCACACAAAGTCACTATATCCTAGTGAGCCTAATAATGTAAAAGATCATCCTGGCTGTGGGCAGGATTGTACTCCTCATATTGTTTCTTTTTGGAAAACTGTTCATTTACTGGATCTTAGAATACTGGGGACTAGATTCCAATATGGGAGATTTGTTATTTTGTAGGTGACTCATCTCCCTACCTTATCCAAGTCTAGAAAGATGCATACTAAAATGTTATAAAGGGCTTATTTTTGGCTAGATTTATTCATTACATTTTAAACTTTCTTCATTATACTTTTCTATATACAATGAGTATACATCACAGCTTTTTTTTTTAAATTCCCATAAAAACTTGCCTTGCTCTGAAAGGAATATAGAACCATGTGTCTTTGCTCACTTATAACTTGAACAACCAACTATTTATCCTTTCCCATTAAGATTTGTATTTGGGGAGTTGTTTACTTACCTCTGTCTCCTCTACAAATCTTCTTCCTACATTTCCTCCTCATTATCTCATCTGCTTATTGTGTCTGTCAACATCAAAACAATCTATACCCCCAAAACAGAGAGTATAATGTAAGCCAAAAAAGAAGTTACTATAGAATACAAAGGTACTTACAGAGATTTTTTGGAGAGATATCTTAAGAGAGGACCATGTATCCAATCTTCGATCCAAAATAATGGTAAACCGGGAATCAGACCCATTTTGCCTGCAAGGTAAGTGGAAATGATAACTTTGTTTTAGTAATTACCCAAATTTTCTCTATATGCCTTTATTTCTGATTATTTCATTTACATTTGATGTTTGACTAAAAACAGATTTATATTTTGAAATCTATTGCAAAGTGCTTATATAAGCAGTTTAATTCTATGTTCCTGTACTCATGATTTAAAATTTCTTCTTCAACACTAATGCCAATCTTTTAAATAGGAAAGTGATAGTGCAATGAAGATAGGTCACTAAAGTGGATTTCTTGGGGGTGGGAAAACCCAAAGATAACTGTTCTTCATCACAACCACATTTAACTTTTCATCAACAGCCAATGATCCATTCATTCAGAAAAATACTATTAAATATATTTTGCTACCTCTAGCTTGTTCCTTGAGAAGATAGTTCAGTGGATTATATAACATTTATTTGCCCTAAAAAGACCATTTTTAAGTTTCAACAGTTAAATTACAAATTTGGTCTTCTAGGATTTGATTTTTGCTCACAAGACTCTTCAAATGTTACATTCTAGATTTATGCTCTCTTATTCTTCAGGGTTAGTAAATGGAATATGTTTCCTTTAAAAAGCTGTCTTCAACGTTTAAAAAAATTTCTAAGGAGACTTTTCAATTTTTCATTGTAAAGCATTCTCGTTCCAAATGATTCTAATGTCAATTCATTCCTCCTAGTATCTCCCAATGCCACTATTGAGTCTACTTGAGATGCAGTCTTGTGATCCTTGGAAGAAATGAAGAAGGTCTAGCCTCACTCTTAATGTAAATTAAAGTCTTTATGTAAGATTATCATTCTGAGTCTTCATGAGAACAAATACTTCTAGACTGCTAATTTTATTTTCATAGACCCTCAGTATAATGTTTATAGCAATTAGGTAGCTGTCAGTTTCCTCTTTGGTTATATTTCTTTTATACTCTGAAGGTAAGTCTGTTTACTATTCTTCATCATCATCATCATCATCATCATCATCATCATCATCATCATAATAGCTATATTAACAAGTCATTTTCCTGGTATAACATTTGAATGGGTACTTGATATAAAACATATTGAAAAAAATAATAAAATGCTACACCTTGCAATAGATGTCAGGTAAGTGAGGACTTTTGCTATTACTTCCTCTGGTATACATCTAAAATTACAGTTTTCTGGAAATGTAATGATCCAAGCATTGTCCTTTCCCCGGCCACCTAAAATAGTAAAACAAAATCAGCCAAATTAGCAATTTATGTGACAACAATACAAGGAAAAGGATTCTAGATATAAAGGAGGGAAGGGTTTAGAAGACTGAGGTCAACAATATTTTTTAGGGTATTAGTATCCACATAAACCAAAATGGCAGCAAGCTCCTCATACTTTAAGTTGAAAAAGTGGCAGAATGGCTTCTAAACGAAAAATCAAAGAAAGAAGAATGAATATAGCCAGAAGAAAATTTCATGAAGTATGTGTAATAAATATAGTTGAAGAAATAGCTGATCTCCCAAGTTGGATAATCAAGGGAGCTTAGGGAATAACTGTTTCTACATCAGTGTTAAGAGCCTGAAATCCAAATGAGGGATTGACAGCAACTGGAGAACTTGAAAAAATTGACCTCATAGAATCATGGTAAGCATAAAAAGATGGGAGAAACAAACTAGAGGAAGTAAGTGATGGTCTCATGTATTTATGAAAATAACAACAAAATAAATAATAGCAGCAGTAGTATAGAGATTTTATTAACACACACAAAAAAAAACCTCACAAATTCACTGTTAAAATTTAACATGGAGGGCTGGGGTTGTGGCTCAGAGGTAGAGCACTTGCCAAGCATGTGTGAGGCACTGGGTTCAATCCTCAGCACCACATAAAAATAAATAAATAAAATAAAGATATTGTGTACATCTACAACTAAAAATTTAAAACAATTTAATGTATAGCCTGGATGGTGAATTAAAGTTCAAACAGGGCAAGGGGTTAAGATTTGGCCTCTTCAGTCTCCATCTCTTAGGCCCCCCACCATACTGTGAACCAGGAGAATTTCTATCCAGCAGTACCTCCTCCAGCTGTACCTTGACTAGATGGGTACCATGGGGAAGCTCGGGTCCCAGGAGTTGTAGGTGAGACTTCCCTTGGCCCATTTCCATAAGGACCCGGAGCAGGGATAACTGTCATTAAGATTCCTTGTGGAGATTAACTGGATTGGCACTGGGCTTTCATTTTGAGGTAAACTGCCATCTCTATATGTCCCTCTGCCAAGCCCTGTAGCCCCCTATTCAGCCTGGGTGATGAAGTACGTTGAGCATGAATGCCATGTAGTGCTGAGATGAGTTTTTACACGTTTAAGGTCCCAAACTGCATCTGGCCTAAACACCTACACAGAGAGTGAGTGATCAATAAAAATTAAATGCTAAATGGAATTTGAACAATTATTTTAGGAAGAAATTTGCAGGGTGATCTTTTAATTTAGCTTGCTAATAGAAATAATATAGACACAATTGTGATTCTTATTGGCTGAATCAAAGTGAATATGTAAAAGTATTTTTAAAAATTCAATGTGTGATAAAATATGATAATGTCAAAGAAGATAAAATGGAGTGATAAAAATATTCAATCCAAAAAAAGGAAGAAATGGAGGAAAAACGATGAATGGGAGAAATATAAAATAAATAGTAATATGGTAGATTTAAACCCAACCATATGAATAATCACATTACATGAAAATGATATAGACATTACAATTAAAAGTGAAAAATCATCAAACTAGATTAAAAAAGATCCAACCTGGGGCTGGGGTTGTGGCTCAGTGGTAGAGCACTTGCCTGGCATGTGTGAGGCCCTGGGTTCAACCCTCAGCACCACATAAAAATAAATAAATAAAGTAAAAATCCATTAACAACTAAAAAAAATGTAAAAGATCCAACCATATGCTGCCTACAGTAAATAAACTTTAAATATAAAAGAACAAATGTACTGGGGCTGTGATTGTGGCTCAGTGGTAGAACACTTGCCTGGTAAGTGTGAGGCACTGGGTTCAGGTCTCAGCACCATATTTAAATAAATAAATAAAATAAAGGTCAACAACTATTTAAAAAAAAGAACAAATGTACTAAAAGCAAAATTATAGAAAAAGATTCACCAGGTTAATAGTAGTCAAAAAGAATCTGTCTAATAAAGTAGATTTAAGAGCCAAAAATATTACTAGCTAATAAGAAGTTCATTTGGTAATGATAATGTGATTAATTCATTAAGGGAACATAATCCAAAATACTTATGCACCTTAAAACAGAGCTTTCAAAATATATGAAGCAAAAACTGATAAAGCGGCAAGAAGAAATAGACAAATCTACAATTTTAGTCAGAAATTTCAGCTGGATTCCGTGGTGCATGCCTATAATCCCAGGTGGTTAGTAGGCTGAAACAGGAGGATTGCAAGTTCAAAGCCAACCTCAGCAATTTAGCAAGGCCATAAGCAACTTTGTGAGACCCTGTCTCAAAATAAAAAATAGAAAAAAGAGCTGGAGCCGGGCACAGTGGCGCAAGCCTATAATCCCAGTGCTAAGGCAGGAGGATCATGAGTTCAAAGCCAGCCTCTGCAACTTAGTGAGGCCTTAAGCAACTCAGTGAGATGCTGTCTCTAAAGAAAATACAAAATAGGGATGGGGATGTGGCTCAGTGATCAAGTGCCCCTGGGTTCAATCCCCGTACCAAAAAAGAAGGGGGGTAGTGGAGCTGGGGATATGGCTAAGTGGTTAACCACCCATCTCTCAATAACTAATAGAACATGTAGCAAAACATTTGCAAGGATACTGTATAAATGAACAAACTCAACCAACATGACCTAAATGAACTCTATGAAACCCTCCACCAAATGAAAACAAGATACACACTTTTCTCTAGTGCACATGGGAAAAAATCAAATTAATTATTTATCTTAATCTTTACTAAGGGAAACTTGAGGGATAGTTCTCAAATTATCTTTTGAATTGAACAAACCAAGATTATTAAATCAAAAAAGCATTAATCTTTGCTATATGGTATCCTAGAATTAAAGAGCAGAGTGGAAATAATCAGTAAGAATAATGGAATCCACCTAAGAGTTTTCAAAGAACTGAAAAGAGAAACTGTACAACCCTGAACCAAAAGATTTAGCAAATCATTAAACAAAGGGCTTCTATAGGTAAGGCATGATATAGAACAAAGTATATAAATAATATATAATTGAATATATATCCTATATATAAAAAATATAACTATAAACTTGCCAAGAAAGCTGACGAGCACTCTAGTTTAGGACAGAACAATTTAATACTAATGCAAACTACACCCATCAAAGGAAAGGATATTTGGCTCCTATAGGGGTAAAATATCACTGATTAATCTATAAACTGTTACTACCACTCAGCACCTAACAGTACTATACTAGATGGTAAATTTGTGAGAAAAGAACAAAAGATATTTATACTCTAATTGGGAAGTTTTAATTATTTTTCTCTCTGGGAACATTTTCCTCAAAAGAAATCAAACATTTTTAAAATAAATACAAAAAGCAGATAAGGGGGCTGGGGGCTGGGTAACGCGCTTGCCTAGCATGCAAGAGGCACTGGGTTCGATCCTCAGCACCACATATAAATAAAATAAAGGCATTCTGTCCATATACAACTACAATTTTTTTTTAAAAAAAAAAGCAGATAAGGAATGAAAAGTGTGGAGAAGGGTAGGGAGCAGCAAACCCTGAGGAAGATTATAATTCAGAATCCTTTAGAAAACACTGAGGGGCAGGCAGTTGTAGCTCTGTGACAGAGCACTTGGCTAGCATTCATGAGGCTCTGGGTTCCATCCCCAGCTCAAAAAAAAAAAAAAATCACTGATAATCTTTTGTTTATTTCTTGCAGTGCTGGGGGTCAAACCCTAGGCCTCACATGCTAGCTGAATATTCTACCACTGAGTTACAACTCCAGACTGGAAAACACTGATAATCTTAAGTAAAATCTCTAAATCTTAAAAGTAAACCTAACATACCACTAAATTTACTAAGACAGAACAGTAATCCCCTTTTATCCATGGGGAATGCATTCTAAGACCCTGGGGGTCTAAAACCACAGGGAGTACCAATCCTACTAAAAACGTTTTTTTTTTTTTTTCCCTATATGCCCTGCAGGGTTGCTCATAGTCCCCAAGTTAATTTGTCCTTCCATGTTTTATGCCCTGGTATCACCTTTAGCATCATTATTATTATTTGTTTTGGTGGGGGTTTGCGGTGCTGGGTATGGAACCCAAGGCCTCTACGTGCCAAGCAAGCACTCTATCATTGAACTACATCCCAGCCCCAGTATCAGTATTCTTGTGCTTTGGGACTATTCTTAAGAAAAATAAGGGTTACTTAACATAAGCCCTGTAAAACCATGACAGCTGATCTGCCTACAAACATGGTTACTAATTGACTAACAAGCTAGTTACACAGTGTGGAGATACTAGACAAAGGGATGATTCACATCCCAGGTGGGACAGAGTGGGACAGTATGAGATTTCAGAATGGTGTACCATTTAAAACTTAGGAATTGCTTATTTCTAGAATTTTTCATTTAATATTTTTAGACCATAGTTGATCACAGGTAACTGAAACTACAAAAAGTAAAATCACAGATAAGGAAGTGCTGTTATATACTTTGTAAAATAAAATATAAAACCACATTAAATAAATCACCCCAAATTACAATTACAATTAATTATGATCATCAAAAAGCAGAAGCCAGACTAAAGTGTCCGATTAGTGTTACCTACAAAGTAAATGCTTATTTATTAAAATGAGCATGTAGGAGAAATAAATAAGATAGCTTCTTGTACTATCAATACCTAGAAAATACCATTTTCATAAAAGCAATGCATATTCTGGTAACTTTTTCTTTATCTGTTTAATATAATAAATAAAATGTAGGCCAGGCATGGTGGTACACACCTATAATCCCAGTGACTTGGGAGGGAGGCTGAGGCAGGAAGATTGCAAGTTCAAGACTAGCCTCCACAAGTTCAAGATTAGCCTCAGCAACTTAGCACAACTCTGTCTCAAAATAAAAATAAAAAAGTGCAGGGGATATGCCTCAGAGGTAAACTGCCCCTGGGTTCAATCCCTAATAGCTAAATAAATAAATAAAATGTATAATGGTATCATTCGAATTACTGTAATATCTAAAAAATAATGTGCTTATTTTTAAGCAAAATTTTCTCTAAAATATGACCAGAAGCAAAAGGGGCAGAGTGGTTTACCATAATTATATCTCTAAAATATATATAATGCTACTTAGAAGCATTAGAAACAATAGTGAAGGCAGAAGCAATCCATGTATCCATCAATGGATGAATGAATAAACAAAGTATGGTATATACATACAATGAAATGTAATTCAGCCTTAAAAAAGAAAGAAATTCTGCCAGACATCATAGCACATGCCTGAAATCCAAATGACTTGGGAAGCTGAAGCAGGAGAATCTCAAGTTTGAGGCCAGACTCAGCAAATTAACAAGACCTTAAGCAACTCAGTGAGACCCTGTCTCTAAATAAAATACAAATGTATTTTATTTAGATGTGGCTCAGTGGTCAAGTGCCCCTGAGTTCAATCCTCAGTATAAAAAAAGTGGGGGGAGGGTGTTTAAGATGGCAAATTTTATTATGTTATATTACTTCACTGCAATATTTAAAAATTATAGAAAAATGCATATACCTATTTGAGAAAAGTAAATTTCATCATATGTAAATGAAAGCCTAAAAATAAACTTAATGCATGCTGCTTAATTAGGATCACCTGTCGACATATGCAATAAACCTTTGAGTAATAGGAGCAACAGTGAAGGAGAAAAACCTCAAAGAAGCTACCTCAGCCGCCACTCTCTCACTCACCCTGTGCCTACCTACAAGATATATTCCCCATCATGGATGTCTGAAGCCTTGTCTGAAAACCAAAAGTATAAGAGTAGTTAAGGCTGGTTCTAATCATACATTTAAACATCTTTAAAACCTCTGATTAGTCTCTAAATGTCCATTTGGTTAGCAACTGGTGTACAATATATTCATATATGTTAAAATAATGCTTTTCAAACACATACACACACACACACACACACACACGGTGGGGGGGGTGGAGAGAGAGAGACAGAGAGAGAGAGAGAGAGAGAGAGAGAGAGAGAAATATAAGTGCCAAACTAACTCTGCTGATCATTTCATACATTTGTCTACACTAAATACATGAGAAAGTTTGCTTACCAGACAAGAAGGCGATGTCTTGCATTAAGAAATGACTGATGTCCTTTACACGGAGGAGCAGCTCTGTTTCTATAACAAATAAGAAATAAGAGGAAATAACATCCATGCTAAAATACAGCTGAAAACATATACATGATTTCTCAATGTGGCCAAAACAACGCTGGAGCTCCAGCAGATCTCCATCCACAGACACACTGCTAATCTTCTCTTTCCTCCTCTCAGCTATAAGGCACGGAAATTATGCTCTTAAAAATATCACCAGGCACGTAGGACGCGTGACCTACTTCTCAATCTACGTCCGGGACATAAACTGCTCTCACTCATCAGAAAGCCAAGGGCAAAGATGCAAACTCCAGGACATCCGGAATTATTTCAAGGATGGATAGTCACATTGAGATATTGTAGCACATTGTCTTCTTCTGATAGTGACTTTCATTCCACAAAGCTTTATTATTAACAACAAAGCACCTTTAGGATCCTCAAAATAACCCTGATGTAGATATTTTTATGCATCTTATAAGTCAGGAAGGTGTTTCAGAGAGTACAATGAGGCAATTTACCTTGTGGTCTTCTGAGTCACAAAGGCCTGGATTCAAATTCAGCTTGTTGCATTTACTGGCTATATAACCCTAGGTAAGTTAAAGCCCCCTCTAAGTCTCAATTTCCTCATCTATAAATCAGGAATAATAACACCTACCTCACAAGGTACTCTGCCAAGGAAATGTGAAATAGCAGGCATAAGAGTAGGTGTTTGATATACAATAGCAGGTTAACTCATTTTTTATCACTATAAATGAAACTATGCCTGTGCATTATTCAATGTATTTTAGTTGTCTCAGATCTTAAGTTCTAACCTGTAATGTTCAAATCTACGAAACTCTACAGGAGCCAAAAATCAAAGTCCATTATCTGCTTCTGGTCCATGAATAAGGATAACATTTTAAAAGAAAACAGGTCATTGAACCAGGCTATTTTGGATTGCTGAGTTTAGTGCCTATAGTTCCATGTCTCTTACTGAAGCCATATTTTTTTCACCTGCTCTCTGATAAAAAGTGTCTTCAAAGTCCTAGACTCTGGTGGTGTGAGACTGATGACACACTACCCTTGCAGTGTTCCTCAAATCATACCATTTGGATGTGGTTTATCAAGGTCAATCCTTCCCAAGGGAATTAAATAAACAGATTCTTGATGACACACGAGACAGTGGAATAGGGACTCTGTTACAGAATGACCACCCCACCCCTTTTTGAAACATAAATTAATTGACAAGAAGCTACAAGCCATTACAAACCTGCAATTGGTCAGAACATACAATCCATTCTTAAAAATGTCTTGTAATATTAGATTCTTGTCATGTCCTAAGCCAAAGCATACACACTGACATATGCAATTATTCTATCAATGTTGCATGTTTCCTCAGGTAAAAGAATGTTTCTAGCAGCTACAAATATGTCTCACACATTGATATTTTTAGGCATGGAGACATGGAGGAAGGATAGTGGAAAAAAGGGCTCTAATTCTCCCTGTCCTCATAAGCCTATAAAACTGACAACACTCTAAGGTTTAAACGAAAGATCATCTGACATAAAAATTTGCCTATATAATAAGAGATCCAAATTTCTCCCCTGATTTATCAGTAGAAATACCTATAAAGAGCAATTGATGCCAGGTGCTCCAGCATGTACTGTAATTCCAGCAGTTTGGGAGGGTGAGGCAGGAGGATCACAAGATCAAGACCAGCCTCAGCAACTAAGACAGGCCCTGCCTCAGAAAAACAAAAACAAAACACCACAACTAGGGGATATAGCTCAGTGTTAACATGACCCTAGATTCAATCCCCAGTACCAAAAACAAAAAGTAATATATGAATTTTATGTCAGATGACAGATATGGAAGTACTAATATGTGCAAGTCGAGTCCTCCCATATCATTAGACTCTTGCATAACTATAGAAACTATATCTATTTACTCTGCAATTCAGACATTCATGCAATAAGAGAGGCCTCAGGGCATAAAATAAAAGGCTGTGGGCTAGGAGTAGGAAGACCAGGATCTTGTGTTAGCTCAGCAATTTTGTTGCTCTATAATCTTAAGTAAGTCACTCCCCACCATCCCCTTATTATGAGATCCAACATGTGAAATCCACAGATATATAAAAACATAATGGTGTTTTCTATATCTAAAATATCTCCCAGAATTGTGCCAACAAAATAACATTTCCAGTCAGGCACAGTGGCACATATCTGTAATCCCATCAGCTCATGAGGCTGAAGCAGGAGGATTGCAAGTTCAAAGACAGCCTCAGCAATTTAGAGAGGCCCTAGGCAACTCAGGGAGACCCTGTATCTAAATAAAATATTTTTAAAAAGGGCTGGGGATGTGGCTGAGTGATTGAACGCTGCTGGGTTCAAAAATAAATAAATAACACATTTCCATACCAATGAAAAAAGATGAAATCATGATTAAAAGAGATGTTACTGAGCTGGGGTTGTGGCTCCATGGTAGAGCATTTACCTAGCATGTGTGAGGCACTGGGTTCTATTCTCAGCACCACATAAAAAATAAATTAGGACTGGAGATGTGGCTCAAGCGGTAGCGCGCTTGCCTGACATGTGCAAGGTGCTGGTTTGATCCTCAACCCCACATAAAAATAAAATAAAGATATTGTGTCCATGGGCTGGGGATATGGCTCAAGCGGTAGCGCGCTCGCCTGGCATGCGTGCGGCCCGGGTTCAATCCTCAGCACCACATACAAACAAAGATGTCGTGTCCACTGAAAACTAAAAAATAAATATTAAAATTCTCTCTCTCTCTCTCTCTCTCTCTCTCTCTCTCTCTCTCTTTAAAAAAAATTTTAAAAAAGATACTGTGTCCACCTAAAACTAAAAAAATAAATATTATAAAAAAATAAATAAAATAAATTAATAGGACTAGTATTGTAGCTCAGTGGCAGAAGCTTGCCTAGCATGTGCAAAGCATTGGGTTGGATCCTCAGCACCACATAAAAACAAACAAATAAAATAAAGGAACTCTGTCCATCTACAACTACAAAAAAAATTTAAAGAAATTAATTAATTAATAAAAATAAAGTCCATCAACAACTAAAATATATGTGTGTGTATATATATCTATATAAAGAGGTAAGTACTTTAAGAAATGATCAGGGGGCTGGGGATGTGGCTCAAGCGGTAGCACGCTCACCTGGCATGCATGGGGCACTGGGTTCAATCCTCAGCACCACATAAAAATAAAATAAAGATTCTGTGTCCACCGAAAACTAAAAATAAATGAATAAATATTTTTAAAAATTCTCTCTCTTTAAAAAAAAAAAGAAATGATCAGGTTCTGGGTTGGAAGCACTGAACACAGAGAAAATAACACAGGAGATATGGGGTCATCGCTGAGCAGTCACAGAGGTGACAGTGTTGCTGAAAATAAAGAGAAGTAACGAGTACTGGATTCTGAGAAAGTTGTGACACTGAATTCTACCCTGCTTTGTATCTGGCCCTCTTGCATTTCCATGCGATTTCCTCCTGAAATGCAAAACTGAGAACAAATATGATTTATAACGTTTCTCTTGCTGACCCTTTAAACTCTTTTAACTCCAGAGCATGAGAAATAAAAGGCCTAGATCACCAAAGCTGGATCAAGCCACATTACAGCATGTTCCTTGCTGACCAGATGCACGTTTCACAAGAAGTTTGTCAAGCTGCCCCATGTTGAAAGTTCCATTACAAAAAAAAAAAAAAAGTGTGCCTTCTCCTTACTTTGCACTAGTTGCTAAGCTGAAATACTGCTGGTTGGGAAGGCAAAAAAAAGGGTGTAACTCAATAAATAATCTTATAACTACCCTTTAATTAAAACACCTTAGTGGAGCAGATCACCATTTAAGAGTTCTGCTAAATAAGAAGTGGGACATAGAGGGAGCTCCTTAGGTCACTGGGGAAGCTTCCCACTGAAGGGATTAAGGTAATCCTTATGGGACTCCTGAAGCTCTGGCTTCCTGTTTAGCAATACCATCTCTTCCTTCCACAGCCATGCTCCAGTTGTGGTAGAAACAATCATAAGATCCCCATCCAGAGCCAAAGCATAACCTTGAATCTGTAGAACTATGAGCTTAATAAAACTCTTTATGCTATCAAGTTTTTTTAAAAAAGCTCTGCAGAAGAACCTCATGCTTGTACAATCAAACACAATCAAGTACAAACTGAGAACAAAAGATAAGAAAAGCACTTGCCGAATCATTTGTTCTACATGTATGATAAGAAAGTCAGGCTCATATTGTCTTCACCATAAACCGCTACTTGTTTCTTTTCTAATACAAAAGGTAGTTGTGCAAATGAGGATATAAGCTCAGTACTCAAATAAGAATTTTTAAAGTCAAACAAGGTATGGAAATTAATATATCTGGAATGGTTCACAGAGAAAAAGAAGGGATACCCATCCAATCAGTTGCTCCATTTTGCTTGTGTCACTTGCAGATATGCAGAACATGTGTCACAATAATACAGAGTGTAATGAAAATTTCATAAAGATTTACTTTGTATTCACTCACTTTTAAAAAAAATATTTTTTTAGTTGTAGATGGACAATACCTTTATTTTATTTATTTTTATATGATGCACTGAAGCTTGAACCCAATGCCTCACATGTGTGAGGCAAGCACTCTACCACTGGGCCACAACCATAGCCCTCATTCAATTTTGTTTAAAAACAAGTATTTACTGAGCATCTAATATGTACCAAATATTGTTCTAAACTATTCCTGGATAGATGTTCTGGGCAAAAGTAAAGATTTATAATCAAATAAGTTTATGAAATATTTGAAGATTAAAGATGCTTCAATATGACACATTATGACTTTGGGTATAGTCTCTGTATGCGGTATTTTCCAAACCTATTTCACCAATTATTCTTTTGTTTGATTGGTTGGTTTGTGGGTTGGTTGGTTGGCTGGCTAGTTGGTTCTTCCACTCAAAGAAAGACAAACAGGGGGTTGGAGCTGTGGCTCAGTGGTAGAGCACTTGCCTGGCATGTGTGAGGCACTAGGTTCAATTCTCAGCACTGCATATAAATAAATAAAATAAAGATCCATCAACAATTTAAAAAAATTTTAAAAAGAATATTTATTGGGCCTGGGATTGTGGCTCAGCGGTAGAGAGCTCGCCTAGCATGTGTGAGACCCTGGATTCGATCCTCAGCACCACATAAAAATAAATAAATAAAATGAAGATATTGTGCCCAACTACAACTAAAAACTAAATACTTTTTTAATTATCAAAAATTAAAGTTTCTTTTATGAGAAACTTCATTATTTTTACAGCCTGAAATTCTTTACAGTGATACTTACTTTTAGCAATCATCTCTTTGAAAGTTCCCTACTGCTGATGTGTAAGGCAGATAAAATTAGCTTTTCTTGTGAGTACTACATCCTGCTGCAAAGCAGATGGGATTCTATGAGAGTAATTTCTCCTTTTGATTCTGAACAACAGATACTCTACACCATCTGTAAACAGTAATGACTTAGCACATGCAACAATTTGAAGTGCTTTCTTGACAAATGTTATGCTTTAAAAGGTGGAACAAATAAAAGTGTAATTCTGAAACCATCACAAAATGAATTCCCATTAGACTACAGTAGAACAAACTATGTAGTACTTTGTTCTGCAATAAGGACACATTATGAAAGACTAGCATAATTCTGTACAATATAAAAGCAGGAGTCATTCTAAATCCTTTTGCTAACACCTACTGGGGCCTCTTTCTAATCCATTGTAATTCAATTCAGGAAACATCTACTGAGTTCCTATTTGGCTCCTCTCTGCTAGGTGCTGTGGCCCATGGAAATATGAACAGAGTCCCTCATCTTACAAAGCTTAAATATTAACAGAATATATGACTCATAAATTACTGGCCACAATTTTAGATACATGCTACAATAGAAATGTATATTACAGACCCAGAAGGGGAGAGATTATTACATCTAAACTGAGACAGGGAGAAAAAGGTTTCATAGATGATGTGACACATGAGCTGGGCCTCCAGAGAAGGAAAGCAAGCTTCTGGATGGCCTCTGATCCACAAGCAACTAGCTTGCACAAAGGCGTTATCCAAGCATGCAACCCTGACCAAAAAAAAAAAAAATATGGCAGGGATATAGAAATGATGGATTCTACACTCAAGTAGCTACTGACTTTTGGTATGAATTCAGGCAATTCACTGATGTCTTCCCCTAATTCAAGTTGTGTAGAAGCATGTATGGAACAACATGGGTAAGAATGGGAAGAGAAAAGCTCTTTTATGAGTTATAAAACTTGGCATGAGTACTATTCTTAGGTGTCCATTTTGTTCAAATATTAACATTTCTGAAATCTGAATATATCTTAGATCTGAATGTAATCATATTTGATTCAGTTTTTCTTTTTTTTGCCCAAATCTCTGTACTGAGTTCCACAGAACCAATCAAATACAATAATAAAAAAGGAAAGATAGGAAATTCCAAAAATAAATAAATGTGTGTATACACACACACACACACACACACACACACATATATACATTTTTGTGATAAACATCAGGCATGAGTGTGACTATATTCTGAGTCTTCTGAGTCTACCTAGCAATCATCTAACTTGCTATGGGCTTGGGGAACCCCCAATACATAATTACTTCCCCAAAAGAAAAAGCTAAACTACTTCTACTCACAAATGACATGATCTAGTATGTAGAAAATACTAAGGAATAAACACACACACACACACACACACACACACACACACACACACACACACACACCTGTAAGAATGAATTAACAAGTTCAGCAAGGATACCAAAAAGATCAATATAAAAAAATCAATTGTCTTTTCATTGTGCAAAGTATAAATGTAAAACATACTCAAACACTACAGAACATTATCAAAAATAATTAAAAATCAAAGAAATGGGAAACTATCCCATGTTCATTAATAAAAAAAAAAAACATTATTAAGGTGGTAATATACCCCCAAACTGACAAATAGGTTCAAACTGAAAGCCAGTTTTTTTCTCTTGCAGAAATTAACAAGTAGATCCTAAAACTCACACAAAAATGAAGGGAGCCAGATTAGTCAAAATCATGTTAAAAACAAAACTTAGTAAAGAAAATCTTGATTTAAAAACAGTGAAAAGCTACAATAAACAAGATGATGTGGTGCTAGCATAAGAACAGGCATAAAGATCAAAAGAATAGAGTAAAAGAGTCAAAAAATTAGCCTTTATATGAAGGGCCAATTGATTTTTTATAAGGACAAGTTAATTCAATGGATAGCCACATCCATCACAAACAAAAATATAACTAAAAATGAATCAAAGATCTGGGTACGATGGCACATGCCTGTAACCCCAGTGGTTCAAGAGGCTGAGGCAGAAGGATCCCAAGTTCAAGGCCAGCCTCAGTAACAAGACCCTAATCAACTTAGCAAGATTCTGTCTCAAAATAAAAAATAAAAAGGGCTAGGGATGTGGCTCAGTGATAAAGCCCCCTGGGTTAAATTCCCAGTTCAAAATAAGAAAAAAAGAAAAAAGAATAGAAGACCTACATTCAATTTTTGGAAATGTATGCTAAGGAGAAAATGGCAAAGGTTGTATAAAAAAAAAAAAAAAAAAAAAAAAAAACCACCATGATATCACAGTACCAATATGTTAACACAGTGGTTATATTTGTATGTTCTTCTGTTGGGTGATATATTCACATTAAATTCTGGCTTTTCTGAACAAGTAAGTATTTCTTTTTTTCAATATTTTTTGGTTGTAGGTGGATACAGTATCTTTATTTTATTGATTTTCCTTTATGTGGTGCTGAAAATTGAACCCAGTACCTCACACATGCTAGGCAAGCACTCCACCACTGAAACAAAACCCCAGTCTCATAAGTATTTCTTATATAACTCAAACAGCATAGTGCTTATAAGTACATACTCTAGAAACAGACTGCATGAATTTGAATTCCAGCTCTACCTATTGCTAGTTATGTGACCTTGGGCACACAGTTTAAACTCTCTGGTTATTTAGTTGGGGAAATGGTAGTACCTAATTCACAAGGTTATTATGAGTAAACTTTGTAATATGTACAAAGTACTCATACCAGTGCCTAGTATATGGTAATTGCTCAATAAACGTTCACCACTATTATAGAATAAAGAAAAACATCATTATAATTTAAAAAGTTAAGTATAATGTGTGGATTCCTACAGTGTCTGACAATGATGAGCACAACATTATAACTGGGCAAAGACTTGAAATCTGCATCACCTTCCCCAATCACAAACTGCTCCAGACTCAGAACACCACTCCCATCTTTTCCCCATTAAGTCACCTGCAAATAGGGTAATGGATCATGTTTTCTTATCTGTATCTTAAATCTTGTATATAAGGAAAAACTCTAACATTGTTATCATATTTGAATATTGTAAAAAATTGAACTTCAAAGTATGAAAAATAGGGAACCAAAAATCTTAGAAAACCTTCCTACTACAAAAACACAAAAATAAGGTGAGAAAAATAAAATTAGATCACTTTTAATGCATAGCTGAACTGGCAGGAAAGACAAGGAAATCCTCAGAGGCCAAAACTGTTACTCGGGCTAACATTATGAGGGAGAAGCCAACTAATAGCAGAATGACAGTTGCCTCTAGGGCATTTGGCAATTCCAGGTGACTGAGCTTGTTTTTCTTAGTCTGTTTGTTTACAGTGCTGGGGATGGTAAGCAGGGGCTCCTGCATGCTAATCAAGTGCCACTGAATTACCGACCTTCAGTCCCCAGACCTTGGTTTTAATGGTGATGCATTGGTAAGGATTCATATCTTATAGCTCTGAGAGCCAGATGAGAGAAAACACAGAATATTATCTGTATATAAACTGCAAGGAGGATACATTTTTTTAAATAGGATACAAGAAGCACAAACCATAAAAAAAAGTCTTTCACCAAAAGACATGCTTACAAAAAATTGATAAGGGGTTGGAGGTACAGCTCAGTGATAGCGTGCAGGACTCTGTTCAATCTCCAGAAGCAGAAAAAAAGGGGATGAAACAAGCCACAATGATAACTGCAACACGTGTACCTGATTTTAAAAAAAAAGCAACTAAAATCAAGGATATATAACATATTATAAGCGAACAAGAAAAAGGCAAATGAACTGATAGACAAATGGAAAAGAAAAAATAGGAATGGCCAAGAAACATTTGAAAAGATTTTCTGCTACATTTGTAATATATAAAATGCACATTTCAAGGGCAATTTAATAATCTCCTACCTCCATGACTTAAGCAGCATTTTTTAAAAATCTGACATTAGTAAGAACCTATAAATATAAAAATATAATTATTATAGATGAGTTTTGGGATTTGGATTTGGCACTTCCCACAGGTTTACTTTTCATTTTTCACAAACCATTCATTTTGAAAGACATCTTAAAAATTCTTTAATAACTGTAAAAAAAACATATCATATACAGTTTCACATTGATAAGAGCTGAAGGATAAACATGGGTGACAACAGTCTAAAATGAAAAAAAAATGTTAGATGTGGCAACTAGGATCAAAGGAACTCTGAGATGGTATTCTAGACATGGGTAGTGTCAAAAACATATTCAGGGGCTGGGATTGTGGCTCAGCGGTAGAGCGCTCTCCTAGCGTGTGCAGAGCCCTGGGTTTGATCCTCAGCATCACATAAAAATAAATGAATGGAATAAAGGTATTGTGTCCAACTACAACTAAAAAAAAATAAATATTTAAAAAAAAAAAAAACATATTCAAAAGTGTTGCCTAGGACCAAATATGCATCCAACCTCATTTTACCACTTGCTTACACAGCACATGATTATGAACAGGTTCAAAATTAGGGAAGAACATCCACAGAGCTAGCTGCTCTCAGATGCTCAGCCTTTCAATTGTGATTTGAAGGAAGGAATCCTGGGATGCTTTTATCCCCAGTAGCATGAAGTATAACTGTAGAAGATGAGAAATGCAAAGAAAGTCCAGGAATCGACATTTCAACACAACTTCAAGTGTTTCTTTCATGTATCAGCCACTCAAATTATTCACGTATTTGTTCTTTCAGCAAATCTCTGTTAGGCTCCTATCTTATGCCCTATGCGGTTCTGGGGTACGGAAACGAGTTACAACACTTGAACAGAACTCACTGGGCTCTTCACCTAGAAGCTGGAGGCAGTTCCAGGCCAGACAGATAAGTGTTACAATAGGATTGAGCCCCGGATGCTGTGAGCACATAGTGAAAAGACATCTAAACTGATAAAATAGATCACAAAGAACAAATGAAAAACAAAAACAGATTTATAGCTTAACCTATCATGAATCCCTCCTGAGATACTTTTGTACATGACTTTCTTTATAATTCCATACTATTCAAAAGTTTTCTGACCTGCTCCCAAAGAAGAGAGTAGTACCATAGCAAGCTTCCTCACCTTTACATGGATCATACATGTTTCCTTATGTTGCAAGTGAAGAAATAACTTTTATAAACACTGATATCTACATGTTTATATGTATATATATATACCAAAGACATGGAAATATGAAGTACTGTAATTAAAATACAAGATTCTGAAAGTTCATTCTCCACCTTTAAAACCACTTATAAAGTCCGTATACAATGTGAAGAAGCTCATAGATATGAAAATAAAAACCTACACTGTAGAGCCTTTTCTTAGTTTTCTCCAGTGCTAAAGCTCTTTTGTGACTTGATCATGTTTTTTTAAATGTATACTTCATTGAAAAATGACAAAATCTTTGCTAAATGCCAGACCTATGGTAAAGGGACTTTTTAAACCATGTATTGGCATCATCTCCAAAACTATACATAGACATGAAAAGGACTGTTAATGAGAATTTGTCTCCTTGGGTAATTCTGAAAGCTCAATTTAAAAAAGAAAAAAAAAAACCTTCATCACACAGTTTTGAAAGTTCCAGATTATTCCTTAACAATAGATGGAGAAAAAGGCATCTGAGGAGGGCATTATAAATCATCCAAATTATCATTCAGAACCCCAAAGTGCAAATGAATACGTACATGGTTGAGCATGAGCTTAAAGATGTAATGATGGTTCCCAACCACTATAGCCACAGAAACCAACTAAATAATTATTAACATACTATTCAGTTATAGATATTTACATTAGCCTCTTTTTAATTTTTTATTATAATATCAGACCTTTGGAGAGCAGCTATTTAAAGCGCAAGCTATAAAAGTAGACAAGATGACCCACTAATATCAGAACTCACAATATCCATGTAGACATATGACTAAATGCCAGATCACTTACTCTGTGGCTATTCAATGTTCACTGGAGTTCAGAAAATCTAATTTTGAAATACACAGCATCTGCAACAGTAAATCCAATTAAAATGACTTACTTTTTAGTTATAATGAATGCAGAAGAACACACAACACCTGTTAATAGTCCTTCCAACATATTAACAAAGGAAGCAAAACTAGCCCTCTTTTGTAAACTGACAAGTGCAAAATGAAAAATAAAAAAGACAGGGCTGCTGCTCTTTGCTATAACTAATCCGTGATGTGGTTTGCAAGTACAAACTCAAAACTGTTCCCAAATATTCCTTCTAAGTGTCATCAAAAAGTCTGAGTACAGGGCTGGGGTTGTGGCTCAGCGGTAGAGAACTTGCCTAGCATGTGCAAGGCCCTGGGTTCCATCCTTAGCACCACAGTAAAATAAAGGTATTGTATCCAACTATAACTAAAAGATAAAAAAAAAAAAAAGTGTGAGTACAGATACCTAATCACACAATTTCACTTTATTGGGGTAGTGAGGATTGAACCCTGGGGAGCTCTACCACTGAGCCACATCCCCAGCCCTTTGTATTTTGTATGTTGAGACAGGCCTCACTAAGTTGCATCCTCCAACCTGCCATCCTTCTGGCTATATTTAATAGAGGAAATATTATTTAAAACAACTCTGTAAGGTTTTCCGTGTCTGATGACTGGATATTCAACAGCTAATGCTTCAACCTAACTAGGAGCGCACAAGTGCACAAATGAAGAATTCACGACCAGCAGGGCATAGTGGCTCATGCCTATAATTCCAATGACTCCAGGATGCTGAGGCAGCAGGATCACGAGTTCAAAGCCAGCCTCAGCAACTTAAGTGAGGCCCTAAGCAACTCAGTGAACTCCTGTCTCTAAATAAAACACAAAAAAGGGGCTGGAAATGTGGCTCAATAGTAACACATTTCTGGATTCAATCCCTAGTACCAAAAAAAAAAAAAAAAAAGGATTGATGACCAGAGAATTCTCTACATCCTTGAATGTAAAGAACACTCCTGGCTGATAGCAGCAACTGACACTGATCCAGCTAGGTTAAATTTGAATGTACCACTCAACTTTATCAGATCTTTCAAATACAAACTTTTTCAAAATTTGTGTTCTAGCCAGGTGAATTGGCACATAACTATAATCCCAGCAACTCAGGAAGCTGAGGCAGGAGGATCACAAATTCAAGACCAAACTCAGCAACTTAGCAACCCTGTTTCAAAATAAACATTTAAAAATAAAAAGTTCTGTGGATACAGCTCACTGGTAGAACATCCCAAGTTAAATCCCCAGTATCACCACAAAAAAAAAAAAAAAAAAATTCTAGTAGCATCTACAAAAAGAGTCATCCAATGTCTTATTAAAAATGAACTGTTAAAATATTACTGAACCCAGGATGTACTGTATATATCATATAGATCCTATACACACACATATATCCCGTACAGCCTATACACTATATATATATATATACCCCAGCTATATAATGAGCTGGGTGCAGAGTTGCACACCTGTAATCCCAGTGACTCTGAAGCCAGCCTCAGAACTCAGTGAGACACTGTTTCAAAATAAAAACTAAAAAGGACTGAGGACGTACTCAGTGAAAAAGCATCCCTGGTTCAATTCCCAATACAAATTTTAAAAATGAAGTTAGGGGGCTGAGATTGTGGCACAGTGGTAGAGTGCTCGCCTAGTACATGTGAGGCCCTGGGTTTGATCCTCAGTACCACATCAGAAAAATAAATAAAATAAATGTACTGTGTGCAACTATGACTAAAAAATAAATATTTTTTAAATGAAGTTAGTATATGTCATGCATTTTATACATACATCAAATATGTAGATTTTACACACACACACACACACACGCACACACACACACACACACACACACACACACACACACATATATATATATAAAACTTGATTTTAAACCTCAATTTCCAGAACTGAAAGTGTAGTTCAGTGGTAAAACACATGTTAGCATGCATGGGCTCTGGGTTTAATCCCCAGGACCCCAAAAATAACAACAAAAATTCTATTTCCACTGAAGAAAATTATAGACATAATTTTCTTGTTGTTGTTTTGGTATAATTGTTAGAGAGGTAGGAAGTAGACACCTAGATTTTTTTTTGAAGTCCAAACTCCTATTTTTTACTAAAATTGAGTAAAAGATCATTTGACTATTAAGGAATTAAAGATTATAATAAGGGTGACACATTATTTTAAAACCACTGGCTCCTTACAATGATTGATATATTTTACACAAGCACTGACTCATTTATTAAATAAAGTACTTGTGAGAACTGCATTTTACCTAATTTTCTGATGGCCGGAAGTAGTCTAAATAGGAAATTCATCCAGCCTACAGGAAAGACAGACCAAAAGTAGCTTTTAAATTTCATCTGCTGATTCAGACAGGAGCAGTGTGGACAACTGCTTACAGAATGAATGTATCATTCTCAAAATGCCCCAGGTTCTCTGCAGGTTTACTGAAACTATAAGCCCACTAAGACAAAACTGGGCAAATAATTCTCTGTGCTAAAAGATTCTTTTCTGTGATCTATGAAAGAAACATTTAAAAATAACAAGGGATTTTATATTATATATGTCATTTTCCTATAATCTTTTACATATGCCACAAAATTCACAATAAATTTTTTTTAATAATTTTATTTAGTTTTTATTTTTGGGGGGGTGCTAGGAACTGAACCCAGGGCCTTATGCATGCCAGACCAGTACTCTACCACTGAGCCACATCCCCAGCACTATTTATTTATTTTTATGTGGTGCTAAGGATCAAACCCAGTGTCTCACATGTGCTAGGCATGATGTGCTCTACCACTGAGCTACAACCCCAGCCCTGAAATTTTTTTTTGAAATAGACTTAAATGCAAGTCTTAGATAAACATGTAGAATATGATCCATTATAGTAAAGTATCTGCATATATGTGAATTCTTTATTATCATTCTCGCCAGTTAGAAATAAGTTTCCTGAAGACAGGGATTTCATTTGTTCACTAAAATATTCTAATTGCTGGACATGGTGGCTCAAGCCTATAATCCCAGCTACTTGGGAGGCTGAAGCAGGAGAAGCACAAATTCAAGGCCAGCCTGGGCAATGTAGGGAGACCCCATCTCAAAAAATAAAAAAATAAAAAAAACAGAATAACCATATAACCATAAAGAGTGAAAGATAAAGAAAAGAGGTCAAAAAATTAAAAATAAAAAACTGCACAAGGAAAAATGAAGTGCAACTAGTGGCAAGTCGGAAAACCTCCACCCATCAACTTGGTTGCAACCCCTTGACCCTATCTCTTGCAGGTGTTTAATTAAGAGCAAGCAGTGCCATCCGACCCCCTCCCCCCCACAGACCCTGCCAGATTCAAAAGCACCAATGGAGATAAGAGGTTTTCCCCCAAGAGCAGGAGGAGCTGCCACTGCCTTGGGAATCTGCCTAACAATCACAGTCTAATGAATTCACTACTCAAAACCAAAACATGTAGTGTAAATTTTGAGAAGGTCTGAAATCATCCTATAAAGAACTACATACGTAAAAAATAGGGATAAGTAAATGGTTTTCCTGCTTAAAGAATCAGCAAATGCACTGCAGAGCTCATCCAAGACCATCTGTTTAGTCACTGCAACCTATTTTCCTAAAAGACATTTCCTGCCACAGGGAGGGGGATTACACATTTGATTGACAAATGGTCTTGTCCAGCCTAGAAAGGTCTTTGCAGATTCCTGGTCAGTGTGATATCAAAACATACACTTCCAATTTTCTCTGTTACCTTACCCCCATCCTACACTGACTTGCCTGCCAAATGTTGAATCATAAACACAATGACAATTGAATCAGTGAACATATTTCACTGTTTTTGTTTTCATTTGTGTTTTTGTTTTCATTTGTGTTTTTGTTTTGTCTTAGGAGAGCTCTAAGCCCTAGCAGAGTCTCTAGAATAATTAACATATTGTAATCCTTCTTAATTCATGACAAAAAAAAAGAGAGAAATAAGTATCCAGTATAAGCATTGGTGGGCAGAATGTAAATATCCATTAAAGAACTTCAAATACCTTAAAGTTAATGCCCCAAAGTTTGGGAACCCCAATTTGTATGACTATAAAACAGGTTCAAATACTTCCTAAACCGATATACAGATTCAACACAATTCCTAGCAAAATCCTAGCTGGCTTTTTACATAGTAATTGACAAGCTAATCCTAAAATTCATATCGACATACTGGGGACCTGAAATAGCTAAAGCAATCTTTTTTTTTCTGTATTCTCAATTTAATTACCTAATTCTTTTTTAATGTTTTATTTGTTCCTTTTAGATACACATGACAGTAGAGTACATTTTGACATACATACATGGAGTCTAACTTCCCATTCTTGTGGTTGTACATGATGTGGAGTTTCACTGGTCATGTATTCATATGAGAACATAGGAAAGTGATGTCCAATTCATTCTACTGTCTTTCCCATTCCCATTCCCTAGCTAAAGCAATCTTGAAAAAAAAACTTAAAAATTCATACTTTTTCAGTACAAAATTTTGTACAAAGCTATAGTAATCATGATAGGTATAACAACTAACATGGTAGGTGAATGGAATAGAATTTAGAGCCAAGAAATAAACCCTTATATTGAGGGCCAACTGATTTTCAGGATAACAAGATATTTTAATGGGAAAATAATATTCCCTTTAACAAATGATGCTGGGACCCCTGGATATGTACATGCAGAAGAATAAAGATGGAATCCTAACTCACACCATACATAATAGTAAACTCAAAATGGATCAACAACTTAAATGTAAGAATTAAAACTATACAACTCTTAGAGGAACACACAATTATAACTGTTTATGACCTTGGATTAGGCTATGTTTTCTTATATTTGACACCAAAAAGATAAGTAAAAATGAAGGCCTGGGTTGTAGCTCAGTGATAGAGCACTTGCCTAGCATGGGTGAGGCACTGGGTTAGATCCTCAGCACCACATAAACATAAATAAATAAAATAAAAGTATTGTGTTCATTTACAACTAAAAAATATTTTTGGAAAAATGAAAAAAAGTTAAATATGACTTCATCAAAATTAAAAATATCTGTGCTTTAAAGGAACTATCAAGTAAGTGAAAATATAACCCAGAAAATAGAAGCCAGTGTTTTCAAAATCAAATATTTGATAAGGATCGCTTTCAAATCAAGAAAACATAAGGAACTTAAAACCCAACACTAAAGCCCAACTTTGGGGAGGAATCTGCATAGACATTTATCCAAACAAGATATACAAGTGGTCAATAAGCACATGAAAAGATGCTCACTGGGGCTGGGGATGTGGCTCAAGCGCTTGCCTGGCATGCATGCTGATCCTCAACACCACATACAAACAAAGATGCCGAAAACTAAAAAACATAAATAAATATTAAAAAAAAAAAAGAAAGAAAAGATGCTCACTGCCAGTAGTCAGTCGGGAAATGCAAGTCAAAACCCCAAAGAGAAAACATTTCAAACCCATTATGATTCCTAGGTTGGAATCAAAAAGAAAGAGATTAACAAGGAAGGATGCAGAAAAAGTGGAGCCCTCATGCATTGAGAATAGGAATCTAAAATGGTGCAGCTGCTTTGGAGAAGGGTTTAGGAGTTCCTCAAAGAATAAACATGACCCAGAAATTTCCACTCCTAGATATACACCAAAGAGAAATGAAAACATGACCACACAAGAATTTGTATAAGGGGCTGAGGCTGTAGCTCAGTGACAGAGCCCTTGCCTAGCACATGTAAGGCATTGGGTTTGATCCTTAGCACTATATAAAAATAAACAAACAAAATAAAGGTATTCTGTCCATCTACAACTACAAAAATTAAAATAACTTGCATAAGAAAATTTGCATCAACATTATTCATGATAGCCAGAAGGTAGAAATCACCCAAATATCCATCAATTTATGAACAGATAAATAAAATGTGATGTATTTATATATTGCAATAATATCCATTTATATAAAAGAATAATGTGCTGATACCTGCTACAACATAGATGAACCTTGAAATTGCTATGGTCAGTGAAAGAAGTCAGAGATCATATATTACATGATTCTGTTTAAATGAAATGTCCACAATAGGCATTTCTATAGATATATAAGTTATTTCAGTGGCTTCTGGGAGTGGGGGTAAGGAACTATGGGGAAAAAAGGCGGGTGACTACTAATGAGTATGCAGTTTCTTTTTGGAATAATGGGCATATTCAAAACCTAGATTGTGGTGATGGTTGCACAACTCTATGATAATATTAAAAACCATTGAATTCTCATTTTAAATAGGTTAAATGTATTGGAACATAAATTATCTCAATAAAAACCTTTTTTAAAAAATAGGCTCATGGACTGAGGATGTAGCTCAGTGGCAGAGCACTTACTTAGCATGCATTGCATTTGATTCTCAGTACCAAAAAAAAATCAGGGCTCAGGTACAACTAAATTGAGATTCCATTTCTCCCACTTGCCCACTTGCCCTCTTGCTAACAAAACTTTTTTCTACACCCCCCAGTAGGAATACCTCTCATTTGCTTTTCAGATGATGCCAAAAAATTATCTGTAAACAGAGCAGATATCCCTCAACAGGGTTGCTGGCTCATAATTATCCAGAGAGAATGCACACAGATAAATTTCAAAAAGTCTCCTTGTGGGGCTGGGGTTGTGGTTCAGCAGCAGTGCTCACCTAGCACTGGGCTAGATCCTCAGCACCACATAAAAATAAATAAATAAAATAAATGTATTGTGTCCAACTACAGCTAACAAAATTTTTTTAAATAAATCTCCTTGTTGCTAAAAGTCTCCTTTCACAGCATCTTCCTGGTTAATAGGTAATTGTTATGCTAACTGTTATGCGTGTGGTGGTGGGGATCATCCCAGGGCCTCACAGAAGCTAAGCACATGCTCTACCAATTACACCTCTAGCACTACAGCTAATTTCTTCAATGATAGAGGTTACAATATCATTAATTTATATTTGAAAGAATATCAGAAGATATTCTGACTTTTTAAAAGTAAATCACTATATTAAAATGTTATTATATTTGCCATCTAGGGTATCTTAGAAGGCTAAAATTCAACTATTTTACATGCTCAGACTTCACTATGAGTGTAACATGCTCCTTTTCAATTTGCCATTAGCCTTTGGTTTTTTCATTAAAATGTGGGGTTCTTTTAGAAAATTGTATCACATATTGAAAATTACAGAGCTGTTTAAATAAAGGAGTTGATTGGAAGAAAAATAGAGGCTACTTAATATTTCTACTGAGGAAAGAATTAGATGGGAAAGGATTCATCTGCAGCATGAACTTAAATCACATGTGACTAAAGTACAGATTTTTCATATCTATAGGAAGGATTAGCTAACATTGAGGATGTACAGCTTCCCTATTTGGAGAGCTTTAAACATAGACCCCATCTTCATCCTCAGGCATAGATTAACTTGGTTCCAAATTCTCAGCAACTGAACATGAGTGAAAGTGAACTCTCAACCAATCTGAGAGCACAAATATTTGAAGAACAAACCATAGAAATTATTTATTTTGGAGCACTGCTCTCCTCCTTCCCGGGGGGGAAAAAAATGTTGCCTTGGGGATGTGCCATTGGTCAACCACAAGTCTTCACTAGGGGGCACAAATATGGCTTCTGATTGATTCCTTCTCTGTCTATCCTGTATTCATTTATCCATATTCCAAATGCATGTATAAGGCTGATGACTTCCAAGTCCATATCTCCAGCCCAGACCTCTTCCTTGAATGCTAGACTCTTGTGTGGAACTGCATACTTGTCATCTCCACATGAATATCTATCTAATAAAGACCACAAGTTAAGGGCTGGGGATGTGGCTCAAGCGTTAGCGCACTCGCCTGGCATCGAACCCGGGTTCAATCCTCAGCACCACATACAAACAAAGATGTTGTGTCCGCTGAAAACTAAAAATAAATAAATAAATGACCACAAGTTAAAAGGTCCTAAACCACACTTCAGGTCCTCATGTTCATGATTTTCCTCATGAACATGCTCCTCTTGCAGGCATCCCCAAATCTACTAATGAATTTCTGCCATCTGCTTGCTCCATCCATATATCTTAGCATTGGTTTTTCTTCTTCTTCTTTCTCTCCTACCAAACAATTATCAAATTCTTGTGGCTCTGTCTTCAAAATATATGCAGTATCTGATCAATGCACATCACCTCCAAAACCACCTCTCTGGCTCCAGCTATCATCATGGATCCTAAGAGCCACCTCATTGATCTCTGTGCTTCCATCTTTATATCACCATTAGCCTATTCTCCATACAGCATCCAGGGCATCTTCTTGAAACAAGTCACTACTTTGTTCAAAACTTTCCCATGGCTCCTTTATCCAATTCATGGTAAAAGCCTAATTCCTTACCAATCCCTATATGATCCAAACCCTTTTATATTGGTTTTATTGGAAGGAAGGTGCTGGGACTCTAGACTTCTTGGGAAAAAACTCTTTGCAAAGTGGCCTGGCAACAAATGAAAAAAGCCCTGGCCCTGTGGGCAATCAGAAGTGCCTTCTCCTTATGGGGACAGCCCCTGCTTCAGCCCTGGAGCTTGCTAGAGAAGATTCCAACCAGGGAAAGGGATATTTCTTTTCAATCTGGGGCCATGTTCTAAGAATGCACCAAAATTTACTGATAGATACTGAACACAGTTAATCTGTTTTATAAAGAAGTAAAAGATCACAATTTCACATGCTATAATATCTTAATATTACAAAGATCTTACTGATAACTTATTTAAGAGCATCAACCCACCAGAACAAAGTCAAGAACTAGGAAGAAAATAAAAAGTTTTTATGCCATCAGAATAGATATCAGAGTCTGTGGACTAAAATCACATGTGGTAGTAGAAGTAAACTCTCTTAAGATCTTTTCACATTTGGGGGGGGGGGGGGTACTGGGGATTGAACCCAGGGAAACTTAACCACTGAGACACACACCCAGCCCATTTTTTTGTATTTTATTTAGAGACAGGGTATCAATAAATTGCTTAGGGCCTTGTAAGTACTGATGCTGGCCTGCCTCAGCCTCCCAAGCCACTGGGATTATGGGTATGAGCCACTGTGCCTGACTACTAACAATCCATTTACTCAAATTTTTCAGACAATTCTAACAAGTTTGCTTATCTTGTTCCCCTAAAACATCAAAAGGAGCAATGGAGGTGGGAGCATACAGCATGAGGCAATAACAGTTGGTTGGTATGAACAGGTAAAACAAAAGCAGCAAGAAATGAGAGCTAACAGAGAAGGAATAAGTGGAAAAATTAGAAAAAAAAAAGTATTACAGATAAAAAGGCAGAACAATCTGTGTCCATTTAACATAGGGACAAAGAGCTCTCCCCTGAAGCCTGTGGGTAGTATTGTATAATGTGCATTAAAACAACTAATACTATTGTAAAGACAATCTGAGTCATCATAAAGGATATGGTTATTGACAGGTTCAGGAGCTAGGAAGGTAAACAGTGTCTTTGAAAAGCTTTCAGAGATTTTGAAGAGAAAGAAAACTAGGCATTAAAACTACTGAATTTCAATTACCCAGAAAAATCAGTCATGTAGAACAGTCAATATAATGTGGTCTGATGAATGACCCATTGTCACTGGAATACATTTTTATACCATACTGGATATGCACTGAATAGTTAAATACCATTGTGATTTAGAGATCTAAACATGTCTGAGATAAAATCTGATGAAACAAAATTTGTAGTACTGAGGATATAGCTCAGTTGGTAGAATACTTGCCTTGTATGCACAAGGCCCTGGGTACAATCGCCAGCACCAGAAAAAAAAATTGTAGTGACCAGGTTTTCACAACTACTTCTGAGTTTTCTGAGGTTAAGTTAGATAAATATGCTACTACATAGCCCATACATAAGTAGGTTTAAGGAAAAAACTCCAGTGCTACAAGTTGCTTAAAGGATCCCATAGATATCAGTAAGAAATAAGATTCACTTCTTACTCCTTCCCAGCTCCAGACCTGTTGATCAGTACTACCTGAATGTTCCACAGAAATAACACACTCAAAATTGGACCCCAGGGGGCTGGGGATGTGGCTCAAGCGGTAGCATGCTCGCCTGGCATGCGTTCGGCCCGGGTTTGATCCTCAGCACCACATACAAACAAAGATGTTGTGTCCGCCGAAAACTAAAAATAAATAAATAAATATTTAAAAAAACAAAAAAAATTGGACCCCAGGGCTGGATGTAGCTCAGTGGTAAAGTACATGCTTAACAAGTGCAAAGCCCTGGGTTCTATCTTCAACACCACAAAAAATAAAAAGAATAAAGTAAATTGAATCCCAAAAATGCTTTCCCTCCTTCCTTTCCCTTTTGTAATGGGAATATTTGTAAAAGCATGATGTCCCATCATGTACAGTCACTGTTGACCACTGTGCACTTTGTGCATATACTGTACAGCCATAGCCAGGGTATCATTTATGGTGTACTGTATATAAATAGAGCCTCTAAAAATGTAAGTCAAGGGCTGGGGATGTGGCTCAAGCAGTAGTGCGCTTGCTGGTGTGCGCGGGGCACTGGGTTCGATCCTCAATACCACATAAAAATAAAAAATAAAGATATTGTGTCCACCTAAAACTAAAAAATAAATATTTAAAAAAATGTAAGGCAAAACTACACCGAGGGGCTGGGATTGTAGTTCAGTGGTGGAGCACTTGCCTAGCACATGTGAAGCCCTGGTTTCAATTCTCAACACCACATAAATACATACATACATACATACATAAAACAAAGGTATTGTGACCATCTACAAATTTAAAAAATAACAAAAAATCTACACCAAGATTTTGTCTCACTCCAGTTAGAATGACAGTTATCAAGAATATGAGTAATAGGGGCTGGGGATGTGGCTCAAGCGGTAGCGCGCTCGCCTGGCATGCGTGCAGCCTGGGTTTGATCCTCAGCACCACATACAAACAAAGATGTTGTGTCCGCTGAAAACTAAAAAATAAATATTAAAATTTTATCTCTCTCTCTTAAAAAGAAAGAATATGAGTAATAGGCCAGGTGCAGCAGTGCACCCCTGTAATCCCAGTGACTCTGGAGGCTGAGACAGGAGGACTGGGAGTTCAAAAGCAGCCTCAGCTAAAGCTAGGCACTAAATAACTCAGTGAGACCCTGTCGCTAAATAAAATACAAAATAGGGCTGGGGATGTGGCTCAGTGGTTGAGTGCCCCTGAGTTCAATCCCTGGTAAACCCCCCCAAAAAATACACATAATAGGCCAGGCATGATGGCACATGCCTATAATCTCAGCACCTAAGGGAGGTTGAGACAGGAGGATTGGGAATTCAAACCCAGTCTCAGCAACTTAGTGAGGCTCTAAGTAACTCAGTGAGATCTGTCTCTAAATAAAATACAAAAGGGCTAGGGATGTGGCTCAGTGGTTAAGGGTCCCTGGGTTCAATACCCAGTATCAAAAAAAGAAAGAATACAAATACAAATAGCAAATATAATAAATGCTGGAGAAGAAGTGCAGAAAAAAATGAACACTTTTACACTGCTGGTGGGATTGTCAATTAATACAACCACTATGGAAATCAGCATCAAGATTCTGCAAGGACTAGGAATGAAACCACCATATGACCCATCTATTCCATTCCTTGGTATTTATTCTAAAGAATAAAAACCATGCTATAGTGATACATGCATACCCATGTTTATCACATGTAATTCACAGCACTCAAATTATGGAACCAGTCTAGGTGTCCATCAATGGATGAATTAATAAAGAAAATGTGGTATATATACACAATGGAGTTGTATTCAGCCTTAAAGAAAAAATTATGTCATTTTCAGGAAAATGGATGGAACCTCAGAGCATTATGCCAAACTCAGTAAGTCAAGGGTCACATGTTTTCTCTCATGTGTGGAAGCTAGAAAGAAAAAAGGGGAAAAAAATGGTTTGGGAAATTCTCATGAAAATAAAAGGAAACCCAGTAAAATAGAGGAAGAGAACAAGGGGAAGAGAGAAGAGGAGAAAACAGGGCTATACCGGAGAATGTAATTGACAAAAATATACTATTATATAGTATGCATATACAAATATGTAATAAACCTACTATTATGTATAATTACAATGCACTAATTAAAAAATGTTCACCAAAAATAAATACATACATGGAGCCCCAAAGAATTCTGCAGCATCCAACCCACACAACCATCCACAGCAGCCTTGATCTATTCTCCTGCTTAAACATGCTAACATGGGGACTGGGGCAGTGGCTCAGAGGTAGTCCACTTGTCTGGCATGTGTGAGGCACTGACTTCGATTCTCAGCACCACATATAAACAAATAAAATGAAAATCTATAAACAAATATATAATATGCTAACATATTCCCCTGCCCTGGAAATAAGGGAAAACTCTTTAACATGTTTTGCAAGGCCCTGCTTGATATGGCCCCTGCCTACCTCTCCAAATTTATTTCTCTCCTCTACCTTCCAAACTTTATACTTCTATAATTTTATACAGTTTTTGTTGTTGTTTTGTTTTGTGGTACTGGAGATTTAACCCAGGGGTGCTCTACCACTGAGCAATACCCGCAGTCCTTTCTTTTTTATTATTTTGAGACTGTGTCTTGTTAAGTTGCTCAGGCTGGTCTCAAATTTGCCATGTTTCTGCCTCAACCTTCCAGAGTCGCTGGGATTACAGACATGCACCACCACATCCAGCTTTTTTTCTTTTTCTTTCTTTCTTTTTTTTTTTTAAGATAGGGTATTTCTGTTGCCCAGGTTGGTTTCAAACTCATGGGCCCAAATGATACCTTTGCCACAAACTTCCTTCCAAGTAGCTGGGACTACAGGTGAGTGGCACTATGCCCAGCTCCAACCATTTTAAAAGCACCTACAGGTCAGGGGTTGGGGGGATAAAGAAAAATAAATAAATAAATGCACCTACAATTCCCCAAATCTACTTATACTCTCCCCTTTCTGCTTGTCTTTGCACATATTATTTCCTTTGCTAGAATATCCGTGTCCCCATCCCTTGCCCATTAGGAACTTTGTATGCATCCCTCAAGACTGGACTCAGGCCAGGCATCCCTGTCTCCATGAAGTCTTCTCCTCTCCCTAAGCAAAGTTAATCATTCCTTCATAGCTGAAGTGATTTTTCAGAACTTTCTTTGCCACAATGAAAAGCTTTGTAAACATATTTGATATATAAATATTTTTAAATTTAAAGTTATAGCACATATTGTAGTTTCCCATTTAAAGTTATAGTACAAGCCAGGCACAGTGGCACATGCCTGTAGTCCCAGCTACTCGGGAGGCTGAGGCAAGAGGATCATCTAAGCATAGGAATTCAAGACCAGCCTGGACAACATAAAGAGATGATACCTCAAGAATAAACAAAATAACTTATGTACTAAAGTACTACTCAGGTGGGTACAATACCTTCATTAGGGCATATTGGGAGGTAGAGGTTATGGCTGCAAATGCTGAAAGACAAAAGCACTGCCAGCCCATGCAAAAGCACACCACAGCAACTGGTATCATTTAGGTGCCATGATGCACTGAAATGATACTGACAGGAAGGAGCCTGATAATATGCAGGAAGCATCAAAAGTTCACAAAGAAGAAACATCACACAACTCTAAAAATGGAGAAATCAGCAAACCAGCAGCAGTAGAAACTTCAACTTGTGCCAGATGCAGTGGCACATGCCTGTAATCCCAGCAACTAGGGAAGTGAAGTAAGGCAGGAAGATTGCAAATTTGAGGTCAGCCTCAGCAACTGAGTAAAACCTTGTCTCAAATAAATAAATAAAAAGGACTGGGGATGTAGCTCAGTGGTAAAGTGCCCCTAGGATCAATCCCCAGCACCCTCACCCCCAAAAAAGGAAATGCCAACTTGTTTTTCAGTTTTGTGATTAAACATACATTTCTCCCATGAAGATGGCTTTTAGCTTTTGGGATGATGCAGGCAATAAATGAAAAGAAGATATAAAGTATTTTCCACTCCAGTGCACAGAAAGTGTTAGTGAAGTTCTTTTGTAGCCTGTGAAAACCATTTAAATTGTTCTGAAGGAGTTTGTGCCCCTAACCTTGTTCCCCTTAATGATTTATTATTACATACAGAAAATACCATTAACTACCTTAAAAAAAAAAAAACAGGCACAATAATTCTTGGACAAAGCCTTGAACTGCTTCCATGCTTTGACTAAAGAGATTTGCATGAATAGACTTTAATAAGGGGTGATATTTGGGACATATGGTGTGACTACGTGATTTGGGAAAACCTGCTACCATGTCTATTTTTTTAATATTCTTTAGTTGTGAACAGAGCTGTCTCCTATTTATTTATATGTGGTGCTGAGAATCAAACCTAGTGCCTCACACATGCCAGGCAAGCACTCTACACTGAGCCACCACTCCAGCCCCCCAAGTCTATTTTTGGAATACCAAAACTTCCACTGCAAGGCATTAGACATGATAAGCTAAAGCTACCAAGAGAGCGCAGGAAGGCATGTCCATCAACTGCAGCACCTTGCAAATGTCCCCCACCCCGCGCCAATCAGAATGGTTCCATATGAACTTCTGGAAGCCACTGCTCCAGCCCTCCGTACCTTTGCAGCCATACCAATCCCAAAGCTGGGCAACTCTAGTTTGGTCAAAGGTGTGAACAAGGAGTTCATTCTTACACCACTCTTGCCCCTTAACCAAACCGCAGTAGCGGCAGTGAAGGTTTTGTGAGTCCGTAGCTTTGGTTTTGTTTGTCCTGAAGGACAAACAAGAGCTTCTGCTTTTGTAGTGAGGACCCCGGGAAGCTCACGGAACAAGCTGAAAAGATGCACTTGTCGGAATGAAATGCCCAAATCTTTTGGCAGCAGTTGTTTCCCTACAACTCCTCAACCAACTGCAGTTCCAGTGGTTTCAGAATCTGGGCCTCCTTTTCACTTGGTTTTCCATAATACACGTGTTTTTTGATGTGTGTGTGTGTGTGTGTGTGTTTAATCGCTTTTCCACCTTCAAGGAATATTACAAGGGAAGCGCACTCTCAGGGCGCTGGGTTCTGGTGTGCGGGATGCGGAGCTGGAAGACAAGATCTATTCCTACCTCTGAGATGCAAGTGAGAAACGGATACCGAGACCTGAATCAACCGCAAAGACAGTCCCACATCGCCTCTGGCCTTTCTCACGGTCCTCCTACGGTCCTCCTACGGGGTCCGAGCTGAGACCAGACCTGCACGCCCGCAGCGAGGCGGCTGGCCAGAGAGACAGAGAACGATGGCTCAGCGAGCCCGGAGATGGGAGAGCCACTGCAGTGGGGATTTGCACGCGTGCCGGGTGTGGAGCGAAGACAAAGTGCTTTCTCCATGAGCAGGATGGGGAGGGAGCGGGTGAGGAGTGGAGCAAGCGAGGGAGGAGCCCGAGGCCGCCGCCGGGCGGGGAGTGTTAGGAAGGACAGGGCTTACCTGCGACGAAGACCGCTTGCAGGAGGCAGAGATAGCTCTTGCCATACTTCTCCTCAATTCTCACGCGCTGCAGGGCCATGGCCATGTCCACCTGCAGCGGGACAGTCTGCGCTATCTGCATGAAAGTGTAGCCGTCCGGGTTCCGCCGGAGGCCTGGAGTCCATAGCGCCGAGGCGGCAGCTTGGGGCAAGTGCCTGACCGCGGGCGCTGGCAAAATCAGGTGGGGCCGGGACCCTGCAGCCGCCATCCTCACGCGGGAGTCCCGGGCGGGCGCCGCTGCCCCAGCCCCCAGTTTCCGAGCTCCGCCTGGAGCGCCGCCTTTGCGCCCCCGGGTCCCTCAGAGCGCCGCGCCGCCGCCGCCAGCGGCCTGCCTGAGCCCCCTCGCAGGAGCTGTGGTGCCAGCGGCCTGAGAGTGCGGCGCTCCGGGAGCCCGGGAACTTCCTCGGAGTTCGGTGCGCCCGCCCAGCGCTTCGGCCGCAGTCACCGCGAAGGCAACTGTTTCTGGGAGCGTACCCACGCCCCCGCTTAGCTTCGCGTAGGATGAGCTGAGGCGGGAGATGCGGAGGAGGGATGCTAGGAGCCCACAGGGAGAACCCCCGCGGAGACGCCCATTGTCAGGGGAGGGAAGGCCGGGCTAAGCTAGCGCACGTGGTGGGAGGAGACGGCCCGGCCTCGCACTCCCATGGCAACTCGTGCAAGTCTTGGTGGTTCCTTAGCATCCCAGCCGGTGCTGGCCAAGGCAGAGCTCCGCGGCGCGGGGGTTTTGCACAGTAAGGGCGCAGGCAGGTGGCCCTGTCAGGGCTGCCGTCTTTGAAGGCGCCAAGAGGAGAGGAGCCCGGGACAGTCTGAAAGAGCCATAGCCAAAGCCGGAATGTGCCCTCCCTAACCCCGCCCCCACCAGCGCGCGCGCGCACTCTGCTCTCCGGCTGGGGGCTACAGAGCCCAGCGCCCTCCATATCCCTGATTCCCAAACACTGGGGTCTCAAGAAGCGCCAAGTAACACACACCTGGACTGCCATCTCTTGTGGGCTTGGAACTCTTGACGCGCTTTAGAGAGACCACAAAAAAGCGGGAAGAGGAAGCGACCCCTTAAAAAAGCCAAGTGGGAAAAGATGGGCGCCAGAGCCCTCTCCTCTCCCTGAACCCTGGGCCTGGAAGGGAGAGATGGTGGAGGATCCTACAGAAACCTAAGACACAGTAGCTGACTGAGAGGTCTGGGGTGTCACTGTAAAAACTAAGTCAACAATTCGGTCAAACCTTAGGATTCGCCCCAATTTTATTCCAATGCTGGAAGCCCTTGTGGGAATTACAAATGCCACTCTTCTCTTTAATCCTTATTCTTTCCAAAATTTTCTGGCAGGAGAGTGGACTGATATTATATAGGCCAATCATTCGAATTGGATCTTTTAAACATTCTATGGAGGATCACTGATTTATACCTGAGAGAAAGTGAGTGCAGCCAAATAAAAAAGATACAGTGAGTGGAGGAGGAAACACACACACATGCATACACACTCATACATAGACACACCTTTAAGTTGTCTAAATGTGTTAACAGGCAGAATGTTTGAAGGAACCTCTCTTGAATATGTGTGCAGTATAGAGGAAGCAGCCACTTATTATTTCCCCACTACTGTGGATAGGATGATGTTAATTTTCTTTCATTAAAGCTACTGTTGTAAAAATAGTTAAAAATAAATAAGATACAAATGAGTATAGGAGGATATTATTATAATCTTGGGATGGGAAAGCCGTTTCTTAGTGTAACTCTAAAAAAAAACTATGAAATTGATATACATATGGGAAAAATGCCCTGCTATATTTTCAAGTGAAAGAAAGTAGGTTCTAAACAACATTTATAGTTTTGATCCCACTTTTTATCTTCTGTTCATGTGTATTGCATAGAAAATGTTTGGGAAAGATACACACTTCTAATACTGTGTTCCTTTTTGCAGTGAGCAATTTTTACTTTTTAACTTTTTTTAAAAAATTAGTTGTAGGTGGACACACAACATATTTATTTCATTTTTTTTTAATGTGGTGCTGAGGATGGAACCCAGTGCCTCATGCGTGCTAGGCAAGTGTTCTACCACTGAGCCACAACCTCAGCCCTGTTTTTTAACTTTTTTTTTAAGAAGAATAAAACAAGTAGAAAATAAGTTTAAATGTAGAAAGTTATTAGAAAATTAACAACATATTTTTTCCAAATATAAAATAATACAAAAATCAAAAAGGAAAAGATTAATAAGATCAGAAAATTTAAAACTTCCAGATTGGTATCTTCACAGTTTTGAAGGCTGGAAGAGGGACACCTCCCTACCCTATGATACAATTGATACATAAGAAGGAATTAATGAATGACAATAAATTGATAAAATATCAGTTTAGTTGACCAACAAATAAAGGCCTAGTATGTGGCTCAATATATATTTCCTGTATGCTCAGTAGAATATCTTAAAGTGTCACTATTTTTACATGAGAAGACTTCTAAGAAAAATTACACAAAAGTTGGAAAAAGGCAAAGACTATTGCACATTTTTGTGATTTTAATAAATCTGGTGCCATATTGGAGCATCATCCAACAAATATTCCCAAGGATTACCTAATTTTCTAGGAAAATGCAACTTTGTATATGGTAACTAACATTTATTATTAATTAGGGCACAAATGGTGCAGACTCATACCTTAGCTTGAGAAGGATTGATAACCTAGAAATAATTTTGTTCAACAGAAATGCAAATCATTTTCTTCCAGTAGAAAAGATAGCACTAGTACAGTTATTGCCCTATATGATATTCACCCACTTTTATGTGTCACTTGGCAGTTTAATTACAATATTCATTTCCCAGCAAACTAAATATCTATTTCTAAATGTCTTCAATAAATGTTTTGAATACTCTGAACTAGCTTTACCATCCTTCCTTCCTGAGTTAAATAAGTCTTTTTTTCATACAAATATGCACTGTATGCCTGTATGTGATTCATGTTTATTAAAATCACATTTTTACAAGAATTGGAAGGAGTAAAACTAATGTATAGGAAAAAAATTATAAAATCAAATCTCAAATAGACATTTATTTGCAAAGATAGTTGGTGATCAAAAGAATAATATCATTCCAAGAATCCAGATAAATCAAAACAACCCAAAGAATAAAGTCATAGGACTCACTTCCCAATTTCAAAACTTAACAAAGTTGCAATAATCTGATCAGTGTGATACTGATGTAAGAAGATATACTTACAGATCAATGGGATCAAATTGATAGCCCAGAAACAAACACCTCCATCTAAGATAAATTATTTCTGACCAGAGTGCCAAGACAAGTAAATAGAAAAAGAATAGTCTTTTCAACAAATGATGCTGGCACAACTGGATATCTACGTGTAGAAGAAAACAGGCATGGGTCTTCATGGTATTTGAATAGGCAGTGGTTTCTTAGATATCACACCAAAAGTACAGGCAACAAAAGAAAAATAGATAAACTAGATATCATCACATTTTTTAAATGTACTTCAAAGGACCCACTGAATGGGAGAAAATATTTAGAAATCATATAGCTGATAAGAGTCTTATATCCAGAATAAATATATAAAGAACTCTTACAACTCTATATTATACTGCCATGGTGCATGCCTATAATACCAGTGATTTAAGAAGCTGAAGCAAGAGGACCACAAGTTAAAGGTCAGCCTCAGCAATTTAGTGAGGCTCTAAGCAACTCAGTGAAACCCTGTCCCAAAATAAAATGTAAAAAAAAGGACTGAGGATGTGGCTCAGCAGTTAAGTACCTCTGTACCCACTCCCTAAAACAAAACCCTCTAAGTTATAAGGAAACCAAATTATAAAATGAATAAAAAGTCTGGATAGGCAACAATACATGGAAATGGCCAATGAGTACATGGAAAACTGCCCACCATCATCAATACCATCATGAGATACACTTCATATCACTACGATGGCCACAATCAAATCATGGACAACAAAGTTAGGTATCCTATAGATGCCTGTAATCCCAGTGACTCAGTAGGTTGAGGCAGGAGGATGGCCAGTTCAAAGCCAGCCTCAGGAACTTAGCAAGACCCTGTCTTAAAATAATTTTTAAAATGATTGGGGGTGTTTCTCAGTGGTAGAGCACCCCTGGGTTCAACTCTCAGTACCGGAAAAGAAAAGGACAATAACAATACATAAGCCTATAATCCCATCTATTAAGGAGGCTGAAGCATGAGGATCACAAGTTTGAAGCTAGACTCAGCATTATCAAGACCCCGTCTCACAGTAGAATAAATTAGACATAACTTTCCTATGTTCATATATGAATATACAACCAGTGTAACCCCACATCATGTACAACCACAAGAATGCAATCCTAATAAGAATAAGTTATACTCCATGTGTGTATAATATATCAAAATACACTCTATTGTCATGTATATCTAAAAAGAACAAATTTAAAAAGTAAAAAAAAGGGGGGGCTGGGGTTGTGGCTCAGTGGTAGAGCACTCGCCTCACATATGCAAGACCCTGGGTTCGATCTTCAGCACCACATAAAAATAAATAAGTGAAATAAAGGTATTGAAAAAAAGTGAAAAAAAATCCTCAAAGTTTTAAAACGGGGTCTAAGGGTGTAGCTCAGTAGCAAAGCACCCCAGGTTCAATCTCTAGTACTGAAAAATATATCCATGAACAATAAAAAGCATTGGCAAGAATGAGAACAAAGTGGAACCCCCATTCAGAGTTGATGTGAGTTTTAAAGATGGAAACACTGTGGAAAAATAGTCCAACAGTTTCTCAAAAAGTAACCAGATGGTTCAACAATTCTACCTCTAGCTACCTATCCAAGAGGAATGAAAACATGCCTCCACACAGAGACTTGTACAAAAGTCTTCCTAGAAATATGATTCATTAAAGCCAAAAGGTGAAACAACCTAAATATCAATCAACAAATGAATAAACAAAAGGTGGTATATTGTTACAATGGAATAATATTTAGCCTTATAAAGGAATGAAATTCTTATGCACGATACAAAATGGTTGAACCTTGAAAATAATATGCTAAATTAAACAGACACAAAAGACCACATATTATGTAATCCTATTCATATGAAATTTCCAGAAAAGGCAAATTCAGAGAAATAGAAATTAGAGTAATGGTTATCAGGGAATGGAGAGGCAGAGGGATTAAGAGTAACAGTACATAGAGCAGAATTCCTTTCTAAGGTAATGAAATGTTCTGAAATTGATTGTGCTGTCGATTGCTCAAGTATGCAAATATACAACAAGCTATTGAATTTTATAGTTTAAATTGGTGAAAATGTATGATATTTTAATTTTATCTCAATAAATCTGTTTTAAAATGGGATGGGGCTGGGGTTGTGGCTCAGTGGTAGAGTGCTTGCCTAGCATGTGTGAGGCACTGGGTTTGATTCTCAGCACCATATAAAAATAAATAAATAAATACATAAATAAATAAAAGTGCATCAACAACTAAAAAATATATATTTTTAAAAAATGGCCTGGACAATAGCTCAATGGTAGAACTCATGCACAGTATCCATAAGGCTTTGGGTTCAATTCCCAGCATGAAAAAAGGGTTAAATATTAAGATCATTAAAAATATATATTAAGGGCTGAGGCTGTGACTCAGTGGTAGAGTGCTTGCCTAGGATGTGTGAGTATTGGGTTCTATTCTCAGCACCATATATAAGTAAATGAATAAAATAAAGGTCTATACATCTAAATATATATATATATATATATATATATATATATATATATATATATATATATATATATATATATAAAGATTCTTAATATGTAATCAGTAAGAAAATGCAATAGAAATGGTCAAAAGATCAGAACAGATAACTCTCAGGAGAAAATATGTAAAAACTTAATTTTATATATAACTCTTTTTTTTTTAGATTTATTCTTGAATTCTAATTTCTTCTTTTTCTTTCTTTCTTTCTTTTTTTTTTTTTTTTTTAGGTGGTGCTAGGGATTGAACCCAGAGCCTTGTGCATGGCAGGCAAGCACTCTACCAACTGAACTATATCCCCAGCCCTTATATATAACTTTTTACCTCCAATAATTATAAAAAGTAAAAACCCTAGCCATGCATAGTGGTACATGCCTATATTTCCAACAACTCAGGAAGTTGAGGCAAGAGGATCACAAGTTCAAAGTCAGCTTCAGGTCTTAGAGAGACCCTGTCTCAAAATAAAAATTTAAAACAGGCCAGGGCTGTAGCTCAGCGGCAGAGCGCTTGCCTCACACATGCAAAGCCTTGGGTTTTGTCCTCAGCACCACATAAAAATAAATAAATAAAATAAAGGCATGCTGCCCATCTACAACTAAAAAAAAAATTAAAAAGAACTGGGGATGTAGCTCAGTGATAGAGCACCCATGGGTTCAATCCCCAGTGCGAGAGAGAGAGAGAGAGAGAGAGAGAGAGAGAGAGGTGTGTGTGTGCACTGAGGTACTGGGGATGTAGATAAGTAGTAGAGCACTTGCCTAGCATGTGTGAGGCCCTAGATTCAATTCCCTGCCCTGCAAAACAATAGAAACAAAAATCAAATTAAAGAGTATATTAAGTTTCACATTTTATTAGGTTCCCTGCCATGTGCATAGGGGGCATCTGTCACTTTTATCCATCTAGTTAACATTGTATTCCTATAGGCAACCTCTGTGCTCACACTAAATCCATGTGATGTAGGACACACTGCCAGCAAACCCTTGCTACAGGGTTGGAAGGTGGCCCAGGCCCAGTACATCAGTACATTCAGTCTCCTTGGCTATTGTGATAGGCTGAAATCAATGAGATATAATCCCATGACTTTCTGGATCTAAGAAAAGGTAAAAATTCTCTTCAATGGATTGTTAGTAATAAGAGAGTGTTAAGCCTGAGACTGTAAAGATGGCCTCATTCTTAAAACAAATATGATGGAAGAAGAGCTGGCATAGAAAGAGAAAGATTCCTAATGACATTATTTGCATATCTGGATCCAGCCATGCCTGAAGAAATATCCACCACCTAGATTTTTCAGTTATATAGATCAATACATTTTCTTTTGTGCTTGGGGTTCTATCATTTGCAACCAAAAGAATCCCAACTAATAAATTATGACTAAAAAATAGAATCTCATTTAATTCCAGATTGGCATCATGGAACCTTCCAGATATATTTATAAATCCTGAAAAACATAGTTGGCCATGTTGACACTCCAAGCTAAGTATACCCAGAGAGGTTGATAAAGTAATTGGTCATATCAATCCCTGATATTCCCTTCTCAGAAAATTCCTCAGAAACCATATTGTCCTTTGTTTACATTTTGAAACATTTTCTATTTGTTGCTATCTTAAAGTCCAAAATGTTGCTTTCTGAGGAAAACATTGTTTCATAGGTAAATATTTCGATTTCTGTTGTTTATTAAAAGAAACACCTCTTCAACACTTGCTCTGTTCTGATGGCAAAATACTTTATTCCCAATGCAAACCAAGCATGTAAGTGTATGTCTATAATCCCAGTGACTCAAGAGGCTGACCCAGGAGGATCACAAATTCAAGACTATCCTTGGAAACTTAGAGAGACCCTGTCTCAAAAAAGAAAAAAGAAAGCTGGGGATGTAGCTGAGAGATTAAGTGCCCCTTGGTTCCATCCCCAGAAATGAAAACAATGATAAAGAATATTTCCAATGCAATTACACTTGTAAAAGAAACAAATGCTTCTTCCAAAAATGTTGACATTCCATTTATGAAATGCTTTGAGTGCTTGATCAACCCATAAGAATATATTGGAAATGTAAATATTAACTGCTTGAGGTAAAATTGAGTCCAGAGTAGAAATTTAAAGTCAAAACTTTGCAACTCTTTAATTTTTAGCTAGGATTGCCTCTTTCCACATTAGCCATGAAAAGTTTAAGCCTAAACAATGAAATGGAAATTGGACATTTACAGGTAAATTTCTATACTACACAATAAAATATTTACAAAGCTAAACTGGAATTCAAGACTGTCACCTAAAAACAATTTAATTTAGAAAAATATTTCACCAGACTGGTTAGAGGTTAAGTGAGCATAAAAGAAGTATAGATAATAGACACAAGCGAAATTCCCTCATTGTACATAATATCTGGAAATTTCTCAAAATATATATATATAATCTTTTGTAATAATGACCAATAAAAAATTTACTTAGCTTGTAAAACACATTTTTAAATTTCTCTAAAGCCAAATTAAAAGAATAAAGTTTTTACATTAGCCAGTGACATCTTAATTTGATAGTTATTAATACTGATAATAGCAAAATGAACAAGTGAACCATATTCATGTGCATAAAACATATAAGCATTTTTTATCTGTCCTTTCATTTTATCCTCCCAAAAACCTACAAGGGAGGCTGAGTTTATTTATTCTCAATTTCCAAGCAAGGAGACAGGTTTTGAGAGGTTGAGAGAGTTGTTAAGTTTATGCTGTTAGTCTGTAGCATAACTAGAACTTGACTGTAAATTGACTAACTCTAATCTTTTTTTTTAAGAGAGAGAGAGAGAGAGAGAGAGAGAGAATTTTTTAATATTTATTTTTCAGTTTTTGGTGGACACAGCATCTTTATTTTATTTTATGTAGTGCTGAGGATTGAACCCAGCACCCTTGCGCATGCGCTACCGCTTGAGCCACATCCCCAGCCCAACTAACTGTAATCTTAATTGTTTTTTGTTTGTTTGCTTTCTATTTGGTGCTGGGGATTGAGCCCAGGACCTCACACATGCTGAATGCATGTACTAACAATGAGATATACCCCTAGCCTATTAGCATTTTAAAATATTTTTTAATTGCAGGAGGACACAATACTTTTGTTTAATTTATTTGTTTGTTTGGTTGGTTTTTTGTTTGTTTTTATGCAGTGCTGAGGATCAACACAGTGCCTCACTTTTGCCAGCTACAATCTCAGCCCCCACTCGCATTTTTGAAGTGAAAACAACCATACCAACATATTGTGCTGAAGGAATATTATGCCAAATCAAAATTCTATAATTTTCAGACCTCTACTGTCTTAAAGGAACCTTAATGCTCATAAAGTCTAGGGTCTCAATCCATAAAGAAATTCAACTCTTAGCAATTATAAATTGTAAGAATTCTAGTATTCTAGAAAACCACACTTTTTTGAAGTAACAGCTTTAAAAAAAAAACTATTTTTTTAGTTGTTGATAGATCTTTATTTTATTTATTTATATGTGGTGCTGAGAATCAAACCCAGTGCTTCACACATGCCAGGCAAGTGCACTACTGTTAAGCCCCAACCCCAGCCCAAATAATAGTTTTTTTGAGATATAATTCATATATATAATTCTCCCATTAAAAGTGTCCATTGCAGGGCTGGGATTATAGCTTAGTTGGCAGACTGATAGCCTAGCATGTGAGGCACTGGATTTGATCCTCAGCACCACATAAAAATAAAATAAAGGTATTGTGTCCATCTACTATAAAAAATATTGAAAAAAAGTGTACAATTCAATGGTTTTAGTATATTCACAGAGATGCAAAACCATTGCAATCTAATTTTAGAACAAGTCTACCCTCAAAAGAAACCTATACCATTCAACCATCATCTTCCAAATTTCCCATCACCACCAGTCCCAGGCAACTACTAATCTGCATTCTTTCTCAATGGATTTGCCTATTGTGGGCATTTTGAATAAATAGTATCATTCAATATGTGGCCTTTGAGTCTTGCTTCTTTCACTTAAATCATGTTTTTTTTTTTTAAGTCTCTATGTGTTCAGTAGAGATGCATTCTTTTTTTTAAGTTGTTGGTAAACTTTCATTTTATTTATTTACATATGGTGCTGAGAATTGAAACCAGTGCCTCACTCACAACAGGCAAGTGTGCCACCGCTGAGCCCCAGCCCCAGCCCCTAAATCATGTTTTTAAGGCTCATAAAAAGGCAGGGGATATAGCTCAGTGGTAGAGTGCTTGCCTAGCATATGGTAAGGCCCTGGGTTCAACCCTCAGTACCACAAACTAAAAATAAAAAGGTTCATAAGGTTTGTGGCATGTATCAGTACTTAATTTATTTTATGGCTGAATAATATTTCATTGTATGTATATATCACATTTAGTTTATCCATTTATCTGTTAGTTATATAAATATTGAAACCATGATAATTTTTTTTTTTGTACCAGGGATTGAACTCAGGGGCACTCGACCACTGAGCCACATCCCCAGTCCTATTTTGTATTTTATTTAGAGACAGGGTCTCACTGAGTTGCTTAGTGCCTTGCCCTTGCTGAGGCTGGCATTTTACTTACAATCCTCCTGCCATAGCCTCCCTAACCACGAAACCTTGGTAATTTTAAACTAACAAAATGTTTCCCCCCCCAAGGCCACTGTCTTTTCTGTCTTTCTTTTTAAAAATTTTATTTGAGATAGGATCTCACTAAATTGCCCAGGCCAACCTTGAACTCACCATTCTCCCGCTTCGACCTACTGAGTAGAGTAGCTGGGATTACAGGTGTGCACCACCATGCCCTGCTTGAACACTGTTGTTTTTTCTGTGAAATCTAATCTTGAGATGTGCACAGAGAATATCCTACATTAAAATTTTAAACCAGGGATACACACATTTCTGTGGGGTGGGGATATTGGCGATTGAACTCAGGGGCACTCAACCACTGAGCCACATTCCCAGCCCTATTTTGTATTTAGAAAGAGGGTCTGAGTTGCTTAGCACCTCACTTTTGCTAAGGCTGACTTTGAACTCATGATCCTCCTGCCTCAGCCTCCTGAGCCACTGGGATGACAGGCGTGCACCAATGCACCCAGCTGAGATACACATTTAAAAGAAACCCAGGGCTGGGGTTGTAGCTCAGTGGTAGAGTGCTTGCCTAGCATATATAAGGCACTGGGTTCAATTCTCAGCATCACATATAAATAAATTAGTTAACTAAATAAAGTACATCAACAACTAAATAAAACATGTTTTGGGCAATGCTTCCAAGGTCTCTTAGTGTTGTTGAAATGGCCAACTATGGGTTCTGGTGGAGCTGAATATCTTTTTTCTGTTTCTTAGTCATCTGTTCTCTCAGAGTCTATTTGTGCCCTTGGTCTGTTTCCAGAAGTCTCTGATACAGTAAACTTAGAATAGAGTGTGTGTTAAATTAAAAGGCGATGAAAATGGATTTGTGATAGGGGAATAACCAGAAGCAAAGGATGGGTGCCTGAGATTCTCATGCCCAATTCCCAGTCCTTTTCTCTCAAAGGCTACCACTTCCTTTCCTATGATTTAAATTTCTTCTGCTTCTTTTCCCTTCTTCATCCAGGTCAGATTTCTTTTCTTAGGATCCTATCCATTCTCCTCTATAATAATTCATTCTATTTAGAACCTTATTTTTCATCTTATCTAGAGGCACTCAAGCCAGAAGGACAGAACAACCTCATCTGAGCCTCCCCAAGGAGGAACAGCATGCAGTATTGGGAAGATGATAACTATATCTCAATTTTAATAGAATACTGATATTTTGATGTGAGTTGACATATCCTTGCAGCTCAAGGAGAATTTCACCACTGCTACTAGTATTCAGAATAAGCCATAGAGCCAGAGGTCTTGTGCAAGCTCAAACCTGGATGTTCTGCAGCATCCAACTGAATCTCAGCCATATGCTCTATCACCGTAGCAGACCCCTCCCTGGTGGCTGTGGCACTCTCAGATGCAAAGAAAGACACACCCTTCCCCACTTTCTCCCCAACATTTAAACAAGGCTATTTCATGTAAAAAAAAATAAATAAAAACAAAAACAAAAAAACAAACGAACAAACAAACTAGCCTGAATGGTTTGAAATGGCAGGTGGAACACACATTAGTTCTAGTTTTTTAAAATATTTATTTTTTAGTTGTAGTTGGACACAATACCTTTATTTTATTTATTTATTTTTATGTGGTTCTGAGGATCGAAGCCAGGGCCTCCTATGTGCTAGGTGAGTGCTCTACCACTGAGCCCCAGCCCCAGTCCAGTTCCATTTTTTTTTAAAGTATGAATAAATCCACAAGAATAATATTTTGGCAGGTCAAATGTGAATAAAGGCATGATGAGATGTTGGGGAGCCACAGCTTAAGTGGAGTGAGGATGAAGTTCACAAAAAGGGCTATGGACCAAAAGGAGCCAGCATGCCCTGCAGAACCCTGGAAGCCATGGGATTTCAGCAGGAGGAAGACTTGGACTTAAACACAGTGACACTGGTTGAAAGATTCTGATGTGGGTGAAATCCCAACTGCATCCACAGCCTTGCCCCTTACAGAAGGACTCCCACACACAGCATCCCCCTACTCCTTGCAAGAGAACAGAAACTCCAGATACTTCTCTAGGGAAGTCAAGAGCCTCCAGGGAAAAGACTTCCAAATGCTGGTATTTTTAGGGGACTCCCATCATATGTTTCTGTTCCTCCCCTTTTATCATACTAAAGCAAAGGCTTCTGGTTGGCAAGACCCTCCTATGAGCTCCCCTATTAGTGCTTCTGGGCCTTAACTTAAATATGAACAGCCAAATGTTTGAGGTAAGTCACTGTGCTGGTTAATTTTCTGTGTCCACTAAGCTAAGCTGAAGTTATTCAGTCAAACACTAATCTAAATGGTGCTGTGAGATTTTTGAAACCATGCTTAACATCCACAATCAGTTCACTTTAGGCAAAGGAGATTATCTTGAAAACCTGGGTGACCTCATTCAATCAGTTGAAAGGACTTTAATAGCAAAGCTGAAATTTTCATGAGGAAGAAGAAATTCTGCATCTTCTCATGCCTCAGAGTTTCCAATTTACTGGTGGGCTCTCCATATACACTTGCCTAGCCAGCTCTCACTTCTGTGTAAAGTCCTGTCCCCTTACCCCTGCCTGCTCTGCTTCTCGGAGTGTGCTTTCACTCTCTAGCTCTCTGTGTGCCTCTGTCTCCTGTCTCTCAGTCCATAGATTTTGTATATATGCATAGATAGTTAGTTACATATACATATAGTTCAATGGTTCTATTTCTCTGGTAGAACTGTGACTGACATCAGTTACCAAATGGAAAGGGAGACTGAGACACACAGTGAAAATTTCCTGGCCTCTGCTTGTCTTGACAAACTCATCTCCTACCATTGACCTCCCAGTAGGCTTTGCTACAGCCACACTAGCCTCCATGGTATTCCTGGGACCTAGCACATTGGTTGTCTTCTCAGAACCCATAATCCCTGGTGCTGTCTCCCACCATGATGGTCCACCTGGCCTTCTCCCCCATTATATTCAGGTCTCTGCTCAAATGTAATCCCCATAGAGACACCTTCCCAGACCACTCTAGAAAAAGACATCCCCCTACTTCCACATGCTCCATCCTATCACACTGAATTTCACTCATTCATACCAATGACAACTTCCTTAGATTATCTTCTTTATTTGTACATTTACTCGCTTATTATCTGAGTGCCTTCACTATCATGGAAGCTTCTCAATGGGAACCTTTTGTGTCTTGTTCACTGTGTTATCACCATTACCGAAAATAGTGCCTGGGTTTCTACGAGTTGAAGAGTTGATGTATGGGCAGATGGGTAGGTGGAAAAATTCCCTGGAGGAAACAGACACAATTTAGGGAACATTAAATTTGGAAAACAATGCTCATTGGCTATACATTGAAAGATCCAAGTCATTTTAACTCTTGCACAATAATGAGATACTATGAATAACTAGAGAAGAAAGAGTTCTGAAGGCTAAAAATGACTGACAAAAAATTTTAAATTCCACAGCAATGTTGATTTAATGTTACCAACTTAATGTCACCAAAAGTCAAATTGGAAACAGAGGTGCAGAATTGGCTCTCCCTAGATGGCTTGAGCCAGTTGCTGCACAACACTAACACACTGACAGGTGTGCCATGAGGCTGATATGGTAGAAGCTATGGTGTGTCATTCAGACTCTCCTTCAGGAATGAAGGTTCCTCTTCCATCTTTTTGCTCAACACTGGGGATTGAACCCAAGGATGCTCTACTACTGAGCCACATCCCCAGGCCTAATTTTTTGAGAAAGACAGGCTCTTGTTCAGTTGCTGAGGGTCTTGCTAAATTGCTGAGGCTGGCTTTGAGCTTGCAATCTTCCTACCTCAGCCTCTCCATTTGCTGGAATTACAGGTGTGCATCACCACACCTGACACTCTCTTTTGAGAATGCTGCCAGATAAGTCTTCTGCTGTCAGTCCCCTTCAAGGATTGCCTCAGCTGAAAAATGCTACCTAGTTCAAGGTCACAGCCCCCTCTAAGGGAAGCCCATATCCAATGACATAACAACAATGGGTATTGGGTCCAGTTCCCTTGCCCCAAATAGGGACCACTCTGACAAATTATCCCATCTTCAGGACTTCTCTTAGAGTTACGCAAGTCTTCTGTTAAGGTTGATTTACAGCTTAACATCTTCCTCTATGCAGTCCTTCTTCCTTCTCATCTCTAATCTTATGCATGGGTTAATGCCAGTAACATGCCTTAATAAACCTGTTCTATTTTCTGTTCAGTCATGAATTAAAATCATTGATAGGGAAAAGGAGAAGGAGGAAGAGGACGGAGTGTAGGATATTTGAGGAAAGAAGGGAGGAATTAAATGATCATTTTACAGGTGGAAATTGAGTTTCCAGGAAGTATAGTAGGATTGTCTGACAATATCGAGTAAGAGAAAAGATTATACTCATAAAGAATCAATTCATGGGCTGGGGCTGGGGCTCAGTGGTAGAGCACTTGCCTAGCATGTGTTAAGGCACTGGGTTCAATCCTCAGCACCACATAAAACTAAATAAATAAAATAAAGGTATTATGTCCAACTACAACTAAATTTTAAAAAAAAAATCAATTCAGGAGATTAAATATCCCATAGAAGCTCAAGAAAGGAAGAACAGAGTAATGAGAATGGGCATTTGAAAAAAAAGAAAAAGAAAACAGGAAAAAAAATTTCCAGAATTGAAGAACATGGATATTTGTACTAAAGGGGACTATCAAAAGTAAAATGAGATTAATTAAAAACTGTATTAAGGGCTAGGGTTGTGGCTCAGTGGTAAAGCACTTACCTAGCATGTGTAAGATCTGGGTTTGATCCCTGGCACCACATAGAAAATTTAAAAATAAATAAATAAATTAAATAAAGGCATTGTGTCCATCTACAAGTAAAAGAATTTTTAAACTGCATTAATATACATCCTTATGAATTTTTAATGACACTAAGAATATGACACCTGATACTCTCCTAACATTTGAGAATGCTGCCAAATAAGTCTTCTGCTGTCAGTCCCCTTCAAGGATTGCCTTAGCTGAAAAATGCTGCCTAGTTCAAGGTCACAGCCCCTTCTAAGGGCAGCCCATATCCAATGACATAGAGGTAAATCCATTAGAAAAGATGAAGAATCAAAATGGCATTCAACTTCTCAGTAGCAATGCTGGATTCTATAAACTAATGGAAACACATGTTCAAAATCATGAGGGAGGGTTCTGGGTATGTGGCTCAGTGGTAGATTGCTCCTCTAGCATGCATGAGACACTGGGTTTGATCCTTAGCACCACATAAATGTAAAATAAAGATATTGTGTTCACCTCGAGCTAAAAAAAATTTAAAAATTAATTATCCTTAAAAAAATCACAAGGGAGGGTGGCAATGTGGCTCATTAGTAGAGCACTTACCTACCATACATGAGGCCCTGAGTTCAATCCCCAGCACCACACACACAACAAAAAAACCACAAGGGAAAAGATTTTTAGAGCCAACTTACAAGTAAAACTAACAGTAGACAAAAAAGTCAATCACTCAAACATTAGGAAGTTACTAGAGAACTAAAAATGGAGAAATCAATAAAGAAGAAAACAAGGGATCTAGGGAATGATGATCAAACATAGGATCACAAAGAAAATTCCAGAAAGAGATGAGCAGCTATCTTGGAGAAAAACTAGCTCAGATGTGAAAAGGACAGAGAGGCTGTGAGAGGGAACTGCTCCCATACCTTTCTAGCTCTTTCTAGCCAAATTTGATGAGCTTTCATTAGAGCCTTCTTGGTCCACCTAAACAGATTGCAAGAACTTCACGAATCAGAAAAAGAAATAGTTGTAGTTTCTAACTCTCTTGTTCTTAAAAACAAACAAACAAACAACAACCAAAAATACTTTACAATCTCCTTGCACAAGCATTCCCACTCCCTCCCCAGAAATTTCACAAATTAATACCATGAGGCAAGAGTAAAATGGGGAATTTTGCTCCAAAAAATGTGATAGATGTCACCATACTATATCCAAGTCTACATTTTCCCAGTTACTTTCTGGGGACCACAGTAGTTTCCTTTGGTGTGGAAAAATGGTGTACCTAAAAAGCACTGGACATAAACAGTAGAAAGGTCTTTTCCTCACCAAAAAAATATATAATTTGTTGTCCAAATGTACAAGTCAATGCCATGTACGTATAGGAAGCACAAGTCAGTCTCTGCTGTTCTGATTACTATAGAGCTCAGAGACAGAACAGTAGAGAAATAACTATCAGAGAAACTTAAAGTCTGTTATTGCAGTCTGCATGCAAGGATTCAATTTTACAAGAACTGCATATCATGGATCCTGGAACAGTAAGTAGGACTCTGGGGAAAAGGAGGATTCTACTACAAGAATGGCAATGACCAGCTATGGCAAATACTATTTGATATAGGAATATTCCAATTCAGACGCCATCATGTCTTAATCCATTTCTTACATTAATAAGGTAAAGAAACTCTTACCACAAATGTTTGTCCTGGATGATCGTGGTTCATTCTGTTTCCTCAGGCAAAATAAACCACAATACATTACATCTTGTCTCTCGGACTGCTCCAGTTGAGAGTGAATGTGTTCTTGCTCTTAACTTCAAGTTGAACAAGAAAAAAAAAAAATGTTTCACAACCAATCTGGTGTCAGCAAATAAGAATGTAGAAAAGCCTTGACTTGAAGAAGAAATCAGAAACAAAATTTCCAAACTGTACATTGTATCACAGAGGAGGAAAGGAACCTACAACTGTTCTATTTACAAGGACAAATCTGGCAACAAACTTCCACTCAAAAGTTAACCTGCCAAGTTGAAATGCACTAAATGAACAAGAGGCTGAAACAGGTAAATTTTTAATTAACTGACAAGTAAAAATTGTATATGTAGTATGTAACATGATGCTTTGATATATGTATACACAGAAGGGCTAATTCAAGGTAACTGATGTATTCTCCATATATTTATCATTTTTTGTATGCTAGGGACATATAATATCTATTAAGGAATTTTCAAATACATAATACATTGTTATTAATGATAGTTATGATGCAGAAGAGATCCCTTGAACTTATTTCTCCTGTCAGATGAAAGTTTGCATTCATTTGACCAACATCTATCCACCCTTCAACTCCAAACCCCTTGTACACCATTCTGTTTTCTGATTTTTCTTTCTTCTTTTTCTCTTTTTAGACACGGTCTCACTACATTGCTAGTTGTGACCTTCTGGGCTCCAGTGATGCTCGGGTCTCCACCTTGCAAGCACCTGGGACCACTGGCACATGCCTTCATGTCTAGCTTATTCTCTCCTTAGAATTCAACTGTTTAGATTTCACATGTAAGTGAGATCATGAGATATTTCTTTCTGGCTGAATTTCACTTAGCATAATGACCTCCAGTTCCATCCATTTTGCTGCAAATGATAGGATTTCATACTTTTTTATGGTTGAATAGTATTTCATCGTGTTTATGTACTACATTTCTTTATCCATTCATGAGCTGATGAATACTTTTTAGGTGTTGTGAATGTGCTGCAATGAACATGGAAGTGCAAATGTCTGTTCAGCACACAGATTTTATTTCCCTCAGATATATATTTAGGAATGGGATTGCTTGATCATATGGTAGCTCTATTTTTAATTTTTGGGGGAGCTTTCATACTGTTTTCCATAATGGCTCTTCTAATTTACATTTCCACCAACAGTGTATAAGAGTTCCCCTTTCTTCACATCCTCACCAACACTTGTTATCTTTTGTGTTTTCAGTAACTATCCTAACAGATTTGAAGTGACATCCTGTAGTTTTTATTTGCATTTCCCTGATGATTAGAAATATTTTCTTTTTAAACAAAAGCAATATATAGTACTGGGATTGAACTCAGGGCCTCATGCATGATAAGCACTCTGCCACTGAGCTCCATCATCAGTGTTTTTATTAATATATTTTTTAGTTGTAGATAAACACAATAGCTTTATTTTATTTAATTATATGTGGTGCTAAGGATCGAACCCAGTGCCTTACACATGCTAGGTGAGTACTCTACCACTGAACTACAACCCCAGCCCCTATTTTTATTTATATATTTTTATTTTGATATAGTCTCACTAAGTTGCTGAGGCTGGCCTGAAACTTACAATCCTCCTGCCTCAGGCTCCTGAGTAGCTGGGATTACAGGCATGAGCCACTCCACCCAGCTGCTACTCCTACTCCTACTCCTACTCCTACTCCTACTACTATTTCTTCTTCTTCTTCTTCTTCCTCCTCCTCCTTCTCCTCCTCCTCCTCCTGTGGGTGTGTACCAGGGATCGAATTCAGGAGCACTTGGCCACTGAGCCACCTCCTTAACCTTATTTTGTATTTTAGTTAGAGACAAGGTCTCACTGAGCTGCTAGCATCCTGCTTTTGCTGAGACTGGCTTTGAACTCATGATTCTCCTGCGTCAGTCTCCTGAGCCACTGGGATTACAGGCATGAGTGGCTAGATATATGTCTTATTTTGACAAATGTCTGTATATGTTCTTTGCCCATTTTTTAGAAACATTTTCTGTAGTTGTAGATGGATATCATATCTTTATTTTATTTGTTTATTTTTGTGCAGTGTTAAGGATCAAACCTAGTGCCTCACACATGCTAGGCAAGTGCTCAGCCACTGAGCCACAATCCCAGCCCACTTTGCCCATTTTTTAAAATATTTTTTTTGGTTGTTGATGGACCTTTATTTTATCTATCTATCTATTTATTTATTTGTATATGGTGCTGAGAATCAAACCCAGTACCACATGCATGCTAGGCAAGAGCTCTACCATTGAGCCACAACCTCAGCTCCCCATTTTAAAAAAATTTAGTTGTAGATGGACACAATAACTTTATTTTATTTATTTGTTTTCATGTAGTGCTGAGGATTAAACCCAGTGCTTCACACATGTGAGGTGAGCACTCCACCACTGAGCCACAACCCCAGCCCTCTCTTTGACCATTTTTTAAATCAGGTTTTGTTTTGCTGTTGAGTTCCTTGCTGATTTTGGAAATTAACTCTTTATCAGATGTATGATTTGCAACTATTTTCTTTTATTCCATAGGTTGTCTCTTCACACTGTTGATTGTTTGCTGTGCAGAAGCATTTTAGTTTCATGTAATCCTATTAGTCTATATTTTTTATGCCTGTAATGTTGAGGTCATATCTAAAAAAATATTTACAGAGACCAGTAACAAGGAAATTTCCCCATTTGCTCCTGGTACTTTTACTGTTTCAGGGCTTACATTTTTTGCCTTTATTTTATTTGTTTCTTTTTTTATGTGGTGCTGAGGATAGAACCCAGTGTCTCACACATGCTATACCACTGAGCCACAACCCCAGCCCCTCAGGGTTTACATTAAAGCTTTTAGATCATATTCCATTTGAGTTAGTTTTTCTTTAATTTTTTTTTTGTAGTTGTAGATGGACACCATGCCTTTATTTTATTTGTTTATTTTTTGCAGTACTGAGGATCAAACCCAGTGACTCACACATGCTAGGCAAGTGCTCTGCCACTGAGCTATAGCCCCAGTCCCTTGAGTTAATTTCTTATCTGCTGTGAGATAAGAATCTAATTTATTTTTCCCTATTTATATATTTATTTATTGCAGTACTAAAGATAGGACCAGGGCAATGATGCTGACTGGTTTTGTCCTGTGAGTCATAGTTTTGCCTACCTCAGATTATTGTGAATGACTAACAACGGATACCACTTAATACTTTGAATGGTGAGAGTAAACTGGGTCACTGTTGTTAGAGACATTGATTAATACAGCTTTTCTGAGGAATAAGCTATCAAAATACATAACAATGTTAGATATGCACATCCTTTCTGGGCATGGTGGCGCATGCCTAACCCCAGCAACTTAGGAGGGAGGCTGAGGCAGGAGGATCACAAGTTCAAGGCCAGCCTCAGCAACTTAGCAAGGCCCTAAGCAACTTAGCAACACCCTGATTCAAAGTAAAAAATAAAAAGAGCAGGGGGATGTGGCTTAGTGGTTAAATGGGTTCAATCCCTGGTACCCCAAAACGAAACAAAACCAAACATGTACATCCTTTGCCCCAGGAATCCCATGTTTGATTTTCTAACAAGCAGGCAATCTGGGAAGAATGAAAATGTTTTTGTACAGAGTATATTGCCACATTGTTCATAACAGCAAGCAGGGAAGGAGAATAAGAAACCTAAATAGCCATCAGTTAGGGAAATGGTTAATCAACATCATGCATGAATCAATGAAATACCACTCAGCTATTTATGAGAGTGCTTTTGCCAGGTGCAGTAGTGCATGCCTGTAATCCCAGCAGCAGGAGGATGGCAAGTTTGAGGCAGCCTCAGCAACTCAGGGAGAGCATCTCAAAATATTAAATAAATAATGGCTAGAGATATAGCTCAGTGGTAGAGCACTTGTGAGTTCAGTCTACAGTAACATAAAATAAATGAATAAATAAGTGAGTGTGATATATCTGAATTTATTAACATGAAAGGCCTTATCGATTTTTTGGTTAAAAAAATATAAAATAGTGTGTATAACATGGTTTCATTTATATAAAATTATATATGCATATACATAATAATATAAAGACATATAGAGAGAGACATACTCCAAAGAATAGGTTATCCCTGGGCTGGGGATGTGGCTCAAGCAGTAGTGCGCTTGCCTGGCATGCGCAGGGCGCTGGGTTCGATCCTCAGCACCACATAAAAAAAAATTAAAGATGTTGTGTCCACCTAAAACTAAAAAAAAATATTTAAAAATTCTCTCTCTCTCTCTCTCTCTCTCTCTCTCTCTCTCTGTGTGTGTGTGTCTCAAAAAAAAATAGGTTACCCTGAAGGGGGTTGGAACATTAAATTTTTTTTTTCTTTTCAGTGCTGGGATGGAACCCAGGGCCTCGCAGGATGTTGGGCAAGTGCTCTACCACTGAGCTACATCCCATCCCCATGACTTTCTTTTTTAAATTACATATTATTTGATTTTGAGGAGGTATCATTATTCTAATCAAGAAAAAGGAAAATTCTTATTGAATTTAGCAAAACTTCAGGTCAATCAAAATGGACTTTTATCCCCCAACTTTTAACCCCCAACTTTGTAAAATTGTCTTCTGAAGTTACTCTTACAATAGGATAATGGTTAGATATTTTTTCACAGTTTGAACAACTAGTTTTTATGGGTTTTGTTCACTTTTCAACTTGTTTCTTTACTAAAAGGACAAAGTTACTCATTAGCTTCTCATCTTATAAATATTCTTTTGGGGAATCTAGGATCATGCATTTTAATTTCTGCTACCTCTTTTCTCCAACTCCCTGTAAGAATTTGTGATCATTAAGACTAGAATTATGTTCTCAGCCTAGGGCACAGACACTGGAGGTATAAGGAAATCACCCTATGGACTGTTGTGGTACAGAAGCTGAGGAGTAGAAGACAGAAGAGATGGGGAAAAACATTTGAGAAAGCCCTCACTCAGAAAGTGCCCTGGGAACTGGTTTTACCACCCTGCCCACATCATTATCTTTGGTGTACAGACAGGCAGTCCTCAGTTTTTCCATTATGCAAGATTGCCTCTTTTGAAAATGCCAATGTAGCATTTATGGTGGTGCACTACAGTAATCTCAGTGACTCAGGAAGCTGAGGCAGGAGGATTACAAGATTCAGGGCAGCCTCAGAAACTTAGCAAGACCCTGTCTCAATAAAAAAGGGAGGTTGAGGATACAGTTTAGTGGTAGAGCACCCCTGGGTTCAATCAATAGTACCAAAGAGGGAGAGGGAGGGAGGGAGGGAGGGAGAGAGGGAGGGAGGGAGAGAGAGAAAGGGAAAGGGAGAGAGATATCAATTGTAAGTCAACAGAGGTATCACAGCCATGGTGTTCTGCATAACATTTCACTTGTACCAGGTTTTACCCAAAGACAGCTTTGATTGATCAACAATGTATATTTCAGTATTCAACTAGATAGGGTTCACTGACACAGTTACAACAGGACTCCAGATTAAAGTTCTGTTTAGAAATGGGAGTACTAAATTGCCCCACCTCATTATATGTTTCTTTGAGAATATTATTATTATTATTATTATTATTATTATTATTATTTAGCCCAGTGCTGGGGATTAAAACCAGGGCTCCTCCCCCTAGCCCCTGCTCTTTTTAAATTATAAGAGTACTACATGTTCATTGTGAAAGATTTGCAAAGTATGGTAATGCATAAAGAAACAAAAAAGCAAAATCCAGCCTCAATTGTATCACTCAATAGCAACCACAGTTAATATTATGGTATTTTTTCCAGCCATTTTGAGATCATACTGTTCATAATTTTGAATACATTTTTTACTAAATATTAAAGCATACTCATTTCCCACTGACAATAGCTTTTTAATAAGTGTGAAGCAAAACATGTCTAGGCTTTCAGTATCAAACTAGTGTTGAAATAAGATTAACAGATTACATTTGTACAATTTGTTCTTTATACCTCTATCATTAAAAATTCCAAATAGATGAAATTGCATTTTGAATATCACGAGGATAATCAAAGTTAAAAAAAAGTAAAACACAGAAATCTAAACCTTCTGACCAATCAGATGGTCAGAAGATTTCTCATAATCAAAAGCAGGGTCTTCTACTTTGGAGGCTGACATACGCTCAAGGCCATCCCGGGCAACTTAGTAAGACTCATCTCAAAATAAAAATTAAGCTAGACATGGTGGCACACACCTGTAACCCAGTGACTCAGGAGGCTGAAGCAGGAGAATCACAAGTTCAAGGTCAACCTCAGCAACTTAGGGAGGCCTTAAGAACTTAGTGAGACTCTGTCTGAAAATAAAACTCAAGAAAAAGGCTGGAGATGTGACTCAGTGGCCTAGCATGCAAAAGACCCTGGGTTCAATCTCTAGTAGTGCAAAATAAAATAAAATTAAAACTAAGTAGGATCTTTGGGGGTGATATTAAATATGCTATCAGTTAACACAATATTACACACTTTTTTTTTTTTGGTACTGGGGATTGAACTCAGGGGCACTTGACCACTGAGTCACATTCTCAACCCCTATTTTGTATTTTATTAAGAGATAGCGTCTCACTGAGTTTCTCAGGGCCTCATGGTTGCTGAGGCTGGCTTTGAACTCTTGATCCTCCTGTCTCAGCCTCCCAAGCTGCTGATTATAGGCATGCACTACTGCACCTGGCTATACACATCTTTTAATGACACATCAATGATTGATAAGAAAGTTAAAATCACTATCCAAATTTTATGTACAGACCAACTTTAAGGCATGGAAAGAAAGCAAGATAAAAATCTGTCATCCCCTCTACTTACAAAATTATCCAATAGAACAGATAATTTAAATGTCAGGACAAGGCTTTTCAAAAGCTTCCAGAAATATTGACAAATTGTATAAATAAATTTGGCCTAATATTTTCATCATTTAAGGTGTATTCATATTTTATTTTAAAAAAATCACTCTGAAGATTTCACATTAAGTTTACCTGTTAAACAATAATACTATTCAATTAAAATGCAAAGTAAATTTATACTTAGATTTCAATTGTACATGTTCATCCTTAAAGGTTATAATTTGTTTTAAATAGCAGAGCCGTCTGTCCTGTGATGGCTTACATGGGTTTAATTATTGGAGAAGTCTAAGTGGAATTTCTCTCACAAATATGCATCCTGCCGAACTGTACTGAAAACTTGATATTTGTTTGACTCTGATACTTCTTTTGTGTGGGTATGTGTGGTGCTGGGGATTGAACCCAGGGCCTTGTTCATGTGAGGCAAGCACCCTACCAACTGAGCTACATCCCCAGCCCCATCTGATACTTCTATTTTATAAGGAAATTATAGCTCCAGTTGACTGTGAACTCATCATTGTATTCAATATTATGTTCACTACTTTTCAGTGGTATAAATCACTAGTAATTGCCACCCTTTAATTAGCTATCATCATGTATTCATAAAGCTGATATTGTAGAATTTCCTTTCATGATCATTGACCAACCATTATAAAAATTATATATTTAGGTTTATCCGAGACACAATTTTCAACATATAGTTCATATAATTTCTTGCAGCCAAACAGTTTTTTACTTTGAATCAATGACTTGAACCAAATATTAAAAGGTATGTCTACGAAATTTGCAGTTGTCACAGAGTTTGGAGGTAGCATTATTACTAGAGTTTATAGAATTTATCAGGATTGAAATTAAATCATCAAGTTGAGATATTATGTTAAAACCCAGTCTAGTGAGTACTTGTACATACTACTGTATTTATGTACTACTTGTACATAAAACTGTGCTTTCTCCAAGATTCTTCCATAAAGCAGCATGTCTGGAAGTATAGCTGGTCTAGATTCAGAGAAAGGGCCTGAGGTGCCTCAGAGGAGGGAAGTCACTTAAGAGAGAAAGATTTTTGAATATAATTGGTTCATGAGTTAATTTCTTCACTCATTCAATAAATACTAAGGATATACAATTTTCTGGACACTGTGCCAGTCACTGACAGATATGTAGGGAGAAAAACCAGATGGGGGTACTGTCCTCAGGGAGCTTACAAGTATAATTGGAGAAATACATAAACTGATGAAATATAGTGTTATTTCATTAAACTTTGGGCCACACACTATTCTAAGTGCTTTACATGTGGTTCACCTACATGACAACCAAGTGATGTAGGTTGTATTATTGTTTATTTTTGAAGCCAGGGGTGCTTTAACACTGAGCCACATCCCCAGCTCTTTTTATTTTTAAGATAGGGTCTCACTAAGTTGCTTAGTGTCTTGCTAAATTGCTGAGGCTAGTCTCAAATTTGCCATCCTCGTGCCTCAACCTTCCAAGTTGCTGGGATTACAGGCATGCACCGCTATGACTGGCCTTGTACTTTCTGTTATTATCTGTAGTCTACAGATGAGGAGTCTACTACACAGAGATGTTAAGTGACTTGCTCAAGGTAACCTCATTTGTAAGTGGCAGAGTCCACGTACCATGGTGCCTTGGGATAAAGATGGGTGAGGGACTACGACTCTTACAACTTTCTCTTAGGTGATCCAGGGCCAGTTGTTCAGTACTTGTTTACTCAGAAAGCATTTACTGAGGGTCCTACTGTGTGCCCAAGACTGCAATATACAATGAGGACACAGTGATAAACAAGAGAAGGAAGATATGGAAAAAAATGACATGGAAAGGGAAGTACAGAGAGCAATGGGAGAAGACAATCTGGAACTTTAGCCCGTATCAGGAAACACAATCTCCATCACTCAAGGTGTCCTTTGCCTCTGGACATTTGGAGAGCAAGTCTCACGGTATTTTCCCCTCCTAGAAAAATATGGCATTACAAGTTATCTATGTGAGATGAAAGAACACAGGAAAAAATGTTTAGGGACCACAAAAATGATGGAGAGGGATTTCTCACCTTCATCTGGGGAGATAGCTTCAATCACATGATGGCATCCATGGTAGGAGGTAGTATTAGGATGAGGAGGCAGATGTGAGGTATCTTCACAGCAGCTCTGTGGATATGGACACCTCAATGGAGGGAGGCAGATCAGGAGTAGAAGAGATCAGAAGAGACTATTAGATGCCACAGGGAGAGAGCTATGTCCATGAGTCCTTATGTAGAACCTATTGAGAGATGACTTCGAAAGGAGACAAGAGGTTTTGCAGTAACAGATAAGCAAAAAATCAGTAAAACATCATACTCTCATAAGTTAGGTGTAATTTTACAACAACAGTAAATAAAACATGGGTTAAAAAAAACCCTACCTTCCTGCTCCAAAAAAGAAGTGTAAAATTATAAGATGGGATAATAGAGTGGATGGAATAGTAGTCTCCACCCCACAATCTATATCTTAATTCCTGGAACCTGTGAATATGACCTTATTTGGTAAAAGGGTCTTTGCAACATACTTAAATTCTGGATCTCAAAATGAGACCATCCTGGACTATCCTGGTGGGTCCTCCATTAAATGACAAGCATCCTTAGAGACTTGGGGAGAAGACGTGCCTGTGTGATGATGGAGGCAGAGATTGGAATTATGCAGTCACTAGCCAAGGAACACCTGGAACTGCTGGAAACTGGTAGAGGTAAGGAAGGATTCTTATAGAATCTTCAGAGAAAAGTGGCCCTGCCAACACTTTTTTTTTTTTTGAAGTTTTGGCCTTCAGAACTGAGAAAATAAATTTCTGTTGATTGAAGCCATCAAGTATACAGTATGGTGTGAGTAATGAACAAAGTAAATGCAGTTTTGGTCATGGCAAAGGTGAAGAATTAGTAGAGGAAAGCATTTTTCCTACCACTTAGCTGTGATATTGCTCTGTTCTTAGTGCCACATTTCTTTTAGGAGTGTCATTGATTAGTGGGAGCCTTGCCAGAGACAGGTGACCAGGATAGTGCCAGTTCTAGGAAGCTTTCCATACACAGGATGAATTGATAGCATTGAAGATGGAAAAGGAATGGATGGATGAAGATGATAGCAACCCTGGAAAGAGAAAGGCCTTCCTATCACTGAGGAAGTCATGATGTTTTGTATTGCTCTGGGAGGAAAAATTGGGTCCAGCAGGTGGAAAGTTAAGAGTGGAGAAAACTAACAATTGCTAATTATACGAACTCAAAACATTAGAAGCATTTGAAGAGGGAAAACATATTGGCTCCCTAAGTCCAGAGATACAGCATTTGGTTTTGCCTTTGCAGTTAATTGATTACGTGACTACACTATAATTTCCCCTTCTTTGGACCTCATTGTTCCTCTATGTGAAATTAAGGGGCTGAATTGGATGCTCTGGGAGAACATCTCATTTCTTTACCTTTGGTTGCTTCCCATTCTATGGCTTAATAAAAATGTTAAGATGATGTACAATTTCTGAGTGCCTCATATGTGCTAAAGCTAGGGTCTGTGCTAGGTGTCTAATATGCATACTCTCTTATTAGCATCTCCATTCTCCAGAGTAGATATGCTACACCAATTTAAAAATTAGGAAACTAAAATTCAGTGAGGTTGTGACTTGCCCAATGTCATAAAACTTGTACATGCCTGAGCTAAAACTTGAACTCAGATTCCCCTGTCTCTGGTACTCTTTCTACTACATTATGCTGCTTCCACACTGATCCTTTGCCACATCTGAATTTAACAAATAATAAACTTCAATGCCAAAAGTGTTCTTTGGAAATCACTTATCAGGCAATATTAACCATCTCAATCACACTGAAGAGTCAGAAGTTTTCTGAGCAGTCAAAATGGTCATACCAAAGTCTATGTATCAATGCCCAAAAACTTTCTTCACAAAGTCCTCAGGGCCTCCTTACTAAGAGCCTTTCCTCAGCATTTTGTACCCTACTTGAAGAGAAGGGCAAGCTTGAGGGCTTGTCAGCAGCAGGTTGGGAGCCTGAGACAGCCTTGGTTGTTGGGCTGTGGAGCATGGAGGGGAGGCAACAAAGAATAGCAAGTGTCCCATGGAGTTTCCACAAAAGGGAATGATAAATGAGAAGGCAAGTGGCTCTAGCTCCTTAGAGTTCCACAAATGAAAAACTCAACACAGGAAGTAGTGAATGAGGCTAGAGGAAAGTCTTGAACCAAGGAGAACTCAATGAGCTGTGGAATTTTTTACATGGTTCCTGAGGCTTTGAGGAGGGATGACACCACCCTGCAAGTGCACCACAGGCCATGGGTGCACATTAGTTCTGACGCACATACTCACCTTGAGTTTTAGTCAGTTATGTGCTATACTTTAAAATCAGTGAAGGTGCCTGACTGCTGTCACATGCCCATAATCCCAGTGACTTGGGAGGCTGATGTAGGAAGAGTATAAATTTTCAAGGATAGCTTCAGCAATTTAGCCAAACCCTGTCTCAAAATAAAAAAACTAAAAAATAACTGAGGATATAACTAAGTGGTAAAGATCTCCTGGGTTTAATCCCTGGTACCAGTAGTAGTAGTAGTAGTAGTAGTAGTAGTAATAATAATAATAATAATAATATCAGTGGGGGAAATCAGGGAGAAGGAGGTAGATAAGGACTGATAAGTGTAGCAAAAGGTAATCATTGACAATGAGAGCAATGAAGATGACAAGACTATAAAAATACAATATCTTGCTAAAGTCAAGCAGTATGGAGATATTTATTTAAATGTAGGCACTATAATACTGATCACTGAGTACTGTATTCAATATCCACATGATGGCTCAGTGTCTTCAAAAGAAGGTGAGGTTTGGCTGAGCATGTGGGCACACACCTGTAATCCCACCAGCTCAGGAGGCTGAGGCAGGATGATTCCAAGTTCAAAGCCAGCCTTAGCAACTTAGTGAAGCCCTGTCTCAAAATACGAAAAGGATCGGGATGTGGCTCAGTTGTTAAGCATCCTTTGGTTCAATCCCCTTGTTAGAAAAAAAAAAGTGAGGTGGTACCTTGCACCTTCTGCATATTAAGGCAGCAAATGCAGCTCATTTTAACAAGAATTTCACCAAAAATGATCTAAAGAAAACATTTTGATGCCCAAAGTAGTAAATTGCAATTATCTAGCAAATTCAATTCTGAAGAAATTTACAGCAGGATCAAAGAAATAATGTTTTAAAAATAATATGAAGGCTGGGGGCATAGCTCAGTGATAGAGCACTTCCCTAGCATGCAGGAGGCTCAGTTCCAGCCACAGTTCCAGAAAAATAAACAACTTTCATCAATTAAATGAAAGGTAGCTCTTAAGGAATATAGCAAATATGGGAGAAAGTGCTCAATAAATACATTTTTAAAAATAAGCTCATTTATACACAATGGAGTATTACTCTGCATTAAAAAATGACAAAATCATAGAATTTGGAGGGAAATGGATGGCATTAGAGCAGATTATGCTAAGTGAAGCTAGCCAATCCCTTAAAAACAAATGCCAAATGTCTTCTTTGATTTAAGGAGAGCAACTAAGAACAGAGTAGGGACGAAGAGCATGAGAAGAAGATTAACATTAAACAGGGATGAGAGGTGGGAGGGAAAGGGAGAGAGAAGGGAAATTGCATGTAAATGGAAGGAGACTCTCAGGGGTATACAAAATTACATACAAGAGGAAGTGAGGGGAAAGGAAGAAAAATATAAGGGGGAGAAATGAATTACAGTAGAGGGGGTAGAGAGAGAAGAGGGGAGGGGAGTGGGGGAGGGGGGATAGTAGAGGATAGGAAAGGCAGCAGAATACAACAGACACTAGTATGGCAATATGTAAATCAATGGATGTGCAACTGATGTGATTCTGCAATCTGTATACGGGGTAAAAATGGGAGTTCATATCCTACTTGAATCAAAGTGTGAAATATGATATATCAAGAACTATGTAATGTTTTGAACAACCAACAATAAAAATTAATTAAAAAATAAAAATAAAAAAAATAAAAATAAGCTCAATTTCTGATCCTGCCTAGCCAGCATGTTGCTGAGTCACCTAAATAAATGAATGAGTAAACAAATGAATGAATGAAAATTGCCTTTCCTGGGGTTATCCTTTCTCTAGGGTTGTTCTATGGTTCTTAGAACAAATGCAATATCAAATTGCTGGAGATGGACAAAGACAATTATCTTTTTTTAAATATTTTTTTTTAGTCGTCAATGGACTTTTATTTTATTTACTTATCTGCAGTGCTGAGATTTGAACCCAGGGCCTCACATGTGCTAGACAAGCACTGTACCACTGAGCCACAAACCCAGCCCATCTATCTGGTTTTTGATCATTATACATACATATTACAACCCCAGAGAGCCATCATCCTGACCTGCATAGTGTCTTCTGGGACCAGAAGCTCTGCTGTATTCTCACCACATTGGAGTATGGAAGTCTCTGCCTGGATAGAGCCTGTCTACCTCAAGACACCTTGCAGTTGTCACTTCTGTTCTTGTTGTTTCCCTGAAAGCGCTGCTGAGCGGGAGAGCATGTCTTGCCTGCTCTTTCTACTCAAAGATCTCTTTCTTAATATCCTTCCTATAACCTTGGGACATTGTTTTCTTCATTTAGGGAAAGGGTTCTGTAATCATATAATCCCAAGACACTCTATGCCCATGAATTGCTCTTTCCCTCTCCTCTGATAACCTTTAAAAAAAATTTTTTTTTGTAGTTGTAGATGGGCAGAATGCCGTTATTTTATTTGTTGATTTTTATGTGGTGCTGAGGATCAAACCCAGTGCCTCACGCATGCTAGGCAAGCACTCTGCCAGTGAGCTACAGCCCCCAGCCCTCTGATAACCTTTTGTATTCTGTTTTTATATTCTTTTTTAAGTTTATTTTTTTGCAATGCTGGGAATCAAACACAGTGCAAGCTAGGCAAGCTCTGCACCACAGAGCTACAACTCTGGCCCTCTACATTCTTCTTAATGATCCATTTTTGGAATATAAAAGCCAAGAAGCTGTGCAGGCAATCTCGTGTGTTCCCAGTGTTTTTCTATACTCATGAGCATGTGGCTGGCTGTTTGAATATGGAGAAGGTAAGGGGGGAATGCTGCTTATATTGTTATATCCCTCTCCCCCAAGGTCAAAGCCAGTTAAGAAAAAAGTCCAGACATCTGGTAAAAATTATTCACTTATAACTAATTCAACAAGTGTCTTCTTCCTCCTCCTCCTCCTCTTCTTCTTCCTCTTCTCCCTTCCTCCTCCTCCTTCTTCTGTTGGTACTGGGGATTAAATCTAGAGGAGTTTTACCACTGAGCAACACCCTCAGCCCTTTTTAGTTTTAAGACAGGGTCTAAGTTGCTGAAGCTGACCTTGAATTTGCCATCTCCTGCCTCAGCCTTCTGAGTTACTGTGATTATAGACATGTGCCATTGCACCTGCCTTCAACAAGTATTTATTTTTTTAATTAAAAAATGTATTTTGTACCAGGTATTGAGCCCAGAGATGCTTAACACTGAGCCACATCCTCAGTCCTTTTTATTTTTAATTTTGAGGCAGGGTCTAAGTTGCTTAAGACCTCACTAAGTTGCTGAGGCTAGCCTTGAGCTCACCATCTGACTGCCTCAGCCTCCAAAGTCCCTGAGATTACAGGCTTGTGCCACCAAACCCAACAACAATTATTGCTCCAGCACTAAGAAAGTGACACTAAGGCAGACAAAATAGTAAAATATTATCTGCAAAGATGCATTTTACAACTTGGCCTAGTCTGAGGCCAAAATGACCTTCTCACTCCCTCTCCCCTGAATTAAATTTATCCATTTAGTCAGACTGAATATTCAGCTGAAAACTGAAGCCACTTCCTCCACACTTTCAATCTGGTTCCCTGCCTTCAATGAGCAGAATGCACTTGGAGAATGCAAGAGTGGGAAACAGAGCAGAATAGCCTGTGAGTTGGTGATGCAAAGAAGAGTCAAACAGGGCTGAATCTCACATATGGAGTGACCTCTTCTCCAGTCTCACCAGTCACCTACATGAGGGGATAGAAAAAGGAGCAGAACCCTTATTCCACATAATTCATGAAGGGTGGTGGAGTTCCTATTTTATGAATAGGGGCAGAAGCATGAAAAGAGGAAAAATTATTCCCTTTGCAATTAATATTGCAGTTTTTAATTTATTCTTGATTTTTTTTTGTTGTTGTTGTTCTAGGGATTGAACCTGAGGGTGCTCGACCACTGAGCTACATCCCCAGCACCTCCCCTTTTAGTTGTTGATGAAATTTTATTTTGTGCATGTATTTATATGCAGTGCTGAGAATTGAACTCAGTGCCTCACACATGTGAGTGAGGCAAGAACTCTATCACTGAGCCCCAGTCCCCTACCCCTTTTGAGACAGGGTCTTGCTAAGTTGCAGAGGTTGGCTTTGAACTTATGATTCTTCTGCCTCAGCCTCTTGAGTAGCTTACAAGCATGTGCCACTATGCCTGGTTTATTCTTGAATTTTGAATATGATAAAGATGAATTTATCTAGATATGCCAAATTGGGTTTTTTTTTTAGTGCTAAGTATCATTATTATTGCTAATTGAGATGGCTGTAATATAGAGGGACCCTTTACTTCCATTAATTAATGCATCCATAAAAATTAATGTCTAGGGGCTGGGGTTGTATTGTAGCTCAATGATAGAGCACTTGCCTAGCACATGTGATACCCAGCACCACATAAAGATAAACAAAATAAAGGTATTGTGTCCATCTACAACTAAAAAAATAAACAAAAATTAACATCCATATCATACTTATTACAGAATTGACTTCAGAGTTCTTTCTACAAATTTGTTTTCTTCATATGGAAAATATAAAAGATGACATTTATAACACGGCTAAACTCTATCTCCTTCAAGTTTTATCTTTGTTTATATACACTAAATCATATTAAATCTGAACCTGAGTCGTCAAATCCTTACTGTGTCAGTCCTGGGCCTGTTTACTCTGAGATGCATTCCTCATGCTTCCTTGCTCTGCCCTGTACTGTTTCCCAGGGTCCTAAGTTAGCTGGTTTCCAGCTGGGTCCTGTCAATGGAAGGTGCTGACTGCAGGCTTGGAGGCAGAAGCCGGGATATTTTTGCCTCAGGCTTCATCTGCTTCAGACAAGGATTCCATGATTCCCACTTGTCAAGTGACCAAGCCATAGACCCCAGAAACTCCACCTCCTCCTTTTATCCCCCAGCTTTCCGGTGGTTCCAGCCTCCTTTTCCTAATCTCTAGGGTACTTTTCAGAGTCCTCAGTAAATTTTTCAGCTGTACCACCTCTATAATCAATTACTTGTATTGAGTTCCACCACTTAAAATTTCACTTTGCAACCTGACCAATGCTCTGGGCTTGAGAAGATTTTCATTAATATCTTCCTCAGATCATGAAAAAGAATCCACTCAAATGAAAGCAGGGAGGAGGGGGTGTGATGCAGACCATTACCAGGTTAGGAAACCTAGCTATAGCTGTTTTTTCTTTTCAAAGTGCATCATAGAAAACTTGTGTCCAATGATGTTAATAGATGGTCATTGCAAAAAAGGGTTCCTTGGCCCAATGTCTGGAACACATTGGGTTAAACAAAGTCAAGTGCAATTCTTCAATTTGAGGTTTGTCATGTAATGTTCTAGTATGTACTATAATTTCTCAAACAGGAGACTATCATACACAGAACTTCTCAAATGCATCTAACCAGAGAACCTAATTTTTCAAGGAATAGCTAACATTTCCCAGGACTATCATTTCACATAACAGTTTGGAAAATGCTGAATAACGACGACCTCAGCCACTCTTTTGGGGGGTGGGTGGGTTAGTACTGGGGATTTAGCCCAGGGGCGCTCAACCACTGAGGTACAACCTCAACCCTTTTTGAGACAGGGTCTTGCTAAGTTGCTGAGGCTGGCTTTGAACCTGTGATCTTCGTGTCTCAGCCTTCTGAGTCACTGGGATTACAGGTGTGCACCACCATGCCTAACTTGGCCCGACTTTTAAAAAATATTTTTCATTGTCAATGGACCTTTATTTATTTATATTCAGTGCTGAGAATCGAACCCAGTGCCTCACACATGCTAGGCAAGCAGACTGATCCACCGCCCCAGCACCTTGGCCAGACTTTTGATAAGAGTTGAATCATTTGGGATAGAAGAGTGCTGTCAATGTTCTTGCTTTTTTATCTACATACTTTAGATATCAGGGTTAAGTAGCTAATTTGGTTCTCTTTATTAAGATTATAGAAATTTGTGTTCTTACTCAAAGCGTGGGAAGAAGGGATAGGATATTAAAACTTGTGTCTGCATCTGTAAAAGTACCAGTAATAAAAATGAATGAAGGGAAGGCCCAAGACTAGGCTATTGGAACTACTCATCTCAATCCTAAAGGCAACAGCATGAATCCAGCCTATGGTTTAATTTGGGGCAGGAATGACAGCATCCTGGTGAGCCCAAATGAAAATCACCACAGTAAGATTAGTTTTTTATTTATTTCAACATCCAGCAGGAAATGCTTTAGAAGTCCTAGACAAAGTGTGGCAAAGCAGGAACAGCAAACAACATGGGTCATACCTAAGTTCTGTTAAGATAATTATCTTGGGCTGGGGTTGTGGCTCAGTGGTAGAGGGCCTGCCTAGCATGTGTGAGGCACTGGGTTTGATTTTCAGAACCACATATAAATAAATGAATAAAATAAAGGTCCATCAACGCCTAAAATAATTTTTAAAAAGATAATTAGGGCTGGGGTTGTGGCTCAGTGGTAGAGCGCTTGCCTTGAATGTGTGAGACATTGGGTTCGATTCTTAGCACCACATATAAATAAAAAATAAAGGTTCATCAACAACTAAAATAAATAAAATTAAAAAAATTTAAAAATATAATTAACTTACCTGAGCATCATTTAAAAAAATATTTTTAGTTGTCAATGGATCTTTTGTTTTATTTATATGCGGTGCTGGGGATCAAACTCAGGGCCTCATACATACCAGGCAAACACTCTATCACTGAGCCACTACTCCAGCCTCATGAGCATCAGTTTCTTTACCTGTAAGAATCTGGAGTTCAGTGATCTCTACATAAGAGATATTAAAACATAGCTGTAAAGTGCTATGCAGATGTTACCTAATAAACTATATTTTAGTCTAATGTGTTCAGCTTAATTGTATGTTCTTTTCCATTAATTTTTTGGGGGTATATTGGGGATTGAACCCAGGGGTACTTTACCACTGAGCTACATCCTTAGTCCCTTTAAAACAAAAATCCCACATTTTTATTGGTGCATTATAGTTGTACACAATGATGGGATTTGTTACATATTCATACATGCAGTTTTTTTTTTTCTTTTTCTGAGACAGGGTCTCACCAATATACTGGGGCTGGCCTTGAACTTGTTATCATCCTGCCTCAGTCTCCAGTGTCTTTGGGATTATAGGTATGTGCCATGGCCTCAGCTCCACATTTTTAAGCTTCATTGTTTAAACATTTTTAACTTGTAATTGTGAAATAACTTCAGAGTTGTTGCAAAGATAGTACAAAGAATTCTCATTTAGCTTCCAGATTCCCCCAAATATAACACACAATCACAGCTCAATTTCAAATATCATAAACTTAACATTGAAATGCTACATATATTAAAGAATATATATATTAAAGAATCTACATATTATAGTTAAATTTTGCTAATTATCCCAACAATGTTCAATATGGTCCAAGATCTGGTTGATGATCATATGGTGCATTATTGTCATCATGTCACTGTTGTTTTGGTTTCTGTTATCTGGGATAGTTCCTCAGTTTTGGTCTTTCATGGTGTTGATGAACTTGAAGATTGCAAACCAGTTAATGAGCAGAATACCCTTCAGTTTGGGTTTGTCTGATGTTTTCTCATGGTTTATAACATTCTGGTGGTTTGTTTATTCATGCCATCAGGGGGTGGTATAATAATGGAAATATAGTGTCCCAGTTAAGTGTACAGATTCTACTCAGAATACCTGGGTTCCACGTTCCACATTTGGTTCTACCAGTCTATGTAACCCTGTTTTTTTTTTTTTTTGACTCAATTTCTTTACCTTTCAGATGGAAAGGTGTCAGTACCTATCTTCTAGGGCTGTTGAAATTATAAAAGGTGTGAACATACACACATAGTGGTTGGAACACAGAGAGTATAATAATTCCTGGCACACAGTGAGTATAATAATCTTAGCTAACATTTCTTCAGCACTTTCCTTTGCACATCAGATGCCGGGCAAAATGTATTCAATTAATTTTTAAAAAGTTACAAAATAATTACCCCCCCCTTTTTTTCTGGCAAGTATTCCTAGAACTCCAGCCCTCATTAGCATGCTTCTAGCACTTCACCCATAGATGCATTCACTGAATAACCATAGTGATAACCTCAGCCCTTAACCTTTCCATATGCTTCTTGTTGAAGGGGCCAAACCACTCAGACCCTCACAACATCCATTGTATTGGCCAATCCTGGGTAGACACAGCAGGGAGGCAGAGAGGGAGTAGCCTACAATGCTGGATGGGGGGGAGGGAAGGAAGCCTGAACAGATTCCAAGAAGCTAGAAAGCATGTAAAACACATCTGTGAACATTTGGTAAAAGACAACGGTTCATTAAAAAGTCAAAGCAACAACAACAAAATCCCTCAACATAAAAATAACAATGCAAGGCTGGGGTTAAGGCTCAGGGGTAGAGTGCTTGCCTAGCATGTTCAGGGCTCTGGGTTCAATACCCAGCACCACATAAAAATAAATTGATTAAAAAAATAACAATGCTTCCATCTGAGTAGCAAATGACATTTTACAAAGCAATTTTGATCCTTTACCTCATTTGATTCTTACCCCTCAAGATACCATTTGTATGGATAGGGGAATGGGTCTAAGTGGCAACCTGAAGCTTTAATTCAGGCGGCGGTGGTGGTGGTAGTGGTGGTGGAGGAGGAGGGGGAGGGGGAGGGGGAGGGGGAGGGGAAAAAGATGTAGTAAATAGAGCTCAAAGACAAACAGGATTAAAATCTAACAAAATGCAGAGACTGAAGTATAAAAATGCAATCAGCATCATTGTAACAACTTGGCAGTCAAGGACAGCAGGGTTTTCCAAGAAAAGGTACATTCATGAGGCCTTGGGTGCAGATTAAGCAATGTAAGGAGAGTGGGAAAAGTATATATGCATACTTTAAAAAAAACAATTTTGTAGTTGTAGATGGACAGCATGCCTTTATTTCATTTGTTTATTTTTTATGTGGTGCCGAGAATCAAACCCAGTGCCTCACACATGCAAGGTAAGTGCTCTGCCACTGAGCTACAGCCCCAGCCCTATATATGCTTTTTAAAAATAAAGTCTATTTCTGGCTATTTAAGAATCAAATAGTTTCAATAGGTTGGAGACAGACCATACATCACACTACTTCTGATGCACCAGCAGCATCAAGCACTGCTATGCACACAGTAGAGTCATTCCCTTATCAATATTTATTTCCTGATCAGGCTGCACATTTACCCCTTTCATTGGTGCATTAAAGTTGTATATAATTGTTGGGTTCATTTTGACATAATCATCCATGCATGGAATTTTATTTAATCCATTTCCTGACTGGATTTTTTAAAACAGTTTTGGTACTAGGGATAAAACCCAGGATCTCCCCCATGCTAAGCATATACTCTACCATTGAGGGACACTTCCAGCCCCCTGGCTGGACTTTCATTTATGCAATAATAAGAAATGGTTTTTAAAAAACTCCCATGAATATCTTACCTTCTCCAAATTAGTTGTTACCACAAAATGCCAATTGAAATTATGTAGAAATGGTCAGCCTTGTGAACTATGTGAAAAGAGAAAACTTATTTCCCATCACCCAAGTTGTTTCCATATTATTTTGATGTCAAACTGAGACATTTCCAAAAAAAGACACTAAAATATCAATCATATCATACCAAAGTTTATTGATTACACCAAAGAAAAATTCTGTAATGAAAAAGGCAAGTTGCATTGATAAAAGATGGCATCACATTCATTTTAGAAAGCAATATAGATGTAAAAAATTGCTTATGTGAAAAATGTAATATTGCAGTTCCACTTTGCAAGCTGAAAAATGATTTTTGTCAACATTTGCATAAAATCTGAACATTTATATGCTGCCTGTTATTAAAAAATTCATCACTAGATTATGAATTTTGCAAATTTTAGGCTTACATTTATACTGTTGCTGGTGTATATGTGGTAGATATGGAATGAATAGTTTCAGTTTAATAGGCAACAACCTCAAACAGTGTACAACAGTTGTGAAAATGATCAGGACATTTAGATAGCTCAAGATTATTCAAATTATAAATATGTGGTTCTGTTATTACATTTCCTCCCCTTCTGTCACAAAATAGGGTGGTCAGATTGTAGGAATACTAGATGGATTATTCCAAATTATTTCATCTGTTAACTTCACACTAGCCATTTTATAGCTCATTAATAAAAATACCTTTCAAAAAAAAAAAAAAAAAAAAAAAAAAAGCCAGGCCCTTCTGAAGGGTCTAGGCCACGATCTTACATATCATTGCCATTCTAAATTTGACCTGTAGTGCTCAGTGTAACATGTAGCTGAAACATGACTCTAAATCTCCTTTACTCTTTCTTGTTGCTAGCAACACATTTTACGTGCAACCAATTTTATTTCTACTATGCTGAATATTCTAATTATGCCAACTCTTTAATGGTTCTAGCATTATAAAAGCCTACTTTGGCTCTTTTATTTGTATTCACAGTCCCTACAGTTCTTCTGAAAAACAACACAGCAACAACTATAAAAACAAGAACAACAACAAGAACAAGAACAAAACATCAAAAGCTTTCCTGGGTTAGACATTTTAGCTCTTTGGGATAGGCAAAGAATTTAAAGACTTTGTCTTTAGCACATCACCTCAAATACAGGCTACCAGAAAACAGCACACTTAGGCAGTTGTGAATGATATCTAACAAAATACTCAAAAATAATACTGACAGAGGAAAACAAATTAAATAATAAAAGGGATAAGTAATGATGAAATGGTTTCTGATAATTAAAATTATATCCTTTCTAGAATTAAAAAAAAATACACCTAAACATTAACACAAAATATATGTGCCATACGGACTATATAAAGATATTGGTAGAGATTGAATCCAGTACTTTTCCAAATCAAGGTACAATCTACACATTAATAATAGTACAGGCATGCCAGAAAGAAAAAGGTAGAAATTGATATGAAAATATTTTAAAAGACCATTTTAATTTAGCAGTCAAATCTGAGACCATTTACATCCAAAATGTGTCTGATTTTACCATTGAATAAAGACATTTCATATTTAGTTTTAAGTGAACTCATTAGGAGTCTAAAGTCTTCTAAGTCCAGCAAGTTGAGGCCCTAACCAAGATCAATTTAACAGTTTAGAATTATACCACTTGCACTGGTCAAATTAGCTATGAGAGAGACACAGAGTCATAGCTCTATAGGCAGAACCAGCTTGGGATGGGTGTCTCTTCTTTCCCAAATTGGCAAGTTAAAAAAAAAAAAAAGGTGCTGCATTATATACACAACTGCAACCTCTTTGAAATAAAAACCGTTTAAAAGGCTAATATTTAGAATGGCTTTATTTTTGTATAAAAATGATCTTACCCACTTTGCCTCAGTTTCCAGTTAAAATTAACATTGGAAAAATCTGTTTATTCCCTATTTTGAGAGACTACTAAATGACTGAAATGTTTTATGCTTTATTTTCAAGTCTAGTAGCCTTACACCCATAAGTGGTACTTAATTCAGAAAAACAAAAACAAACATTTTTTTCTGTTTTCACAATAACAACCAGAGTCAACACTTCCCACACAAGTGTTCAAGGTATTTTTGGGCAAAGATATTCTACTAAGACACAATTAGCATGTGGGTGAACAGAAAAGATGAACTCTTCCATCTGATGCATCGATACCATCTAGTCCTTCAGTATTCAAGTATTCCTTTTGTTTGGAAAAAAAATAATTTAAGATGATCATTCAGCAGGAATGAGAAATGTGATCCAAACAGTCTATGTCTTCTGCCAAGCAAAAAATGTAATACTGTATTTTATTAAAATCTATTCATTCCCATTGCATGACTTCTACTTTATACTATTGTATTTAAATCCATTCACAAAGTCAATGGGTTAGAAGAGCACCCATTTGGTAGTTAAGATTATTCTAACTAAAGCCAGAATTTTAAGTATTCTTGCTTTCAACTTCATATAATTCTTAACTTAGAACTTTGGCCATAATGGCTAATTATAATAACTGTAAATGCTTAGGAGAGTAATTTGGTATTTTAATGGACATTTATTCTGAACCCTAAGACATAAGAGAGTGGTTTAGTTTTTGTTGCATATCGAATATCCTGAGATGATAACTTTTTTGGTGGTTTCTTCATGTTTTCTTTTTTTTAGCTGTAATCACTGTCAATATGCTTGTAGGACAATAACATAGGCAGTTCAAGATTCGGATTCTGAAAAATTTAAAATATACAGTTAAAAGATGTATTTTAATAATAATATAAAACCATCTGTTTAGCATTTTCAAAAATACATCACATAGTAAATTTTGTTATGCAAGTAAAGCAACTGTCTCAACAAACTGTCAAGTTTTATTCACATGCAGGGAAAAAAAAAACAGTGGCACAATTACCAGATTTTAACCCTGTCTTCATTTGTCAGCTGAGTAGATTCAGGCTTGCTTTTTGCTTTTGGATCACTCCAGGTTTCTCCTAATAATACTACAGCTTCTTGAAAACAGGTACATTTTATTTATCTTTTTATCTCTAGTATCTAGTACAATGTCTGGCACATAGTAGATGCTCAGGAAATGTTGAATGAATGAATGAATGGGTTACTTTTTTTGGATGTGCGAATTTTGACAGGAACTCTGAAGATATATTCAGTTTTAGAAGAGTTCTGGGAAAAATTTCTTCCTTTACTGAAGGAAACATGCTTCCCTCCCCCAAACTACTTAAGTTATTTTCCATTTTGGTAGATCATGGGCTATCAGTCAATTGACTCTTCTACTTTTCTTATGTATCATCTTTTTAGAAAATGAACCAAAGAAATTTTTGTAAGGAATCTGTAGATTCTTTTCTGTGCTTTATAAATCATAAAATTCTATAATTCAGAATGGAGTATAATGGACAAACTGATCACTGAATGTATTTCAGGTATATTGAGAAGTAGAAGTCATATGTCTAACTTTGATTTTCCACTCAAACTCAAGCTTTTTCAACCTGAGTAGTGAAGGTCTTAAGGAAAATGCTATTTCTTCCCATTTTGGGATATCATTCTTGACATGGACATTACAAATCCAATAGAATAGAATATCTTTCATTTCTATTTATGTTCCACGTACTTCAGAACCACTACTTGGTATTCAGGCAGCTCTGCAGGGTCATGGTGACTCTAATAAAGTAAGGTTGCCATTCGCATTAAGAGAATATCAAAGGAGTCAGCTGGTTCCCTTACAAACCAACTCAGTGGCTTTTTATCAGCCAAATATTTTCCTTGGAGGAGAAATAATGTTACATGAAAATCTATTCCTGGAAGAAATAACTACATTAAAATTAAAACAATTATTAAAAAAGAACTTTCCTTGGTTCTGTGTTAGCCATTGTAGGAGTTAAGGCCCTGGAGAAGCCAAAAGCTGTAACAGTGTCTGCTACTCAGCCTAGTGCCCCAACCATAGACCAAACTAAAGAAAGCAATCCAGGGGGATACAAAATTAACTGGAAACAGTACAGCTAAAATGCATCTTACAGTTTAGGACAAAGTAATCTGGGACAAAGGGGTCAAAGACTTTGAAGGTTACTGAGAAACAATTCATCACTGAGGGGAAACACACACGTGAGTCATTACAAAATGGGTAAAAAGATGATGAACACAGCAAAAGGAGTCCACTTCCAAAATAACACTGCAGATGCAGACTGTGGTGAACTGCAGGAGGTAAAAGAACCAATGGATTCAATCCATTAGTTTAATTTTCATTCTTTTCCAGAGGGAGGGAGATTTGATAGCTGATGAAAAAAAAAATTGGCATCTGAAGTAGACTCAAACATTAGCCTCAAAGTGAACTGACCCAGAATCTTATTCATGATGATCATTAATTTTTGTGTGTGTGTGATAGATGGCCCTGCTGTAAGCTGTACAGAGTTGTTTCCAAGCTGATATTGTAAGCCTCGTTCATGAATTACTCTAAATTCCCATAGATGGATAAAAGACCTCTAAAGATGTGGGTGCCAAAACCCCTGCAGTGGGAAATGTAGAGTGCACATAAAGAAATCACTCTTGAGTTCAAGGGCTCATCCTATGGTATTTCAATTCCCCCAAATATATATTTTGGGGTCAATGAAATAATATTATATAAAATAAATTTACACATTTTTGGAAATATGAACTGTGAGGCATTTTATATCATTAGGCATGCATCCCCCTGAATGGCTAGGAAAGATTTTACCTCTGAGAGTTGAAACATTTAGCTTGAATAAAACTTGACATTAAAAAAGTTATGATTAGAGTAGACTGATTCATTAACATGTATTTGGGGATCAGACAGTTACAAGGACATTAAGTGTATACCTGCAAACACACAGACACAGCACATGAAGGTACAAACACATTTGATTATTTTTACAAAATTCCGAGAAAAACATGCAATGCTAAACTGACTTGATATTATACAGATGCAATTTTGGAATATTTATTTTCAATTTTCAAAATTGTCTTTATAAATCAGAATTATATTTCATAATGATTATCAATAAGCATTTTCACATGATGGAACAACCATGACAACTTTCCACTTACAAATTAAATATATTGTATCACTAATTCAGTTTTGAAATATGTCTAAAATTTTCTTAGGGGGTTTAGCAAATTTAAAATATATATTTCCTATATTCCAAGTAATGCATCTTTATATTTTTGCAAAGAATAGTATAAAGTTCACCACACCAACAGCAGAGACAATTTAGAGAGTGATATTTTCATTTTTTCTTTATAATGCTGTTAATCTGTTTCTTTAAAGCCAGCCCACTTGTTTAACACTAGGTACCTGTTACAATATATTAGATTCGTCTGAGAATGTTCGTAAAAGAAGAGGTCTGACTGAAGGTCTGGTGGATAATGAGTCAGATGCCCTTCTACAGCTCAGATTTCTCTGTAATAGTGAGGCAAAGATACTTAAAGCATTTGAAGATTGGTTAACCTACCTTGTGATAAAAATGTAAAAGAAAAAATCATTTCCTATAGACTACACTCTTGTGGCCAAAGGTACAAATGATTAATTACACTACATAGCAAATGAGTAACATTCAAATGAATACATTTAAAGGCCTAAGAAAGTCTTCAACTCATATTGTTTTTTGTGGAAGAAGTAAATAGACATTAGTAGTATGTGGCAAACTTGGGTTTTTGAAATGGTACTGGTAGGTTATATGGTAAGATGAGTCAATATGGTTTGATTAGTAAACCTTACCATCCTTTTGGTGAACACCTCTGAGAGTTGTGCTGGTGCTGTATGTCAAAGAGAAATTTGTGCAAAACATTCCTATCCTGGTGAAAATACTAGCTTCTACATGCTATGGCTACTACTGTATACCCTGGATCAATGAAACTGTAGATTATAGTCAAAGCTTTTGAAGATTACTTCCTCTTTAGTGAGACAATTTGGAAGGTGAACAAATGATTCTAAAAAATGACAAAATACTGAGTATCAATAGAAGATATAAAAATGAGTCATGAGAAGTAATTTTTCATAAAGAATCAGAAAATGATGTCAGGCAAATGAGAATGCAAGCAAGTTGGTACATTAAGAAAGGAAATCACCTTATTCACTCCAAGAGAAACTGTGATTGCTGGAAGTTTGAGAAAGCATGAAGATAGTAGATGTTCCTGAGGAAGGGAGGCGTTTCGTTACCTTGTTCACAATTGCACAAAAGGTGGAAAATTGCAGTAGAAAAGTGAGAAATGCAGAAACCAAGGGAAAAAAAAGAAAAGAAAAGTAAATATTCTCTTAGATGTAAGACATTTTAAAAGAAACCTTGAGAATTGGAAGCAGAAATGACATGTTAGTTTTGAAGACGTTACTTCCTGAAGTAAAAGTAGAGTTAGAGTTAAGATTAATTTATTATATGTGCCAGCCACTATTTATCTATGTACCAATTTTAAATTATTTTGTTAATGGGAAGGTATTATTTTAAATAAAATATTCTAAAATGTTTCTCATTAAAATAAAGCTTATCTTTAATCATAATTCACTACCCTACATTTGTTCAAAGTTCATTGGTCACAGAGCTATGTCCAGGGTCCATCCTCAATTATCAATCTACCTTGAAGTTACTCTCACCCCTATCCAACTGCACAGATACATTATGAATGGACTGATTGCCCTTGGACAGCTGCAAGTCAAAAACCTTACCACAACTAACATAATGGGAAAACATTTGGTGGCACCATCGTCCCATCTGCCTTAAACTTCCTTTGTTTTAACATAATTTTATTGGTTTCCCCATTTTTCCTTACAGAGATCTCTTTAGAAAGGTAGGTTAAATTTTACCTAGGTGAGATGTTTCCTTTAAAACCCAGAAGTTCAAAATTAATAAACTATCTAGAAAAATCTAATAGGTTATTTTTTCCTTTTAATTTTGTTTCTGAAATTATAAGGAGACATACAGACTTGGTTTTGGTTTTGCCCAAACAAAACAGAAGATGAGTGGTCAGCTATGAGGATAAGTTGAACTACTGTACTGATCAAGATTATCCATAATATCTTCTTAGTGACTAAGGAAAATAGATTTAGGAAAAGATACCAGCTCAAGTAAAATATGTATCAGACAGAATCTAATAAGAAAAATTTTAAAGACAAATGCTTCCATTTACTCTGTTTTGACACAATTACACTTTTTCCTGTTCATATTTTACCTTAAACAAAGAAAGGTAGTCATATATTGGTAACATGCAAATCACCAACTGATAAAACTAGAGAAAAAAAACATTTTTAGGTTCCAAGAAAAAAATTTTAATTTCTTTTATATTCTATTTTGTGGGCAAAACCCTTGCAGCAAAACTAACATGATACCAAGTCCCCCATCAATGTGTTTAACACGTATAAGTCTATTTAAGATCGAAACTTAAGCACACTTGGTGTGCTTAAAAACTTGTATCCAACCATGAAAGATAAAAGTATTCTGGAAAATCACAGCCTTTGAGATAGAAGTCCCCTGTTTTTCTCCTTTGCTAGCAAAGCAATAAACCATCTTTTCCCTGTTTCTCAATTTAAAAAAAGTATTCTGTGAAGCAGAATTTTAGGAGTTTAATATATTAGGTATTAAGGTTAATTTATAAGGGGAAAAAGGAACTATGAAAGTACAGGAAGCAGTATAAAGCATGAAAAGAGTATCTAAAGCAACTGGTAGTAGGGTGCGATAAGGATGACAGGAGATAATGAGCTGAAACAGTATGAAATTTCCACATTTCTTTGCAGTCATCTAGAGACCTTTCACACCAGCTCAATTAGCAGCATGTCAAAGAGGCCAATGGATAAAGGCCCATCTTAACAGCCACAACATTAGGATTCAATTTCTTTATTACCATTATTATTAAAATGATAAATTGTACTCTCCAATATTTCCAAAGTGCTTTCTTGGGGAATTTTGTTCAGAAAGCTGACATTCTTGTTTTTCCTGTGTTCTACTCAGAAAGAGCTCACTACACAATGAAATATTTCTTCCTATTTGTGCAGAAGTCCCATGTTAGGCATGGTTATGTTCCTAGATCCATTCCCATTTGACCATTCTTCCCATGTTTGGCAGGCAAAGTCAATCCTCTTTCTTCTGGCTGTAGTGGTTTACATGAGAACATATTAAATAAGGACGTGTGGAAATATCAAGTGATATTGGCTAGAAGGTCCAGGTGTATTTGAATAATTTACAGATAGGCAATGACTATGGTTACTTAGAACAACTTTGTGAAATACCAAAAATCCTTAACTTTAAACTACCTTTGAAGTGTTATCTTGCTGTTTCACTGTTCAAAGCTCAATGGTAGTTCCATCATACACTGTCAGTAGCAGTACGGTTATGCAGCTTTGTCACTTTATATGCTAAAGAAAAGCTCTATGGCTCTTAAAAATGGGATTCTGGGACAAAAATTAACCTCACTGCTAAAACTTCAGCTGAAGGTTATGTCCTGAACTATAATCCTTGGGTTAGCTACTTTTGAAGATATAATTCTTTTTTTAAAAAATATTTATTTTTCAGTTTTCAGTGGACACAACATCTTTATTTTTTATTTTATGTGGTGCTGAGGATCTAAGCTATCACCCCGAGCATGCCAGGCGAGTGCGTTACCACTTGAGCCACATCCCCAGCCTGAAGATATAATTCTTTATAATGCAAACATCATGACAGATCTTGGCAGTGTTGGAGGCTGCCATTTTTTTATGGAGGCTTCAAAACTTGAATAACTCAGTTTTGTTATAAAAAGTCATATAACTGATTCTCCTATTCTGTTTTATACCTGCTTCCTGAAAAGAGTTCAATAAGAATGTCCTTTATAACTTGACTAGAGTGAGAGCCTTGTTTGATTCATTCCAGAATTACTAGCATCTACTACAGGAGCTAACTCACAGTGGGCCCTCAGGCAATGTATGCTGAATTGAATGGAATTCAACATAAGGCTTATTCTAAACTGTTAAATATAAATGGCTTAGCCTCTTTCTCAAATGCCATAGAGACATTTTCACTATCCATTTCTAAGTCCCGTTATTTATTTATTTATTTATTTTTTTTTTCATCTTCCATACATTTGATTCAAATGAGTTATGCATTTCCATTTTTACCCCAAATACAGATTGCAGAATCACATCAGTTACACATTCACAATGTTTACATAATACCATATTAGTGACTGTTGTATTCTGCTGACTTTCCTATCCCCTACTATCCCCCCTCCCCTCCCCTCTCATCTTCCCTCTCTACCTCATCTGTTGTTGTTCCGTTCTCTCCCTTCCCCCCCTTTCCCCTCACAACCTTGTATATGTGATTTCGTATAAAAATGAGGGTTTCCTTCCGTTTTTAAAGCAGCTTCCAAGAGCCACATGTGGATAGCTTTGGCACCCCAATTTCCATAAGCATTTCTGGATGTGTACCCAGGGTGCCTAATGATTGAAGTCAGGGCTACCTTCTACTCTAGATAAGGACACAAATCCCATTACAGAGCCTATCAGGATATGAAGAAGACCCAGTATAAGAGAATCTTTTGCCTCCCTTTAAAATGGAGCCAATGCCTTAGCAAGGAATACTGAACAAAGTAGGAAGCCTCTCAAAAATGTTAGACTCTTGATCACTAAGCATAAAGACTAATACATTTTAGGGAAAGTAAGATACCCATTTTCCTTTATTTAGAAGTTGGCCTCTCCTTTTTTGATATGGTCAAACAGATGTGACTTATCAGAATCTCTGTGGCTGCCATGATTCAGTTGGCCTTTATGCATTCATAGGCAATACAATGCTCTTGCATTTTCTCATGAAAAAAGAGGCAGCACTGCTGAGTGCCCACAACTATTTTGCCTCATACGCAACTCTCAAAATCCCACAGAGTCTGAAAAACCATTTAGCCTTTCAGACATAGGATATAAAGAGAGATGTTCATCAGTAGGTGGTTCAACAAATGTTGATTCGTTCAGTGAGCATATGAATGAGTGAATGAGTGAATGAATGAATGAATGAATGAAAATGATTATGGAAAATTTCCTGGTTCTTCTAACACATTAGCATGCCAAGCTGTAGCACAGATACTAGAATTCCTCCGATCATGGATATAACCCATGGTAAATTTGATCTTAAATACTTGGCAACATTGTATGCTGCTAAATAAAAAGGGCTGCAGTCCCAGAATTTCATACTTTCAACAGAAGTTTGGAATCTGCTGTTTGCATGGAAAGAAAATGCTCTAAGTCTTTATCTGTGATTTCTTAGTAGCATCCCTCCAATGGCTTATATAGATATCACCTCCAGCCAGTATCTAATTTTTTAAAAAAAGAAGACCTAAGTAAGAGGATAAGATGATATGTTAAAAAATATTTGATTTCAGAGATTTTGTACCATCTTTAGAACATGAAGCTGGATGTGAGCCATTATTTAACATAGCTCCATTATCCCAAATAAGAAAAACTTCTAGAAGTACCCCCAAAAGTATATTATCAAATAAGGATAATGAAAGAGCAACTCAGAGATCCTCCTTTACAAATTCTTCATTATACAAATAGGCACTAAACCATTACTGCATTTTTTATTTGGCTTCATGCAAATTGCCACTTACACCAGTCTGGGAGGAACCTGTTGTATTGACCTGTTCAATTGATATTAAGGTATAATCAGATAATGAGAAAACCACTTTTCCATCCTAAAACTAAAAGCCAGGCTGGAGGGAGTTAGCTAGAGGGCTATTGGAAGGATTAAAGAGTGAAGTAACATAGTCTTATCTAGACTAACATTACTGTGTCCAGTTTCAACCTATAAGGCATACAAAATGAGGGAGTTCAGGGCAATTCTGACCACCTAACTATACAGACTGGCCTTAAATAGAAAGAATCAGTGTAGAATATGCCACTGACAGTTCCCTTTTAATTGGGGCTGACCCTGACTTGTTACATGAAGTTCCTCTTTTGTACTTCTAACCAATGAAGATTTTCCCACTGTATTAATTTTAGATCTTCATATCTACCTAATGTCAACCACTGAATTCTGTCAACAATAATGCTCCATGATCTATCAGTTTCGTGGCCTGGTTGGCAAATTTGATCAAATACCTTAGGTAGTTATAGCTTAGAATATTTCCTGAAAATACTGTGTTGAGGAGCTATAAGACCTAGGTGATGTCAACATAACAGAAACAGGGTTTTATTATAGCAAAGCTAGCATTGGCAGAAATATGACATATTTGGTCAAAATCTACCAGAGGTTTTATTTGCTAGGCTAATCTATCCTTTTCACCTTAAAGGCCTTTTTAAAAATGTTCAAAAGATATCAGATAATGTGACAGAATAAAATAATTTCTCATTCCCAATAGGAAATTTGCAATTTAATAGGAAAAAAATAAAAACACACTCATAAAACAATCTTGAATTTTTATAAGTGTGTTTGGAAGGATAAGGATGTAGAAACCATATCCAGGGAATTTTCTTTGGTTTAAGTATACTGCTGGAAAGACAGGGCTAGAAGCAACACAGAGATTAAGCAGCACTATAATTAAAGGAAGGGGAAAGGTTTAAAAGAGGCAAATTGGGATTATCAACTTAAAAAAATCTGCAAACAACCCACAGGGAAATTTCTAAAGTTAAAGCTGAAATGTTGGTGTGGAAATTCCTGGTGGGAAAATTCTTGGATAAATAAAAATGAAACCATGTTTTCCTTTTTAAATTCCATATGGAGCATATGAGATACTCCATATGGATTGCTAAAGGTCACATAGAACACTATTAAGGAATCTACTTACCACCTGCATTGGATAACGAAGTTTTTACTATACTTTTTATGCAGAAGAGGAAATTAAGTGATGAACCTGCAAGGAGGGGTTTAACATGCTGTAACTAATGCAATTCTCTAAATACAGTTTTTAGTTCATGGCAGATATTGAAGCCCCTTCCAAAAATTAGGTTAAATTTTAAACAGTTCTTACCCTGGCACTTCTTCTTTTTACATTCTTTAATACTATCAGGAGAATTTCAGGGAAAAGGCTGATAAATATTAGAAGAATTATGGCCAGCCAAGTGGATACAGAAGATAGCATTTGAGCAAATACGAAATACATTCTCTGTTGTTTGAGGAAAGGCCTGGAGTGGAAAGAAAATACATAATGGAAAAACAAATGAGTTCCTGTCAAGAGAAAACAGAAGTTTAATTGAAACTGTCTTTTGTATTTAAAAGAAATCTTCCTTATACACATTAATAAAAGAAATTTCTCTAGAATGTCCCCAAAGTGGTAAACATATTTCATTTACCAAATGTTTGGAAAGAAAAGGAATGAGAATCAAAGGGAAAAAATAATAAAATTCATCTGACTTGAAAACAATCAGGCAATCAACTATAAAGCTGCCAACTGGTGAATATTTATGTGCATTAGAAAATGCTTGAGCTTCAAAAATATTCAAGAGAAATGATAGTTAATTTTTATCCTAATAGGCATTTTATTTCCTCAGCTGTCTTGTTAATGAGAATGCATTTATGTTCCTCATTTAGTGCTCTTCATTTAGAAGTTTAAAAGACATTTTTATACCACTCCCCTTGAAAATCCTATGTAAATACAAAAAGGATTGTAAAGCTTACAGTCTCTCACAAATGAGAGTAATCTGTCATTATCATCTGCAAATGTACATTGGGCAAAAGGTTTCTAGACAGTAAAATACCACTAATAGGTCAGTAAGCCTTGAAATCCAGAAATCCAGAGGACCCTTCATTCTGAAGTTAGACTTCATTCCAATTCATTCACTGAACTGTTAAGTGGCCATTAAGAAGCCCGGTCTCCCTTCTCCTGTCTAGAGCTGAGCCATAGAGAACCTCAACAGGCTAACTTAATTTTGTTCTAATTTGAGGGGGAGGAAGAGGCTCCTTAAGATCAGAATGCACATCATATACTATCTTCGGATTAGGAGCTCTAGGTAGATAACCAGTTGATCCCATTTACTAGATCACAGATTATATACCGTCTGTGCTGAAGGTAAATTGGTTTCTTATTTAAAAACTTACATTTGTGCTCCCTTATACATCACAGTAGAAATCAAGCTTGTGGCTCTACATATATAAGGACTAGATTGTGGAATAAAAGTTGGTAGATTAGTGAGGTAGAGAAATTCCTGAGGCCTAAATTGGCCTAAGAGGCTAAACAGGCTTTCTAGGAAAATTCTATCATACAGAAAAAAGACTGTTGCAAAACACCACCCTACTCTTAATTCTACAAAGTGGCCTGAATTAAAATTTTAGGTAATTAAGTGAGCCATACCAAAGGTCCAACAGAGCTAGCCATAGGGTATTCCTTTGCAACATACCCCCCGATACTCTGATTAATATTTCTAGATTTTTTTTCTACTTTGATGTTATCTGTGGGGCTTTGCAGGAAGGATTGGATTTGGGGTTCAGAAATCATCATTCTTACTGCATAACCCCAAAGATGGTATCTCAGTGCTTCAGGGTAAAACATGTCCAGGGACATTAACTGCAATTAACATTCAGCTGAAGTTTTGCATAATTTCATACAGTAGCATAATATGGCTAGCTCTGTAAAAGGACAACATTGCAGGCAACAAAATATACATTTGTTCCTCCTTTATTCATGGGGAAGAAGTCCTAAGACCCCCTGTAGATGCCAGAAACCACAGATACAACCAAACTCTCTCTTTCTACATATTATTTTTTCCTAGAATGAATGCCTATGATTAAGTTTAATGTATAAAGTAGGCACAGTAAAAGATTAACAATAATAAAATAAAATAATCATAACAATATACTGTAATAAAAGTGCCAGTATCATTATTCTTGTGTTTTGGGGTCATTATTAAATAAGTAAGGGTTACTTGAATACAAGCATTATATTACCATTTCTTGTGGAAATTTTGCATAATTTTCAGATGTTGATTATACAATTCATAGAATTATGATACTCTAGGCAGATCTACAATAGCATATTGCCTTTGCTTAATCAGCTTTGATTCATTTGTATATTAAAGAAAACAGACTTTCTTCAGTTTTGATGCTCTCAATCATTACCTATAGAGGTGCCAAATATATATACTTTCTGAAGCTTATACTTTCTTAAGTGATTAGGTTGTTCATATTTTCATTTCTTAAGGCTTTTATAAGAAAAGCTTTTCAAAACAGAGTTTAATTAATCCTCAAGGAATATAAACATAGTCTTCACATCTCTGTAATAAAAATGTTTTATATGTATATAAGATTTTGCACAAAGCCGTCAAAATATGTAATCTTGGAATCTCATCCCATGGCTTACTCCAGCTTTGCTCCTTGTTGCTGGCATCCTTATCAGAAGAAGCCATTGATTAATGGAAACAAATCTGATATTTAAAAAACAAATTATGGGCCTTGGGGAGTAAGGAATGGAGATATAAACACAACTTATTTTCATTCCTTATCCCTCCCCTTATCACAAGTTATGGGTCTATCACTGGACTCATCTGAGGTAGGATACACTCTATTTATCTCTGTCCTATAGAGTACTAAGCACAAAATGGATTCTGAATAAACACCTTCTGAACTAGGATGAACTAAATGAATTTTGAGGCTAAGCTGTAGAGTCTGCCTACCCCTATCCCAAAATAGTGAGATGATGATTAAGATATAACTGAGTATTAAGTGGAATACATCCTATACTCTTGAGCACATATGTTATGACATGAATGACAGGTATAGAGTCAGCACTCATATCTATGGGTTCTGAATCTGGCTTCAAACAACTTTGGATCAAAAATATCTGAAAAATAATGTTTGTCTATACTGAACATATGCAGACTTTTTCCTGACATTATTCCCTAAACCATATAGTCTAACAACTATTTACATAGCATTTTCACAGTATTAGGTACTATAAGTCATCTAGAGATGATATAAAGTATATAGGAAGAGATAAATAGGTTATAGGCAAATACTGTGCTATTTTAAATATATAAGGGACTTGAGCATCTGAGGATTTTTGTATACACAGGGAGATCCTGGTACCAAACCTCCACAGATACTGAGGGACAACTATACACTTTAAACAGAAAATAGGGTACAGATGGATTAACAGTATATAAGGCCAAATTATCAGGCAGAAAATTCAGAGGATTTCTACTGGAGATCACATGGGAGGTCTTGGTAGAAATTAGTTTCACTTCAAAGATTTGGACAGGGGCTACCAAAGGGAAGTCCTTTTTGAGTGACTATGAACTCCATAGACTTGGATTTGAAATTTTACCTGAAATTAGTAGCATTACAAACTGTAAGTAACCTCTATTCCATTAATATTAAAGACTTGCTATCATATATAATCAAAACCTTAATAAAAGTATAATGTTTACATAATATACATATAGTTATTTATATACTGCTCACAGTTGTATAGCTGCTTACCAAATAATTCCTCCCCAGAAGAATGAGAAAAATACATAAAAGGCTAAAGAACCCCAAATCACAAAGTGATTTATCCATGTCCAGAATCGAGTATCCAAGGCGAGCTGAAAAGATGGAGCACAAGGGATTTTATGATGAGTACAAATTATACCAGGCAATAAACAATGATATCTGATAACCTGCACACAATATGATAGCTATGACAAAATCTAGCTTTGGATAGAGATTTAAGAGAAAGTTAAACTAAAAGAATAGAATGCAAGCCTTTCAAAGAACTAAGGTGAGACAGTTGAACACTATACTAACACCTCTCAATTCTACACTGTAAGCACAGAGGTGTGGTCAAGTCATATAGCGGTGGGGCTGCAGATGCCTCAGAATTGTGCAATGGGTGAGAAATAAAGTAATGGTAGTATCCAGGAAGCTGGAGCCCCAAGTCTTCAGGTAGCAGTGGTAAGGGAAATTAATGAGAAAAGGAGGCCTAGTTGGTAGAGACAGGTATGCTATAAAGCAACAGGAGTGGGAAGGGGCTACTAGGAAGGGGAGACATATTATATAAGGAGTTGTGAAAGCTCAAACAACAGAGTTGTCATTAAATGTAAAGACAACTAGCTGTATGCATTTTACATCATGTAGCAATGGATCATGGGCCTAATGATATTGCATGCCTTTCCAATTGTAAAACCTGTATCTATTCCATTAAATTAACAGAATGTTCAGTTGCTTTGGATTTTAAGTTCTTCATGTTTTTGTGAGGAATGATTGTTTTCAGATTGTAGTATCTAAGGTTTTCAAATATGATCTAAAAACAAAATATGTTCTGGTCTGCTTGCTTAAAACTTCTGGTTCATATATCCAGAGCATTTATTTCTTGTAGAGGAGGTGGTGTTTCCACTTTGTTACTTGCTGTGACACCATGGCCCTCATCCCTCTGTTACAGTTTCTCGTTTGTACACAGGATGTTGATAACATTGTTAAGGCAGTCTCATCTTGAATTCCTACCCTTTCACACTGCTAGAGAAAATGTCACAATAGTATTCATCCAAAGGAAGAGGAAACGGATATCTTTTGAGTTACACACGAAAGATGCTGCAGTAAGGTTGACTTTAACTATGAAGGGTGCTGGGAAGCCCTGAGGCCATATTCAAGGTGGGGGTGGGGAGTTGATTTAAAATCATGATCCTGTGAAGCATAACAACAAATAACAACCAATATTTGTTAAAATGAGCACACTCAATGTGTCAGATGTCATTCTAAATGCTTTAAATGCATTTATTAGTTGACTCCTAAGAAAGGAAGGTGCTACTTTTGACTCCATTTTACAGAAGAGGACACTGAAGCACAGTAGTGAAGTTACTTGCCCAAGGACACAAAGCTATTAAGCAGCCAAACTGAGATAAATTTTAACATTTCTTTTTAAAGTCAAAAATCTGAGAGAAGTGATAAGCAATGTAAACATGTTAGCTATATTGGGTATGAAAAATGAATCAGGATAAAAATTTAGACAAAATGACTAGAGAGGTCCTATGACAATTATACTTCTTGATGTTGGTTCTGACCACTGGACATGTTCACTTTAAGGTATTTGTTCTTGGACCCTATATAAAGTGTTTATTATTAGAATGATCAAAATAATTAAGTGTTCAACTATAACAGAGTTTCTACTCATAAGCTTCATGGTTGCATGTAAATACCAATGATTTTGCCCAAATTAACCTTCTTATATGTAATCTTATCTGCTATCTGCTATATGTACTTATGCACTTTTATCAATAACATGGATAAATTTCAGTGGTGAATACGTTTTGTAAAATTTCTTTACTACTAAACCCTTTTTATACATACCATGCTCATAGACACCTATTTAAGTGTTTTAAATATTCAAATTCTTCTTAGGCCAGGGGTTCTTAAACAAAAGTCTCAAATACTTAACATAAAAATATACACACATATACTCAGAAAATCACAGCCTGTTTATATGCCACTAATCATAATGTCTTAAAAACAGCAATTAAGAAACAGATTTTCAACATAAAACAAAATATAGAGGATAGATAATACACTAGAAAAATGGATGACAAATATATAGAAATGCCCAAATCCTCAGCATCATGTACTTTTTAGTAAGCATTCAAAAGGCTGAATAACAAGCAGCAACAAAAATAAAGATCAGGAGACAAAAATGATATTAGAATTAGACCAGACCTTATTACAAAAATGGTCTTAATGTACTTGAATAAGTAAAAATCTAACCTTCAGAGTTACAGTGAATACTAAGACTGTAAAGACAATAGTCCCAAAAGTCCAGTTTCCGTATACCTGAAAAAGATTAAATAATTATGTGTACCATAAATATACAAGCTTGTTTTAAAAAATTAAAAAGTCAACTTTAATCCTGCATGTATCTGACACAGATTTTTATATGAATTTTGTTTAAGAAAACAACTCATCAATAAGATCAAGTCACAATGCTGGATTTTTTTGTGCCCTAAATTTTCATGAACAGGTATAACACTGTGGCCGTTAGGGTTTATTTCCATTATTCAATGCAGCATGAAACATGGAACTCACTGGTTTGAGAGACAGAGAGAGAGAGAGAGAGAGAGAGGGAACAAACCTATTCCATTAACAGTGATATCCATCAAAACAAGTCATTTAGATGACTTATATCTCTAAAGAGTTTGATATCAGCCTTTCTTATCTATAAAGAGTTTGATATTGGCCTTTCTTATAATATCACTAAAGCTCTCACATTAGCAATAATTTGCAGACAAATGGACTCACATTTTTTTAAATTAGTAATTTTTGGGTTATAAATACTAGAGCTTGTCAGCATATGCACATTAAAGAAAAGCAAATACCACTATAAATCCAAACGATGGCAATGAATGGCACATATGCTTACCAAATGCTGTCAAGATCTGAATGCGTAACATTAAAACAGAAAATGAGATGTAAAAGGTTTTTAAAAAAATAAAAACAAAACCTTAAGTTTAATCGAAGCAAAAAATGGATTCAATCAAATCATACATGGATGTTAATGTTTAGTTGCTGATAGCAGTTCTTACCATTTTTGTAATTTTAACACTTAGAAGGATGGTAACATACACAGTAAAACCTTTACATTGGACTTTGTGAACTCAAAATGGATAATGAATCAGAAAGAGGCTGAGTTGATGCTTCTTATGTCATTTTCTGGGCAAATGAATCATGTCAACAGGCCTGGAGAATGGAAAGTATGTGCCTAATTTGGAGCAAATTCTTTTTTTGGTGAGGGTGAGGGGAGAATACTGGGGATGAACCCAGGGGTGCTTACTACTGAGCTACATACCTAGCCCTTTGTATTATTATTTGTTCTAAAAACGAGACAGGGCCTCACTAAGTTGCTGAGGCTGGTTTCGATCCTCCTGCCTTAGCCTCCCAAGCCACTGGGATTATAGGCATGTACCACTGTGTCCAGTGGGAGTAAATTCTTCTTAAGCAGTAGTCATCTATATATAATTTATGCGCCAAAGAAAAGTGAAAGTCACAGAATCAGTCGTAAAGCTGAAGGGACCTGAGAAATCACAAAACTGATTTGTTCTTATTGACGGGCAAAGTTTACTTGGAAAGCTGATGTAACTTTACTAAGATTTAGCAGGACACTTTCCTTGGCAAGGGCTACATGTATCTACTCTAAAGCAGATCTGCATTTCCCCAACAATTACTTTAGAATTAATAATTTTCATGGATTCATACTAAATTGATTTCTGCTAGTCTAAACTAGAGAGGATTTGCCTAATTTCAAAGTATGATACAAATTCACTGAGTCCATCACTTTTGTAATAGATGTTAATTGTGTAGGTTCCAGACACAGTTATTATACTCTGTAAATTATTTTTGAACCTTACCTTTTGCTTTGCATTATGATTATAAAGAATGATCAAAAGGGGCTGGGGTTGTGGTTCAGTGGTAGAGCTCTCGCCTAGCACATGCAAGGAGCTGGGTTTTATCCTCAGCACCACATAAAAATAAATAAATAAATAAAGAGGTATTGTGTCCAACAACAACAACAACAACAACAACAACAACAACATGACCATAAAAGAGGAATACCAGAAATGGGAAAGAACAACATAGTAAAAGCAGCATGCAAGGCAGTATGCTCAGTTTCCCACTCTGTAGCTGCCATGAAAAAGGCATCCTCTGTCCCCCACAAGTAATTCTCTCCTAGAGTACAGCCAGGGCAAAATCATTCTAATGCAGCTGCTGACTGATATAGTCATTTGTGAAGAAGGCACTGGCAGGACCAGTGTAGCCTTTCTGGGAGAACACTAGGCTCCCAATTAGAAGGAAAGAACGGAAAGAAAAGAACTCTCTCTCTTCACTGCTTGGTGCAACACTCCATAGATATTGCAGCTATTCCCTTCAAATCCAAACTTGGAAGGCCACAAGTGGGGCTTTGTTTTAAAACCCTTCTCATATCAAAGTGCAGAGGTCCAAAGTCTGAAGTTCCAAGAACTCTGTTCACCTAACAAAAATCATAGCCAAGTTAAGCTTCTAGAGGGTTTGTACATAAGCTCTCTAGTTAGCACAAAAAGTGATTTCTTATTGTAACACTTCCATTACTTTAAAGACATTGTGAAAATAAATAAATATTGTATTTTGAGAAAAATAGTTTTCAAAATGATTATAGCAAGAGTATAAAGACAGAACCAATGCCTAAGGAAAAAAGAAAAGCCATGCTTATAATACTTAAAGATGTAATGACATTTCTTTTTACCTTTCCATTATCTTCTAGGGATGCAGTCTGAAAAAGAAAGTAAGTCCCAAAGAAGAACACTGTCCCTTCAAAGGCAGCCAGAAATGTCCAATACAAGAAGGGAACCAACTGTAGCATAGCATTACCAGAAATTTTCCTATTGAGAAATGGGGGGAAAAACAGGTTAATCAATCTCTGTAGGTTGTTTGTTTAAAGATGAAGTGAAACACCAAAGGTGGGCACAGGATTTGATCCTTTTATAATGAAGAGAGCTACCCCAATGGATTAAAAGTTTTTTGGTAAATACCCAGACTAAGCTGAAGGTTGATCTTCATGTAATCACTCCCTGACAACTAGACACTACAGTAAACTGTCAAAGTGCTTCTACAATTCTGGCTGCCAACAACAATAACATCATCAATAATAATTACCTCACATTTAATGATTTATTTATTATGTGCTAAGAACTGGGTTAAATGTTTACAAACATATTAACTATTTTTAATCCACATAAAAAAAGAGGGCTGGGGTTGTGGCTCAGTGGTAGAGCACTTGCGTAGCATGTGTGAGGCACTGGGTTTGATTCTCAGCACCCAATATAAGTAAATAAAATAAAGGTCCATCAACAACTAATTTAAAAAAAACTATGTGAGATAGGTATTATTATTATTACTTCCATTTGTAAACAATGAGGAACCTCAGAAAGGTGTAACATAATGGTTCCTAAACTTTGACGTAACTTATAATCACCTATGGATCTTTAAAAGATACTGAAAGTAAAATACTGCATATTCTCATTCATTTGTGAAAGGCAAATGAATGAGAACTATAGTAGAGATCATGAGAAGATAGAAAAGGTTGGGGGAAGGAGGAGAGTGAGAGGGTAGATAATGGGTTCAAACACACAGAGGGGAAGAAGTAATTCTTATGTCCACAGCACAGTATGGTAACTAAGTCCCAATTAATTAGATATTTCACAATAAGTAGAGGAGAAAAGTCTAAAGGGTCCCAGAACAGAGAAATGATAACATTTGAGGAGAGGGAAATGGAAATGCTAATTACCTGATTTGATCATTATACATTTTATATATATATATATATATATATATATATATATATATATATATATATATGGATTATAATAATCCCATAAATAATTACAAATACATGTTCATTTGAAAATAAACATTGATGCCTGGCTCCCATTCTCATTATGTTTGTTTGTTTGTTTGTTTATTTATTTATTTATTTATGCTGTACTGGGCATCTTAGTGAAATCCTGTCTCTAGGATTTCACTGCTGAGCTACATCCCCAGCCCTTTTATCTTTTATTTTGAGAAAGGGTCTTGCTAAATTGCCAGGATGGCCTTGAACTTGTGATCCTCTGCCTAAGCCTCTGGAGTCACTGGGATTATAGGCATGTACCATCATACTTGGCTTTATTCTTATTTTTGAGACAGGGTCTTACTAAATTGCCCAGACTGACCTTGAATTTGTAATCTTGGTGCTCTCAACCTACCAAATGGCTGGGATTATCAAGCATGCACCACTGCGCCCAACTTTCAATCTGATTTAATTGGCATGATCCTGACCACCAGGATCTTTTTAAAGCTCTCAAAGTAATTCTATTTTATTTTATTTTTGGTGACTCTGGGGGTCAAACCCAGGGCCTTGTATATGTGAGGCAAATGTTCTACCACTGAACTACATCCCTAGCCCTCCCAAATTAATTCTAATGTGCAGTAGAATCTGGGAATCATTAGTAGGAGCAAGCCAAAGTTCACTCAGTAAGAAACAGAGCTATATATACTGTCCTGATCTTAACTGTTACTAAGCTTTCTAACTACAGTTGTTAAAATGTTTCTTTTAATCAAGTTTTCTTCCTTGAAATTTAATCCTTAAATCTTAGTTTTCCATCAAGTAAAATAACATGTTTGAAGCTGTATAATGATGTTTTATAAATGACAGGTGAACAGATCAAAGTTTAAATCTGTCAAGAAAAATAGCACATTCTAGTCGGGCATAGTGGTGCATGACTGTAATCCCAGCAGTTTGGAAGGCTAAGGAAGGAGGATCATGAGTTCAAAATTAGCCTCAGCAACCAAGTAAGGCCCAAGCAACTTAGTGAAATCCTGTCTCTAGTCTCTAAATCAAATTTTAAAAAAAGTCTGGGGATGTGGTAAAGAGCCCTTGGGTTCAACCTCTAGTACGAAACATACAGAAAAAAAAAAACAAAAACCAAGCAAGCAATAAACAAAACACATTCTATCTGGGTGCACAAGTGCACACCTGATAATCCTAGCAACTCAGGAGGCTGAGGCAGGAGAATCTCAAGTTCAAGGCCAGCCTCAGCAACTTAGCAAGAGCCTGTTTCAAGAATAATAATAAAAAAAAGTGGAAGGGGCTATTTTCAGTACAAGTCAGAATGTGAAATAATGCAACTTTTACCTATTACATTTTCCAGGTGCATGCAGTAATCTGCAATTCTGCAGGTGCTGTTGAACTAGAAAAATGTCAGGAGAAAGAAGTGGCCACTTCACAAAAACAAGCTCTCCCCACAGCCAGTAGTCATGTTTCCAAGGCAACCAGGAACCATGGGGAAGGGACCTTCCCTAAAGATCCTTGCAGGGAGTTCCCAACAACTAACTGCCAACCAATGTGGCTTTTAATAGTCACTAACTTGACTGAGGCAAAGAGGGCAAAAGCAGGAAATGGTTTCTGTCTTTACAGACCATCTGTGGGAATTACATTACAAACATTGGGAAAAACAGCAGGGATATCATAATATATATCATAATATTAGGTCAGGTTTTCTTGCTGCACTCTGATGAGTGAAGAAACTCTTGAAAATACAATAGGGCAGTCAACACAAAGGAAAGCATGAATGAGAATGAAGATTCTGGCAAAGGCTGACCAGCAGCACTGCCCAAGCATTCTTGTAAAGTGACATGTAGCAAATGCACCTTTTAAAGCTGCAGAAGAAACACATTACACTTGTTCCTTTCACAGAAAATTTATGGTTTACTTTCACAATTTCTCTTAATATGAAAATATCCAATTATGTATTATTTCACATCAAAGTGTTTGGAAATGCCTGAGTCACTAAATCCACAAAGGTGATATGTATACTATGCTATGTAGTACTACCATAAAAATTAAGTGGTTCACTAAAAAGAGCATCACATGCAGATAGACCAGTACTTCATGTTCACAAAGGAATAATCAGAATAACTGAACAATCTACAATCCAGTGATAGGTTGAGAGCACTGTTTGATAAAAGCAGGCACTTACTACTTACAAGTACAAGGTTAGGAAGGAAAATTGCACTTTGGTCTGGGCAATAGGCATACCATAATCTTCATTTTTGCCTAATTCATAACTTATAGCTGCAATTCAATAATTAAAATTTCATGGAAATCCTTATAATATTTGCACCCAACAGCTTTTTTCAGGCTCTCAAGATTTTTTTAAAATATATTTTTAGTTGTAGATGGACACAATAACTTAATTTATTTATTTTTATATGGTGCTGAGGATCAAACCCAGTATCTGACATGTGCGAGGCAAGTACTATACTACTGAGCCACAACCCCAGCCCTCAACGTTTTTAATTTATAAAAACACTCAGCATAGTCCAGAAAGTATGTGGAGGAAGGCATTAGAATAATGAGATTAACAGCTATACCAACTGAAAAATGATTATGTGTTACTGCTTTTAAAGTTCTTTTATTTGTAGTAACTCATTTAATCTTCACAAACCCATTGTTACTACTGCTGCCCATGTTTTACTAAAGATAAAATTAAGACACCTTCTGGGTAAGTAACCCATACAAGGTCACATAGTAAGTGACAGAGGCAGAATTTGAGCCCAGGTTATTAGCCTGAGTTCTGAGTGGCACTGAATGGGAGGGATTCTGTTCACTGCATCCAAATCCTACTTCAGACAGAAATGGGTACACTACTGGATTTAACTCTAGTGATTGAAAACAACTGTAGTTCAAACAATGTTTGAAAACCTCTGGCCTGTTGGAAAGAACAAAGGGCTGCTCATCAGGACTGAATTTTGATCTTCATTTTACCTCTGGTTATACCTGTGTCCTTAGGAAAGTCATTTCTGGGCCAACGTTCCTCATTTTCAGAGAGTGTGATAGTTGAACTCTATAAATCAAGGTTCCTTTTTTCCTTTTGTGGTACTGGAAATCTACCTCACGCAGGCTAGGTGTGTGCTCCACCATGAGATAAGTCTCTAGACCTTCAGCAAGGTTTCTATGATTCCCCTCTAGATCTAATCATCCATTTACAACAAATACAGGAATCAGCAGAACAATTAAACAATGCTGTTAAGATGCAATCAGCAAACTCTAGATTGGCAGAACTTTACAACATAAAGGATCTGATTTTGTCAACAAATTATGAGGTTAACCTACAGATTAAGAGAGATTCAAGGGGCTGGGGATGTGGCTCATGCGCGCTCGCCTGGCGCTCGCCTGGCATGCGTGGGGCCCAGGTTCGATCCTAAGCACCACATACAAACAAAGATGTTGTGTCCGCCGAAAACTAAAAAAATAAATAAATAATAAAATTCCCTCTCTCTCACTCTCTCTCTCTCACTCTCTCTCTTTAAAAAAAAAAAAAAAAAGAGAGATTCAAGAAGCATATTAACCAATTGCAATGTGTGGAACTTATTTGGAACTGATTCAAATAAGAATAGTGTTAAAAAAATGAGCCAACTGAATAAATTTGAATGACTGAATATTTGATATTAAGGGCTTAAATTTAAGTGATAAGGTATTGTTATTTTAAGTCCTTATCTTTATGAGATACAAACTAAAATAACCTTTATATAATATTTGCTTCAAAATAAACCTGGGATAGAATAGATAAGGTTATTAGTGGAATAGGCTTATTGATAAATTGACAGCTATTGAAAGTGAATGGTAAGGTCAGGGAAGTTCATTATATAATATTATTCTCCAAAGGGTAAATGCTTTTTTTTTTTGGTGCAAGACCTAAAAAGCATTGGAAACAAAAGCAAAATTAAACAAATGAGATTGAAACAAAATAAAAATACTTCTGCACAGCAAAGGAAATAACACAGCGCAGAGACATCCCATGAAATGGGAGACAATATTTACAAATAATACATGTGACAAGGGATTTATATTCAGAAAATATAAGAAACTCCAAAAACTCAATAGCAAAAACAGAACAAAACAACCCAAGTAACCTGATTTAAAAATGGCAACAGATCTAAACAAAGATTTCTCAAAAGAAGACATACAAGTCAATAGGTATATGAAAAATGCTCAACATCACCAGCCATCAGGGAAATGCAAATGCAAATCAAAACTATAAAGATACCACCTCACTCCAGCGAGAATGGCTAACATCAAAAAAAAAAAAAAAAAAAAAAAAAACAAGTGCTGGGGAGGATGTGGAGAAAAGTGAATCCTTGCACATGTTTGGTGGGAAAGCATATTAGTAGAGCTATTATGAAAAATAAAATGAAGTTTCTTCAAAAAAAATAGAAATAGAACCACTATATGATCCAGTGATCCCACTCCTGAGTATATATCCAAAGGAAATAAAATTGGTATTTGAAGAGATATCTGCACTACCATGTTTACTGCACCACTATTCACAATTACCAAGATTTGGAATCAATGTAAATGTCCATCAAAGGATGAATGGATAAAGAGAATGTGGTACATATACATGATTTAATACTCATCCATAAAAAGAATAAAATCCTGTCATTTGTGACAACATAGATGAAAGTGGATGTGATTATAAGCCAGGCACAGAAAGGCAAGCACCATATGATCTCACTAATATGTGGAAAAAAGTTGATCTCATAGAAGTTGAGAGTTAAATGATGCTTACCAGAGGCTAGAGAGAAGAGGGGGAAGGGAAGGATATAGAAAGGTGGTTAACCAATGCCTAAGTTATAATGTGATAACAGTAAGAATCTCTGGTGTGTTATTACATAGTAGGGTGACTATAGATAACACCTATGCATTGTATATGTCAAAAAACACTAGAAGAAAGAATATTGCATGTTTTTACCATGAAAAAAAAAAGATAGATAATTGAAGAGACAGATATCTTTAGCCTGATTTAAACATTATATAGTATATGCATGTGAGAAACAGCACTTAGTATGTATGATTTTTATGTCTGATGTATAAAACAGAGTACTGCATACTTTTGTATATATTTGAATTGTTCCTTAATACTTTTAAAATTATAAATCATGTAATTCTAACAATTAATAAATTATAAATTTTATGAGTCATAATGTTTAAAGAAATCTCTTAAATTTGCATTTTCATTTCATACAAATAAACCACCTAAGTCTCTCTACTGCACTTGATATCCATTATTTAGCAATGTTTATAATCTGCTGTAAATTAACATCTTTATCTTAAGCTGTAGGCTTAATTCCTAAAAATCCAATTAAATCACAGGTTAAATAACTGGGGCAAGCGCCAAGCTCCCCATTCATACAGAAAAGCATCCATTTCCACTGACACAGAAAGAATATAAGGGCTTCAAGAGTTAATTATTTCTTTCCACAAAACAGTTTTAAAATGTAGCTAATGAAGAGTGGCAGTTAACATTTCATATGCAGTTTATAAGAGAAAGGATAATATAACCTCAGGTCAATCTACTAAACGTAGGAATTGGTATTCTGAACTACCAAAAATCTTTGTGTGCTTTTCTTTGGGCAGGTAAAAATTAAAATATTGTGTCTTTCTATAAGGCTCTGGGGATGCTATGACATTATAGGCTCAAACTACAGGAATTAGTGATTCCAGATTAAAAGTATGCTTCACATGCGCTCAAGCATAGGGCCTATACATAGGAAATATGTTGTTTTCCTGTTGAACAATCTAGTTTCATCACTAGAATTCAAAACAGAACCACGTAATCAAACCACATGAACAGTTCTGTCTATCCAACCTGCAAATTGAATGAAATCCACAACTTAGAAAGTCTGAGGGGGTTTTAGCTATATCTTCAACTTACATATATAATCGCGGGTCTGCGGTCAGAGTGTCAATGTTGATGTGCTGTTCCAGGAGACTGTAGGCCAGAATAGGCAGGGATGTGAAGCAGATATTGTACATTGTAAGATAAGTAGCATCATACAGTGGCTGAAATGACAAATATTACAGAAAAGAAACATACTATAACAATTATCTATAAGATCATACTTATTACTTTGGAAAAAAATCACTAGCTAAAAACAATACAGTTTCCTTTCATGATTTTTGGGACAGCAAAGGAAACTGTGGAAATGAGGTCCTTAACTGGTAATTAAAAAATTAAACTAATACTTTGTGATTTGTTGTATTAATATGATATCTTCCCCTCATTAGGATCTGATTCAGAATGTTTATATGTTATAAGCTCTATTTCTACTAGGCATTAATAATTTTTCATTTGCTAAAATTACAGGTATTCAGTAGCTATTTCAGCAAAGACTAAATAAATCCTTAGAGAAACTAAATACAGGTAGTAGCACTGGCCTGTGTCACAGGTTTTTTTTTTTTTTTGGTTAATATTTTATAAGGTTGAATCCTACAATAAACCATTTCTAACACCCTCTTCCTGAGAAGCCCTATAGTTCCTCTGGTGTGTGTTCTTCCTCCCTGCACTGAATAATAAAACCTAATTTGATCAATTACAAATATGCTCCTGGTGGTCTTTGGCTGTGTGCTTTGACAATCTTCAGCTCCCAAAACAAAACTTGGCATATAGGAAGCATTCAATAAATACTGGATGAGTGGTGAAGGGGTACAAACTGGGAGCTATGACACATTTGTAAAGAACTGATCTGATATTATAAATCTTCTTTTATTGAAAAAAGTAAGGTATTTTATGAAAATTCTTATGAGAGTATTTATTGAGTTCCATATCTACAGTGCTAGATATTGCCATATAACTATTTTCTGTGGCCTAAATAAAAAGCAACCCATCTCATATGTATTTTTCACACATATAAATGTAGTTTGATTAATGAAATGCATTTAAACATGACACCAATAAATACAATTATTTATTTTTTAATATTTATTTTTTTAGTTATAGTTGGACACAATATCTTTATTTCACTTATTTATTTTTATGAGATGCTGAGGATTGAACCCAGGACCTCATGCATGCAAAGTGAACGCTCTACCGCTGAGCCATAACCCCAGCCCAACAATTATGTATTTTAATTAATACAGATACGATTACTATTAAAATGGAGATTGACTCAAAAACGTTGACAACAACTCGAATAGAGCTTTAGTTTATTCATGAGATGACTTCAGAACACTTATTGAATGCCTACTAAGTACCAAATACCAGGACAGAGATGATCCATCCCTACCCACCAAAGAGCTCAAGACAGGGAGGCAGAATGGGGGATGCACAAGTAGCTACCAAACCCAAAGGAGCCCTGGCCTGCAATTGAGAAAAACCAAGAGATAATCTGTGCAACATTCTCAATGAAATTTTTTAAAAAAATGGCTCTATATAGACCATATGTATGCAGACCAGGTACTATGTAGACCACGTACTTCTCAGATTCCATAAACAAAAATTGAAGCTCAGCAAAAATATTCCAGTGGATTAAAAAGTACATAAAAGATGTTACATTCCTATTACTTATCAAGTGTGAGGACTAGTCTGGAGCACAAACACTATATTTGTTTTGGAAACTACCCATTTTCACTAATGAGTAAATGAAAACAACAACAATTCAGATTGACTGGTGGTAATTTAGTCTTACATTTCATTCAAACAAAAGAAGCATCAATCTACTTTTGTTTTATTATGGTGCTTTAAGGTAACATGAGAGATAATTGCAATTCTTAGATGCAGTAATTAGAAGAGACAGAATGTCCCCAAAACAAACAGGTTTAGTTGATAATACTGTTTCTTGTTAAACCTGTTAGAAATGTTTCCTTTTCATGGAAGAAAAAAAAAAAAAAAGACAAGTACTATCCTAGTTTTTCTAAAGAAAGAGAGGCTTCTGCTTAAAGAACATGAAACCTGGTCCCATTTCTACATTCTTCATAGCCTGCTCTCCAAGTTTCAGAGAACATTTCATGTGGCTCTGGATTGAAAAAAGCTGACCACCCATGTGTCCAAAAGATACTTTGTAAGTGTCCAAAGATACTTACAATAAAGGGTGCTTTTTTCAGCACTAACACAAGGCCAAAATAAAAAATAATGATTTCACACTTCATGTCACCTCCTCAGACCTTCCTTTTACCTGTACACTTTTCCTCAAAGACATCTGCACAGTTCCTCCCCTCAGCTGCTCGGATCTCTATCCAAATGCTACCTCCTTATAGACAACTTTCCAGATGATCTTCTATAAAGCAGCAATCCTTTCCCCTAGTTGCACACTATCCCTTTATTATGCTTTCTATCAGCACTTATCAATATTCCACATCATATATTAGATTGTTACATCTTTCCTCCATTACTACACTGCAATTTCCATGAAGATAAGGGAGTTTTTTCTCTAATCACTGCTATATCCTCAGCACTTAGCTAGCACAAAGCAGGGATTCAAGAAATATTTGTCAAATAAATGAACCCACAAGCTCAGTGAATGAGGAGGGAGCTAAATATCAACTCCTGTGGAAATCTAAGCTATTAGGTAATCTAAGCAGACCAAAGACAATCCAGGGTCTGAATTTCAGTTGACTTTAATTAATAGTTCTTTCTTTCTTCATACAACTTGTACTTGGTAAGCATGTTTTAAAAAGGTAATAAAACAAGACCCCTTTCAAAATAAAACAAACAACAACAACAAAAAACCCCACAAGATCAAACAAATTTTAAGTCTGCTAAAAGTAGTTAAGAAAGGAAATTTGAAATATTTTTTAATACCTGCACCCATCTAAGGAAGTGAGCAGCAATTAGCAGTATTTTGATCAATAGAAATATGAACATTCAAGAAAAGCAAATTAAAGAATTTGTAAAACTATCTTAACTAATTATATTAGTTTTTACTATAAGAAGGCTTACAGCACTTCCTACAACTGAAAGATGCTTAGTTTATAACATGATCTACTTTATTGGTACTACCATGCTAATGACATGGCACTGATGTCACAGACAGCATACCAGGGATGCATTCTCTTAAAAATACTGCCAATGAATAAGAAAAACATTACTTTTACTGTGAGCAACCCCCCCCCCAAAAAAAAAGAAAGGAAGCTTGCTTTTGAAATTTAGAAACTCAGTCTTTAATACCCATGAAAAAATGGTAACCAGCATGGAAAAATCATTGAAGTGCACAAATTTTGGAGTTAAAAAATCCCTGTATTTGGCTATACTGCCACTGGAAGCAATGTAAAATCCATTTCAGTTATTAAAACAAACGTGCCTTTCCACCCCACCACTTATGTGTCCAAGTAATATGTAGCATATATTTTTATGTAATAACTGTTCAGAAAACAAGAGGGAAAAACATTTACAGTTGATTTCAGTAATTTAAGGCTTTATATAAGAATCACAGCTTTCATACCAGCTTCAAAATCAATGATCTTCTATTAAATAAAACCAACCTGAGAAACTGCAAAGGTGTAAGGTTTTATATGATGAAAGCCTGTAACATTTCAGAACCACTGGAACACATTTTATACATTAATACAAAGGAAAAAATACTTTTTTTACAAGAGCAATATAGTTATTCCAATAAATCAAAATGCTCTTTTAAAATGCTTTTTTCAACTCTGACAGGATGTATCAAATATCTTTTATAAAAAATACTGCAATGACGCAGCCACATCAGTGTTTATAGCAGCTCAATTCACAACAGCTAAACTATGGAAGCAACCAAGGTGCCCTTCAACAGATGAATAGATAAAGAAACTGTGGTATATATACACAATGGAATATTATTCAGCCACAAAAAAGAATGAGATTATGGCATTTGCCAATAAATGTACAGAACTGGAGAATATCATGCTAAGTGAAATAAGACAATCCCCCAAAACCAAACATCAGATGATATGCAGATGCTAACTCACAATAAGCGGGGGTGGATAAGGGAAGAAGAGAAGTACTCTGGATTAGACAAAGGGGAATGAAAGGGAGGGGGAATACAAATAGGAAAGATAATAGAAGGAATTGCACACTATTATCCTATGTGCATAAATTATTACATGACCAATGTAATTCTACACCATGTACAACCAGAAGAATGAGATGTTATACTCCATATATGTATAATGTCAGAATATATTCTACTATCATGTATAACTAATAAGAACAGATAAAAAGAAAAACCCAAATGTCATAGAACAGGTGAAATGAAATATGGTATGTCAATCCAGTAGAGTACTTCTCAGCAACAATTCACACAATAACATGAAAGAGTATAAATACAGGTTGAGCAAAAGAAGTCAGACACTGAAGATTGTAAGAATCCATTATGGGGCTGGGGTTTTAACTCAGTGGTAGAGCACTTGCCTAGCACACGTGAGGCACTGAGTTCAAACCTCAGCACCACATAAAAATAAACATTCTGTCCATCCATAACTAAAAAAATATTTTTTTTTAAAAAAGAATCCATTCATATGAAATTCTAGAATATAAGTCTATAGTGAAAGAATGTAAATCCAAGGTATTTGGGTAGGAGGACTAGAGAAAGAAATAGGGAAACCTTTTCATGGTATATACGTCAATACATTCTCAACAATCAAGGAAAAATGCACTAAAGTGGGAATATTTTACAGTTGTACCCATAATAAATACCTCCAATAACACTGATTTAAATAGTAAAAAAAGAAAAAAAGAAAATTAGCAAAATGTATTTGTTAGTATAAAACCAGGTCAAGGGGATCAACTTTTGAATTCAAAAAGAAATCTTTTTACTTTGGACACACCTCTCTAATGCTTCTAATCTAATACCTAAAAGGTAACATACTAACAGCAAATGTAAACTATATTATAATAAACAACACAAGACACAAACCTGTTGTGAGAATCCACAGAAGAACTGGTACAAAAACTGTGGCAAAATGAAACAAAGGTTCTGGAAAAAAAATTAAAACAAGGGTTAATATTATCATTTGACCAACTTTCTATATAAAAGCAGGAAACTGCACCCCAATGGTCTATAGTTATTCTCAAATCCTTCTAATGTCAAATGAATGAACCTACAAGCTCAGTTAATGAGGAGGGAGCTAAATATCAACTCCTGTGGAAATCTAAGCTATTAGGTAATCTAAGTAGACCAAAGACAATCCACTGATGTGGCTGCATCATTGCAGTATTTTTTATAAAAGATATTTGGTACATCCTGTCAGAGTTGAAAAAAGCATTTTAAAAGAGCATTTTGATTTATTGGAATAAACCCAACTACTACTATATTTCTCTAGCAAAAAAAAGTATTTTGATTTTTTTTTCCTTTGTATCAATGTATAAAATGTGTTCCAGTGGTTCTGAAATGTTACAGGCTTTCATCATATAAAACCTTACACCTTTGAAGTTTGTCAGTGATGTAAAGAAACTAAAAACTTTTTTGGGTGGTACTGGGGACTGAACCCAGGGCCTTGTACATGGGAGGTAAGTACTCTACCACTGAGCTAAACCCCCAGCCCTAGGAAACCAAAACAAATGATGAAGTCAGATTAAGACAAACGTCTGTCCCCCATCAAACTTACTTTATGAGAATCTCTTCCTAGTCTTCTTCCAAGGAAGAAATGAGCTCATCCAATATGAACACTTAATGATACTATACCCAAATACCAATTTAAGAATCACCAGACTTATATAATAATACATGTATATTTTAAAGTTAATACCAATAAATAGTTAAGAAATTGTTGTAGATTATATTGACACTAACAGTTATCAACTAATGCTTTACCCTGCCCCTATTACTCCCTCATCAATTGACATAGGATTGTTGAGAACCTACTAAATGCAAAGATGGTGCTGTTGGTGATATCAAAAAAAGTAAACTTCTTGGGCTTGGGTTGTGGCTCAGTGGCAGAGCGCTTACTTAGCATGTGTGAGGCACTGGGTTCGATTCTCAGCACCACATATAAATAAATAGAATAAAGGTCCATCAACAACTAAAAAAATATTTTTTAAAAAGTAAACTTTTCTCTCCTAAGGGACTTATCATTTAACTGGAAGAATTAAAACATACAGATGCACACTGGGAATTTATAAGGCAATTAAAAGATACCAAGTATGACTATAAAATACTGGAATTAATGTCTTTGGGCAAAAGCTCCAGAACTAGCATTTTCAAATGACTGCTATCTTTCAAAGTAGGCAGTAAACTTATTTATGTGCTACTGTCACTAGTTCACCACATCTCTGAACTTCTTCTTTGGGAAGCACTTTTAAGAGCCTTTTTCTTGTGGGGAATACTGGGGATTGGAAGTCACAGGCAAAGGCAATTGACCACTGAGCCACATCCCTAGCCCTATTTTGTATTTTATTTAGAGACAAGATCTCACTGAGTTGCTTAGTGCCTTGCTTTTGCTGAGGCTAGTTTTGAACTTGAGATCCTCCTGCCTCAGCTTCCCAAGCCTCTGGGATTATAGGCATGCACCACTGCACCTGGCTGAAGAGGCATTTTTGAACCATGTCAGAAAATCAGTGCCCTTTCTTCTGGTACATATTATCAGTAGTTAATTCACCAGATTAGCTCTGGGAGACTTGAGGCTGTTTTGAAAGATGAAATGCATCCTCAATGAATAAGCTTCTGCCACAATGAGGTGATTTAGATAAATGTACTACAGGTTCTAGAGGATATACCTAAAGAAACATGATCTACATGTTTTGTATCATCCCTGCAGCATGAGAATAAATGTCATAGCCCACAATGTCATCATCTGGAAAAGCAATACTCATTAGTATGTATCAGTTCTAACACAATGCAAAATACTGCCAGCAGCATTTCCAGAGTCATACTTTATGAACATTTAAAGTTATCTGAGTTTGGATGAATTAAAGTTGAGTGGGGATCGGCAGGGGTGGGGGTGGGGGTCTTCATGAGAAGAAGGATTCTGCCTCCCCCACCAGAATGTAAACTCCATGAGAATAGGGACATTGCCTGTCTTACTCCATGGTGAATTCCCAGGGCCTAAAACAGTGTTTGGCACATAGAAATACATTCAAAATATATTTGTTGACGGATAGAATAAAGAAGTTAGAATTTGAACTAGGTCTTAAAGATAAATAAGATATATAGAGGGCTGGGGTTATAGCTCTGCGGTAGAGCACTCGCTTAGCATATGCAAGGCCCTGGGTTCGATCCTTAGCACTAGCACCACGTAAAAATACATAAAATAAAGGTATTGTGTCCAACTACAACTAAAAAATAAATATTTTAAAAGATACACAGATGGCAAGAAACGGCAAGACAGTATGTATTTTAAGTATAAATGGTAAGAAAGGGTCAGATGGGGGAGTGCCTTAAAAGACAGACTAACACAAAACAAAAGTAAAGTTTCTGAGGGACAAGATGAAGAGTAGAATTTTCTAAACTTTGGTTGAATTATGTGAGAATTTAATGGGAAAACAGAAGGCAGGAAGACCTATTATTGAAGTACTCTAGGATACACCAGGACAATTTGAAGATGTAATAGGAAAAGAGAAAGTAAATATCTGATTTCACCAAAGAGAGTTGAAAATATTAGAAACCCCTTGGGATAAAAGACTGCAATATAAAATAAACAGTGCTGTCAGTAACCAAGATGATAATGGACATACAAATACAAATGAAGGCAGAGGGCATTATCTACAAAAATAATCATCAATCCCCTATGTTGGCAACAGGGAGGTGTCAATTTCTGATCACTGGCCAACATTTGCCAAGCTGATTCTTGTTTTATTACCCTTAACAGAGCATTCCTTCCATCTGGTGGCAGTTGTTTGAATTGCAAGCCAAAATCCTAGAGGCAAACCAATTTTCTGGAATAGGATCAGATTACTAGGCAGATCTGTATGACAAATTGTAACAGGGCCTCCTACTAGGGGGAGGTTAAGAGAAAATAATGTGAGGCTATTAATTATTGAGTGCAAGGCCCAATACATCCTAACTATGATGTAGAAGGAGTCCTAGACTTAAATAAATCTATGGTAGATATACACTAAGCCCCACTTTCCACATATGCTAAATTATGTTTGAGGCCAGCCTGGGAAACTCGGTCTGACCCATCTTAAAAAAAAAAAAAAAAAGAAAGAAAAGAAAAGAAAGAAATGAACAACAAATTCCTATTAACAATGAACTTGATTGTAATGGAAATAAACTAACCACACTGTAGTGGTAGAAAAGAAAAAAAAGGGGAAGCTTTATTTTTAATTTTTTATGGATGAATTATAATTTTATATAATAGCAGGCTTCATTGTAAAATATTTGCACATGCATATAGCATAACTTGGTTAACTTCATTTCCTAGTTCTTCCCCTTTCTTTTCTCTCCTCCCTTTCTTAATCCCCACCCTCTGCCTACTGGTCTCCCTTCTATTTTCATGAAATCCCTTTCTTTCCTCCTTTTCTTTCTGGCTTCTATATATGAGAGAAAACAAACAACTCTTGACTTTCTGAGTCTGGCTTATTTCACTTAGCATAATGTTCTCCAGTTCTATCCAGTTTTTTTGCAAGTGACATAATTTCATTTTTCTTTTTGCTGAGAAAAACTCCATTATGTATATTTACCACATTTTCTTTATCCATTCATCTGCTGACAAGCACCGGCTGATTCCATAACTTGGCTATTGTGAATTGTGCTGCTATGAACACTGTGTGACTGTGTCACTATAGTATGCTGATCTTAGTTCTTTTGGATAAATACCAAAGAGTAGAGTAAGTGGGTCTTATACTGGGTCCATTCTCAGTCTATTGAGGAATCTCCATAAAGATTTTCAAGGTGTTTGTACTAATTTACAATCCCACTAACAATGTGTAAATGTTCAAAAAAGAAACTATTTTCTAAATAGTATTTTGATATACATATTTTAAGGCTAAAAAGAAATGCACCAACATGCATGACAACATGGAGAACCCAGAGGACATTATGTCAAGTGAAAAAAAAAATCAGATACAAGTAAAAGAAAATACTGCATGATCTCACTTACATGTAGAACCTAAAAATGCAGAGAGTAGAATGGTGGTTCCTAGGGGATGGGGGTCAGGTGGGCTGGGGAGATGCTGTTTAAAAGGTGAGAAACTGCTGGGTGTGGTGCACATGCCTATAATCCCAGCAACTCAGGAGGTTGAGACAGGAGGATTGCAAGTTTGAGGCCAGCTGCAGAAAATTAGTGACATCTTGTCTCAAAGTAAAAAGCAAAAAAAGGATGGAGGTAGGGGAGGAGAAGGGCGGTGGGGAGAGGGAGAATATCTAGAATGAACTCTGTGGTTCTGGTATCAAAGGTATTAGTATGAATTGAATTCATACACTGATTCATATTGGTACTTTTGATTCTGGTCCAACATATAGCATATGTACACACACATATATACACAGATATAAATAGTTATTTTTGTTTCTATGTATTTCCTAGTTCTATTCACTGAGAAGGCATAAAACCAAGTTTAGCTCAGTAGTAATGAATATAACTAGCACTGAAATTTAACTTTCTAAATACTATTTGCAAATAAAAAAAACCAGTGTTCCCTGAAGAAAAGTCTGAATCCAGGGCTGGGGCAGGAAAAATACAAGATGAACCTGGAATAGTATGTAGAACTAGAAAACAAAGACATCTTCAAAAAATTATGAGGCTATGCTGGAAGGACCACAGTGCTCCCAATGGTCAAATATGAATCAATTTGAGTAACAAATCAAATGATGAGAATGAAATTTAATTCATAGAATAAAATAGTTGATTTAGTAGCAGAATCATATTTTTAAATGACATTTTACAAAGCAAGGTTGAGGGATCTTGAAACCTTCCAAAACATTATTTGAATCAAGTTATCAAACTTAACATCAACAGTAAGGAGACATATTGACAACATGTGTCTTGTAATAAAATGTAACAACAAGGTCATAATAGATTTTGTAGTGTTTTTTAAAAAATTTTTCTTTACCTGTCAATGGACTTTATTTATATATGGTGCTGAGAATTAAACCCAATGTCTCACACATGCTAGGCAAGTGCTCTACCACTGAGCCACAACCCCAGCCCAACTTCTGTAGAGGTTATACCAAAAATGTATAACCTGAATTTAATAATAAGCAGATGTTAAACAAGTCCAAGTAGAGAGACAGTCTACAAACTAAATTAAATGGCTGGTACTTTTCAAAAATGTTAAAATCATAAAGACAAAGACAGGAACTGCTCTAAATTACAGAAGCTTAAGGAGACATAATAGCTTCAATGAAAGGGTGATCCTGAAAAGAATTAGATTACAAAAAGGACATTAATGGAAACTGATTACAGTATATAGACTTGCTAATAATTATGTGCTAATTAAATCAAATTATTGATTTTGTTAACTGTTGTGGGTTTGACTAAAGCAATAACAGATGACAAAGCTGGGCAGAATACGTGAGTATCTTGTTTTGCAACTTTTTAAGAGTCGAAAATTATTTTAAAAAAAGGTAAAAAAATTAAAATCCTATTGCATAGAACACAGAACAGGACATCAAATTCTGGTCCATATAAATGACAATTATTTGCTTACTTGAACTGTTTCATCTTCATGCATGCCAAGTTCGTTATGCATAAAATAAGTGACTTAAATTAAATTCATTGATTCTATATTCTGAGGAATCTTTAGGACAGGACAGGGGAGCTGAATAAGGAATTGTCCTGGCCCTACCTCCTTCATTCAATGTAGTCCTGCTTCAGTCTGCTTTATGTGTGTAATTTCACATGAGGATTCTGCTATTAAAAAGTATAGTGTGAAATACTACTCAGCATAAAAGGGAACTAACTATAATACATGAAGCTCAAAAACACATTAAGTAAAACAGGCCAGACACAAAAATATACAAATACTCCAATTATATCAAGCCCCAGAGGCAAAACTAGTGTGCATAATATTATTAATATTATTAGATATTATATTTTACATCTATATCTACAGGTTCTATATCATACATATTAATATGTATGGTATAGTAATATAAGTCATTTTACTTGTTGGGGGAGGGATAGAGGACACTGGGAGAGAGCACATGAGAACTTTTGGGGGAAATGGGAATGTCTATTTTTTTATTGGGGTAATAGTTGCATGGATGTATTCATTTGTCAAAACTATATACATTTAATGGGTAAACTTTATTATAATTAATTTGCCAATAAAAATAATTTAAAAAATTAATTTCAAATCTCTTAACATCTAATGGAATATCTTGTTTTGGATTCGTTAAATAGACAACCTTTGCTTCACTGTGTACAAATTTTAGTATCAGAAAAGCAAAAGAAACATAAAAATGGGGGAACAAAACCATGACTAAGCTAAGCCCATGCTGGATTAAACAATTATTAAATTACAAATACTTTATCACATACCTTATAGAAGAAATACTGTACAAGATGTGCTATTCTCACATAGTATAGATGTCCGTGAGCCAGTAATAGTTTCTTTAAATGTTTAAACTTGGGTACAGAATAATCACTGTTCCGGGCTGCTTGGCGGCCTTCTTTGCCTTTAATACCTAAAAAGAGAATATATAGTGTATTTCATAGAATAAGCAATCCTGTGATCTATTTTCACATTTTCTAATTGTTGAAATGTTACAGATCAATTGTATAGTTTATCTTTGCTTTTTTAACTAAAAAGGGCTTCCTTTAACTGTGATACTGAGAGTTACCAAATAAAATTATCACTAAACTTAATTGGAAACTATCAATTTGTAACACAGCATGAAACAAAAAGAATCATTATTTCAATTTTTGCAAGGCCAAAAATTATCTGAAAGAAAAAAGTCCACCTGAAAATTATTTTTAAGGCACTCAGTAAGTGCTTGATTGTGCATGACATTAAACTAGGTGCTATATATTAAGGCAACTCAAAGACTTGGATTTTGTAGTGTGGTTTAGATGCTCAATTAGAAGATAAAATTCTTCATGAAATACTGACAAGCTACTAAAGAAGTCTATAAAACCTCAAGAACTTTTAGATAGGCTGGGGATATAGCGCACTTGGTAGAGTGCTTGCCTTGCATGCACAAGGCCCTGGGTTTAATCCCCAGCATCACCAAAAAAAAAAAAAAAAAAAAAAAAAAAAAAGTGGACACAACATCTTTTTTATGTGGGGCTGAGGATCAAACCCAGTGCCCCGCACATGCCAGGTGAGTGCGCTACCGCTTGAGCCACATCCCCAGCCCCTTTAGACAATTTCTATATTGGATAATCAATGAACAGAACTTAAGAGTTCCATACTAAGCATGTCTACTTCCAAATGGGAAGAAGAATTTGGGAAACTAAACTGCAGTACAGCAATTCCTAAGATATTAATTACACATGTACCTCAAACCTGTTGCCAAAAAATAAAAAAGGCCAGGGTGTTAGGTGCATTGCCTAAGAGCAACCTGACAAGGAAAAAAATGGTACAGGTGGGTAGAAAAGCTGTTGTTACATGTCGACATATAAATTCAACACTATAACCCAAACCACCCATAAATACTACTATACAAAATATGAGCCAAACAATGATAATTTCTTAGCCTCCAAAAGTCAATAATCTCAGAAGATATAGTGCAGCAACATAAATAGGCAGTCTTGTCAGGGGCAGGAAATCAATAAAATTTCATTCATACTGTCAAAATGAGAGCTAAACAATCAACTGTATTGCAAGTAGGTTTGGGAAATTCAATTTACTTGGCTAACATAAAAATATCCTCTAACTTTGCTTTGCCACCTTCCCACAAGAGGTGGGACCTTGATCAGATGAGGCCCTTTATTCTATTAATGATTATCATTCTCAAATTCAAGATGAATAACTAAAACAATCTTTCTAGAATGTAAGAAAATTGTACCTAAAAGCAATACTGATACCATCTCATTAGATGTTTCTTACCTATTCCCACATGGGATTCCAAGATCATGCTAACATCATTGGCACCATCACCAATTGACAGTGTTATTGGGCTGCCTTTTAAATTCTTCACCATTCTGACAATCTAAACAATTTCAAAAGAGACATAGAAAAGATCAAAGCAGAATGTTAGAATGGAATATATTAGGGGTTTTATGCTTAATTCACACTTGCAAATGGAGGCTTTGCTAACAGAAAGGTTTTGTGTGTGTGTGTGTGTGTGTGTGTGTGTGTGCAGGTGTGCACACCTGCGCACACGCGCACACACAGACATATGCAAACACACATTTTGAATTCTCACATGCAGAACATAGTGATTCAAAACGTAACACTGGCACCCACCTGATTTTTGGTTCTGTGCATACATGGACTCTCAGAAACTTTTGCCTTCTATGCAGATTAGAGGTAAACGTGTTTCCCTCTTTTACCATTATCCATATGTCTTTTCAGATCATTAGGTCAGAAAGCTAATTTAGAGTAATTTATATAGGGCCAGCAGAACAAAAGTGGAAAGTCAGAGAACAATAGTATGGTTATGTCTTACTCTCTCCTTCCTGGTGACACTCCTATCTCCCCTAGTAGCATCCTAACACTTATTCCCAGGAATTTGTATAAAATTCTTGTACCCATCTAGCTGCCAACTAAACTTTACTAAAATCTTCCACTGGTTTGCCCTCTCCCTATAGGTAGTTACATTTTAAAAGGGGCATCTTAAAGGAGGTGAGATTTGCAGAAAGGTGCCCAAGATATACAGTACAGTCGTCACTATTCCCTGTGTATATCTTCTAGCTGTGAAAATAATACTGTGTAGCTCAGTGTTGCTTTCATGGATGGTGCTGAATAAAATGTTCATCCCTGGTGTTAAAACATTTCTGCTCTGGGCTGCTCCAAAACCTTCTCCTGTTGTTACTTGTGGAAAGTGTACTGGGTAAGCAGCTGCACTACGCCTCTTAGGTTTTAATCTCTACTCATTAAGTCAATTCACAAAACTCCTTGGAAGTTACCAGCCTTAAAAATGCTTAAATAATTCAGTAACGAAAAAATGCTTTACAAAAATTCTTCATTCACAATTGTTCTGACTAGCTAACATAAATAAAATCCATTTCAACATAACTGACATGATTATAAATAATTTACATGAGGCTAAGACACCCCACAGTCTTTTAAAGAAGATCCAGTCAGGTTTTAGTAGCATTGAATAGCACAACCTGCCCCACCCATATACTCAACTCCATTTAGCACAAAAATTATGTTACCTAAAACGCCAACTTTCTCCTAACCCCTTGCCTCACTATGGTTCTTCTTAAAAACTTTTTGAAAGACTATTAGAAATAATCTGTAAGTAAAAGTGTCAAGGACAAACTTTCAAAACCCAAACTAAATTTATTTTTGATGGGCTACAATAATGGTTAACTCATTGTACCTTTTACACTACGCACAGCAATGATTTGCACCTCAGGGATTAAAAACTGCAGCCAGGGAAGGTCTCCAAAAGGGCAATAAAATTATAAAGGATGACAGTCTTTGCATGAGAATATAGATTAGATTAAAAGACTAAAATCTGTCTTCATGGAAAGATAAAAGGATATGTGGTCATGAACTATAAAATCAGGGAGGATTTAGTTAAGTACACATAGAGTTTTTCACTGATTCCCAGGTCACCCAGATTAAGAGATTCTCTTCAAATCTCTATGATAGCTTTCACAAAAAAATAATTTCACCAAAAGTCTATTTATCCATCAACTATAATGGCATGTAATAATACATTTTTCAAAGCAATAAACTATGATCCAAAAAAGATACAAGGCCTGGTCACATACTTTAAGAAGAATTTAAGAAGTAGAGATCTGTTCATGAATATAAGTACTAGGCAACCAGATAAATAAAATTTAAATAATGAAATATACTATCTGTGCAAGAATACATGACATTGTCACTAAAGTTGTTCACATAAGAAGGCCTATCATATCAAAATGGAGAGGACCCTATATGCCAAAATGATTGAGCACTGTTTTACAGAGTGGTTTAAATCATGAAGTATTAATAAGATTTACATGGATGGGAAGAAGGAAGCATTGCAGAGTAAAGGAATGTCATACCCAAAGGCAAACAGCCAGATAAATATAGTATATTCCCAGAAAATTGATCTGGTATGACCAGATAGATCAATAAGTTTTCATATAGAGAATATGGACAGATGTATATGGAGCCAGATCAACTGGGAGTGATATTATGAAAGTAGCAGCAGGGTACAGGAGGAAGTGAAGGAAAGAAAGACTATGGGCAAAGAGAGATGTTAGGTGACTAGTTATAGGTAGAGTTTAATGAGCTATTAAAGGTCTGGCCTTGGAAGGTAATGGAAAGGAAGGAATAGAAGGAAAAGAGAATGTACTAGAAAGTGAAAATTTGGTAACTGACACCATATGAAAGAGTAAAGCCTGGGCTGGGGATATGGCTCAAGTGGTAGTGCACTTGCCTGGCATGCCTGCGGCCCGGGTTCGATCCTCAGTACCACATACAAACAAAGATGTTGTGTCCGCCGAAAAAACTAAAAAATAAATACTAAAAAAATTCTCTCTCTCTCACTCTTTAAAAAAAGAAAAGAGTAAAGCCTGGGAGAAATTCACACAGATTTCAAGTTTCCAAGTCTAGAAACCGGGAAGAACAATGAACTTAGTCACAGAAATAAAAGATGCTGAAGTTGGAGAAGACAATGCTAAGTGAAGTTAGCCAATCCCAATAAATCAAATGCTGAATGTTTTTTCTGACAAAAGGAGGCTGATTCATAGTGGGGTTGGGAGGGGGAGCATGGGAGGATTAGATGAACTCCAGATAGGGCAAATGGGAGAGAAGAGAAGGAAGGGGGCATGGGGGTAGGAAAGACTGGAATGAGATGAACATTGTTACCCTAGGTACATGTATGAAGACACGAATGGTGCGACTCTACTTTGTGTACAACTGGAGATATGAAAAATTGTGCTCTATATGTGTAATAAGAAGTGTAATGCATTCTGCTGTCATATATAACAAATCAGAATAAAAAATATAAATAAAAAAAGAAATAAAAGATGCCAAGAAAATTGATGATTGGGCTGTAGAGAATTCTAAGAGTGAAAAAGATACATCTCCAAGAAGACGGGTTTGGTAAGCAGATGGAAGAAATAAAGTAGAATCCCAAAGGTCTGGACTACAGACATTAAAAGTGTCTGAAAAAAGGGCATGATAGGAGTATAGAGGGAAAGATTGAAGGAAGAAGGTGAAAGCAAAAGAGACCAGTGAGGACACAAAATCAAATAGTCTATGTGTAAACTTTTGAGGGTTTGAACTAAGCTGTCAGTAAATGGTTTCAAAAGATGGCACGAAAAGTAGAACTAAGACAAAAAGCAGGTAGAATCAACAGAACATGGCATCTATATAGAGGGAGAAGATAAGATCAAAGGTAGTTTTGAGACTTAGGGAGCAAAAGAAAAATGGCACCGGTAACAGGAAAGGTAAAAAACAAACTGGTCTGAAGAAGAATATCATAAGATCTGTCTAAATTCTAGATGCTAGAATTTAATGTGATGGTAGGAAATCCATATGGGGCTGTCTAGCTAGAAATAGATTAAAATCAAGAAAAACTCAGGGCCAGCAAAACGTCAAGGGGAGTCAGAGAAGTGCTAATCCAGAAAAAGAGTTCATAAAGTAAAAAGCAAAGGAGAATTTATTAGAAGCAATTGATAATCAGGGAGAATATAGACAACAAAGCAAACTACAAAGGAAACTAGATGTCCAAAGAGGGAAGAAAATGTCAGGACTACGGACCATCACACAAATCAAGGAAGGAGAATTTTGAGGAGGATATAACTGATAGTATCAAATGCAGTAAAGAAATGAGGAAGAGAATGAATACAGCACACGAAATTGGGTCAGGTTTGCCAGCAAGCAAGTCAGTAGAGTATTAAAAGCAAAAGAAGCTGGGCGCATGCCTGTGATCTCAACAGCTAGGAAGGCTGAAGCAGGAAGATCCTAAGTTTAAAGCCAGCCTCAGTAACTCAGTGAGGCCCTAAGCAACTCAGTGAGACCCTGTCTCAAAATAAAAAAAATTTTAAAAAATGACTGGGGATATGGCTCAGTGGTTGAGTGCCCCTGGAACCAAAAAAGAGCAAAAGAAACAGGATGCATGAGGCTAATGTCATAGGGGAGAGCAAGGAGCAGTGGAATGGAGGCAACATAGAAGTCCAGCAAAGTTTAACTCAATTTGGGGGAAAGAATCTTTCTTGATTTTGACCCCAAAAGGAAAAAGTTAAGGTTGAAAAAACTAGATGATAACAGTGAAATGATTTAAAAAATAAATTTCTCATTAATTTGTTTAATTAGAAGCAAATTAAAAGTAGATCAAACATTTGCACATATGTGTATAGAGAAACCCAGAATAGAATATTAATATCCACAGTTACCTGGGCTTTCTGTAATGGTGCCATCCGGCAGCAAAGCACTGCAGTGCACTTCATACAAATTTGTAGGAAAATGCTTTTGTAATTATTTGAACTAGAGTCCTGACTAGAATTTAGTATGAGTGACAATGTGGAGCCATCGATGATTAATCCATATTCTTGATGTTCTGTCCATGCTCTGAAAAAGAAAAACAATGTTGTTTTTGAAATTATCATACCTTTGCATTTAGGGTACTGATTTTTTAACTATAGAAGATGAGTCATCAATCTGGTTACTTGACGTATTCATTTCAAAGAAGCAATTGCCTCTAATAATAGCACAACAGTGACTTTAAGTAACACCTCAGAGACCTAAGTTGCCTCTAATAATAGCACAACAGTGACTTTAAGTAACACCTCAGAGACCTAAGTTGCTCATATAATTGACTATAAGTTCTAAAAAGTACAAAATAAAGGAGGTTTCACAATCTGCCTCTGTTTAAGAAATTCAAGATAAATTTTGGGAATTATAGATGAATTGAACAAGTATAAAATAACATTAGTTCTGACATGAATACAAATTATCAGTGAATTCGATACTCCTTAAAGAATGAGAAAAAACAAAATGGCTTTAGGGTAAAGAAATCATAAAAGACTTCTCTCTAATATCTTTATCTGAATGACAAAACCTATGCATAAAACATGGCTTCTCAAATATGACAGAGCATCTAAAAGACATGATTCTCATTAAAGAATGTAATAATATAAAATATTTCTTAAATAAGTATCATGTTTTACTACCAGGAGTTCTCAATCCTAGCCTTCCCATTAGAATCATTTGTGTAACTTTAAAAAGTTGCCCAAACCTGAGGCCCATCCTTAGACCAAATAAATGAGAATATTTTGGTTGGGGCTTGATTATGTTTTAAAAGCTCCCTAGTTTGCTCTCATGTATGACCAAGACTAAGAGGTATTCTAAGTGCCAAGAAAAACAAATGTAACAAGGTGTCAAGTTTTTAAGAAAACAAATGGGGGCTGGGTTTGATGGTGCATACATATAGCTATATGGGAGGCTGCAGCAGGAGGATTTAGGTTTGATGCCAGCCTCAGCAACTTAGCAAGATCCTGTCCCAAAATGAAAAATAAAAAGGGCTCGGGATGTGGCTCTGTAGTAAAGCATCCATGGGTTCCAGAAAGAAAGAAAGGAAGAAAGGAAAAAAAGAAAACTACATGGGGGAAATTTACAACTGAGAAAATCCTACCAATTAGACTTTTTTTTTTTCTTGCAATACAGGAACAAAACAGTGGTTATTCAGTTTTTGCTCAGGGAATTGGGTGCCCTTTGAGAATCACTACAGTGGAAGCAGTAGATACAGCAAGATCTCAGTTATAGATTCCATTGTCTAATGTTACTCAAAAAGCTTAATGTACAAAGGAAATCATCTGGGAATCCTGTTAAAACACAGATTCTGATTTAGTGAGCTGAGGTCTGAAATTTGCATTTCTAACAAGTTTCCTGGTGACAACAGAGCTTCTTTTCTATGGACCTTACTTTGAGTAGTGAAAGCCAAATACACCCCATCATTCCCTTTCCATATTTCTTCGCTGTATACTGCTAACACTATATTTGTACTTATCTCTATCTGGCTTTATAATACTGTAAATATAATTTAAACAGACATCAACCATGTGCTCTTTGCTTACTTAACAAAAGCTGTCTTACTGGGCAGAAAACAGCAGCTCAATAATCAAGGAATATTTGTGAACACCAAGTATGCTATCTGGAGGAATAAAGAATTACTGGCTAGTCTTTCCTTGGAGAATAGAAAATCTCCTTGGGAGTGACAAAAGCATACCTGGGAGAACATATATAACCAGATAATAAACAGTCAATGCCCAATCCTTGGGAAAATAAATACACACAGGAAAGAATAGTGGGTTCTTTGTGAGGTATGATATTTAAATTGTAACTTGAAGGCAGGGAAGAAAGAGTTGAAGGGAGAAAATGTATGTTGGGATGCACTGGGAAAGCGAATTAAAGGTCTCTTGAGGGCTTTGGTGTGAACTGAATTAAGTAATGGAGAACAACTAAAAGGTTTCAAAGTAGGATTATGATGTGTACTGTAGTTTACTTAAGGACCACTCATCTGGTAGAGGAGATTAAGAGATTCCAAGTGTAAAGTGCCAGTCCTCTGATGTGGGGCACTAGTGGTGATGATTGGAATCTGAATAAGGCTTGGGAGATGATGTGAACTGATGTGGTCTTGAATATGCTATCCTTCTGCCTCAGCTTCCTAAATCCCTGGGATTACAGGTGTGTGCCACCAAGCATTTCTGTGAACTGGAAAGGGTAAAGGAGCAAAGGTAATTTTGGATCTAAATGAAGCCTATGTAACTAAGAGCAAGACCATGCCAAACCCCAGATAACCAGAAAGAGGGAATAAGCTGAAATGGTGATGATTCGTTAATTTTTCCATAATGCCTGACTTTTACAAAAGCACCACAGAGCCGGCGTGGTGGCACTTGCATGTAATACCAATGTTTCAGGAGCCTAAGGCAGGAGGATCTCAAATTCAGCCTACCCTCATCAATTTAGCAAGACCATGTCTCAAAAATAAAAAAAAAAAAAAAGGACCGAGGATATATCTCAGCAGTAAAGTGCCCTGGGTTTGACTGCCAGTATAAAACACCCCCCCCCCCCGCAAAAGTACCAAACAGTTGCTCAACAGAGATATGGACTAACTATGTCCTTTCAAAATTCATATATTGAAACCTTATCCTCAAAGTAATGGTATTTGGAGATGGGGGGGGTCTTTGAAAGATGATTAGGTTTAGACAAAGTAATAACCTATGGTAGGGCCTTCATAATGCCTGTTATGGATTGAATTGTGCCAGCAAAATTCTTATGTTGAAGCCTAACTCCAAATGTGATTGCATGAGAAGATGGGGATTATAAGATATAACTGGGTTCATGTGAATTTATGAGAGTGAGGATTCCATGATGGTATTACAAAGAAGAGACACTAATACTCTATGCCACATGTGGATACAAAGAGAAGGAAGACATCTGCAAGCCAGGAAGACTACTCTCACCAAAACCCAACCATTCTGAAGTACTCTGGTCTTGGTCTTTCAGTCTCTAGAACTGTGAGAAACAAATTTCTGTTGTTTAAGCCACCTAGTCTATGGATTGCTATGGCAGTCCAGGCAAAATAAGACAAATGGACAAATAAAATACATGTAATTTGGACTGACTTTATTTTACTTTTTGGTTAACTAGAAATTGAACCAAGGGGAGCTTAACCCTTGAGCCACATCCCAGCCCTTTTTATTTTTTGAGACAGGGTCTTGCTGTGTTTGCTTAGGGCCTTGCTAAATTGCTGAGGATGATCCTCTTGCCTCAGTCTCTTGAGTTGCTGGGATTGTAGGCATGCACCATAGCACCTGGCTTTGGGATGACTTTGTAAGTACCATTTGGTTAAAGAAAGGAAACATTTCTCAGAGGTAATTTAATAAAAAGTATTTTTAATCTCACCTAAGTAACAGAAGAAAAACAGTTGTTTTACTATTATCCATAGCCTTAAAATATGGCCCATTAATTTTTAGGTTTGGTTAAACAAGAAAGATGAGGACAGAAATATAGTATTGATGTTAAAAGCATGGGCTCTGGAGCTGACAGACTTGCTCAATCCCTCATTAGTGGTATGATCATAAGCAAGTCAGTTCATATTGCTGAGCCCATTTCCCTAGCCATAAAATGAAGAAAACAAGATTTCCTAACTGGGTGGTTAATGAAGATTAAATGAAAACAATCATACAAAGCACTTAATATTGTTCCTAGAATATGAAGTGTGCTCAAGAAATGGAAAGTAATATTGTCTAAGGTACTCTGCATGTAGTGCAGGTGATCTGGTAGCACTTCAGAAAAGGAATTAAGTTTACTTATGGTCAAGATAAAGTCAAGTCATTAGGTTAGATGAGGACAAAAGTAGGTCAATATGAAGTATAGATGATATACTCCTGGGCATTGAATTACTGTCGATCATTGGCTTGCCCTGAGGTTCTATAAGTTCTTTGTATGTAATTAGTTGAAAGCAGACTCAAAGCATCCATGTTAATAAGTATTTGGTTCCCTCTGGAATACTGGGACATAAGAGTCCACATCAGAAATAGCTCTGGGACCTCAAAATGCATTGAAACTGTAATAGAGATTGATTTTATTACATACCCAGACCCTAAGCATTTAGAAGTTTAACTATTTTTAACATTTCTAAAAAATTAAAAACAGAACTGCCACATGATCCAGTAATCCCACTACTGGGTATGTATACAAAAGAAATTAAATCAGTATGTATAACAAAGAGACATTTGCACTTATTCATTGCAACACTATTCCTAACAGCCAAGAAATGGAAACATCTAAGTGTCTTCCAACTGATGAAAGAACAAAGAAACTGTGAGACATATATGACATGGAATACTACTATAAAGAATGGAATCCTGTCATTTGTTTCAACATGAATGAAACTGAGATCGTTATGTTAAGTGAAAAATAACAAATAAGTGAAATAAGCCAGGAACAGAAATACAAGTATAGCATGATCTTGCTCATATGTGAAATCTAAAAATGCTAATCTCATTAGAAAGTAAGAGTAGACTAGTGGTTACCAGAGGCCAGGGAGATTAGTTAGTGGAAGGGATAAAGAAAAGATGATCAATGGGTTCTAATACAATTAGACAGGATAAAAAAAACACTGATGTGCTATTGTACAGCAGGGTGACTATTGACAACAATAATGTAGTATATATTTCAAAACGCTATATGGATTTTAAGTTTTTCCATTAAGAAATGATGTTTGAGGAGGTATGTTTACTACAGTTTAAACATTACAGAATGTATACATGCAGAACATATGGTAAAGAAACATTATATGGTAAAGTTACTCCACTAATATGTACAATTTTATGTTTTTCATGTATTAGCTAAAAATAAATTTAATTTAAACAAGAAATTGAGGTAATTTTCTGCTGGGCATGGTGGCACTGACCTATAATCCCAGTGGCTTGAGAGGCTGAAGCAGGAGGATCACAAGTTCAAAGCCAGCTTCAGCAATTTAGCAAGGCCCTAAATAACCCTGTCTCAAAATAAAAAAGGGCTGGGGATGTGGCTCAGTGGTTAAGCGCTCTGGGTTCAATCCCTGGTAACTCCCGCACCAATTCCCCGCAAAACAAATTGAGGTAATTTTTTAAACCTTGAGAAATGAAGTTTTCTTTTAACTTAAAAGAGAGGTGTAAAGTATCAAATAACCCAGCTAAACCTTCAGGGAAGGTTTTAACTTATAAAGAAAAAAATACCTGCAAACAGAGAATGGTAAATTATAGAAAATGGAGCCTTCTGCATAAGCAGTTGTGTTTTACATCTGTACTAATGTCTAAGTATAAGAAATTGATGTACTTGCTTACTTTTTAAGGCTTCTAGTACTTTTAGGAAATTCATGCAGCAACTTCTTCCGATATTCTATCAACAATTCATGTAATCGATCTTCTTTCCTTTCACTTTCTTCAATAGTTTTTGTGGTGAGTTCTAAGAGTTCAGTGCCAGTCTGGAAAAGACGGCAGGCATAGCATGTGGATTTGGCTGTCTCCATCTTGTCACCAGTAAGCACCCAGACTTTCAGGCCAGCTGCATGCAGAGCTTCAATGGTCTCTGCAGCTTGATCTTGTAGCCTGGGAATACAAGGAAGCCTTGTTATCCTTTAAAATACCTGACAGGGATTCTACAAGAAAGCTTCCTAAAGAGAACATCCTTTACAATTCACTATAATTCTACAGTTGTGACAACTTATCACAGTTGGTTTTCTTTATATACCCTTTACTCCTGAGATTGTTATCTTTGGTATAGTTTTAATTATTAAAATGAATTTCACACAATGAAGTCCAGAAAAGTTCATGCTATCTCTTGAGGTAATTTAATGGCAAAACTGAGAATCATCACTCAGAAACTCACCATATATTTGTATTCATTGTTAACCTCATTATATCTTATATATTACAGACATATATTTTTATATTATATATACACACATATATATGTGTGTATATATATATATATATATATATATATATATATATATATATGTATGTATGTATGTGTGTGTGTGTATATATATAAATTCTGAAAGAAAAATTGTACTTCTATGGGATTCCCTCCCGCCTTTTTTCCTTATTTTGTCTGGCTTCTGCATATGTGAGTAAACATTCAACACTTGACTTTCTGAGTCTGGCTTATTTTGTTCAGCATGATGTCTTCTAGTTCCACCCATTTACTAGCAAATGCCATAATTTCATTCTTCTTTATTGCTGAGTAAAACTCAACATTTTCTTTATCTGTTGATGGGCACCTGGGCGGTTTCTATAATTGATTATTGTAAACTATGCTGCTATAAACACTGATGTGCCTGTATCAATATAGTAGGCTTGCTTTAGTTCTTTTGGATAAATACTAAAGAGTGAGATAGCTGGGTAATATGGTGGTTCTATTCCATGAAAACAGAAGGGAGATCACTGAAGCAGAAGAAGAGGATTGAGGGGGAAGAAGGAGGGATGGGAAAAGGGAGAAACTCCAGAATGAAACTAACCAAATCATGCCATCCATGTATGTGTGTGTGTGTGTGTGTGTGTGTGTATATTACAGTGAATTTCACATTTAAAAAGCACTAATTAAAAAATTAGAAAGAAGACCAGTAGAGAAAGGGAAATAGAGGAAAGGAGGAGAAGAGGGAAAGGACAAGCACTAGGACTGAAGTGGAGCAAATTATATTCCATGCATGTATGACTATGTCAAAATACTATAATTATGTATAACTATACAAACTGAATATATGTTTATAACTTTTTGTTTAGTTATGTATCATAATTTATATTTATAATCCTTAGAAAACTCCTAAAATATTAAGAATCTAACACTTATTCTTTCAAGAAGATCAATGCCAGAGTCCTACAATTATGTTTGGCAGAGTTTAGCCTGTATATTTAAAAGAATATTATTTTAATGTAAGCAAAACTATACTCTGGTCTGTGAACCCAGGTTAGATTAAGCACTTGTGCTGTTCACTTTACGTTGGATTTTCTTTATGTTCATCTCTGTCAAAATCTTACCCATTCTTCCAGGTACCAGAGCTCTACTGGCAGCTTTAGCATCCCTCTTTACACATAACAGTCTACTTTATAAATATCTACATAAATAAGTAGTTGGCTTAAATATCCAAAGACTTTAGTACTAACTGGTTCATTCTTCTAAGTCACATGTATTTAACTTAAAAACCATTCCTACAAACAGATCAAAATCTGATGTAATTTTTCATACTTGTTAAAAATAAATGAATCTTTAAGCCCATTTAGACAGCAAAGTTAAATCAGAGATTTCAAAACATGAATAAATTACTAATTTGGGACAGATGCCACCGTAAATGCCTGGTCATTAAAATAACAAGAGTATCATTTCTAGTTACTTGTCTTCCACTGCAGTGGCTCCAATTAAATTCATATTTGTCTCAATATCATCAAAAACCTTTTCCATTTTTTCTTCTCTGTCTTGTAAGGCCATTTTTGCCTCTATGAGCTGTCTGTTAATTATTTCATAATCATCTGGAGTAATTTCTTTGAAGGCCACACAGAGTGTCCGGTACCCATCCTAGAAGCAAAGTAGAAGATTTATAATTATCCCCATAATAGCTGAAAACACACACACACACACACACACACACACACACACACACACACACACAGATACACAACCTCTTTAAATACTCTTGCTTTGTATGAAGACAAATTCTGACACATTTATAGTGTAAAAAAAATGAACAGAATGCAACTGAAAAAGGTAACATTGTTAGGATTCGAATAAATAAAATAGAGCTTTTAACAAAGATTCTGGAAAAGTTTATAAGGCTGCAAATTCTGATCAAATGTTCCTCCAAGGATAATAGTTTATATTAAAATAAAGAAAATAATATTAAATCTGCCAATACAAAAATACACAATAAAAATAAAATTCACTTAAACATCCACTTATTTATATTTATGTGGTACTCGGGATTGAACCCAGGTACATTCCACCACTGAGCTATATCCCCAACCCTTTTTTATTTTTATTTTAAGGCACTGACTCTTTAAATTACCAAGGCAGATCAAGCTTCCATTTTATTTTAACCCCAAGCACGTGTGAAATATTCACCAACCAGTGGTTAGCTCTTGAATCCCTTTGCTCAGAAGTCACTCATTTGTCCTTCTCTCCCTCTCTTTAATACCCAGAACTTAAGGTCCTCCTGCTATGGTCTGCCCAGGAGCTGTGATCAGAAGCATGCATCACTATGCCCAGCTTAAACATCCATTTAAAAAGTAATCCCATAAACATTTCCAGCACTTCTCCATTTACTTATTGAGGGGAGGGATGTAGGCTCACCATTGCATTACGTTCCACATGGGCTTTAGTTAACTCAATTTCATGGTTTTGCACCCTGGGAAAAACTGCTGAATCTGCTCCTTTACAAAAAAGAAGGATGTCCCCTAAAAAAAAAGAACCAAAATACTCAACTTAGAATTTTAAGACTGGTATTGATATTTTAATAAGAGAACTGTTAAGGTGACCTCTCCCAATCAGCTGCTATGTATTCCAAGCCTGCCTTTCAACACACACCCAAATGAAATCTTAAGTTTTAGTCTGTCAGGAGAAATTTAGACCCTTATGGACACAATAAATAAGCCAGAATTTACAACATGCGACTCTGTTATACATTTCCTCCCAGTGAATCATGGAGGACCACACTTGTATCAAGGAGAGGCAATAGGATTATTTTTTAAAATGTACTCAGCAATGGCCTAGAGTGCACATAGGGCATCTATGAACGTGAAAACCAAACCCAACAAAGTTAGCTTTTGAAACACTGGCTTGACAGCTTTTACTAGGAACTAGAAAATAGCTTTGTAAAATGCTTATACTGGTACAAGCACAACTTTAGATTAGTTCATATACCTGGGAAATATTCACATTTGAGCACTAAGAGACACTTAATCCTTATAAAGCAGATAGTTGAATTCAACAAATTAAAAAGCAGAGTTCTGAGGAAAACAACCTATGCAGGCCACTTTTCCAGACATTTCATCATATGTAGGAGAACATATATGTAGATGTGCACACATGAGAACAGTGGGTAATTCAAAAGTTAAATGTGCTTTTTGGTTTTCCCTAATACATCCAAAATGTATTTAAAAGTCATATGACAAAAAATTAAAAATAAATAAAATTATAAAACAGATCCCACTGCCATACATTAAAATCAATTTAATATCTTTGCATTCATACCACAAGTATGAGGAAAAGTGTGTCCATCCTCATTCTTACATTAATGAATTTAGAACAGATTTATTGCTAAAGTATATTACTGGGAAATAAAACAAGGATATTTAGAAAACAAACCTCCTGGGCCAAAGACACATGTGTGTACACATACACACACATCTGAGAGTGCTCCCCATGGGTCTTTCAGAATTTGAGAAGACAAATCACCATGGTGCATCTCAAGGACATTGAGGATCTGGGATGGTGGTACTGGTTCCTTTGCAAAGAGCAAGCTATATTTTAAGATCCTTGAGCTCTGGAATGAATCCAGTATGCCCTTCCCAGAAATCTGACTGAATCATCTATAAGTCACCAAATTCCAGAGAGCAACAGGGGAACTAGGAAGGTCTGGATGATTGAAGCAGGAACTCTCTACACTCTAGGTTTCTTGCTGTTGGTAATTCTAGACCATCTAACTACATTTGAGCTGCTGTCTCCAGTAAAATTACTATAGCATAATTTTATTGGTGGTGACCACCAATAATACTGTGACCACAATAATGAGTATGGTTGGTACATTGAACCATAAGTCATCCTTTCAGTTCCTGTCTGGATAGCCAGTACAAAGGAATACAGTTTTATTTCCAAGAAAATGCATTTACTATCACACCAGGCATTCTGCCATTGACAATTTGACAAACTGAACATGTTTTCAAATAAACACATGAAGGCGTATTTATAAATGCCACTGTTCTGCAAAACAACCTAATCCTAAGCTACTACCTACAATGCTTAAATTTTCTGAAACAGTTTATCCTACAAATGGAAAAAGTCAAGTATGAAGAGGTATACCTCCTTGAGTCTTCACAATTACACTCATACGTCGGCGGATGGAATCAAAGTTTAAGGTATGAAGAAGTTCATACCTTCAAAAAAATAGAAATGAAGAAAGTAAAATACCTGGGCCATGTTGAGCAAAATATAACACAATAGAAACATCTAAAGATATTTAAAAATCTTAAATGAACAGATAATTCTCCTCTTTGGATGAGGGTAGCTAGTTGTATACACAACTGGTACTTTCTTTCTTTTTTTAAATTTCTCTGCATATAGAACCTGTTGTCACAGGATATCTGAGTTGGTAGGGTATTTATATCCTTTTATTATATTACTTAATATAGTAAGGAGAGCGACTACATACGAATGGAGAACAAAAAGCAGTCCCACCAAGCCATATCTGGAAGGATCTAGAAATAGTTCTGCTCTTCTAATTATTTTACTATGTTCTATGAGTGCCTCTTAAGGGCCAGTCATAGTGCTGTGTGTTGGGGAACAGTGGTGAATCTGCCTGAGCCCAATCCCTCAAGGAGTTTACCACATTTTTAAAAAATTTATTTTTTAATTGTAGTTGGACATAATACTTTTATTTTATTTATTTTTACGTGGTGCTGAGGATTGAAGCTAGGGCCTCACACGTGCTAGGCAAGTGCTCTACCACTGAGCCAAAACGCCAGCCTGAGTTCACCACATTCTAATGCAGAATAGGTTAAGATACAATTACTCTCCCAGTTGTCAAATAGTGAAAAAAAGGCACTTACAAAGGAGAGATAAAACTACAGAAAAAAAAGCCATCAGAAGGAAGGTTTTCTGAAAGAGTTACCTGAGCTGGGTTCTGCAAGAATGATATGCAGAAAGGGGACAGGGCATTCTGATAGTATAGACTAAGATCAGATGCAAAGGCATAGCAAGGACTTTAAAGTTTCCCTTTGTATAGAAAACTCACTCACAGGCAAACAGCAAGAAATGAAGCAAGAAAGGCAAGCAGGAGCTGAAAACAGAACTTTGTGGGCTGGTTAAGAAATTTGGCATTTTGTCTTAAGAGCAACAGGAAGCTAATAAAGGGTTTAAAGAGTAGAATGATATTAAGAGACTGATCAGATTTGTGTATGTATGGCTAAACTATTAATCAGATGTAAGGATACAGAAGAGTTAAAATAAGAGGTAATTATCAAAAAAAAAGCATGATGGATTTTTTTTTTAAATAAACAACTTAGATACATATATTTAACATAATAATGTCGGGATGGACTGTAGCTCAGTGGCAAAGCACTTTCTTGCATGTGTGAGGCACTGGGTTCAATCCTTATCACGATATACAAATAAAATAAAGGCATTCTGTCCATCTACAACCAGAAAATATTTTCATAAAATGTTCATTATATAGCTTGATTTTGGTGGGGGTGAGTGAACCAATTTTTGTTTTTTGAGGTGGGGAAGGGAGCTGTGTTTAAGACATCTATGTGTAGCATTTCATTTGGTGTTGGCCAGACAGAGGTACTGTTGTGGACTGACTAGAATCTGAATGGTCATCATGACTCCAGGTTGCTGGCAATCAGACCACAGAGCCTTCCTCTGGACTGCTGAGCATCCCACCTCAAAGGGGACTATTACCCAAGGGCCTTTACATGTATTATAGGTTTCTGAGATGAATCTCATGGGATTTTCAGGGCCAGAATGGAAGTCAAATAAGATAATTACATTTCAAGTTCAAATGAAAAATTTGAATTAATCACTGAGCCTATTTAAACTCTGTCATTAAGCCAAGGTGGCTTTGTTCCTTGGGGTTTTGTAGCAAAAACAGAAATACTAAGATCCTAAGATACTGCTGTACCAGGGTACTTGCCCTTAGGCTAACACTTGAATTTCTAAGAACAAGGCAAAGGTTCTATTGAACACCAAAGCTACTTTGGTGTTTGGAATTGCTGGGCTTGTAATCCCAGAGTGATTTATTAGGCTCTAGATAGCAGAAGGTTTCATACATATTCTCTGATTTTTCTTGTAGCATGTGTTAGAGAACTAAAATGGTATCTAAATTTCAGGAACAGTCCAGGCAAATTCTCATTCTGGCTACTGGACCTACATGTGAAACACATCCCAGTTCCTGCCATTGTATTAAAAACAGCTTCTACTGCTACATTTATTGTATAGAACACTGAATTGAGACAGCAGAGTTCTACATTTATAAGTCCATTAGTTTCCTTTGAAACCCTTCCTAAATCCATGTAAAGTTGACAGACATAAGACAACACAGAGCTACTTACTCTTCTATTTCTTTTCTTTGGTTCTCTAGTATCATATGTCCATTCCGATTTCCTAAAAATGTGAACCCGTACCTATCAAAAACAAAAAAGAACCTTTGTGTGTCTCTAAGGAACAATTAATTTCCCCTTGTAATGGAGCTATTTATCCTTGTTAATTCTTCTCTCTTACATGATCTCAACCTATAACTGCACTTACCATTCCTGGATCAGTTGATAGAACAGAGCAAGTCAAAGCCCAGTCACAATTATTATAACCAAGGTAAAGACAATTTATAATTCCAATTCTGCAGCTAACATATTAAGTGACCTTTTAGCCACTTAATCATCTTGAGCCTCCTGGGGAAAACTGGACTGTCACTTATCAAATGTTGTCAAAATAGCTGGCAGCACTTTAAAAACAACATGTGTTGTACAAAAAGTGGCCACTGCTATTTGGTATTGGCCAGACACATTATACTGCAAAATATAATGTGAAAATTCAGACTCGTGGCTAGCATACATAAATAATAGGGCAAATTACATCAATGCATCACTATTTTCTATTTGGATGTAACTGGTTATATTTGGGAATTTTTACAAACTTTTAGATAGCACTTAGAGAAGAGGTACACAATATGGTTATCCGAGCAAATGGAAAAAACTCAAATAACTCCTGTCATCCTGTGATTTCACTTTCTTAGGAGAAGTACAAGAGTTCTTACTTTTTAGCTCCTTTCACCAAAGCTATTTCATCTGGTGAGGAGGAGATATAGGTTAATTCAGCTGATTCTGTAGCTCCATCAACAGTATCATTTGTTTTAATTTCTACAGTATGACATAAACACAAGGCACGCAGAAAGAGTTCTTCTCGATTCTGTGGAAAAGCAACAGAAGAATAACTGCATTATTTTGACTTTGATCACTAGGCACTGAACACATAAAATGTATTAATGTGAGAGAATATTATAACCTCTAGAGAACTGAGTAACAGAAATTATAAATTCCTAGGACTCAAATGAGCTATATATTCCCTCAACTTCTAACAGAATTTCTGGTCCCTAGCCAGTACCCCTAGAGGATGCATAAACACATTCAGGTTACTGTAGTGCCACCTATAAAAAGCCACTGACTTCTTAATGGACTAAAGGGAATGCCATATATTTATTGGGTCGGGGGTGGTGTTACCGGGAATTGAATTTGGGGCACTAACCCACTGAGCCACATCCCCAGCCCTAGAGTCTCACTGAGTTGCTTAATGCCTCACTTTTGCTGAGGCTGGCCTTGAACTCACAATCCTCCTGTCTCAGCCTCCCGAGCTGCTGGTATTACAGGCATGCACCACCAGGCCTGGCTAAGGAATGCCATTTGATTCCTAATTCATAATTGAGCAATAGCTTAGGTATAGGGACACTCTGGGTCATTTAATGTGTACATACTCCTAGGACCTAAATGATTTGAAGAGATATCATTCTTTGAAGGAGCTCATATTTTAAAAAATTATATTCAGATAGGCAAGTGAAATTTTTACTCAAATGCTACTTCCCATAATTCTCTCTACTTTTAAGCTCTACTAATTTATAAATTCTAGTGGTATTAGTAAAACAAGAAATGGCAAAGCAAAAAGAAAAATCAAATGATTATTCAAAAATTTAGGTAATTTGTCTACTGGAAAATTGTTTCTACTATGCAGGGGGAAGTACATGCTTATATAGACTGAATTCTCAGGTAAAAAATGGTAATGCAGAAAATGTCACCTTATCTGCTTTGTCAAAATATGTTAAAGGTCCATCAGTCTGAGATAATCCATCAACTTCCTGAGTTACACCTTTATATTTGTGCCCATCTATGCAGCATTCAATGAATTCCATGCTATTTTCAGTAAGTGTTCCAGTCTTATCTGTAAATACATAATCCACCTGAAAACAAGGACACAAACATATGTTTCTTTAGTGTGATAATTATTTTAAGGTTCTGGGGATTGAACCCAGGGCCCCACACATGCAAGAAAAGTGCTCTACCACTGAGCTGTATCCCTGGACAATAATTTTTTTAAAAAAATATTTGTTTTAGTTGTAGATAGATACAATATCTCCATTTACTTCTCTTTATCTGATGCTGAGGACTGAACCCAGTGCCTCACATGTGCGAGACAGGCGCTCTACCACTGAGCAACAACCCCAGCCCAACCCATGAATTTTTAGTTACTTAAAAATTATTAGTTTTTATTTAATCAATAATTTTAGTTATTAAAATTTCATATCTATAGGGGAAAAATCACTTCTAAGACTTCTTGTCAAATGTCAGGAATTACAGAGGCAATCCTATTAAACAAATGAGGAATGAATGTTTTTAAAGACACTGAAATAGTGACATATAACTAAGGTAGACCTACTTAAATGTAGAAGATCAATAAGAAGAAAAACCATGACTTTCTTATCAAACTAAAAACTCTTTAATTTAACTATATAACTTAACCTGTTTCAATGTATAGAACCTATATATTAATTTTCCAAGGGGGAAACGAAAATATACTAATATACTGAGCATTTACTTTACACACACACATACATACACATGCGCGTGCATGACACACACACACACACACACACACACACACACACACATTCTTTTTCTTTCTTTATGGGCTGGCATGTAAATAACCCATTGGAAAAAAATTTAATAGGAAACAAAAATTAACTGGATGTAACAAAATAAAATAAAAACTGATGAGTTTTTCCCCCTGAAAACTAAAATTTTCTGTAAAAACATTGAAGTAATATTCATTATATCATATAATACCATAAGAATCACAGAATATAGACTAGAAAAGTAATCTAATTAGGAGACACAATAGGTCAATAGTGGTAAAAAAACTCTACTGTATTTCTTTCTACACAGTATGCACATTTTTCAGACACTTCTCATAAGTTTCCAAATTTATAAAAAAAATTATAAAAACAGTTTATAATAATAGGTTCATGTATAACATAAGCATATTTTAATAAATAATGGGAGAATCAGCTATAAAATAAATTTTCCATTACAATAGACTATTTAAAGCATTTCTATTTCATCTCAGATTTATCTCTTCTATTTATAATATCTGGCCATGAAAACCCACAATTTTATTCTCCTTTTTGGCAATTTATGCTTAAATAGTTAAAATTATGGGCTGACAGGAACAACCATAACCACAAGATTAAGGTTTTTATTATGTAAGGGAGAAGGAGATGAACTCCAGTAATAGTTGCTTTCTAATTATTTTTCAAAGCTTTTCACGGTTGTAGCACAGGCACAAATATAACATTCCAATCTTTCCTTTTTCCCCCCCTGTTACCCAGCCAAGTTTGAATTCTCTCTTTAAATTAATCCAAGGGTTATTATTCATGTACCATTTAGATTTTTCAGTTCAAATGAAATTTTTTGAAGCTTTTTTTCTGATCCAAATTATTATTATTTTTTTTATTGGATGTTCAAACCATTACAAAGCTCTTGACATATCATATTTCATACATTAGATTCAAGTGGGTTATGAATTCCCATTTTTACCCAAATACAGATTGCAGAATCACATCGGTTACACATCCACATTTTTACATAATACCATAATAGTAACTGTTGTATTCTGCTACCTTTCCTATCTTCTACTAATCCCCCTCCCCTCCCCTCCCATCTTCTCTCTTTACCCCATCTACTGTATTTCATTTCTCTCCTTGTTTATTTTCCCATTCCCCTCACAACCTCTTATATGTAATTTGTGTAACAATGAGGGTCTCCCTCCATTTCCATGCAATTTCCCTTTTCTCTCCCTTTCCCTCCCACCTCATGTCTCTGTTTAATGTTAATCTTTTCTTCCTGCTCTTCCTCCCTGCTCTGTTCTTAGTTGCTCTCATTATATCAAAGAAGACATTGGTTATTTGTTTTTTAGGGATTGGCTAGCTTCACTTAGCATAATCTGCTCTAGTGCCATCCATTTCCCTGCAAATTCCATGATTTTGTCATTTTTTAGTGCTTCGTAATACTCCAGTGTATATAAATGCCACATTTTTTTTTATCCATTCATCTATTGAAGGGCATCTGGGTTGGTTCCACAATCTAGCTATTGTGAATTGTGCTGCTATGAACATCGATGTGGCAGTATCCCTGTAGTACACTCTTTTAAGGTCTTCAGGGAATAGTCTGAGAAGGGCAATAGCTGGGTCAAATGGTGGTTCCATTCCCAGCTTTCCCAGGAATCTCCATACTGCTTTCCAAATTGGCCGCACCAATTTGCAGTCCCACCAGCAATGTACAAGAGTACCCTTTTCCCCACTTTCTCACCAGCACTTGTTGTTGTTTGACTTCATAATGGCTGCCAATCTTACTGGAGTGAGATGATATCTTAGGGTGGTTTTGATTTGCATTTCTCTGACTGCTAGAGATAGTGAGCATTTTTTCATGTACTTGTTGATTGATTGTATGTCCTCCTCTGAGAAGTGTCTGTTCAGGTCCTTAGCCCATTTGTTGATTGGGTTATTTGTTATCTTAATGTCTAATTTTTTGAGTTCTTTGTATACTCTGGATATTAGGGCTCTATCTGAAGTGTGGGGAGTAAAAATTTGTTCCCATGATGTAGGCTCCCTATTTACCTCTTATTGTTTCTCTTGCTGAGAAAAAACTTTTTAGTTTAAGTAAGTCCCATTTGTTGATTCTTGTTATTAACTCTTGTGATATGGGTATCCGATTAAGGAATTTGGAGTCCGACCCCACAATATGTAGATCGGAGCCAACTTTTTCTTCTATCAGACACAGACTCTCTGATTTGATATCAAGCTCCTTGATCCACTTTGAGTTAACTTTTGTGCATGGCGAGAGGAGGGGATTCAGTTTCATTTTGTTGCGTATGGATTTCCAGTTTTCCCAACACCATTTGTTGAAGATGCTATCCTTCCTCCATTGCATGCTTTTAGCCCCTTTATCAAATATAAGATAGTTGTAACTTTGTGGATTAGTCTCTGTGTCCTCTATTCTGTACCATTGATCCACCCGCCTGTTTTGGTACCAGTACCATGCTGTTTTTATTACTATTGCTCTGTAATATAGTTTGAAATCTGGTATCGCTATACCGCCTGATTCACACTTCCTGCGTAGAACTGCTTTTGCTATTCTGGGTCTATTATTTTTCCATATTAATTTCATGATTGCTTTATCTATTTCTACAAGAAATGCCGTTGGGATTTTGATTGGCATTGCATTAAACCTATAGAGAACTTTTGGTAATATCGCCATTTTGATGATGTTAGTTCTGCCTATCCATGAACAGGGTATATTTTTCCATCTTCTAAGATCTTCTTCTACTTCTCTTTTTAGGGTTCTGTAGTTTTCATTGTATAAATCTTTCACCTCTTTTGTTAGGTTGATTCCCAAGTATTTTTTTTTTTTTTGAGGATATTGTGAATGGAGTGTTTTTCCTCATTTCCATTTCAGAAGTTTTGTCGCTGATGTACAGAAATGCCTTTGATTTATGTGTGTTGATTTTATATCCTGCCACTTTGCTGAATTCATTTATTAGATCTAGTAGTTTTTTTGTAGACCCTTTTGGGTCTTCTATGTATAGAATCATGTCAACCGCAAATAGTGATAATTTAAGTTCTTCTTTTCCTATTTTTAAGCCTTTAATTTCTGCAAACCTCAGTAAATATAAAGGGGTGGAGATAATACCATGCATTTTATCTGATCATAATGGAATGAAACTGGAAATCAATGATAGAAGAAGGAAGGAAAAATCCTACATCACGTGGAAAATGAACAATATGTTACTGAATGATCAATGGGTTACAGAAGACATAAAGGAGGAAATCAAAAAATTCTTAGAGATAAATGAAAATACAGACACAACATATCGGAATCTATTGGGACACAATGAAAGCAGTTTTAAGTGGGAAATTCATCGCCTGGAGGTCATTCCTCAAAAAAAGGAAAAATCAACAAATAAATGAGCTCACACTTCATCTCAAAGCCCTAGAAAAGGAAGAGCAAAACAACAGCAAATGTAGCAAAAGGCAGGAAATAATTAAAATCAGAGCGGAAATCAACGAAATTAAAACAAAAGAAACTACTGAAAAAATTAACAAAACTAAAAGTTCGTTCTTCAAAAAAATAAATAAGATCAACAGACCCTTAGCCATGCTAACGAATAGTAGAAGAGAGAGAACTCAAATTATTAACATACGGGATGAAAAAGGCAATATCGCAACAGATACTACAAAAATACAGAAGACAATTAGAAATTATTTTGAAAACCTATATTCCAATAAAATAGAAGATAGTGAAGACATCAATAAATTTCTTAAGTCATATGATTTGCCCAAACTGAGTCAGGAGGATACACACAATTTGAACACACCAATATCAATGGATGAAATAGAAGAAGCAATCAAAAGACTACCAACCAAGAAAAGCCCAGGACCGGATGGGTATACAGCGGAGTTTTACAAAACCCTTAAAGAAGAATTAATACCAATACTTTTCAAGTTATTTCAGGAAATAGAAGAAGAGGGACCTCTTCCAAATTGATTCTATGAGGCCAACATCACCCTGATTCCGAAACCAGACAAAGACACTTCAAAGAAAGAAAACTACAGACCAATATCTCTGATGAACCTAGATGCGAAAATCCTCAATAACATTCTGGCGAATCGGATACAAAGGCACATCAAAAAAATTGTGCACCATGATCAAGTAGGATCCATCCCAGGGATGCAAGGATGGTTCAATATACGGAAAACAATAAATGTTATTCACCACATCAATAGACTTAAAGATAAGAACCATATGATCATCTCGATAGATGCAGAAAAAGCCTTCGACAAAGTACAGCATCCCTTTATGTTCAAAACATTAGAAAAACTAGGGATTACAGGAACATACCTCAACATTGTAAAAGCTATCTATGCTAAGCCTCAGGCTAGCATCATTCTGAATGGAGAAAAATTGAAGGCATTCCCTCTAAAATCTGGAACAAGACAGGGATGCCCTCTATCACCACTTTTATTCAATATAGTTCTCGAAACACTGGCCAGAGCAATTAGACAGAGAAAAGAAATTAAAGGCATAAAAATAGGAAAAGAAGAACTTAAATTATCACTATTTGCAGATGACATGATAATATATTTAACAGACCCAAAAGGGTCTACAAAGAAACTATTAGAGCTAATAAATGAATTCAGCAAAGTGGCAGGATATAAAATCAACACGCATAAATCAAAGGCATTCCTGTATATCAGCGACAAATCCTATGAAATGAAAATGAGGACAACAACTCCATTCACAATATCATCAAAAAAAAATAAAATACTTGGGAATCAACCTAACAAAAGAGGTGAAAGACTTATACAATGAAAACTACAGAACCCTAAAGAGAGAAATAGAAGAAGATCTTAGAAGATGGGAAAGTATACCCTGTTCATGGATAGGCAGAACTAACATCATCAAAATGGCAATATTACCAAAAGTTCTCTATAGGTTTAATGCAATGCCAATCAAAATCCCAACGGCATTTCTTGTAGAAATAGATAAAGCAATCATGAAATTAATATGGAAAAATAAAAGACCCAGAATAGCAAAAGCAACTCTAAGCAGGAAGTGTGAATCAGGCGGTGTAGCGATACCAGATTTCAAACTATATTACAGAGCAATAGTAACAAAAACAGCATGGTACTGGTACCAAAACAGGCCGGTGGATCAATGGTACAGAACAGAGGACACAGAGACTAATCCACAAAGTTACAATTATCTTATATTTGATAAAGGGGCTAAAAGCATGCAATGGAGGAAGAATAGCATCTTCAACAAATGGTGTTGGGAAAACTAGAAATCCATACGCAACAAAATGAAACTGAATCCCCTCCTCTCGCCATGCACAAAAGTTAACTCAAAATGGATCAAGGAGCTTGATATCAAATCAGAGAGTCTGTGTCTGACAGAAGAAATAGTTAGCTCCGATCTACATATTGTGGGGTCGGACTCCAAATTCCTTAATAGGACACCCATAGCACAAGAGTTAATAACTAGAATCAACAAACGGGACTTACTCAAACTGAAAAGTTTTTTCTCAGCAAGAGAAACAATAAGAGAGGTAAACAGGGAGCCTACATCATGGGAACAAATTTTTACTCCTCACACTTCAGATAGAGCCCTAATATCCAGAGTATACAAAGAACTCAAAAAATTAAACAATAAGAAAACAAATAACCCAATCAACAAATGGGCCAAAGACCTGAACAGACACTTCTCAGAGGAGGCCATACAATCAATCAACAAGTACATGAAAAAAAGCTCACCATCTCTAGCAGTCAGAGAAATGCAAATCAAAACCACCCTAAGATACCATCTCACTCCAGTAAGCTTGGCAGCCATTCTGAAGTCAAACAACAAGTGCTGGCGAGGATGTGCGGAGAAGGGTACACTTGTACAATGCTGGTGGGACTGCAAATTGGTGCGGCCAATTTGGAAAGCAGTATGGAGATTCCTGGGAAAGCTGGGAATGGAACCACCATTTGACCCAGCTATTGCCCTTCTCAGACTATTCCCTGAAGACCTTAAAAGAGTGTACTACAGGGATACTGCCACATGGATGTTCATAGCAGCACAATTCACAATAGCTAGACTGTGGAACCAACCCAGATGCCCTTCAATAGATGAATGGATAAAAAAAAAAAATGTGGCATTTATACACACTGGAGTATTATGAAGCACTAAAAAATGACAAAATCATGGAATTTGCAGGGAAATGGATGGCACTAGAGCAGATTATGTTAAGTAAAGCTAGCCAATCCCTTAAAACCAAATACCAAATGTCTTCTTTGATATAAGGGGAGTAACTAAGAACAGAGTAGGGACAAAGAGCATGAGAAGAAGATTAACATTAAACAGGGATGACAGGTGAGAGGGAAAGGGAGAGAGAAGGGAAATTGCATGGAAATGGAAGGAGACCCTCACTGTTACACAAAAAATTACATATAAGAGGTTGTGAGGGGAATGGGAAAAAAATAAGGAGAGAAATGAATTACAGTAGATGTGGTAGAGAGAGAAGATGGGAGGGGAGGGGAGGGGGGATAGTAGAGGATAGGAAAGGTAGCAGAATACAACAGTCACTAATATGGCATCATGTAAAAATGTGGATGTGTAACCGATGTGATTCTGCAATCTGTAATTGGGGTAAAAATGGGAGTTCATAACCCACTTGAATCTAATGTATGAAATATGATATGTCAAGAGCTTTGTAATGTTTTAAACAACCAATAAAAAAAAAGATTAGGGTCAGCTATGGAAGCTCAACCCATGAACAAAAGAATCTTCTAGGAACAATTAGAGAAAAGCCATTGGTTCTTTCAATTCTTGTCTTATTCTTAGTGCATCAGTGTCTATATGGAATACAGGTTCTAAGGTCTGGCTTACTAGTGTTCTGAAGTCAGATCTAAACAAAATAGTATCTGGAGAGTCCTTAGTTATTAAAAGGGTACTCTGGTTAGGCAAAGATTGTATCAAAAGCAGAAACAGAGAGTTCGGGTAGTGGAAGGGCTAAATTCAGGGCAAGGGAATTTTAAGGTATTACATGCAAATCAGCCCCATTTAAAACAAGTGTGAGGCAGTGTTCTAGCCCACAGTTTCATTAATAGAGTTTGCATTTCCCAATCACAGAAATGACATTTCCACATCCTTGACATTCTAAATATCATGGAAATTAAATGCATGCCAGATAATTCCCTCAGCCTATGATGATCATTACATGATACACTGTAAATTCAGACAAAAGGGGGAGAGTATTTCAATATTAATGAGCAAAGCAACTAAGAGGTCATTACTTGGAATTACAGTTAGCATCACAACAGAAAATAAATGCACCTGGGTTAGAAACAAGGCCACAGACTTGGCTATACTGGTATATGAAACAGAAAGCATTTTAAGGAGTACGTGCCTTCACATTTTCCCTTCATTTAAATTCACATACCACAATAATTAACTCTGCTTTCTAGGTCTATATTCCTTCTGATCAGAAATATACCAAGAAAAGGTCAATAGCACAACTCCAGTCAATTTTGTTTACTGAACAACATGCATTTATAAAACAGCTATATTTACTACTTTCTATTCTATCCATAAATGATTATAGATAGTAATGAAGACTGTATGTTTCCTATTCTAAAGCAATAACTTAGCAATCTAACAACATAACTTGGTGAATTTTACAAAGAATTTTGGGGCTGGGATTGTGGCCCAGCGGTAGAATGCTCGCCTAGCACAGGCGGGACCGGGGTTCAATCTTCAGCACCACATAAAAATAAAGGCAATGTGTTGTGTCCATATACACCTAAAAAATAAATATAAAAAGAATTTCTGCAATATTCTAATTTAATATATAACTCGCATCCTTCTCAAAAATGCCAGCAAAAGAACTGATGCTATGGTGATGAAAACACTGCTTACCTTTATTACATGCCTGCATAAAAGAACTTTTAATCACATTTCTAAATGTGAAATGGAAACATATATTGATAATCTATACTATACACACACACAAAAAAGAATTACACTACATTAACTTATTGTAAGCAAAAATGTGTTCTAACCTGACCAAGTTCTTCATTAAGGTCTGATGTGTTAACCAAGGCTCCTTCGTTAATTTCTTCATCATAAAAGTCTTTATCCCATGAAATGAAGAAAGAGCCCAAGAATTTCTGCATTTCTACTGTGACATACATGGAGACAGGGATGATAAAGTTGAATAGGACCATAAATGATAGGAAGTCGGTGAACATTTTCAGAACCTAATAAAATAAAAGAGACCATTAATGCTAGTTAGATGCACAGCTCCATCAGATGAATATAATGTAAAGAAACAGTTGACTTTCTTTTTATCAGTCAATGCTGAAAGCATTGCTCTTGCTATAGAGAAACTTACCAAAGATACTATATCATTGTAGTCAAAATTATCACAATGTGAAAACATTTAGGAACATTTTCAATTTTATCATTGTTGTTCAGGGTATGTACATTCTTTTTTAAAATATTGCTTTAGTTGTATATGAACATAATAACTTTATTTTATTTATTTGTTCTTTTATGTGGTGCTGAGGATTGAACCCAGTGACTCAGGGGTGCTAGGCAAGTGCTCTACAGAAACAACCCCAGCCCCAGTACCTTCTATCTTTACACTTTTTTCACTTTCTTAAGTCCTCTGCTCCCTTCATCCCTATATATGAATGTGAGATAAAAATTTATATACAAATATCCATTATGCTATCGTATCTCACAAGCTCACATTGTATTAAAATGCCAGCATTTCTTGCCAGTTTACTTCAAAATCTTAACTAAAGAGCTCATATCAAGCATAGACGCCAGGTGCAGTGACACACTTCAGGGACTCAAGAGGCTGAGGTAGAGGCAGGAAGAGTGCAAAGTCTAAGATCAGCATGGGTAACTTTGTAAGACCTTGTCTCCAAATAAAAGGTAAAAAGGGATAGGGACATAACTCAGTGGTAGAGTGTCCCTGGGTTCAATCTCCAGTAATGTAAAAACAAAATTAAAAATCATGGATGCTTTATGTAAAATTTAAAAAATTAAAACTTAAATATTTAATGGCATAGGGCTATAACCAAAAAGAAAACATAGAAGCTAACAAAGGTATCATTTCTCTGACTAGTATTTCCATAAAGGATGAATGGTTACAAAATCCTTGAGCTATAATTTTCAGTGGAAAACAAATTACCTTTAAAGTCTCCCGTTCTTTCTGAGTCTTTTGGTTATACCAAGGTTCATCATTATATGGGGTACTCTGCCATACATACTTTAGAGTAGTGCATACTGCAGCTTTGGTCAATAAGATAAATAAATAAACCATCAAGAAGGCATTAATAGATCTGAAAAAATAAGAGTATGGGTTTTAAAACTATCTAATTAAGACATCAAATATAAATTAAACTGTTCAGTTATCTAACATTTCTCTGTGAATGATGTTCAAACACAACAGAAGCTTTTACATATGAAACTCAGTTATCATAGCTGCAGCATGGCTATAGAGTGACAAAACTTAAAAGCTAGCCCTGAACTATTTATTATTATCACCAGTGTTCCCCCAATCAATGGCTGGCTAGATTAACACACTTTTAGTAAGGTTCCTATAAAGGAATAGGAGATGATGGAGACACACATAATTACCTATTCAACCCATAAGGAGTAACTTGTCTCCATGTCCCTAAATTCTAAATATTTGGAACTGAGGGCAGGTAGTCATGCGAAATCCTCAAGTTCAGTATATATTTTTTCTCAGCATAGTTTGAAAGTACAGCTCTGGAGAAGGTGCCATTGAGATACTGGATATCCATGTCTATGATAGAGAGGTCTCTGTCAGTTGTACCTGGTTTGAAGGTCTACTTTATTTGCTAGGATATTATTATCTATATTGTAGAACCAACTTGAACACAGCAATGAGACACCTCCAAACCACTAACTACAATAACGAAAGGAAATGAATTTATTATTCAAGTAAATTCTACCTTTAATAGCTATGTAAGCTTAGGTAAGTCACTTATTCTCTTAAAGACCATTTTCTGGTGTGTAAAGTGGAGAAGCTAATACAAATTACTTTTTAAGGAGTTCTTCAGCAGATTAAATAAAATCTGACATATAAACTATTAAGGACAGTTTCTGGAAAATAAACACTCAAAATGCTAGCTGCTATTATAACTGAAATGTTTTTTTTTTTTGTTATACTAGTTTGGAATTACTGAGGAAGTAACTATGTCAATCAGTAATGACTAAAGAAATCATGGTGCACACTAACTTTTCAACAGCAGAACGTTTTTGAGATTTCCCTTGGTAGTTCAAAGCCATTTTGGTTTCCATGCCAGTGTAAACAGCAACTCCTAAGGAACGAAAAGTAGGTTAAAACTGAATTTATCAACCAACTTCATACCCCTTGGTTCTATAAATTTTCAAGTCTATAAATATAAAAATCCTAAGTCCTATTCTACTCACTAGTTAATACATTATTTGATATAATTGTAATTCTGTAAATTATGTATCATATTTCATGTTTGTTTATCATCTTGTAAATTCCCAACACATAAATATAGCCGATAATAAATACAACATCTGCCATGTTCATTTTTAAACATGAACTATTTATTCACAGGCCTTATATAACTTATTTCTGGTAAGTATATTTTAAAAATTGTTTACCATATATCTTCTTGGTATTTTTTAGTGTAGCTCCTTTCAGCAAGAGATTTTCAGGTCCCAAAGACCTAATCAAAAAAAATGAACACAGCTTATTTTAAAAAATGCATAGCATCATCAACTGTGAGGACAGATTTTGCCCTGACACATATCTATCTCCAAGGGTTTCAGGATGTATCTGTCTACTTCTACCATATGTTTACTCCCCAGGACAAGCTGAAAGATCCCTCCCTCTGAAGTGACTTAAGGGAACAGCACAGATGGAAGCACAGCATAGGAGTAGCTAGCAACATGCAGAGGTAAAGAAATGCACAAAGGGATCAAGTGATTATGAGTCACAGATAGCAAGACAAGAACAGGACAGAGCAACAGACAGTGAGGAACAGAAACAGAGGGTCACGAATATAATACTGTGAAGACAAAGTCAAGGTGAGAAAAACACTGACATCTTTGTAGACAGTAATTACCCATCATTTGCAATATCACCCTTCATTTCCTTAAATCTCTTTTAAGCATGACTAAAATGGCCAAGTGGAAAAGTTGAGGTAACTAACTGGGTGACAGAAGAGGAAAAAAATCAACTTCCTTTTTATGAATTGGCTCATTATAAATTACTGGCCTATCATTTCACTTAGGTCCAGGTAATGCACTCTGTTTTATTTACTGCATAGTTCTTCAATTACTCTCCTTTAAACCAGTGTTCGCCATGTGTATTTCCCACCTCGTTAGCCACTATATAACCAAGTACAATAAACACAGAGCCTAGAACAGGTCTAGGAATAGTAGTCAAAGGGTATAGAGGTCTGCTGTTTTGGAAATCCTAAGCATTAATTTTCAACAATCCCCTACCTCTATACACAGAGACCCCACAACTCTGCCAATCAGAAGGTTAGTTAATTATTTATTTTTATATCCTTTTCTATTAAGAAAGGTAGTTAACTATTTTAGTAAGTTTAAAAAGAAATATATCTCCCCTCCCATAAGAACAGGTTAAAGGAATAACAAACTAACCTGGCAACAGCCTCAAGACTATTACTATAGATATTGATTCGCCCAACAAACCTGTAAAAGAACATAATAACAGGTGTATTTTCTATGTCCAGGTGAAATCCAAATACCACCAATATGGAAATAAATCAAAATACAAATAATGCAAAAGATAAGATTCTGAATAAATGACAAAATCCTATTATATTTCTGAGGGAAAAGTTATATTGAATCAAAAGATGTACAGCATTTTAATCTAATCTCTAAAATAATATTATAGTTTGTAAGAAAATAAACAAAGAGTCTAAATTGATTTTCAAGCTCTATTTGGCACTATGCATGCACAGGATATCTCTCTTCTTTATGCCTTTATATAAATAATGTGACTTCTATTTTAGATTCATGTGAAGAAAGGTTTCTGGTGCTAAAACACAACTTTCAAAATCATTAGTCAGTAGTTCTTACACAGGAGCATGCCATCAAAATCACGGGAGGGTTCACCAGATGTGGGGATCTCACCACACATCTCATCAGGTGTGGTAGTGCATGACTGTAATTCCAGCAACTTGGGAGGCTAAGGCAGAAGGATCACAAGTTCAAAGCCAACCCCAGCAACTTAGCAAGGCCCTAAGCAACTTAGCGAGACCCTGACACAAAAAACAAAACAAAACAAAAACAAACATCTATGGGCCCCCATATTTGAGCTCCTAATTCAAGATCCTAGGTGATGCTGATGCTGCTGGTCCCAGGACCATCTTCTGAACCATGGCAGTAGTCTTAGACAATGAATACTTGATTGCCACCTTGGAAATGTCCAGCCTGCATCTTGTAGCTGATCTCAATACTGAGCTTCAGCCAATCATTTAATATGACTGGACACATGGTAATCTGCGTTTCTGCCAAATTTAGTGAAAATGCCCAACTTCTCCTTAATAAGAGTGTTTTACTGTGTATTATTTTTATTTTTAATAAATGTACTTTACCATTCAAAAAAAGTATTTTGTAATTTCAATATAAACATTGTTTTCTTTATAGAACAAGAGAAATACTTTATATTACTATAAAATATGAAAATCTGTTCCTTCATTCATCGTATATTAATTATGCCACTACTGCACTAGGTGCTAAAGATATACTAATAAGTGAAAAAGACATACTCCATTGTTTTAATAAAGATAAAGGAACAATCAAATATATGCAAGTGATTATTACCAAGAGATCTAATTTTATCTAGGGAAATTAGGAATAATCTTATCTACCCTAAAATTCTCTTTCATATTTAAAGCAACTATTCAGTTTCTCAATACATATACAAGAGTATATATATATATTGATCTCTAACTTATAAGCAGAGTAAGTCACTCCCTTTTCTGTGATTCCATGGATTTTGGATTATAGTTATTATTACACTTTAAGCTTAGCTTTACTATTTTATCTACTTTGCTCATTGTGAGTTCCTTGAAGACGGAGAAAAGCTGTTTTACTTTTGGATCTAGTTCTTACTCTCAAGGTGAATATAGAAGATAGGAAAGGAAGGAGGACAGAAGAAATAATGGGAAGGAAGGAGGGCAGTATTCTCACAGTAGGATATACTTTGTTTTCCTCCTATTAGGTGTCAATATAAAGTATATTCAACCATATGATCCCCATTTTAAACAGTGTGCACTAACAAAGTGGATGGCCTAGGTAATGGATGCCATGTGTAATAGAATGACATTAATTGGACAATGTGGGGATAAAACTGTGACTATATCCTCATTAGCAACATGCTCAAATCAACCCAACTAACCAGTCTTAAAATCAAATATCAAATTTTTAAAATCTACAATAACTGTTAACCAGCAAATCTATTCCAGAGAGCCTAAGTATAGAAAAACAGAAGAAATTATACCATTTTACTACTCCTTCAACTTAACTGTTCACTGTGATCAAGAAATAGCATATTTGCAATCCTCTGTTCATTGTGATCACTTCAAGAAAGGAAGAGTGCCTACTAATTGCATGGCCCAATATTGTCTTCCCTTTTTAACAGTGGATGGCATGTAAAAAAGGGTTTTATTTCTATATTAATTAACACTGGGCACTCCATTAGTCTGACAGATTAGCCCTTTGGGATAATATCATTTAAAATTTTGATAGATGGTCATGTTTACAAATAACAAAAATAAACAAAAGAAAAAACATAGGATGCCCGGGCTCACAATAATTTATCTTAGGCTGGTAGTGAACAAGGCTGATTTAATTCATTTTCCTGCCAGAAGGAAGAACAGCTCATAAAAACATATATGTGAGTAGGCTGGCAAGTGGTGGGCGTTTCTTTGCAATACGGCTGGTGAAAAGCATCAGAGCTAAGAGGTAGCAGTATGGAGAGACCAGGTGATTCTTACTTGTACAGGTCAGGTTGAGGCTGTTCACATTCAATTGCTGCTCGGAGGCTATCAATGGACTCAGCTGTACACATTGCAATGGTATCCCGCACGGCATAATGTGTCTAGATGAAAGCAGGGGAATAAAGCAAATTTAAAAAAAAAAAAAAAAAGTGTTTCTTTTCATTATCCTATACAACTGTGTTCCAGAAATGGTATGTTTTAGTAAGAGGCTTTGGCAAAATATTACAAATATTGATGCACATTTCCCACCAAATAAATACACCATAAATAATTTAAAAGATAACCCTGCTATAAGGGGATTTCAAAGATAATAGGAAAAAAAACAACTAAAAGTTCTTCTTGATACTGACGTCAAGAGCATTCCATTTGCAGCAGGCATATAATTAACTAAAAAAATTGGAAATTTAATACATTTATTCTTCCTCCTATTTATAGAACTGAGACTTATTATTTTGCTTACTGTAGTGTATAGCTATGCAGATTTGCACATTTGAATGGAACACAACCCTTTTTGGTCTTAGCAATGTAAAAATTTTGTCAATAATAAGAAAAAACTCATTAATGTTCCATTACACAAATAGCTTAATTAATGATCTTGAAAATGCTCAAATCACTACATTTGGTATGAGGGGCAGGAAGAGGATATTTTGTTAGACAGAATATTCTAATAGAGTGTATTACACACTTGATACATCCAAAACTGAAAGTAAGCTTCAATGAATCCATTTATAAATCATCAAACAAAGGCTAATACTGATTCAAGAAGTACACTGCTTCATGCAGAAGGGAATGCTGTTGACATATAGTCTTTAAGGAATATTATGGCACTTCCTGAACAATATTTAAAACTATTGCCTGATTTTTGAAAACTTCTGTACTTTTAGCTGATGTAATCAAATCAATGTAATAGAAAAAAAAAACTACCTAAAAGTTTTCTTCTTCTAAGTAACTTTTTCATTATTAGGGAATCTTTAGGTAGATTTATTGATTTTATCTTGACATTCCCTAAAATATAGCTCTTTTTAAACAGCTTAAATGCAACTAGTTCATCTCACAATGTCCTTGAAATACAGAATCAGCCAATTAAATGGTAAATTTCCTTTTTCACATATTAAGTACTAGTCTTCAACTCCAGAGGGAATAAATGAGAAAAGAAATTCTCCAAGGATATACTCAGAGATCAGCACATTAATATCATTCCTTAAAGGCAGCACTGAGAGGATTTTAACTCCCTGTTACTGCTCATCATTCTAGGTGATGGCCAAAAACTAACTGCACCAGAAAGTCCCAGGGAAGTAACTTATTACTCATTTAGATGTGACATTTCACCACACTTAAAATTCCTCCTAGTTGTAATAAAGCAAATGTTTGCCAAAGTATATCCTAATGTATTTTTTAAAAGGCAATCAAATTATTCCAGGTTAGAACTCCTAAATCCCAGGAATAAACATATTTTAAAGAAAATATACTTTGTCATTAGGTTAAAAATAAATCAAATTGTAAGGTTAGAGTACATAAAGTTATTTTTATATAGTTTCAGCCTAAAATTACTTGCATTTTAAAAAGTCTAAATAAAATATTACGTGGATTATGTTAACATTAAATTCAAGCAGTGATATAAAAATTGTGGTGGCTTTTATTTGGGGCATGGTTTTTCCCTGCCCAACACCATCCCTATACCCAAAGATGAGAATATACTTAGGAGACAAAGACAATTATATAACAGCTCTCTTCAAATACAAAACCTACATGAATAGGGAAAATAAAGAGTTTAGGAAGCATTTTTTTTGGAAGCACTATTGTATGATTAACTATCCTGAGCTCTAAATGCTTAGGCAAGGTTCAGTCTCTTACCTTACAATTAGATTCCCCATCAAGACTAGCTGTAGTGACATAACAGGTTCCATCAGTGGTACAGGATGATAGAAGAATAAGATCGCAGGGAAAGGTTTCATCTGCACTAACTTCTACTACATCACCAACCTAAAATGGAGAGTAAAATAAATATAAATATAAATGTTTTGAATTCCAAACTAAACATCATTAAAACACACACTAAAGTTAAAACACTAGTAGAACATAACTCCAGCTCTTATGCTTTGAGGGTATCTCAGGATCCTGCACAATGTAAAAGGTGATAAAAAGAATATTACTTAACATCCAGAATTCTCTTTAAGGTCACAAGGATTTAGGATGCTTTCAGATTACCTTAGTATTGACCTTTACCTCTAATAAACAATTCTGACACCCAATTGTTCTGATATTTCTGGAACTAATGTTTAATAAGTAAATGACCTTATCATCTCATGAATGAATCAAGAAAATGTACATATCACAAATTAGGCAATTCATGAACAAAACCTCGGTTAATTATAGAGGCATCAATCATTTCCCCATAATATTTAAATTTTTTTCTAGAGGTCAACCTAAAAATCCATCTGCTATCAGAAGAATTAATCAATAGAGCAATGAAAAACAATTTCCTATCAGCAAATATTCAAAACTCAAACTTGAGAAAAAACCCGAGAGAAGAAATCAGGAATGATTTTATAATGTAAAGAGTGAATCATAATAGTTAAAAGCTTGTACTTTTTAATCTCAATTCACACCCCAGATCCAACACTTAACTATATGACTTTGGGTAAATGTCTTAGGTAAGTTGACTACCTCACAGGATTACTGTGAGCATTGATAAATAATAATACAAGTAAATATTAAGGTGCTTGGCACATGTTAATCATTTAATGGGTGTTAATTATAACTGTTACAATATCATGCAAGAAAGTACTTTACTCAACTTATGAATAACTTATAACATTTATTTTGGAAAAATATAAGAAATTCTCCAAGCACAGCTGGGGTTATAGCTCAGTGGTGGAGTGTTTGCCTAGCATGTGTGAGACACTATATTTGATCATGAGCACCACATAAAAATAAATAAATAAATAAAATAAAGGTATTGTGTCCATGTACAACTTAAAAATATTTTTAAAAAAGAAATTCTCCAAGTAATACTTCTCAATATTTTTAATGGATGGCATACACAGAAAATGATAAATAATGATTTTGTACAGCATAGTCAGATAAAGGGAGGTGGCTCCTGGTGGCAGAAGACAACTCACTTTAGGAAGAAATTGTTATTGTTTGGATGTGAGGTGTACCCCAATAGCTCATGTCTGAGATAATGCAAGAAGTATTAGATGAGAAATGACTAGGTTAGGAGAACCTTAATCCAATCAGTGAATGGATCCCAAGGTGGGATTAATGGAGTAGAAACTGAAGGCAATTATGGTGTGGCTGGAGGAGGTGTGCTTTGGGGGTATATATTTTGTATCTTGCCAGCAGAGTCTCTCTGCTCTCTGATTATCATGTGAGTCACTTCTCTCTACTGCCATGATGCTCCACCTCACCTCAAGCCCCGAGGAATGGAGTCTGTACTTCATAGACTGAGATCTCTGAAACCATGAGGTATCAAACTTTTCCTCCTCCACAATTGTTCCTGTCAGGTCTTTTAGTTATAGCAGTGAAAAAGTTGAATAAAACAGAAGTCAGTATCTGGCACACCAACCAAGACACACTGGCAGTGAAGTGCTGAACTACATGGAACACCTATCTTCTATGTGCAATATTTTGAGACCTAGTCAAGAACAATTTTATTTTCTTTGCCAATCTTAATTAGTAGCCAAGAACAACAGTGTCAATATCTAATTTGTAAATAATATTTTATATTGTTGATCTTTCCTTCCTCACTTACATAAACATTTATGTTTCTTATAATAAAACTACAAACTATGCTTAAAGTATGCAAAAGAAAAAAAGAATCAACAAAATCTTAACATGATGACTGGTAGGCACTGATAAATAAAAACCACAAAGAAAACATTTTTTTTCTTCAACACTTAGAATTTGCTCAGATACAAAATTCGTGTATCTACAATACATGTTGAGGCTGGTGAGGTAGGCAGGGGCCAGATGGCAAAGGGCTTGACCAGCTAGGCTAAGGGATTTTGGCCTTACCCTAAAGGCAAAGGTAAAAGACAATGGTAAAGAAAGGGAATGTTATGACCCAGTTAGACAATCAACTCAAGTTACTTGTTTCCATTCACTATTTTTAAAGCTGCAAGAGAATGTCACTACCACTCCCATCACAAATATTAGGAAAAAATAGATGATCTACAGAATAATATTTTTAGAGCATCAGAGGGCTGAGAATGCAAGGCAACCAAGTGAACTGAATTTCAAAGAGTCCCTCTGAGGAGAAACAGGACAAATCAAATATTTCACAACTGACAGAGCACAAGGTAAAAGATGGCTACCATAAAAGTGGATAAGAAAAAAACAACTGTGTTTTCAACCAATTCTTAAAGGCTAGGAGTGAATCACCATGAAAATTTTGAATATCTACAAGACTGAGAGACAAAAGAAAACCATTAACACATGCTAGCTCTCTCTACAGGTTTCCATTGGTGCTCATGAGAAAGCATAAGGTCAGAACATTTAAAATTACCCTTCTCACTGGTACAGGCATACAGATAATGATCAACTACTGTGGAGAGACAGGCACAAAACATGCCAGAATAGTGGACTCATCTCTCATATGAGGCAAAAGAAGAAAAGCCACCTGCATTGGGAGAAAGGCAGGAAACCTTCTTTGGCAGAAAATGACATTGCTGCTACAGAGGAGACAGAAACAAAAGGGAACTTGCTTGCAGAGACAAAATAGGAAAGACATTCTTATCAAACATTTGACTGCCATAGGAGGAGGTGGGGGCAGCAATAGAGAAAATCCCACATTGAGGCTCAGGTTCATATATCCTAATACAACTCAGGTTCATATATCCTAATATGGAGACTGGAATGGGAGAATGATTAAACCATTCTGTTCCCACCAGGAGCCAACACTGAATAACAAACAACAAATAGCAATCTACTATAGGGTGAGAAGCAACAGAAGAGGGTGAGACAGACACTCTTTGTAGCTCAGGATTCTAGGATGTATTAAAAAAGGGACAACAAACCTGGCAAAACCACTGAAGCACACCAGGTCTCACACAAAGTTTAAGGTAATAGCACAAAGAATCTGAAGTACAGTGATACACTGAAAATATCAATAATGCAATAATTACAACAAAAACCAAAGTCAGCCCATCTCCTGACTACATGAACTCAACCCTCAATAAATACTAAATGGCCTGCTGGAAGAAGCAGGCCCATTTCAGAACATATATAGTACTGACTTCACAGTCTCTGCCATTCTTTCACGTACAATGTCAAAACTCACTGAAAAAAAAATGCACAGAAATCATAAGAAAAAAGCAAGTTATTGTTGAGGGGAAGGAATCAACAAGATCAGTTCCTGAAATGTAGAAATTTTTAAATCATCAAAAAGGGTTATAAAAATAGCTATGATTAAGATATTGAAATACTTAGTGGAAAAGGTAGGCAACATGTAAGAGTGGATGAGAATTTTGGCAGAGATGAATTTTAACAAAAAAAAAAAGAAAGGAAAATGGAAAGTTAGAAATGAAAAAGCATGGTATCAGAGATGATTCCCTTCAACCAGCAGACAAGATACAGCAAAGGAAATAATCAGTAAACAAGAAGACACATAGATCAAAATTATCCAAAATTATATTCAATGAGAAAAGGAGTAGTTAAAAAAAAAGGACAGATCTTTAAGAGGTATGACAAAATATCAGTCTTATAGTCATGTAAATGGAGTCAAAAATAGGAGAGAGAAAATGAGCCACAAAAAATATCTGAAGAGATAATGGTCATGAATTATCTAAACTTAATCAAAACCATCAAGTAATAGTTCCAAGAGAATTTCAAGGAAGATAACTAGAAAGAAAAGTCCAAGGCATAACATAGTCAAACTGCTGAAAACTGAAAAGGAAAGACTTAAAAGTGATCCAAGAAATATCATATTTGGAGGAACAAAAATAAAAATGACAACAGACATACCAGGAACTATGCAAACAAGATGACAATGGAGAAACAACTTTTTTTTTTCAAATTTAGAATTTATATATTAGTTGAATTATATACCTGACCTGAGAAAAGAAGCTTTTCTATGAAATTTGTGCTATTTATGTTTTTTATTTTGAATATTTATTGGTTCTTTTTAGTTATACATGACAGCATAATTCATATTGACATGATAATATAAGCATGAAATATATTATGTTCTAGTGGGTGTACTCAGTGGTGAGACTGACTGTGGTACATTCATGTATGTACATAGGAAAGATACATTATATTATTCTTCATTTACCCATACCCGCTTTCTTCCCTTCAGTCTCCATTGTCTACTTCACTGAACTTCTATTCTCCACTCCCCCATATCAGTGAAAACATATGACCTTTGGTTTGTTAGGACTGGCTTATTTCACTTAGCAAGATAGTATCTACTTCCATCCACTTTTTTTTGGAAAATATCATAGTCATTCTTCTTTATGGCTGAGTAATACTCCACTGTGTATACACACCACATTTTCTTTATGCATTCAATTGTAGCAGGGAACCTACTTTGGCTCCTTAGCTTAGTTACTGTGGATTATGTTTATACATTGATATGGCTGTGTCACCATAGTATGCTGATTTAAAATCATTTGGATATATACTGAGGAGTGGAATAGTGGGTTGAATGGTGGTTCCATTCCTAATATTTTTGAGGAATCTCCATACTGCTTTCCAGAGAGGTTGTACCAATTTGCAGTCCCACCAATAATGTGTGAGGGTACCCTTTTCCCCACATTCTCGCCAACATTTATTGTTACTTATATTCTTAAAAACTGTCATTCTGACTAGAATGAGACTTCTGATTAGAATGAGATGAAATCTCAGTGTAGTTTTAATTTGCACTTCTCTGCTAGAGATGTTGAACATTTTTTTTCACATATTTGTTGACCATTCGTATTTCTTCTTTTGAGAAGTGTTTGTTTAGTTAATTTGCTCATTTGTTAACTGGGTTATTTGGGGGGTTTTTTGGTGTTAAAGTTTTTTGAATTCTTTGTATATCCTGGATATTATCAGCCTATCTGAGGTACAGGTGGCAAAGATTTTCTCCCATCTGCAGGCTCTCTCTCTTCACATTCCTGATTGCTTCCTTTGCTGTGAGGAAGGCTTTTAGTTTGAGACCATCCCATTTATTCTTTTTTTAAAAAATATTTTCTTAGTTGCTGATAGACCTTTATTTTATGTATTTACATGCAATGCAAACCCAGTGCCTCACTCGCACTAGGCAAGTATGCTACTGCTGAGCCCCAGCCCCCATTTATTGATTCTTAATTTTACTTCATGTCTGTTTTGGTACAAAACCCATGCTGTTTTTTGTTATTATAGCTCTGTAGGATAATTTAAACTCCGGTATTGTAATGCCTCCTGTTTTACTTTTCTCGCTAAGTATTGCTTTGGCTATTCTGGGCTTCTTATTTTTCCAAATGAATTTCATGAATGCTCTTTCTATTTCAATGAAGAATATCATTTGGATTTTAATAGGAACTGCATTAAATCTGTATAAATTTTCCTGTAACCTCCTGGTGCAGTTTCGGTAGGTCATATGTCTCTAGAAAATTGTTGGTATCTTTAACATTTTCTATTTTATTGGAGTACAGATTTTCAAAATACTCTATCATCTGTATTTTGGTAGTGTCCATGGTGATATTTCCTTTTTCAATATGGTATGAAGATTCCTCAGAAAACTTGGAATGTAACTACCATTTGACCCAGTTATCCCCTCTTCGGTATACACCCAAAGGACTTAAAAATCAGTATACTACAGTGATGAAGCCACATCAAAGTTCATAGTGGCTCAATTCACAATAGCTAAACTATGGAACCAACCTAGTTCCCCATTAATAGATGAATGGATAAAGATGTGGCATATAAATGCACAATAAAATATTATTCAGCCATAAAGAAGAATGAATTTATGGCATTTGCCAGTAAATGGATGGAACTAGAGACTATTATGCTAAGTGAAATAAGGCAATCCCCAAAAACTAAAGGCTGAATGTTTTCTCTGATACGTGAATGCTGACTCACAATAGGCAGGGGTGGAGGTGAAGGGGAGGTTCATGGGATTGGACAGGGTGGAGTTGGGGGAAAGGTGGGGTGATGGAAATGGGAAAGACAGTAGAATGAATTGGAAAGACATAAATTTCTATATTCACATATGAATACACAACCAGTGTAACTCCATATTACATACAACCACAAAAATAGAAGTTATACTCCATACATACACGCACACGTGCGCGCGCGCGCACACACACACACACACACACACACACTCTACTGTCATATAAAACTAAAAAGAACAAATAAAAAATAAAAGTATATTATAAATTCTGGAGAAATTTTAAAAAATACAACAGATAATTAGTTAGCCAAGGGAAATGATCCAATGGAATAAAAAAATGTTCAAATAATCTAAGAGATGAGACAGATAGCCAAACCATATCAACTATTACATTAAAAGTCAATGGCTGAGCTACCAAATTAAAAGCAAAGATTTTTAGACTGGGTTTTAAAAAAAACAAAAATAAAACCAATAACCAGGACCAAACTAGAAATGCAAAGATATAGAGAGATTAAAAGGATGGAGCATATCATGCAAACAATTTTTTCTTTTTTAAAAGAAAGCAGGATTTACTATATGGGATTGATTGTACTATCCAAAAAATTTACATTCAAAACTAAGATTACTACCAGGGACAAGGATTACACAAGGATAAAGGGGCCAATTCACCAAGAAGACATAATAACCCTAAATAATTTTGCACTTTGTACTATAAAGTACATAAAAAAATTGATGGAACAAAAAATAAAAATAGGCAAATTCATAGTCATACTTGGGAATTGTTTTGTCTCCTTTCTCAATAATTGATAGAGCAAGTAAGAAAATATTAAATGTAGAGAAGGCTTGAAAACATTATCAACGAACTTGACCTAACTGACATTTACACAAAACTCCTCAACAGCAGCAGAATGCACATTCTTTTTTAAAATTCTCAGGTGCATGTGGAACATTCACCAAAATATACTATATTCTGGGCCATAAAACATATCTGAACATGTTTAAAAAGATTGAAATGATACCAAGTATGTTCTCTGAATACAACAGAATTGAACTAGAAATCCATAATCAAAACGTATCTAGAAAATTCCTAAATATTTGAAAATTATAACACAATTGTAATGCATGAATCAAAGAAACATATGGAAAAATGGTCCACATCACATGTTATCAAGGAAATGCTAATTGAAGTAAAAATTAATGAAATACAGCTATACACTTATTAGAATAACCAAAATCTAAGACGCTGACAACATCAAATACTGGTAAGGGCTCATTCAGTACTGGTAGAAATGCAAAAATGATACAACGATCCTGAAAGACAGTTTGGCCGTTTCTTAGGAAATGAAACATACTCTTACCATACAATCAGTCCCTCAACCTTGATCCCTTATATTTACTAAAATGAAATTAAACTTACACACCATAAAAACCTGAAAACAGATGTTGACAGTAACTGTATTCATAATTGCCAGAACTTTAAAGTAAAATGCACTCCAAGAAGTGGATATACAAATAAACTGTGGCACACTAAAAAAATGGAATATTGGGCAGGGGGGTGTGGCTCAAGCAGTAGCGCACTTGCCTGGCATGCACAGGGTGCTGGGATCGATCCTCAGCACCACATAAAAATAAAATAAAGATGTTGTGCCCACCAAAAACTAAAAAATAAATATTAAAAAATTCTCTCTCTCTTTAAAAAAAAAAAAGGAATATTATTCATCACTAGAAAAAAATGAGCTATCAAATAATAAAAAATGGAGGAAACGTGAATGTACATTACTAAGTTAGTGAAGTTAATTTGAAAGGATTACATATTTATGATTCCAACAATATGATATTCTGGAGACAAAGTATCAGTATTTACCAGAGGTGAAGGCTGGGAGTGAGATAAATAGGCACACACCAAAAAAAAGATTTTGAGGGCACTGAAACTATCCTATATGATATCACAATGTCAGATACATGACATACATTTGTCAAAACCCATAGAATATAACACAGAGAGTAATCACTAATGTAAACTATGGGCTTTGGGTGAAAATAGTGTGCCATGTAGATTTATTGATTGTAAAAAACATCATTCTGGTGTGGGATGCTGATGGAAGAAGAGGATATGAGTGTGGCTGCACAGTGGGCATATAGGTTACTTTCTTTGCTTTCTGTTAAATTCTGCTATGAACCTGAAATTGCTCTAAAAATAGTTGATTAATTTAAAAACTCATACTGAGAACCAAAAAGATCTGATACGGACAAGTCTAAAATGCTGACAGGGGTCCTTCTGGGTAGTAATAAATAATGACTGGTTTTAATTTAAAAAATGAACTGCCTGGCATCTTAAAAATATAATAGTACTGTGGAACTCCCATACGTTGCTGTGGGAATGTAAATGATACAGCCACTATGGAAAACGGTTTGGTGGTTCATTAAAAAGTTAGCCATAAAATTACCTTAAGACCTAGCAATTGTCTGCTTAGGTACATATCCCAAAGAATAACAAATACATGTCAAACAAAAACTTGTCCTAGAATGTTCTTAGCAGCAATATTCTAAATAGCCCCAGGGTAGGAACAACCCAAATATTCATTAGCTATCATAAATAAACTGTGGTATATCCATAGTGGAATACTATTTGGCCATCAAAGAAATGAATTGTTAATACATGGTACAACACAGATGCATCTAAAAACTATTATCAAGTGAAAGAAGCCAGATATAAAAGGCTACATAGTATATGGTTCCATTTATAAAAATTATTAAATATGTAAGTCCATAGAGACAAAAAGTTGTTTTCCCAGGGCTTGGGTGGAGGGAGAAATGTGGAATGACTATTTAATAAGTATGGGGTTTCATTTTTGGTTGAAGAAAATATTCTGGAACTAGATAGTGTTGATAGTTGCACACCATTGTGAAAGTTCTAAAGGACACTGAATCATACACTTTAAAATGTACATTTTGCCACAGTAAAAAAAGGAAACTAAAAAATACCTTAATTTTTTCACTTTCTTTTTGCACTCGCTTTGCATTTTCAATAATGTAAACAGTGCTCTTGTTGACTTCATTGTCAGCTCTGTGTCTCAGCCAATCCTCATATCCCTAGAAGGATAAAAATAACTATATAATCAAGTTCAAACAATAAAGTAAACTGTTAATAAATCCGTATAATCCTCCCATGAATCAACAGCAGATATTCAAAATTACTGTATTAATTTCAACTCAGAATGCTAAAGAGATAATGATGCATATTTTAATGGCAAATCTAAGACACTTTTTTTTCCCTTTGTGAATTCAAGGCAAATACTCTACGAACTGGAGATATATCCCCAGCCCACACTTTCTTTCTTTCTTTTTAATATTTTTTAGTTGTAGATAGACATTACCTTTATTTTATTTTTTTTATGTGGTGCTGAGGATTGAACCCAGTGCCTCACATGTGCTAGGCAAGTGCTCTATCACTGAGCCACAACCCCAGCCCCATAAGACACACATTCAAACTACCCCATAGGTAAATAGCTTTATGGTATTAAAAATTTCCTCCATTATTCAGATAAATATTAAAAGAAACGTGGACATTAGAGCTTTGATATTCTTTATCTGGAGGATTAAGATTTATTCTTTTATTTCTACTCTTATTCAAATTAATGTTAAGTATCTCCACATTTTTAATATGAGAAAGAGCCATTTGAGTTTTTATTTTCTTGTATACCTAATCTTTCAATATTTTGTAGTAGACTGTTGGGCTGATTACCTCCAAGGAAATATTATAATTCTCTTCCACAAGCCGAGAATAGTAAAAGCAAGTTAGGATTGGTTTGGCAGAGAATCCACTATAAATTGTAGAGATTAACAGCTAAACTTCTCTGCTTAGTGAGAAAATGAAACATGGTGCTCAGTTTTTTAGGGTTAAAAGTAATCAGAGAGTGCTGAAATTCAATCATTAATGTGGTAGCATTAAGAGATGATCCTGGGGCTGGGGTTGTGGCTCAGTGATAGAGCACTCCCCTGGCATGTGTGAGGCCCTGGGTTTGATCCTTAGCACCACATAAAAATAAACAAATAAAATAAAGGTATTGCATCCATCTACAACTAATATATATTTTTTCTAAGAGATGGGTCCTTTATATCATTAAGTCATGCCTTGATGGATTGGATGAGGATCCTTACAAAAGGCTTGAAGGAGTGGATTCACTCTCTTTTGCTCTTCCCCATTTGAGTACACAACATTCCTCTATTTTGACTGTTTCGCCCCTTCTGCCTTGTGAGGCTGCAACATGAAGGCCTTCACCATACCAGCACTTTGATCTTGAACTTTCCAGCCTCCAGAAGCAAAAAATAAATTTTTTGCTTTTTGTTGTTGTAATAATGTCTGTACTTTTTTTTTTTTTAAAGACAACTGAAAATCTCTTGATCACCTTCTTTTCCTTGTCTCTTTTTATGAGAAAGCTAGTCTATCACTTCATAGGGTATATTCTGCAATGGTGGTGAAGAAAGAAAGGCCCTACAATGAAGTAGTACTGGGAATAGAATGAAATCTGTAAAAGCCTTTGAAAATCATACATGCTATTCTTAGAACCAGTAATTTTATGACATTAAAGAAAATAATCCTAACAGCCTGAGGAAAAGAGCATTCCAAGTCTTTATTTAGCAACCAAACACTTGATAAAATATTCTTACAGTTCTTGGTAGGCAAGATACAAGACCAGATAACCCCAAGAAGAAAGGTAATCTTATTCCTAATACTGTTAAGTTGACCTTCATTCTGCAAGTCTCCATGGGGTACTTTTTAAAAGCACTTTCAAAAGTACTATCTAAATGTATGTTTTTAAATAATCAGATCCTGTGGACTGTTCCAGTACATGATAAATACTTTTAACCCACCCCTTCACCTCCAATTTCTTGTTCCATTTTCAATTTCATAGGCAAGTTTGGTACTAGCAAACAAAATGCTCAAAAAAGTCCACATCACCATCTGTGGCATCTCATCACCTCTGACTAGAAGTAGGAATAAAAGCTCTCTTTACCCATCCATGCCTTTTAGCACCATCAGGAAATTATAAAATTCAAATATTTGTACCTAAAGTCCTGTGCTACAGGCTACGGTGACAAAAAAGAAAAAAATCTACTGGCGTGGGAAATTTTCATTCAGACTTACTACACTAGAACAATTAATCCATGATAAAAACCCGCTTCCCATTTCCCAACTGAGCTATATCTTCTACCCACTCTTTTATTTTCACATACCCACACACAGAAATAGAGGAAGAAAAGAGCAAATAAATTAAGGATGTGCCTTATTATCATTTAACTAGGTTTTCAATGGGAACTAAATATAAACTAAATCTATCAAGGTACTGCCCACAATATATAAATATGAAAACGAGCCTTTGACAATGAAATTCAAATCAACATAGACTGAAATGCAGACATAAATGTAAATAAGAAAGTTACCTGCTTGATGGCTGTAACAGTTATAACAAAGAAAAGTGGAAGTCCACTGGTAACTGGGCTAGTTGGTGTGTCTACTGTGACCTAGGTGAAGAAATTAAATTGAAAGTAAAATGAAAATTAGCTATTAATTCACATGCAGCACTTACATGTTGTAAACATTTCAGACAGAAATGCAGACAAAACACATTCCAGTAGCAGAGTCAATGTTAATTTTCATTAAAACAATCCACATATCAGTTAGTTTTAAGAAACTTGGTCCTTTATTGAAATACATCCATTTATTTACCACCTATCTGTTGAGTAGCACTGTGTCGGTCCCTGTGCTTCAGCTAGTTTCTAGAGATCCTACTTTAAATGAGATAGAGACAAGTCCCTGCCTTCATATAGCAGAAAGCTCACAGGGAAAATCAGACATTAAAATAAGAGTGCAGATGGTGAAATCTGAAGGGGAAATCAAAGTTAACTAGATCAAAGTTGGTTTTTCAGGTACAGCAAACAGTATATACAAAGTCTCTATGGTAGGAGGGAGAAGAGCATATGTAAGAAAAAATAAAGGAAGCCATTAGCAAGAGAAAGTGTGGCATGAGATGAAGCTGGAAGAGGAAGAAGGGGCCAGACTGTGCAGGGTTGGCTAGGCCAGGGTAAGCTGTTTATTCTTCATTCTGTGAACAGTACAAAATCCTTGAAGGTTTTGGATAGGGAGATGTCACATGAATAGAACTGCATCTTGAAAAGATCACTCTCCATGCTTTGTGTATGATAGATTAGAAAGAAACAAGAGTAGAAAGACAGAGTCCATTTGAGAGGCCACTGCTATTATCAAATGAAAGATGATGGCTTGGATTTCAGTGGAAACAACAGGCATGAAAAGAAGTAACAGAGATATTGATGAAAATACCAAAACTGGTAAGGAACTAGATGTAAGTATTGATTAAAGATGTCTGCCAAGAATCTGGTTAACATGCTTGTGTGGATATTGTCATTCACTGAAATAGGATATATTGAAAGAGAACTAGATTTGAGGGAGAGAGATCATGACTTCAGTCTGCTCTCACAACTCACTGACTCTTATCTCCAACCTCCAGCCAGGCCTGCCTCTGCCACAAAGAAGTGTACATAAGAGGTTTTTACATGGTTCCATGTCTTTATGTAACCTCTTGTCTACTAAATCTTCAAGGCTCAGTTTGGATACTAACCTTCCTTTTGAAGCCTTCTCAAGCTCCTCTTGGGTAGGGAAAAAATCGTAACTCCTACTGTATACTCATACCATTTTGATCATTCACATAAATGATCCTTACTACATTAAGCAAATTCATGACTGTCTTCTCAGCAATAAAATTCCTTAAGAGTAGAAAAGTCATAGCTTGATCTTCATCATAGCTGCAATCACTTTTGTTGTCTGGACTGCTATATAGCACACAATAGGTGCTTGGTACACATTTACTAAATGAAATTGAGAGGTACTACCCACCAAGTAGAATGACTCTTATAAGCAGAATCCACTATGTTATTTATTTTAGGTCTTTAAGACATCTGACTGTGGTTCTTAAGTACCTACTTTTCAAATATTCCATCATTTGTATTCAAATTGGCTCTTTTGTATATTATGTCCCAGACTGGTTTTAAGTAGCAGGGCTAAACTCAATTATAATATCATAGACTCAAAGCCTAAAAGTGGATGAACAGAACCACTTAACATCAACAAGTATTTGAGCAATTTCATTGAAATTTTTTGGCTTTATTTAAAAATGAGACAAGAAAAACACAGCACCTTTAATGTAGTAAAATTTTTCAGAGGTAAATACGGTGACCGAAAGAGTTTAAGAGTTTATAGACTTAAAGACAGAAGACACACAATTTAAAATTCTAAAATTTAAAATGAAAAAGCATAGTAAGAACACAGAAACAGATCACTCTACTAGGCTCTCATGCTTCAAGGGAGTAAGTGAATGAGGCAGAGCAAAACTGGTAATTATGATGATAAGTGATTAAGTTTTCAATTAGGCTGGCACTGATGTTTAACAAAATAAAACTATTAATGTAAATGAATTTTGATTTTCATGTATATCAACTTGTTTAATGATGATATATATCCTTCTTGGATGAACAAATATATGAAATTAATGAAAATTTAAAAGAAAGAACAATGAAATAAAATCTCCATGAGTTTCCTAATAAAGATGCAACTTCAAAAATCATATAAATCTTTAGGTAATTATTTCTACTTTAAAACTGCTATTATAATCAGTTTTGGAACATCTTTGTTTTTAATCACAGGGCATAAGGTTAGAAATTGTTTGAATCAATGAAGACTCTCAAATTCTCAATGTTGAACAGTTGTTTGTGGAGTTCTTACCTGTACAAGGAAAATGATGAGAAAATAAAAATTTGCAATCCTTCTAAACTGTTCAAACAGGTTCTTTGGGAGGAAATTCCAAAGTGTATACTATAAGCAAGCAAGAAAAAAAATATTAGAAAGGAAAGTTGAAAAATCCTAATAGTAAGGACTTATATGGGTCCAGGTCATCCTGTAAACTGATATTTAGTATATACAACACTTTGAAACCCAAAGCTCACACATATGCCTAAGAATATAGTTAAAGGTATATTATATAATTTTTTTCACAAATGAAGTTTCATTATTAGCATTACAATGGCCATTTAGTTTCATACTTTTGGTTTATCTAAGCCAATCTAAAATAGGTTCCTTATTATATGCTCTCAGATTATCCTATAGTGATACTTCCTTGAGGGTACTCATTACAGTGAATTATAAATGTATACATTTTTTAATTTAAGTTTATCCCTCAATAGACAATGATTTCTATGGAGTAGACTGCTCATCTGTCTTATTTACTAATTTTCCCCCAACACCTAGCACAGTACCTGGTACAAATAGATTATTTGAATAAATGAATAAATAAATTCCCATGGCTTCATTAATCTTTGGAGTCTTGAACATTATTAGAGATAAAACCATCCTTACCAGTACCTCCCGTCTTCATGACAGCTGAGGAGATGTACAGACACATAACACTGAATCATACAGGGCTGTCACTTTAAACAATAGCATTCTACCCTTGGGTTTTTGTAAAGTTTTCAATGCCAAATTCTACATGGAGAGAAGGACAGAATGACAGAATTTTTTGGCCAACTATCAAACCACATATATTTTCTCACTGATACTTTAAGCTCAAGGACTAGGTCATATAAAAGTCACCTTAAGAAATGGGACTTTATAGATATATTTTTTGAATGTTTTATTTATTTTGAGACAGGGTCTTATTAAGTTGCTTAGGGACTTACTAAGTTGCTGAGGCTGGCCCCTAAACTTTCAATTCTTCTACTTCTGCCTCCCAAATTGCTGGGATTACAGGCATGAACCACCATGCCTGATTCTAGATATCTTAATAACAACCAGAACCTAGAAAGTAATGATTCTTAACATAAAAGGCTAATTCTAGACTTGAAACATCTCCACATCAATTATTTGCATAATATGAGAACAGATCCATTAATAAGGTGAAAAGCCAGTCACAAAGCATGATACAAGGAGAAACGTACTATTTATAGTTTTCTAATTAGAAATGCAAATAATTAGGAAACTATTTTTTATATGTTCTCTTCTCTCCTTCATCAGGGCATTAGCTATTTAGACCTCAGGGTGCCATAAGTTCCCTCATCAAAGGTGCCTAGCACAAAAAACAGATTTTTTAATTAAGAAAAAAAAAAAAAAACTGCTGTGGTGCTAGGGATGAGACCTAAGGTCTCACACATTCTAGGCAAGTGCTCTACCACTGAACTATATCCTCAATGCCCCTTTAATCAATAAATTTTGATTAAAACTTGTGCCTTGACCGTTTACTAACTTAACTAAAAGGCAAATTAAGATTTAATCACACCTTTTTATATTGTAAATATAATATAAATATTTGTAAACATAACATAAAATGTAGTATTATAACAGAGACAAGGAGAAACCTACTTTTTAGAGTTTTCTAATTAGAAATGAAATTGCATCAGAGTCATGTACACCAAATTATTCAAACTGTTTATCTAAAAAGTGGACTCTCAGGCTTATTGAGTTGCCACCAACCATAAAAATATGTTAATCACAGCAAGAAAATGTGAATAGTAGTTGTTTAAAATACAATGAAAACTGAGGGTTTCTGTCATAAGTTTCTTTTGAACTTATGACAGAAACACAGGGACACTTAACCACTGAGCCATATCCCCAGCCCTTTTTATTTTTTATTTTGAGACAGGGTCTTGCAAAATTGCTTAGGGCCTCCTTAAGTTGCTGAGGCTACTTTCAAACTTTTAATCCTCCTGCCTCAGCCTCCTGAATCACCAGAATTAAAGGTGTGTGCCACCACACCTGATGTAAATTCTTGCAAAGAAACCAGGTGCCATGGCCCATTCCTATAAACACAGCAGCTTGGGAAGCTGAAGCAGGAAAATCCCAAACTCAAGGCTAGCCTTAGCCACTTAGCAAGGTACATTAATTGCATCCATAATTATTTTTTAAAAGGGGTTTTGAATGTGGCTCATTGGTTAAGCAGCCCTGGACTCAATCCCTGGTATTGCCCAGGGGTGGGGGAGGGGGGAGAGTGGGGGGGAGGGGGGAGAGTGGGGGAGAGGGGGGAGAGTGGGGGAGAGGGGGGAGAGGAGGGGGGAGGAGGGGAGGGGGGAAGGGAGGGGGGAGAGGGAGGAGAGGTAGAAAGAGGGGGAGGTAGAGGGGGTTAGGAGGTAGAGGGGGGGAAGGAGGGAGAGAGGGGTGAGGGAGGTGGAGAGAGGAGAGGGAGGTAGAAAGGGGGTGAGGGAGGGAGAAAGGGGTGAGGGAGAGCAGGGGGGTGAGGGAGGGAGAAAGGGGTGAGGGAGAGCAGGGGGGTGAGGGAGAGTGGGGGTGAGGGAGAGAAGAGGTGAGGGAGAGAAGGGGTGAGGGAGGGAGGGGGAGAGGGAGGGTGGAGGGAGGGAGGTGGAGAAGGGGGAAGGGAGGTGGAGAAGGGAGAAGTGAGGTGGGGAAGGGAGGGAGGTGGGGAGAGAAGGAGAAAGGGGGAGAAGGGGGGAAGGGAGGGAGGGAGAGGGGTGAGGAGGAGGGAGAGAGCGGGAGGGAGGGAGAGGGGTGAGGAGGAGGGAGAGAGCGGGAGGGAGGGAGAGGGGAGAGGGGGGAGGAGGAGGGGGAGGAGGAGGAGGAGGAGGAGGAGGAGGAGGAGGGAGAGAGCGGGAGGGAGGGGGAGAGAGAGAAGTAGAAGTAGAATAAATTCCGTTGATGATTTTGATTTTTTTTTTTTTCTGATACGAGGGATTGAACCCAGAGGGACTTAACTTACTGAGCCACATCCCCAGCCCATTTTTAAATTTTGAGCCACTGAAGCAAAGCCAGTGGAGGCACCAGCCAGTTTGCTGCAGAAGAGAGTGGTAACATTAATAGATTAAAAAATACAGCAGACAAACTTGTCTGAGAAAAACTGTAGAATACCAAAACAGTTTGAATTTAGCTGAATCAAAGGTTGTACAGCAAGCTGGGGTCTAAAAAGTGCTGTGTTTCTCAACTGGCAAGTAGAGAGCTGAGGTGGGGAGCCATCTTGAAGATCTACACTGTAGTTTGCTGCTGCAGGAGCCCAGGACATACCAAACTGTCCCAGCAAATGCTTACCATATGCCTTGGATGCACCTATAAGAATGTGATTAAAACAGACACAAAGAAGACTATACCCTAGGGGCTTCAGGTCAAAGATATGGATGGGAGTGAAACTCACTTTCCCTTTGACTCTGATGACTCACATGACCAGGTGGAGAAGGTCAGGAAACTTAACAGGTAGATGTAATTACATTCAGACACTGACCCTGGAAGGCCACATTCAAGGGTGGTACAATGTGCCGTTAGTTACCCTCCCCTATGAGTAGAATTCTCAGTAGAATCCTGAGAACCAGGTGCCCAGTAAAGATCAGCATTGGCCCAGCCCTAGAGATACCACCCAAAAAAGTTCCAATGTTCTGATCAGTGCTAAACATCAGCCACAAAAACCTCCCATTAGGAAGTCTGCATCAGCCCTGCTCTGGGAGCGCATGAATCTAGTTTGTCCAGACAAAACTCCAATTGACAGTACTTCCCATTCCCTCCTACCTTATACTAGTGAGAAGGGAAGCTGAGAGCTATTTCAACCAGCTTTGATTCCAGGAGGCTCCAGCTGGTAGTTGCTGAGCAACACCAAAAGAGGAAAGGTTTAATGACCTCCCAGCCTTTGCTTTCTCTAAGTGTTATATAGTGCAAGAAGAAATAAAAGGGCAGTCTGGCATAAGCAGTGAATATCCATCCTTGTCAACATCTTTAACCAACTCAACAGATGCAATGTTTTCAGTAAGAACACCCCACCCTTTTGGTGTTCTTGCTGTGCTGGTTGGTTCATGCCAGTACATTCAAAGCTCAGTTCAGCACATTATATTTTTTGCTTGTTTTAATCTTTATGTGTGTGTGTGTGTGTGTGTGTGTGTGTGTGTGTGTTATTTTGCTTTATTTTATCTGTTGGGTATTAAGATTTCTTATTTCTTTTGTTTTTGTTTCTCTTATTACTCTCTTCCCTTTCTTCTTCTAATAGCCAAATTCTCTCTTGAATATACAAACAGCATAATATGAAAAGGGCTCTTTTTTCAGAGCCATTAGACTTTATAAAGTAGTTGTGTTCCCAGCTTTATCACTAACTCTGTGTGGTGACCATGCCTCTAACTTAATTTCTGTGGGATTAGTTTCTTGTTCTGTAATTCGGCAAGTTGAACAAGATGACATCTTAGGATCTTTCAGCTCTGTAAGTCTGATTCTGAGTCAAAGGTTTACACTAATTGTTTACTTAGATAGCAAAGGATGATTCAATATTTCCATTGAACAGGCTATTTATTCTCTTGAGCATAAGTATGTAAACCTCTGGCTGATGATTAAATTTGTGCCATAGGGTCTAAGAATAGCAGGAAGCAGACATTTTATCCAAATATATTTATATTTTTTCTATAGGCCTATAGATCTGCTCATTAGACAATAGTTTTCACATGTCCTGTTTACATTTTACATGTTGATCTTCCAACATGTTCAATTTCCATTGAACAGGCTATTTATTCTCTTGAGCATAAGTATGTAAACCTCTGGCTGATGATTAAATTTGTGCCATAGGGTCTAAGAATAGCAGGAAGCAGACATTTTATCCAAATATATTTATATTTTTTCTATAGGCCTATAGATCTGCTCATTAGACAATAGTTTTCACATGTCCTGTTTACATTTTACATGTTGATCTTCCAACTAAACAATCTCTTATATATTATTACCCAAAAGAGAAATTAAGCGCATGTTTAAAAATCAAAATATTATATTTTTAAAGGAAAGTATAATTCTGTTGTTTTAGGTCATAAGTGGTTGCAAACACACAAATGTCACCAACATTTTAGCTCTGCCTTGCCAGGCTGCCTGAGGAAGTAAGGGAAAATTTCAAGATCTGTTCTATGCTGTAAGAGACAGCAGTGGGCCAACCATTTACTACCTAACCCAGTCAGCCAGGAGTAAAATTTAGCAAAATAATGCTTGTAGATTGATGACTCCTGTGTACCAGTACAAGAAGTGTTTTTACATATGGAGTATTTACATATGGAGTATTTCACAAATGAGGACACTCAGATCAATTAATTTGGCCATGATGAAAAGCCAGTAAATGGATGGGTCAGGATTTAAATGCAGGTATACAAAAATTCCAGACCAGTGCTCTTAGCATTATGCTATTCTGAAGTAAGAAGATTATTCAAATGGTGACACAGCTATAATGACTGAACTCTCAACAGGTCACAGGTCAAAGCGCATACTGGGAAGAGTGTACCCTTTTACTGAGCAGAATGTACCCATGAATGTATGTGAGAAACAAGATAGGGGAGGAAGGGGAAAAAGAAAGAGATACAAATGAAAGATATACCAGAATAGCACACTCCAAAAAGAATGCAAATCATGTATATCCTAGGCCAGCCAATTTAGGACGCTTTGCACAAGTGAATAATTACTACCCATCCCGCCCAGTTTCAGAGATGAAACCCAAGGCCTCACACATTCTAGGCAAGTGTGCTATCACCGAACCCTACAGCCAGCCCAATAATTACTACTTTTAGCACACTTTAAGGCTTAACATTATATGCACAATCAACAGGCACTGTGAATCATAATGGGAGGCAAGTGAATGATCTTTCAGCTATAATAAAACAAAATGATGAGCTTTAAAAAACTAAGCTATCTTTCGGGGAACACTTACCTGAAATAAAATCTGTATAAGTATATAACCATGTATGAATATATAAATGTACCAGCTTCCTAAGAATAACAAATAATTATGTAAATAAGTACATTATCCATGTGAACATCCACTGAGTTAAAAAAAAAAAAAACTTACCTTAGATGAGACTATTCTATTATCACAAAATCTTTGTGCAATGTAAGCTTCTGTTTCTGAAACTGGATGATTGCCAACAAACACTGTGCGTGTACCAACTCGTTTCTCCTCTCCAGCACACTGATCAAGAGAAAGAGGAAAAAAGTTAATTTTATATCACATTTTTCCATGCTTCTACCAAGCTTAGAATTCTTGTCTAAGCATGTTTGGCTATAATCTGGGGAGAGACAGTAGTAGGGAGAGGAGAAATCCTTGTTAGGAAATTCAAAATCCACTAAGTTTTTAGTTGCTGATTTTGGGAAAATTAGTAAACGTGTTGTTTGAACCCAACACATTGTGAGGCCAACAAGTATAATTCTAAAATGATGAAAGAAAACATCCAAAGGAGTCCAGGGAAATTCTCCCCCAAATACGGCACAGTTCCTAAAAGCAATAAACGATACCTTTACCAGAATAGTAGCTTTGATTCACTGACTGTCTTCTGTCTGCAACCATAATATACAGGATCTAAAACAGTTTACTGATAAAAGCAGTAAAAATTTCCCATAATATCCATTTTTCACCCCAAAGTGAACAAAACTGCAAGATTCATACTTCATTTGGCTTCACCCCTACTCCTGTCTTCTGTTGTAGTCTTTACAATAGATCTGATCCTTATAATGCACCAATTTGAACTATAAAGAAGTCAAGTCCATACATACAATGTAATTTGCATTCTTTAATAGTCATATGGTTGTTTAGTTTTACACACAGCAAGAAGTAGCTATGAAGAAAATAAGGAAGAGCTGCCTTTCAAGCAAGTTCTCAGGTTATTCTATAAGTGGAAAGGAGCAAAGGAGGTAAAGTGTCAGTGAGGCAGGATGTTTCTTGCACTGCTAATATAGATTTCTCTCCTTGATTACAGTGGCCACCAATTGACTTAAAATAAACATGAACTAGTACTTTTCCTGATTCTTAATCATCTATGATTTCTTCTGTGCCAGAGAACATAGAAAGGAAAAGCCAAAATGCAATTTTCCAGGCATATGGTTTTTTTTATGAATTCCCTACATTTCAATGGCATTTACAGAATAAGGCCTAAGTGACCTCCATCTCAATAAATTGGAGAAAATGGATTGAAATTACTATGTTGGTAGAGGTGTGTATGTCTGAGTGCAGATCCTGGCAGTGACTGTTGTTAGATGATGATGATATTGAGGTCTGAAGGAAGCTGTAGAATGACCACTTCTGAGCATTATTCAAAATAGGGCAAAACAGTTCAGGCAGGTTTGCTTTTGGAGCTGCCTGGGGATTGGGGGTGAAGTAGCACGAAGTAGATGACTTTCCCATGCCTGTTTCACCCTAAAATCTGATGAACATGCAATCTCTGGGTTGACTTTTCTACAACTATTTAAAACTGTTTGGTTTACATAAAAATGGCAATCCTGAACTCATGTAAATTCACTATAGTTTTCCACTTGCTTCCAATGTAGAGTGTTAAAACAGTGACATTAGTTTCTTTGATTTTGAACAATACAGTACCATTGCCAGGTAGAGAAACTCCAAGGAGGAAGCATAAAAAAAAAATTCCCATTTGGATGGTACCCAATGTAGTCTAGTGAAAGTGTATGTATGATTCCTGCCACCTCATAAACACATTGTAATTCATTAGTAGAGTCCATCCTGGACTGATTCCCATTCAAATGTCCTTAGAAACAGCATTAAAAAAAAAACTTGAAGTGTTAGCAAAAACTTTCTTTTTTTTTTTGTACTGGGATTGAACTCAGGAGCCCTTAACCACTGAGCCACATCCCCAGCCCTTTTTTTGTATTTATTTAGAGACAGGGTCTCGCTGAGTTGCTTAGGATCTCACTCAGTTGGTTAAGGCTGGCTTTGAATTCACGACCCTCCTGCTTCAATCTTCCAAACTGCTGGGATTACAGGCATGCACCACTACAACCAGCACAAACTCGGTTGTTTTTTTTTTTTTTTAATTTTTCTTTTAGTTGTTGATAGACCTTTATTTTACTTATTTACATGCAGTGCAGAGAATTGAATCCAGTGCCTCACTCATGCCAGGCAAGTGCACTAGCATTGAGCCACAGCCATAACCAAAGCCCCACAAACTCGGTTTTAATGACACATCACGTGCTACATAAAAACTATCAAAGATATTTAAAAGTATACTTAAGATATAGGAATTAACTGAGAAAGTTATTTAAATTTCTTTGTAAAAGATAAAAATCAGGGGCTGGGGCTCAATATCATCAAGGTCCTCAATATCATCATCTAACAACAGTCACTGCAAGGATCTGCACTCAAACATACACACCTCTACCAACATAGTAATTTCAATCCACTGGGCAGGGTGCTTGCCTAGCATGTGTGAGGTACTGGGTTCTATCCTTGGCAGCACCACATAAAAAATAAAATAAAATAAAGGCATTCTATTAAAAAAAAGATAAAAAACACCCTCTTGTGTTCTTGATGTGTATCTTTACAGTATAATCTGAGTATTGTTTTTAAAAGGCAAAAAATAACCTTTCAGTAAAAATCAAATGGTACTCTTATTCAACTATTACCACCTTAAAATCCCATGTATTCACTAATCACAAAAAAATGGACAGTTGTTGGAAGCACAATTTGTTTCCTGATTGCCTCTAGACCCATAAGTAGAAAAGTACTGAACAAAAATAGAGTCCTAAATACAAGATCATCAGAAACAAGATTTTAAACAAAGCCTACCTCTTTATCCTTTCCAGGTGTTGGCAGAATTAAGGGCAGTTACCCATAGAGTCTTTCTTCTTTTGGGGAGGAAGGGCTGGGGATTTAAGCCAGGAGTACTTTACCACATCCCCATTCCTTTTTGTTTTGAGGCAGGGTCTCACTAAATTGCTTAGGATCTTGCTGGCCTTGAACTTGTGATCCTCCTGTTTGGCCTCCCAAATTGCTGGGATTACAGACATAATTCACCACACCCAGTTTAACTATAGATTCTTAATCCTGGGTATACACTGGCTTTAAAAACACTGAGTATTTTAGCTAGTATCTAATTTCTCTGGAAGCTCCTCAGGTGATAATCCTAATTTGCAACCAGGGCTGAGAATTACTGGCAGACTCTGAATTAGTGATTGTCAGCAACTGACACCCTACAAAATTTTAATGTATAAGTCATAATCCTACATTTTAGCTGTGATTAAATTATTCAAACAATTTGCTTTTCAATGAATAAAAGTATAAATTACCCCAACCATTTTAAACTGTTCATGAATTAAATTCTCCTTCACTGTTTAATTTTGCGTAGTTAATCTCCCTTCAATTATTTAGATCAATGCTAATGAAATTATAGGCCCTGATAAAATACAAAGCTACTTGAGTTATTAACAAATAATCTTAACTGATGTCTTCCTCAGCAATTACAGCATTATTTTTTATTGGTCATCAACTACTCTCATTGAAGTCCTATAGAAAATAAAAGTGAACCAAAAATCCTTATTAAAACCTAAAGACCTGGCAATGATTTAAGACTGGTCATACTCCAGGTCCAAAGATATTCTTTTTTCTCAAGCACTAGTGTTTTTGAACTGCATAATCAGTCTCAAAAAGAACAAATGAACTTAAAATTGAAAGAAAGATAGGACATTTCATCAAAATTTCATACGTCTATTAAAATACTCCCAAAGTCAAATTACCATATTAGGGTTTGGAGGGCTGGGTTGTGAAGGGAGGAGAGTGTTAAAGTGTCAGGGAACATTTCCAGCTTAGTAAGCATCTTGGTTAAAATCACTACCAAATAGACACTAGTATTGCTGTATGTATATACGTGTCTGCATGACCAATGTGATTCTGCAACCTGTACACTCAGAAAAATGAGAAATTATACCCCATTTGATTCAAATGTATGATATGTCAAGATCATTGTATTGTCATTCGCAACTAATTTAAAAAAATCACTACCACATATTCGGTGGTCAAACTACTCAGGTTTCTAAGCCCGCACTCCATTATAACAAGCAATATGAATAATCCTGATACACAATTTTAGTTGTAACTCTAAAATCTCACTTTTGAGATTTTGCCTTTACTGCAACTTCTTAAGTAATTAAGCTGTGTCTCCCTCTGTGGCCAGAGAAAGTGAAAAAAGATGAAGGGGGCATTTTTGTGGAGACAGGAAATTTTCTGTCATTTTCCCTTTAAACTTTAATATGGTTATATTTACTGAAACTCTTAGATGCACAACTAAGACAAATATACAACATTAATCCCTATACACAAAGATTCTCTCTAATTAGATGCTACCTGGTGGCAGTATATTTAATTGAATAAATACTACTATAGGAAATAGATACTAAGCTCCAAATACTTAAATTAGCAAGCACAATACTGAGGAAAGTGCACAGACTGTTAGAATTGGGTAAGAATGCCACCTTTTTGGAAGCTCAGAATTATTTGAGATTCCATTATATCAAAGTGATCCACTGAGCCATTTAATTTCACCAGGGACAATCAATTCTAAGCGTTTCCAATTTGATCCTCCCCCAAGGTCCTCAATGGCTATAGAAAAATGTCTCTAAATAATGAAATGCAGCTTTTCTACAGGATAATAATCAATAACTAAAAAATGTAAGCATTTTTTGACTAAAGATTCTAACAAGGATTTTTTAAAATATTTATTCTTAAATTTTAAATGGACACAATATCTTTATTTTACATTTATAGCACTCTACCACTGAGCCACAACCCCAGCCCCAGGGTTTGTTTGTTTGTTTGTTTGTTTGTTTGTTTGTTTTTTAAGATTCAGAGGTTCTTTCATTTATAGAAAGTACTGAAACCTGAGACTCTCAAAATTCCTACCAAGACTCAGCAACTGAGCTTTCCTTTGTAACAGTATCTTTCCTAACCCAGAGACTGACAATATGCATACAAACTTAACTAGAGATGAATTTAGTACACAAGTCTAGGAGGTCCTAAAGTTACTTTTCACTTTTGCTACAAATATCTCTACACCACCTTTCATTCCAAATATGTAACAAACTTTAAAACTCTAAATAGAAAGGTACTCAATTTCTATTGATGGGGAGCAATTGAGAGGAAAACTGACAATCCAGCTAAGTAAGCATTTATGATTGCCCCCAGGAAAGAGATATAAATACACATAACCCTGTAAGCCAAGAATAAAGAAGTCCCTAGGACCTCTAAAACACAACCTATATAAAAAGAAAACAAAATAAGATAGATCACCAACCCTCAGAGGCTAGAGGGAAAGATGGGACCATCTGCATAGTGACATGTAAAAATGTGCTGAGGTGAGGGCTGCTAAATCATAAGGAGAAAGCTGCAGATTACCAAGCAATTTTTACAAACCCCTGTGATCTTTGCAATGTTTCCCAGAATTTGGGAAAAGAGCCAACTATGGCTTGATGAGTTTGTGTACTTCCACTGGAGGCAGTAAAGGAAGCATTAGATGACCTGGTCTACTCCTTAAAAGTTGGAAGCAGAACTCTGATGGCTTGGTCTTCATTATCACATATTTCACACCTTTTTCTCAATTTTCTCCAAAAACTTGAATTTGTCGTGGTAACTTTTTGCCTTCCTGGTGCTGGAGATCAAATCCAGGGCCTTGTGCATGACAAACAAGCACTCTACCACTGAAACACACCCCCTGTCTATGCCTTGGTAACTTTTATATTTTAAAGTAATATTATTTTAAAATATCAGTTGAAGACCATAGCATCCTCTCCTCTTGGAAAGTTTTTTTTCCCCTAATCTCTAACTATAATAAATGGAACATGATAAGAAGTATGGCTAAACATTAAACTTCTGAGGCAAATTCAATTAAACTCTTGGTTGTAGAGTGGTAAATACTTTAAGAGGAAGAAATATAATCTAGGTATTTGTTAGGATATGAGTTTCCCCACCCCAGGAGAGTGACTGTAATACTTGAACAACTGAAGTTTCAAAAATATATTACAAAAATATATGTAGGGCCTAAGCAGTTGGTTTCTGTGGAAATGTCCCTTAGGGCTGGAAAAATCTTCCTTACTATTCAAAATCTCATAGGTAAGAAAATTTTATGTCTCAAGAACAAATAGTAGTATCTAAAAAGGGCAATAAAGAGCCACTCGGTATGGGTAGGGTGTAGTGCCATTACCAATATCATTAGCTAGAAGAGAGAAATTCTCATGCAAAAATTAGTTTCTAGATCATCAGGAAAGAAATTTTATTATAGTGTAAGAGGATAATAAACTGTTGAGAAAATATATCTATATATTGTAAAAGAGGTACCACATAACCTGAACAAGGTTTTATTGCCTGTTTCAGTGATAGTGTCATTATTACAAAAGTGATAAAAAGTTTCCTAGAAAGGATAACATTTCAAATATATTCTGGAGTGTGACCAATAAAACCAATGAATGAGTTTTTTCAAATAAATCTTTAAATATCATACAGAAAGCAAAATAGTTAGAAAAAAATGTCCATTTTAAAATGTAATTAATTTGAATAACACATCCAGGATATATCACTTTATTTCTTAACATCCCTAACACAAAAAAGGCCGGTTAAAAAAAGCAAGTTTCAAGCATTGCTTGATTGAATAAGCAAAGAAAGCAGGGGGAGAAGGCTCTGAGTTCTGACTCTCATAAGGCAGCCACTTCTCCAATAAGGCATTTCTAATCTTCAATTCAATAATTACAAAATAACCAACTTCTCTGCTTAATTTATAATGTCTTAAAGAAAAGTTTGAAAAAAAAAGTCTGTTCTTGAATAAAGCATCTTCTCTATGGGTAAAGGTTTTCAGAATAAGGTTTGCAGGGGACAGGAGAAGCAAGAAATATATAATCCTGGAAAACATTACTTATTACCTATGTTTTCTTCAACATGAGATTTGGGAAAAATAGTTTACTTAGTTGAGCCTCAATTTTCTTATCTTTAAAATAAGGTCACATAACCTAAAGATTGCTTATAGTAAGATTAACACGAATATCTGGAGATTACTTTCAATGACTTCAAACTGTTCATATGAATAAAGGATGAGTTTTAGAGATATTAACTGACAATGGGAATATTAAAACCCCAGAGGCTATGGTCACAGCTCAGTGGTACAACACTTGCCTAGCATGTGTTAAGGCACTGGGTTCAATCCTCAGCACCACATAAAAATAAATAAATAAAATAAAGGCATAAAGGGGCTGGGGTTGTTGCTCAGTAGTAAAAGCGCTCGCCTAGCAGATGAGAGGCCCTGGGTTTGATCCTCAGCACCATATATAAATAAATAAAATAATTTTTAAAAATAAAGGCATAAAAATACAATATATTATGAAAGAAAAAATTGGGGGGCTGGGGTTATGGCTCAACGGTAAAGTGCTTGCCTAGCACATTCGAGGCCCTCAGTTCAATCTTCATTACCACATAAAAATAAATAAAATAAAGATACTATGTCCAACTACAACTAAAAAATAATTATTAAACACAACAACAACAACAACAACACTCCTGCAACTGGTCCAGCACAGAACAATATCCTCTCCATAATCTATGTATAAATTTCTTTTTGGTACCAGGGATTGAAACTAGGGGTGCTTAACCACTGAGCAACATCTCCAGACCTTTTTTTATAGTTTATTTTGAGACAGCGTCTCACTGAGTTGCTCAGGGATTCACCAAGTTGCTAAGGCTGGCTCAAACCTGTGATCCTCCTGCCTTAGCCTCACAAGCTGCTGGGATTACAGATGTGCAACCACTGTGCCTGAAAAGTGTAAAAGTTTTATTTAAAGTAGTGAAGTTTCTGGTTCTACAGGAGGCGTATAGGCAATTCTGATGCCGTCCCTGACCAAAGAGACAGAGTGAGATTTCATCAATGGGCTGGCAGTGCTTGGTGTTAAAAACCTTGTTCTTTAGTATGAATGAACAGGACTGGAGTTGGCAGACAAAACATCATGTTGGCAATGGAGGGCCACTGGAAGAGCTCTGTAGGCTATTGTCTATAATATATGCCATTGGTCTTTCAGAACTGTTGATCTGACACCTGGCAGTAAAATTAGGAATTAATTTCTCCCTTTGTGGCAAAACAGATTCTCACTTCAGAATTGTACCAGAATTGCTGACATTGTCTCTAAATCTCCATTTCCTCCCCCAAAGCTCTGGATTTGAAGCTGCTATGCAGTATAGAGACTGTTGCCATAAATTTAACAGATAATCTGACTGTAATTATTGTTAAAACATGCTTTAAAGAAATCAAAAAATTATTGATGTTTGAAGTATAATGCATAACTTTTAGTACATTGAGGCACAAAAAGAACACATAAAAACAGTAAATAATGGATTGTATATTAAAAATTTTGTTTGGATTGTTAAATTTTAGTATGATTTTGAGTACTGCTAATTAGGAATTTCATATGAGAGATGAATTGGCAAGAATATCAGAACATAACACTGAATGTTTCCCAAACGGCACTGCATGGAACAAGTTAACAATGAGGTTCCTTAGAAAAGGGGGAAATTTGTTCCTGTATTCCTTCCTCCTGGCATACTCATGGAGCAAAAGCTCTAAAATGCCTAGAAGAAACCCCTTAACTTCATTCAATCAGTGTTTCCCAAAATTATGTCAACATAAAACTCCTTTTCTCCCCCAAGGATAATCCAATGGTATCACATTCAGTAAAACACAATTTTGACAATACGACTCTAATTTCTTACCTCATCAGACATGTCTACAATATCAGGCTATATCTATGGTAGGGTCTATTGGTAGGGAAAACACAGTATACACAATTAGCTATACTATCACAGTATTCAAAGATACAAAGTAAGATAACCAGTACAACTGTGGCAATTTCTATCCTTGTATGCCAAAAATAGGTAAGTAATGTTAAGTATCTGGCCAATGTCCCAAGTGGTATTTTGCTTTTTAGATTTAATTATGAGAGGCAAGGGACCAGAAGATCTTGGTCTGTGTGTGTCTTGGGGAAGTACTGGTATTGGCTTCATCATAGGTAACCTGGAAAGGGCTTCACTAGAAAGTCTGATCTACAAGGAGGTAGAGGAATTGGGGCCATATCTAGGCAATAAAACTTGAAATTTTGGTTTCAGATATGGCATCAACTGCCACCTATTTCAGCCTAGACTTCTGAAATAAAACAAAAATTTTCAAGGATGGAGAAAAGATCACCTGTTTGAAAACAAAGAATAATTTACAAATACCCATGAGAAGATATGTATTGGGAATGAAATTTGTAGGCTTCAAAATATAAAAGGAGAAAGAAGTAGATAAAACATTAAGGAAATTCACAAAGGACAGGGATAGGCCCATGTGCTAATGCCTTTAAAAAAATATTTAAATACATACAGGGCTGGGATTGTAGCTCAGCGGTAGAGCACTTACCTCGCATGTGCAAGGCTCTGGCTTCAATCCTCAACATCACATAAAAATAAGTAAATTTAAAAAAAGGTATTGTGTCCAACTACAACTAAAAAATAAATACTTAAAATATATTCAAATACAAAATGACTAGATTAGACTCCTTCAAGATGCTAATTTTGGTATACTAGAAGGTACATTAGCTCTTTCAGACTTCAGACTTAAGAGTGCCCATTTAAAGCACAACTGCAGCAATTTGTTTACTGTTAAACTTTAAAAGTGATGAAAATGAATGTCTTCTCAAATGTGCCTGTTACTCTAGAGAAAGTCCTCTGATAAAGTAGAATAAAATACATGTTCTTGTACCCAAGGTACAAAAAACTTCAAGTTAGAACAAGTTAGGATTAACTGCCATAAGGACAACTTTTTAAAATAACAAACCACTTAGAATTACAAATTTTACTTGCACACAGGGTTTTTTTCCTATGTAATATTAAGAAAAATACACATGAGATATGAACCAATTGAAAGAATTTTTACTAGAGTGGATTCAGACAAAATGTATGACTTCTCAAAAATAACAACACTATGGGCTGGGGATGTGGCTCAAGCGGTAGCGCGCTCGCCTGGCATGCATGCGGCCCGGGTTCGATCCTCAGCACCACATACAAACAAAGATGTTGTGTCCGCCGATAACTAAAAAATAAAAATATTTAAAAAAAAATAACAACGCTAATACTAAAGGACAAAACACTACCAAACAATTTTGGGAAAAAAATTTAAACAAATGGCACAAACAGTAGTTTTGAAGTTCTATTCAAGTATAGAACTGAAAATAGCAATGAGTTATTTTTAAAGCACACATGGGGGTATCTAGAACAATTATAAGAATTTAAAGCCAAAATTAAAAATACCTGGCAAGCTTTGAACAGTAAAAATGCTTTCAGCTCAATCATGAAACAACACAATGCACAGTATTATAGATTTCTTCATTAAAGGACTGTTGCTCCGTGGAATGCAAGCAGATTAGTCATAACCAGTACTCAAAAATTAGTGTTCATAAGAACTTTAATTCTTCTAATTACAATGCATTTGAGTACATTTCACATTATAAAGGGTGTGTATGCATGCAAATATATTAATATATTTCTAAGTTCATTCTTACTCTACTTTGTAAACTCAAATGTGATGTAAAAGTTTCCAAACATTGATTAGCAGAAAGTAATTCCAACATTAATCAAGGCTTAAAAAATGGTGGAACCCAATGGCATTCAGGCAGTACTCAAAACTTAGAAATTAAAGTACATTTGCACTTTTTAGCATTAGTAATGTCCAATTAATAGTGGACTGGAAGAATGACGACTTCATATGGGTAGGCAGCATGGAAAAGGAATATAGAATCATTGTACTTGACTACTCAAGATGTCCTGCCAATGTCCCAGCTTGGTTTCCAGTCACTCACTATGGTTTCAGATTTAAGGCAAAGGTAACTCCTCCCTGCATGCCGGCATAGCTTAACTACAGACAGGTGGGGAATGAAGAGAACTGGAAAGAAGCATGATAGAAATACAAATATGTCAACCTAAAAGAAAGCAGCCTATGAGGAAGTTCTCTGCTAAGACATCATGGGCTTCCTCATCACTCTCAATGCAACTCTCAGAAGATCTCTGGAAAGAAGAATTTTTTAAATGCTTTAAGCAACACATACATTCAGAAAGAAGAAAGTTCTTTAGATGTAAGATTAGTTCTTTAGACTTCATCTTCAGTCTTAATAGCAGTAGATTAGAGAAAAAGGCAGGATCCTCCTAATCACAGCAGGTCTTTTTTAGAAAGCTATATGTCGGAATGCTGTTGAATACAGATTTTATGGATTTCAAATCCAATCAGTCCAGTATACCTTTGAGGTCTACTATAATTTTTCACATTGTTAAGTAAAAATGTGATGAGGAATCAAAGAACAAAATATGCATTGCAAATAAGAAGAGGTTCATTGATGCATTTTAAAAGTAACTTTTCTAGGATGGCTAGAATAAGAAATACAGAAAATATCAACTGTTGGTGAGGATGTAATGAAACTAGACCTTGGTATTCTGCTGGTGGCAATGTAATAAGGTTCAGCTGCTGTAAAATAATTTCGTGGCTCATCAAAGAGTTACTGAATTACTACATAATCCAGCAATCCCACTCCTAAGTATAGAACCAAAAGAATTGAAAACAAGTGTTGAAACAAAAATTTGTGAATGGGTGTTCATACAACATTACTTATAATAGTCAAAAGGTAGAAACAACTCAAAAACCAGTGTCTGCAATTCCTATAAAGATCTCAATGATGTTCTTCATAGAAATAGGAAAGCGAATCATGAAATTCATTTGGAAGAATAAAAGAGGCCCAGAATATCCAAAGCAACCTTGGCATGAAAAGTGAAGAAGTCATCAAAATAGTAGACTTTAAATTATACTACAGAGCTATTAGTAAGAAAAACAGTAGGGTATTGACACTTAAACAGACATGAATAAGACCAATGGAACAAAATAGAAGACACAGAGACACAACCACATAAATACAGTTATGTCATCCTAGAAAAAGGTGCCATAATCAAACATTCAAGAAAACACAGCCTCTTCAACAAATGGTCCTGAGAAAACTAGAAGTCCATATGTAATAGAATGAAACTGAATCCCTATATCTCACCCTGCAAAAAACTCAACTCTAAGTGTATCAAGGACCTAGACATAAGATCAGAGAGCCTGCATTTACTCAAAGAAAAAGTAGGACCAACTCTCCAGCATGTAGGCTTAGGAACTGACTTCCTCCATATGTCTCCTAAAGTGCAAGAAGAAAAATCAAGAATCAATAAATAGGATGGTATCTGTTGAGAGCCACAGCCGAAGGGGCCCCAGCAAACTTCCAGCTGCCAGCAAACTTTCAGCTGCCAGCTGATGATTGGCTCACAGCGGCCACAGCAAACTTCTAGCTGCCAAATGATTAGCTCCTCTGCGGTGATGCTCATTGGGCTGTTTCCACGCCCTTACAGACCACAGAGCTGCTCACTGGGGGACTTTTTTGGCTCTGCCCACGCGACCCAGCCAATCAGCCTCAAGAGCAGGAGGAGTGGGGGAGGTTGAGAGGCTTGTGGGAAGCCGGTGGTGGCAGTTGGGCCCTGAGGTTTTTCCTGAAGAGCTGTGTGGTGTGGTGTGTGTGTGTTCTAAAATTAAAGTTCATTTCTTTTGACAAGTGGCTCCTGAATTGTGCCCAGCCAGACTGCGGCATTTGGTGGCCCAGAAGGGGAATGACTGAGGATAAGTGATAAGGTAAACTGCTCGCTCCTTAGGGCAAAGTGAGAGGATGGGTAGCCATTTTAAGATTCTTCTTTTGTTTTGCTTCACTTTTCTTTTAACTTGCCTGTCCCTGGAGATGTGTAAGATGGAAGAAAAACCGCTCACATCTGAGGAACAGATAAGGAGAAAGGACGGATAGACATTTCAGGAGGATAGAAAAGCTGATATAATGATTTTTTGTTGTTCCAATTTTGTTTCACTCTGTTTCAGTTTTGTTTGGCGTTATCTTGTTGGGTTGTATTATAGTTATAGTAGAAAAATTCAAGTAAAAGAGAAGGTCTCTCGAGCTAGTCAGACAGAAAAAAATTCAAGTAAAAAAGAAGGTCTCTCGAGCTAAAGTCAGACAGAGGAAAAAATTCAATTAAAAGAGAAGGCCTCTCGAGCTAGTCAGAAAGAGGAAAAAATTCAAGTAAAAGAGAAGGTCTCTCGAACTAGTCAAACAGAGGAAAAAATTCAAGTAAAAGAGAAGGCCTCTCAAGCTAGTCAGACAGAGAAAGAAAGTGTAGAGTAGAAAAAGCCATCAGGGGGAAAGTTACAACAGGAGACTGCTACTAACACCTTTCTATCACCAGAGGGCGTAAGTGTCAAACCAACAAGGCCACCTCCATATGCTGGGAGGCCCCCAACCCCCGCAGTTGATAGATGGGATCCCGAGACAGGATCTCAAATATTAACATGCCCTATATTTGAGGCAGGAGGGCAGCGAATTCACAATGCTTTAAATTTCAAAACAGTGAAGCAGCTAAAAGAGGCTGTAACAACCTATGGTCCTCAAGCACCCTTCACTGTAAGCATAGTCGCATCTATTAGCAATTTTAACATGATGCCAGCAGATTGGGCCAATATGTGTAAAGCTGTGCTAAATGGAGGACAATACCTGTTATGGAAGGTTGCCAATCAGGAATTTTGCAAGGAGATGGTTAGGCGAAATGCAGCAGCTGGTTATCCTCAGAGAAATCTAGATATCTTGTTAGGAAAGGGATTTTATGAGAATCAACAGCAACAAATTGCATATGATCCTGGCAAATACTCACAAATTGCTGCAGATGTGGGTAGGGCATGGAAGACTTTACAAGGACATGGAGGTTTACAAGGTCAAATATCTAAGGTAATACAAGGAACTAATGAACATTATGCTGAATTTGTAGATAGGCTTATTCAAACAGCTATCAGAGTTTTTGGGAATACAGAACAAGCAATGCCATTGATAAAACAACTGGCTTATGAGCAAGCGTATCGTTGGTGCAGAGAAGTCATTAGACCATGGAAACATGAAGATTTAAACACATATATTAAATTATGTAGAGACATTAATGAACAAGGGCAAGTCTTGGCAGCTGCAGTAAAACAGGTTTTAGATGCCAGGCCAAAAACATGCTATAATTGTGAACAAACAGGACATTTTAAAAGGAATTGCCCCATAGGAGGAGGGTTTAACAAAACTAGGTATCAAAGGAGTAGAATACCGGGTATTTGCCCACGATGCCGTAGAGGGAGACATTGGGCTAATGAATGCCGTTCTCAAACCACCATAGAGGGTACTCCATTATCAAAAAACGAACAAGGACCAGGTGTTTATCCACGATATTGTGGAGAAATGGACAGGGGAGGCCCAATGCTCCGGGGCCCAAGACCACGAATATACGGAGCACTGGAGAAACCCAGCAACCCCATCAGGGTAGTGCCCAGGACACACTGTCCATTAGATCTCTCATCAGACAAACCAGAGGGAGCGCAGGGTTGGAAATCTGCGCCTCCGCCAGAGCAGTACTAACTCCAGAGATGGCAGTTCAAATCATTCCCACAGGGGTAAAAGGACCTCCTTGGGACGCAATTCTTCTACTCTAAAAGGACTTATGAGAAGTCCCAGGGTAATTGATCCTGATTATGAAGGTGAAATAAAAATTATAGCCAGTTCTCCAAAGGGTATATCAGTAATTTCACCAGGAGATAGAATAGCACAGTTACTAATAATACCAAGCCTACATGATAAATTTTCCAGTCGTACTGTAGAAAGAGGTTCCAAGGGATTAGGCTCCACAGGTGTAGATTGGGCTATGCTTTTTTAAAATTTAGATTCTTCAAGGATATGAATTTAATGGGCTACTGGATACAGGTGCAGACCTTAGCATCATATCTCGTCAAGAATGGCCAAAACATTGGCCATTGGAACAAGCCAGTCAAACACTTCGAGGCCTAGGAGTGGCGACTAATCCCCATAGAAGTGCAATGGTATTAGATGGGAAGGATCCTGAAGGATGTGAAGGAACTATACAGCCATATGTATTGGATCATCTTCCCGTAAATTTATGAGGACGAGATGTCCTAGATCAATTAGGACTAACATTAACAAATAACATCAATCAAAATGCACCCACTATTATGACGAGACAAGGTTTTAGGAAAGGAAAAAGATTAGAAAAACAAGAACGAGGTATAGCAGCACCAATACAAATAGATCAAGGAACAAAGAGACATGGGTTGGACTTTCAGAGGGGGCCACTGAGACAATAAAAATTACTTGGAAATCAGAAAGACCAGTATGGGTTCCTCAGTGGCCCCTGACTAAAGAAAAGATACAAGTAGCCCATGACCTGATCAAACAACAATTAGCAGAAGGACATATACAACCTTCTGTATCTCCCCATAATACTCCCATTTTTGTCATCAAAAAGAAATCTGGTAAATGGAGATTATTGCAAGATTTAAGAGCCATTAATAATGAGATGGTTATTATGGGACCTGCTCAATTGGGGATTCCTCAATTGTCTGCTTTGCCAAAAACTTGGTAAGTTTTAGTTAAAGATATTACAGATTGTTTTTTTTCAATTCCAATTCATCCTGAGGATAGTCCACATTTTGCATTTACTATCCCTGCACTGAATGATGAAGGTCCTGATCAGAGATATGAATGGAAAGCACTCGCTCAAGGGATGGCTAACAGCCCAACTATGTGTCAAATTTATGTTATCAAAGCAATCCAGCCACTTAGAAATCAAAATCCTGAACTACAAATATTTCACTATATGGATGATGTATTATTAGCACATAAATATAAAAACATATTGCTGGAATGTTATGCCACACTTACAAACTTATTAAAAAATTATAATCTAGAGATAGCAATAGATAAAGTACATTTAAATTTTCCAATTAATTATTTAGGAGTTCTATTATCCTCAATCATGGTCCGTCCACCAAAAATTCAAATACGAGTAGATCAACTCAAATCACTTAACGACTTTCAAAAGTTATTAGGAGACATAAATTGGATAAGGCCTTAACTAGGTATAACAACAGGAGAGTTGGGACCTTTATTTGATATCCTAAAAGGTCCATCAGATCCAAATTCACCCCGAATGTTAACACCTGAAGCAAGAAAGGCATTAAAAATCACTGAAACATATATGGAAAATATGCATTTGGATAGAATTGATATAAGTTTGCCTTTATTATTTATTGTACTACCAACAAAAAATATTCCTACAGGAGTATTTTGGCAAGAAGGTCCATTATTATGGATACATTTATCTTATTCTCCTAACACTATTCTTACTCGGTATCCTGAGGCTGTAGGACAATTAATACTCAAAGGAATAAAAGCAGCAAAGGGAGTGTTTGGAATTTCTCCCAATAAAATTATTACTCCATATACTATGAATCAAATTGATGAGTTAGCTAATGAGTTAAATACTTGGGCAATAATCATGTGCAAATCTAATGTTTCACTTGATAACCACTTACCATCTAATCCTTTATTGTCCTTTTGGTCATCGCATCCTGTAATTTTTCCAAAAATTACAAGAAAAACACCTATCGGGAATGCTCCAAATATATTCTCTGATGGATCAAATAATGGTACAGCAGCAATAGTTACACCTGATCAAACTTTTACATTTTTAGTACCCAAACAATCAGCTCAAAAGGTAGAGCTCAATGCAGTATTACAAGCTTTGGTGATGTTTAAAGATTCTGTATTTAATTTATTTTCTGATAGTCAGTATATAGTTAATGCTATAGTATCCCTTGAAGATGCTGGTAGGATTTCCCCTTCCTCTACTGTTTTCTCTTTGCTTTCCACTATACAATGTCTAATCTGGGACAGAAAAGATCCATTCTTTATAGGACATATCAGGGCACATACAGGATTGCCTGGAGCCCTTAGTTTGGGCAATGATTTAGCAGATAAAACTACACATGACATACATATTTTCTCTACACTAGAAGAAGCTACAGATTTTCATAAAAAGTTCCATGTCAATGCTAATACTTTACAAAAGCATTTTAAAATAACTAAGGAACAAGCTAGACAAATAATAAAACAATGTCAAAATTGTGTGACCTTTTTACCACAAGTTAATCTTGGAGTCAATCCTACAGGACTGATACCTAACCATATTTGGCAGATGGATGTCACACACTTGCCAGAATTTGGAAAATTAAAATATTTGCATGTTACAGTTGATACTTCTTCTGGGTTTTTGATGGGCTGCCTTCATGCCGGGGGAAAAAAACTAAGGATATTATAGCTCATTGCTTACAAAATTTTGCCACTGTGGGCGTTCCAAAACAGTTAAAAACAGATAATGCCCCTGGTTATACTTCTACCTCTTTTAAACAATTTTGCTCATCATTTGGCATTACTCATATAACAGGAATCCCATACAATCCACAGGGACAAGGCATAGTTGAAAGAGCTCATCAAACTATTAAAATGTACTTATTAAAGCAAAAATAGGGAATTGGGAAGGGGTATATATTCCCCAAAGATAAACTTAAAATAACCCATTTTACTCTAAACTTTTTAAAGTTGGATTCATCAGGACTTAGTGCTGCATATGTGTCCAAAAAATGTACATAAGCCCAAGGTACTTTAGAAGGATATTCTAACAGGACAATGGAAAGGTCCTGACCCAGTAATTGTCTGGAGTCAGGGGTCTCTTTGTGTGTTTCCACAGGGAGAACAGCAGCCGATTTGGATTCCAGAGAGACTAACTAAAGTTATTTCTACAGACCAAAAAGAAGATGATTTGGCTCAAATCCATAACAGCTGATATCCAAAACTCCAGTTTGACTATCCTTACATCTGCGACAGAACCAGGGTGCTTTTTTCAATATCTATTTTATTATTACCCTTTCCCACATCATGAAGTTCTATTTTGTTTTTTGAGCTCATACAGACCTAGGTTAATGTTTTGCTGATCAGTTCTGTTTTTTGACTATAAAGTTATTAAACATTACAATGGAGATTTCACCTGTAAAAAGTTATAAGGCCTTCACTATTATGTTATGTGTTGTATGTATTATATTATGTGTGCACACTTGAGTTTTGTTATATGTTTGTATGTACATATGTCCATAGATCATATATGATGAGCGCTCATGAAAAAATGGATCCAAATATTTTTATTCATGTGATTTAAATGGTTTAATTTAAATTGGGTAAACAGCTGTTGAGGATTGTTTTAACATGTGAACAAAAAAGGAGGTTAACAGATCTGTTTGTTTACTTCCACCTTTCCTTTTCATTTAATAATTCTGTTCAAGATAATGTAAATTGTTCAGAAAATTGTTTTCTTTTAGTGCCTTCTGGAATGTTACATAATTTTTTCTTTAGCCATTATTGCCAGAATTCCTATCTTCATCCCAGTGCCGGTAAAGACAAAGATAAAACCAATCTACAGCTTCTGCAATAGCTATCACTGAACTGCTTGCAGAACTTGCCTGGACTATGTATCACTTGTATGCATTGTGAATTCACTTGTATGCATAGTGAACTATCTGTTGGTGCAGCGAATTGTGGTAGTGTTGGGGTATTTTTGCTGATGGTGTCATCGGTGGTACAATTTTTCCAAAAGGAGCTATCAATTGGCATGGTGTATCTTCCTCCCTTCTGCTTGTGATGGTCATTCAGCTAAAATTTGGGGGCCAACAGAGGTGAGGCAAAGAACCTCACCCCCCCCCTTGCTGGTACAAAGACCTATCCACAGGTGTGACTGTATGCTGAACCGATAGTCAATGACAGGTAAGATCCAATTGCAATGGTACCAACCTAAGCCACATGCTTGTTGTTTAAACAGAGAGGGGGAGATGTTGAGAGCCACAACCAAAGGGGCCCCAGCAAACTTCCAGCTGCCAGGTGATGACTGGCTCACAGCGGCCACAGCAAACTTCTAGCTGCCAAATGATTGGCTCCTCTGCAGTGATGCTCATTGGGCTGTTTCCCCGCCCTTTCAGACCACAGAGCTGCTCACTGGGGGACTCGTTTTGGCTCTGCCCACGCGACCCAGCCAAACAGCCTCAAGAGCAGGAGGAGTGAGGGAGGTTGAGAGGCTTGTGGGAAGCCGGTGGTGGCAGTTGGGCTCTGAGGTTTTTCCTGAAGAGCTATGTGGTGTGGTGTGTGTGTGTGTGTGTTCTAAAATTAAAGTTCGTTTCTTTTGACAAGTGGCTCCTGAATTGTGCCCAGCCAGACCGCGGCAGGTATCAACCTGAAAAGCTTCTTCACAGCAAAGGAAACAATCAAAAATGTGAACAGAAATCCTACAGAATGGGAGAAAACCTTTATCAAGAGTACCTCAGATAAGGCATTAATTTCCAAACAAATCAAAAAACACCAGAAAAATAAATAACCCAATAAATAAGTGGGCAAAGGAACTGAACAGACACTTCACAGAAGAAATATGAATGGTCCAAAAATATATGAAAAAATGTTCAACAGCTCTAGCGATTAGAGAAATGCAAATAAAAATTACATTGAGATTGTATCTCACTCCTGTCAGAATGGCAATTATAAAGAATACAAGTAATAATAAATGGTAAGGATATGAGGAGAAAGGAACTCTTATACATTGTTGTTGGGACTGCAAATTGGTGCAACCACTTTGGAAAACAGTACGGAGATTCCTTAGAAAACTTGGAATAGAATGATCATTTGACCAGTTATCCCACTCTTCAGTCTACACCCAAATGACTTAAAAACAGCATACTACAGTGATGCAGCCACATCAATGTTTATAGCAGTTCAACTCACAATAGCCAAGCTATGAAAACAGTTTAGATGTCTTTCAACGGATGCATGGATAAAGAAAATGTGGTATATACATACAGTGGAATAATACTCAGCCATAAAGAAGAATGAAATAATGGCATTTGCTAGTAAAATGGATAGAACTGGAGAGTACCTGCTAAGTGAAATAAGCCAATCCCAAAAAACCAAAAGCCAGTCTCTCTGATTTTGGTTGCTAACCCAAAACAAGGGAGGTTGAGTAGGGGAAAAAGAGAAATCCATTGGATTAGATAAAGAAAAATGAAGGGAAGGAAGGGGGAGGGAAATAGGAAAGACAGTAGAATTAATGAGACATAACTTTCCTAGCCTTGTATTTGAATACACAACCAGGGTAACTCCGCATCATGTACAATCATAAGAGTGGGATCCTAAATAGAATAAGTTATACTCTAACTATGTATAATTTGCCAAAATACATTCTATCGTCATGTATAACTAAAAAGAATAGATTAAAATTTTAAAAACTCTATCAACTAATGTCTCAATAATCAAAATGTGCTACAGCCATACCACAGAATATTACTCAGCCATAAAGAGGAAATGAAGCACTAATATATGCTATAATATGGTTGAACTTCAAAAACATTATGCTAAGTGAAAGAAGCCAGAAACAAAAGTCACATATTCTTCCATTATATGAACTACTAAGAATAGGAAAATCTATAAAAACAGAAAGCATGTTGGAGATATAGCTTTGGTACCACCCTCCCAAAAGTTTTTCATATATATCAGATTGGTGGCTACCAGGAGAGAGAGAGAAAAATGGACAAATGGTGAGTATAAAGTTTCCTTTTTGGATGATGAACTACAACTAGAATTGGAACTAGAGTTGGTAATTGGAAAATATGTGAATGTACTTGAGTAGAAAAAAACAAACTCAGATTTAGTTTCTCCTACTATACTCTCATATATTTATTTATTCATTCATTCATTCCATTCATTTATGTATTTTTATGTGGTGCTAAGGATCGAACCCAGGGCCTTGCACATGCAAGGTAAGCGCTCTACCACTGAGCCATAACCTCAGCCCCCACATACCACTTTTGACACCTGACTGTGGGGAACCACACACCAAGCAAGGAATCAGTTCTGCAGCAGACATGACAGATTCAAGGTTCCGTCACCAAGACTACTCCTTCCTCTTTAGATGCCAGTCACAAGCCCCAGGTTGTTTGACCTGGGGCTTCTGACTAATAAATTGGGGTTCCTACAACCTTCTCCTCAGATTCAATTATTGTGTTTCAGCAGCTCACAAAGTTCAGGGAATTTTTTTTTTTTTTTTTTTTTTTACTGGCGAATATTACAAAAAGTACAGAGAGAAATACATAGCAAGAGGTATAAGGGAAAGGACACAGACATCCTTTCCAGGCATGCAACTCCCCACCTCAAGAATCTACACATATCCAGCTATCCAAAGCTCTCTAAACCCTGTTCTTTTTTACTTTTATAAAATCTTCATTTCATAAGCATGACTGAAGCATGAAACAATAGTGTAGAAACATACAGGATAAAGGCATGATATGATGCTAATAGATTGGATGGGGATATCCAGCAAGTCCTGATGGTTCAGATTCTTCTTGCTGTTTCAATGCAGCATTCCTTCCTCCATGGAATGTGGCAGGATTCCTCCTGAAATTGGGATCTTATGATCTACTATCAAACAAGATAGGTCAAAGAATTTCTTTATGGCCAGTTCCAAGACAGAAAGGTGGGGGAAGATCAGTTTCTATGGCCTGCCTGGGGGACATAAAGCAGCCAAGAGCCATAGACATAAACAAAAACTACATATCATTATATCACAATACTACATGCCAATAAAGTGTTCACTTTAAAATGGTTAAATTTCTATTAGGTGAATTTCACCTCTATTTTTTTGTTATAGATGGACACAATACTTTTACTTTATTTATATGTGGTGCTGAGTATTGAACCCAGTGCCTCACACATGCTAGGCAAGCCACATACCCAGCCCTCACCTTAATTTTTAAAAATGTAATCTCCTTACTTAATAGCAGGTCATGAGGTAACTTTTGTTAATGTGGCTGATGCATCCATCAACCAGTACTTATTAAGCCTATACTATGTGCAACGCTCTAGAAATAGAGTGATGGATTTTACACATTTGCTGTCTTCAAGAAGCTTAGAGAGTGGGAGGGAGACCAGACATTAATCAAATTCTCACAAAATTTCAGCAAAGTGTCAAGAATGGTGGCTATACAGTACTTAGAGCTAACCCAGCTAAGACCACATAACAACTAAACCTGAACATATAAGTCCTTCAACCCCTGCTTTGTTTCCCACTTATCTTAAAATACTTGCTGTTCCACAAGGTCTTGCACATAGTTGAGTTTCTTCCTCCTACTTGTCCAATGCTACCTTGCCCTATGCCTCTTGTCTTCACTATCTCTGTTATAGCCCATTGGCATTCTTTCCATTGTGAGCTCACTCTTCCTAAATCCAGTACTTCTATTCCACCACTCCTCTCAGCATCTATCTTCTATCACCTCTTTACCTATTATAATCACCCTTCAGATCTCATCAACTATCACTTTCTCTCTAAGCCTTTTCTAATGACAACTTAAATGAAGAGAGACCAATAACCTGTTTTTTTTTTAAATCTTTGTCTGCTATAGGAAATTTACAATGAGCAAAATAAAGCATGAAGAAAGACTCAATTCAGTTCCTCAAAAAGCCAAAAACCCAAGTCTCCCCTTAAGTCTCCACAACAACAGCTGTCAACCTCAACATAAAGAAATCCTTTGTGAATTCCTTGACTCTTCAGAAAGTGTTTTTTAAACTTGTGATTAGTTTCAGTAAAAACAAGGCAGTGATTGTGACAAGAATAACTTTGTATAGTCTACTATGACACTTAGCTCATTAAACATAATTTAATATGAGTCGTTATTGTGATGCCTCATTAATTGATTTATTATACTTCACAGAATGTTTATCCTGGGTAGTGTTCAGATTCATCATTTTTAACAGTTGATTAAAAATGGTACTTATGGTTATTTCTATTTTTAAAACAATCAGGCATTAGGCCAGAAATATAATCCCCGATGTAATATTGTTTCTGTGAAGAAAATCAGATTAGATTTTTATTACTTTGACTTATAAGAAATTTTCCATGAACATAACCTTCCATAAAGTATAAGGGCAAGCTGTAAAAGGTATTCAGAAGGACCTATCACCCAGAGGTAGTATGTACCATAGAACACAGGTCTGGGACGAAGGCAAACATGATTCAAATCAGCCAGTCATGTGCTATTCTCGTTTCCCACCTACCTCATTTAATAATCATAAACCAAGGCAGAGTTATTGTTCAAAGTAGTGATTTCTCTACAAGCAGCAAGAAATTAACCAATCTATATAGACTGTCCCATGAAAAAGACTTCACAAAGCATTCAAAGGGCATTTATACAATAAAGCACGTCTCTGTGCTTTTTGGAATCTGAAAGTAACTTACATTTTTAAGAATAACACCTCAATGATTAACAGATACTATGCATTTATTTACATGACATTACAATTAACAAAGATTATAAAAAATATTAATAAATGAGTAAGCAATAGTAAGTAATTACCACCATTATTTCTTGTATCATAGTTTCCAACTATTGGGCAATTAATTGACTATCTATATATCACATTCCAAATGGAAAAGTAAGACTAGTATGTTTGTTTTTAGTGGTTTTCATCTACATCCCAAAATGCTTATAACTATGAAATATTAATTCATTATGTGTGTTAAAACCTTACTAAGATCAAAGTATAGCTTCTATTTGGTCCCAGTAAATACTTCCTCCTATGAAAGAACCTGCTAAAGGGTGGTGTGGAGTAAGGAAGGAGAACTGCAGGTTGAAAGAGTTTTCAGTAAGAGCTGTCACAAGCCGAGCAGTCCGTGGGATGCATGTGGATCACCATGCATGGAAGCCTAGTGGATAGAGACATCTGGTATCTGGGAATGGCCAGTGGACATTTCCTCTGGTCAACTGCCCAGGGACAATGTGAATATCTTTCCTACTCTGCAGTGCCCACATAGCACGTGAGATGGGTGTGACCTGCCAAGATGTGAATCAACCTGCTGACTACAAGAAATCATGAGACAAGACTCTGCCCTTGAAACCTTACCCCTGCCTTTGATGTACCCCCTTAAATAATTTTCCCTTTGTCAAGTTCCAGAACCCATGTGGACTAGATCTATCAGGGGCTTCATTTCCTGTAAATATATTTCTGGGTATCTGTGCTTTGTTATTTGCAAATTATGAGATTGTAAGTTTTAGGGTGGCTTGGATTCCCATGGGCAAAAAGAACCCCGCAAAGAGACACTGGCCATTGTCCCCTACTCCAAAAATGGGCCAGGAAGGAAAGCTTTTTGTTAAAATAAAAATCCATACGGTAACATTAAAATTCAAAATTCAAGGGCAGCAGAGCTATAAGGAAAACCTTTCCTTTCATCAATATTTAAAAAAAAATGTATGAATTTTCTCCCTTCAGCTTTTCTATCCCTATGCTCAAAGAGTGTGTGTGTGCTCTGGAGCTGACAAATAAATAAAACCCAGAAAAATGATTTTTAAAAATTTATCACGGTGTATAAGTGGTGAGTGATTCCTGGAAGTCATTCTTTCCTTCTAGTTCCCCTAGCTATATGTCCCTGCTACTAGGCCTGATGGTTACAACTCAAAAAGGACAGGATCCCATTTATCTTACCTGACTGATTATGACCAGAGTACATGAGCAGGTTTTTTATTCCACTTTGCCCTCCAAAGCTACCACTTTGCCACTCTCCCATCTAACAGCTCTTACCCTCTTTTTTCACTCTTTAACCTTCTGCTATTATACAAAGTTATCAGTTGATAAATAAGACCAGATTGTGGTGAAGTCTAGATCATTTTGCTTCTTTTACCTGCATACTACGTCTCACTAACCTCTGAGCTAGGGCTATGCCAGCTCCTGCCATAAACAAGTGTACAATCTCGCAGGGTTGACATAAAACCCAAGTAGGACATCAATGGAGATAGTGTATAAATACATTTGTAGCACACTGATAAGTAAACACGTAAGAAGAAAGGAATAAGGGTTACTAAAATTCAGAAACTAATTAGGGCCAGATAAGGTTAGTCTAAAATTTCCATAAGATTAATGTGTATGTGTTGCCTCTTCTAATCCAGAATATAACCAAATTATTTTTAAACATGTAGATTTCACACATGCCATGCTCCAAAGCTAGAGTTTACATATGACAACAAGATAATTTTGGTCATATGCTGTGCTTGGTTTCAGGGATAATCTAAATAAACCTGATTTTCTTCAGCTATTCTAACTGTATTTTTTGCTAGTAATCCACATTAAGAAGGCTCTGCTATCATCAAACTGGTTTCCCACTTTATTTTCTTTACAAATATCTCAGTTTATTTCCAACTGCTGTTCTCTTAGACTGGAACTGCCTGCATGGATCTCCTTGAAAGTAACCTGAAGGTACAACTAATGCCAAATTCAGCAGCCTGCTTAAGAGCCCCTGCAAAATATGGAGGGTTGTAGGTACATAAAATTGGCAAACCCTTAAAGACTGGATTTCCCCTTCAGGTGATTATAGCCAGTGATTCTTGGAGCTCTGCGTCTTATTCTCTTAGTACAAACTGGAATATTCAACACCTAATTGTGTTATGAGTAGACGAACAGTCTGATAGATACATAGACAGCTGCTAGCTAGCTAGCTAGTTGGTTGGATGGTTGTATGAAGTGCTGAGAGCCATTGCCAAGTAGGAATGACGCATGACAATTTCTTTGTCAGCCTATCCCATGTTGCTTAGAGGAAGGACTCTCCATTGTGGACCCAGGTCATTTGCAGTGACTTTACATGAAAGGTGACCTTGCTCAAGGACCAGGGCGGATCTGGGTTTAGGGCGGATCCAGGTTTAAGGTGATTCCTGCTGGGAACAGGGCATATCCTGCTGCCTCAGGCGCCTTGAGTTCCTGTTGAGTTCTCAGGGGATTCAGAGAGTATTTGGGATTCAGAGCCCGGTGGAGAGTGTGGATTATGCCCAGAACGTGTTTGTAGAGTGCCGGTGTGAGTTCGGGAATAAAGAATTGCTCTTTGAATCTAAAAGGCTGTGAGTGGCTCGTGATTTTGTGCCCAGCCAGACTGCGGCAATGAAGGGAAGGAAGTATTAGAAATAAACATGGCTTACTGGTTTGACTAAACCAGCGTGGGCCCCAAAATGTTAAATACAAACAATAAGTACTCAAAAAATGTTAGTTACTATTACATAGCACAATAAAATAGTAAATTCCTTTTCCAATAACCAGTTGCTTCCAATACAGATAAAACATACCATATAAAATATGTAATACTAATACAAATACTGAAATACATCTGTAAAGTTATTATACATGAAGCTCAGTGGGCACAAATGAAATCGACACTAACATTTTTTCTAACGAAAATAAAGAGAGAAAGATGGAAGCAAAGAGAAAGGAAGTTTGCAAAATCAAAATGACCAAGAATATTTCTGTAAATGAACAATGCAACACTAACCTGATGACACTTTTTCACAGAAAAAAGACAATGATACACTTGTGATTTCACTCAAGACTTCAATGTAACATTCAAAATGCTTGCAAAAGGGGAAGAAGCAAAACCAACTCCTAAAGATTTCTTTAAGGTTATTATAAATGACTCAGTTTAAAGTTGAATGTGTGTTGTAGCTTAGAGTAGAGGGCTCTGGGTAGGCACTAGGTAGAAGTAGAAATAAACAGCAAGCATAATCAAATCAAATGTACACAGCCTGGCATAGCACGTGACTCTGCAATGCTTGCCTTGTGAGAAAGGCTGGGTGCTGGTAGTGAAAGTACACAAACAGGCAGGCAGTAGGAAGAAACCGCCCATCCTGACCTGGTGGCACCCTAACTAAAGGAGAGAAGGTGGTCAAAACTGTGAATGGCTTTGGACAAACAGAGGGCTACAGATTAAGAACTGGAAAGAAATAGCTGACCTCAGACATTCATCTTCTACTATTCTTTTCAAATTAAATCAAATGGTCTATGTGTATAGAGACATGTACACTTGTGAAATTACCTAAATTAAAAGACTGCCCTTTATATTGGAAAAAGACATGGAATCAACACAGCAATAAGCATCATTTCCATGCTAAATTAGGAAGCTTATTTCACCAGAAAGTCAACCATGAATCTTAGTTGCCCCTGAGTCTCAGTTTTCCCATCCATAAAATGTGAGAGCTGAATGAAAAGTTTCCTGTGGGTATCCAGTATTCTCCAGATTTACCAAAAATTTAGCAAGTTAGAACCCTGAAGCAGGAATGTTCAAAATGAACACAAACAGCATTTACCTTAAAAAAATGTCAGATGATTAAGTGGTTAAAGGATCATGACCAGCCCAAGGTTCTGGTAGATATAGCTATCTTCCTCTTCCTCAGTTTCTCCAGTGTACCTCATCTCACCAGGAGTTAGATTCATTCCTTTCTCCCTGTCACTGATAAGCCTCGGGCTCAAGAGACCCTCTGCACTGGAAGCCCATATCCTCCAGTCAGCTCAAAACTAGCTCTCAGCTGGTATCCTGGCATCAAGCATTGCTAGAATACCACTTCTCTAAACAGCAGTGGCCCTGTGTTTGATTTTGATGACTAGTGAACAACGTGGGACAGAAGTGAATCAGGAACTCCTCCAGAACTTCTGGTTTTAAGAAATTTAGAGAAACTGACTTCAGTATTTCTGCATTTTCATTAATGCATTTACTAATAGCTAATGTCTAAGGCAATTTACTTTTATTTTTTTAAGAGAGAGAGGGGAGAGGGAGGGAGGGGGGGGGGAATTTTTTTAATATTTATTTCTTAGTTTTTTGGCGGACACAACATCTTTGTTTGTATGTGGTGCTGAGGATCGAACCCGGGCTGCACGCATGCCAGGTGAGCGCGCTACGGCTTGAGCCACATCCCCAGCCCGCAATTTACTTTTAATATCAAGAGGTCAGGGATTTTTTCCAGAGAAAAATGTATGAGTATATGAATGTAGGGGGTGGAGCAGTAGGAAGAAACCTAAATATAGTACACATATTCAGGTGAGTAGAGAAAATGAGACCTCAATGTGCCTCAGTATACTAAGTACAAACTGCATTAATAAGAGCTGTTAGGCACTAAGTTTCTTGAACTGCCATAGCAAGAGGGAAGCTGTGACCACTATGGAGATTACTCAGACAGTTGAAGTTTCATTATAGATTTTTCTGGTTTTACTGTGATCCTCCAAAATTAAGTTTATCTTACGTGTTTACATTTAAAAGTTTATAATAAAAGACCATGTGTGTCTTGACCTTGACAAACAGTGCCTCTTGCATGAACCCTGGTAACCTCTGACTGTTAACCAGTATGTTATATAACAAAATGGAATACGATTTGCTGAGGGGTATCAACTTTCCAGTTGTTTCCAACCTGGTAAATACTGGGTTTCCTTCATAAATAATTTTTCTCCAAAAGAATTCCTAAACAACTAAATTATAAGACTTTCACTGTGTTGGTGGCTATAAATTTCAGTAATCATCACTTCTGAACTTAGCTGAGCAGGCTGGCATCTATTTGATAATCAGGATTAAACAGCTAATCAAAACCAACTTCGTAATTGTTTAAGTAAGGTTAAGTTGAGCAACTGTCCATAACTTAAGGCATGCAATCCATCATGTAACCACTAAAGTTTACTGTACTTTTGCCACTGTTTTTTCTTTTCTTTATAAATAAATAAGTAGACAAATATATGAATAAACACCCAGTCATCCATCCAATATAATGAAAGCAGGATTTAAAGTCTACTGATAACCATAAAAGACTACAAAGAAATGCCTTCATTCACTACTGGGAATACACGTTTAAAATTTAAAGTAATCCAAATAAGTATATCATAACTGAAGGATTTTGGCTGCATTTCTAAAATAGCATGTTCATTTTTAGAGTCTGTTGTTTACACAAAACAGACTTGCATTGGAATAAATGCCAGAGGGGCTGGGGTTGTGGCTTAGTGGAAGAGTGCTTGCCTAGCATGTGTGAGGCACTGGGTTCGATCCTAAGGACCGCATATAAATAAATAAAATAAAGATCCATTAACAACTACAAAATACTTAAAGAGAATAAATGTCAGAGTTTGGAGTAGGAAGCACCTAACCTAAAACCTCAGTCAGACTCAGAATCCTGACAGTATCTGCAGAGGGAAAAGATTGGTGAGAGTTATTGCCAGATATTCCTGTGGCATTTATACAGAAGATGCCTTTGAAAAACTAAATGAAACCCAAAGGCCAATCACATCCATGACTTCCATCCAACTGCCCATCCCTATCATCATCCTCTTACGGCTGTTTCTTCTACCCTACATTTGTACTACTACTCCCCCCCGCACTGCTCTCATTTAATGATTAAATTATGCTCTGTAGAAGCTGACATCTATATTAATCACATCTCTATATCCTTAACATCAGAAACCCTTTCCTACAACTATCTACATTTCTTGAGACTTGAGTCTTCTGAAGACTCTTCACCTTTTATCTACATCCCAGAGAGCCAGAGCTTACTCTTGCCTCCCCAATTGCTTGCTCACACCATCTGGAGAAACCAGCTTCCTCATCATGGTCATCGACTCTTCTCCTGGACATTTTTCTTCTTTCATTTGGGTCACTGGCAGCGTCTCCATTCCATCTCCTGCCATCATGTCTATGTGCAACACTTATTCCATAGTTATTGGGACTTCCTTGTCTCTAGTGACCTTTACCTTCCATCATCATCTCTATCAAACATAGATCTCTGTCACTTACTGACACTGATGAAAACATTGAAACTTGAACTAGGCTTTTGGTCCTGTTTTTTTTTTTTTTTTTATCTCAGGTCTTGCTATATGAAATTGCATTACTACATGGACCCCTCACATCTAGAAATCTAGATCACCAAGTCCCAGAACTCCTTACATCTATGGGTCTTTACCTCCACATACTATAGCCAACAACTCCATGAGGAGAGACCAGGAACTGTTATTACCTTACTGCTTTATCTTCTAATTTGTTTGTTTTTTGGTACCAGGGATTGAACCTGAGGGCACTTAACCACTGAGCCACATCTCCAGGTCTTTTTATGTTTTGTTTTGAGACAGGGCCTTTCAAATCACTGAGACTGGCTTTGAACTTGTGATCCTCTTGCCAAGCCACTAGGATTACAGGCGTGTGCCACCATGCCCAGCTCCACTTTGGGCTTTTTTTTTTTAATTATTTTTTGTTCAAAACATTACAAAGCTCTTGACATATCATATTTCATGCACTTTTGGCTCTTTAAGACGTCTAGTTTCTTCATCCTACTCTTGGTTTTTCAAAGTCCTTTTACCTGAACTTTCCCTATGACATCTAAACACTATATTCACTCATGGAACCTATTTTCTCACTGGCCTTCTTGATTTCTTCCATACCTGGCTTTTTGCCATAATTGACCTATCTGTAGTGCTCAAAATCTAGGACCACTTTCAGAAACGTCTTTTTTCATTTCTTTTTTTTTAATATTTATTTTTCAGTTGTAGTTGGACACAATACCTTTATTTCACTTATTTATTTTTATGTGGTGCTGAGGATCGAACCCAGGTTTTCACACGTATGAGGCGAGCGCTCTACCACTGAGCCACAACCCTAGTCCTTCATTTCTTTATATAGGAAGCCAAGGACAATTTTGATAAAACTGCACTAAAGTAAAGATTTATCACAATTACAAATTCCTCAGTGCTTCCCCCACAAAACTCCCACATATCCTTATTCATCTTCCTCTTCACCTACCCTAAGTTCTCATTTAAAACCTTCATGACTCTTTTCAAGTTCCCTACTACACTCCTCTCCATGTGGGAAACACTGCCCCTATATCCCTTCCAAAAATCAAGGGTATTCCCTTACACTTCCCTCTGTGTGAATTGTCAGCTCTTGCCCTCCAGTTTGAGAAGTTGATACCTTCTCCTGTTCAAGACTCATAAAGAGCCTCCCTCCACCTATGTTCTTTCTCTCTCTCTTCACATCTTTTTGCCCCAGTGTTATCCCATCTCCCCTGTAGTGTCAACTAATGCATCTCTGCTTTCTATCTCCCCATGGTTCCTTAACTATGCTTAAATACTACTTTAAAAAAAAAAAAAGCATGACTTCCTTGACAAAGGACCTTCTTTCTATAGCTGCTTCTTTCTCTTCCATCTATAGGGCCCAGTGTAAAGGTATATTCTTTAGGGCAAAAGATTTTTGTTTGTTTTGATACCACTAACACCAGCAATATCTGGTACATAAGAGCTCAATAAACAAATGCTAAAGAAATGACTAGCCTCCTCAAAAGAATACACTATATTTTCTCACATGCTCCTCCCTCCCCCCTCATTCCCCCCTCTCTGTAAAATGGTTAGTCCCTGGCTCTATATGCCCCACAACTCTAATTTGCCAAATCCAATGGAAAGTTCCTGTCTTTAACTTTTCTCTAAGCACTGACACTATTAGCTATATTATCCCTGAAAGACTGTTTTCTCGTTTGCTTCTATGACACCACTATTCTCTGGACATTCCTTTTGAGTTTCCATTGTCAGATCAGGTTGTTCTGCCAATAATAAATGTTGGTATTCCCCTAGATATACTAAATACTACATATTGGTATTTCCCTCAGTTCTCTGTCCTTCACTGTTCTACATGTTCTCCCTGAGTAATCTAATCCTTATGTGTGGCTGTAATCACCATCTATGTGCTGATAACAACAAAAAGGTATACCTCCAGTCCCAGACTTATCTCCTGAGCTCTATACACAAAATAAAAATAATGACAACCACTAACATTTGAGGGTTTATGTCCCAAAACAGAATTCTATGCTGTTTGCATATATTTACTCATTACAACCAGCCCACAGGGAAGATGTCATTATTCTTACCACTAATGTAGAGATGAGGAAGTGCAAGCACAGAAAGAAACTTGTCCAAGGCTACACAGCCAGCCAAAAAGTGGTAGAGAAGGTATATAATGATATGAGTACCCTTTATTTAAGCAGCTTTATTTATACATAATTAACAGACCATAGAATTTACTCATTTAATGCAACTGTTTTTAATATATTCATAGCACTGTGAAACTACCAACAAAATCTAATTTTAGAACATTTTCATCACCCCAAAAAGAAATCCAGTACCCACTGGTGATTGCTCCTTTTTCGTATGTTTTAACTTTGATTTTAGAAACTGAAACTTCAAGATAATTTATTGTGGCACTACTCACAATAGCTAAGACACGGAATCAGCTTCAGTGCTCATCAACAAATGAGCAGATAAAGAACATGTGGTATATACACACAATGGAGTTTTACTTAGCCATAAAGAAGAATGAAATCCTGCCAAATGCAGCAAAATGGATGAAACTGGAAGACATTATATTAAATAAAATAAATCAGACTCAGAAAGACAAATATGCTTCCTCTCATATATAGAAACTAAAAAAAAGTTGACCTGAAAGTAGAATAGTGATTACTAGGGATTAGGACAGGTGTATAATGTGCATTAGGGGCAGAGGTGGGGAAAAGGAGTTGGATTTGATCAGTGCATACCACATGCATGTATGGAAATATCACAACGAATCCCATTAATATGTATAATTAATGTTAATTTAGAAATTTAAAAAAGAAATTAAAAATACTAAGCCAATTAACACAAGTAGTTTCCTTTTTTAACATTAAATGTACATATATTGGTTTTACAATACAAGATTGTTTTTATGTGTTTAAAGCTTTCCACCAGGATTAGATTCATCCATATACTATGCCAAATCTAAACATGAAAAAGTCAAATATTCCTACAATTAGACAAGTATTGCAGCATTAATAATGTTACCTACCAGAAGGCAGATATATTCAACTCTCACATGAACAACAGTAAAAAAGAGAATACCTCTGAGAATGAATAAAGCCTGACCTCTCCTTACAAACACAATTTTACATAATGCATGTGTCTAATTTTGTGGAGAACAGAACCAAATGTTTAGCCAGAAGGATATATAAATGGCCATTATCAATAACATATATAGCATAAATGATAGTGCTTAACAAAAGAAAATGAATCCTAATTAGAATAAGTCATACACCATATATGCTAAAATACACTGCAGTGTCATTCATAACTAAAAAGAATTTTTTTAAAAGACTGAAAAAAATAACACAAGAAAATGAAAAAAGCTTTGACTTGTTTAATCCTTATAACAACCATATAGTAGGTAGCTATTAGTCTTCCCATTTTATAGATGAGAAAATTGAGGTAAAAGAGGTTTATATGGCTTATTCTAGGTAAAGGGGCTAGAAAGGGGCAGAGTCAAGATTTGTATTTCAACAGACTGACTCTCAAACTTTCATCCTTAATCATGATATTACTCATCTTTTTTTTTAGGTGGACACAATATCTTTATTTTATTTTTATATGGTGTTTAGGATCGAAACCAGCACCCCACGAATGCCAGGCGAGCATGCTACCGCTTAAGCCATATCTCCAGCCCAATATTACTCATCTTAAAAGCACAAGTTGAGTTTGTGTAATCCCAGATAACAGTAAAGCTATGATGTAGGTTTTGCCATCCCCAATTTAGAGGAGAGAAAAGTGAGATACAGAGAAAATAACTAAATCACTCAAGGTCTTCCTCCTAAGTAAGTGGCAGAGCCAGAATTCAAATCCTAATTAGCCTTGATTCTTTTTCTATATTAGAAATGTCATCTCTAACCACACTGAAAAATAGATACACACACACACACACACACACACACGTGTGTGTGTATAATATTATATTCCTTCCAGAGCACCACTATCACATGGAGAACATACTAGAGTTGTTTTTTTTTTTTTTTTAAATGCCTTAGGTACATAGTACCTTAGGGAAGGAACTGCTGCCACAATCTGTAACTGCACTAAACAGCTACCACAGAAACTAATAATTCTTGAGGACCAGCAATATACACTGCACTCTGACTTGTTGAAAAGAACAGAAACACCTCAGAAAAGAAGATGAACAGGACACAGGATTGACATTATAGTTCTCATGGTAATACAGCTAGATCTGACATAATTATAATGTGTGTAGCATAAAGAATTCTTCAGGGAGAAAAATTCTGTTACCTGTGGATTTTAATTTCAAAGTGATTTTATCTATTAATTCTACCACTTACAAAAACACATTTGTTTTCATCATTCCTGAGAACTTTATTAAACAGTCCTCATGGGGCCACATAGCAGCCAAAGTGGTATGCAATTACAAGATGCTTTATTCAAATGTAAATGACTGATGACACATACAAATCCAGCTAGAGTCAGAGTAGAAACTAGGAACATTTCACTAATAGAAAATGCAAAATTTCCAAAAGAAATATTCTAGCAATACGGAAAAAAATTTGACAAAGTATCTGCCAAAAAAATAAATATTTTTAAACAGTTAAGGATCTTTACACATCTAAAATAATTCTGTATTTTATACTGCATAAAACAAATCAGTGTACATATTATAGACATAGTTTTATAGCTATTAATTTTTAATTTTTTAATTATAGATACTTTGTATTTTTAGGATTTTCCTTCTTACAAATGGAGCTAGAAATCTTTCACCTTTAAGAAATTCAAGCCCCCGCCCCTTAACATTATGCTGAAATTTTTTAAATAACAAGACCTGGGCAATAAGACAGATTCTCAACATTTGAAATGAATAACAATGGTAATGCCAGATATGGTAGTACATGCCTATAATTCCAGCAGATTGGGAGACTGGGTCATCACAGGTTCAAAGCCAGTTACAGAAACTTATCAAGGCCCTAAACAACTTAGCGAGATCCTGTCTCAAAATAAAAAAATATACAGGGATGGAGATATGGCTCAGTGCCCTTAGGTTCAATCCCCATAGAAGAAGAAAGAAGAAAGAAGAAGAAGAAGAAAAAGAAAGAAGAAGAAAGAAGGAAGAAGGAAGAAGGAGAAGAAGAAGAAGAAGAAGAAAAGAGTATGTTCTAGATATCTGCCGTACAACACAGTACCTATAGTTAAAAATACTGTACTGTGTTTTTTAAACAAAAGTTGACAGGGTAGAGCACACATTAAATGGTCTTACAAGGACAAAATCACACTAGAGGCACAAAGAAACTTTTGAAGATGATAGATTAGACTTTCCTATTACCTTAATTGTAGTGATGGTTTCATGGATTTATGCAAATGCCCAAACTTACCAAATGGTACACGTTAAATGTTCAATTTTATATATTCAACTATACTTCCCAATAAAGCTGCTTTATAATGGTTAAAAACCAGTACCTACCCCATAGTGTTGTGATACGGAAATAAAATCAGTGATCATTAAACCATTAAAACATAGTAGATATTATTTTGAATAACCATATTATTCAAAATAATATCTATTCACATTTTTAGACTTAAAAGTATAAAACTTTCAATCTTAGCATTACTAATTTTTCTTTGAAAAAACTGTTGCATGATTCTACAAAAGTAAACAAAAACATATGGACTGGGATTATAGCTCAGTGGTGCAGAACTTGCCTCTCACTATGAGACACCGGGTTAGATCTTCAGGACCACATAAAAATAAATACATAAAGATATTATTTCTATCTATAACATATATATATATATATATATATATATATATATATATATATATATTTTTTTTTTTTTTTTTTTTAAACATAGAAGGAGTTCCGGGGATACAGCTCAGTTGGTAGAATGCTTGCCTCGCATGTATAAGGCCCTGGGTTCAATCCCCAGCACTAAAAAAAAAAGAGAGAGAGAGAGAGAGAGAAAGAAAAGAAAAAAAGATGGTTATTAACTGCTGTTCATAATTTTTAAAAACTAAACAACCAAATGTCCACCGTAAGAGGACTGTTTAACTATGGAATATCCAAACAATGGACTATTTATTGTACAACTGTTAAAATAAGAGTAGTTATATAAGTATGAAGCTGAAATCATCTGCAACATATAAATAGATGAAAACTAATTTTGACTACAGTAACTTTCAGAGTAACAATAATAATACATAATATTGTCTACATGAAACTTTTGATAAATCTCCCCAAGATACAAGGGGAAAATCCAACCATAATAACACTTCCTACAATCTTACCAAATACTTTTCTTTCCTAAAGGATCTTCTATGGTTACGCTGTACTTTCATTTAATCACCTGCTTTAGAACAAGGTTTGTAAAAAAGGAAAAGAAAGTTTCTAGGTTCAGGATTTTCAAAGAAAGACAAGAGAAAGCCTGAGAGAAGAGGGGGAATATGACTTTAAAAAGTGTGAAATCAAAGTATTATACCTGTGTAACAACACAAGTCAGTTTTCTAAATTAGTAACTTCTGGATGATTCACTTAAAAAAAGTGATGGGAGCTGGGGATATAACTGAGTGGTAGAGCACCTGCCTAATATTTCAAGACACTGGTTTCAATCCCTGACAGAGAGAGACAGGAAGGGAGGGGAGGGAAGAGGAGAGCAACCCCTCAGAGAAGGAAGAGCAGAGCAGAAGAAAGCAACCACACACGCTTAGGAGAGCCACCAGGCTGCAGCTCCCCATCCACCAACCCATGGTTCTCCCAGCTGCTTCCATCTTAGGACACTGCAGCCACCCCCATAGCCCCCCTCAAGTGTTGGCCACCACCTTGGGACAACAGACAGAGCCTGGAGGCAGCAGCCCTCCACAGCACTGCACATCATAGTGCTGCATCACCAATGGCCTGCCCTCTCAGTCCCATCTCTAAAAGCAGTCACCTCTATCTTGGGACATCTCCGCTGGCACCACCACCATATTTAGTTGGGGCAGCTTCCATCTTAGGACACTAGTTAGGGCCCAAAAGCCTAACATCAGGTACCTACAAGTTTGACATAGCCACCAACAACAACCAACTAGGGACAAAGACACCAACAAATTTCTAGAGGCATATGATCTGCCCAAATTGAATCAGGAAGACATACACAATTTAAAGAGAAACAATTTCAAGCAAGGAAATAGAAGACACTATCAAAAGCCTACCAAGCAAGAAAAGCCTGGGACCAGACGGATTCACAGAATTCTATAAGACCTTCAGAGAAGAATTCATACCAATATTCCTCAAGTTATTCCATGAAATAGAAAAGGAGAGAACCCCTCCAAACTCATTCTATGAGGCCAATATCACCCTGATTCCAAAACCAGACAAAGACACATCAAGAGTAATCATCAGACCAATATCGCTGATGAACATAGATGCCATAGATGCAAAAATTCAATAAAATTCTGGCAAATCGCATAAAGAACATAATAAAGATATAGTCCACCATGATCAAGTGGGGTTCATCCAAGGGATGCAAAGTTGGTTCAATAAATGGACATCAATAAATGTAATTCATCGCATCAATAAACTTAAAGGTAAGAATCATATGATCATCTCAATAGACGCAGAAAAAGCATCTGACAAAATATAGCACCCTTTCATGTTCAAAACACTAGAAAAATTAGATATAGAAGGAACATACCTAAACGTTGTAAAAGCTATCTATGCTAAGCCCCAGGCCAACATCATTCTAAATAGAGAAAAACTGAATGCAATCCAAGAACTGGAACAAGACAGGGATTCCCTCTTTCACCACTTCTATTCAATACAGTCCTTGAAACTCTGGCTAGAGCAATCAGATAGATGAAAGAAATTAAAGGGATACATATAGGAAAAGAAGAACTCAAACTATCACTATTTGCAGATGACATGATTCCATATTTAGAAGATGCAAAAAAATTCCACCAGAAAACTTCTAGAACTAATAAATGAATTCAGCAAGTAGAAGCACATAAAATCAACACCCATAAATCAAAGGCAATTCTGTACATCAGTGACAAATCCTTTGAAAGAGAAAGTAGGAAAACTACCTCATTTATAAAAGCCTCAAAAACAATTAAATACTTGGGAATCAACTTAATGAAATAGGTGAAAGAGCTCTACAATGAAAACTACAGAACACTGAAGACAGAAATCAAAGAAGACTTTAGAAGATGGAAAGATCTCCATTGTTCTTGGATAGGCAGAGTTAATATTGTCAAAATGACCATACTACCAAAAGCACTTTACAGATTTAATGTAATTCGAATCAAAATCCCAACAACATTCCTCATAGAAATCAAAAAAGCAGTCATGAAATTCATTTGGAAAAATAAGAAACCCAGAAAAGCCAAAGCAATCCTCAACAAGAAGAGTGAAGCAGGTGGCATCACTATACCAGACCTTAAACTATAGGACAAAGCTATACTAACAAAAATAGCATGGTACTGGCACCAAAACAGACATGTAGACCAATGGTACAGAATAGAAGACACAGAGACAAACCCACATAAATACAGTCATCTCATACTAGACAAAGGCATCAAAAACATATATTGGAGAAAAGATAACATCTTCAACAAATGGTACTGGGAAAACTGTAAATCCATATGCAGCAAAATGAAATTAAGCCCCTATCTCTCACCATGCACAAAACTCCACACAAAGTGGATCAGGGACCTAGTTATTAGACCAGAGACTCTGCATCTAATAGAGGAAAAAATAGGGCCAAATCTTCATCATGTCAGATTAGGCCCCTACTTCCTTAATAAGACTACTAAAACACAAAAAAATAAAATCAAGAATAAGTAAATGGGATGGATTCCAACTAAAAAGCTTCTTCTCAGCAAAAGAAACAATCAGTGAGGTGAATAGAGAGCATACATTTTCGGAGCAAAGTTTTACCACATGCATGCCAGATAGAGCACTAATCTCTAGGATATATAAAGAACTCAAAAAGCTTAACACCAAAAAAACAAACAACCCAATCAGTGAATGGGCCAAGAAACTAAACAGGCACTTCTCAGAAGATGATATAAAATCAATCGACAAATATATGAAAAATGTTCAATATCTCTAGTCAGAATGGTAGCTATTAAGAATACAAACAACAATAGGTGTTGGTGAAGATGTGGGGGGAAAGGCACACTCACACATTGCTGGTGGGACTGCAAATTGGTGTAATCAATATGGAAAGCAGTTTGGAGATTCCTTGGAAAAATTGCAATGGAACCACCATTTGATCCAGCTATCCCATTCCTTGGTTTATACTCAAAGGACTTAAAAACAGCATAATACAGTAATGCAGACACATCAATGTTTATAGTAGCACAATTAACAATAGCTAAATTATGTAAGCAACCTAGATGCCATTCGGTAAATGAATGGATAAAGAAACTGTGGCATAGGGGCTGGGGTTGTGGCTCAGCAGTAGAGCACTCGCCTAGCATGTGTGAGGCACTGGGTTCAAGCCTCAACACCACATAAAAATAAATAAATAAAATAAAGATATTGTGTCCAAAAATTACAAAAAAGAAACTGTGGTATATATACACAATGAAATATCATTCAATATTAAAAGAGAATAAAATCATGGCATTTGCAGGTAAATGAATGGTGTTGGAAATATTATGCTAAGTGAAGTAAGCCATATCTCTGATATATGGATATTGATTCATAATGGTGATGGGCGGGGAGCATGGGAGGAATGGAAGAACTTTAGATAGGGCAAAGGGGAGGGAGGAGAAGGAAGGGTGCATGGACATCATTACCCTAAGTACATGTATGAAGACATGTACTTTGTGTACAACCAGAGACATGAAAAATTGTGCTTTATATGTGTACAATGAATTGAAATGCATTCTGTTGTCATGTATAACAAACTAGAATAAATAAATTAAAATACAAATAAAAGTTAAAAAATAGATTGTCTGAATAAACCTTGTGTTCTTCTAACTAGATATGTGACTCTGGCAAGTCTTAACTGTCTGAGCCTCAGTTTCTTACATATAAATGAGGAAGAAAAAAAAACAGCACATATCCTACTAGGTTTTCTAATGATTCAATGTGATAATAAGTGTATGGTACACATCATAGGAACTAGAATATAAAAAGTACTCAACAAATCTGAGTTATGGGGGGCTGGGGTTGCAGCTCAGTGGTAGAGCGATGCCTACCATGTGTGAGGCACTAGGTTCGATCCTTAGCACCACATAAAAATAAATAAATAAAAGTTCCAAAAAAATATGAGCTATGATTAGTAACCACATGAATACAAAAAGTTGATTTTGCCAAACCAAAGAGAGATGCATTTGCTCCCATTTGGGCAAAGGTATAAGAGGATAAGTGGATGTATATGGCTGTATACCAATGCCCATTTTGGTATTCTACTCTGTAGTTGACCAATTATGGGGATATGTGAACCCTAGTTTAAATTCAAGTTTTCTCAAAGGGTTATTCTGAGAAGGTCTGAAAGAGAATTCCCAAAGAATTTGTCCAAAATGCAGAACTCTGCTCTAAAACAAACCCAGTGAGCCCCAGTCTCTGGGAGAGGGCTCAGGAATCACACACCCAACTGTAAACAGACACAATGAGGGGGATTTGAAGGAAGAGAAGGAAGAGGAAAATGAAAAGGATTGCTCTACAGTGAGGATTCCTAATTTGTCTCATTTTAAATTTAATAGAAAACAGATGAGGATTCTTGACATCTATCTCCATGACTAGACAATTGCTTTGTCTAATTTAAATCTTCTTCCCTCTCCTATGATTTCTTCCCATCCCCATATAACCCCTTCATGGAAAGACTATACCAAACAAATTTAGGACTCAATCCTCTTCCATCATACCATTTACTTATATTGTGGAAAAAGAATATTAAGCCAAATTTCACATTCTCAGATTAAAATTGCACAAATATAGGTATTATAAGACCTATATCCTAGGATCTGCCTAGCCAAGAAAAGAAAAGCACCAATGAAGAACATTCTTAGGGGATAGAGGATACCAAACTGGGATTCTTTTGAAAATAATAATCCTGTAGTATTAATATGGAGAGCAGACTGATATGGAATTTTCTCAGGACATAGGAGGACACGAATGGGAAATGAAAAAAGGAAAAGTCGTAGTTGAGAAATGCTTCTAGCTCATTCTTCCTGTCAAGTTGAGCAGCTGGTTTATACACTTTACCTTACAAGAAAACACGACTTTATCTATAGTATAAGGAACTGATAGGGTTGGGATTGTGGCTCAGGGGTGGAGCACTTGCCCTTGCCTTACATGTGTGAGGCACTGGGTTAGATTCTTAGCACCATATACAGATAAATGAATAAAATAAAGATTCATGAAGAACTAAAAAAGAATTTTTTTTTTTTTTTTAAAAAAAGGAACCAACAAAAGAGTCAAACTGTTGATCCTCAATCACTAAATCCTTCCATGGTGCTTAGACTATAACAGAAAGTGGTCTGGGAAAAGAAATAGCAATAGCATGTAGCCCTGACTCTCATTTTCTCCAGAAACAGCTTAAAAAGTTACTGATAAAGCATTGATATAAAGAAAATACTACTGTCACTTTAACAAAAATAGCAATAAAACTGTTTTTTTTAACCTAAGTGATTATGGATAACTGACCCTAGAGAAAAATCACTATCTCCAGAAGGACCCTCCCAACCACAATGATGATATTTCAAGTGCCCTTTCCAAACAAAGCAGTTACTGAGGCAGAAAGTGCAGTTTAAAACCTAATACAGCAGATTTCTGTAGATCGAGAAGTCCACTAAATTTGCAAGTGATACCCCATTTGTATCCTAAGCTTGAAAGCAGGGATAATAGGGAGGTAAGTGTGTAAAGTGTCTTAAACAACATCTGACATTTGTTAGGGGAACAAAAAAATGTTAGCTGCTACTACTGTTATTGTTAGTTTTTTTTTTTAAGAGAGAGAGAGAGAGAGAGAGAGAGAGAGAGAGAGAGAGAGAGAGATTTTTTTAATATTTATTTTTTAGTTTTCGGCGGAAACAACATCTTTGTTTGTATGTGGTGCTGAGGATCGAACCCGGGCCACACGAATGCCAGGTGAGCACGCTACCACTTGAGCCACATCCCCAGCCCTATTGTTAGTTTTAAGAAAGAGTTACAGGACTGGCGCTGGGGCTGAGCGGTAGAGCACTTGCCTAGTATGTGTGAGGCCCTGGATTTGATCCTCAGCACCACATAAAAATAAATAAAATAAAAGGTATTGTGTTCATCTACAACTAAAAAAAAAATTTTTAAACAGAAAGTGTTATACCCAAAACAGTTTTACACAACCCAAAAGTCTTGATAAACTTTGACAATTTATGGAAATGAAAAGCTAATTTTAACAATAAAATGAAAGACAATTATTTAAAATGGACAAGAAGCCAGATGTGGTGGTGCACATCTGCTGAGGGAGAAGGATCACAAGTTTGAGGCCAGCCTTAGCGATGTAGAAAGATCCTGTCTCAAAATAAAAAATAAAAAGGTCTAGGGATGTACACCAGTGATAAGTGGCTCTGTTTAATCCCCAGTACCTCATTCATGCCTGCATGAATACATATGTACATATATACATAAATATTAAAATAACAAAATGGACAAGAAAGGCTAGCAGATGAACAATATCACATGTGGGACAGTTTTAAGAGCAAAGGAAAGACTACAAATTCTGCCCTGGGAATGTTGACTCACTAATGAGGAAAACAGGACAAACTGCCACTGCCATATACACATGTGTGAGACCAGTCATCATCACCATACTACTCCTGCCCACCTATCAATGGCCATTAATGAATCACCAAATGGTTGAGGCTCTACTGCTGATGTCTTAAACCCAACTGCTTGGGGGTCTTTAGTCTGGGTTTCATGTCCCACAGGCCTATGTGTGGTATCAACTATTAGACTATTCCTGAACTGTTGTTATTCCACCTAACTGCTTTATTAATTGTTCATACTTAGATTTCCTCTTAGCGCATCAAAGGAAAGAAACAGCAATTAATATATCAATACCATTTTAAAAGACATACCTTCCCAGGCACAAGGCAAAACGTTTGAGGTGGTAACAACCTTTAAGGTAGCAACCATAAGCTAAATACATGTGCTGAAAGAAGACATGTCAAAAGAAGAGCAACCTACTTATTTGTGGATCACCAAAAGTCATTAACCAAACTACCACACATTTTCCACAAGATATATACACCTAATATTAGTAGTGTTAGGGCCATGCAAGGGAGCAATTTAGGGAAGGAGGAATTAAGGCATTAAAGACCAGACTAGAATCCAATTAAAGAATGGGAGGAAAACACATTGCCACAGATGGCCTGAGTTCAACAGATACACTGTAAAATTCTACTGCTCACTACTGAAAACTATTATTTTTCTTAATAAGAAGTAACAAAATGGTATTTTTTCAAAGCAAGGTTTTTTTACATTTATAGGCAGACTACCTATACTTGTGTGCCCTGACTCTACTCATTTTTGGCTTCATGACATTGCTTAACTCCTCTAAACTTTATTTTCCAACCTATAAAATAAAGATAACAAGTGATTATGGTGAGTAGTCAGTAAATAAATCACAGACAGGACGTGGCACAATGCCTGTCACATAGTTGGCACTGATAATTATTAGGTATTATCATGGAAACAATAAAAATAGTGCATAGGTAATCAGAAAAGCCCACATGGGTTGTTTTACCAATTATGTGGTTAAAATAGCAAACACTTTCAAAGAAAACATTGTAAAACCAAATATTGGCAATATTAGTCATTGACAGCAAGTGAAAAAAACATCTGTTTTTATTTTGTGTGAAACAGGAAGGTCTAAGGAAAAGCAAGATTGGTCATATAATTAAATATGAGATTTCTAGTGTCAATCGCAAAAAAAAATTGATACCCTGAAAGAGCTTTAAAGATGGATGACATGGGGCTGGGGTTATGGCTCAGAGGTAGAGCACTTGCCTAGCATGTGTGAGGCACTGGGTTCGATCCTCAGCACCACATAAAATAAAATAAAGATATTGTGTCTACCTATAATTAAAAAATAAATATTAAAAAAGATGGATTACATGGATTCATTAATTCAACATTTACTGAGCACCTACTCTTTATCAAGCAATCTGTTAGATATAAGAGACTATGAAAAATGATTTTTAAAAGTACATATAAATGCTATAATGAACATGGAGCACAGTGATGGGAAGGACTCACTCTGCTCCAGGTATGTCAGAGGAAGTGGGATCCAGGACAAGGCATCACAGGAACAGGAACATTTGAGTTAGTTAAAGGCCTTCACGTGTAAATGGTAAGAGTGACAACTCCAGAAAGAGGAAAACAGCAGAAGCCAATACCTGGAAGTATTTTGCAAACACATAGAGGCATCTGGCAGCTTGTGAATAATGTAGTATGGCCAGAGATGAGCAAACTGGGGAGGAGAAAAGGAGTCACAGAAAGGAAGCAGTAAAGGTAGGCCTGAGAAAACCTGTGAGGACACGTGTGAAAGTTAACAAAATCAGTCTATTAAAGTCAAATCGGCATACCCATGTCCACTGTAGCATTGTTCATAACAGCCAAACTATGGAATCAGTATCCACCAATAGATGAATGAATAAAGAAAATATGGTATATTTATATAATGGAATATTGTTAAGTCATAAAAAGAAGAAAATGCTGTCACTTGTGACAAGATGCATGAACCCGAATAACACCATGCTAAGAGAGGTAAATACTATATGATCTCATATGTGAAATCTAAAAAATTTAACCAGAAAAACAAAGTTGAAAGATAGTTGGCAGGGGCTAGAAAAGATGAGGATGTGGAAATGTTGATCACAAGGATTCAAATGATCAGTTATAAAATGAACAAGGTCTGGGCCTCTAATGTACAGCATGAGTGGTGATAAATGAGTTGATTTGATTGTGACTATCATTACACAATTTATATTGAATCATTAAGTTGTATACTTTGAATATGCAACTCTTATTTGTAAACTAAATATTTTAAAATAATTTTTTAAAAAATAAATATTAGAAGCTGAGGGTATAGCTCAGTGATAGAGTATGTACTTATTAGCATGCCTTAGGTTCAATCCCTAGCACCAAATACCACCACTGATGATGATAATGAAGAAGAAAGAAAGAAGAAAAAAGGGAGGGGGGAGGAGGGGGGAGGAGGAGGAGGAGGAAGAAGAGGAAGAGGAGGAAGAAGAGGAAGAGGAGGAGCAGGAGGAGGAGGAGGAGGAGGAGGAGGAAGACGACGACGACGACGAAGACGACGACGACCACCACCACCACCACGACCACCACCACCACCACCACCACGAGGAGTGAGGGAATTTTAGATATAGTGTCCACCTATAATAGCAACCCTAGGCTATAGCATTAAGGGAGCCCAAGACTGATATTTTTAATAAATACTTTCCAGATAAAGAAATACAAGGAAATAACTACTTTAAAGTCAGGATACTGGTTATTTTGGAAGGAGGAAGGGTTTTTGATTGAGATAAGCTATAAACAGGGATTTCTGGGATGGCTACTAAGTTCTATTTTTTGATTTGGATGGTGATTTCCAGTACATTTGCCTTGTGTCATTGGTTTAAGTTTCACATTATTTTTAATCTTGTCTCAGTTTACAATAAAAAAGCACACCTTTGTGGGTGTTTTTTTATTTTTTATTTTTCTTTTTCTGGGGCAGAAAGGGAACCAGAAGAAAGATGAAGAAAGAAGTTATTGCCTCCGGATGCAAGATGATTAGGGCCAGGGAAAGGACAATGCAAATCAGAAGGGGGAAATAAATTGATTTGAGAAATATCTTGGAAGTTGGCTGCCAGAAAATTCTGAAGGGACCCCAGTAGAAGAAAGCTTAGAGAAGAAACAGTGAGCAACTGCAGATTTAGACATATTGAATATGAGATGCTTTTAGGAATTCAAATGCTAATCTCCCCATATCTTTTTAATTTATGGCTTTCCTTTGTTTTAAAGTATACATCTATATCAGCAGTAATAATCTATTCTTCTTTAAAATATTTTTAGTTGTAGATGGACACAATACCTTTATTTTTATTTATTCATTTTTACCCTGTGCTGAGGATTGAACCCAGTGCCTCATATATGTAAGGCAAGTGCTCTACCACTGAGCTACAACCCAAGCCCCAATAGTCTATTCAGTCATAATTTAATTCATGTTTCTAGCTTTCAAATGGGATAGAGAAATGAGGAGGGATTAACTCTTGACATAACAGGGCAATACTTGGAAAAGAAAGAAGGAAGAAGGTTAAGCAATGTGTATGGAGGATCATGATCTGAAATCAACTTCTGTGTATGTGTATCAGGATAAACCCAACTACTATGTATAAACATAAAGCTCTAATTAAAAAGAGATAAAGGAGAAGAGATAAAAGAGATAAAGGAGAAGATCCATGGAGAAATTATTAACTCTTCTAGTAGTAAAGACAGAAGTTAAAGGAATAATATCCCATGTGAACTACTTCACTAAAAGTGAAGAACAGATAAGAAAGGCAAAAACTATTAGGTCAAACAGTTTTCTAACCTGTTTAGCAGTATTCAAGGAAAAGGGTATGTATCACACATGTATCTTATTTTCACATGTTTGGGACTTTTTAAAGTTAGGCATATGAATCCTAGAGAAGAACTGTAAAAGAAATTTAAAGGGGAGAGAGAGAGAGAGAGGGAGAGAGAGAGATCAATGAGAAAGACCACAAAAAGTATTCCACACCAGGTTAGAACACAGTCAAGAAGCAAGCAATATTGCTTATCTACAAATTTTTCACTTGAGAGAAGAAATGAATATTAGCAACTGAATTACAATATGGGTCATGGTGATCCAGGTTCTTAAGAGTCTCATTCTGCATCATCTCAGAACAGATGCTTGATAAATGCATGAACAACTTTGATAATGCTCAACTGAAAATATAAAGATTTTACACTCAGACTCCTATTGCATAACAACAACAACAACAAAAAAAAAAACCTAGACAGCATTTACTGAGCACATTATTTCAAGAACAGTTGAAGTTCTCACCACACATTCTCTGATTGAAACCTCAAAGCAAGCCCACTAGATAGGTGCCATCATTCATCTCCACATTACAAATGAAGAAAACTTCCCTTCAAGTGGTTAACTCTTGGGAAATAAGACATGAGGGAGACCTCATAAGAAAGACTCGGGCCTGGGCAAAAAGGAGCTCCTTATTCATATCTGATCCAACGCAGGTCACAAAAGTAGAACATTTCATAGTGAACAAGGGCCAAATCCCAAGCTGCTGATAAGGAGTGATTTTTTTTTCAGGCCTTTTCCTAAGCAGCACGTTTTATTTCCTCTTACAACATGTGGCAATGGTAGGCAGCTGGCAGTGATGCTGAGATTTGGGATCCTGGCCAGTTTTCTGTTCCTTTCCATCAAAAATATGACCAACATCTGGTAGAGTCAGCAAATGTCAAGATGAATGAGCCTTCACTAATTCATACATTACAAACTGGATTGTCAAAATTGGTCAAATTCCATTACAGAATTACAATTCAGCAGCACTGAATACTAAATACATATGAGCCATTAGCTGGGATTTTGAAATCTTTCTGCTCTATGGAAAATTCTATTCTGGTAGTAGTAGTTGTATTGAGATTTGATCTTTATCATACTTTTCCTGGCAGCAGTAAAATTCCATTTCCATCAACTCTGTTTCCTCTCAGGAAAGAAGTCTCTCAGGAAATAGTCAAACATTGTTTTCAACCAAGTTCTCAAGCATGAATCATTTTCAACTGCCAGGAACACACTCCTTTCCCTCACTCTTTTGCATCATGATATACTTTCCCCAAAATGATAGCTTAAAAAGAGAAAAATATATTTCTTTTTTATTAGTTCTTTTTAGATATACATGACAGTAGAAATCTATTTTAATATATTTAAACAAGGATGGAATACATCTTATTCTATTTAGGATCCCAGTTTTGCATATGTATATGATGGTGAGATTCACTGTGTTGTATTCATATATGTATATAGGAAAGATATGTCAAATTCATTCCACTGCCTTTCCTTTACCCATCCCCCTTTTCCTCCCTTCATTCCCCTATATTTAATCTACTGTACTTCTATTCATCCTCTTCCCACCCCTTAATGTGGATTAGCATTCATATATCAGAGTGAACATCCAACCTTTGGTTTTTTGGGATTGGTTTATTTCACTTAGCACAATAGTCTCCAGAGCCACCCATTTGCTATCAAATGTCATAAAGTCATTCTTCTTTATGGCTGAGTAGTATTCCACAATTTTTTAATTCATTCATCTGTTCAAGGGCATCTAGGGTGGTTCCAGGGCTTGGCTACTGTGAACTATGTTGCCATAAACATTGATGTAGCTGTGTCACTATAGTATGCTGATTTTAACTCCTTTGGATATATATTGAGGAGTGAGATAACTGTATCAAATGGTGGTTCCATTCCTAGTTCTTTGAGGAATCTCCATACTGCTTTCCAGAATGGTTATACCAATTTGCAGTCCTACCAGCATGTATGAGCACACCCTTTTCCCACATTCTCACCAACATTTATTACTTACTTGTATTCTTGATAATTGCCATTCTCACTGGAGTGAGATGAAACCTCAGTGTAGTTTTATTTTGCATTTCTCTAATTGCTAGAGATTTTGAACATTTTTCATAGATTTGTTGACCATTTATATGCCTTCTCTTGAGAAGTATCTGATTAGTTCCTTTGCCCATTTTTTAAAATTTATTTTTTAGGTATAGATGGACACAATATCTTTATTTTATTTTTATGTGGTACTGAGGATAAAACCCACTGACTCCCGCATGCCAGGTGAGCGCTCTACCTCTAAGCCAAAACCCCAGCCCCATCCTTTGCCCATTTTTTGATTGGGTTTTTCTTTATTTCTTTCTTTCTTTTTTTGGGGGGGTGTTAAAGATTTTTTAGTTCTTTGTATCAATCTTGATAATTAACTCCGTATCTGAGGTGCGGCTGGCAAAGATTTTCTGCCATTCTATAGAATCTCTGTTCATGTTCTTGATTGTTTCCTTGGCCATGAAGAAGCTTTTTAGTTTGATACAAACCCACTTACTGGTTTATTTTACTTCTTATGCTTTAGGAGTCTTATTAAATAAGTCAATTCCTAAGATGATATGTTGGAGTGTTGTGCCTACATTTTCTTACAGTAGGTGCAGATTTTCTGGTCTAATTCCTAGGTTTTTGATCCACTTGAGTTTTATGCAGGGTGAGAGGGGTTAAATTTCATTCTACTATATGTGGATTTCCACTAGGAAAAGACTTATTTCTTAAATACAGAATAAATCCTTCATTCTTCTCCATCTATGGTCATGCTCAAGCAGTTCACTTTGCCTCACTTATCTTCTCCCTAGATCTACCTACATCCTTTCCATGCATTATTTCAACAAATACTTCCTAAGCATCTACCAGATGTCTGGTTCTGTAATAAGTGGTAGATGTACAATACAAATATATGAGGAATTTTCCAGGCAAAGATTAGGGGTGATCAATGTAGGTAGTATGATCATCATGGACATTCTGAGATTATCCTTCAAGGAAGTTTTCTGAAAGAAGAAACTTTTAAAGTTGAAGGAAAGGTAGAAAGAACCAAATGGAAGAAGAAAAGGCATTTATGACAACCAAGAAGATGCAACTTTAAGGCCTCTGACTACTAAGAGCACAACTGATCAAGGACTTTATCTGCATCAGAAATTCATCCTAGTGTTTGTGATGATCAAACCTACAATGGGGTGCGCTTCAAGTCAATCACTCAATACAACAGGAATACTAAGAACTGCTCCTGGAGGATACAGGGCACCACTGACAGATGACTCTCAACTCACTCACAGCTTTGCTGAACCTTTCCTAGACTGCACAGCAGTCTAAACAGAAGTCTAAAACCTTTCTACCTAACTACCTCTCTGTCCCCTTCACTAGGGGTCAGACATGCATCATGAACTGGTGGCACTCCCACTATTCCCAGTCCCTCACCACTGTCTCTTCCCCAGGCATTTTCCCCAATGATTCTGTGCCAGGTTAATCCTGAGTATCTATTTTCCAGATTAATATGTCATTCTAGAAAAGCTACCTAGCATAAGTAAACACTAGAGGTATAAAAAATTATGACCACCTTTGAGCACTTCAAGGAGAGTGTCATGTGCCTGGAGCACTCTATGGAGATGTGAGCATGCAAGAGGAAGTTGGGTCAAATCAGAGAACACCCTGTATGTCCTGATAAGAAAGGGTATTCGATTCTATAAGAAATAGCAAGCCACCAGAAATTTTCAGGCATGTGTTCAAAAAACTGTTATACTGGTGTAATGGAGGAAGAACCAGATGAAGCCAAAATCAGAAGCATCTCTGTAAATTCTTTCATCTAGTTTGCTAGCTTGTGAGATTCTGAAGAATCAAATTATATTTTTATTTGTGTCATTTTAATCCCTATTCCCCAGTGTTTAACAAAGTAACTCTTCAAGAAGCCCCACTAAATCTACAAGGCTGGGCCTCACCACACCGCCCAATAGTTTATCAAAATTTAATTAACAGCCTTTGGACATGGCCACTTGGACACTGGAAACATCCATCTAGTCAGTCTAGAAAATGACAGTTACACATATGAAAGGTAGAAATTACTCCCAAAATTTTGTCTCTTGCCAACTAGTTATTTCACAAACTCCTCTGAAGATGAACATCTAATCACATCTGTTGATCCTAACTGTGGGGACAAGGGTGCTCATTACACATTAGTTTTTGAATGTTTACCAAATAGATGAAGTTTAGAGAGCCAGATCCGGCTCAATGATCAGAGGTCTAATAAAAAGAACAATGGGCAAAAGACAAAATCAAGTTCTGAATACTCTTTCAATATCTAATAGTGATGTGAAAAAAACACTTATCTCGGAAGATGGGAGGGGAGAGGAGGGGGGATAGTAGGGGATAGGAAAGACAGCAGAATACAACAGTCACTAATATGGCATTATGTAAACATTGTGAATGTGTAACTGATGTGATTCTGCAATTTGTATTTGGGGTAAAAATGGAAATGCATAACTCACTTGAATCAAATATATGAAAGATGAAAAAAATAAAAATAAATAAATAAAATAAAATAAAAAGTAAACTCTTTTACCATTGTTGGTTAAAAAAAAAAAAAAAACACTTATCTCTGGGGTCTATTTTTCTCACAATATAATGGAAATAAGACCTACCCTCAACTAATGTACCAAGTAAAGTAAAAAGTAAATGAGAAGATGTGGCCAATATGCTTTGAAAACAGTAAAATAAATGTTACAAATTTATATCACAATTTATATCACACTTCATCATCTGAATATATCACTGGGGGAGGGGAGGTACAAATCCAAAAGATCAAAACCAAATATCATCCTAATACAAAGACATCTGGATTGCTGAACAAATATGATCAACATAACTATCTTATCACATTCACTTCAATGTCAGTTGTTAAGGTCATTATTAACCAGTTTGAACTTGAAGCTTAACATATTACGTAAGAGCTTCAGGGCTAGAAGAAACATACTCCAAATAAAGACTGATTAATTCTGATTTTCCACATCAAGGGATAGTGATATTATTCAAAAATTCTCCATGTTCTCCCTCACTTCAAGCCTAAAGAATGGAGCTGAGACCTCTGAACCTAACTCCTGAATAAGTTTTTCCTCTAAAATTGTTCTTCAGTGAAAAATCTGAAAAACAGTTTTATTGTAACTGTCTCTCATCATTAGTAGATAAAATTAAATACAATTATCATAAAAAATTCTCCAAATACAATTGATTTTTTTGCGGGGGAGGAGTACTGGGGATTGCACTAGACCACTGAGTCATATCCTCATTCCTATTTTATATTTTATTTAGAAACAGGGTCTGAGCTGCTCAGCACTTGGCTTTTGCTGAGGCTGGTTTTGAACTTGCAATCCTCCTACCTCTGCCTCCTGAGCCCCTGGGATTATAGGTACACGCCATCACACCTGGCTTATAATTGATTTTCATATGCCAAGCAACACATCTTTGGTTGGAAGGGTACCACCATGAAATCAAATAATCATGGGAATCAATTCCCACAAGGGTATCAGTTTACAGAGCTCGAGCTAACAACAACTATCCCAAAGGTCCTATGCTGTAAAGGGTAATTTAATATTAGTTAGTATGATGCACTTTCTAAGAATCAGCTTTTTTGTTTTCCATTCCTACCTCCCTGACTGAGGAAACACATAAAAGCTCTTGGGCCCTACTTATGATAACCAAAATAACTTTACTGGAAAAAACAATCATTACCTCAACACAGCCTAAAGTGGTTTGTGTCTGTTAGAGAAGATAGTCTCAAAAGTCAAAAACTATCAGATCTACATGACTAAGGGACTAAAATGGCATCTCCACTCCTATGGGCCAAGGCCCAAAGCACTCAGTAGTGTTTTGTAAGATCTTTCAAGCACATTTAGTAAATATACCAGCGGGGCTCTCACTTGGAAAGAGGAGAGTGAAAAGTAGAGAAAACTGTATATTTTTATACAAAGTAACTTGATCTACACTATATCAGCAAAAGACGTGAACAACTATTAAAATCATTCTAAGTTTCATTTGACATTTTTCAAAAAACCAAATTAATTATTTGCAGTTATCAAATGCATTTAATGGTAGAAAATCAATAATGATAGTAAAACATTATTATATTGAGCATACTGCATGTATAAAGCAAACAACCCCATGTTAATATTTTACATTTCAATTTTTACAAATGTAGACCAGAGACACAAATGTGTCACAAGTAAATACATAGCTGATTTCCAAAGGTACCTAAAAGCCCAGATGCATAGATGGCAATCTATAAAACTGTTTCTCTTTCCAAATCTGTCTTTCTCTGTTACACACACACACACACACACACAAATGCACACATACATCCACTCACTCACTTTCAGAGAAAGGAAACAGTATAAAGAGGATTAATACTAGATTTTTTCCAAAAAGTCTGAAACTTAAATACTAACTCTGCCTTTTACTAACTTCAAGACTCGGATGGTACAAATTACCTGATGCACCTCAATTTCCCATTAATAAATGAGATAAATGTATACACTGCATATTATACACTATCTTTGTAACCTTCTCCCTGGCTCTTTTTTGATGACCTAAAGATCAAATGAAGATGAAGCAAAAGTATATTACATGACAGGCAAGAAGATGAGCACTTTCCCTAACTAGGATGGAAGAGAATATGACCTATGCAACAAACACATGGTTAAGGAATTGCCATCTACTTCATGGCATCTATCCAAAATTTCTGCCCATAAAATACAACAGAATAATATATATTATAGTCACATATAATTTAGTCTAGGAATGCAAGGTAGATACAACACTCATAGACACAATACCACCCACAATACCAACAGCCTAACCAAAAAAACCTTGTGTATATCTATAGATGCAGAAAAAGTGTGTGATACATGCAGCAGACATTCATGATTAAACACACATACACACACCTACAAATAACTAGAAATTGAAGGGAACTTCTTCAGTCTGATAAAGGGTATCTATGAAAAACCTATGGCTAATTAGTATCTACTGGTGAAAAACTAAATGATTCCCCACTAAGATTAGGAACAGGCAAAGAACCCATTCATACACAAGGAATTCATTCTTCCCACTCCAATCCAACATTAACCAGGACAGAAGTCCTAGCTAAAATGTAAATTACAGAAAAGAAATAAATATTTATATAGATTAGAGAGGAGCAAAACTGTTTATTCATAGAAAACATAATTATCAATACAGACAGTCCACAAAAGAATCTCCAAAAACTAATAGACCTAATTACTGAACTTATCAAAGTTGGAGAATATAAAATCAATATATAAAAATTAATAGCCAGGGGCTGGGGATGTGGCTCAAGAGGTAGCGCGCTCGCCTGGCATGCGTGCGGCCCAGGTTCGATACTCAGCACCACATACAAACAAAGATGTTGTGTCTACTGAAAACTAAAAAATAAATATTAAAATTCTGTCTCTTTCTCTCCTCTCCTCTCCTCTCCTTCCTCCCTCCCTCTCTCTCTCTCTCTCAAAAAAAAAAAAAAAAAAAAAAAAAAAAAACAATTAATAGCCAGGCATGGTGGCACACACCTATATAATTCCAGAGGCTCAAGAGGCTGAGGCAGGAGGACTCCAAGTTCAAAGCCAACCTTAGCAACTTAGTGAGGCACTAAGCACATTTGCACGAGCCTGTCTCAAAATAAAATAAATAAATAAATACATAAAGGGGGCTGGGGATGTGGCTCAGTAGCTATGTGCCCCTGGGTTCAATCCGTGGTACCAATAAAATTAAAATGAAAAATAAAAATCAATTATTTTTATATGGCAGTGAATAAATGAGGAATTAACGTTTTTAAAGAAGCATGCAATACTCAGGATTCAATCTAACAATGTACTGTTAGGATGTATGAAAAATACTGACGAGATATATGAAAGACCTAAACAGAGAAATATACTTTGTTGGCGGATTTGAGGACTCAATATCATAAATATAGTTGTCTCCCCTCATTCATGGTTTCTCTTTCTGTTGTTTCAGTTATCCATGGTTAAGGCATGGTCATGACTTGATAATCCATCCTTCTTCTGAGGTATCAGCAAGAAGGTCAATGATAGCCTAATGTTGTCATAATGCCTTTGTCATTTATCTCACTTCATCTCATTTCATACACATGGTATCATCTTACATTACCAGAAGAATAATGTGAGTACAGTACATTATTTTGAGAGAAGAACCACATTTTCATAACTTTTATTATAATCTATTGTTTTAATTGCTCTATTTTATTATTGTTGTTGTTAATCTCATATTGTACCTAACTTATAAATTAAACTTTATCACAGGTACATGTATGTACAAGAAAAAGCATAGTATGTATACGGTTGAGTACTACCTGTGGTTTCTTTTTAGAATGTATCTCTTGTGGATTAAGGGGGACTACTGTATTTGGGAGGGGGGTACCAGTGATTGAGCTCAGGGCACTTGACCACCGAACCACTGAGCCACATCCCCAGCCCTATTTTGTATTTTATTTAGAGATAGAATCTGAGTTGCTTAGCGCATTTGCTATTACTGAAGCTGGCTCTGAACTCACAATCTTCCTGCATCAGCCTCCTGAGCCACTGGGATTACAGGTATGCACCACCATGCCCAGTTAGGACTACTGTATGTTAACTCTCCGCCAAATTGATATACAGGATCTAATTCACCCCAAATAAAATCACAGAAGGCTTTTAAAAGAAATTTGCCAGATGATTCTAAAAGTTACATGGAAAAGCAGAATGACCCAAACAATTTTGCAGAAGAAAAATAAAGTTGGGAGTATTCATGTCAATTAATTTCAAAACATACTATAAACTGGGTGCAGTGGCTCAAGCCTGTTATCCCAGGGGCTGAGGAGGCTGAGATAGGAGAATGGCAAATTCAAGGCCAGCCTCAGCAACTTACCAAGAACCTCAGCAACTTAGTGCAACTTTGCCACAAAATAAAAAGTAAAAAGGGTTGGGAATGTATTTCAGTAGTAAAGGACCCCTGGGTTGGATCCCAAACAAACTATTCTATAAACTACAATATTCAAGATAGTATGGTATTGGCAAAAGGATGAACACAGATCGATGGAACAGACTAGAGTCCAGCAATTGATCCACACATATATGGTCAATTAATTTTTTACAGTGTCAAGTTAATTCGATAGACAAAAGGTAATCTTTTTAGTCTTTTCAACAAATAATGCTGGAATAACTGGGTATATGTGTATTTAAAAAATGAACTTCAATCCATATATCACACTATATATAAAAATTTTAAAAGGGTCATAGACTGAAATGTAAACCCTAACATTTTAAAACTTCCAGGGAAAAAATTAAATCTCTGTGATCTTGGGTCAGGCAATAATTTCTCAGATAGGACAGAAAAATCATGAACCATTAAAAAAAATCCTGAAAAAAAGAACTTCATCCAAAGCTTAAAACTTCTGTTCTTTGAAATTTTTAATTTGAAAATGGAAAGACAAGTCACAAACTGGGAAAAACATTTACAAAACACTTATTGATGAAGGACTGATATCCAGATATTTTTAAAAGACCCTCAAAACTATATAATTTTTAAAACCCTGCCAATAAAAACAATGTTAACAGATACTTGCTCAAATTCATTATTCATTTTAGGAAAAATGCAGAATAAAATTTCCCTATCTGCCCATAAGAATTTCTTGGTGGGCCGGGGCTGTAGCTCAGTGGCACAGTGTTTTCTTAGCATGTGTAAAGGCCATTTCTTGGCTTTTTTTTTAAACAAGGGATCAAACCCAGGGCCTTACATGTTAGGCAAACACTCTACCACTGAGCTACTGCCCCAACCCTGGGCTAAAAAATTGAAAGACAAATAATAACAATATCAGTGAATATACGGATCAAGTAGAACCTTATATGTTGGTATTAGGAATCAAAATGGTATGGTCACTTTGAAAAACAGTTTGGCAATTTCTTAAAAGGGTAATAAACACGCTTGTCATAATATCCAGCCATCAAACTCCTATGTATTTACCTAAGAGAAAAAAAAAAAGATATGTCTACACAAAAATCTAAACTTAAATATTTATGGCAACTTTATGCATGTCCATCAAAAACTGAAAACATTCCAAATATCTTCCAACTGGTAAATGGATACACAAATTGTAGTACATCCATACAGTAGAACTCTACTCAACAATTAAAGGTAGCAAAATGTATAAATGCAATGCCATGGATTATTCTTAGAAATATTATGTTAAATAAGCTGGACTCAAAAGGTTGCAAACTTTGATCCAAGTAGCATGAAATTCCAGAAATGGAAAAAAATAAGGACAGAAATCAATCAGTGGTTGCCACAGACTGGCAATGCAGGGAGGATAATAACTACAAAGGAGCACAGAGTGACAGAAAATTCTATTATTTTGATTTCAGTTGGGGTTACAAACTATAAAATTTTATCAAATTTCAGTGACTTATACACAGCTAAAAAAGATACCTTTTCCATATGTAAACTATATTCAATAATACTGCAATAAATTGTATATCATCTCAAAAGACCAATTTTAGGCAGAGGTTTATAACTAATTAAAACTAAAATGCTGATTTCTGATCATAAATTTAAGATCCATGAAAAAGGAACAAGAAGAGATGGAGGGCAGACAAAGTTCATATAAATTCTCTATGTGTACTTTCACTGCTAATTGATATAAATGTGTAAAAGGGGGCTCTGGAAAGAAAGTGATAAATGTATAATTTAGAACCAAAAATGCACCCATAAAACAAACTAACTGAAGATAATAAATAACCAATAACTGTCCTTATCAATTGCTTGAGTTTGTAGATGAATCATTCAAAGATCTGCCTAATGATATAGGAACCCATTCAAATAACAATTTTCCTCATTTTATAAGTGTTCTGGTTTAGAAGATCAGGGAAGAAGCATTTTCATTCTGTGCAATCTCTTCTCTTGATCAGAGTTCTGAAGAAACACAGTAGATGCTTATCTTGGCAGCAGAGGCTACAGGATGGGAGATGGTAATGAGTTGTCCAAAACCCCTGAAGGGCCTTTTTCACTGTTTGGTAGGCTATTCAATGACAGTTTCAAGCAGCTGTCTAGCAATGGATAAGCCAGTGTGCATGGTCCTGGATTTGTAGGACGCTATGGTCAAAAAATGGTAGGAGTCATATAACTAGCATTCTCAGAGGCCCAAAGAAGATGTAAACTGAAAAACACACTACAGAACACTTGTCTTCATTTATTCACTCATCTATTCATCCCACAGATATTTATTCACTTCTTACTCTGTGCCAGGTTCTGTTATTAAGCTGAAGATAAAACTTGGTCTGGAGTAATCAATGATCTTCACACGGGCAGTGGTGGGGATAAATGAGGTATAGAAGCAGCCAACAAGCCAGAGTACATCTTACTAGAAGAGGAAAACTAAAGGTGTGATTTATTCCTCCTTTTACACCATTTTCTATCAGGTATTCATGCCCCCAGAGTTTACCAGGAAGAGCAATAGTCACTGCAGGCAGCAACAGAAATATAGTAAGTATGGTATAGCCAAGAAACTGCACAAAATTTTGGGACACTGAGTACCTGATGGAAAATGGTGTGTAATGAGACAGGGAAGTATGAATTCCAACATCCAAGGGCTTTGTAAATTGTGCTAAGGAGTTAGATACGAAGTCTATGGAGTATAAAATAGGCAGGCTATGAATAGGGGAGTAACAAACTAAGATTTCCATGTAGAAAGATGACTCCAAGAGCAAATCATGGATAAGCAAAGGAAAAAGGCAGATGTGGAATTTCCTCTCTCTTTTTAGGGTAACTAAAATTCTGGTGATGGACAAGAAAGTTGGTATTAATTGGAATGGCAAAAAGAGTTCCCCCACAACCTCAGTCAGCAGAGGAAATGAGACATTCTCCTGACTACTGCTCATCCCTTAGCTAGGAATGGTGATTGCTCTATCTCCCACTAGGCTAGCAGCTCCCAATGGACAGTAATGTGCTTGCTGGTATTCATTCATATTCTCTCTCTCTCTCTCTCTCTCTCTCTCTCTCTCACACACACACACACACACACACACATACAAACACACACACACTCAAACACACACATACCCTGTGACTGGCTAAAGGTAGATGTTCAGTAACTGAACAGACTGGAGGAATGAGTGAATGAATATATGAATGAATGAATTGAAGGTTTTGGCCCAAGAAACCAATGGAGAGCTAGTACAAAACGTGACTGATGAATTACCTTGGGAGTTAATAAGGTATCAATCAGATGGAAAGCTAAAATGGATGCCTTTGAAGATCTCTTCCAATGTCAAGATTTTAAGATTTTAGTCCCTGTCCTGCCCCTTGTAAAAGTACCAAGTAGCTGTAAAGGGGATATGTGAGGTTTGTTTTAAAGACAAAAAATTAATATTTTTAAAGTTCCATAAAGAATATCCAAGGGTAAGTTTATATCATGAAATAATGAGCTAAAAGCTGATGGTAGATTTCTTATTAAAAGATTTCCAGAAAAAAAGGAAAACAATGATTGTCATAATTAAGCTTTTGAAAGCAGGCAGTATGGTAGATGAGATAGTAGAGTCTGCAGAGACCCCTCCACACTGGAAGGATAGGGCATCCGATGCTTGGAAGTCATCCTAACAGTAAAGTCTAGGAAGAAAGAGAAACAGACAGAGACTGTGTAATTAGAAAAGAAGATGAAAGGGCTGGGGTGGTGGCTCAGTGGCAGAGTGCTCGCCTATCACATGTGAGGCCCTGGGTTTGATCCTTAGCACCACATAAAAACAAATACATAAAATAAAAGTATTGTGTCCAATTACAACAGCAACAAAAATTCTTAAAAAAAAAAAAAAAGAAAAGAAAAGAAAAGAAGATGAAAGGTCAGCACAGTAGCACATGCCTATAATCCCAGCAACTCAGAAAGCTTATGCAGGATGATCTAAAGTTTGAGGCCAGACTCAGCAACTCAGCAAGACCATCAAAAACTCAAGAGAGCCACTGTCTCAAAATATACAAATAAAAATAAAATTGAGCTCTTTTTCGTGGTGCCTTGTGGGTGATCAGCTGCTCTAAGATGAAGGTGAATATCTCCTTCCCAGCTACTGACTGTCAGAAACTCATTAAAATGGTCAATGAATGCAAACTTCGTACTTTTTATGAGAAGCGTATGGCCACAGAAGTTGTTGCAGATGCTCTGGATGAAAAATGGAAGGGTTATTGGTCCAAATCAGTGGCAGGAATGACAAACAAGGTTTCCCCATGAAGCAGGGTGTTTTGACCCACGGCTGCGTTCGCCAGCTACTGAGTAAAGGGCATTCCTGTTATAGACCCAGGCGAACTGGGAAAAGCACAAATCTGTTCTAGGTTGCATTATGGATGTCAATCTGGGCGTTTTCAACTTGATTATTGTTAAAAAAAAAAAAAAAGGATAGAAGGATATCCCTGGACTTACTGATACTACTGTACCTCATAGACTGAGACCCAAAAGAGCTAGCAGAATCTGCAAGCTCTCTAAGGAAGATGATGTCCACCAATGTGTTGTCAGAAAACCCTTTGCTGAGAGCCATTAGCCTAGTAGGTATGACAATTTCCTTGCCAGCGTACCCTATGTTGCTTACAGGAAGAACTCGTGGTAAAATGGACTTGCCTTGGACATTTTGCAGTGACATTGCATGTAAGGTGACTTGCTCAAGGACCAGGGCGGATCAGGGTTTAGGGCGGTTCCAGGTTTAAGGTGTACCCTGCTGGGAATAGGGCATATCCTGCTGCCTCAGGCGAGCCCGCTCCAGTAGTTCCCAGTTGAGTTCTCATGGGATTCAGAGAGTATTTGGGCAGAGAACATGGATTCCCCCAGAATGTGATTGTAGAGTGTTGGTGTGAGATTGGGAATAAAGAATTGCTGTTTGAATCTACAAAGCTGTGAGTGACTCGTGATTTTGTGCCCAGCCAGACTGCGGCAACCCTTAAACAAGGAAAGGAAAAAAAAACCCAGGACCAAAGCATCAAAGACTCAGCGTCTTGTTCCTCCACATGTCCTGCAACACAAGCGCCAGCATACTGCTCTGAATAAACAGCTTACTAAGAAGAATAAGGAAGAGGCTGCAGAATATTCCAAACTTTTGGCCAAGAGAACGAAAGAAGCCAAAGAAAAACTCCAGGAACAGACTGCCAAGAGATTCAGGCTGTCTTCTCTGAGAGCTTCTACTTCTAAGTCTGAGTCCAGTCAAAAATAAGAATTTTTAAGTGTAATAAATAAATACACTTTAAATTCAAACTTTATTGACTTGTCATTATTGATTTGACATAATCAGAAAATGGATGGAAAAACATATCATAGAAAGGGAAGCAGTGGAAGAAGTCTACCTACAGGAGACACATGAAATGATGTTCTTCAAATTCAGAGACTGACATGATACTAGATGGCCAGCAAAGGTTTCTTTTTGAAGATGAGTGGCTCAGAAAGGATACTTAATATAAAACATTACCTTTGCAGAAAGTCATAACTAAGGTAAATAAAATAACTACCACCATAAAAAATAAAATAGACTACGGATGTAGCTCAGTGGAAAAGCATCCCTGGGTTCAACTCCCTACTTTAAAAAAAAAAAAAAGGGGCTGGGAATGTGGCTCAAGAGGTAGCGTGCTCGCCTGGCATGCGTGCGGCCCGGGTTCGATCCTCAGCACCACATACAAAGATGTTGTGTCCGCCGATAACTAAAAAATAAATATTAAAAATTCTCTCTCTCCCTCCCTCCCTCTTTAAAAAAAAATAAATAAATAAAAAATAAAAAATAAAAAAATAAAAAAAAAAAAGATGATGATGAAGATGAAGGTGGAGTGGTAAGAAATAGAACCCTAGGCACATGAACAATAAGCATTGAGATACTCAGCAAGAAGAAATCAAACAGAACACAACAAGGAGAGCTGTAAAAGATAATTAATTGATGAGCACCAACAATATTAGGATTAGACAACAAAGATCCAACCTCATGGTCTAGGTAGAGTTCATGGTCCCGAGCGGTCTGGCTAAAAGAAAGGATATTCCAAACCCTGGAAGGAACTGGATTAACAACTATTGCACCCAGACCAGGACTTCACAAGGCAAAAAAAAAAAAAAAAACAGAACAAAGCCTAGTTTCTGGCTCACACAAAAAATATAAGGCTAGTCTTAATTACAAGGAACTAGGCAAGATCAGTCTTAAAAATAAACTGAGCTCACAAAGTCAGAATAAGACTAGCAAACATGCTGAACTGCTGAGCTAGTAGCCTGAAGTTCCCAAAATTTAACTCCAACAGGCTGGGGCCCAAAGCCTTGTTCAAGGCTGACCTGCTTCCGCTCTGTCCAGTGGAAAGCTATACAAAAACAGAAACCAGAAGGCCTTCACAGACCTCCCAACATCAGAGAGGCAAGCCCATGAGTAGCACAGAGTTGCTTTAAAATCCCAATGAAAGAGAAAGAAAGTATGTCAAATGGGAAGAACCAGAAAAAAGGATAAATATGAAGTTCAGTGTACAGAGAACTCTGTTCATTTTTTCCAATCACCAGTTCCCTAATCCAGAATACATCTTTAAAAGCTCTATAGCCCATAGGCATTACCCAGAAATCTATTCATTTTTATATTTGTGGCCATATCTACAAAAAAATATAATTCGGCATCAAGTCATTAGTCAACACCATGCCCCCAACTATACATAAAATGTTTTGTGAGAAAAACAAAAACCTTTTATATTTTTAGCTCTTATACCTCATCATGAGCACAACATGTTATTGGGAGGATAGCCCACATTGCAACTCTCATTTCCCATTTTGAACCACAGACTTATATCATCTTCAGGGATCTAAATAATGTTCTTGCCTATCTAAATATTCTTATCATACGTTTGAAAATCTTGAAGATCATTAAGAAAACAAACTACAAAAAAATTACAAAACAAACTAGTGGCAGAGACAGCAAAGAAACCTAGAGGCCTCTGCTCTTTCCATGTTTGCAATGTCACTAAATCTGGTAAAGTTGCCTATTATTTGGAAGCAAAATCCAGTTAAATCAATTCATTCATAATTCTTAACCCTTCCCATTGAGCTCATGTACAGTCTAACAGAAAATTCTCCCTCTCCATCTGCAAAGACAATCCTTGCTACATGACAGAATAGAAATCCACTAGAGGTTACTCAATTTAAATTATCAAACTCCAAAACAAGAGAAAGCCTCAAGCAACACCATCTGATTATGAGATTTTGCTGCTGTAGAAAGTTAAATCAAATTCATCCTAGAGGCTCATCTGCTGCATGATATTTTCATTCCTTAATATTGAACCTCACTAACAAATTCCAAAACAAGATGTGCCTGTGACGTTTTCCCCTAGTACTTTCTGATCTTCATCTGTTACTGTGACTACTATTTGAAGGAATGTAAATATGTAAGTTGTTCAATGTCTAGTATCTATACAACCCTGTGTATTTACAGTATATTAAAGATAGAAGGACAGAAAGGGTCTTATTTACGGAAATAATTTACACTCAGAAGTAATGGTGATAAGTGAAGAAAGAAGGTGAGGAAGTCTAATATTCTGAGAAACCACAAATAACTGAGTTGGTATAATATATGAAAAATATGATTTTGTTACTTTATGATATTCATCTGTAATAAAACAATTGTTTTTTAAAACCTTCTATATTTAGAAAAGCTAAACAAATACACATTATATACCAAAAACTTGACTTTGAGCAACTTTTGTTACCCACAAAGTATAGGCTGCTCCTTAAATACATCTTTTCTCAATTAGTAAGAGTGGGTCTTGAAGGAAAAAAAATCCTAGAATTGACCTAAAATAACATTTTCTTTAACTCACAATAAATTCTGTTGAATAAATGAAAATAAACACCTTTCTTCCCAGAAACAGACAAGAAAATCAATAAAAATCTCTATTTTAAAAAGGAATAATTTAACTGTCTAGAAACTTACTGCTTCATACAAGTGATCAAATTATTCAATGACAGGGCTGGGGTTGTGGCTCAATGGTAGAGCACTTACTTACCTAGCATATGTGAGGCATTGGGTTCAATTCTCAGCATATAAATAAATAAATAAATAAATATCCATTGACAATTAAAAACATTTTTATAAATTATCAATGACAAGTCATATAAATACTATGCAATGTGGATATGTGATGAGAATAGCTCTTCACCTCTCTGATCTTTCTCCCAAAAAATCATGACTCACATTCTAATCATGAGATAAGTATCAGATAATTGTTAATTGAGGGATATTCTATAAAACACCTGAGTAGTACTTCTCAAAACCATCAAAGCCACCAAAACCAAGGAAAGTCTGAGAAACTGTTACAAACAAGAGGAGTCTAAAGAAACAAGATGACAGAACACAATATGGTATTCTACATGAAATTCTGAACAGAAAAAGGACATTAGAGACTAAGGGAATCTGAATAATGCATGGAGTTTAGTTAATAATACTGGTTCATTAATTTTGACAAAAATATCAAAAATATCATTATTAAGATGTTAATAATGATAGAAATTGGGTGTGAGGCATATAATGGGATCTCACTGTACCATCCTTGAGAATTTATTATAAATCTAAACAAATTCTAAAATAAATTTACTGCTGGGCACAGCATACCCCTGTAATCCCAGTGACTCAAGAAGCTAAGGAGGATCACAAGCTCAAAGCCAGCCTCAACAACATAGTGAGGGCCTAACCAACTTAGCAAGACCCTATCTCAAAATCAAAAACAAAAAGGGTTGAGGATATGGCTCAGTGGTTGAGAGTCCCTGGTTTCAACCCCCAGTATCAACCAACAAACAATAATTAAATAAATAAAAGTTTACTAATAAAATTTTAAAATGAATTTTAAAACAAGTACTAGAATCTTTCATTAGGCAATCATAATGGACAACAATACTTAAAAAATAACAATGTAAACCTGAATATTCTTTAGTTCCCTGTTGGCATCTCTCTCCAATTCAGAAAGTCCCCTTAAGATCTCATTAGCGGGCTGGGGATGTGGCTCAAGCGGTAGCGCGCTCGCCTGGCATGCATACGGCCTGGGTTCTATCCTCTGCACCACATACAAACAAAGATGTTGTGTCCACCGATAACTAAAAAATAAAATATTAAAATTCTCTCTCTCCCTTTCTCACTCTCTCTTTAAAAAAAAAAAAGATCTCATTAGCCACAACTTGGATTAATAAATTAATGCAGCAAAAAATTCTACTTTTTGTCTATTTTTTATGGTAGATGTAATACCTTCAGTTATTTGCAGTACATCTAAACATAGTATGTTATTTCCTACTTTTTTAAATGACAATCTTTATTTTATTTATTTATTTATACATGGTGCTGAGGATCAAGCCCAGGGCCTTGCATGTGCTAGGTGAGCGCTCTACTGCTGAGCCACAACCCCAGCCCTTCCTACTTTTTCTACTGACGAGTCAAACTAGAATCCAAAACTACTAATAATATACTCTAAAGGTTACTTCAATGAAAAGTTAATTGCTTACTTTCTGTGTACCTTTTCTTCTAGAACAGTCTTTCTGGGAAGTGCTTTAAGTGCATGTTAGGAGCCAAGTACATGAATTATGGGTGAAGTGGGTAGAGAGTGAGTGGGCTGCTGGAAACAATGTTCCTATGGTGCTGACCTTGGTCTTCAGTTCTTTAGTAAATACTGTCACTTATTTGAATTCCTTCTCCTTCTCCTTTGCATCTGATGATCTCTAGCAATGAACCTTCTTCATGACACAACACTATTTGAAGCAAACTATGTGAAGTAATGTTCTTTTTTAAAGCTCTCAATTCCTAACATACCAGAACCTGCCAAAAGCAGGTTGTTATTCCTTTCCAATCAATAGCTCACTCAAAGCTGAAATATTAAGAGATGAATTAGGAGGACAAACAAATCTTCAGGGTTGCCTCTATTCTGGCAAAAGACACAGAGTAGAGCTGGTGCAGTGGTTCACATGTATAATTCCAGTTGACTCTGAAGGCTAAGGCAGGAAGATCCAAGTTCAAGGCCAACCTCAGCAACTTAGTGAGACCCTAGGCAATTTAGCAAGACCCTATCTCAAAAAATAAATAGAACTGGGATGTAAATCAATGGTAAAGCACCCCTGGGTTCAGTCCCCAGTACCAACAAATAAATAAAGCAAATATAGACTTTATTTAAAAATAATTTAGCAATATTGGTTTATTTATTGAGAAAATTATACTTTACTAGTAACAAGATATTAATAATACAGGAAACTAGGTCTAGGATTTATGGAAATTCTCTGAACTATCTTTGTGATAGTTTTTTCTGTGAATCTAAAAATATTAAAAATTCTTTTTTAAATCTTGTTATCTCTCTTGCTCAAATCTTGTAATTCTAACCAAGTACAGGAAAGAGAATCAATGAGCCTTGGACACTTGTTTTGAGAAAAAAACCTGTAATTAATTTTCTATAGTTACCTAACAGTATCCAGGAGGAAATGGTTTGATTAAAACAGTGCCCTTGAGTCAAACACAAAGCAAATTCAGAGTCAATGGCAAAATCTGGGATGAGTGACCTTACCAATGTAGTCAATCCATTAGCAATGACAGTTTGATGGTAATAGCACAGCCCTGGCAAAAAAAAACACAGCCCAGAATATACACATGCAAACGTTCCTAATGTTTCAAAATACTTTAGATATAAAACCAGAAACTTAGGTTATTATACCTAAGATTTAACAAAAAAAAATTGAAAAATTTTTATATATTACTGTAAAATCATGAGCATTATTGGTTTCACAATCATTTCCCAGATTTGGATAGCACTAGATAAAAATTAAAATTCAGAGGAAATGAGAGTCAGAAAATAACTAGAGTTAGTTTTAAAGTACAGGTTTGGCTTGACCAGAGAGACATAGACTTTGTTTACATTTCAGTTGATGACTGAAGACATCAATTGAAAAATGAGATGGGGGGGTGCTGGGGTTGTGGCTCAGTGGCAGATCACTTGCCTTGCACATGTGAGGCACTGGGTTCAATCCTCAGCACCACATAAATATAAATAAAGAAAATAAAGATATTAAACAAATAGATCCATTTAAAAAAAAATGAGACGGGTGGGAATTGTTCATTACACACTTTTGGCCAGAAATAAACCCTAACCCCAATGTGAAAATAGAAAGTGGAGCTTTTTGGAAGTGATTAAAGTGATGCCTCATAAATAGGAATAGCACCCTTATAAGAGAACTACAGTTTTTGATTCCTCTCCCCAGACCTACCCTAGCTCTCTGCCATGTGAGGACACAACCAGAAGATAGCTCCTGTAAACCAAAGAGTGTCATCTGAGACTTATCAGCCTCTATAACAGAGGAAAGTAAATTGATGTTATTTATGCCAACCAGTCTGTGGTATTCTGTTATAGTAGCCTGAACTAAGGCAGTCAACCTTAGTTTAGTCAAAGTACTAGTTAACAGTTTCATAGAACATTGGTTTTTTTTTTTTAATCTTTTTTTAATATTTATTTTTTAGTTCTCGGCGGACACAACATCTTTGTTGGTATGTGGTGCTGAGGATCGAACCCGGGCCGCCCGCATGCCAGGCGAGCGCGCTACCGCTTGAGCCACATCCCCAGCCCTAGAACACTGGTTTTTAAACTGTATTATGTATCAGCATCACCTAGAGAGCTTATTAAAATATACATTGCCAGGCTTTATTTCCAGGGTTTCTGATACAGTAGGTCTGAATCAGAGGTCTGAGAAATGTATTTCTAATAATTCCTAGGTAATGATGATACTCCCACTCTTGTCCTATGTAAACATTTTAACAACATTAAAAAAAAAAAAAACAACCCTGTGATCAAATTTAAGGACCTAGCCAGGCACAGTGGTGCATGCCTATAATCTCAGCAGCTTGGGAGGCTAAGGCAGGAGGATCACAAGTTCAAAGCCAGCCTCCCCAAAAGCAACCCAGTGAGACCCTGTCTCTAAATAAAATACAAAATAGGGTTGGGGATGTGGCTCAGTGGCCAAGTGCCCCTGAGTTCAATCCCTGGTATTTCCCCCCACCAAAAAAATTAAGGACCTAAATAAAATCCAAAACCACATGACATGATTTGGGGAATTTTCTGCGCTGTTTCTTTTGCAACAAATATTCTTTGAGGATTCACTTCATTGCTCAGCACTGTACTAGATGCTGGCACTAGCTAGAGTAGTGAGTAAATAAAAGCACACATGTACTTTTAGACCATACTCCAGAGGATGAGGCAGTTATATGTACAATGTACCATGAGACCCTGCAAGACAGGATAGTCTAACCTCATCCGCAGTCAGAGACGATTTCCTTAAGGAAGTGATACTTGAGATTAGTTCTGAAGGAGAACTACTAAAATTATTTTCCTTAAGGAAGTGGTGCTTGAGATTAGAAATGGGGTCCTGAGGAGAGCACTCCATACAATGGGAGCAATATGTACAGTGGGAACGGCATGCAATAGGAAGGTAGCACCCTAAGGGAAGGCCAGAATGACTACAGTACTGAAGGTCACAGATATTAATAGGCCAATAGGGCCTGGCAGGCAAAGCAGAGTGTGAACTGCATTTTCAATGTGAAGGTAGTCACAAGGGATTCATAATATGACTTAATGTATGTTTTGAGAATAATCAGCCTAGTTGCTTTGCAGAAGTGCATTAAGAGTGGACCCAAAAAATATTCAGGAGACACAATCTTTGGAATTCATTAAAGACCTGGGTAGGATGGAATGAGAGAGAAGAAAGATTAAAGGCCAACTTCCATGCCTCCATAAAATGCTATGAAGTGATTTGCAGTGCTTTTTCAGCCTGACTTGAGTTTTTCCTATGGTGCAGTGTGAGAAGCAAAAAAAAAAAAAAAAAAAAAAAAAAAAAAAAAACAGGTATTTTATTTATGCCTGGAGAAAGACTAGGCTTATAAAAATACTTAAACAGTAGGATGATAGATCAAATGCTTCCCTTTTCCAAGAATGGAAAATTCCTTTTCAGAGCATTATATATTAAGCTCAAAGTTAACCTAATTGTCTCCTTTTGCAATTGTGGAAACAAAGACAGACAGGGTTACTCATCTCATTCCACTGTATTCAGACTAAAGAAGCATCTTATTTTTAGCTCTCTAATGATATTACTCATTTTCTGTCTTGTATTTTCATTATATATCTATCTTATCTCTCTAAAACTTAAGTTCCCTAATGCAATATAATGATTATTACAAAACTGAAAACACCCAAAGATAGTATGCACTCCAACCTATGAAAGTTGGAGGTAGGAAAGTATTAGAGGAAAAAAAGGCAGAAAATTATTTTACTACATCTCATTAAACAAATAAGTTGTCCTAAAGCTAATACAGAAGGAGTAAAAAAAAGTTCTTATTATGTGTTTTCTAAATATATTGTTATAAATACAAGGTGTCCTCCAAAAGCTCACACATGATAAAATGCAAGAATTTTCAGAGAAATAATTAGGTGTAACTTAACAAGTAGATTAATTCATCGATAGAATTAATAGGATGGTAGCTGTAGGTAGGTAGGGTGTGGATGGAGGAAGTAGATCACTAGGTGTGTTAGTTTGGGGTTTATATTTTGTCCTTGGTGAGTAGAGCTCTCTTTCTACTTCCTGATTGCTGTGTCCTGAGCTACTTCCCTGTCACATCCTTCCACCATGAAATTCTGCCTCACCTTTCGGGCCCAGAGTTATGGAGCTGGCTGACTATGGACTGAACCTCTGGAAACCATGAACCAAAATAAACCTTTCTTCCTATTAGTGTTCTTGTATCGTTTAGTCATAGTAACAAAAAAGCTAACTGAAACATCTACTTAAAGCAGCACTCAAATATAACTAAATAAAATAGCAAAAAGTTGGAAAATGTTACCTTCTATAACTAGTACTGCTAAGCAAAATTTGGATAATCAAGGATAAAGATGAAAATATTTCCACCATGTCTCCACATCCTTAAAACCACATTGACAATGGCCAAATGAAATTAACTAGAGTTCTAGAGCAGATTCACATCATAATTTCTAATCTAAGAAAAAATTCTACCCCAACATAACCTTGAAAACCAAGTATGTTGCTGGGCACAGTGGTGCACGCCTGTAATCCCAGCAACCTGAGAGGTTGAGGCAGGAGGATCACAAGTTTAAAGTCAACCTCAGCACATTAGTCAGACTCTAAGAAACTCAGCAAGATCCTGTCTCTAAATAAAATATAAAAAAAAAAAGGGCTGGGGATGTGGCTCAAAGGTTAAGCACCCCTGGGTTCAATCCTCAGTACCAAAAAAAAAAACAACAACAACAATAAAAAAATAAAATTAAAAAAAAAAACATGTAGGGCTAGGGGTTGTAGCTTAGTAGTACAGTGCTTGCCTTGCACATGTGTGAGGCACTGGGCTCAATCCTCAGTACCACATAAAAATAAATAAATAAAGGTATTTTTAAAAAAGAAATAACCCTATATTAAAAAAAATACCAAGTATGTGCAACATTCTGAACTATAATTGCAGACAGGTCTTAGTTATTTCCTTCTTCAGGATTTAAACTTACTGTCTATCAAAGAGCCAAGAAAAAAGCACTCAGCTCAACATCCTGTACATATATAACTCATTAATTTAGCATTCATTGTTTAAAGGTTTCTTGTTTTGCTTGCTTTAAGTGAAATTCTGACATAAAGATGCTTGCCCTAGACTCTTTTCCTTCTTGCTGGCTAGAAATTGAAAAACAAATGCTGAAGCCAGGTGCAGTGGTGCACATCAATAATCCCAGTGACTTGGGAGGCCAAGACAAGAGGATCTCAAGTTCAAGGCCAACTCTAACAACTTAGCAAGATCCTTCCTTTAAAAAAGAAGATAGAGAAAAATACCAAGGTACATAGAATTAACCCACTTAGCCTGAAAACCTAGATGGCCTCATGGAATACAGGTTTCCCACTTGCCCTGGACTATTACATGCCAGAAAAATAAACACCTAAATTTTTTCTGGCCACTATATTTTGGAGCTCTTTTTTATATCAGTTTAACCTCTAACCTAACATCTTCCCCTATATTAGACTGTAAGGTAAATGAGGGCAGAGATTTCTGAGTATAGAACCTGGCACAAATTAGGAAACTCAATAAATATGTGTGAATTGATTACAAGCAGACAACTTTGTTATTATCACCCTCCACATTACCAAATCACCTTCATGACTTCAAGAAATTGAGTTTACAAGATTCAAATTGTTTCCAAGACAGTGCTCCAGAGTTGCTATATTCCATCTTCCCCTTCCTCTACTGAGTGTGCCTTTCAGCCCTATTATCCTCCTTTCAGTTTCTTCAATGTGCTTGGATTTTGCCCAACTCAAGGACTTTGTGAAAGCTGGTTCCAACATCTACTCCCAACTTCCTTTTCTGAACTAGTCCCTCATTCCTTTACTTACCTGCTTAAATGTCATCTCATCAGACAGAATTTCTCTGGCCATCTCATCAAAAACAGATCCTATTTCTGTTATTTTCTCTGAGTTCTATTCGTTTTATTCATAACATCTATGAAAATGAGTATCATGTTAATTTTTTAATTGTAAATTAGATTGTAAGCTCCATAAGGACTGAAACTACTTTTGTCTTTATTCGCCACTCAGATTTTTTTTGCCTTACATAGTATCTGCCTGGTCCTAAAAAGCCAATAAAGACACTAGTTTGGATCTGGAATGTCCCCCAAAGGTCCATGTGTTTAAAACTTGGCACTGTTGAGAGGTGGCAGAAACCCTTATGAGACAGAGCCTACTGGGAGGTCTTTGGGTCACCAGGGCTGTGCCCTCAAAGGGTATTGTGTGTCTTCATTCTCCTCCTTTTCCTCCTTTGCTTCCCAATCATGAGATGAGTGGTTTTGTTCCACCATGCACTCTGGCCATGATATACTGCCTCCCCACAGGCCCAAAAGAAACTAAGTCAACAAATCATGGACTATAACCTCTAAAACTGTAAGCCAAAATAAATCATTTCCCTTAAGATGTTGATTATCTCAGGTACTTGTTACAGTGATTATAAAGCTCACTCAACCAAGGGATAAATTAATAAACTGTACTAAATATTTTCATTGTTTGTGCTTCGTATTTTGGGATAGACTTAACTTAAACTGTATGTACCACTCCACAAATACAGTCTTCAAATGCCCTTGACTAAGAGTCTGACAATAATGCAAGTTTCTATTTAGGAGGCTATATAAACCAATGTACACACTGCCATGCTCTTAATTGCTTTCTTAGTAGAATTATCATTCTCCCTCTCCACTCCTTGTTTTTAGTTGCTAATAATTAGATAAAATTTTAGTGATTCCTACTATTATGATAGACTAAAAGTAGTTTTTACCAACATGTCTCAGATGCAGGTTCATAAGGCATGTATGATTGAAAACAAATGATTATTAACTTTGAGGACATGCCAACTGCCCTGCATGGACCTCAGACTCAGGACTAAATTTCCTTTGCTTTCTCAGGTCAAGGTCTCAGCTTATCAGTTTGATTCTAGATTATATAACCAGAGGTGGCCCTCTACAACTGTGTGGGTATCAGCCAAACTGGGCACTGTGGAACAGTCTAGGGGAACTTAGTGACATAGATGTCAAATAATGTCATTTTTAAACAATATTTCCTTCTGTAGCTTCTCTGTGTCTGTGGTGGTAGATACACAAACCTACACATGGGATAAATCTGTGTATAATTAAATACATACTACATGCAGAGACATATACACACAAATGAGTATGAAATGCATCAATGTCAATATCCTGGTTGTGACATTATACAACAGTTTTGTAAGATGTTATCATTGGGAGATACTGGGTACATAAGATCTTTTTTTGTACAATTGCATGCATATTTACAATTATTTCAATAAATATTTTTAAATGCTATTTCATCATAGAAACTCTAGGATGCTCCAGAATTCAGCTGGTTACTTTTCCGAAGGAAGAAAAAAGCTGGGAAATGAAAGACAAGTAGCTGTGAATATGAAGCTTCACAGAAGAAAAGAATATTGCAATCTCTGAAAACATACATAATCTAAATCTACTTCAAATCACAATATCAAAGAGCAAAAGATTGTTGCAGAATACCTAATTGAATCCCTGCATTTTAAAGACCTGAAAAAAGAGTCTAAAAAATTAATTTGTCAAGGGCTGGGGATGGAGCTCAGCAGTAAAGCATTTGCCTAGCATGTGTGAGGCCTTGAGTTCGATCGCTAGCACCACCAGAAGAAGAAAAAAAATGTGTCAAACTTTAAAACTTCTTAGAGAAAAGAATTGAGAGACTAGCTTTCAACTTTGGTACAGGGATGGACTGCTTGAAACAAGATACATAATGCACTAACCCTAAGTAAAGAGACCCCAAAATTTAACTACATTAAAATTAGAAACTTGTTTATGAAAACACAAACACACACACACACACACACACACACACACAGAACAATAACAAGCCACAAACAGAGAAGATATTTTAAATATATATAAACAAAGGATTACTGTCCTAAGTATGAGAAGGAGTTTTATAAACAATATGAGAATGATAACCAACCCAAGAGAAAATAGTCAAGAGACATTGATGAGAAACATACATAGCTCATATAGAGATGAGTAAATCAAATTCCATACATGTCTGATTTTGTCAAAAGGAACCCAAATATTATAACTATAATGCTCTAATAAAAGAAAAATATGCAGATATGCTTAACTTCATTAATAATCAAAATATGAATTAAGATCAGAGTGAAATAAAATTTCATAACAATAGGCAAAGAAAAGTCAAACAATATCATATGTTTCAAAAACATGAAACAACAGAAACTCATACATTGCTAGTGGGAGAGTATTGGTACAACTACTTTGGAGAACAAAATTTATCTCTTCTTATAAAATTGTGTATTTCAAAAAATGTATCATTACAATGTGTATGAGACATCCTATATATATGCTTGCCTATATATTTTATACACACACACACACACACACACACACACATTCACACAAAGTATATATTTTTCAATCCCTAGCAAAGTGTGTGTGTGCATCCTGCACACAAGCACAGGAGTGAGGGAAACCTTCAAATACACATACACCAAAAGACATACTTTTCATAGCAGCACTGATAGTAACTGGGAAAAAAAAACCTTCAAACAATTGGTCTATCAAAAGCAGAACGAAGCACCTGCCTTGTATGCATGAGGCCCTGGGTTTAATCCTGTTTTATTCACAAAGTGGAATATTATTCAGCTGTAACAATGAGTGACTTACAGGTATATAAAACCTTATAAATAATTCTAGGGGGCTGGGGATGTGGTTCAAGAGGTAGCACGCTCACCTGGCATGCATGCAGCCCAGGTTCGATCCTCAGCACCACATACAAAGATGTTGTGTCCGCCAATAACTAAAAAATAAATATTAAAAAATTCTCTCTCTCCCTCTCTCCCTCCCTCCTTCTCTCTCTCTCTCTTTAAAAAAAGTATTCTAGGGCTGGGGATGTGGCTCAAGCGGTAGCGCGCTCCCCTGACATGCGTGCGGCCCGGGTTCGATCCTCAGCACCACATACAAACAAAAATGTTGTGTCTGCCGAAAACTAAAAATAAATATTAAAATTCTCTCTCTCTCTCTCTCTCTCTCTCTCTCTCTCTCTCTCTCTCTCTCTTTAAAAAAAAGTATTCTAGGAATATAATGAGTAAAAATAAAGCAATATATAAGCCATTTGTATAAAGCTCAAAGTAAGAAAACTAAAAACATCATCTAGATTGCATATCAATGTGTTTGTGTGACTTTTTAAAGCAAAAGAATGATTATAACAGAAATAAAGTTAATGGTTACAAGGTGAGATGGTGGCAGGGAGATAAGAAAAAAGCACACAGAATTGAGTTGTTAATGTTTTAATTTTCTAGTTGGGTAGTAGGTGCACAGGTATTCATTTTATTATTATGCATTATATATATTCTACATGCACTAAATATTACATTTTTAAAACGTGGCTTTTTAAAAATGGTAGTAATGGGGCTGGGGTTATAGCTCAGGGTAGAGCACTTGCCTCGCACATGTGAGTCACTGGGTTCAATCCTTAGCAACACATTAAAATAAATGAAGTAAAAATATAGTATTCATCTTTTAAAAAAATCTTGAATAAAAAATGGTAGTGATTTTCCCCAGGCGGCAGTGCCAGTTAGTAGAGGCCCCATAATAAAGCATCCAATTTCATACCTCCAAAAGCTTCCATTAAAAAGCACATATTAGGAACCAAACAGACATTTGCTAATGCAACATGAATTTCATAATTACTTAACATTATTAATTCTAAATATGGGTCCTATAAATCCTTTATAAGTCATCTGATCTGATTACACTTGATTTTATTTTGATTACTGCCTTCATTAGTACCTTTGATAAATAATACATTTGAATTTATATATGAATATTTTAATTGCACTATCTCACTTTTCAAAACAAGGAAATATATTCTACTGATAATTTTCAACAAGGTTCTAGGCCTAGCATAAGTTGACAAATGACTTATTTTAGGGTTTGGTTTTTTTGTTTGTTTTGTTATTAGTACTGGGGATTTAATCCAGAGGCACTATCACTGAGTTACACACCCAGCCCCTTCATTTTTCATTTTGAGACAGGGCCTTGCTCCAGTGTCAAGGCTAGCCTCCAATTTGCAATCCTCCTGCCTTACCCTTCTTATTTGGTGGGATTATTGGCATGCACTATCATGCCCAGCAGTTAACAACTCTTAAAACAGATTTTTAAAGCCAGGTGCAGTGACACACACTTGTAATCCCAGAGGCTTGGGCAGCTGAGTAGGAGGATCTGCAATTTCAAAGTCAGCCTCAGCAACTTAGTGAGGCCCTAAGCAACTCAGGGAGACCATGTCTCAAAATAAAAAACAAAAAGGGCTGGAGATGTGGCTAAGTGGTTAAGCACCCCTGGGTTTAAGCCCTGCTACAAAAAACAAACAAACAAAAAAAAAAAAAACAGATTTACAGAATTCGCTATGACTGTTATCCTTTGGCTGATAAATGACTATAATAAACATGGCATTCATTTGCAGAGAAATGGATGGCATTAGAGCAGATTATGCTAAGTGAAGTTAGCTAATCCCCAAAAAACAAATGCCGAATGTCTTCTCTGATATAAGGGAGGTGACTCAAAAAGCGGTAGGGAGGAAGAGCATGAGAAGAAAATTACCTCTATGTAGGGAAGAGAGGTGGGAGGGAAAGGGAAGGAGAAGGGGAATTGCATGGAAGAGGGAAGGAGACCCCCTTCATTATACAGAATACAGGTATGACAATGTGAGGGGAAAAAAAATAAGTGGGTCACATTAGATTGGATAGAAAGAAGTGATGGGAGGGGAGGGGAGGGGAAGAGGGGAATGGAAGGACAGCAGAATAAAATAGACATTATTATTGCTGTGGGTATATACGTGACTGCATGATCAATGTAATTCTGCAACCTGTTCGCTCAGAAAAATGAGAAATTATATCCCATCTGATTCAAATGTATGATATGTCAAGATCATTGTACTGTCATGTGTAACTAATTAAAACAAATAAAAAAACATGGCATTCAATTCCATTCAACCAAATTACTACTGGTTCTCAAGTAGGTATACACAAACACATACAAATTGTCTACTTACTGTTGTCTACTGCCTCCTAGCAGCTGTCACTCAGTCAAATGTATCATTCTATAACTATGTTCATGAGTGGAGTTAAGTAAGAGTGCTTTGGGGAATAGTAACAGATAGCCACTAGCAAAGGAAACAGTATTGCACCACAGAAAACCTGCTCATAATATTTAACATCGAAAACAAAAATTATCTCCTCTATTAATGCTGTTAGCTAAGTAGGTAACATAATCAGGGTACTGACAAACACATGGGTCTATATTTGATCCTCAATCATTCATGCCAGTGTGAGCTAAGAAATATAACCACTACTAAAAGCACCCGAACAAGGTGGTCACAGTGGCACACACCTGTAATCCTAGCAACTTGGGAGGCTGAGGCAGAAGGATCACAAGTTCAAAGTTCAGCAACTTAGTGAGACTCTGTCTCAAAATAAAAATAAAAAGGACTAGTGATATAGATCAGTGGCATAACACCACTGAGTTCAATCACCAGTATCTTAAAAAAAAAAAAAAAAAAAAGCTCACTGTTATGGTTTAGATATGAGGTGTCCCCCAAAAGCTCATATGTAAGACAATGCAAGAAATCTTAGAGATAAAATGATTGTTAAAGAGATTTAACCTAATCAGTGCACAAATTCCCTGACTGGGATTAATTGGGTAGTAACTATGGGAAGGTGAGGTTAAAGGAGGTGGGTCTCTGGGGGCTTGCCTTTGGGGTTTATATTTTGTCCTTGTTGAGCAGAGCTCTCCCTCTGCTTCCTGGGGTGATGTCCTGAGCCACTTCCCATGGCCACACTCTTCCACCATGTTCTGCCTCACTTTGAGCACTGAAGAATGAAGCTGGCTATCTGTGGATTGAGAGCTATGAAACTGTGAGCACCCAAATAAACTTCTCATTCTCTAATTGTCCTTCTCAGGTCTTTTTGGTCATGGCAGTGAAAAAGCTGACTAAAGCATTCATGAACAAAACTTCCTTAAATTTGTTATTGTTCACATCCAAAGTATAGATAATTCAATTCAAACTCATTATTATTAATAGGGAAACAAATTTGGGGAAGAATATTGGCACATAGGAAATCAGGAGTTGGAGACCTCTGCTGGGTGCAATGGTGCATGCCTAAATCGCAGCAGCTCTGAAGGCTGAGGCAGGAAGATCACGAGTTCAAAGCCAACCTCAGCAAAAGTGAGGCTCTAAGCAACTCAGTGAGATCCTATCTCTAAATAACATACAAAATAGGACTAGGGAATATGGCTCAGTGGTTGAGTGCCCCTGAGTTCAATCCCCAATACCGCCCCCAAAAAAGTTGGAAACCTGAAAAGTAAACAGAGCACAACTCAATAGGAAATCATCCAAAAATCCACTCCTAGATTGTGAAACCTAAATATATAGCACAGAGAGAATTTAGATATACATCACCCAGGAGCCCTTGTAACTCAGATAAGGAAACTGTGGACATAGGTAAAAGAGCTAAGTCTAGAATTCCATATTTCTTCAATACATACATCTTAACTTCCATTCTCTAAATATTATTGGGCAAGCTACTTACCCTTTCTCACAGCTATAGTGAAGAGACCACTAAATGGCTTTTAAGGTCTTTTATCAATTCTAGGACTCACTATGCAAGCCCTTCATTTTACACAAATACAGATGTTAACAAACTATAGATATTTATTGTAAGCTTTTCCATTCCTGATCTATAGACACTTTACATTTAATTATTCATCTTCATATAATTCTAAAACATAAGTGTGGTAGTTAATTTTATACTTGACTGGGCCATAGAATACCCAGATATTTGGCCAAGAATTAGCCTGGATGTGTCTTTGAGGTTGTTTCTGCATGAAATGAACATATGACTTAGTACACTGAGCAAAGGAAATAACCTTCCGTACTTCGGGTGGGCCTCATCTAATCAGTTGAAGATCCAAATAGCCCTTCCTTAGAGTAAGGAAGAACTCTTCCTGTCTGATTGCCTTCAACATGGGACACTGATTCTTTTTTCCTGCCTTTAGAAGTGCACTGAAACAGTGGCTTTTCCTGGGCCTTGAGCCTTTTGCCTTCAGACTGGAACTTACACCACTGGCTTTCATGTGTCGCTAGCTTGCCAACTCAGATCTTGGGTCTTGTCAGCCTGCATCATTCCGTGAACCACTTCTTTATAATATATCTTTTTCTATATATATGTATGCATCCTATTGGTTATATTTTTCTGCAAAATCCTAATTAATGCAATAAGAAAATGCACATAGTGAAATGATGCTTGTAAAGCCTATAGAACATTTCCTGGAAATTACCACTCTCATTTTTGCTGTTTTAATAATAGTAAGAAGGCAAAAGAAAGACAATTTACAACCAAAACGATTCCATAAACATGCAACATACCAATAAAACCATGGATCAGCAATTCAAGGCAAACTGATTGAAATAATTTCTGTACACAGACATCCTAACAAAAGACAAATACCTACATTGGAGGTAAAATGATCAAAAGAATTAAAAAGAACACTTACTTTGGGGGCAGGGTATGTAGTTCAGTGGCAGAGTACTTGCCTAGTGTGTGCAAGGCTGTGGGTTCAATTACAAACAGTGTAAAGAAAAAAAAAAGCAAAGTATGGTGAGGCATATCTATAATCCCAGCTACTTGGGAGGCTAAAGCACCAGAATCCTAAGTTTGAGGCCACCCAGAAAATGTGGTGAGAACCTGTCTCAAATTTTTAAAAGGATTGAGCACTCAGTAATAGAGCTCTTGCCTAACATACATTGCAAAGCCCTGGGGTTCAATCCCCAGTACCGGCCCCTCATTTTTCAAAATGTTATCTATGTAAATTAAACTAAGATTATTTTCTTCTTTGTGCAATAAGGACTCAAGCAAGACAATATTATCATTTCTGAATATCTACCCTCCATTAAAATTACAATAAAATGGGGCTGGGGTTGTAGCTCATTGGTAGTGGACTTGCTTAGCACATGTGAGGCATTGGGTGTGATCAGTAATAATAAATAAATAAATAAATAATAAAGTCACAAACATATTAAAAGCACTCACACTTCAATAAAGGTGTTTTTTAAAAAATTATAAACAAATATCTGCAAAAATCATCTAAATTTATAAAATGTTTCAAACGGATTTGCAAAATGAAAAAAAATAATCACCCCATTTAGTATTTATAATGAAGTGAATACTTTTAAAATATTATAGCAATGGGCTGGGGATGTGGCTCAAGTGGTAGCGTGCTCGCCTGGCATGCGTGAGGCCCGGGTTCGATCCTCAGCACCACATACAAACAAAGATGTTGTGTCTGCCAAAAACTAAAAAATAAATATTAAAAAATTCTCTCTCTCTCTCTCTCTCTCTCTCTCTCTCTCTTTCTCTTTAAAAAAATAAAATATTATAGCAAAATGCTCAAGAAAGTGAATGTTATAAGTGTAGAACCATTGTGATACTCATAAATATAAAAAAACTATTCATTAACTACACCAGAGAATATTAAATACCTAAAATGATAATGAAAAGAAATTGTTATATACATTAAAAAACACAGCATTAGCACCTGGAGGAAAATGTTTTTCTAAAGTACAAATAAAGATAGTTTTTAAATGAAAAACACAGTGATAACTATGGACTGGACAATCTGATCTCTCAAACAAGCTCTACAAGTCTATGATTACAAATGGCAACTATATTAGAAATATATAAAATAGGAGTCCTATTTAATTCATTTGGCAAACATTTACTGAGTACATAGCATATGTCAGGCATTAGGTATTAGGAATATAGCAATGAGCAAAAATAGTCACATTTTTTACCTTCATGGAACTTACCAAGTAGAGGGAAGATAGATATTGAATAAGTTAAATATACAAATATAAAGCCAATTGCAAAAAGATTTATTAAAAGTTTTGTATGAGGGGCTGGGGTTGTGGCTCAGCAGTAGAGTGCTCACCTAGCATGCATGAGGCACTGGGTTTGATCCTCAGCACCACATAAAATAATAAAGACATAGTGTCCACCTAAAACTAAAAAATAGATATTTAATTAAAAATTTTTTTAAGCTTTATATGAGAACCTGGGAATGAGGCATTGTCTGAGGGAAGAATCAGCTTCCTTGGGGGAAGTGATTAAGCTGAGTTCTGAGAAATAAATAAGATTGGAGGCAACTGACAATACCAGAAAAGTATACCAGGCAAGAGGAATGATATATACCAAAGATTCTGTGGTGGATGGAACACCAAAAAAGTGATGAAGATTTTTGCAAAAAAGAAAAATCCATTATAATATCAACATGGAACCACAAAAAACCCCAAATAGTCAAAAACAATCTTAAAAACAATAAAGTTTGAGGTCTCGCCTCTGATTTCAAAACATATTACAAAATAATAATGTAATCAAACCAGACATGGTGGTGCACACTTGTAATCCCAGCAACTCAGGAGGCTGAGACAGGATGATCCCAAGTTTAAGGCCAGACTCAGCAACATAGCCAGATCGTTAGCAAGGTACTGTGCTGAAATATTTTTTTTTTTAATTAAAAGGGCTGGGATATAGCTTAGTGGTAGAACACCCTAAGTTCAATTCCCAGTACTGGAAAAAAAACATATATATGTAATTAAAACCATATGGTACTGGCATAAAGACAGACTTACAAACCAATACAATAGGGAGTCCAGACATAAACCCTCACTGTCATGATCAAATGATCTCTAACAAGGGTCCAGATCACTCAGTGAGGAAAGTCTTTTCACCTAATGGGGCTGGGAAAATTGTGTACCACATACAAGAAAGACAATGAAGGTGAACTGTTACCTTACACCATATAAAAATTTTAAATCAAAATGGATTAAAGACCTAAAACTATAAAAGTCCTCAAAGAAAACTTAAGGGAAGGGCTGGCATTATAGCTCAGTGGTAGAGTATAAGCTCAGCATGCACAAGGTCCCAGGTTCAATCCCCTTCAATGAAAGAAAAAAAAATGTAAGTGGAAAAATCTTCATATTTAGATTGAAAATAATTTCATGGACAAGACACTAAAAGCACAGGCAAAGACAAATGGGACTACATCAAACTTTGCTACTACTGCTCATCTAAGGAAACAATCAACAGAGTAAAAAGGCAGCCTATGGAACACAAGAAAATACTTGCAAATCATGCAACAACCATCAAATGCTTTTAATAAATGGGCAAAGAACTAGAGTAGATATTCTTCAGAAGATGATATACAGCTAAACATGGTGGTACATGTCTTAATCCCAGTGGCTTAGGAGGCTGAGGCAGGAGGATCACAAGTTCAAAGGCAGCCTCTGCCACTTAGTGATGCCCTAAGTAACTTAGTGAGATCCTGTCTCAAAATTAAAAGTAAACTATATAGCTCAGTGGTTAAGTGCTTCTGTGTTCAATCCCCAGTACTGGGGGGGGGGGGGGAGATGAAATCAAAACCACAGATAGTTACCATGTCACACCCATTAAGATAACTACCATAAAAAATAATAACAGCTGGGCATGGTGGCACACAACTGTAATCCCAGCAAATCAGGATGCTGAGAAGGACTGGAAGTTTGAGGCCAGCATGGGCAACTCAGCAAGACTCTGATCAAAGTAAAATAAATAAAAAAAGATCTGGGAGCCAGGCACAGTGGCACATACCTATAATCTCAGCAGCTTGGGAGGCTGAGGCAGGAGGATCTTGAGTTCAAAGCCAGCCTCAGCAACAACAAGGTGCTTAACAACTCAGTGAGACCCTGTCTCTAACTAAAATACAAAATAGGGCTGAGGATGTGGTTCAGTGGTCAAGTGACCCTGAGTCGAATCCTTGGTTCCTTGGTACAAAAAAAAAGATCTGAGATGATGCAACTCAGTGATATAGCATCCCTGGGTTCAAGCCCCAATACCACAAACTATAATAACAGTGATGATGATGATGACCATTGACAAGTGTTGGTGAAGATGTGGACAAACTAAAATCCACAGGGGTGGGAAGGATGGCTGAATGAGACAGACATTATTACCCTATATACATGTATGATCACACGAATAGTGTGACTCTGCACTGTGTACAGCCAGAGAAATGAGAAGTTGTGCTCCATTGTATAATAAGTTAAAATATATTCTACTGTCATGTACTAATTATTAGAACAAATTTTAAAAATGGTAAATTTTATGTTATATGAATTATATCTCAATGTTTAAAAGCAAATTTTACAAAGTAAGGATAAGCCAGGCGCGGTGACACACATCTATATTCCCACTGGCTGAGAGGCTAAGACAGAAGGATCTTGAGTTCAAAGCCAGCCTCAGCAAAATGCAAGGCACTAAACAACTCAATGAGACCCTGTCTCTAAATAAAATACAAAGTAGGGCTGGGAATGTGGCTCAGTGGCCAAGTGCCCCTGAGTTCAATCCCTGTTACCTTCCCCGCCCCACCCACCAAAAAATAGTAAGGAGGAGTAAGAGTGATACCAGCAAGGTCTTTATTCAGAGAGTAGTGGAGAGTCACTGAAGACCCTCAGGTATGCCTTTATAAAAGATCCATCTCAGGCTGGATGTAGCTCAGCAGCAAAGTGTTTGCCTCACAAAGCCCTGGGTACAATCCCCAGTTCCAAAAAAGAGGGGAAATAAAAAAAGAACCCTACAAAAAAAACGATTTAAAAAAACCTTAAAAAAAAAAAAAAAAAAAAGATCCCTCTGGTCTTGTGTACAAGACAGATTAGAGAGCACAGCAGTAAACAAGATCAGTTATTGCAATGGTCCAGGCAATAGTAGCACCTTGGACTTGGATGGTAGAAGGGGTGGTAATGAAGAGATTTGAGAGGACATTCAAATATAGAAACTACTGGATATGCTAAGAGATTGGACATTTGGGGTGAAAGGAAAAAGGACTATTAAAGATTACTGGTAGGTATCTAGCTTCTACTACTAGGTAGGGGACAGTGCCATTCATGGAAATGGGAAAGACTAGAGGAGAAACAAATATGAAAGAAATATCGATGACTTGGACTGGAGTGGCAGTTGTGATGATAAAGTAGCATCAATTGGGCACGATAATGCATTGGTTATGAGGGAATAAGATGCAATTCACATTCTGGTAATTCAGAATAATGTTCTCTGGTCTGGAACCAGTGCCTATATATATATATGTGTGTGTGTGTGTGTGTGTATGTGTGTGTGTGTGTATATATATATATATATATATATATATATATATATATATATGTAAAAAAAAAAAAAAAAAAGACCACAGAGGGACTGGGGTTGTGGCTCAGAGGCAGAGCGCTTGCCTAGCACATGTGAGGCCCTGGGTTTGATCCCCAGCACCACCTGTAAATAAAGAAAATAAACATATTGTGTCCAAATACAACTATAAATATAAGACAACAGAGAACTCTTTCTGCCATATGAGGATGCAAGAGGTCAGTCATCTGCAATCCATAGAGAGCACTCACCAAACCTGACCACGCTAGCATACTGATCTCATACTTCTTTGAGAACTGTAAGAAATAAATTTGTTATTTATATACTACTCATCTATTGTGCTTTGCTAGAACAACCCCAATAGATCTGGAGTTGGAATCTATGTTCTCTAAACTAACATATCCCCCTGCTATGAATGTCATAAACAATAACCCTGCACCACTGCTCATATAATTTCTTCCTCCTGTAATAAGATTCTCCTCCCTAAAAATCCCACAATCTTCAGTCCTTTGGATCCCCAAAGGCCCAGCTCACATGCTACTTCCTCTATAAAGCTCTCCTCAACCATTACAGCCATAGAGTGAGCTAGCACCTCCTGCACTTAATTATGTGTACTCCCCTAAAGAATGACACTGATGGACTATTAGAATTGTGTAGTAATTGGTCTTGTGTATATGTCTTCTGCCTCCTCTACCAGAGTGAGGGAACAGGACTATACCTGTCTATAACACCTGGTAGGGCACGAGCTTAGTATTTATGTGTTTTCAGAAAAGAAATCTATGTCAGGCATAGTGGTGCACACTTATAGTTCTAGCCACTTGGGAGGCTAGGGCAAAAGGATCATTGGGCCAACATCATAAAACCCTGTCTCCTAAAAATAAAAGTCAGCCAAAGTAAATTATGCCCTATACTATGGATCCCTTAATCCATATTACTGCAAACTACATTAATTGTGAAGCTTAAAAGACATTACCACTGTTTACACAACAAGTGTAGTTTACATAATCTGCTCTACCCAACTGTTACTTTTTTGTGACAATTCCCTCATGGCTTCTGTTCCCTGTGGATCTGTAGGATTACTTCATCTTCCAGCAAGGCTTTCTTATTTATTCCTTGATCAAATTTAAAAAGAATTGTTAATTTTCCTTTATAATAGTAAAAATGACCAATTTTGAGAAGAAACAGAGATATTCCTGGGGATTTCCTCAAATGTGAAACTCAAAAACAGCTGGGTGTGGTGACACATACCAGTAATCCCAGCAACTTGGGAGGCTGAGGCAAAAGGATTGCAAGTTCAAAGTCAGCCTCAGCAACTTAGTAAGGCCCTAAGCAACTTAAAAAAAAGTGGGATGGGGCACAGTGGTTAAGCACCCTAAATTCAATCCCTGGTACCAAAAAAAAAAGGAACTCAAAAACAGTTCTTAAATAAAACAATATTTGTAAATATTTCATAAAACTCATTTTTTTAGCCCAAGAAGATATTCTTTCTCCCTCTCCCTCTCTCCCTTTCTCCTACATATACTTCCTTAATACAACACTCTTCAGTGTGCCCTCTGTGGGGAAAGATTTTTATATCAGCTCCCTATGAGCTAAGAGCTAGCCATGTACAGAAGGGGATGAGGTAATGATAAAATGAATGCTGGGAATATGGGCAAATGAATGGAACAAGGAGGGGTAGGAATAGTATCAAAAGTCCCAAAGTCAGGAAAAAAGAAAATCCACGAACATGGTGATGCTCCAGAGAGGAAACCAGCAAGTGTTGACGCTAAACTGGCAGAAACATCAATACTTCCTGGCTCCCCCACTGGGTGCATCAATTTAACACAGGCAGTCTGTTCTTCTGCTGCAAGTAACAAATAGTGAATGCTGTCAATAATATGAAAAGAAATGATCCATAAAAGAGAAGCATGGCTGTGGGCAGCAATGAAAAGAAGGTGTGATTGCTAAAAGTATTTAGACTGTATTCTGCTGCTGATCAGCTTAATGATCTTAGGCAAGTCATTTCCCTTCGATACAAGTATTTCATAGCAATAGTGTAGCAAGCCTGAGTGAGGTTACAATTCATTTTTTTCCCTTGTGGTCTGGGGATTGAAACCAGAGGCACTGAGCTACATACATTCCCAGACCTTTGAATTTTTTATTTTGAGACAGAGGCTCACTAAGTGACCCAGAAAGCCTTGAACTTGTGATCCTCCTGCCTTAGCCTTCCGAATCAAGTCACAGTACCTAATGAGACTGCTAATCTTAAAAAAGGCCTACTTTGGTCATTGACTGGTATGGAAACTTGAATTTCGGGGGGATTCCTATCACCCTAACTGATAAAAATGGTTTGCTGTGCCTAAACTCTGTACAAACAATATTTATGCTGAATATCTGCCTTCCTTCTTGGAATATAAAATTTTGGTATGTGCCAGGTGTAAGGTGCCTAAGTGACCAAATCCCAATAAAAACCTTGGGTGTTGGGCTGGGGATGTGGCTCAAGAGGTAGCACGCTCCCCTGGCACGCGTGCGGCCCGGGTTCAATCCTCAGCACCACATACAAACAAAAATGTTGTGTCTGCCGAAAACTAAAAAAAAATAAATATTAAAAAAATTCTCTCTCTCTCTTAAAAAAAAAAAAAACCTTGGGTGCTAAGTCACTAATGAGTTTCCCCAGTAGATAACATTTTACACAAGTTGTCACAACTTGCTAAAGGATTTAAAGCATACCCTGTGTGATTTCAGTGGAAGAAGACTGTTGGAAGCTTGCATATGGTTTTCTCTGGACTTTGTCCCCATGTACCTTTTCCCTATGCTGACTATGCCTTGTAATTTTCCACTGTAATAACAATAAGAATACCTACATGCTGTGTGGGGTGCAGGGGCACACACCTGTATTCCCAGTGACTTGGGTGGCTAAGGCAAGAGGATCACAAGTTTGAGGACAGCCTCAGCAACTTAGTAAGGTCCTGTCTCAAAATAATAAATAAAAAGGACTGGAATGTAGCTCAGTGGTAAAGCACCCATGGACCAGGCATGGTGATACACACCTGTAATCCCAGCAACTCAGGAGGCTGAGGCAGGAAGATTCCAAGGTCAAGGCCAGCCTCAGCAACCTAGCAAAACCATCTCAAAATAAAAAATAAAAAGAGCTGGGAAACCTGGCGCAGTGGCACACACCTGTAATTCCAGCAGCTGAGGAGGCTGAGACAGGAGGATCGCGAGTTCAGCCTATTTTACCTAAGAAACTCAATGAGACCCTGTCTCTAACTAAAATACAAAAAATAGGGCTGGAGATGTGGCTCAGCGGTCGAGTGCCCCAGAGTTCCATCCCTGAGGCCAAAAAATAAAAAATTAAAAAACAAGAAAAAGGGCTTGGGATATAGCTCAGTGGTAAAACAACCCTAGGTTCAACCCCCAGTACCAAAAAATAAAAAACACTCCCCTAGGATCAATCACTAGTATAAAAAAAAAAAAGAATACCTACATGCTAAGTCTTGTGAGCCCTGCTAGTGAATCATCAAACCTGAAGGTGGTTTTGGTATAGTATTGAATAGTACAACAAACATCTTTCCAACAACTTTGTGAAGTAGGTTTATGATACCCATCCTACAGAAGAAGAAACTGTAGAGAGGGAAACAAAGAATGTGCCTAGAAAATAAATATTTCAATTTTTACTATATGACATATGGATGTTCCCCAATTTTAATAAGCCTAAGACCCACCTGAAATGCTTGTTAAACTACAGTTTTCTCTTATCTGAGACTTGGACTCATTAGGTTTGAGACAAAGATGTAATAAGAATCCAAGGTGATTTTGTGCAAATAGACAAAGGACCATATTTTGAAGAAACCCTTTGATGTATACAAACTATGGCCTGCAGTACCCAATTTCTCAAGCTAGGTAGTAAATTGCAGAAGTAGGGCTTGCACTAATCCTTTTTAATAAGGATGAAGTTCATTTTACAACAACTGCTTCCAAATACCTCACACTCTATAGTTTTTCTTGTTTGCACTGTCTTCTTGCTACAGATATCCATTAGCTGATTAGTGACTGGGTGCAGATACATATGTTACATTCCTAGTAACAAATACTAAGTAGTATCCTAAATCCAAGTAATGTATACTTACCATGGTAAATTGAATAACAAAAAGCCCGTGGAGAATTAACACTACAGCTTTGTTTTTGAAATAAGTTTGATGTAATGATGATAACAGAAAATATAAACTGAGTGCAATGCAATGGCACATGCATGTAATCCCAGCAATTTGGGAAGCTGAGGCAGTTAAATGGCAACTTAGCAAGACCCTGTCTCAAAATAAAAATAAAAAAGAGAGCTGGGGATGTAGTTCAGCGGTAGAGTGCTTGCCTACCATATATGAGACCCTTGGTTCAATCCCCAGTATGGGGGGTGGATGAGGGCTAGAGGTGTAGCTCAGTGGTAGAACACCCCTGGAAAAAGAAAACACCCCTGAACAAAAGAAAAGAAAATATAAACATTATCAGTCACATTTAACAAAAGGAATACAAAAGTGCTGATAATTTTAGAAGCTGAGGACAGTATATTCAGTGTTCTATGAATGTCCAAGAAGGAGCAATGGGTTAAAGAGCCTGGCATGGGGGAACACACGTATATTTCCAACAACTAAAGAGGCTGAGGCATCACAAGTTCAAGACCAATCTTGGCAATTTAGTAAGACCCTGTCTCAAAATCAAAACTAAAAACAAAAACATTATTTTTCTCGTGAATAAACAGTGTCAGTAAACAGCAGACTTATTATGATTATTTTTTTATATTTTTTTAGTTGTAGATTGACACAGTATCTTTATTTCATTTATTTATTTTTTTGTATGTGATGCCGAGGATCAAACCCAGTGCCCCACACATGCAAGGCAAGTGCTCAACCACTGAGCCACAGCCACAGCCCTTATGATGATTATTTTTTAAGCAGTCATGTAATTGTTTTTTTTTTTTTTTTTTTTTTCTCATTTAAAGTAAGTATAGGGTAGTATTCTGTCCACGGAAAAGGAAATTATTTTCAGTGCTATAGAGTTTTCTGTAGGACAGTCTGAAATGCAGAAGTTTCCTGGTGGCTGCTTACTCAACAGATCATTTTTCACCTGTTATTACTGACTCAGCCTGTGTTGTCAATTCAGTTCAAAACAATTCAGCAAGTATTTGCTGAACATTAAATGTTTACATGATGCTGTGCTAGCTATAAGATCATTATCAAGAATGCTGTTCTGATTTTTCCAAGAACACCATGGTGAAGAGGAAGAGACCTGGAAGGTATTGCTACCCTAATACTTTAAGACAACATGTAATAGAAGAGCCTAAAAAAAAGATATCTGTTTGAATAGGATAGGCCTCACCAATCCTCCCATATTCTATTAAATAAATATGGGGCAAGAAATCAATGACAATGCCTGTACCTCACAAGTACAGATTACCCTCCTAAATCTGGATAACCCTGATCCAACACACTATAAGCCACATCTTCTATAGTCAAGAAGTCAGATGAACCAGCAATCCATCCATACTCTGCAGTAACTGAGGGGCTGTCTGCCAAGGTGCTGGCGTAGGGCATCCTGCACCCATATCTGCAGTGCTGAGCACTCATTCATCATTAAGCTGCAGTAGTGTTAACGTATGCTGCAGCCATACTAATGTTTGTTTTATGATCACTGCTGACCGATACTTACAACAGGTCAAGAAGGTAAACATTAAGTGATCAGAAATGTGAGAACAGCACACTCAATTCACTTGTGGAGGAAGCCCAGAACCTTCATCCATTCAACCAGAACGTATTCCCCAATCACGGCTGGAATCATTCCAGGGGTTAAACTGTATAAAGCCCTACAGATACATAGGAAACCCTATCACCTTAAAGAAAATAAAAGAAAAATTACATTTTTACTTTGTATCCTGTACATTTATCCTTCTTTTTTTATATTGTATTTTTTAGTTTTATGTGGACACAATATCTTTATTTTTATTTTTATGTGGTGCTGAGAATCAAACCCAGTGTCTCACCATGCCAGGTGAGCACGCTACCACTTGAGCCACATCCCCAGCCCCCATTTATCCTTCTTGAGAAAACTGATCAACCATTCTAAACAAGCAGTCAGCCTTGATGATTTTTTCCATCACTCAACAAACCAGTATTAGAATTCATACAAGGAGCCAGTTCTTTGCACATCATGCAGACACAAGGAAGTTAGCTGAGGTTCTTCCGGAGGTCACTGGTCACACTGCCCAGAGGGTGGTCCACTAGCAGCTTGGATAAGGAACCAAGCTCAGCTACATTAAACTTGCAAAGCTACATCAATATGAAAATGGCCAGCTTCACATGTCCAAATCTCACCTGATAAAAGTCCATTAGGAACGCTGGAAACTACCTGATATATAGACACTCACCCACTAAAGGATTAAATTTCTAAGAATGCTCATAAACAAAAGCAACAAAAAGGGAAATCTTACTGAAGGGATTTAGGAGACATTGAGAGTTCCATTTGTCTTCATCAGTAGTAGGCAGATCAGGGGGAAAAAAAGGACAAAAACCTATTTTCACTAGTGTAAAGATTTGTTTCAAGGGCTGAGGTTGTGGCTCAGTGGTAGAGCACTTGCCTAGCATGTGTGAGGCCCTGGGTTCGAGTCTCAGCACTACATATAAATAAATGAATAAAATAAAGGTCCATCAACATCTAAAAAAAATTTTTTAAAAAAAGATTTGTTTCAAGAGGTAATAGTTCATTCCTAAATAGGTTTCCCACCTTTCACAGGATTAGCATACCATCTATTTGCAAAAGAGCAATTTTCCATGTATATGTCATACTGAAGGTATCAAATACAACTCCTTTTTATCTGACATCCAAAGAATCAGAAAGTAACTGAGATTATACATCTACTTTTAGTAGAAAGACAGATGACGTGTATATAACAATAACTTATTCATAAAGATCAGATTTTGTGGTATGTCACAAACTAATTAAATATAATACAGTCACCATGCCCTCTAAATCTATTACTATGAATATAATAATTAAATTTCCTCAAGACAGGATTCTTGTCTTGCCTACAATGTTTCCCCAAGATCTACTACAGTGCTCAGCAAATATTTGAATAAAATAATGTTCTGCAAAACCTAAAATGACTGAATCATCTAAGCAAGATTATACTATAGTCAGTATAGCTTCAGCATTAGATACCAGTTTTCAATTCTTAGAAAATTGGTATCTAGGACATAGTATACCCCAATTAACTAGAACTCCTCATTCTGGATACAAGAGAGGTTTACTACAAATCACTTTAAGTAAAGGCTATTATTTATATAAAACATATAAAATCTGTTCTTTCAACAAATATTTATTAACCACCACTAGGCATTAGGCTACTAGGGAGCTAAGAATATACTGTGAACTGACCCTACCCCAGTTACATTCAGTCTAGGACAGCCTTTCTCAATTGGGGTTCCTCCTTCAGCTGTGTAGGAAAGAAGTGAATTTATTACACATTATGAATGCCCTAGGGCATTAGGGCTTAATCTCTCCCAGTTGGGAAAGACTGGTCTAAAGGAGCCACATAAGTTAAAAGGCAATTATAGGGCTGGGGATGTGGCTCAAGCGGTAGCGCGCTCGCCTGGCATGCCTGCGGCCTGGGTTCGATCCTCAGCACCACATACAAACAAAGATGTTGTGTCCGCCGATAACTAAAATAAAATAAATATTAAAAAATTCTCTCTCTCTCTCTTTCTCACTCTCACTCTCTCTTTAAAAAAAAAGGCAATTATAATGCAATATGATAAAAAGGTTGCTTTTAGGCAGGGTCAAGTTTAATTGTTAGACCTACCTATGTATGAACTAGCTGGTAGAAGTCAAGCTGCACAGACTTTGGTAAGACTCATATAAATAAATGCAAAAATACTGAAATACACACATGCAGGTATATTTATAAACATAACAAAATAAAGTCAATATATTCCACACTCAGCAACATCACGAGGTTATTAGGGAAGTGAAATAACAACAACAACAACAAAAAAAAGGCTTAATTACCCTGATAATTTAACAAGGAAACCAAAAACTTCTTGCTTCTGGAAAAAGAAAAAAAAAAAAAAAGCAATTACCTGAATTATTTTGTTAATTGCCTCCATATATTCTTTCATTAGACTGGTCTTGCCTTGAACTCAAAATAATAAGTAACTACCTACCTATTTCATTAATTCTTATTCTGTACTTCTAGTCTCATTTTGAATTTTCATTCTTCCTTATGCAGTATCTAATATTTTTCTAGTCTCTTCGGTAAGATTTTTTTTATAATGTCATTACTACATGCAACATGCTTTATGGAAACAAAGCAGTTAGAGAGCTTCTAGAATCAGAGGTATAAATTTACTCCAGTTTTTCACACTTGCAATAAGTTTTCACTATCAATAATTTAGAAATTCAGATAAGCTAAACTGATAGCTTCCACTTGCCAAGTGTTAACGTACTTCATTGAGAAATGTCTCATTTGAATCTTTAGTGTGAAATAACTTAATAAGCTAAAAAAGGGAATTCTTACTATTTCAACTGCCAATAACCCTTTAAGTCTATGTGAAAATGTTAATATAATCACTAGGAACTTTACCTGAAGAGTAAAAGAAGACAGGATAACATAAAAGTCCAAGATCCTTAACTCTCATCTAGTCCAGATTTCAATTAAATATGCCTTTGAACAAAATACTGCATAGGCAAAGCAACTATTATTTATTTATTGTTTATCAAAATATTGACCGAGAACAGGCAGTGCTTTTACTGCATTCTGCAACATCCAACTCTTAAATCTTTCAAGACACTCCCTATATACCTAAATCCTAAAGTGCTGTACACCAAATCCATCAATTTCTTTATACCTCAAAACTGTGAAAAGGAAAGTTATAATACATCAGAAAGGAAGGACCACAGTTATTAATGGTAAATACGTCAGAGCCGAACTACTATTTCTTTTAGCTGGAAAATGGAAAACCCAGGAAAACAAATGGCATTTTAAAAACGACTCAGCAAACACAACTGAACTGTAGATGATGAGACTCTTAAGAGATTCTTAACTTCCCACATCTAGCTTACAATGTAAAGAAAGCCATCGTCTAATACACAGTTCGCTAGTTTTTAATGATCAAGAACTACAATCAACACTACTGTAATTTATTTAACATTTAAAGCCTGTCAGAAAGTAGAGTTCTATCAAAATAGCACAATAGATTCTGAAAGGAATTCACAGCCCTCTTTCTAAAATATTAAAACAATCCAGAGGATAACACAGAATTTAGACTACATCTACCTTATGGTTAAATCTCAAAGTCCCACCTAATCTTTAATTTTATCCTTCTAGTGATTTAAATGTGAATGGCCCTCAAAGAATCTGAACCTGGGCCAGGCAAAAGACAAGAACAGCATACGGTTTACTGGGACCTAAAATTTGCGCCCACCCCAATTTTTAAAGACATTTTTTAACAAAGAGAATTTGATAGGATATTTTGCATTCAGTTCAACAGCATGTAGTTAATCCCTTGCCCTAGGCCTAGTGCTCAGACAGAACTCCTAAGAACCTTCCAACATACTATACTGGCACAAATTCCCAGGACTTACCATAGACATGGCTACTCAGGAAAATGTGAGCAGTTGCACATCCCAGCTGAAACAATGAGGTTAAAAAAGCTCCTTTTGGTGTGAGCAAAAGTGATTTTCTGCAAAGATCTTGGTTAGGGATGCAAAGTACTAGCCTCAAACCTGCAGGCTGGCACCTCAGCAACTGCTGCAAATTCTACTGCATGCACTGGTTTCCTGGCCAGCACTGCTTAATTACTAGACTGTGATATAATGCAGATCAGTCTTATCATGAGAAGAGGTAAAGGGGGCTTTTAGTCCAATACTTGAGTTGTTCAGTTTCAAATGTTAAAATCTCATTTTAAAAAATGTGATTTTGACATCTCAAATTTAAGCTAAATGAATTTAAAATGATCCAGAGCCCACTGTTACTGTTCTCCAATGTAACAGTGCCATGTGAATAGCTCATCCTTTTTGCAAATATTACAATTAGCTCTTCCTGTCACCTTTCCTTTCTTATCACTCAAAACAACACCTCATGATCACAAGAACCTATGTGAAATAGAATATGAAGTACAATGATCTTTTAGAGGCTAAAAGTGAGAAATAAATTTTAGATACTTGCTTCAGCAAAGCATCCAATAAAAGCCATTTCATAGGGATTTCAAGATCCTTGACATGTACCAACCTCTATTGCTCTATGCCACAGGTAATAACCTGCTCCAATTTCATATTGCATGTCTCAGTGTGAGGTAAACGTTCAGAAAAACATTAACATAGCAAGACTGTGGTGATAATACCCTAAAAAGGAATTGTGTTCAAGTATTACTTTTAACCAGGGTACATTTGTGAAAGTTTCAAATGAAGAAAAAAAAAAAAAGAGAACAAATTTCATCCGCCCTATGAAAAATGTTAGCAATGCTTTCATTAGGAGTAATCGAATAAAAAGTTCTCCAACACGTACAGTGAGGGCGATGGGGGAAGCGCTCAGCACTCAATCCTTTTGCTTACGTGCAGAAAAATCAAAATTTGCAGATGAACCCTTTCTTTCACATCGTTGGCAAAAAATAAACCCGATTCCCGCCACCTCCTCCGAAAATTAAGGAAGTTGCTACAAATAGCACATAAGTAAATGGCCCCTACTTTGCTCTATTCCTCACGTGCCTTCTAGGAGTAAACAGGTTCTTCAAAAGTCCAGAAGCTAGAAACCGCTTTTCCCCCATGCCAAACTCCCACGGAAATACAATTCCCTATTCTGGAGATTTGGACGGGGGAAATGTGGCCGCAGGAGCCGAGCCACAGTCTGCCCTCTCCCAAAGGTTGGATGTCTGGGGCATTCAGCCCTCCGCGAAGCTTCTTCAGACCCGCGCTCCGCAGCGCCTAGAGCGCGCTGCAGCCTCCCCGCGGCTCCACATCCACCAGCCCATCCTGACCATCGCCCTCGCGTTTACAGTACCCTGAAGGTGAGCTTCGCCGGCAGGGTCTCTTAAGTTTGCCCCGCCTCGGGTCAGCAGCCGCCCGCCCGGGCCGAGCCCCCGGGCAACGCTGAGTCCCGCTCCAGCCTCCGGCTCCCTCAGCCCCCAGCTCTTCTTTTGGGCCACAGTGACAGGTCTACATTTACCTCCATGTGCTCGTGGCAGAGGAAACAAAAGAAGGCTTCCTCCCGGATAATAAAACGCCATCTTCGTCTAATTAGCAAACAGAGGGGCCCCCGGGCTGTTCTTCCACAAGACCCCCCACCATCCAGCTCGAGGGCGGCCCCCACTCCGAGACAGAGTTCCTGGCAGCCCCGGAAAGCCCGGGATAAAATGTCCTGGGGGCGGGGGGTGAGCTACCCCGAGAGCCCTACCTGCCTCCCCACCCTAGCCACCAGGGCAAGGCGTTTCAGTTCAAACAAGGGTGGCGTCTCCCAATTACCCCATCAGAAATTTGTTGTGAGGGACCCGGCGAAGGGGCTGGGAACAAGCCACCCGGTACGCATGGAGCTGCAGCGAGTGTACTTACAAAACGGTTAAAGCTCTGACGGAACATCGCGTCGAAGGCTGCCGGGCACTCAGCTGGACTCTACAGGGCTGTCCGGAAGGCGCCGTCCACAAAACACACTGCGGCGTGGGCCGGCGGCGCAAAGCGGACAGCTAGGCGGGCTGCCCTCCTCGCCTCTCGGCGCTCCCCCGCCCCCCACCCCCACACCGCCGTTGCCCTCGCCCTCGCGCCCGAGGCCCCGCCGCCGCCGCCCCGCCTCACTCGCCCTCGCCCCCGCCCCCAGCCCCGGCCCGCCCGGCCCGGGGGCGGCGGCCCCGTCGCTCCCCCTTATCTGGCCCCAGCACCGCCAGCCCGCGGCTGCCCGCGGAGAAGCAAACCCGGCGCGCGGGGGAGGGATGGCGGAGGAGCGCTAGGCTCCTCCTGCGGGGAGGGGGGCACCCCAACCTCTTCGCTGGTGCCGGGCTTGGCACCCCGCTGTCCGTACTCTCCCCGGCGCAGTGCCCCCGCCCGTCTCCCAGCTGACTTCCGCGGACGCCCCTCTCAGGGCACTGGGGACCCTTTCGAGGTTCCCCGCGCCTCACCTCACCTCACCTCGCCTCGCCTAGCTTCGCTTCCTCCCGACACTACTCCCCTGTCTCTATCTGGAACCACAGCCTCCCTAACCCCGGCCCTAACTAGTTCACCGCGCGGCTTCACTCACAGCCCTTCCTCGGCCCCGCGCTTTCGTCCCGCACTCGGGTTGGGGAGCCTCGGCGCAGCCCACTGGCCGGCTCTGAGCCTGAGAGACGGCCGGGCTCCCGCTTCCCAGCCGGGAGTAACCGCGCTCTGAGGAAGAGTAGGCACTGGCGGGGCACTGTGGAGACCCTGGCGCGGGAGGGGCGCGGGCAGGAGGATTACTGATGAAAGCTTCTCATCTACCAACGTGAGGGTCTCCCCCACTCTGCTCCCACCTAGGCGGCTTTCCCTTCGCGTTCTTTCTCTTGTTCAGCTTCCCCACCTAAGCCCTCTTACTTCCACTTTCTCTGTGAGGTTGTAAAGTCAGGCTTTGTGTCGTTGCTGCTGCGCAGCGGGGCGGGATTTCCCTGCCACCCCCCTCCCCGCTCGCCCCCTCCTTCGCAATGCTCCCGGAGCAGCCTGGGAGTTGTAGTCCAAAGGTCCCCCTATTCCGCCTGCTACTGCGAGCTGGGAGCTCCCCCATACGCCCGTTCGGGGTTTGCCCGGAGGGTTGAAGAAGGAAGCTTCTGAGACGGTTGAACCCAACAGCTTCTCAGCACAGATCCTATGTGCAGATCGGGAGCACTCGGTAGCTGTGGGAAATGTGCAAAGGATAAGTTAGGCAAATTTTCGAATGCTGGGAGACTTCCTAGAAGTCGAAATTTGTGCCGGGAAACCCTTTGCACCCTCCGCCCCTAGCTTAGAATTGGAATCTGCCAAAGTTTAAAAACAAAAACTGTAAGCCAAATCTAGAATAGCTTTGGGACTGGGCATCCCTCCCCCACTCCCGTCTTGCACCGCCCTCAGGCGGGCCGGAAGCTGTAGGAGAAGAACTTGCAGATTCTTCTATAAAAGTAAAGAAATTAGTAAAGGTAGTTCAGTAACATTTGCCAGAGGCTTTTATCGCGCCACTTTCTCCAGCCAGTACAGAGCTGGGGACAGGCCCTGCTAAACCACCGGCCTCCCCTGAGATGGTGAAGGACCTTTACTATGGGGCACTATCACTTCTCCTTTTCCCTTCTAGGGATTAAATTCATTTCAACAAATCTTACTCGTTATTTTCTTCGTACCAGGCACCGTGCTAGGCGCCAGACACAGTGAATTCTTAAATGACCTCCCAGAGGGTGATCGTAGTCTGAAAAGTGAAAATGACAGGTTAGAATGTAATGGCTGCTAGAGTAGAAATGCGAACTGCTGAAAGAAAAGGGAAGTTCATAGTGCCTCTGAAAAAGGGGTCTAGGGCAGCTGCCCTGAAAAATCTGAAGATTTAACTGTGTCATGGATCCTGGGAAGGTGTTGAAGGAACCACTGGGGCAAACTCCTGAGTGAAGAGAGAGGACCATGAGAAAGTGCAACACAACCTAAAAAAAGAGCACACCATATTTGCTGATGCCTAAACTGTGTGGGTGGGGGTGGGGTAGAGTCTCTGGTGAAAGCTAAAACCTCAAAAGATCTTCAGAAACATGCTTCAAAGTTTGCACTTGATTCTTTGATCAACTAGGAACCCATCCCCAGTAAAATGCAAATGCAAGAGACTTAGGGTTTGTTCCCAAAGTGTTTTAACTGCCCAGAGGTAAAAAAAAAAAACAAAACAGTTTAAAATTCTTCCCCAAGATGGTTCCTTTTAGGCAATATCTAATGATTGTTAAGATTTAGGTTAAATCTGTATTAATCAGATATAGGACATTTGTTGACAAAATAGATCTAAACTTTTACTCTCTACCACTTCAAAGTATGTTTTCAAACAGTTTATTTTCTGGCTTTTGTTGAACACAGCAACTACCTTAATTTCATTTATTAATTATTTGCTGAACAACTACTATGTGACAGGCACTATTCTAGACACTGGACTTGGGGGATGGAAAAGGTTATTGTCATTCACTCTAGGCATAAATCTAGAATCCTTATCAATAAAATAAATAATAGAAACCCAATTTAGGTATTTGGGGATACAAGTACTTACTAGTAAAGAATATCTTTTCTTATTAGGTTTTGCTAAGCAAATGGGAAAAAATGCATTCTGCTTATGGATTCAAACAGATTAATCTCAAAAAATTAGAGACCCAGAATTTTTCTTCTGCAGTAACTTCTCACACTTGCCCATTGTCAAGTTGCTTCAATGTAAAAGCAGTGATTTAAGCCCCTTCAAAATACAGCAGAATTGTTATTTGAGTTTTCCTTTGTTATTCTAATTCCACTCTTTGTCCTTCTAATTTATTTCAGCAGGACACCTATACTCATGGGTCCAGAGTAATTTGCCTGACTATAGAAATGCAATTCCATACAAATCAAAATATGCTCAGCAAAACATGAAATTTATGCAAAGGTGATTTTTTCCATATCCCAAATTCAACCTTAAATTATAGCCACTCTCACATATATCCTTTAGAGTCACTCCTTTCTTATTTTTTAAAAAAAACTCCTTTGTGAGTTTTTTTAAAACAAGAAAAATACATTTTTTCTTCCAGTGCCTCTTCACAGTTTCCAAAGAAATCCCAGGTGTTGTAGAAAGCTGTTGTCGATGAATATGAAAAGCAGACCATCAGCCAGAATTTTCATTGGACCAACTCCATAAACAGAGCTGCAAAAACTAACTTCCTCCTGCCTAAACTGTCAAAACATGTGGCACATAATCCCAACTCTTCTGGTGTATCAGCTGACTCTACAGACAACCTAGTCTCCAGCAGGTAGTAATTCAGGAAGCTATCTTCTATCTTTATTTCTAACTACAGATAATGCCTATTGCCCCTTTTCCATGTAAGCCACTCAGAAAGTCCTTCTTCTTCACGGTCACTCCCTCCCCACCCCCACCCCTGTACTCTTTCCCACATTCTTCCTAAATCCCTCAAAAATCTCACCATGCCAAATGGGCAGAGGAGGGCACAGGAGCAACCATGATCTAGCAAGAGAGCAATGATGAAGAAACACAATCACTTCTTCCACCCAATACTAAAAAAAAAAAAAAAAGAGAGAGAGAGAGGGGTATAAGGTCATTGCTTAGCATCTACATACCCATCTTAAGAGATAGCCGCCATTTTAAGGAAAAAGTTTCTCTTTCCCACCCAAGAGCCTTTCAGAGAAAGGCTCACCACTCCCTCATACCAACCCCACCCTTAACCACCAGCATTAGGACCCACCCATCTCCAATCACTGAGCCTGCCCCATAAAAAGTAAAGGAACCCAAGTCTGTATTTGCCTCTCTCCATCTATGGAGAGATGGCCTTTATTGTCAGCTCTGACAAACTCTCATGTGTATATCTGCCTGGTCTGTCTTTCATTTCTCGCTCGCGCTCATCTGGTTCCTGCTTTCCTTTCAAGGGGGAAAAATTGAAACTGTTAAATCTGCATCTAAATCACACCATGAGGGGCTGGGGTGGTGGCTCAGTGGTAGAGCGCTTGCCTAGCATATGTGAGGCACTGGGTATATAAATAAATAAAATAAAGGTCCATTGACAACTAAAAAATATTTTTAAAAATCACCCCATGATCAGTAAGTTAAATAAATTGAACTATACCTGCTGAGCTTTCAAATACACCTCATGAAGCTACCTTTTGTCCATGTGAAATATCTTTCCCCCTTTTAAAGCTTGCCTTGGTGTTGATTTAAGACCAGTTTTACCCATATCTTCCTAACTATTGGTCCTTTGCAATTCTTTCTCCATGCTGCAATCAGAAATCTTCAGAAGACAAAAGAGATCAAATCACTCCCCTGCTTATGCCTTTAAATTTCTACCTTAACATCATGTACAAGGTACTGAATTCTCTGACCCCTTTCTTCCTCTCTAGCCTCAAGTGGACAACTGTCCCTCTTGTTCACTCCACTGGCCACCTTTCATTCCTTGAGTTCCCAAAGCGCCTAACAGTTTATGCACAGGCAGCCATCTCTGCTGGAATGCTTTCACTGCATTTGCTATTCATCCTTTAGATCTCAGCTTAAATGTCACTTCCTCAGATGAGATCAGGGCTCCCTGTTATTGTGCTCCAAATAGCCCATATTAATTACATCCTAGGGTACTGACATATGAGGTTAGTAATCATAGAGAATGGCAGAAGCCCAAGAAGACCAGGGATGATCTAATATTGTTTTGCTTTTCAAAAAGGGGGAGTAGGTGTATTCTAGCAATCATGATATCAAAGACAGGCTAGGTTCTAGAACTGACCACTAAAAGGATGAAGTTGGACTGCGAGTAAAGTTTAGTGGTGGAGTACTTACCTAGTGTGTGTGAGAACCCTGGATTTGATATCCAGCACCTAAAAACAAGGGTTTTTGCTTTGTTTTTTAATCTTTATCACAGTAGAAGGGAAGAGTCAATCATTAGGATCCACAATGATTTCACTGAGATGGATTTTGTCCTTCAAGATTCTGAGTAAATTATTTCTAATTAAGAATTCTGAACACTACCAAAATATGTTGGGAGGATAGACATGTCACCAGAGGAGTTCCCTGAGCCTACCTTGACTCAGGGCAAGTGGGGTCCTTGACATACTTGATGGAAAAGAATTTCATCATGTGCCAGTCAGAAACAGATTTACTTAGGAAAGCAGATCACATTCAAGAAAGAATGCAGGCTGGGCATGGTGGCACAGCCTATAATCTCAGCAACTCAGGAGGCTGAGGCAAGAGAATTACAAGTTCTAGGCCAACCTTGGCAACTTAGTGAGACTCTATCTCAAAAAATAAAAGGGGCTGAGGTTGTGGTTCAGTGGTAGGGCACTCATCTAGAACAAGTGAGGCACTGGGTTTGATCCTCAGCACCACATTAAAAATATAAACAAATAAAATAAAGATATTGTGTCCATTTATAACTAAAAATATATTTTTTTAAATCAATAAAAAGGGCTGAGGGTGAAGCTCAGTGGTAGAGTGTCCTAGCTTCATTTCCAGTACTGAGAAACAAAACAAAAAAAGAAAAAAAGAAAATGCAGCCTAAGGGGAGAAATGTCTTTTAGGGTAAAGTAAAAAGTACACATTCAAGGAAGAATGTGGGCCTTCTCTAGAGGAAGAGACAGCAAGTGGGGTGTCAATATTTATAGAGGGACAGTTGCTAAGAGCTGAACTAGAAGTGGAGCCAGGACAGAGTTACAAAATTTTACACCAGTTTTTCTAGTGCTTGCTCATTGCCCTCATGGTTTTCTTGGTTTGTTTTGTTTTGTTTTGTTTTGTTTTTTGGATTTGGGTACTGGGAATTGAACTCAGGGGTGCTCTACCACTGAGCTACATCCCCAGCCCTTTTTATTTTTTGTTTAGAGATAAGGTCTCCCTAAATTGCACAGCTGGCCTCGAATTTGAGCTCCTCCTATCTCAGCTTCCCTGTCCCTATTACAGGCATGTGCCTGGACCCTGGCTCACATTACTTTTTGCAGGGAAGGACATAGATCAAGGGCACAGGCCAAAGGCACTGGTTGAGTTGGTCCAGAATGCTTGTTTTGCATTTCAAATGTTCAAATGGCATTTCCTGAATTCCAACAGCTCAAGGGTGTTTCTTTTTGAGAAGTGATCTTTCTCTATCCCCAAATTCCTATGTCACAGAGAAGTTAGAAAGGATATGACAGAAGATTAACTATCTCTGATAATAAGAAGTCATTAGGTCAAGCTGGAAATGATGGATCATGCCTGTAATCCCAGCATCTTGGGAGACTGAGGATCCAGAATTCAAAGCCAGCCTCAGCAATTTAGTGAGGCCCTAAACAACTCAGTGAAATCCTGTCTTTAAATAAAATACAAACAAAAAAAGAGATGTGGCTCAGTGGTTAAGCAACTCTCTGGGTTCAATCATGGTGGTGGTGGGGGGAAGAAGTCATTCGGTCGATACATCATAATAATTATTTTTCTTAGAAACAAGGAGGTAAATAACTTAAGAAACAAACAGCTAAAATAATTTGTGTGCCTGTAAGGAACACAAATTTGGAGAGGCAAGAAAGGGATAAAGGACTTTTGTTTTTCTTTATAAGCCTTATTCATATTTAACCTTTTAACTATGTACATGCATTATTTTCATTAAAATTATTTTGAAGATACAAATAGATATTTGGACACATAGACAATAATTAAGAGACCATTCTATCCAAGAAAAAATGGACTAGATATGCAAGTGAAAATATTCCAGTAAATAATAAGTGAAGGGAAAGCGAGGAACGAGAGACAGGGAAGCGAAAAATGAAAGACTGAGACCAGGCAGAGAGTTTATTTGTCAGAGCTGACAAATAAAAGCCATCTCTCTATGGGAGAGAGAGGCAAAACAGGCTTGGGTTCCAGGACTTTTAGGGGGCAGGCTCAGGAATCAGAGCTGAGCAGGTCCTAATGTGGAAGGTTAAGGGTTGGGTTGGTATAAGGGGGTGGTAAGCCTTTCTCAGAAAGGCCCTTGGGCAGGAAAGTGAAACTTTTTCCTTAAAATGGCTGCTGTCACTTAAGGTGACCATCTGGATGCTAAGCAAGGACCTTATATTCTCCTTTTTTTTTTTCATTGAGCACCTTAGGGAACAGGGACTTAGGTGGATCTTCTATAACTCCTGCTGGGAAGGGGCAGCATTTGAATCCCTCAGCAACTTAGCAAGGCCTTAAGCAACTCAGTGAGACCCTGTCTCTAAATAAAATACAAAATAGGGCTGGGGATGGGGCTCAGTGGTTGAGTGTCCCTGAGTTCAACCCCCAGTGCCCAAATAAATAAATAAATAAATAGGGGCTGAAGGGGCTAGGGTTGTGGCTCAGTGGTAGAGCGCTCGCCTAGCATGCATGAGGCACTGGGTTTGATCCTCAGTACCACATAAAAATAAAGATATTGTGGGGCTGGGATTGTGGCTCAGCAGTAGAGCGCTAGCCTAGCATGGGGGTGGGGTGGGGGGTGTTCTATCCACAGCACCACATAAAAATAAAGGCGTTGTGTTATGTCCATCTACACCTAAAAAATAAATATTTTAAAAAATAAAGATATTGTGCCTATAAGGTCATTGCTTAGCATCTAGATGGGCATCTTAAGTGACAGCCGCCATTTTAAGGAAAATGTTTCTCTTTCTCACTCAAGGGCCTTTCTGAGAAAGGCTCACCACTCCCTTGTACGAACCCAACCTTTAACCGACAGCATTAGGACCTACCCAGCTCTAATCACTGAGCCTGCCCCATAAAAGTTGAGGAACCCAAGCCTGTATTTGCCTCTCTCCATCTATGGAGAGATGGCCTTTATTTGTCAGCTCTGACAAATAAACTCTCATGTGTAGCTCTTTGTCAGATCTTTCACAGACAGAAAAGCAGCTTGGATCCTGTGCTTCAAGTCCCACCATGTATATCAAAGAGTTTCAATATCTGACTCAATCATATTGAAACCACTGTTGACTGGTGACGAGTTCTTGCTTCCCCAATGTTGAAGAATAACACCAAAGAAGCACGCCGAGGCAAGGTCAGAATAGAAATTAGAAGTTTATTAAAGGACAGCAGAAAAGACTTCTCCCGGAGGAAGAAGGGGACCCAAGAGGTGGGAATCCATGGAAGGGCTGTTCTTTCCCCTTTTTATAGTTCTTTCAGTGATGGAATGTAGGTTGGAGGCCCGAGGGGTGGGACACAGGTGGGCTTAATTATCACCTTTTGGGATGGGCTATCTCCAAGTCTGTTGGGGCTGTTTCCTGGGCTCCATTAACATTTCTTTGAGGTGGACTTTGGCCTAGGGCCTTTTCAGGACTTCATTAACATTCCATGAGTTGTCCTGCGTTTTCCCTGAGTCATTCCCAGCATGGCCTCCATTTTAGATTTCACTCGATATTAGACCCGATTTACATGACTACACTGACTACCTAACTTTAAATCTGGCTTCATTATGATTTGACCTTCCAAGATGTCCATATGACCTTGTCTAATACCCTCCTGCCCGAGGAGCTCAGGTGAGTTTGGGAGCAAGCTAGAAATTATGCTGATGAGGTACATCAGACCTCCCCTGCCTATCCGATTGACACTGAAGCGGTCCCTGATTGGGACCCCAGTTGGGATTATAATTCGCCTAGTGGAGTAACTAGTAGAAACCAATTCACTACTTCCCTCATTGCAGGACTTAGAAAGGCAGCCCATAAGGCTATCAATTATGAAAAGCTCCAGGAAATCATTCAAGACAAGAATGAAAACCCTTGAGCATTTTACACCACCGGACCAAGGCTTTATTACAATATACTAATCCGGACCTTGAGGCTCCAGATAGGAGACAACTACAAACAACCTACTTTTTCTCCCAGAGTTTCCCCAATATTAAGGCCAAACTAAGGTGCCTTGAGATGGGGCCCCTAACTCCCCAAGCTGAAGTTCTTGGAGTGGCCTTTAAGGTGTATCATGAGAGAGATCAGAAGGCCCAGAAGCAGAAATATCACATGCTCGCTCAAGCCGTCTGTCCAGCCTCAGCATCTGTCCCTGGTTCCACCGGTCAGTGGAAGGGTCCCTTGGGACTACCTAGATCCTGTTTTAAATGTGGTCAGATGGGTCACTGGGCTCTTACATATCCCCAAGCCTTGTAAGCCTCCGGGCCCTTGTCCTCAATGCCATCAGGAGGGACACTGGGTCATTCACTGTCCCGAGCTCATGGCTGACCCTGGCCACCCAGCCCTTCTGGTTCTGCTTTTCAATTCTTAGGACTGACTGCAGGGGACGGATGAGGCCCAGGTCCCCATCACCCGACCACTACCATCACTCCTCGAGAACCCAGGGTAACTGCGTATTTCAGGTAGGTCTCTCTCCTTCCTTCTAGACACCAGGGTGACATATTCAGTCCTCAAGGAGTGCTGGGGCCAACTACTCGTTCTGTGACCTCTATTGTAGGGGTAGAGGGTAAACCCTACCAACCCTTATAGACACCTAGCCTTGTTGGTGCTTTTGGCTCTCTAATTTTTACTCACTCCTTTTTGGCCATCCCACAGTGCCCTGTTCTCCTCATGAGAAGGGACATCCTCACAAAGTTGGGGCCTATGCTTTCCTTATCCCCTCATATATGCTTCCATCCAGACTCGCCTGCCGCTCCCCTGATCCTCACCCTGACCTTAGGACCATCCCCTATTCTGTCTGCCAGTGCCTCCCCATTAACCACTTCTGAGGTGGACCCTAGTGTCTGGGATGTTTGAAGTCCTTCTATCACCTCACACCACAAGCCCATTCACATTTGTCTCAAAGACCCCCTCCATTTTTCTGGCCCAATCAAAATACCTGCTCTTCTGACAAAAACTCTTAGGCTTACAGCCTTTCATTCGAGACCTCTTGCAAAAGAGATTCCTTAGACCTACTAATTTCCCTTATAACACCCCCATCTTGGCAGTAAAAAAGCCTAACAGTTCCTACCACTTGGTTCAAGACCTCCCTTGCATCAGCTCTGTGGTCATCCCAATCCATCCCATGGTAACCAATCCTTATACCTTTCTCTCCTCCATTCCTTCCAGGACCTCTTACTGCTCAGTAGTAGACCTGAAAGATGCCTTCTTTTCTATTCCCCTCCATTCTGAGTCTCAAGACATTTTCGCCTTTACATGAACAGACCCTGAGTCTTATAACTCCACACAGCTGACGTGGAAAGTTCTCCCCCAAGGGTTCTAAGACAGCCCTCATATCTTCAGACAGGCCTTGGCTAAGGACCACTAGGTCCTTACATCTCACTCAGTCTATGGTGCTACAGTATGTTGATGACCTCCTTCTTTGCAGTCCCACCTTTTTAGATCAGTCATCAAGACACCTGTAAACTTTTTAACTTCCTTTCTGCACATGGCTATAGGGTTTATCCATTCAAGGTACAGCTTTCCTTGGCAATGATAACATACCGAGGCATCCTCATGACCCTATACACAAAGCCATTACAGTTGGTAGAAAGGGCCTTATTGCTAATATACCAACACCCTCTACTAAAAAAGAAATTCTCTCCTTTCTAGGTATGGCAGGATTCCTCAGAGCTTGGATTCCTAACTACTCTATATTGGCTAAGCCTCTATATGATGTGGCCTGGGGCCCACTCTCTATTACACTCTGTTATAAAGCCCCAGCTCTGCATCTCCCTGATCTCACACTCCCGTTTTACCTTTATGTGGCTGAAAAGCAGGGATTTGCTCTAGGGGTCCTCAGACACATTCTGGGCTAACCTTTGCCCCTGTGGCTTATCTTTTTTTTTTTTTTTTTTGGCTTTTGATTAGGGTTTTATTGAACCTATGAATTCGTTTGGGAAAAACTGACATCTTTGAAATATTGGATTTTATAATCCATGTAAACATTGTATTCCTTCACTTACATATTTAGATCTTCTTTAATGTTTCTAATATAATGTTCTATAACTTAAGTTTGGAAAGTATGTTCATTCTGAAGGATTTATTGCTTGATATTTGGTGTTTGCTGGTCCTATTTTAAGTGACATAATTTTATTTATTTTTTTTATTGGTTGTTCAAAATATTACAAAGCTCTTGACATATCATATTTCATACATTAGGTTCAAGTGGATTATGAACTCTCATTTTTACCCCAAATACAGATTGCAGAATCACATCGGTTACACATCCACATTTTTACATAATGCCCTATTAGTAACTGTTGTATTCTGCTACCTTTCCTATCCTCTACTATCCTCCCTCCCCTCCTCTCCCCTCCCATCTTCTCTCTCTACCCCATCTACTGTAATTCATTTCCCTCCTTGTTTATTTTCCCCTTCCCCTCACAACCTCTTATATGTAATTTTGTATAACATTGAGGGTCTCCCTCCATTTCCATGCAATTTCCCTTTTCTCTCCCTTTCCCTCCCACCTCATGTCTCTGTTTAATGTTAATCTTTTCTTCCTGCTCTTTCTCCCTTCTCTGTTCTTAGTTGCTCTCATTATATCAAAGAAGACATTGGGTATTTGTTTTTTAGGGATTGGCTAGCTTCACTAAGCATAATCTGCTCTAGTGCCATCCATTTCCCTGCAAATTCCATGATTTTGTCATTTTTTAGTGCTGCATAATACTGCATGGTGTATAAATGCCACGTTTTTTTTTTTTTTTATCCATTCATCTATTGAAGGGCATCTGGGTTGGTTCCACAGTCTAGCAATTGTGAATTGTGCTGCTATGAACATCGATGTGGCAGTATCTCTGTAGTACGTTCTTTTAAGGTCTTCAGGGAATAGTCCGAGAAGGGCAATGGCTGGGTCAAATGGTGGTTCCATTCCCAGCTTTCCCAGGAATCTCCATACTGCTTTCCAAATTGGCCGCACCAGTTTACAGTCCCACCAGCAATGTACAAGAGTACTCTTTTCCCCACATCCTCGCCAGCACTTGTTGTTGTTTGACTTCAGAATGGCTGCCAATCTTACTGGAGTGAGATGATATCTTAGGGTGGTTTTGATTTGCATTTCTCTGACTGCTAGAGATGGTGAGCATTTTTTTCATGTACTTGTTGATTGATTGTATGTCCTCCTCTGAGAAGTGTCTGTTCAGGTCCTTGGCCCATTTGTTGATTGGGTTATTTGTTATCTTATTGTTTAATTTTTTGAGTTCTTTGTGTATTCTGGATATTAAGGCTCTATCTGAAGTGTGAGGAGTAAATATTTGTTCCCAGGATGTAGGCTCCCTATTTACCTCTCTTATTGTTTCTCTTGCTGAGAAAAACTTTTTAGTTTAAGTAAGTTCCATTTATTGATTCTTGTATTTAACTCTTGTGCTATGGGCATCCTATTAAGGAATTTGGAGTCTGACCCCACAATATGTAGATCAGAGCCAACTTTTTCTTCTATCAGACGCAGAGTCTCTGATTTGATATCAAGCTCCTTGATCCACTTTGAGTTAACTTTTGTGCATGGCGAGAGGAGGGGATTCAGTTTCATTTTGTTGCATATGGATTTCCAGTTTCCCCTGTGGCTTATCTATTGAAGGGTCTTGACCCTACTGTTCCGGGATGGGCCCCTTGCCTACCAACATTGGCCGTAGCCTCTCTACTCATTAATAAGTCAAAGAAACTCACTTCTGGGGCCCTACTCAGCATCCCAGTTCCTCATCACCTAAAGGAACTCCTCACCTACAAGGGGTTACATTCCTTACCCCCTGTCACCTTTTATCTCTACAGGTTTACCTGTTAGAAGATCCCAGTCTTATTTTCCCCTTGTGCTCACCTTTAAAACCTGCTACTCTCCTCCCTGCTCCTCAGGACACTTCCACCTCTCCTCCTCTCACCCATTCATGCATTGAAACTCTGGAGGAGCTTCTTCCACATCCCTCCCACATATAGCAAGGCCCCTTGCTCTAGGCAACATACACATGGCTCACAGATGGCTCCTCTTTCCTTCTGGAGAGAGTTCCTAGGGCAGGGTATGTTATGATCTCTAACCTCAGTTGTGGAAGCGGCTCCCCTCCCCAATAACACATTCAATCTGCAGGATGAACTTGTTACCCTCATCAGAGCCTTCACTTTGGCAAAGGGAGTCTCCCTCAATGTCTACACTGACTCTAAATATGTTTTCCACATACTTCTCTCTCATTCTGCTATTAGAAAGGACTGTGGATTCCTTACCACCAAGGTAACTTCAATTACTAATGCCCTTTTTATCTCCAATGTCCTTCAGGCCACAAAGTTTCCCACTGCCATCAGAATCTCACATTGTAAACCCCATCAGACAGACACATCCTTTGTGACACTCTCAGCAACATCAAGGCAGACTCTGAGGCAAGGACCTCTGTCCTCCAACAGCTACTCTACCTGCTGTCTTCTGTCTTGGTAGTCCCCCGATGGACTCTTCCCCACCTGACACTCAACAGATGCTTAACTTCCTTCACAACCTCTTTCACCCTAACACCACATCTTTAAAACAATTTCTCACTTCCCACCTTAAACTCTCTCCAGAGAACCTACAATTTCTCTCTACCCTCTCTGCCTCCTGTGAAATCTACCAAAAAACCAATCCCACCTCCAGTCTCCACCCACCTGCCTTCCATTTACACTAGGCAGGAGGACATCTCCCTTGCTCTGATTGGCAGCTGGATTTCACCTATATATCCCGGGTTAAATAGTATAAATTTCTCTTGATACTTGTTGAAACCTTCTCTGGATGGGTCAAGGCTTTTCTTCCACCAATAAATGTGCCCTTATTGTGGCCAGCATCCTTGTTGAACAATTCTTCCCCATTTGGCCTCCCCTCCCCCCTCCAGTTTCATATGGTCCTGAATTTACTTGCCATGTTTCACGGTCTGCAGCTAAGACACTTAACATCTCCTGGAATTTTCATATCCCCTACCATCCTCAGTCCTCTGGCAAGGTGGAATGTACCAACTGGACCTTGAAGAACATTCTCACTAAACTATCCCTTGAATTACATTTAGATTGAACTAAACCCCTTCCCTTGGTTCTTCTTAGGTTATGAGCCCTCCCAAAGGAGCCACTGGACATCTCCCCTTTTGAGCTTGTATATGGATGGCCTATCTTCCTTCTCAGCTCACCACCCTCTGATTCTCCAGTACCTCTTGCTCCTCATCTATTCTGGACCCTTCTTGTATACATTAGAAACCTTCTTTGGCAATACAGCAATGCTGTTCTGGCAAAACCTAGTTCTGCCACTTCCCTTCTCCCATTCTGTCTCCTGGTGACCTGGTACCTTTTAGCCACACCCCAACAGGCTCCCCTCCACCTCTCAACTCTCTGAAAAATGGACTGGACCCTATTGGGTCATTCTTATCACTCCCTCAGTGGCCCACCTTGAGGGCATCCCATATTGGGTTCATAACTCCCATTCATTCATTCATACCGGGGATTGAACTCAGGGGCACTCGACCACTGAGCCACATCCCCAGCCCTATTTTGTATTTTAGTTAGAGACAGGGTCTCACTGAGTTGCTTAGTGCCTTGCATTACTGAGGCTAGTTTTGAACTCACAATTCTCCTGTCTCAGTCTCCCAAGCCTCTGGGATTACAGGCATGTGGCCACTATGCCCGACCATAACTCTCACTTAAAATGGTTTTCTCTGCCCTTTTATACAGTGACACCCACAGGCCCTCTCAAGCTGCATTTCTCTAAGGCCAGAACCCCCAATCTTCCTCTGGGCTCTGAGGACCACAAGAACACTGCAGAACCATGAGTACCATCCTTCCCTTTTTCATTTTAGCCCTCCTCCCTTATTCTTCACTCATCTCCCAAGGGTTCTGCTACTAGGGATTATCATTCCAATTTCAAGGAGATTTACAGCAACTTGCTGAAACCATGCTAACTATACAATCCCAGCTTGATTCTTTAGCTGCTGTGGTTCTGCAGAATCGAAGGGGACTTGATCTTCTTATGGCTGAAAAAGGCAGAGTTTCTGTACCTACAGAAGGAATGCTATTTTTATGTCAATCAATCTGGTATATTAAAGAAGAAGATAAAACAACTGCAACAGAACCTTGAACATCAGAAACAACAGCTCTCCTCTGCTGAAGGATGGCAGCTAAGTAACCCCCTTCTCCAGTGGGCACTTCCTTTCCTGACCCTTCTCCTTGTCATAGGCCTTCTCTTAATGCTTGCCCCCTGCATCATTAGATTGGTTCAAGACAAGATCCAAAAAATCCCTAATCAAACTATAAGCCAGCTTTTGTTACAGGAATACCAATCCTTCACCAAAAATTGGGGCACTGGGGAGAGCATTCCACCACCACTCAACCTCTGTCAGTCCCAAATGACATCCTACATCTGTAATGAGGGATTCAAATGACACCCTTCCCCAGCAGGAGCAGTTATAGAAGATTGGCCTAAGTCCCTGTTCCCTAAGGGGCCCAGTGGAAAAAAAAAAAAAAAGAAGGGAGGAAGGTCCTCACTTAGCATCTAGATGGCCATTTTAAGGAAAATGTTTCACTTTCCTGCCCAAGGGCCTTTCTAAGAAAGGCTTACCTCCCCCTTATACCAACCCAACCTTTAACCTCCCGCAATAGGACCTGCTGGGCTCTGATTCCTGAGCCTGCCCCCTAAAAGTCCTGGAACCCAAGCCTGTTTTTCCTCTTTCTCCTATGGCCTTTATTTGTCAGCTCTGACAAATAAACTCTCTTGTGTATCTCTTCTGTATCATCTTTCATTTCTCACTTACACATTCCTTGTTCCTTGCTTTCCCTTCAGTGTCCACCTATAATTAAAACATTAATTTAAGAAAAGAGAGGGGAATTGTATCTTAATGGTAGAACACCCGTGGGTGTTCTGTCTCTGTCTCTGTCTCTGTCTCTCTCTGTCTCTCTCTCTCTCTCTCTTTCACACACACACACACACACAGTTTCAAAGAATAGAAGTTGAAGTTCAGAACTGAAAATTAACAAGCCTGGATGCCCTATTTTAACCCCTTTTTTACTGTTTTAAAATAAAAACAAATTGCACTATCCTCCAGTCTTTCTGATCGATTAATTCAAATTTTATCTCAACTAGGCCAACATTTAGGTACTAAAGCTCAGGCAGGATGCCATCAAAATCCATTAAAAATGGCTGTCTTCCCAGCAGTGATAGAGATGCAAATTCCCCTTAACAATCAAATCCAACCTTGAATTAATTAATATCTCTGTTGGTGTCTGTTTTATTTTTAAGTCATATAGTTTTCACTGGCTCAGTTTCTAGCATTTGTAATTCCATTTGGCACCCTTCAGCAAGTATTTAGTCTGCCCTACTTGCAAAAGTATTTGCCATTTTGGTTCCATTTATTTCTTGTCACAGGATATGACTGTGCACAAATACACCCCAGTCACCAAAAATACAGCAACATGCACAGCACACAGAACAAACACCAGAGGATTTTTTTTTGTACTAAGTATTGAACCCAGGGGTGCTCTACTATTGAACTATATCCCCAATGCTTTTCATTTATTTTGAGATAGGATCTTGTTAAAGTGCCCAGGCTGGCCTGGAACTCAAAGTCCTCCTGTCTCAGACTCCTAAGTTACTGGGAGTTTAGATGTGTGCCATTATGCTAGGTACCCAGCCAAAAGAGGTTCTTGAGGGAAGGAAACATGCAAAGCTTTGTGTAAACCAGGCTCATGTATTTCTTATTTACTTTAGTGCCTATTTCCCAGGGAGGAACATGGCATATCATAAAAGTTCAGGAAATGTTGACAAAGGAATGTAGAATTGTCTAAGTGCTGTTAAGAAGAGGACCCTAAACTGAGATCCAAGGGAATTAAATTCTAGCTGTTAACTAGAGTTTCTCCTCAAACAAATCACTTACACTCTCCATATCTTATTTTCTCCATGTGAAAATGAAGGGTTTGGTTAATTTTGTTGTTGTTTTGTTGTTGTTGTTGTTTGTTTTGGATGATTTATTAAATTGCTTCTGACTAGGGCTGGGGATGTGGCTCAAGCGGTAGCGCGCTTGCCTGGCATGCGTGCGGCCCGGGTTCAATCCTCAGCACTACATACAAACAAGGATGTTGTGTCCGCCGAAAACTAAAAAATAAATATTAAAAAATTCTCTCTCCCTCTCTCTTTAAAAAAAATAAATAAAATAAATAAATAAATAAATAAATTGCTTCTGACTGAAATTTTATGAATTTTACATGCTTTTCTTTTCTTTTTTTTTTTTTTTTTTGTACCAGATGATTGAACCCAGAGGTGCTTAACCACTGAGCTACATCCCTGGTCCTTTTTATTTTTTATTTTGAGACAGGGTCTCACTAAGTTGCTTAGAAACTTGCTAAATTGCTGTTGTTGGCTTTGAACTTGTGATTCTCCTGTCTCAGCCTCCTGAGCCTCTGGGATTACAGGCATGAGCCACTGTGCCTGGCTACATGCTATTTTAAAGTGAATAATATTTCAAATTTCCAAGTAACTAAATTTAGATTGCTATGAGAAATTTGTTCTAAATCCTTGAATAACTTGTTGGCTATTGCCTGTGAATCAGAGTACATCTATCCCTCAGGTCATCCCTCCTAGACATGGTAAACAGCTAAATATGCTACTCAAAGTTCTGTTGCCTGGGAATATATCCCTTCCCCATCATCTTTTAGGGCAACTCCGTGGTTGGGTTGTAGTGCTACAGCCATTCACTTTCAGATGGTGCCAGCCTAACTCTGCAAAGTTATGTGTATACCAGGCTCATGTATTTCTTTTTTTTTTTTTTTTTTTAATCTTTAGTCATTTGGTACTAGGTAACTCATCATATGGCTATGGGTGTGGATTGAGGGAGGGGCTGTGGTATGGCAAGGGGAAGCTGTGGGACAAGAGTCTAAACCACCTGCTCATCAAGCTAACTCTTGCCTCCAGAGCCCTTCTAGGACCCATCCAATATATACACCTTCTATAAGATGATGGAATTGTACTTGGCACACCAGACTTTATGGCCAGGTAGAGCAGGTAACGCTCAGTTTGTGATGGGTAGCCTGTGTCTTATCCTCATCTGGTCAGGCTCCAGTAGAACTCATCAGCAAAGCAGGAGATACTTGTCCAAAGGAGAGCTTCTAGCAAAATAGAGAATCGAGGTGAACAGGGAAGCCATCTCAACAGGCATCTACTAGATCCTCAAGAACTCCTGTCATTCTCCTTTTAGTACTGCCTTTTTCTAGCCCCTGCCTCAGGTGGTTAGGCCTCTTCTATAGTCTTTTCCTTATGAATTGGGGTTCGAGCCACTAAACCTCTTCAATCTAAGGATTTGGGGATTTGAGAAGAAGCAATGCTGAGCCAAAGTAATGAGTCTACAGTGATGGAATTTTGAGTATCAATAAATGAACTTTTGGAGTGTGTTCACTAACCTTCTCCCTCTCAAATCACACCTTGGTAAGTGACTGCCAACTATTCTGCCCAATATCTTCTGTCTTGCAGTTGTGGGAGGAGCCAAGTTTCCTCTTAAATGGACTCCCTTTGAATATTCAATACCTCCTACTTACTCCCCGCTCCTTATATTATACTTCCACAACCAGTGGCTCATGCGAATCTTTCAAATCAATCCTGAGGGAAGCAGAGGACATCCAGCAATAAAAGAGAAACTAAACCCATCAAATAAATTAAGTACTTACATGGAATATTTCATTAAAATTCAGAGTAAATCTGAATTCACTATGTGTATGTATACATATAGATTTCCCAGAATCACCCAGGCAACCAGATAGAATGTTGGACTTCAAAGACACAATGGTCTTGTCATTCTTCACAGGAAGTTAATTAGCTTCTTTCCTGCAGAACACTACTAAGATGATGATTGGTAATGTCTCAACTCCTGCTCAGCTATAAGTCATAATTAATAATTAGGCTCTTTCTCTGGTAACTGTCATTCCTTGACTGCTGAGCAATCGCCTATCATTAATGACTGTTGTACTTCACCAGGGAGCAGGCATGTTTCCAATGACCTCCAGGCATCCACAGGAAGTTTAAACTGTTCTAATCACTGCAAGTCTCTAGCAGACCCATACCCTCCCTAGCCTAACATTGTTATCCAAATAAAATTTCCTTAAAGCAACAGAATAATCACAAAAGGGTGGAATGGAGTTGATAGACTAGTGTGTGTGTGTGTGTGTGTGTGTGTGTGTGTATTGTCCTTTCTTTAAGTACTAGGTAGTTAGGTTCCTTATCTCTTTTAGGCTGCCTCTCTGAGGTTATTTCTTTGTCCACCAGCAAGGGGTGTTCGCTGAAGCACAGGACTCTTGATAACTGCCCTAATTCATCTACTTCAACATTGTCCAAATGAAGCCCACCAAGAAAAGAATAGAGTCATTTTTATTTCTATTGGTGATCTAAAGATTGCATAAGTATAAAGAATAGACAGAGGGGCTGCTGGGGTTGTGGCTCAGTGGTAGAGCACTTGCCTAGCATGTATGAGGCACTGGGTTTGATTCTCAGCACCACATATAAAGAAAAGAATAAAATAGAGTTTCACCAAATCTAAAAAACATTTATAGAAAAACAATGGATAGACCAGGCATGGTGGTGCACACCTGTAATCCTTGCTACTCAGAAGGCTAAGGTAGGAGGATTGTAAGTTCTGAGTGAAGCCAGTGGGGCAATTTAGCAAGACCCTATCTCAATATAATTTTTAGCTAGCAGCAGAACACTTGCCTAGCATGCATGAGGCCCTGGGTTCAATCCACAGCATCAAAAAAAAAAAAAAAAAAAAAAAATAGGATCAGTCAAAAGTTAAGCAAACTGCTATGATTATAGATCATGAGAATTATTTATATTTTGGGGTCTTTCTTTTTTTTAAATTTTTTGGTTTTTAGTTGTAGTTGGACACAATACGTTTAAATTTTGTTTATTTTTATGTGGTGCTGAGGATCGAACCAGTGCCCCATGCATGGTAGGCAAGTGCTCTGCAGCTGAGCCCCAACCTAAGCCCCTATTTTTGGGTCTTTTTGCATACCTCATATTTATCTAATGTAAATCACACAATGACCTTTGGCACTTTTTAAAAACAGTATCCCTATCTCAGTTTCTTACTTGATTGCAAGGGTGGCAAATATATGGGACTTTTCCACCACTTCCCATTCCCAAGTTCATACCAGATAGTGCTAGTTAATCTTGGCAATCTTTGTCACTGAATTTGGAAGTATTCCCATTTATTTTTCAATCTAGACCTCTACACAACCATGTCAATAGATCAGACTGTCACCTGAGATGAAGCTCATTTTTCATTTGTGTTCTTATCTTTTTTTTTTTTAACAATATCTTCATTTTGTTTTTATGGGGTGCTGAGAATTGAACCCAGTGCCTCACGCATGCTAGGCGAGCGCACTACCACTTGAGACACATCCCCAGCCCCATGTGTTCTTATCTTAAGAGGTCATATGATGCATTGTCTTAGTCAAGGAACAGGGATAGCAAGGAGTAGAAACTGATTCAAACTAACTCAAGAAACAGAGATTTATTAAGAATACAACAGACACCAGGCACAGTGGCACACACCTGTAATCCCAAGGACTTCGGAAGCTAGGCAGAAAGATCACAAGTTCAAGGCCAGTTTCAGCAACTTAGTGAGATCCTGTCTGAAAATAAAAAATAAATAGGCCTGGGATGTGGCTTAGTAGTAAAACACCCATTGGTTCAATTCCCAGTACTGGAAACAAGAAGATGAAGAATACAACATATCACATTACAGATGTCTGGACTATGAAGTATAGCCAGGCCACAGGGTGATCGAAACTGAAATTGGCAAACAGGGACTGAGATTGTTTGCTCAACCCCTGTATGAGTCAGGGTTGTTCAGAGAAACAAAACCAATAGGATGGGTCAATCTATCTGTCCACCTGCCTCCCTATCTATCTATCTATCTATCAATCTATCTCATATTCAGAAAGAAACTATGTGTTTATGGAAATTGGCTCTTGCAATTATGGAAACATGAAAAGTCTCATGATCTGCCATCTGCAGTCTGGAGAATCAGGAAACCCGGTAGTGTAATTCAATCTTAGTCCAAAGGCTTAAGAACCAGAGCACTAGAAGGTGTAATTCCCAGTCCAAGTCCAGAGGCCTGAGAACCTATAGGGGAGTAAGAGCTGTCTAATTACAAGAGATAAATATGTCAGCTTCAGAAGGGAGAGGGAGAATTTGCCCCTCTTCTGCCTTTTTGTTCCATTTAGATTATCAACACATTCTTTGATGCCCATCCACCTTGATGAGTGTGGTTCTTTTTTACTGAGTCCACTGATTCAAATGCTAATCTCTTCCAGAAGCATTCTCATTCATATACCGGAAATACTGTTTTACTTTTTTATTAGATATCTGGGCATCTCTTAGCCCAGTCAAGTTGACACATAAAATTGACCGCTAAAACCACATAGTCTTTTTTTCCGTGCTTCTCTCTCTATCTCCTCTTCCTTTTGACTACTGACTTCCACTTTCTACTTAACATGCCATCCCAGATCCATTCTATACATTATTAGTTCAAATATGCACATAATTCTCTAGTTCTCTCTCTCGAGAGCCTGAGTCTATAATTGAAAATTCTCAAGAAACCAAATCTGAGCTATGGCGGGGAGGTGCTTCTAGGGAGTCAGGTGTCTACTTTGGGTTCAGTTAGCTATGGTTGGAGATATGGAATCATGTTGTAAAAAGGACTATTTCTTCCGGAGCTATGAACATGCCAGGCTAAACCTGAAGAAGGTGGGTTATGGTAGATTAATTGACTAATCCACTCACATTGTTTCTCTTATTTATCCTCCATGATTACAGTTGCCAGATATAATTCAGGAGGTCCAATTAAATTTGAATTTCAGATAAAATATGAATATTTGTTGACACGTAAAATTTAAAAATTATCCATTATTTATTTGAAATTCAAATTTAGCTAGCTATCCCATATTTTTATTTGTTAAACCTATCTCTGAGTCCTGTCTTTTTTAAAAAAAATATTTTAAGTTGTAGATGCACATAATAACTTTATTTAGTTATTTTTTATGTGTTGTTGAGGATTGAACCCAGTGCCTCACATGTGCTAGGCAAGCACTCTACCATTGAGCCACAACCCCAGCCCTGAGTCCTTTCTTTTTTAATTTTTTTTGGTTTTTTTTGGTACCGGGGATTGAACACAAGGGCGCTTAACCACTGAGCCATATTCCCAGCCCTTTTTATAAATATTTTATTTAGAGACAGGGTCTTACTGAGTTGCTTAGAGCCTCACTAAGTTGCTGAAGTTGGCCTTGAAATTTCCATCCTTCTGCTTCAGCTCCTACAGCTGCTGGGGTTATAGGCATGTGCTATCACACTCGGAAAGTCCTGTCTTTTTATTAAAAAAGAATATTGGTGTATTATAATTGTACACACTTGTGGAATTTATTGTGATACATTTGTATATGGACATAGCATAAACTGGTCTATTTCATTCCCCGTTACCTCCCTTTTCACTCCCTTCCTCCTGCCCCTGATCCTCTTTCTGTACCTGGATCCTGTCTTAAACTTGCCCTTTGAGCTGGTGCAGTGAATTTACTTATTTGTTTGTTTGTTTATTTATTTACTGTGGTTCTGGAGATAGATCCCAGGGCCTTGTGAATGCTAAGCAAGTGCCCTACCACTTAGTTACACCCCCAGCCCCAGTGAATTTTTTTTTCTAGAAATTCAGTAGTTGTTACCCTTAATGTATAGGTAAAAATCCTAAAGTAGAATGTCTCTGGCTAACAAATTCAGCTTAACCACAGCAATAGTCTGAGTTTAGCTAGGAGTGGTGCACAGCTGTAATCCTAGTGACTTGGGAGGCTGAGGCAGGAGAATCACGAGTTTGAGGCCAGCCTGGTCAAATTAGCAGACTCTGTCTCAAAATAAAAAGAAAAAAGGGCTAAGGATATAGCTCAGTGGTAGAGTACCCTTGGATTCAATCCCCAGTACGAAAAAAATCATCTGAGTTTAGAATATTGCGTGTTTTACTCTTATTGGTTCTTTGTTTATGAAAGCTTAATTTTTCCCTTTCTGACTGATTTTAGTTGAGATTTTTTTTTTCATGTAGGTTCTCTTTTCCACAAAATAGAAGCTATTTGAGGGTAAAGTCTAACCAATGTTAATATTATGTATGTCCCTGTTTAATAAGCTTTTTTGCTGCTGTGACTAAAGGATCTGACCAGAACAATATTAGGGAAGGAAAAGTTTATTTGAGGGCTCACAGTTTCAGAGATCTCAGTCCATCAATAGATGGCTCCATTTCTTGGGGCTGGAGGTGAGGCCGAACATCATAGTGGAAGCTAATTTGTTTGCCAGAGGGAGGCAGGTCACATGATGATCAGAAAACTTAGAGAGACTCCACTCACCAGATACAAACTATATACTCCAAAGTTACGCCCCCAATGCCCACCTCCTCCAGCCACACCCTACCTGCCTTCAGTTACCATTCAGTTAATCCCTCTCTATTAGGGGATCAATTCACAGATTGGGCTAAGGCTCCTACAGCCGAATCATTTCTCCTCTAAACCTTCTTGCATTGTCTCACACATGAGCTTTTGGAGGACACCTAATATCTAAACTGTAGCATTTCCTCAATAGAGTATTTAGAGCATCATGAATATATAAATAAGTGTTAAATTTCAAAAATATTACTTTCTAGGTAGAGTTTTTTTTTCCAAAAGTAGTTGGAGTTGCAGTTTCTGGGGTTGGAGCTCTTGGGCAGGGTTTGTTTAGGGTTTTCAGGACAACTCATTTCTCTTTAATAACCAAAAGAAACAGAACTGATTATAAAAGAGTGATTCACTCATAAGTGGCTGGTTGAGACCCAACAAGCCAATACAAAGGTACTACTAAGTGGTAAATTGTGGATTCTATTTAGACTTGAGTCTTAAGAGGGGTGCCCTTAAACTGAAATCTTGGGAACAAGCTTCATGTTCATGTGCGCTTGCAAAGAGAGGGAGACAGAGATGAATAGGATTTAAAAACAGATTCTAGTCCATTTACCCAACCAGTAAAATGGATGAGGACCATAGAGCTGTCTCACCTACTCATTCACAGATTGTACAGAGAGTGTGTAAAACATGCATCTCCCTCCAAGGCAGTGACCTTACCCACTAGTGAATTGTAATCTAATGCACATTAAAATCTGTACAGATTAGATGCAAGGAATGGAGTGTGAAAGGACAATTTCTTCTTTAATGTCACCCACCTCATATTTTTCTATTAATCTTAGTTATTTCTAAGACAATATCAAACTTCACCAAGAGTATTATCCTCATCGGGCTGTCATAACAAAATACCACAAACTAGATGGCTTAAACTACAAAAATTTTTTGTCTCACATTTCCAGAAGCTAGAAGTCTAAGACCAAGGTGTCTGGAAGGCCATGCTCCCTCTGAAGATGCTAGAGAAGGATTTGTTCCAGCTTTTCTCCTAGCTTCTGGTATAGTTCCTTGGTCTGGGGGAGCTTAACTCCAATATTCACATGGCATTCTCGTCTATGTGCATGTCTGAATCCAACTATCCTTTTTGGTAATATTGAATTACTAAGTAATACTGTTAATATTGGATTAGGGGCCTATTCTGTTCCAGTATGACTTCATCTTAACTAATTATCTATATCAACACAGCTTTTAAATTAGGTCACATTCTGAAAATACTGGGGGTTAGAATTTCAACATATGAATTGGTGGGGGATGCAATTCAACCGATAACACCAAGGTATTCCATCACCCTAAAACCACATACCCCTTGCAGCACCTCTTTGATTTTTTCCTCTTATTTGAGTAATTTTTTATAATGTTTTTTAGTTGTAGTGATTCCGTATATTTATTTTTTATGGGGCACTGAGGATTGAACCGAGTGCCTCACACATGAGAGACAGGCGGTCTACCACTGAGCTACAGCCCCAGCCCCTTATTTGAGCACTTTTTACAAGTGTTTTCAATATGGGATATTTGATTGGCAGACATTCAAAGGCTTTCTATGATCAAATAAAGCTTACTTCATACTATCTATGATGCAAAAGAGGTGTACAACAAAATGTGAGCTTTAGAAAAAGTGAACGCAAAACATGACATATCTCTAGAACTTATGAGATGTCATGATCACAAATATATATATTTTCCTTCCTGTCCAGCATCCAGTCTAGTTAATGAACAGGACAGGAGTTCTTTAGGAGACTGGTTGTAATATAAAAGTGGTTTAAAGCTCCAGAGAACCATAAATCTCTATTTTAGACTTTTATTGTTTGTTTCATAGTAACAGTGATAAAAAAGAGAAGTGACTTGAATTAAAGTATAGTACTCTTGGCTGGTTTGCTGGCAGCCCACTAGCCTGAAACTAGCATATGAGCCTGCTAAGTTTCCAGCTTACCTGCATTTAACTTTTAAAGTGTCTATGTAATATGTTCTTATTGTTTCCTATAGTAACCACAAGAGATCAGCACAGATAGCTTTATTTTAGACAGTTCCACTTTGTCATCTCTAATCCTTCAATGAAACTAAGGTTTACAAGAGACTTGTTTACACAATAGCAATATCTTCCTTTTTCAAACAAATATCACTTTCAGAAGTTGACAATCTTTATTATAATGGCATATTATATATGCTGTTAGTTCTGTAGTACTTAAGAATTTTACTTAACCTTTTTCTAAGCATCTTAATATCATTTAGATGAACATGTAGAAATTAAAAGCAAGAAGCTTAATAACATTCTTCTTCCAATTTGTAGCCAAGCAATTTGACATTGATTTTTCTCATTTCCCAAAATGGCAGAGAAAGTCTATTTATGATAGATACAGTCAATTCTAAGTATTTCTAGGGATAAATATTAGAGTCATAGATTACCATGTGCCCTAATTTCTTCTTTGTATTTTTCTAGTTACCTGCTTTTTGGTAATTTCAATACAATATTCAAAAATAGTCCATTTTGCTGTGAAAGGATGAAAATAAGGGGACAGATTGATGAGAGAGAATATATGCAAATTTTTAATTATCAAATAATTTCTATTGTTCAGAGAAAAAGAACTATATTATTTCTGTTTTATTTCTATGTGAATTACTTACTTTTTAAAAATTTTATTTATTTATATGCAGTGCTGAGGATCGAACCCAGGGCCTTGCACGTGCTAGGCGAGCACTCTACTGCTGAGCTGTAACCCCAGCCCCTATGTGAATTATTTATATATGACAGATTAATGTCAATTTATTTCCTGATCTCATTCAGCAATCTTTCCAATGTGTTATTTTGATTCAACCACGTAAGTGGATAATTCTAAACAAGTAAAACTCTGAAACTTCTCAAATGTAAGTTATAATTAGCCATTGTTTATTTGAAATATGCCTCATTCTATGCATTATATAAATAATTGCAAAACTAATTAATCATGCTTAACCTTTGTTGTCTAAGTGCAGCACAGGAATAATTTTGGGTTGTACGTGGATTACAATTAAGGAGATATTTGGCTGAAGCTTCCACAAAGCTTGTTTTCTACTTCTATGTTCCTTCCTTTGCTATTTTTAATTCTTAGGGGTTGCTCACAGTATGGCAGTGCATCCCACATCTGGTGTTATCACTTCTTTGTTGCCAGTTAAAGATCTATTATCCCCAACACAGTGCCACTGCCACTGACCCCCACCTTTGGTAAAAAGTGGTCTTCTTGTTGAATGAGCATTCTTTTTATTTTTTTTTAAGTTATAGATGGGCACAATATCTTTATTTATTTTTATGTGGTGCTGAGGATCGAACCCAGTGCCTCACACATGCAAGGCAGGCACTCTACCACTGAGCTACAGCCTCAGTCCCTGAATGAACATTCTTTACCTCTTCACATGTCTTCCCCACAAGAGGGTGGGAATTGAGGATTTGTAAGCATCGTTTCAGGTCCATGCTTATATAATTTCATGCAGAAAATATACAAGAGAAATATTTGAATTGTGACCTTTTAGCACTTTCTAAAAAAAAAAAAAGGTAATGGATTTTTAGAAAGGGTTGTACTGAATAAAAGGAACAAAATATAAGTCATTTCATTCCCATAGCTATAAGAAAAGTATGAGTTTTGTAGGTGAATGTAAAGAAGATGGAGTTAAGCCAGGCACAATTGTGCACACCTAGTGACTCAGGAGGCTGTGGCAGGAGTATCTCAAGTTCAAAGCCAGCCTCAGCAACTTAGCAAGATCCAGTCTCAAAAGAAAATGGGCTGGGGATATAGCTCAGCTGTACTGGGTTCAATCCCCAATACCCAACATTTAAAAAGAGAGAGAGAGAGAGAGAGAGAGAGAGAGAGAGAGAAGAAGAAGAAGAAGAAGAAGAAGAAGAAGAAGAAGAAGACGACTATGACAACAACAATGATGGAATCAAAAGAAAGAGGATAGAACTGGCCTGAGAAGGAAGAGCCACACTTGAAACTGGCTTCAGAATGCTCCCTGAAGAAGGGAAATGTAAGGAAGCAATGGGAAGACAACTAGGATCCTCTTACTGAACAGATTTTTAAAATGGAGAATGGGAGAAAAGGTAGTAGAGTATCATAAGAGATGAGCCTGCAGGAAGGCCAGGAAGTCAAAATTTGAGACTCTTTTACTTAAATCAAGATATTTATGAGAAGCTTTAAAGATTAAAAATTGGAGTGATAGGGCTTCTGTTTAAAAAGTATTAATTAGCCTAGGCAATTTCAATGGTCAATTTTCTCCTCTTCCGTCTTTCCTTCCTAAAATTCTCTGACTTATGCTACATATATTTTATTACATATTTTATACTGGTTTTATGTGTGAAGCCCCTATTAATGCACTTAGAAATGTGCACATTGAATGAGTTCCAAATATTCTGTAGACTCCTACTCTGTAATTAAGTGTGGTTTAAAAAGGAACATACATACACATGCAGATAACTTGTTCTTAAAATGTCATTATCATTGGTTGTCACTGGAAGTTAGTCATTTTTATTAGATATTAATATACACAGCTTTTAAAGTATTACATGTCTCTAAGTTCAAAATGGAAAAGACAATAGAACTTAGATTATTTGACTTTTTCTACCAAGAGATATGTTGAATTTCAACTGAAAGCTACACAACTTCGACCTTTGCTATTTTCCAGGCTAGCTCTGATTAGTTCTGAAATCATCTTAAATTACAAAGTCAGATTAAACAATAAAATTTTGATTTTGATTTAAAAATTTAACTTTAGATGCTTTTATACATGAAAAAAACATTTAAATGAAACAAATGCAATAAATTTGAGAAAGAAGAAATTTAAACATAATATTTAGATGATTGTTATAAAGGTGTCATAGTTAGATATGAGGAATCCCCCAAAAGCTCATATGGGAGACAATGCAAGAATTTTCAATGGTGAAATGTTCAAATTTGAGAAGTATAGCCTAATCAGTGGATTAATCCACTAAAATGGATTAACTAGGTGGTCACTGTAGGCAGGTAGGGTGTGACTGGAGGAGGTAGGTCACTGGGAGCTTGCCTTTGGAGTTTATATTTTGTCCCTGATGAGCACAGGTCTCTCTCTTTGTTTCTGGTTGCAATGCCCTGAGCTGCTTTCTTCTGCCAAACCCTTTTTCCATGATGTTCTGCCTCACTGGGGGCCAAAAGCTATGGATTTGGCTGGCCATGGACTAAACCTCTAAAATTGTGAGCCAAAATAAACTTTTCCTCCTTTAAGTTGTTCTTGCCAGGTCGTTTGAGCACAGTGACAAAAAGTGAACTAAAACAGAAATTGGTTTATGAACCATGTGGTTTAGAAACCTGTGGATCTAATTTGCAAGGGAAGAATTTATTTATTTATTTTGGTACTAGAGATTGAACCCAAGGGTGCTCAACAACTAAGCCACATCCCCAGCCCCATTTTTTTTCTATTTTGAGACAGGGTCTCACTAAGTTGCTTAGGGCCTCACTAAGTTGCTGAGGCTGGCCTTGAACCTGTGATCCTCCTGCCTCAGCCTCCTGAGTCACTGCGATTACAGGCATGTGCCACCATACCTGCCAAGGGGGAGTAATTTTGAAAAGTTTAGAGATACAAGCTGGAAAAGCTTTAGAATGTTGTAAGCAGTGTTTAGTGTGAAATTCTGGAGGGAGCTCAGAAGACCAGAATACTGATAGGATTGCAAACAGTAAAGACTTGGCTAATGAGGTTTCAGAGGAGGACTCTATTGGAAATTGGGCTAGAGGTCATTTATGTTACATTCTGGCAAAGAAGTTCTCTACATTTTCCCCATGTCCTGAGACTTTTTGTGAGATTGAATTTAAAGGTGATATACTAATTAATCTGGTAGAGGAAATTTGAATGAAGCACAGCATTCAGGGGGTGGGCATGGATATTGCTGGTGGCTTTTAGCCAAGTTTACTGTGATATTTAGGAGCAGAAAGTAGAGCAGAAAGATTCAAAAAGTTTGCTTTTTGGCCAGAAAAGTGTGAGTAAAACTGGGGTTAAGGAAGACATGATTAAAACGATTATAGCCACTAAAGAGATGCTAAGTACTTTACCCAGAAACAATAGGAAAGATGGCTTGAGGGCCTCTCAGGAATTGGCAAGAACAATACTCATCTCAGGTTCAAGGGTAAATTTAAAAATTCCTTTGAGAAGAGACCTGGGGGCACCTTGTTTTCACAGGGTGACCTAAGAGGTTGTTTCACTGTGATTAGCCACCCAGGCACACAGAGGCTGCTGCAGTCCTGGTCCCAGGAGGTTTGTGTGTTGCTTGAGATGGTGGTGGATCTTGGTGTCAACCACCTGGTGCTAGTTTTTCAAGAATGCAAGATGCTAGAATTAGGGAGTCATAGAGGCTTCCATTGAGATTTCAAAGGAAGGCCAAGGAAGCCAAGAAAAGTGTATGAAGGTCAGAGCCCATTGCAGGCTGCCCCTGAAAGGGTGATGCATGAAGATGTGAGAAGGAAGCCAAACCTGAAGTGGAGACCCCTAAGATTAAGAGATGCCAGTAATATGTAATATATTTTGAGGAAAGCTGTAGGAATCAAGCAGAGATAAGCCAAGAGAGAAACCATGTGGACTGCAACCAGCAGGACCGTAGGGGCAGAGCTACACAAGCCCTTTGGAGCAGACATCATGATGTCCCATGCCCCAGATGCTGAATATGGAGCTATAGGACTTGTGTGCCTAGCTGGATATCAGTCTTGCTTTGGTCTCATCTGTTGTTTCTATGCCCTTATTTACCCCTTGTGGAATGGAAATGTTGTCTATACCAATATGTATTGGATATATGTAACTTGCTTTTGATTTTTGCAGGGGAAGAACAAAGAGTATGCCTTGAATCTCAAAAGAGATTTTTTTTTTTAAGAAAGAGTGAGAGAGAGGAGAGAGAGGGAGAGAGAATTTTTTTTTTAATATTTATTTTTTTAGTATTTGGCGGACACAACATCTTTGTCTGTATGTGGTGCTGAGGATCGAACCCGGGCCGCACGCATGCCAGGCGAGCGCGCTACCGCTTGAGCCACAACCCCAGCCCCTCAAAAGAGATTTTTGACTTGGATTTTTGGGCAATGCTGGAACTGTTTAGACTATCAGGACTCTTGGAAATGGACTATTTTTTTTTTCAGTACCAGGGATTGAACCCAGGGGCACTTAACCACTGAGTCACATCCTCAGCCCCCTTTTTTTCATATTTTATTTGAAGACAGGGTCTTATTGAGTTGCTTAGGGCCTAAGTTGCTGAGGCTAGTTTTGAACTCAGCCTCCGAAGCCACTGGGATTACAGGCATGCACCACCACGCCCAGTGACTAAATGTATTTCACATTGTGAAGTTGGTATGAGCTTTTGAGAGCCAGAAGCAGGATATTATGGTTTAGATATGAGATTTTCCTCAAAAGCTTAAGTATAAGACAATGCAAGAATTTTCAGAGTTAATATGATTAGATGATGAGAGTTGTGACCCAATCAATGAATTAATCCATTGATATGGATTAATTGGGCAGTAACTGTTGGCAGATAGGATTTGCTGGTGGAGGTAGGTCACTGTGAGCATGCCTTTGGGGTAATATTTTTGTCCCTGGTGAGTGGGCTCTTTCTGCTTCTGATTACCATGTCAGAGCTGCTTTCTGCAGCCACGCCCTTCTGCCATGATGTTCTGCCTTACTTTGGGCCAAAAGCTATGGAATCAGCTGGTCAAAGACTAAAGAGACCATGAATCAAAATAAACTTTTCTTCCTGTCAAGTCTTTTAGTCACAGTGATACAAAAGCTCATTAAAACATAAGGTATTATTATTTTCTAGATGGAATAATGGTTTTGTGTTTGTACATTTTTAAAAGTTATCTTTTAGAGATACAAATGGATAATAAAGTCTAATTGAAAAAAGATTGGCTATGTCATGATAATTGTTTAATCTGAGTAACAATTATATGGAAGTTCAGTATGTTACTTGCCCTACTTTTGCATATATTTTAAATTATTTCATGATAATTTAAAATTTCATTATAACTTTTGCTTCTATTTGTGTATTTTTAAAAGATCAGGCTTTTCTAATTCAAAATAATTTGTAATTTATTCCTTTTCAGTTTGTATTTTTAAAATAGCTAATACCAGTAAGAAATTCAAGTCTACAGCTCCCACGATGCTTTTTATATGGGGGGATGTGGGGAAGTTGAACCCAGGAGCTTGTACATGCTATGCAAGTGCTCTGCCACAGAGCTGCATCTTCAGCCCTTTTTATTTTTATTTATTTATGTAAAGCAGAAAGGGGTGCATGAGATCATGGAACAAGAATGAGGTACCAAAAGGAGGTTTATTTGGGGGTGCTTCCAGTGAGGTTCACTGGTCCCGTGAAAGGGTAAGGGCCTGGGAAGTTGCAAGCGGGAAAGGCAAGAACAATGCTAATAAGGGAAGCTGGAGGTAGGAGGGCCTAGTGATTCTGCAACCTGTACACTTGGAAAAATGAGAAATTATACCCCATTTGAGTCAAATGTATGATATGTCAAGATCATTGTATTGTCATGAGCAACTAATAAAAAAGTAAAAAATAAAAAATAAGAATCAAGAAAGAGAATATGAAAAAAGAAAAAAAATTAAAAATAAATTGTAGCTATGGATAGCAGGTTGGCTGAGCTGAGTTTAGGGGGATCATGTTTGTCCCAGTTTGGTCAGGGCTATTGAATTGACAGGGTAATTGCTTCCGTGGGTGGGAATAGGGGTGGGGGGGTTGAGGGGGTTGGGGGATTGGGGGTTGAGGGATTGGGGGATTGGAATGGGGTGGTGGGGGGGTCCCTTGCCATGTCTGCTTTTGATTGGCCATTTCGCATCTCCTTAGTTAGGTGGAAAGTCCCCACCCACAGCCACCATGAAAGGGGACGGAAAGGGAAGCCTCCCGACCTAACAATTTATTTTTTGAGACAGGGTCTCATTAAGTTGCCTAGGCTGGTCTCATGTTTGTCATCCTCCTGCCTGAACCTTCTGAGTAGCTGGATTATACAGCTGTGTACTGCCATGTCTGGACCACAATGCTTTTTTTTTTTTTTTCTAAATGAATGTACTATCTCTTAATACTTTTATGCATAAGCAACAATATCGTGCCACCTATAAATATTATGATTACCTTGTAGGCACACACCTGGGGGAACTATCTATAAAAAGACAGAAGCCATGGAGAGGTAGGATATGAATGAGCATAAGATATCTTTATATACCCCCAGCAGAGTGGGAGAATGGCTCAGACTAATTTATACTCAGGCAGGGGTTTTAATCATAGGAGTGGATTGGGTGATCTGTAAATAATCACCATGCTAATAATAGCTGGTAGTGAGAAGGCAGTATAGCATAAGTGAGCATAAAACCATCATAGATTCAAATCTCAGTTCAATCAGTTACTATATGTGATCTCCCCATCACCACCAGGGATTGAACTCAAGGGCAGTCAACCATGGAGAAGCCACATCCCAGCCCTATTTTGTATTTTATTTAGAGACAGGTCTCACTGAGTTGCTTAGTGCCTCATCATTGCTGAGGTTGGCTTTGAACTCATGATCCTCCTGCCTCAATCTCCCCAGCCACTGAGATTACAGGCATGTGTCATCATGCACAGCACTAGATGAGCTCTTGATATATGTCAGAGTTTGCATATATGATACCCCATGTAATGGGACACTGTTGAGTTTTTTTTTTTTTTTAAATAGCATGTATGGAGTGTGAAGACAGTGTTTGTTAAGTTGATCTTGTTGTTCAGTCCTTGCATGTCTTCAAGGAAATCAAGAAGCATGATTGACCTTTGGCCAACCCTTGGGAATGTCGCCCTCAGAATATTCTTATGTTCCTAGTTGATGATTATGTCTTGTATACCTGGAGCAATGGACCATGCCATTTCAGTCTGTCAGAATTGTTTTGCACATATATTAGCATACTTGATGTGTGTCTGGTTTCATCATTGGAATTCTAAGTTTTAATTGTTATAACTGTCATATAGCATGATGTCTCTATGTGACTGGCTTTCAATAAAAGCCTCAGACCCAAAAACTTGAACAGTTTTCTCTAGGAAGAGACATTCTGCACATGTCCACATAGTTTATTGCTAAAGAGAAAGCATGTCCTGTGTGGCCCCAGATGGGGAAATGATCAAAAACCTGTGCCCAACTTCTGGATTCCTCCTGATACAAATCTTTTTCCTGATACTCTTGATTTATATACTTTTGTTCTAATAAAACTTAGCCATAAATATAGCCTGGTATTGAGTTCTGTGAGTCCTTTTGGTGAATCTGCAAACTTCAGGGTAACCTCAGGACCTTTGAGTCATAAAGAGAATAATTTAATATTCCATTGTGTATATTTTTAATTGCTTTTATTTTTTAAATACATGACAGCAGAATGCATTAAAAGAGAATAAAATCATGGCATTTGCAGGTAAATGGATAGAGTTAGAGAATATAATGCTAAGTGAAGTTAGCCAATCCCAAAACATCAAATGCCGAATGTTTTCTCTGATTGAAGACTGCTGATTCATAATGTGGTGGGGGGGGCATGGGAGGATTAGATGAACTCTAGATACAGTAAAGGAGAAAAGGAGAGGGAGGAGAAGGGAGGGGGCATGGAGGTAGGAAAGACGATGGAATGAGATGGACATCATTACTGTAAGTACATGTATGAAGACATGAATGGTGTGACTCTACTTTGTGTACAACTAGAGATATGAAAAATTGTGCTCTATGTGTAATATGAATTGTGATACATTCTTCTGTTATATATAACAAATTAAAATAAAAAAAATAAAAAGAAGAGACTAAAAAAAAGAGGATAGTTTAATGCCTGATACATTTAGTACATGCTAGCTACTGACATTTAACTTACATTTGTTAGATGTTATATGGAGCAAAGTATACACAACTAGAACATAGACTGGGAATGCATGCATGACTTTGCCTGCTTTTCTCAACTATGCCCTTGGAAGAAGAAGTATAATGTTTCATTAATGGGGAAGTTAAACTATATGACTCCAAGGTTTTCCACTTATCTCTCTTTCCTGCTGATTTAGAGTGGGGAGGTACCACATAGGAAAAATGGGTAAATGAGTGGACCTCCAACTGTGACCTTTTGAGAATGCACACACACAAGGGCAACTCTTTAACCATTTTGAAGGATAACAAAAAGAATGAGCAGAGTTGTTGAGAGTATCTAAGATTAAAACACTTAGACTAATATGGAGCTTCAGGTATAGATGCTGCAGGCTTCACCCTCACTTTAGGTAGCAGTCTATGGAGGCAGTGGTGTTAGAAATAATCATCAGGAGGGGCTGGGGATGTGGCTCAAGCGGTAGCGCGCTCGCCTGGCATGTGTGCGGCCCGAGTTCGATCCTCAGCACCACATACAAACAAAGATGTTGTGTCAAAAAATAAATATTAAAAAAATTCTCTTTAAAAAAAAAAAAAAGAAATAATCATCAGGAATTTTCCCAACATAGCCAGAACCAAATATGCAGAGTGTCTTAGTCCACTCAGGCTGCATAACAAATACCACAAATGGAATGGCTTATAAACAACAAAACTCTATTTCTCACACTTCTGGAGTCTGGGAAGTCCAAGATTAAGGCACCAATTAATTAAGGGTCTGGTGAGGGCTGGCTGTATTGTTGATAGATGGAATCCTTTTGCTGTATCTCACATAGTAGAAATGGTGAATTATTCAGCAGTAATCCCATTCAATAGGGCTCCTACCTTCGTGATCTAATTACCTCCCAAGGGCCCCATCTCCTAATACCATCAGATATGGGATTACATTTCAACCACATGAATTTGGGGGGAACACAAACATTCAGTCCATAGTACAGAGCTATTTCCAACTCAACACAGAACACTACAGAAAAAGAGAATATTAAACTATGAAGATTGTAAATAAATATTTCAAAATAGAACTGGGGGTGTAGCTCAGTGGTAGAATATTTGCCTATCTTGTGGAAAGCCCTGGGTTCAATCTCTAGCACCACAAAAGAATTTAAAAATAAACTTCAGGGGTTGAGGGTGTAGCTCAATGGTAGAGTGCTTCCCTAGTATGTGTGAGGTCCTGGGTTTGATCCCCAGCATCACAAGAATAGACAAACAAATAAATGAATTTCATTAGATTGAGATTTCAATTGAGAGCTAATCCAAGGGAAGGAAGATTCCATCTTTTAATTAATTTCTAGGTTTAGGGGTGCACATGTAATTATGATTTCCATTCAAGTGACCACATCTGAAGTGCCTCATGCCTCAAAAATACAATGATAAACACAATAATAATTGTTACGTATGTCAAGCATTTAATTGCTGCTTTTCAAACAAATTGCCTTCAGGATGGATAGGTATGATATTAACAGTGATCACAAGTGGATTTTCTATTAGTAGAAAAGTGATGGTAAGCATAAAATAGGTGCTATAAGTTTGCTCCTTCATGGTTGGATTTTATTTTTATTGAGCCCTTATTTTTTTGAAGTGCCATAAGGGACAATATGATTGCTCCTTATGTTGCAAATAATGATTATCTCCCTCTCACTGTCATCACTGTCATAAGTCATCATATCACTGTCTGTCACATTATCACTGTATACATCATCCTTGGAATCTACCTTCTGAAAGGACCTGGTAAAACTCTTCATATTACTTGAACTGAAAAGATTTCCAGCATTTTCCTTCTTTGACTCGGAAATATGGACCAAAGTCTCAGAAGTAGTTTTGCAAACAAGGCATTTTTCCCTGTAACATTGACAAGTCTTGGCTAATAGAGGCTTGGCTACCAAGACTGTCTTGCCAATACTTATTGACCTTTTAAGATGACGATGTCTGGGTGCTTTGACCGATTTTCTTAGCCTTAATGGCTTGGATAACAAGATTTGGTTTTGTGGATGAGACAGAAAGTGTGACTTGACTGGTCTGGCTGAAGTCTGTAGACTAGCTGGCCAAGGTAGCCTGACTGGCTTATCTGGATAGGAAGTGCTGACTCGACTGACTATCTTGTGGGCATGGGCTAGCTTATATGACTTTTCTAGGCTATATGTCTTACATGACTTTTCCAAGTGAGATGACCTGAGATATCTTTGGGGACTTGCTGGCTTACATGACTTTTGTCGACTCCGACTGGATTGTCTGAATAACAGTCCTACACAGAATGGTAAGAATGACTTTTCATGAGTTGATGACCTGATTAACTTTTGCTTACTGTGTGGTCTACATAACTTTTTTGCCCCCGAAGATCTGACTAACTTTTCTGCACTGGACGGTATGGATGACTTTTCTGGACTTGAGGGCCCAGATAACTTTTCTATACTGGATAGCATGGAATGTTTTTCTAGACTGCACAAATTTTCTGTCCTGGATTCACTGAATGATGTTCTGGATGGCCAAGCTGACTTGTCTTCAATACATTCGTCCTTGTCCCTGAAATGTAGAAATTTTGGAGTATAACAATTTCAAACAAACAAAAAATCCTACCACTACTATCAGAAAACAAAGAACTATGTCAACTTACACTTTGGATTTTTTTCTCTCTAGTAGAAAAATTGAACAAAGTAAGAATTGAACAAAGAGTGTGGTTAAAAAGTATAACTCAGGTTACGGATAGGAATTCATGTTGAATGCTTTTCCTGAAGAGCACTTTACTGTTTATATGCACAGGGCCCTGAGTTCAATCCCCAGCACCATGAAATAAATAAATAAATTTTATTTATTTTACTGTTTCAACCACATTAGATAATCTTATAGTTTATATGTGGAATGACACAAAGTTGTTTCAAATCTACTATTAAGAGAAAGACACAGAGGGATAGAAATTCCTTATTCCAGAAACTAAATGTTTTATTTAAAATGTCACAAACTAGTCAAGCATGGTGGTGCACCCTTGTGATCCCAGCTGGTTGGAGGCTGAGACAGGAGAATTGCAAGTTTGAGGCCAGGCTCAGCAACTTAGTGAGACCCTATCTCAAAATGAAAAATAAAAAGGGCTGAGGAAGTAATTCAGTGGCAGAGCATCCCTGGATTCAATCCCTAGTACCAAAAACAGAAAAAATGAAAGTTGAGCTGTGGATGTGGCTCAGTGGTATAGCCCTTCCCTAGTATGCACAAGGCCCTGGGTTCACTCCTCAATACCCACCCCCAGAAGAAAAAAGTCACAAACTGATAACATAAGAAAAACAGTTCCTTAAACCAAAGTCATTTTTTCCCTATCATATTCACAACATCCAGTTATCTATGCATGTTTATATTCATAATATCCTCTATAATTAAGGAACTAGAGTACCAGGACCACATTTTAGTCACCAGTCCTCAGACTAGGAAATTTATAGGGAACTAGTATATCATGGCCAGTCTAACCCTCCTATATGAAAGGCAGGGACTGAGGTCATGAGAGTAACAATTTTGAGTAATATTTTATGCTATTAAATCTTAAAATGATAGAGCATCCAAATGTTTAATTGCCTTTGGAAAACAGAGATCCAACTCCCTGCCTCTCTCTCTCTTGATTTTCCCTCTCTGATTTTACTCAGATTCTCATGTTCTCTTTTCTTCTTCTTAATTTATAATGAAAGTAATAGCCTGGGGGTTCAGTTGAACCCTGAGTGGGAGACAGCTTTGGCCAACATTAATAATGTATTTGAGAATATTTAAGAGCTGATATAATTTAAGTGAAAGTATCCTACCAAGAAGAAGTTGGTAGTTCTTTAGAGATCTAGAGGTAATATTAAGTAACCTGAACAACAACGAAATCTCTGTTATATGTATATATACGTATTTGCATTCTTAATTTAAAGATAGAAAACTAAACTTGGGTGTAGCTCAGTTGTAGAGCACTTGCCTAGCATGTGCAAGGCCCTGGGTTCCATCCCCAGCACTGCTAAATAAATAAATAAATAAATAAATGTATCAAACTTACATTCCAGCTTTATGGGCATCTTCATTCATGCAGTTATAATGCAGAAAACAAAAACAGGTAAAGATGAAGGCTATGGTCATAAGACCAATTATAATGATGAGTAGATGTCTCCTAAAATTGTCCATTTTTGATTCCATTGATTCAAGTTGCTTAGCTCCTGCAAAGACATTGTATCATCAGAGAATGTGTTAGGTAACCAAGTTTCCTTCCACTTTAACAGTGGCTTGGTACTATAGGTCAAGATCAAATCTCTTCATCAATGATGTTTTAAAAACTAATAAAGGTTTTAAAAACTAATAAATGATGTTTTAAAAACTAATAAAGGTAACTTTGTTGGCTGGAATACATCTCCAACTACAGTATATATGTGTATATATAATATACACACATATATACACATATAATACACACACACACACACACACACACACACAGAAATTGAACTCAGAGACACTTAACTACTGAACCACATCCCCAGCCCTTTTTATATTTTATTTAGAGACAGGGTCTCACTAAGTTGCTCCGGGCATCGCTAAGTTGCTAAGGTTTACTTTGAACTTGTGATCCTCCTGCCTCAGCCTCCCGAGCTGCTGGGATTACAGGCATGTACCACCATTCCTGACTGCCTCAGCCACAGTCTAGAAGTCAAATCTGAGAGGCATGTCTAGCTAATCCATACAATTACCTGGGTTACCCCTGTATTATGGCTTGCTCATTATAGTACTTAGGTTTTTGAGGGTGTGCATGCCTTTGAGTGTTAATGTGTATAAATATGTGTGTTGGGAAAGGGGAGGGAACACAAGAATCACTTGAGCCCAGCAACTTGACAGCAGTCAGGGCAATATAATGAGACCTGTCTAAACAAAAACAAAAACAAAGACAAAACCTACTTTTTTTTTTAAGTCTTATTCCAGAGTCATCCACATAGTATTATCTAGTGTGGTTGGGGCATTGACTGAGAAAGGGGAGTGAAGAGGGATCAGAAGTCTGTATTCTTTTTTTTTTTTTTTTTTTTTTTGGTACCAGGGATTGAACTCAGGGCCACTCAGCCACTGACCCACATCCCCATCCTATTTTGTATTTTATTTAGAAACAGGGTCTCACTTAGTTGCTTAGGGCCTTGCTGTTGCTGAGGCTGGCTTTGAACTTGTGATCCTCCTGACTCAGTCTCCTGAGCCTCTGGGATTACAGCTGTGAGTCACCATGCCCGGTAAATCTGTACTCTTTGTGCTTATAGTTTGCTTGGATTTTACATACAGAAATAAAAATATCTGGCTGGGGATGTGGCTCAAGCAGTAGCATGCTTGCCTGGCATGCGCGGGGCGCTGGGTTCGATTGTTAACACCACATAAAAATAAAAAAAAAAGATATTGTGTCCACCTAAAAACTAAAAAAAATAAAATATTAAAAATAAATAAATAAAAATATCAACTGTTGTGCTACAAATTATTGAAGACCTACTAATAGTAGCATCAAAGTATCAGCAGATTTCCTAAATGTGGCTACCTTTTGTAATTAAGTGTTTAAATGAATAATATAGTAGATCATAATTTATGAATTTTAAGGTTAGGCACATACCTATAGTAGAAGATTCATCACTTTCACTTGTATTTAAACAATTAATTGTCCAAATGGACAAAAATAGGACATAAATTAAAAAATGCATGTCCAGGGCTCTGCTCAAATGTTTCTTCTGCCAAGGTTACTACGGTATTTTATGTGGTTCACCCTGTTCTAGGGTTTATGACATCACTATCATTTTGCATCATCATCTGACATCATTTCGCTATGGGGAAACATTAGTTTCTATAGACAAATTTTATCAAATGACTTTTAATCACTTATTTGCCTTCATGTCAAATATTCTATCAAATTCAAAACAAGAGGCTGAAGGTGTAGCTTAGTGGTAGAGCACTTGCCTAGTATGTGCGAGGCACTGGGTTTGATTTTTTGCACCACGTATAAATAAAATAAAAGTCCACTGACAACTAAATTTTTTTAATAATTAAAAACAAGAAAACCGAAGCATTATTGATCATAGAAGGAATATTTAGAGAAGGTAGGTGGAAATGGGTAGTTCTAGAAATTGAAGCACTATTTCAGGAAGCACTTTATAGCCTTCTATGGACTAAATATTTCTGCCTTCCAAAAATTCACATTGCAATCTAATCCCAATGTGATAGTAGTAGGCGGTGGACTCTTTGAGAGACAATTGTGTCATGAAAGTGGAGTCCTCAGGAGTGAGATTAGTGCCCTTATAAAAAGAGGCCAGAAAACTAGCTCCTCCTTTTCACAGGATGAGGACATAAGGATAAGCCAGCAATCTGCATCCAGAAGAGGACTTTTGTCAGAACCCAACCATAGTGGCACCCTTATCTTGATCTTTCAGTTTCCAAACTGTGAGAGAGAGATTTCTGTTGTTTTATATGTCACCCAATCTATGATAATTTGTTATAGAAGCCTGAAATAAGACAGAAATTATGACCAAGAAGTGAGGTATTATTATCACAAGTACATAAAAAGGTGGAAGCAGCTTTAGAACTGATAATGGGTGGAGACTGGAAGAGGTTTGAAGAAGCTGAGACCATTGTGAATGGACTAAGGCCTGTCTTTCTTTCTCTTAACAGCAGATTTGAAACAACTTTGTGTCATTTCATAAGTAGAGTATAAATTTATTTAATGTGGCTGAAACAATAAAATACTCTTAAGGGAAAGCATTCAACATGAATGTTTTCTTGTATTTGTAACCTGAATTATAGCTTTTACCACATTTCAATTCTTATTTTGTTCAGTTTTCCTATTAGAGCAAAAGAAGGCCAAAAGCCTAAGCTGACATAGTACTGTGTGCTTTCTACTGATAGTAATAGGGATTTTGTTTTAAATTGTTACACTCCAAAATTTATTTATTTATTTATTTATTATTTATTTATTATTATTATCATTATTTTGGTGGTACTATGGACTGAACCCTGGGGTGCTCTACCACTGAGCTACATCCCCAGCCCCTTTTTATTTTTATTTTGAGACTGAGTTGCTGAGTCTGGCGTTGAACTTGCAATCCTCTCATCTCTGCTTCCTGAGTCCCTGGGATTACAGGTATATGCCACTACACCCAGCTCCCAGCCCTATTTCTTGATATTTTAATTTCTTGATAGCATTTTTATTATGGAAGACAAAGACTTAGAGCTCATACAATAAGCCCTATACAAGTAATCCCAGTCATAAGAGTTCCCTCCTGACCTAATCACCTCCCAGAAGCCTGCCTCCTAATTTCATCACTTTGGGGATTAGGATTTCAACATGTGAATTTTGGAGGAACATGAACATTCAGTTCACTATAAGAACCCAAGGAGGACATTTTGTAAGATGGAAAAAACCAGCTCAGTTAAAAATACATGGGAGCTTGGTATAGTGGTGTACATCTATAATACCAGGTACTCTGGAAGCTGAAGCAGGAGGATGGCAAGTTCAAGACTAGACTGAGAAGCTTAGCAAGACCTTGTCTCAAAATAAAAATAAAAAGGGATGGAGCTGGGTGCAGTTGCTCACTCCAGTAAACCCAGCAATTTGAGAGGCTGAAGCAGGAGGGTCACAAATTCGAGACCAGCTTCAGCAATTTAGCAAGACACTCCACAAGTTAGTGAGATCCTATCTAAAAATTTTTTTAAAAAGAGCTGGGAATGTAGCTCAGTGGTAAAGCTCCTGGGTTCAATCCCCAGTACCAAAACAAAAACAAAAATAATAACAACAATAACAACAAAAACCTGTGGGCTGGGTACAGTGGTGCATTCCTGTAATCCCAGCAGTTCAGGAGGCTGATGCAGGAGGATCATGAGTTCAAAACCAGCCTTAGCAAAAGCAAGGTGCTAAGCAACTGAGTGAGATCCTGTCTCTAAAAAAATATAAAATAGGGCCGAGGATGGGGCTCAGTGGTTGAGTGCCCCTGAGTACAATCCCTGATACTAAAAAGAAAAAAAAAAAAAATAGAAAAAAAACTATGGGAAAGAATATGGGGGAAGATATTAGATGTTGAAACCACAAGAAAGAGTGGGGATAAGTAATGGGGCTAGCTCCACAGAGGTTAGGAAAGAGGGCCATAATCAGAATATCACTGTTCAAGGTATATAGAAATGTAGATCAATAGATTGGAGTTTGGCATAGATCCAGTCAAGATGGGGCTAGAGTAGACAGGAGGGGATTGTGGGGAGGCATTTGAAGAATTTCTGTCAGATGGCTGCTATTTTCTTAATGAATTAAGAGTAGAAATCATTTTTTTTTTTTTAATGAGGTAGGGCAGAGTTTTGAGGACAATGGGGAAGGTTTGAAATAGATGCCTTTGAGAATGGAAAGACAAAAAAAAAAAAAAAAAAAACAATCAGATGTGAGGTGGTTGGGAATTTTGCCTTTCTCTGGCTAATGAGAAAAATGTTCCCTTTAATGATAAAGCTATTTCTGTAATAGTTGATGTGTTCATTAAGTTAAAAAATTAATCATCCTAATGAATACTACTTGGGAAGTAGATGTTAATCAGGGCTGCTACATAACAGGGCATTCGACTTGCTGAAGAGGTTTTCCTGAGAATGATAGTGTCAGTATTTGACTAATGGACCAGTACATACTGTTCAAGGAGCTGACTCATCTCAGAGCTCTGAAGTCTAGGCCCCTAAAGTAGAGCACATGCTTCAGTCTCTTTTTGTTTAGCCTATCTCTCCCTGCCCTAGCTTCTGAATCACATATGAACAAGGGCAACCTAATGTAAGACATTTTTCCTGAAGAGGTGTGTACAAATATGTGCTGATAAGAAAAGCACACTGTATCCCCTCAAATGGACTGGCTCTTTCATTTTGTGTTGTATCAACCTGAATTACCTATATGCCATTCAGAAATATTTTATGAAGGTTTCCTATGTAATTGAGGCCTTGTAGGCCAAGTTAAGAATGTTGGACCTAGTCCAGTGTGGTGGCACATGTTTGTAATCCCAGCAGCTTTGGAGGCTGAGGCAGGAGGATTGTGAGTTCAAAGCCAACCTCAGCAACTTTGTGAGGCCCTAAGCAACTGAGTGAGGCCCTAAACAACTTAGTGAGACCCTGTCTCTAAATAAAATACAAAACAGGGATGGGGATGTGGCTCAGTGGTTGAGTGCCCCTGAGTTCAATCCCTGTACCCCTCCTCAAAAAAAAAATGTTGGACTTTAAGAATAAATGGAAATTATTGAAGAGCTGTTATCTAGGGAATGACATGATATGATGGGTATCTGAGAAAACCCACCTAACCATGGTATCAGGAATAGATTGGAGAGACATACAGGAGTGAAAGAAAGTAGCAAGACAATTAGAAAGCTGTTAGAGAGGTCCAAGTGAGAAAAGACAATGGCTTGAAGCAGGGTGGTAGTGGTACAGATGGAGAAAAATGAACTACTTTGACTTTTTTTTGTGGTGCTAGGGAGGGAACCTAGAACTTCATGCATGCCTGGAAAGTGCTTTACCACTGAACCACATCCCCAACTCTACTTTGAGAAATATTTCAAAAGTCAAATGAACAAAAGTTAATGATGAGTAGGTTATATGGTATGAGGTCAAGAGGTAGCAAGGATGATTCATTCATTCCACAGAAAGTATTGAGTGTCTATTGTGACTAAGATTTTGTGCTAGGTGGTAAACATTCAAATAGACAGAATTTACCTTCAGGCAGTTTGAAACCTAATGAGGGGAGAGAGGTATGTACCTAACCAATCACTAGGCACTGTGTATATGTAGTCTCATGAAGCTGGGGTGTCACAGGTTTTAGCACCAGGCCACGGGAGCATCTATTCAGAATATCAGCTCTGAGGGGAAGATCCTTGAGCTGAGGTGGGAATTTTTATTTGTTTTTTCATATGAATAGGACTTCCTTGAATCTAGAAAGTAGGGAAAAGGCATTGGATTGAAGACAAAGAAGTCAATATGTGCAGAGCATGCTTGAGGGGACTTCATTTCCACGTGGCTAAGATGAAGAATGTCCAAAGGTAAGGGAGGGGGTGAGTAGCTAGAAATAAGGCCAGAGTGGGTAAGCAGGGGCCAGGCTATAAAAAGGGCCTTTCTTTAAGTCTATTTCCTCAACCCTAAAATGAATAGAAGAGATGAAAGAACATGTTCTATAGGTGTTGCAGCCTTTGAAATTATGCATCTAGGGCCATTGGAATAGAACAAAATTAAATATTCATTGGAAAATACAACCCACTTTTACTCTGAAGCTCTAAATAATCCTGTTCCTCAAATACCTTTTAACTGTATAAAGATCAGAAAATGTTATTTTGCTCTTGGAATAAGTGGCTTTTAAAATTTGAGCAGCACCTTTAAAGTGAAAGAATGTATCTGTCAACTCTTTTTAAAATCAGTTTTTTTTCCCCAATGATGGACAGATGAAACAAATATCTTAAAGCCAATATTTCAGAAATAGTTTGCATATTAATTTGACATTAATTTCATATTCACAGTGGAATCAGAAATCATTTACTTTTTTCTTTTACAGATTTATATGGTTTTATTTGCAAGTTCACATAACTGGCATGTTAGAAATCATTTTTCTTTGAAATTCTGGGATAAAATTCTAATTGAAGTTGTGCATATTATATGCATTTTAAAACTAAATTTCTTGTTTTAGATTTGTTGTTATTGTTTTTCTTGTTGTCAGGGAACCAATTATATCCAAGCTCTTCCCAGAACTAGGACACAGTGAATTTGAACCCTTGCCTTCTTTCAGGCCAGAGGAATAATTTTTCGGGCATTACAGCCTTGTGACTCTCTACTGCCCTCCTCTGGTGCTCAATGGACAGTTCAATCCATCTGCAGCCTTAGAGTTTTTCTTTTCTCAGTAGGTATTTTTAATTAAAAAAATAATATATGCACCTTATAAAAATTTTAAATCATGCAGAGGTAATTCTGATTACTTTATCCCTTGAGTTATTCTGACCTCTTGAAAATTGCTTTGAATATTTGTTACCCACAATCTGCTAACATGTGTGAAATCTTTATTTTTAATTGCATTTTTAAGAATTAATTTATTTATTTAATTAGGTGTATATGACATCAGAATGCATTTTGATTATTGTACACAATTTCAGCACAACTTTCTATTTCTCTGGTTGTACATAATGTAGAGTCACACCATATGTGCAATCATACATGTACCTAAGGTAATAATGTCCATCTCATTCCACCATCTTTCCTGCCGCCATGCACCCTCCCCACCTTCCCTCTCCTTTGCCCAATCAAAGTTCCTCCATTTTCCCCACGCATCCCCCTTCCCCATTATGGATCAGCATCCACTTATCAGAAAGAACATTCAGCCTTTGGTTTTTTGAGATTGGCTTACTTCACTTAGCATAATATTCTCTAACTCCATTCATTTACCTGCAAATGCCATAATTTTATTCTCTTGTAATGCTGAGTAATATTCCTTTGTGTATATATACCACAGTTTATCTATCCACTTATCTATTGAGGGGCATCTAAGTTGCTTCCAGATTAGCTATTGTGAATTCAGCTGCTATAAAAACTGATGTGGCTATGTTACCATAGTATGCTGATTTTAAGTTTATTTTTAATTGCATTTTAAAATTTGCATAATAAATATATTAATCTATTCTCATTATGAAAAATAAAAATATATAAACATATACAGAAAAAGAAGTTATGGACTCCTTTCCTTTCTTGTCCCACTCTATTCTTATTCTGAAGATAATACATACACGATGAACACAGGTTCATATTACACACAAATAGGACCATTCTGTCAGCCTTATTTTTCAGGATTAAAAAAAAAATCACACAACTATCTGTACTCTGATGTTCCTAGCACCAGTATTCAAATAGCCAAAAGGTGGGAAAACCCAAATGTCCATCAGTGGGTGATTGGAACAATATTCAGCCTTAAAAAGAAATGGAATTCCAATACATAGTACAATATTATTGAACCTTGAAGACATGATAAAAAATAAGACACATCTGATTCCATTTATATTGGGTAACAAGAGTGGTCAAATTTATAGAGACAGAAAGTAGAATAAAGAATAAAGTAGTTCTGAAAAGAGCTAGCAATCAACGCATCCCTTCTTCCTGTGTGGGCATGTGGATCAGACTAGGCCAGTAATAGTTGCCCATCCCTGGTCATAGTGATTGGTCATAGTTGGGCATGAGAAGTGAGACAGGCCAATTGGAGGTCTTCCCCCAAGATTTTCAACCATATGGGCTAAAAACTGCTCTTACCACCAGTGTCATTAAACCTAGGAAGGATGTGACTCCAAAGTTGCCTGTGGAATGCCCCTATAAACAGGAGTAAGTTAAGGGGAGAGAAAAAATGGCATAAAGAAAGACGTAAAGATGAAAGATGGAGGTAAATGCAGTGGTGTATGCCTGTAATCCCAGCAGCTTGGGAGCCTGAGACAGGAGGATTGCAAGTTCAAGGCGAGCATCAACAGTTTAGCAAAGTCCTAAGTAACTTAGTAAGACCATGTCTCAAAATAAAAAATAAAAAAGAATGGGGATGTAGCCCAGTGATAAAGTGCCTCTGGGTTAATCCCCATTAAAAAAAAAAAAAAAGAAACAAAGAAAAAGAAAGAAGAAAAATTTTTTGAGAAGAGCCACAAAGTCCATTGTTCCTAATGCTGTATGCACCCTCTGCCTTTTGGGAGGTTTCATTGTATGTATCAATATATTCCTTCTTTTGTTTCACTAGTTAGAATTGAGTTTGTATCCTTTGCGATCTTGACTTGCAAATTGGAGTGTCCTCAGCCACACCTATGTAGCACAGGGCATACTGCTGAGGTAGATTGAGGCCGGGACCAAGATTTACTAGAATTTCAAAGGTCCCCTACCAGCCATTACCAGCATACCTCCTTTTTTCAAGCTTGGGCAATGCTGGCAAGAAGGCAATTGACAGTTTTCCATTCCTCTGTTTCAGAGGTATGGCTGGGGACATACTAGTTAGTTGTTGCCAGTGCAAAGGAATGTATGTTCTTACTTGTTCATGCTCACAATATGTGTACACATATGTGCCTTCAAGTGTGTTCACAAACACATATACATGTATACATAAGATCTCAATGAACAGTCTGTAAGAACCTGTAGGAAGTATCTATAGTACTAGAAATTATGTTTTGCTATATGTCTATTAATGTGCTCTGGGAGCTATCCTATTAACTGGTGAGAAGCAAGTTTGATCTGAATTGTCTGACCAGTCTCAATTTATTCAGTAATAGACATTAATGGAATTATTAATAGGTCGCTTTGTAGAAGGTCTTGACCATCCTCAAAAGGAACTCTTGACATGCCATTATCGGCTTCACAATTGTTTGCCTATCCTGCCCTCGTGTGGGCAAAGAACACAAAAACCAAGGCGACAATGATCCAAAATTACATTTGAAAGGACCTTAACGATTGGTCAGATATTTTCTCTTGCAGAGGTAGAGGAGAAGTGGGAAGGACTCAGGAGAAAAACCTGAGTCCCATATCAAAAATGACAGCCTGCTTGCTGGGCGGGTGTGGTGGCGCACACCTGTAATCCCAGTGGCTTGGGAGGGTGAGAAAGGAGGATGGCGAGTTCAAAGCCAGTCTCAGCAATGGCGAGGCCCTAAGCAACTCAGTGAGACCCTGTCTCTAAATAAAATACAAAATAGGGCTGGGGATGTGGTTCAGTAGTCAAGTGCCCCTGAGTTCAATCCCTGGTACCACCCCCCCTCCCCCCAAAAAAAGAATGACAGACTGTTTTCCCTGTTTCTACTAAACCTTTATAATGGAGGTTGGGCTACAGAGTTTGCTATTCCAAATGCAGTGCCCCTTAGAGGAGCTACCATTTATTAGCACTTCCGGGTGCCAGGCATGAAATTTTCATATCTGCTTTATAAACTTCATTTTATGAATGAGCCTACTGAGGCTTGGAATGGCTAAACAGGATGCCCAGGTTCCCATAGATAGTAAGTGGCAGAGCCAAGGAGGTTCTGAAAACAAATTGAGAATATAAACTGAAAATAAAAAAATAAAAGTTTTCATTAGGAAATTACATGTAAAGGAAGAGAGGTGATTTATATATAATTTATGAAGCTAAATAATAAAATGAATATTAGTGAGTCCTTCAACTAATGAGAATACCACCAAAGCCACTGTTTTCCCTGTCTGTTCCTGACCCAATAGCCTTGTCTTTCTCCCCTGAGATAGTCACTCTCCAGACTTTTTTTTTCATTCCCTTGATTTTTATTAATGTTTTATCTCATAAACATAGTTTTGCTTGATTCTGAAAGATGTAAAAATGAAGGGCTGAGAATATAGCTCAGTGATAGAGAATACTTGCTTAACATGTGCGAGGCTCTGGGTTTAATCTCCCACACCATAAAAAGAAAATAAATATTTTTTGTACTGAGGATTTAATCCAGAGGTGCTTTACCCCTGAGCTATATCCTCAGTCCTTTTTATCTTGAGATAGAATCTGGATAAGTTGCTGAGGGTCTTGCTAAACTGCTGAGGCTGCCCTTCAACTTGCAATCCTACTGCCTTAGCCTCCAGCCACTGGATTTACAGGTTTGCACTAGTGTGGCTGGTTAGAAAGATCCTTTTATATTTCTCCTGTAACTTGCTTTGTGAGATTTATCTGCATTGGTGTATGTACCTTAAATTCTTTTTTCACTGATGTATAAGATTCAATTATATGAATGTGCCAGATTATGATCCCCCATTCTCCTATTGGTGTACACTTAGCTTGTTGCCAGCTTTCCCCCATTGCTGGCAGTGCTGCTATAAATGTCGGTGTACATGACTTGCATTGCATGTGTCTAAGAGTTTTTCTAGGGAACATACCTCAAAGAGAATGGCTGCATTACAGGGAATACAAATGTTCGAATTTTATAGTACAATCTCCCCAAAGAAGCTGTATCAGTTTACCTTCCCACCTTGTAATCATTGCAAGTTGCCAGAATTTTATATTTTGGCCAAACTAGGGAGTGTAAAATGATAATGCCATTGTGTTTTTCGAGGAATTTATCAACCTTGTACATCTTCAAGTTTTGTGGCATTAAGTTGTATCACTTTTTGGGTCAGAAGGAGAGAAGTACGAATTGGGGAATCTCTAGGGAAAGGGTTCTATGGCAGGTCAAAGGTTGGTGCACACATGGAACAGAAGCAAAGCCAGCACAGGAGGAGCATAATGAGCTCACCTTTGCCTGAGGTGGCTGACCTGTGTACCTCACAAGTTGCCTCACTTGACCTGTTGCCTCACCTCCCAGTCCTGACCTTTCCTCATCAGTCCTCAATTACTGCACCATATGATGTGGAGCAATTGTGTTTTAGTTTTAACTAAGCTGATTCAAACTGTGTCTTGTGCTTTTTATCTTTTATCAGCTAGCTCTTGCATTTGGATGAACTTCCAGAAGGTTATTTCAAAATAGCTTTCTTGCCATTTCATCACCAGTTCACTGTCAATTCCTCTTTGATCATCAAACAACTTTAAAATTGCTTTTTGAAATGCATGGAGCTCTCTCATAGGCTTCTGAAAGATATGTGCGAATGAATTTTCGGGAACTTCTTTTAGAACTAAAAATCAGCTTCAATTTCTTTGACCTAGAACAGGGAGAGACCCTGTTAACTTAGCAGCTGTGAATTATGACCATCTTTATTCTTTCAGAGATTTAGATGCTGGGTGAGTCTGATGTACTAAGTCAGGTTTTTCCCATTGGATTACAACATATGGACATTAAAAAACAAAACCCAAAATAAGGATTTGAAAAAAAAAATTTTTAGTTGTGGATGGACCTTTATTTTATTCATTTATTTATATGTGGTGTTGAGAATTGAACCCAGTGCCTCACACGTACTAGCAAGTGCTCTACCACTGAGCCCCAGCCCAAGACTAAATAAGAATTTTGATTATCATAAAGTAAGTGAAGTTTGCCTTTCACCCTCTATGATAGCTAGAATCTGATGATGGCCTCCAATGAACTACTGTTACTTGTAATCTTCTGTAATTCCTGCCCATATTGAATATAGGCTGGCCTGTGACTAGGGCTGACCAATAGAATGCTGTCACAATGATTCTGTGTCAGTTCTGGACCTAGTCTTAAGAGGACCAGCGGTTTCTGATTTGTCTCTCCAAATGCCAACAGCCCTCCGTATTCTCAAGTTCTGCATTCACAGATAAAACCAACTACAGAAAAAAATATTAGAGGACAAATTACATCTTTATTGAACATATATAGATTTTTTTTCCCAGTCATTATTCCCTAAACAATGCAGTGTAATGACTATGTGCATAGCATTTACATTGTATTACACATTTTAATTAATCTAGGAATGACTTAAAGTATACTGGAGAGTGTGCATAGATACATGCCAATGCTGCACCATTTTGTATAAAGGACTTGAGCAAATGAGCATTTTGGTGTTAATGGAAGGGCCTGGAACCAATCCTCTGCAGATACTGAGGGATGACTGTATTCACTTTTGGTAATCCTGAGTCAATATGGAAAATATCTGGCTACCCTTCTGCAGAGTCCACATGCAAAGGTCACGTGGAGAGAAGAGGCCTGAGACCATAGGCTAGACAGAGCAGATCAGGTATAAAAGTGTCCCAGTCAAGTCTCCAGATGACTCTGGTACTAGCTATCATGTGACTGCAACTGCACAAGAAACCCCATGTGAGACCAGTAGAACATTGCAGCTGAACTCAGTAGACCTATAGAACCATAATAGATAACTGATGAGGGGTTTAGGGTGATTTTTTTTTAATGTGATGATAGATAACCAAAATAAAAATTGGTATGTGAAAGGGAGTGCAGATATTACCAAAATCTAAAACATGTGGCAGCAGCCAAAAGCCAAAACAGTCTTGAATAAACTATTAGCGAAGGCTGGAAGGAAGTGTCCACTTTAGGGAGCTCTTAACCACCATGAAAGAAGTCAGGTGGTTGGAAAGGCCACCTGGAGTAGAGAGGTCTTAACCTGCAAGGAGGAGAAAAGCCCAACTTTCTCAACATCTCAAGCAAGCCTCCAGATGACTCCAGCTCACTTGCTTTCTTGGTATCTAACTTTGACCACCTCAGGAACTGCCCAACTCAGCCAAGTTCACACAGGAACCAGTGTGAGATAAATACAATAGTTGCTGTTTGAAGCCATCAAGTTTTGAATGATGTTTGTTTTGCACATGGGCAAACAAACACCTCTTTTGACCCCTGGCTTTCATTGTTCATCAACTCCCATATACAAAATGATCTCAAGCTGCTCTATACACATTCAAGATCCACAGTTATAAAAGTCTGTCTCAATCTGCTTTCCCTTTGGCAGTGCCACAGATGGTCATTAAGGCCTTGACTTCATCGTCAAATGGCCCTCAGGTCAATTCCCTGCTCTTTTATTTGTTAACTTGGTAAGTCATTAAAGCATTTTTGTACTAGGGATTGAACCCAAAGCCTTCTACCACTGATCCACACTCCCAGTACTTTAATTTTTACTTTAAGTTGCAAAGGTAGGCCTCAAACTTGCCTCAGATTTGTTATATTCCTGCCTCAGACTCTGAAGTCATTGGGATTACAAGCATGTGCACTGTGCTCAGCCATTATTATTTTTTTGAGACTTCGAACTGTTAATGTCTTAAATTGGGTAAATAGTATTTGTCTCCTCCTAGGCTTGTTATAGGGATAAAATGATCATAAACATCTTCAATACTTCAAAGCTACCAGGATAAATCTGTTTTATTTCTATCAGATAATCAGGAATCAGCCATACTAGCTTCCTGAAGACTGCACATTAACCAAACTACCTTTCCTCAGCATGCCAGTTTATATCTGCAAAATGCTGCTTACCACCAACCAGTGGTCTGAGGAGTCACCCCTCACTTGGGTTCCTGTTGACCCTCTGTTTTTCTCCCACTATCCTTAGCCTTTATCTTTGCCAGTGTCCCTCAGATACTGCATGTCATTTGGGGGCCTGCTTCATGTTCACCTCCAAGCCATTGTCCTGAAGTTCTTTCATACAACTTGGGCTCACTTGTCCATCATTAGCTAAGTTTTTTTCCAGATACTTGTCACTCCTCAAGAAACTCCCCGATTTGCAATTTTGCTCTCAGACAAAGCAGGATCCCCAACTGGGCTCAAAACAACAACAACAACAACAACAACAACAACAACAACAACAACAACAAAACTCTTCTAGGGTCCGGGATGTGGCTCAGTGCTAGTATGTGCTTACCATACATGAGGCCCTGGGTTCAATGCCCAATACCAAAAACAAAACAAAACAAAAACCTCCTCGGGAGTTCAGCTTCCAAATAAGATAGAGCAATATGGGCTGTTTTTCTCCCTCACATGAAGCAATGGGCAAAAACATACAAACTATTTTAAACAGTCTCAACATGCAAGACATCAGGAAATAAAGGACAGTGATCCTGGGAGATGGAAAATAAACAAGATGAATACTACAGTGTCTCTTCTTACTATTCTGAGATTTTCCAAACCACTATGCACAAATGGGGAACCCAGGCAAAGACAGGCAGACTTGCTGTGGGTTTTCTAATACAGGAAAAGTATGATATATGGCAACAAGAACACCAAGGAAGGAGACGAGAAATGAAGGTTCATTCCTGTGGGGTTTACTCTGTATGTGAAATGACACATTAACAATTGGAGATGAAGATGGAACAATAAGATGAAGATGTGTCCAACAAACTTTAAACCAATTGCTACACAAAACAGAGGTGTAACCAAGATGATTCTGCAACATTTACATTCAGAAAAATGAGAAATTATATCCCATCTATATCAAAGTGCATAAATGCATTCTATTGTCATGTATAAGTAATTAAAACAAATTTAAAAATTAAACAAACAAACAAACAAAAAATCCCAGAGATATAGCTGGGCTGGGGCTGTAGCCCAGTGGTAGAGCACTTGCCTTGCATGTGTGAGGGACTGAGTTTGATTCTAAGCACCACATATAAACAAATAAAATATTATGTCCATCTACAACTAAAAAACAAATTAAAAAAACAGAGGTATAGCTAATAAGTTAACAGAGGAGCTAAAATAACATAAAAAATCAATAATCCAAATTAAGGCAGAAGAGAAGTGTGAAAGAGAACAAATGGAGGAAAACGAGTAATGAAATGATACAATTAAACCTAATTATATCAGCAATCACATTAAATGTGTATGGTTTAAATGCATATGGTTTAAATACTCCAATTGAAGGCAGAGATTGAGATGCTGGATTAAAAGGTTAAGACCCAGCTATATTCTGTCTACAAGAAATCTGATTTTTTTTTTAAATTAGTTCATTTTAGTTATACATAATATTAGGGTTCATTTTGACATAATTGTACAAGCATGGGTTATAATTTGCTCGAATTCAGCTCCTAATACTTATCCTTTCTCTTCCCTCTTCCTTTTTCCTGTTCTCTTCCTTCTACTTTACCAATCTTTCTTCTATTTATTTATAGTTTTTCAAAAAATTAATGCCTTGAAGATATACATAAAGATTCCCTGTGGTATATTCATATATGTTCATAGGAAAATTTAGTCAGATTCATTACACCATTCTTGCCTTTTTGTTCCCCCTCTCTGTCCCTCAATCCCCTTCCTCTACTCCATTGATCTCTCTTCTATTTTCATGGAGTCCTCTTCTTTTTACTCTCTGCCCCCATTTTGGTCTACTTTCCATATATCAGAGGAAACATTTGACCTAGGACTTTCTGGGTCTGGCTTATTTCGCTTAGCATGATGGTCTCTAGCACTATCCATTTATTGGCAAATATCATAATTTCTTTCTTTTTCATGGTCAAGTAATACTCCACTGTGTATATATACTGCATTTTCTTTATCCATTCATCTGTTGATAGGCACCTATATTGGTTCAATATCTTGGCTATTGTGAATTGTGCTGCTATAAACATTGATGTGGCTGCATCCCTATTGTATGCTTGTTTTATTTTGTTTGTTTGTTTATATATTTTTTTTTTTTGGTTTTGGTACTGGGTATTAAACCCAGTGTGCTTTACCACTGAGTCACATACCCAGCCCTTTTTTTATTGTGAGACAGGGTTTCTCTAAATTGCTTAGGGCCTCACTAAGTTTCTGAGGCTGGCCTTGAACTTGCCTTCTGAGTGTATTATTTTATTATTAAGGATTAGAAATGTGTACCACTGCACTAAGCTAATTTGCTTATTTTAGATCTCTTGGATATATATCAAGGAATGTGATAGCTGGGTCATATGGTGGGTCCATTCTTATTTTTTTGAGAACACTTCATACTACTTTCCAGAGTGGTTGCACTAATTTTCAGTCCTACCAACAATATACAAAATATACCTTTCCCCCCCACATCTGGCCAACATTTATTATTCTATGTAGTTTTGATAATTGCCATTCTGACTGGACTGAGATGAAATGTCAGTGTGGTTTTGATTAGTATTTCTCTGATTGCTAGAGATGTTGTATATTTTTTTTCATATATTTATTGGTCATTGGTATTTCTTCTTTTGAGAAGTGTCTGTTCAGTTCTTTGGCCCATTTATTAGTTGAGTTATTTGGTTTTGGGGGTGTTAATTTTTTTAGTTGTTTTTGTATTCTAGATATTAATAACCTATCTGAAGAGCAGATAACAAAGGTCTTCTCCCAATCTTTAGGCTCTCTCTTCACACTCTTGTTTCCTTTGCTGTGCAGAAGCTTTTTAATTTGATACCATCCCACTTATTGATTTTAGGTTTTATTACTTACACTTGTTAAGTCTTGTTAAGGAAGTTGATACTTGTGCCAATATGTTAGAGTATTAAATCTATGTTTTTTTTCAAGTAGTTGCATTGCTTCTAGTCTAATTCCTAGATCTTTGATACATTTTGAGTTAACTTCTGCATAGGATGAGAGAAAAGGATCTTGCTTCCTTCATCTATGTATGGATGTACAGTTTTCTCAGCACCATTTGTTAAAAAGAGTGTCTTTCCTCCAGTGTATGATTTTGGCACCTTTGTTAAGAATCAGATGGCTGTATCTATGTGGGCTTGTCTATGTATTTTCTATTTTATTCCATTGGTCTCCATGTCTGTTTTGGTGCCAATACTGTATATGCTATAGCTCTGGAGTATAATTTGAATTCAGGTATTGTTATGCTTCCAGCATTGCTCTTCTTGCTCAGCATGGTTTTAGCTACTCTGGATCTTTTATTTATTTTTATGTGGTGCTGAGGATCGAACCCAGTGCCTCATACATATAAGGCAAGCACTTTACCACTGAGCTACAGCCTCAACCCCTGGATCTTTTATTCTTCAAAATGAATTTAAGGACTGTTTTTTTCTAGTTCTGTGAAAAATATCATTGATATTTTGATGGGAATTTTATTGAATATATATAGAGTTTTTGGTAGTATGGCTTTTTTGACAATATTAATTCTGCCTATCCAAGAACATGGGAGGTCTTTCCATTTTCTGAGGTTTTCTTCAATTTCTTTCTTCAGTGGTCTATAGTTTTCATTGTATAGGTCTTTCACTTCCTTGGTTAGATTTATTCCCAGGTATTTTATTTTATTTTATTGAGATAATTATGAATGGGATAGTTTTCATAATTTCTTTTTCAGCAGATTCATTATTGGACTGTAGGAAAGTGCTTGATTCGTGTATGTTGATCTTGTATTCTACTACCTTACTAAAATTGTTTATCATCTCTAGAAGTCTTCTGGTGGAGTTTTTTTTTTTTGGGGGGGGGTCTTCTAAATATAAGATCATGTCATCAGCAAATAGATAATTTGACTTCTTCTTTTCCTATTTGTATCCCTGTAATTTTTTTCTTTTGTCTGATTGCTCTGATTAGAGAAGAAACCTGTTTTAAATGTAAAGACACACATAGTGCTGGGAGCCATCAGCCAAGTAGGTATGACAAATTCCTTGCCAGCTTACTCCCATGCTGTCTAGTGGAAGGACTTCTGAAAGGTGACCTTGCTCAAGGACCAGGGCAGGATCCGTGTTTAGGGTGTTCCCCCTTTAGAATAGGGCGGTTTAGCATAATAGGAGATTAGGGTGTTCCCCCTTTAGAATAGGGCAGTTTAGCATAATAGGAGATTAGGGTGTTCCCCCTTTAGAATAGGGCGTATCCTGCTGCTGAGTTCCTCTTGAGTGCTTAGGGTCAGACAGTATATTTTGGGAGACAGAAGCCCATGCGGAGTGGATTTGGGCAGAGTAGTGGATTTGGGAGAAGTGGATTTGGGCAGAGAACGTGGATTCCCCCAGAGCGTGTTTGTAGACGGCCGGTGCGAGTTCAGGAATAAAGAATTGCTGTTTGAATCTACAAGCTGTGTGGAGACTCGTGATTTGTGCCCAGCCAGAGACTGCGGCACATAGGTCAAAAGTAAAGGTTGAACAAAGGTTGGTCAAAAGGTACAAAAAAAGTAAGAGCACCATGGACCAGGTATTGTCACCAAGACCTTCGGGTAATATCTTACTCTTACATCATGCTCTGTAGTTCAGAAAGCCCTCCTGCATTCTTGGGATCTGTTTTAATCTGCGCTGTATCCCTGGAAAAGAAGGAAAATTATTAGTGGAATTTTATAGATGAGGAAACTGAATTTCAGAAATCATAATAACTTGCTCAAGGTCATACAGGTAAAAATAGACAAAGCTGAGATATAACTCAGAACTTCAAGTTCTTAGGCTGACCCTGATTTACCATATAATACCATACTTTTTCTGGGCTCAATATGGAAAATACAGAGAGGGTAGTGGATTGGGTATCAAAATGAAAATGAAAGCAACATAAAATGAAGACTATTAATACAGGGAAAATGCAGGAAGCTCTTTAACAATGAGGGGTGAATGTTAAGTGAATCTTTTCCATTTTTAATAATAATGTACTCAAAGGCCAGTTGTAGTGGCACATACCTGTAATTCCAACGAGTGGGGAGGATGAGGTAGGAGGATTGCAAGTTTGAGGCTAGACTCAGCAACTTAGCAAGACCATGTCTCAAAATAAAAAAATAAAAAGGACTAGGGAGATAGCTCAGTGGTCAAGTGCCCCTGGGTTCAGTCCAGTATCTAAATAAATAAATACATAAATAAATAAATTAATTAAATAAAGGTACAAGCTTGCGATTCTGAGATAAATAAGTTCTGGAAACCTATGTGAAACATGGTTACTTTAGTTAATAATGATGTATTATATGGGGTACTCAAAATTTGCTAAGAGAATAGATCTTAGGTATTATCACACACACTAAAAGGTAACTATATGACACGTGACATGAGCAAATGTCAATTAGCTTGATTGTAGTAATTATTTCACAGTGTATACAATATATTAAAACATCGCATTGTACCTTTTAGGTATATATAATTTTTATTTCTCAATTATACCTTATTAAAGCAGAAAAAAGGTAAAAGGGCAAAAAAGATATACAGTCATGAGTTGTATAATGATATTTTGGTCAACAAAAATTGTAGATAGAATGGTATTCCTAATAAGATTATATCATTTAGTGGCTTGACTGTTGTAGTTGTTTAAGCATGCTCTTTGCTGTTTGTGCAGTGATGAAATAGCCTAACCGCACACTTCTCAACATATCCTTGTCATTCATGATGCATGGCTATACTGTGATAACACCAGTCAAATAAAAGCTGGAGTTGATATATTAATATCAAAGTACATTTCAAAGCCAAAATACAGCCATCTATAAAAGAAGTTGTTTCATAATGATAAAAGGGTCAATTAATTCAGTGGAAATAACAATCCTAAGTGTTTATGCACCTAAGAACAGAGATCCAAAATGAAAGAGGCAAAACTGAAGGATGTTAAAGAGAAACAACAATTGTCAGAAATTTCAATACTGCTCTATCAGATATTGCTACAGTGAGCAGGAAGAATATGGGAAAGAATATAGGAAAGTTAAACACTCTCAACCAATTTGACCCAATTGGCATTTACAGAAGACTGCCCAACATCAGTAGACTACACATTGTTTTCACATGTCCATGGAACATTTACCTGTATGGTTCACACATTGTGCCAAAAAAATAAATCTCAACAAATTTAAAATGATTCAAACCATATGGAGCATGCTCTCTGACAAAAATAGAATTAAATTAGAAATCAATAACAAAAAATTCTCATGAAAATCACCCACATATTTGGAAAGAAGAAATTTCTAAATAACTTCTGGGTCAAAAAAGTTATAAAAGAGAAATTGGAAAGCATTTTGAAATAAATGAAAATGAAAAGCATAATATATCAGAATTTTTAGGATGCTACTGAAATAGTGCTTGGGGAAAACTTATAACAGTAAATACGTATGTTAGAAAGGCAAGAGGTTGGGGTGGGGATGTGGCTCAGTGGAAGAGTACTTGGCAAGCATGCTTGAGGCCCTTGGTGTTATCCCCAGAACTGAAAAAAAAAAAAAGTATAATGTTTCTACTCAATAACCTCATCATTTATCATAAAAAAAACTAGAAAAAAGGGGAGAAAATTAAACTCAACATAAGTAAAGGAAATAATAAAGATCAGAGCAGATATAAATGAAATTGGAGACTGTAATAATAACATCCAAAACAACAGGAAAAGTCAACAAAATAAAATGCCGTTTTTGAAAGATCAATGAAATTGATAAATTTGTAGCCAGACTTTTGAGGGGGAAAAGAATGCACAAATGACCAATAATAGGAATGGGAAATATTATGTTGCTATAATTTCTACAGATATTAAAAGGATAACAAGGAAAATTTATAAACAAATCTATGTCTATAAACATGACAGCTTAGAAAGACATAAACTTCCAAAGTCCCATCAATTATTCGATTATGAAACCTTCAACAAGTTACTTCAAGTATCTAAGCATCAGTTTCTTTTTACTCTTTCCATATTTTTATTGGTGCATAGTTTTAGATTTTTGAGAGCTTCCATACTGATTCCCATAGTTGTTATACTAATTTACAATCCCATCAACAGTGTAAAAGTGTTCCTTTTTTCCACATCCTCTCCAGAATTTATTATTGTTTGTATTCTTTATGGCTGCCATTCTGACTGGTGTGAAATGAAATCTCAGTGTAGTTTTTTTTTTTGGGGGGGGGATACTGTGGATTGAACTCAGAGACACTCGACCACTGAGCCACATTCCCAGCCCTATTTTGTATTTTATTTAGAGACAGGGTCTCACTGAGTTGCTTAGTGCCTCGCCATTACTGAGGTTGGCTTTGAACTCAAGATTCTCCTGTCTCAGCCTCTGGAGCCACTGGGATTACAGGTATGGGCCATTGCACCCGGCTCAGTGTAATTTTTTTTTTTTTTTAGAGTTTATAGAATTTTTATTTGTAATGGGCCCCAAATAAGAAACTAGCCAAAAGTCTTTCAACAGGTGAATGATTGAAGACATCATGGTACATTTATACTATGGAATACACATGAGAAATGGGAAAAGAACAAATTTGTCATTGCAAACAATATACATATATTTCCAGTGAATTAGGTGTGAAAAATAAAATACTGAAAATTCATATTCTGTATGATTTCATTCATATTAAATTTGGGGGTGGGGGGCTGGGGATGTGGCTCAAGCGGTAGCGCGCTCACCTGGCATGTGTGTGGCCTGGGTTTGATCCTCAGCACCACATACAAACAAAGATGTTGTGTCCGCCAAAAAACTAAAAAATAAATATTAAAAAGTTCTCTCTCTCTATCTCTCTCTCTCTTTAAAAAAAAATTAAAAAAAAATTTTTTGGCCTTCCAATTTTTTGGGTACATTATATTTGTACTAATGGTGGGATTTATTGTTACATATTCATACATGCACACAGTATAACAATATAATTTAGCCAATATCACTCCCCAGCACTTCCCCTTCCATTGCTGACTCCCATCCCTTTGTTTCCTTTCCTTTTCTGGTCTGCCTTTGATTTTCAGGAGATACACCTTTCTTTTCCTTTTTCCTCTCTAGCTTCTACATATGACAGAAAATGTATGACCCTTGATTTTCTGAGTTTGACTTATTTCAATTAACATGATGATCTCTAGTTCCATCCATTTTCCTGCAAATGACATAATTTCATTTTTTTTTAGAGAAAGAGAGAGAGAGAGAGAAAATTTTTTAATATTTATTTTTTAGTTTTCGGCGGACACAACATCTTTGTTTGTATGTGGTGCTGAGGATCGAACCCGGGCCGCACGCATGCCAGGCCAGCGTGCTACTGCTTGAGCCACATCCCCAGCCCATAATTTCTTTTTTTATGGCTGAATAAAACTCCATTGTGTATATATATATATCACTTTTTATTTATCCATTGATCCATTGATGGACACCTAGGTTGGCTCCATAGTTTGGTTGTTGTAAATTTTGCTGCTATAAACATGAGTATTCATGTGTCACTGTAGTAAGATGTCTTTAATTCTTCAGCATAAATATGGAGGTGGGGTATAGCTGGGTCATATGGTGGTTCCATGCCTAGTGTTTTAAGGAACCTTCATATTGATTTCCATAATAGTTGTATAATCCTACCAGCAGTGTAAAAGTGTTCCTTTTTCTCCACATCCTCTCCAGCATTTATTATTATCTGTATTCTTGATGACTGTCATTCTGACTGGTGTGAGATGAAATCTCAGGGTAGTTTAGATTTGTATTTCCCTAATTGCTAATGATGTTGAATATTTTCCATATACTTTTGGTGTTGATTTTTTTTCTTTTGGGTACTGGGGAATTTAAACCAGGGTGCAGGGCTGGGAATATAGCTCAGTTGGTAGAGTGCTTGCCTTGCATGCACAAGGCTCTAGGTCCATCCCAGCACCAAAAAAAATAAAATAAAATGAAATAAAAACCAGAGTGCTGAGTCACATCCCCAGCCCTCGCTAAGTTGCTGAGGCTTGCCTCAAACTTGCAATCCTCCTGCCTCAGCCTCCCGAACCACTGGAATTATGGATATGTACCACCTCACCCTGCTTGGTAAAGTACTTTCAAATGGATCTCTGAACTTGTTCAATATTATCTTTCTATTTAGAAAGTTTTCCTGCTCAAATGAGTATACTTACTTGTACCTTAAGGTTCCTTGTACATTAAGGAGATGACTAATCACTATCAATATATTGGGCTGATAAAAGCATTTCCTATTTAAGTAACTGGAAATTTCAATTCATAGGACCCAGGGAAAAGTAGTCTTTAAAACTTCTGTGTAGATTTCTGGAACCTACATAAGGAATCAAAATTAATTCAAAACATTTTATTAAGCTATGCCTTAAACTGAAATATGAGACCCTTCTAATCAAACGATCAGTTCAGTGAATTTGTTTGATTGCTCTGTGGTCTTTTGAAACTGGAATGGATCAGTTGAACTGATGAACACACAAAAAAACTGAGTGACTATTTATTCAATTCCTTGACTTTTTCCAAGGAGAAATGATTAGGACTACTCTACGTGTACAGGAAAGAAGTTAATTAATTACATAGGGTGGATGCCTTAGATGTTAAGGCTTAATTTCTTTGTATAGCCCCAGTTGAAAAATGCTGATTGATATACATTAAACAGACACCATCTACCACCTCATAGTGTTGTTCTGGTGAATATCAAGAAAAAGTCTGTGCCTGGGGCTGTAGCTCAGTGTCAGAGTGCTATCTCTCACATGTGAGGCACTGGGTTCAATCCTCAGCACCACATAAAAATAAATAAATAATAAAGATATTGCATCCATCTACAACTAAAACTATTTTTAAAAGATAAAGTCTGTTAAACTTTCATGAGAAATAAACTTAATGCTACACCTAAAGGAAATGCCAAGTTGCTGATTTTTTTATGATTAAGTTGAACATTTTAAAACCGCTTTTTTTTTTTTCAAAATAAAGAATTTGTGCTGGGTATGGTGGCACATGCCTGTAATCCCAGTGACTCAGGGGTCTGAGGCAGAAGTATTTTAAGTTTTGAGTCCAGCCTCAGTAATTTAGCAAGCCCTAAGCAACTTTGTGAGACCTTGTTTAAAAAAAAAATTGAAAAAACAATTTGTGCCTCTATTTTTAAAGTAGAAAATGCAAACAAATAAAAACAAATTCAGAAACCCACCATCAACAGAGGTCAGATTAACATTTAAAATGCATGTATATATTCTTGCTTAAAAACTTCATTTATGGGGCTGGGGTTGTGGCTCAGAGGGAGAGCACTCGCCTAGCATGTGTGAGGCACTGGGTTTGATTCTCAGCACCACATAAAGTAAAATAAAAACATTGTGCCCACATATAACTAAAAAATAAATATTTAAAAAACTCATTTATATATAATTCTTAATACAATGGATATTTTAGAAGATTGACATTTCAAGAATGACTTTCTCTTCAGTATCATGTAGCACATCTTTCTTTCTCTCACTCTCTCTATATATCGCCCCCCACCCTGCTGGTACTGTGGATTGAACCCACTGGACTCTATCACTGAGTTATATCCTCAGCCATTTTTATTTTTATTTTGAGACAGGGTCTCACTAAGTTGGTGAGACTGGCCTTGGAATTGCAATCCTTCTGCCTCAGCCTCCCCAGTAACTGGGATTATAATCATGCACCACCACACACAGCCAGCATATACACTTTTGAAGTTTAAAGGGATTTGAAACTAAAAGCTGAGACCCAGAGATTGGAAATGGTTTGAATGATATAGGGTAGAACCAGGGCTGAAACTTCAGACTTCTGCTGTGTAGCCAGAGATCTTTGTTCTCTTCACCATACTGCCCATTATGGGGGTCTGTTAGCTTCAGGCTTCAATCAAACATCTTTTTCCTTAAAATATCTTCTTTTCCTGTTAAGCATGCTTAAGAGAAATCAGCTAGAATATATGGAAAGAGGGAATTTCGTTAATTCATTTTTTTTTTTTTAGTTAAATCGTAATATTGTCCATTCATCCAATAAACAACTTTAGAGAACCTGGTTAGTTCGATTTTTGTCTGGCCCATCTTTTTGTTGCTGTTAGCAATTTGGATTGGCAAGTCAGACATAGTGCTTGTGAGTGAAATCGGTCTCATTGCTTCATAACATGTTTTTAATTTAATGTTCAACAAAGGCCATTTACCCTACATGCAAATCAATAAACAAAACCAAAGCTGATTGTTGAGCAACTAGAAAACTTCAAGCTGATTGCTGGCTGCCTGGTTTCCTAAGCATGGTCTAATGCAATTTGAGATAACCTTGAAGCTTTGCACAAGTCTTACTGAAAGAGCTATTTTGAAATAGTTTAGTGACTTGTAAACAATTTCAGGTAGCATATAAATCACGTCAAACATTTCCAACACCTTTCCAGATTCTGACCATGCTTAGCAGGAGTTGAAGATCAGGCTCAGAAATGGATGTATAAAAACAAAGAAAGTGGGAAGGATCAAAATGGTGTGGTTTAAGGGGCACCTGGCAGGCTTTCTTTCCCAAAAAGTTCTTTCCCATCACATGTGAAGTGTGTGAAATTCTTTTATTATAGACTGGAGCCATACAACTAAACAACTATCTTAGTAGGGATTAGTTTTAGGAGCTAAGGTGAGGGGAGTAAGAGGGGAGCAATTGCTATGGAGGGCAGGTGGCTTCACCTGGTGGAATCTCCAGGTCCTTTCCAGATCTATGGAGACAAAGGTGCAGAGGCTTTTGTTTAAAATTCATTTCCTCCTAGATGCAAGTCATGTCTAAAACAAGTTATTTTTTTTCTTAACAGAGGTATGCTTTGTTTAACGTGCATTTCTCATAAACTTTGTAAAACTCTTGTGCTTTGAAACTCAAATTGCTCAAATGTAGTGTTGTACAAGTTTAATTTTTGATTCGTTTGCTTAAAGTGAGAACTATCTTAATATGTCAAAGAGGAATGCATTTCAGTAAAAGAAAACAGTTTTATTCCTACCCCAACCACATAGATCTCAAAAGTCTTTAACTGCTCTATTGAATCCCTGAAACATCACAACAAAATTTATCCTTAGCCAGACATGGTGGTACACACCTGTAACCCAGTGACTCAGGAGGCTGAGGCAGGAGAATCAAAAGTTCGAGGCCAGCCTTGGCAACTTAGCAAAACCCTGTTTCAAATCAAATAAAAAGGGCTTGGGGGGTGTGGTTCAGTGGGAGAGTACCCCTGGATTCAATGCCCAATGTTTTTGGGAAAATTAACCTTACAGCCATGATATAGCCTCTGCTACAATTGGGAGAAAGTAGAACAACATTAATGCCTAAAGGGTTAGGATTTGACCTGTGGTCCATTTTTTTAAAATATATTTTTAGTTGTTGATATACCTTTATTTTATGTATTTATTTATATGTGGTGCTGAGAATCAAACCCAGTGCCTCACACATGCTAGGTAAGTACTCTACCACTGAGCTACTCCAGCCCTGTGGTCCATTTTAACAATGTTTTCCTTCCTTATTAGTCTTCATTTGTTCTTCTTCTTCTTCTTTTTTTTTTTTTTTTTTTTTTTTACAATGTGAAGAAATGGATTTTAAATCACCCATTAATAATATAATGGGGCTGGGGATATAGCTCAGTTGGTAGAGTACTTCTTTCACATGCACAAAGCCCTGAGTTCAATCCCCAACAACACACACAATAAATAAATAAATAAATAATATATAATAAGTTACAATATAGAGATGTTCAAAATATGTGAGAGTGCAGATATGAAATGAAGACAGGCAGAATATACTACTTTAAGAAAAGGAGAGCTTATAAGGCACATAGTGAATGTGCCTGTGAGGAGCTGAAATTATGCTACTGTCAAACCACTACCAAGATGCTGTATTAGGACAGTGACATTATACTTTTTCCCCCTCTGCTTTGCATGCTTTCTGTAATGCTATTATAACATTTTTTTTTGTTAGTAGCTACATTTGTAAGTATGCACTTACATCTTACTTTGATTCTCAGAATATGACAATGTTTTAGCAAATTACATTTTTAAAAATTGTCAGCAGGGAGGCATTATGATGCAGTTGAACGAGTTTGAGAAATTAGGACATCTGCATTTTAATCAGTTCTTGTCACCATGGTGGAAAGTTGTTCCCACTCTGTGCCTTGATTTCTATAAGTAAAATGAAGACGGTAGGCAAGATTGTCTCCATATTCCTTTTTCAGCCCTCAGTCCTTTAACTTCTGTCAACATGTGTTTAATGATTACTCCATTTAAGCTCAAAGTATTTAAGATTTTACAAGGTCCATTGAAGTTTAAAGACTATTTTTGCCAGGATTTTTTCTATTTGACTTAGAACAGGAAAATAAACTCTATTTACCTTATGCCCATACTAGCCATCTCACAGTAGCTCCAACAATAGGCAAAAACCACAGAGGGAGGAAAGAATTGATAGGTCCTTCCGTTTATTCCCTATACCCATTGAAAATGGTTACTAACACTGAAGAAACAGCAGCAAAGAGGAAAAATGGAGCCAACGTATAAATGTCAGCAAGGTATTTGCCCAGAGAGGTCTGAACAGAAACATGAGACTGGGCATGTATCTGGATGAGTTCCATGGAAAAACTGCCCTCTTTGACATTGGTATGAAAGAGGGTGTGGACTTTAAGCCCTGTGCTGACATGAAGAAAGTGTTATCTGATGTTAGTGACATTAAAGTTGGTACTCTGAATCCAAACTCTAAAATTTGAGTGAAGAAAATGAAATATGTGCTTCTATGTATTGACTATTGAAGACATATTTGAACTCTGCTCATCTATTTTGGCATCAGCATCAAGAACAGAAATCAAAACTGTGCTTCCAGGACAGTGTTATTCCTTGAAAAGACCTACTGGCCACTTGCTATATTAGGACAGTGACATTATACTTGCTATACATTATAGCGAGATGGCTATACTGGACCTTCTCATCTTGAAGCAGGGTCCATAGATCCCTTCCAGATTTCAGTCCATTCCAATGGATCAGGAATTCCATAAGCTGACAGATAGTGGTGCTGGCTGAAGCTCTACAAGTAGGAAAGGCAAACTCATACCTGGATACATATCTGTCCCTGTGAGGATGAACTGTAACTTTCCAGGAAAGGAAGACCCTATATAGTCACTTTGCCACCAAGTGGCCAACAAGTCTTTTCCAGATATACTGCCATATTGGGGGCTCAGTTTGGGTCTCTGTTGCTAACAAGTTAGGTTCAGAGGCATTAATACTAGACTGGAGTATGTAAGTAGGAGTATCTGCTGCTGGCCCCATATGTAATTTGTCTTTGCCACTATGACCATTCAATTTATGTGCTTATTAAAAATTCTGGAGTGTTAACAATCACTGGCTAATGTTGACTGGCAAAATTATTTTGTCTACTTGGTAGGTAAGTGCTACTTATTTTTTAATTTTTTTTTAGTTGTAGTCAGACATAATATCTTTGTTTTATTTATTTACTTTTACATGGTGCTGAGGTTCGAACCCAGTGCCTCACATGTGCTAGGTGAGTGCTCTACCACTGAGCCACAACCCAGTCCTAGATGAGTGCACCTTCTATGGTGCCTATTTGTACACATTCCCATATCTCTGGGTAGAACTACTTTTCTCTAATCTTCGAGTCCTTTCCCTTCTAAGTCCTTGACAGATGGCTAACCATTGACCACTGCCCAGTAATCTGTATATATATTTTTTACCTCAGGCCAGCTCTCCCTATATACAAATTGGTTGACCAAGATTATTGCTTGGTCAAGTACATTCCTCATAGTTGATTGTCTGAGGAATAGTTACTTTATCATTTTCTCTCTCTCCCATGAACTGTTTGAAAGTAACTTGTAGACATCATGCCCATTTACCCCTAAATACTTCAGGCTGTGTTTCCTAAGAACAAAGACATTCTATATATAACCACAATATGGTTTTCAATATCAGGAAACCTAACATTGAAATAATACTATTATCTAAACTACAATTTAGTCTCAAAATTTAACAATTGTACTAATAGTATTCTTTATATCATTTTCCTGGGTCCTGCTTTCAACTTAGGATCGTTCATTGCATTTAGTTGTCTTGTTTCTTTAATCTTTAATCTGGAACAGTTCTTCTGTATTTTTTGACCTTAGAATATTTGAAGAATATAGGCAAGTCATTTTTTTAATATTTATTTTTTAGATGTAGATGGACACAACACAATGCCTGTATTTTTATGTGGTGCTGAGGATCGAACCTGGTCCTGCCCATGTGAGGCGAGCGCTCCACCGCTGAGCCACAATTCCAGCCCCAAGGCAAGTCATTTTGTGAATTATCCCTAAATTTGTATTCTGCTGTTTCCAAATAGTTAAATGAACATCAATAGCAAAAACAATGTTGTGTCCTCGGTTTTTTGTATCAGGAGGGCCATGATGTCTGTTTGTCTCAATACTGTTCATGTTAGCTTTGATCACTTGGTTTATGTAGTAACCACAAACTTCCTCAAAATACAGCTAATTTTTATCCATTGTAATCAATAAGTAATCTATGCTTTGATATTGTATTATCCTTTCCCTAATCAAATTTTTACCTACTAATTCTACCACCCATTGATGGCTTTCTAACTCCATCATTCCTTCTAGGTATATTAGTTTGCATCTTACTTTCAGGAAGAACTTTCCCTCTACTTCATAATTAATCTAATAACTTAATTATTGCCGCAGCTCTGCTGGCTGGGCAAAATAACCGGGGGGGGGGGTGACGAATAACTTGTGTACGTTGATGCAGCAGGAATAGGAGCCGTTTATTGTAGAATAAGAGCGGTATTTAAACATTTTACACAGCTTATCTAATTAGCATAAAATAGATACAGCAGTCAACCAATAAGGATTCTCCACACTTAATGGCTCGCTTTTGTTACTTTACAAACCACTCCCTCTGGCATTTGGCCAGGCGCCATCCAGACTTGTTTACAGACTTTAACATTTCTCTGGCAAAATAACAGGTGCCAATCTGACTTGTTTACAGACCTTAACAAATTATCAAATATTAATACTTATAATTTAACTAATAATGTTATTATTAATTAATAACCATTAACAATTAAACTAACATCAGTACAGAATTATGCATGCTTCTTATATTTAATGCACTATAATGCATTACTACCATTATTTATTTTGATGCACATATGATTCCACATTCTTTTTTTTTTTAAAGAGAGAGAGAGGGGGCTGGGGATGTGGCTCAAGCGGTAGCACGCTCGCCTGGCATGCGTGCGGCCCGGGTTCGATCCTCAGCACCACATACAAAAAAAGATGTTGTGCCCGCTGATAACTAAAAAATAAATTTAAAAAAAAAATTAAAAAAAAAAAAGAGAGAGAGAGAATTTTTTAATATTTATTTTTTGGTGGACACAACATCTTTATTTTTTAATTTTTATGTGGTGCTGAGGATCGAACCCAGCGCCCCGCGCTCAGTTACCACTTGAGCTACATCCTCAGCCCCCACATTCCTTTTTATTTATTTATTTTTTAGTACTGAGGATTGAACCAAGGGAAATTTAGCCACTAAGCATCATCCCCAGCCCTTTTAAATATTTTATTTAGAGTCAGGGTGTCACTGAGTTGCTTATTAGGGCCTCACTAAATTGTTGAAAGTGGCCTCAAACTTGCAACTCCTGCCTCAGGCTTCCAAGCCACTGGGATCACAGGCATGCACCACTGTGCCTGGTATTATTCCACATTTTACCATTGAGAGCCCACAGATTGTTTTGCTATATCTCATCATTCTCTGACACTTGACTTTTTAGTATCACAAGATGCTTCTTTTCTAGGAAATTGACCAGTTCTTACCCAAGTAAGAACCAAGCAAGGTCCTATCAAATCAACAATTATCCATGTAGCCAGGTGTGGTGGTGCACATTGTAACTCTAGCAACTCAGGAGGCTGAGGCAGGAGGAATGCAAGTTCAAGGCCAGCCTGGGCAACTCAATGAGATCCTGTCTCAAAAAAAAAAAAAAAAAAAAAAAAAGGCAAAAGGGCTGGGGATCTATTCCAGTGGTACAGCACCCCTGAATTCGAACCCTAGTACCAAAAAAAAAAAAAAAAAAAAAAATCCATGCACACATAGCTTCTAAACAACATTTTAGGACTTCATTTTTTAAAAAAAATTATTTATTTTAATTGGTTATACATGACAGTAGAATGCATTTATGCACTTTGATATACATAGATGAGATATAATTTTTCATTTTTCTGAGTGTACATATTGTAGATGTACATTGTACATTGATCATGTACATTATCATGTACATTGATCATGCATTCACATATATACATAAAGTAATAATGTCTGTTTCGTTCTACTATCCTAGCTATCCCCACATCCCCTCCCTGCCCCTCCCTTCACTTCCCTCTACCTAATCTAAGGTAACTCTATTCTTCTCTAGTGCCCTATACCCCTTATTGTGAATTAGCATCCACGTATCAGAGAAAACATTTGGCCTTTGGTTTTTTGGGATTGGCTTACTTCACTTTGCATGATATTCTCTAACTCCATCCATTTACTGGCAAATGCCATAATTTCATTTTTCTTTAAAGCTGATTAATATTCCTCTGAATATATATACCACATTTTCTTTGTTTTTGAGAAAACTTTTCACAAGGAAAATTTTATTTTTCAAATTATAAAAATATGAGCATATCAAAAATAGTCTAGTCCATATAAGAGCAGTTTCAGCCATTTAAAAGTTATACAGGTTCTGGGGCTGGGGCTGGGGCTCAGAGGTAGAGTGTGGGGCACTGGGTTCGATCCTCAGCATCACATAAAAATAAAATGAAGATATTGTGTCCACCTATAGCTAAAAAAAATATTTAAAAAGTTATACAGGTTTGGAGAAAGCAATTCAGAACCATTCAATTCAGTTATTGCTAGTTATATGCAGCTTTTATTTATGACTATTATCCACAAGAGAAAGGGCAGCATTTGGGCATTTTGTTGCTGCTAAAGCTGTGGTTTTTAAAAAAAACCAATTCAAAATAAGAATAAGCTTGCTTTAAGTAAGAAATAATGTGTAATCTTTGATCAATACTAAAAGAAGGTGTAGTTTAAATGTCAATTCCACCTCCTTCTCCCATTTAATTCTATTTTAATGGTATATCAGAAATACAGTGTGTAGCTTTGGGCAAGAGTAAATGAATTGCAGGTTTAAAATTAAGTGATCAGAAACATTAATCTTGGTTGCAATGTAGAAACAAAGCTGGTATATCTAGCTTTAAAACATTATAAATTGCAAATATTTTAAAACATTAACCAAGAACCAGAGCTAGGTTATTTTTGTCCTCTTTAGTAGTCAAGACATAAAATTAATCAATTTGTTCTTTTGAGGTTTATTGTGAAGATATGTTGCTCTCTATTTTTCTTTCAAAAAAGACAATGAGATAGTCATGTAACAGGAACATGTTTTAAAATAAATGTGCCTAATGTCATATGGAAGAACAAATCACAAACCAAATAATTTTAACTTTAAATGATAGATAATACAGTTGACACCACAAAACATCGGGGTGAGGAATCACTCATTTTGGGGTGGGTGATACTTAGGAATTTTTGGCCTTAAATTCACTGGAAGACTTAGAAGTTAAGGGTGTCACAAAGAGATAGCAATCACTTTGTTTCCAAGTTTCCTTTTAGACCCTGTTACAGGTTAGGCTTATTGCTGATATTTTACCCCCATAAGTTCTTGAATGAACAGATATATGATGGTGAAACTATAAGGTGAAGTATAAAGACCTTAAAAAATCATTCTTTAAAAAATTTTTTTTAGTTATAGTTGGACACAATACCTTTATTTTTTATTTATTTTTACTTGGTGCTAAGGATCGAACCCAGAGCCCTGCACTTGCTAGGCAAGCACGCTACTGCTGAGCCCCAGCCCCAGCTCTAAAAAACCATTCTTAGAACAAATGTGACACCCATGACATTTGGCAAGGATACATTTTTTTTTTAAAGAGAGAGAGAGAGAGAGAGAGAGAGAGAGAGAGAGAGAGAGAGAGAGAGAATTTTTTTTAATATTTATTTTTTAGTTTTCTGTGGACACAACATCTTTATTTTATTTTTATGTGGTGCTGAGGATCGAACCCAGCGCCCTGTGCATGCCAGGTGAGCATGTTACCGCTTACTGCTTGAGCCATATCCCCAGCCCACAAGGATACATTTTAACTTAGTGATTTAAATCCTAAAAATAGGTTACATTTTTAGGAGGTAGTAAACAAGTACAAAAATTTTACCATTTCATCACCCCCCTCACTTTTGGTTTTAACCTTGGATATTTCTGTATTTCTTATTCCCCATTCTCCCACTAAAGCTATTAGTTCTTATAGCACTCGTTACCAAAATTTCTAGACTTGGAGCTGCAAAGATATATGTTTTTAAGAAGTTTTAATCCACCAAAAGCACCTAATACTCAGGTGTCAATTTAAAACATTTTTTACCTATTTAGTTATTAATTAACTTATAAAGTAACAATGCAAAATAAGAAAACTTTTTTTTAAAAGAGAGAGAGAGAGAGAGAGAGAGAGAGAGAGAGAGAGAGAGAATTTTTTTAATATTTAGTTTTTAGTTTTCGGCGGACACAACGTCTTTGTATGTGGTGCTGAGGATCGAACCCGGGCTGCACACATGCCAGGCGAGCAAGCTACCGCTTGAGCCACATCCCCAGCGAGCCCTAGAATAAGAAAACTTAACATGAAAAAGTCTATTAAATATTCCACATACAATTCTTAGATGTTATAGTAGTTATGAACTGGTAAACTGTATTATATATTGCAACTGCATTACCAGTGTTAACCGAAAATAGGCATGTGATTTACTAAAAGTTTAACCTATTAACAACAACAAGAACAACAGCAACAACAAATTCTACTTACGCACAGAGAGTTATATTGTGCTGATAGCCCACAGATAGTATTACAAAAGGATTCCATTTTTGTGATAGATTGGGTTCACAGTGAGTATGTTAGTAGCAAGATCATATGTTTAACATTACTTTAAGAATGTCATTACTTGAATGTCTATAAGGCATGTAAAAAACTAGCATTAAAGCTCTGAAGGGCAACAATCCAAACTGGCAGCTGCTAGAAAAGTGATGATAGGAATAAAAATATTATATTGAAGAAATTTAGTTTCAGCACAAACTGGTTTACAATGCTTTTTTTTTTCCTAATTAAATGAATGAATTCACATAGACTTCTGCTTCAGGAATTAGCAGAAGAAAGAATTGACTTTTGCCCCTTTAACTCCTAGCCCAATTTTGAAAACGGAAGCAATCATTAGCAATCTTCTACATGGTGCTATAAGGAGTGGATTGAGCATTCAGCAGAAAGTTCTGGTTGAAATAATGTTGTTTGTTTTCATCAAACTTCACAGTTCCACTGGTCCCAACAAGAACTGTAGTCTGGGACTAGGTAGCTTGCTCATGGACTTGGTGGCAATCTAACATATTGACCTGGAACTCACTAGAAGGCAACATCTCAAAAAATTACTTAGGGCATCTATCCCTGTAACAACATTTCCATCCCATATTAAAGTGGCCTTGTCCAAATATAGCCTGGTAAGTGCCCTTCTTCTTTTGTCTATTGTCTCATAGTAAATATTGACAAATTCCTCAGTAGCTCTACATGCCTGATCTACATAAGTCAGATCCAACATGGTCCTAGGGGAGCTCGAATAAGTACGATCCGACAGTGGCAGCATCACTATGTCTGCACGTTTTTGCCTCACTGGGCTGCAGGAAATATTTAGGAAAGCAGTGAAATTCACCAAATGCACACAATTTTCTACCTGCCCATTCTTTCCTGGAAGTCCACATTTTTTTTATCCATTCATCTACTGAAGGACATCTAGGTTGGTTACACAGTTTAGTTATTGTGAATTGTGCTGCCATAAACATTGATGTGGCTGTGTTCCTGTAGTAGGCTGATTTTAAGTGCTTTGTGTATAGACGGAGGAGAGGGATAGCTGGGTCAAATGTGGTTCCATTCCCAGCTTTCCAAGGAATCTCCATACTGCTTTCCATAGTGGTTGCCTCAATTTGCAGTCCCATCAGCAATGTATAAGTGAACCTTTTTTCCCCACATCCTCACCAACATTTATTGTTGCCTGTATTCTTATGATTGCCATTCTGACTGGAGTGAGATGAAATCTTAGAGTGGTTTTGGTTTGCATTTCTCTAATTGCTAGAGATTTTGAACACTTTTTCATATATTTGTTGATTGATTGCATTTCTTCTTCTGTGACATGTCTGTTCAATTCCTTAGCTCATTTATTGATTGGGTTATTTGTGGGGTTTTTTTTTTTGATGTTAAGTTTTTTGAGTTCTTTATATACCCTAGAGATTAATATTTTATGCAAGTGGTAAAGATTTTCTCCAAATCTACAGGCTCTCTCCTCATATTATTGATTGTTTCCTTTGCTAAGAAGAAGCTTTTTAATTTGAATCCATCCCATTTTATTGATTCTTGATTTTACTTCTTGCACTTTAGGGGTCTAGTTAAGGAAGTGAGATCCAAGTCCAATATGGTGAAGATTTGGGCCTACTTTTAACAAATTGCCAAAGATCACCATATATAGAAGAAAGCCCCTTAGGTGAAATATGGAGATTATTTCTTGAATGAACTTTGTTCTGAGATACATTAAATTACTTAGAAATAGTCCTATCCTTTCTAGTCTTGCTTTTAAGTTTGTTTGGCTGGAGCAAACTAACATTTAGTTTTTTACCCCCGTGAATCAAGGCCCTTCTTACTATTCTACATGCTGTCTTGAGAATTTTGAGATTTTTCTGTTCTGACTGGTAGCCATGTGTGAGTGCTTGGCTGCAACTTCTGACCCTTTCACATGCCCTTCTCCTGCCTCAGCTGGTTCCCTGCTCAGTACTCATTTCAGTACTCAAGGGGAATCTCCACAGATCTCCTAAGTTCATTCTCTCTCTCTCTTTCATCTTCCCTACCTCCCTCCAAGTTTAGAAATTTTATTAGCTGGTAGCCACTACCAGTCATTTCTTCTTACCCTGTCACCCAGTTCATGGCAACTACTTCCACCGCGCGACCAGCACACTAGCTTCACACTAGAGGTTCTAAGCATACAAGTTAACTAGTGAGATCAAAATAAACACACATAAACTCAAATTACCTTTTTCTTTGACCAGATCTGAGACGGCTCCCCTCTGGCTCCTGCCTCAAGCCACCCGGTGGGGCAGCGAGGTTTACACAAGACTAGCAGGAGAGAGAGAGAGAGCACGCCAGGGAGTGGCCTTTTATTGGGGAACAAGAAATTCAGGGGAAAATCCCATCCAATGAAGGTCGAGGGGGACAGCATTCCAAGGTCAGGGTCAGTGATTGGTCTCAGGGTCAATGGTCAGTCACACCCCCACACGGATGGGCTCTCGCACCTAGAGAGGGTGGGGATTAGTTCTGACACAGTTTAGCTGGAACGCCTCACACCCCGTCAGGGAGGTGTCCAATCACGTGAGAGAATGGATTCCCACAACTACTAATCCACTTTCTGATTTTATGGGTTTTCCTGAATGATTCATACAAGTGGAATCATATAATATATGGACAGTTATGTTTGGCTTCTTTCCCTTAGCATAATGTTTCAAAGTTCATCCACACGAACATCATGTGTCAGACTTTTCTTCCTTTTTACTTCTAAGTTATTTTTAAATTTTTTAAAAAATTTAAAAATTTGTTATCATTAGGTATACATGACAGTAGAATGCATTCTGACACATTGTGCACAAATGGAGCACAACTTCTCATTCCTCTGGCTATACATGGTTTAGAGTCACAGCACTAGTGTAATCTTACATGTATTTGGGTATTCTATGTTTTCTTTTATCCATTCATCAATTGATGGACATTTATTGTTTCGGGTTGTTATGAATAATGTTACTATGAACATTTGTGTAATCATTTTGTGTGTATATATTTATTTTGGTACTGGGGATTGAACCCAGGGGCACTCTACTACTGAGCTACACCCCCATCCCTTTTTATTTTTTATTTTGAGACAGGGTTGTGCTAAGTTACTTAGAGCCTCACTAAGTTGCTGAGGCTGGCCTCAAACTTGCCATCCTCCTGCCTCAAACTTTCAATTCACTGGACACATTTTTAATTTTTCTTTGATATATACCTAGGAATAGGAATATTTTATATGATAACTCCATGTTTAATATTTTCAGGAACTTCCAAAAACAGAGTGGCTACACCAATTTACATTCTACCAGCAGTTCACAAGAGCTGTGATTTCTCTTTCTATACCTAGTTTATTAAGTGTTTTTATCAAGAAAGGGTGATGAACTTTGTCAAATATCTTTTGTGCATCAATTGGGATGATCATATGTATTTTTCTTTATTTCATTGATGTGGTATATTACATTGCTGATTTCACTTTGTTAGTATTTACGGTGATTTTTTTCTCCCAATTTTTTGTGGTGCTGGGGATCAAACACAGGATCTCCCTTATGCTAGGCAAGCACTGTATTACTGACCTACACTCTAATATATTGTCTATATTCATATGCAACAAAAGCACACAAATATGTGCAAAAATGATGCATGATAACTGCAGGACAGAGGTTACCTGAGGAGAGATAAACGATGAAAGAATCATGAGGTGGAGAGTTTTGTGTGTTTCTTTCTTCTTCTCCTTCTCTTTGTCCTCCTCCTCCTCCTTCTTGCTGAGGCCAGCTTTGAACTTGCCATCCTCCTGCTTCATCCTCCCAAGTAGCTGAGATTGCAGATGTGAGCCACCACACTCAGCTTGCTTTGTTTCTAATACATTCTTTCTTCTTTTTTATTTTGGAATTGCTAGGGAGTCAATTTTAAAGATTCATACTACAAAAATGAAAAAAAATTATATAAGGTAATGTTAATTAATTTGATTTAATCATCTCAAATGTATACATAGAAAAGCATTACATTTTACCCCATAAATACATACAATTACTGTCAAGAAAATATAAAATTAAAATTAAGTTGAACATATATCCATATATCCTCTATGACTTGACAATGTTTTAATTCATAATTGGGGTTAAATCAGGAGTCTGGAACCTCTTCTTTTTTTAACATTTGCAATACACATACTTATTTACAAAATATACAAAGACTGGAAAACTCAACAATCAGGAAATAATGTAATTAAAAATTAACAAAACACATAAACAATATTTCACTGAAAAACATAATCAAGGGCTGGGGTTGTGCCTTAGCGGTAGAGCACTCATCTAGCACATGTGAGGCCCTGGATTCAAGCCTCAGCACCATATAAAAATAAATAAACAAAATAAAGGTGTTGTGTATAACTAAAAAATAAATATATATAAAAAGGATAATCAAATGGCAAATAAGCATATGAAAAAATATCCAGCATTACTTATTATTAGAGAAATTCACATTAAAACCATAATGGGATACCTAAGAGATTGCCTATGGCTCTATCTATCTATCTATCTATCTATCCATATCCATATATGATTTTTTATTTGCATATGTTATTTTTCACATATATTATTTTATATTTATATAGATAAATAATTTTTTGCATATATTATTTGCATATATATTTTTATTTATTCTAACTAGTTATACATGACAGTAGAATGCATTTTGACTCATTGTACACCATTCATGCAATCATACACATACATAGGATAATAATGTCCATCTCATTCTACCATCTTTCCCACCCCCATACCCCCTCCCCTCCCTCAGTCCTCTCTGCCCAATCCAAAGTTCCTCCATTATCCCCCCCATTATGGATCAGCATCCACATATCAGAGAAAACATTTAGCCTTTGGTTTTCTCAGTTTGGCTTACTTCGCTTAGCATGGATAATCTCCAACTCCATCTATTTATCTGCAAATGCCACAATTTCATTTTTCTTTAAGGATGGATAATATTTTATTGTGTATGTATAGCACAGTTTCTTTATCCATTCATCTGTTGAAAGTCATCTAGGTTCGTTCCACAGTTTACCTATTATGAATTGAGCTGCCATAAATATTGATGTGGCTGCATTACTATAGTATGCAGATTTTAAGTACTTTGGATATAGACTGAGGAGTGGGATAGCTGGGTCAAATGATGGTTCCATTCCAAGTTTTCTCAGAAATCTCTATACTACTTACCAGAATGGTTGCACCAATTTGCAGTCCCACCAGCAATGTTTGAGTGTACCTTTCCCTCCACATCCTCACCAACATTTACTGTTGCCTGTATTCTTGATGATTACCTTTCTGAGTGGAATGAGATGAACTCTTAGGGTAGTTTTGATTTGCATTTATCTAATTGCTACAGATGTTGAACACTTTTCATATATTTGTTGATAGATTGTATTTCTTCTTCTGGAAGTGTCTGTTCAGTTCCTTAGCCCATTTATTGATTGGGTTATTTGTTTGTTTGTTTGTTTTTTTGGTATTAAGTTTTTTGAGTTCTTCATATATCCTAGAGATTTGTGCTCTATCTGATGTGCATGTGATGAAGATTTTCTCCCATTCTGTAGGCTCTCTCTTTACATTATTGATTGTTTTCTTTGCTGAGAGGAAGCTTTTAAATTTGAATCCATCCCATTTATTGATTCTTTTTTTTTTGCTGTCATAGAAAATAGTGAATTAAGCAGAATTGATTTCCAAGATCTTCAAAGATTATTACAAACACAAAGTATCCTTCTAAAAGTATCCCAAATTAAATCAAAGGCACATCATTAACATCTAACACTTGTGACATCAAGAATTCTTTTAGATAATAATATTTTCACATTATTTTGTTTTTAACCATTTGCAATGTTCTGTATGTAAGTCATATTTTAAACATTTTTAAAGGCATGAAATAATGTAATATCTTTTTAAAAGTGCAACCACAACTTTAAAGAAGATATCAAATCTGCTTCATACTTAAGATGGGGCAATCTAATATACATCATAACATGAATCTTCCAAGTATTCTAACCAACATTTCCTGTGTTTAGTGTAAAAAATAAAATAATTTTCTCACTTAGAAAAAAATCAAGGCATCATTTGATTGGTAAAGTCTATTCTTCCCCCCAATTTTATACTTTTTTATACTCATTTAGTAATTGTAAAATTATGACTGAAGGAAACTTTTATTGTAGTATAAAAATCTTAGGAACAACAAATTACAAACATTCAATTTTTTAAATAAACAATGTGTTTTCCTTCCTAAAATGTAAACATTCAGTTAATAGAACATACATGGTATTCTAGGTATAGAAACACCAGTAACTCACTTTAATAAGAGGTGCATTTTGGTATATTTGGTGGTAAGGTTTTTGTTTATCTTAATACAAAGCACTTCACCAGGAGAACCAGGCCATTATTACTAAAACAATTCTATTTCTTCACTCAGTTTCCTTGAGTAGAAAATCATTAGTTTCTGTAGAATCCAGGTGAGCCGTGGGGTAAAGACTTCCAGTGTGGACCAGAAAGTACTGGACTCTGGCGGTGCACTGATTTTAAATCTCCAGACCAATTAGCATTCAGCAAAGAGCCTGGAGCCCACCTAAACCTAAATTCTGCCTCCAGGAACTCCACCTTTAGCATTACCTTAATCCAGCAATCCAAAGGGTGGTGCATCACACTCTAGAAGACCCCACCTAAATCTGCTGAGAAGAGAAGTTGAGAATCCTTTGAACTCCAATGGAAATGAATCTTTAACTTTTCATCAAGTTTTTTAAAAATTCTTTTTCACTGTTTAATTGTGACCTTAATGGTACACGGACATTTATACAGTTTACTATTTTTTTCTTCTCATCTCTAGCATTGTAAAAAAAATATTTTTTTTAGTTATAGGTAGACAAAATATCTTTATTTTATTTTTACGTGGTGCTGAAGATTGAACCCAGTGCCTCACAAATGTGAGGTGAACACTCTCCCTCTAAGCCACAATCCCAGCCCCTCATCTCTAGCATTTTTGAAGCCAATTATTTTACATGGATTAGTTTTTTGTGAACTAGGATGTTTGGTTAGTATATTTTCATTTTCTTTTGTATTCTTTTATTTTAATTTTTAATTTAAAATTTTGCTTTATATATATTTTTCTCCTGCTCGTTTCCCTTTATACTCTCTTTTCTTCTGCTAACAGCCAATCTCTATTGTTCTCTCTTTCACTCTTCCTTTAATCTTTTATTTATTTTTCAGTACTGGGAATTGAACTCAAGTGTACTCGACTGATGAGCCACATCCCCAGCCCTATTTGTATTTTATTTAGAGACAGGGTTTCACTGAGTTGCTTAGCACCTCGCAGTTGCTGAGGCTGGCTTATGAACTCATGATTCTCTTGTCTCAGCCTCCCAAGCCTCTGGGATTACAGGTGTGCAGCACCACACCTGGCTCTCCTTTAATCCTTTACTTCTGTCTTCTCTCCTCCTCCCTCATAATCATCACAACCTATATCACTTCTGTTCTCTCCCTGTCCACCACTGGAAAAATGTAAACATTTTTGCAAACTTGCTATTTTTATTATAGACATACAGATCATATCATTTCTGTTTATTGTGATAATTATCATTGTAGATGTCATAGTAGGAAGTATTTGGTTTAATGCTGTATAATTTTTGCATTGGTTGTTGTTATTATTTGTCTCCCCCTAAACAGTGAGGTGCTGGAAATCTTCACAGACACTATAAGTCCACAAGGTAGAAACTACTGCCTCAAATCCATACTGTTAGATGGGTAGACACACAAACAACATGAAAAATCAAGGAAACAAATCACCCCCAAGCAAACCAAGATTCTCCAATAACAGAATACATCAATACCACTGTGGAAGAAATGTTAGAAAAGGAATTTAGAATGTACACAGTTAAACTGATCTGTGAAGTAAAGGATGATATAAGAGAGTAAATACAGATAGAAAAAGATCACTTCAATAAAGACAGAGATTCTGAAAAAAAATCACACAGAAATCTTTGAAATGAAGGAATCAGTAAACTGGATTAAAAATTCAATAGAAAACATCACCAACAGACTAGACCACTTGGAAGACAGAACCTCAGGCACTGAAGACAAAATACATAATCTTGAAAATAAAGTTGACCACTGAGAGAAGATGTTATAAAACCATGAACAAAACTTCCAAAAGTTATGGGGTAACATGAAAAGACCAAATTTAAGATTTATCACAATAGATGAAGGTACAGAGATACAAATCAAAGGAATGCATAATCTTTTCAATGAAATGATATCAGAAAATTTCCCAAATCTAAAAAATGAAATGGAAAATCAAATAAAGAGGCTTACAGGACCCCAAATGTGCAAAATTATAACAGACCCACACCAAGTCACATTATAATGAAAATGCCAAGCAGACAGAAAAAGGATATAATTTTAAAGGCTGTGAGAGAAAAATATCAGATTACATATAGGGAGAAACCAATTTGGCTCTCAGATGATTTCTCAACCCAGATCCTCAAAGCTAGGAGATCCTGGAATAGCATATACCAAACTCTGAAAAAAAAAAAAAAGGATGCCAACCAAGAATCCTATATCCAGCAAAAGTAAGCTTCAGATTTGAAGATGAAATAAAACATCCCATGATAAACAAAAATTAGAAGAATTCACAACTGGAAAGCCTGCACTTCAGAATATTCTCCACCAAATACTCAATGAAGGTGAAATGAAAAAAAAAAAAAAAGTGAAAACCAGCGAAGGGAGGAACTACACTAAAGGAATAGTTAATCAAACGAGAAACTAATCCAAATTAAAACCTAGCAATAAACCAAAATGACTGGGAGCACAAATCATATATCAATAATAACCTTGAACATTAATGCCCTAAACTCATTAATCAAAGGACATAGACTAGCAGATTGGATTAAAAAACAAGACCCAATAATATGCTGGCTCCAAGAGACTCACTTCATAGGCAAAGACATCCACAGTCTGAAGGTGAAAGGATAGGAAATAAACATATCTCTCACAAGGATTATGTAAATAAGTAGGGGTTTCTATCCTCTAAAATAAACCATGTTATGTAAGCTATATAATTGTGATTATACAATTGTAATATTACCTTAATATATTCTAGCATTTGCAGGGTTGTTTGATAGCTCCCTTTCCATTAATATTAATTTTTTTCTTAGACTTGTTAGATTTTTTAAAAAATGTTTTTTAGTTGTTGATGTACCTTTACTTTTTAAATTTAGTTATATGTGGTGCTGAGGATCGAACCCAATGCCTCACACATGCTAGACAAGTGCTCTGCCACTGGCCACAACCCCAGCCCCTAGACTTGTTAGATTTTTATCAACTTTTAGCAGTATTATTTATTTTCTATTACATGTTTTTCTGCTCCTACTTTTATTTTTTCCTTCCTATTACCTAATTTGAAAATGATTTGTTAATCTAGCTTCTTTCTGATTCAAGAACTTTGTTATAAGTGTTCATCTGAGTACTATTTTGTCCCAGAGATTCTGATATTTTAACCTTTTATTATCACTTTAAGCACTTTTTATTTACCTTCCTTGTGCTTTTTTCTTTTATCTGGGAGATATTTATAAGTGTGCTGTTTAATTTTGAAATAGTTGGGATGTGGGGGTGGGGTTCTATATATTTTTTATACAATATCTTTAGTTTGCTTATTTATTTTTATGTGGTGCTGAGGATTGAGCCCATTCCTCATGTGAGAGACAAGCACTCTGCCAACTGAGCCACAACCTCAGCCCAGTTCTATATATCTTAAGGTGATTGATTTCTAATGTAATAAATCATGCAGGAAACACATTCTGCATGATTTCACATTTTTAAATTTTCTTTTTAAAATTTCTATTACTTTTTTAAAATTTAAAAAATTTTTTTAGTTGTAGATGGACACAATATCTTTATTTCATTTATCTATTTTTATGTGGTGCTGAGGATCGAACCCAGGTCCCCACACCTGCAAGGCGAGCAGCTCTACCGCTGAGCCATAATCCCAGTCCCAGATTTTTAAAATTTCTTAAAGCTTATTTTATTTTATTTATTTATTTTTTAAAAATATTTATTTATTTATTTTTAGTTCTCGGCAGACACAACATCTTTGTTGGTATGTGGTGCTGAGGATTGAACCCGGGCGGCATGCATGCCAGGCGAGCGCGCTACCACTTCAGCCACATCCCCAGCCCCCTTAAAGCTTATTTTATGAAAGAATATAATCTATCCTTATTAATTTTCTACTTGTCATTTTTGTGTATAGTTCTCTATAAATAACAAATAGGTCAAGGTGGCTGATAATGTTGTTAAGCCTTCTATATCATTACTCTTTCCAGCAAAGTGAGGGGGCTTAAAATCTCCAAATATGATTGTGGATTTGCTTTTCTATTGTTATTAATTTTTACTTCATGTATTTTGAAATTTCATTATTAGGTACATACACATTTAGGATTGTTATACTTTCTTGAAGAATTTACCCTATTATGGTTATGAAATGTTCCCCTTTATCTCTGAAAATGATTTTTATTGAAATTGATTTTATATTAATAGCTCTACTTCAGATTTCTTATACTTATTTTCCCCTTCTTTTGCTTTTAACCTATTGGTATATTGATATTTAAAGTGTGACATATGTATAGAACATATAGTTATTATTTGCTTTTCTACATGTTGAACATTTATACCTTTTAATTACAATATCTAGTTCATTTATATTTAAATTAATGACTGATATTGTTGGAAAAAAAAGAACACCTGACATGGAGGTCAGTGGAAAATTGAGTAAATGATAGGTTTGATGATGTAATATTTTGGAAAATGATTTGAGTAGCCCTGCCATCAGGCTCAGAGAGAAGATTACTGGAATGTCTTTGTTGCAATTATTTATTCTCTCATTTATCATATGGTTTACAGCAATAGATTTATTTTATTGTTTGTTAACACTTTTTGTTTTGCAAATAAAAAAATAGTCTATATAACATATATGCAAATAATATATGCAAAATATATTATTTTTTACAGTCAGTTACTTGGTCACATATCTAGACAATGACACAACTTAGATTTTCATCTGGGCATTCTGACTCTGAGAGTTGTCCTTTACCCTTCTCCTATATTGACTCCAATGTCATACTTAATAAAAAAAATTGCATGAGAGAACATGGCCATTGTGATTATTAATATGGATTGTCAACTTGATTGGATTAGTAGATGCCTGGGATGAAGATGACTTCTGGGTGTGTCAGTGAGGGTGTTTCTAGAGGTGATTGGCATGTGGGACAGCAAACTGAAGGTACACCCTGAATGTGGGCAGCACAGTCCAATGGGTTGGGAGCTAAGATAGAACAAAAGGTGGAAAAAGGAGCCATTTTTCTTGAGCAGGGCATGGGAAGGGGGGATTCATTGCTGATGCTATCACTTCAGGACACTGGATTCCAGTTCCTTCACTCTTTCAACGTGGACTCTGATCACTGATTCGCCAGAAAGTTCCCAGGCCTTCAGTCTCAGACTGTGGCACATCATTGGCCCTTCTTGTTCTGAGGCTCCAGCTTCTTAGACTAAACAGCTATTTGTTCCTTGCTCTTGTGTGCAGACAGCCATTGTAGATGTCCAGCTTCTGAGCATATAAGCTGACTTCTTAAATCCCCTTGTATAAATACACACACAGACACACACACACACACACACACACACACACCCTACTGGCTCTGTTTCTCTAGAAAACCCTGACTAATACAGTCACTACACCTTAACTCAAAACTTTATGGTGAACATTTTGAAAGCATAATATCTTAAAACAGTCATACCTAAAACAGATATTGTAGGAAAATGATTTTCTTTGTCATAGCTCTAGCAAGTAAGGTCTCCCTAAATATGACAATGGAGGATGAGACATTTGGATCTAAATAGATAAACCTTTGAATGGACTCTTGGATATTTGTGTCTCTTTGGTCAAATGCTCTCAAAAGGATGAGATACACTACAATTTACTCCTTGAAATGATTTAATTAAGTCAGAACACAGAGACTTAGATATTTGCATGATTTTATTTATTCTGGGATAATGAAAATAATTCATATATCAAATTCTTGGTAGTTCATATTTAATGGTGGTAGTTGGGGGAAAGGAGGATTTTGCCTTCCAAGTGAAACATTAAGGTTGAAAACAGGATAAAAAGAAGAAATATTACTTTAGACCTGTTAAAATTATATATTATTTCCACATCTTTCTTAGAATGCTATTAATTTTTGCCATAAATTAAAATATATTTACATCAATAAATACTCATAGTCACAAGAAATAACATCTATATATTTATTATTAAAATTCTGTATTATGGAGACGTTCTGGGTAGCAGACAATAATGGCAGCCACCGGTGTCCCAATATCTCAATATTCTCTCCAAAAGCAATACAGAACAACAAGAAGAGAGAAATAAAACTCAAGTCATACCCTCATAATAACTGAGGAGAAAGAATACCCAAACTTCAAAATAACTAATTAAAAGGATAAGTAACACCAAATTACAGTGTACTATCTCTCATGCTCCTTTCCTCCTCCCACATGCCCTGCTACCAGGCTTTGTGGTGAGCATAGCACATTGACAAACCCTGGGTGGAAAACAGAAGAGGAAAAATAGTTAAAGGGCTTAAAGGTATGTAAAATCACCACCAGAAAGACTCAGTTCACCTTAATTTTTTTAATCTCTAGAGCAAAGTGTTCACATTTTTTTTACTGGTTGTTCAAAACATTACAAAGCTCTTGACATATCATATTTCATACATTAGATTCAAGTGGGTTATGAACTCCCATTTTTACCCCAAATAGATTGCAGAATCACATCGGTTACACATCCACATTTTTACATATTGCCATACTAGTGACTGTTGTATTCTGCTATCTTTCCTATCCTCTACTAGAGTTCACCTTAAGTAAAAAAAAAAATGTCAAGGTGGATCATAGCATAGACTTTAAGGAAGAGATTTAAAAGCATGTGTGATTTGAAGGAGCCGTCTTTGAAACAGATAGCTTATGGTAAAGAAAATAGGTAAAAAGCAATGAAGAAGAATACTTTGGCAATTTAATGGTGAAGGAAAAAAAAGAAAAAGAAAAAATGTGTGTCCAAAAAGACAAAGGAGAATCACAATAAAAGAGAACACAAAAATACTCCCCCATCACCAAAGCCTAAAAAATATACTAGATACATGGACTTTGCTGTGCTGACGGAAGAGGGCGCCATTAAAGTGGGAATCTCATAAAATACCATCACAATATGAACAGCAACAACAACAATAAAAAGATTAACAGATCTATACAGAAGTGTTTCTGAGAGGGAAACTTTTGGTACTAAATACTTAAAATAGAAGAGAGGAAGGACTCAAATCAGTAATTCAAATGATCTCTCAGAAAACCAAAGAAGAGAAAAATAAACCCAAGGAAAGCAGAAGAAAGGAAATAAATAAGAGCAGGAATAAATGAAATTGAAAATAGGAAAACAATACAGAAAATCAATAAAACAAAGATAGTTCTTTGAAAATATCAATAAAATTAATAATAGAATTTCTAACAAGCCTAAATATAAAGAGGAAAGATACAAATTACCAAGATCAGGAAATGAAATAGGGGTTATTACTACAGATCCTTCAGCCATTAAATAATAGTGAAGCAATATTATAAAAACTCATTTAAATTTTTAAAATTTAGATGAAATGGATCAATTCCTTGAAAAATATAAACTACCAAAACTCAAACAATAGAAAATAGAAAATGAATAGTCCTATAATTATTTAAAAAGTTGAATCCATATTTTAAATGCTTTCATAAAGAAACCCCCAGACTTCAGTCATTTCACTGGTTAATTCTCCCAACTATTTGAGAAAATTTAGCATAAAAAAATGGAAAACTAGGAACTGTAGCTCAGTGGTAGAGTGCTTGCCTAGAATGTGGGAGGCACTGGGTTTGATTCTTAGCACCATATATAAATAAAATAAAGGCATTCTGACAATCTACAACTACATTTTTTTTTAAAAAAATATAAAACTACAGATTAGTGTTTGTTATGACCTTAGAAACAAAAATTTTCAATGAAATACTAGAAAATCTAATCAAGCAATATCTAACATGAGTTATATACCATGATTGAATGGGGTTTATTTTAGGAATGCAAGGCTGGTTCAATATTAGAAAGTAAAGGTAATCTTCCATATCAATAGGAAAAAGGAGAAGATTTGCACAATCATATCAACTGATACAGAACATTCATTTGACAACAGTTGACACCATTCATGATACATGATTTTATATATATATTTGGTACTGAGAATTGAACCCAAATTCCTTTTTTTTTTTATAAAGAAGTGACAAAACTTCCCCAAACCCTGGACCACACATTTTTCTTTTTTCAAAGAGAGAGAGAGAGAGAGAGAGAGAGAGAGAGAGAATTTTTAAAAATATTTATTTATTTTCTTTTTTAGTTTTTTTTTTTTTTTTTTTTTTTTAGGTGGACACAACATCTTTGTTTGTATGTGGTGCTGAGGATCGAACCTGGGAGGCACGCATGCCAGGTGAGCACGCTACCGCTTGAGCCACATCCCCAGCCCCCCAAATTCCTTTACCACTAAAAAGATAGAGAAAAAAAAAGACATAAATTACAAATATCAGGAATGAAACAGGGGATATTATTACATTCCCAGTCCTTTTTAATTTTTATTTTGAGATAGGGTTTCACTAAGTTGCTGAGGCTGGCCTCAAAATTGTGATCTTCCTGCCTCAGCCTGCCAAGTTGCTGAGATTATAGGCATTTGCCACTGCACCTTACCCATTCATGATTTTTAAAAGAACTTCTTAGAGGGACTGAGGATGTAGCTCAGTGGTGAGTGCTTATCTATCACGTGAGGCTTGGGATCAATCTCTAGCACTGGAGACAAAAAAAAAAAAAAGAACTCTCAGAAAGTGGTGAAAGACTGAGTATTTACGAATGAGAGTAAGTATCTCTGCTTTCACCATTTTTATTCATCATAATAGTGAAAGCCCTAGCCAGATCAATAAGGCACTAAGAGGAAGTAAAAGTTATGCATATTGGAGAGGAATATTTTCATGTTATGTGATTGTCTTTATAGAAAATTCCAAGGAATGGACAACAAAGTTTGTAGAATAAATGAGTTAAGCAAGATGACAGTATATGAGATCAGCACACATAAATTGACCATATTTCTATATATTAGCAAAGAACATGTAGAAACCAGATTGTTTACTAAAATCCTTTGTTACTTTTTCAATTGGGTTATTTATATTTTATTATTATTTTTATTTATTTTTTTAGTTGTAGTTGGGCACAATAACTTAATTTTATTTATTTATTTTTATGTGGTGCTGAGGATCGAACCCAGGGCTTCCAACATGCTAAGTGAGCACTCTACCACTGAGCCACAACCCCAGCCCCATATATTTTTATTATTGAATAAAAGTGCTCCTCTTTTTTTCTTTTTCTACAGTGCTGGGTATTGGACCTAGGACCTCACACATGCAAGGCAAGCATGCTACCACTTGAGCTATATACCCAGCCCTGAAAGTGCTCTTTATATATTTAGGACACAAGTTCCCTGTTAGATATATGATTTTCCATGTTTTCTTTTGTTCTATGAATTAAATTTTCCCATTCCTGATATTGTTTTTTGAAGCAAAAAAGGTATTTAAATTTGATGAAGTTCAATTTATCTATTTCTCTTTGTTTGCACTTTGGGTGCCATATCTAAGAAAATTACTTAGTCCAACTGAACAACTTAAGGGGGAAAATGAACCTACCCTAAACCTCACACCATATACAAAAATTAAGACAAAATGGATCATAAATTTACATGTAAACATAAAATTATGAAACATTTTACATAAAACAGTATACTATCTTTGGGAAGTAGGGCTAGATGAATAATTTATATAAGAAAAATTCTGATGAGTCTTCTTTGCCTGTAAAAGCAACCTACTCACCATAGTAGAAGCACCTTTTCCACACCAATTTGAGGGTCTTGACTATATATTACCTAAGGAAACTGTAATAGCTTCTTTTGAGGTACTCGCTGCTGGGAGCCATCAGTCAAGTAGGTATGACAATTTCCTTGCCAGCGTACCCCCATGTTTCTTTAGTGGAAGGACTCATGGAAATAGGACATTTTGCAGGACATTGCATGTAAGGTGACCTTGCTCAAGGACCAGGGCGGATCCGTGTTTAGGGTGTTCCTGGTTTAGTATAATAGGAGATTAGGGTGTTCCCCCTTTAGAATAGGGCGTATCCTGCTGCTGAGTTCCTCTTGAGTTCTTAGGGTCAGTATTTTTTGGGAGACAGAAGCCCAGGAGTAGTGGATTTGGGCAGAGTGTGGATTTGGGCAGAGAACGTGGATTCCCCCAGAACGTGTTTGTAGACGGCCGGTGTGACTTAGGGAATAAAGAATTGCTGTTTGAATCTACAAGCTGTGTGGTGACTCGTGATTTGTGCCCAGCCAGAGACTGCGGCAACTCGCCATGTATGAGAATATTTATTCTCCTTATGACCCACCCTCACCACAGCTCTTTACTTTTAAACCTATAACTAGACTTAAGTCCCAGCAGGCACCTAAAGGTGATGTACAAAATGTGACATGAGAATATTCACTACATTATAAAATAACTATTTGAGTGTTCTAAGTTAAAAGACAGAAATATGGGGAACATATGTGGGATGATGGTGGAAGGAACATAAAGTTGAATTAGTTTAAATTTATTCTAACATGAGCTCAGTAAGCATAGATTTACATTTAATGTTGCAGCTTGTGGAGTTAGAAGGATTTTTAACAATCTGCTTGGCTTATTGACTGAAACATAAACCCAAAGCAGGACCATAGTGAATGAATATGAAATCTCAGAACTATCTTGGTTAATGTAGTAGAAGGCATTGAGAGGCTTTGGGAGATTGGAATGTTAGAGTGAATTTGTCACTTAAGACTTACTCAATCATATTAGGAGAAAACATGTTCACCATAACTGTGAGAAATAAGTTTTTGAGAAGAACACTGGCATCTTTGAAGAACTCTGTGATAGCTTTTCTGTAAATTTCAAGCTTTATAGTGGGGAGAGCAGTCACTAAATTGGGAAATGTAACGGGAGTAATTGGATTCCTAAGGGGTAGGAGTTAAATGTCTTTCAATTGTTAAAGGCAAGCTGTGAGTGGCTACTGTAACAAATAGCAGAATCAAAGGATTAGTCAGAATATACTAGCCTGCACAGACCTATAATATTGGTTAATTGATCATGGTATTACTGGAATTAAAATAGATGGAATCCTACTAAATTTTTACATGATCTATATAATAAATATATATATATATATACATGAATCATAAAAGCAGCGTCATGGCCCCTTCAATCAATTCCCATACTCCATCCAGTTAATAGACCCATAATCTCTTGAAGGAAGCAGAGGCTGTGTTCCCCTAGAAAGGACCAAGTAACTACCAAATTTTATACTGTTAATCCTTCTTCCAGCCTTCCTGTCTTAGTCTGTTTTCTGCTGCTATAACAGAATGCCACAGACTGGGTAATTTTAATTTTGGAATCTGGGAAGTCCAAGAACATGGCACCAACATCTGATGAAGGCCTTCTTCCTGTATTATAAACATGGCATAAGAGCAAGTGAGAATGCACAAGACAGAAAGAGGGTGGGAGCATGAAAATACAGTATGCAAGATATATGTCACTTTTATAACAGTCACTCCTATAGTGAGTAAGCCATTCCTATGATAATGCCATGAATCCATTCATGACCTAATCACCTCTTAAAGATTCTACCTCCCAGTTTGGTTAAAGCAGAAATCAAAATTTCAAAATGGGTTTTGGAGAGGCCATTTGAATTAAATTGGCCCAGAGGAACCTATGGCATTTTACCAGGGTAACTGTGCATTGAGAAAAAGGAAATAATCTGACCTACTGGACACTTGTTCTGAGCTGACATTGATTCCAGGAGACCCAAAATGTCATTTTGGCTAACTGGCTTATGGAGGTCACATGATCTATTAGGTTTTAGTTCACATCCATCAAAACCCACTGAAATAATCACAACACAATTCTGTGGTTCTTTCTTAAGATCCAGAATATATGATTGGAATACTCAGCAGCTGGCTCAATCCCCACATTTATCCTGTGACTTGTGGAGTAAGGGATGCTAAGGAGGAAAAGGCTAAGTGGAAGCCACTTAAACTACCTTTACTTAGGAAAATACTAAACCAAAAGCAATAATGTACTCCTAGAGGGATTGAAGAGATTATTGCCACCATCAAGAACTCTAAAATACAGGTGTGGTGATTTCTATTATATCTTCATTCTGTTTGCCTTTTTGGTCTTTGCAGAAGACAGATGGATTTTGGGCATAGAAAATAGGTTATCATATGCTTAACCAGATGGTGAATTCAATTACAGCTGTTACACCAGATGTGGTTTCATTGCCTGAGCAATTAACACATTTCCTGGTAACTTGTATATAGCTACTGATCCAGAAAATGAAAGAATAAAAAAGAAAAGAAAAAAAGGGCATATACAACACCTCTATATTATATTATTCAGATGACTCAGTCCTCAAAGTCCTATTTCATGCAAAGTTCTTGGTTTCACATATGTTGGGGATGTGAGGGCCGGAGGGTGGGGGGGGGGTAGAAGAGAAAAAAAACCAACCGACTAACCAACAAAAAACTCAAAGGAAGAAACCAGGGTTGAAGCTAGCTTTGAGAGCCATATCTTTCCTGCTTCTCTTCTCATCCAATAGGTGGCGTAATCTGTTGTAAGCAGGTGTCTCTGCTCTCCAGATGGTGGAGGTAACCAGGGTGGGAAGACTGGTCCTTGCGCAGAGCGTTTGGATGCAGGGAGTGGCACCAGCCAGTCCCTGCAAAAAGACTCCATCTTGCGGGTCTCTTTTGGGGACTGCTCGCTCATATGACGTGAGTTCCTGGTACTATCTCCCTCTCTTGCCTGGAGATTTCCCAGTTCCTGGTCTCTCCCTTTCCCCTAGCAGTTCCCAATTGAGGAAACTCTCACCCCGGTGTCTCCCTGGTCACACTGCACATCTGTGTTGGGCAACTACAGTGTTGGGTTACCGCCACTGGGGAGGTGGGGAAAGTTGGAAATCTGGTACCTGGATGCCCATCTGTACCTGGGAACTGCCCCCAGCTAAATAAATGGTGAGAATGTTGAGGAAAGATGGTGGTGGTCTGCTTTCAGCTCCGGGTTGCCTGGTGAGGAGGAGGGAGCCTGGTGAGGTGGGGGGGAGCCAGGTGATGGCGTTGTGCTGTGGTAAGTAGCAGCTGAGTGACTTGTGTGGGAGTGGGGTGAAGTCTTGGTGGTCTATAGATGTGTTGATAGGTGGTTCTTGAAAGGCCACTGACTCTCCCAAGACAGAGATTCAACTAAAAGATTTTACTGGGGGGCTGTTGAAGGGGAAGAAAAGGAGAGGAGGAGGGCAGAGAGAAAGAGAGCAGAGAAAGAAGAGGAAGAGGGCAGAGAGGAAGAGGGCAGAGAAAGAAGAGGAAGACAGCAGAGAGGAAGAGGGCAGAGAGCGTGAGCTTGCAAGCTTGGGCTTAAGAAGGGTTGCGTAGGGGATTGGCAGGGTGACTCAGGAACAGCCAGGGGACACTGTGTCCAGTGGGAATTGGTGGAGGAAACCTTTGAATTTGGCGCTCTTGGCTTGGAGCCCTTCGGAGAAGAGGGGGAGGGGTAAGAGAGTAGTGACGTTCTCCTGAGATTGAAACTTTACTTCAGCGGGACTCTCCCACACACCCAACAGTTCTGCTAAGGCGCTTGCCAAGTCTTGCATGGACTGGAACTTCAGGCTTTGAGTCCTGCTCCAACGCTGGGCATCCTACTCAAATGCTGAGGCCTGGAGCCCTGAATGGGGTCACAGCACTGGTGATTTCTCTGAAGAGCAGCTGGATAGGTGTCCTCTAACACTCTTGGAGATGTAGTATTCTGACTAGGCAAGATCTGTGGGTCTGGCTGAGCAGGCACAGGGCGGCTCACTCCCTTCCTGCCACCATAATGGATCCTCTCCCCTTTGCCTATTTATTGATTGCCCTACCCTCTTCTTGACTTTGAGACAGCACCTTGCTAAGTTGCTGAAGCTGGACTTGAACTTGTGATTCTCCTGCCTCAGTCTTCCCAGTAGCTGGGATTCCAGGCCTGTACCACCACATCTGACAATAATTGCACACTTTAAATATGTAAGTTTTGAGTTATGTGAATTATAGCTTGATAAATTTTTTAAAATATTTATTTTTTAGTTATAGTTGGACACAATACCTTTATTTCACTTATTTATTTTTATGTGGTGCTGTGGATCGAACCCAGGGTCTCGCACATGCAAGGCGAGCACTTTACAGCTGAACCACAACCCCAGCCCATAGCTTCATAAATTTGCTATAAAAATTACATAGTGCTTGCTATCTATCTTTTAGAGTCTAGTGTTGCCATTTAAAGTTTTCTCCTCTACATTTTCCTAGCCTTTCCCTTGGGAATTTTTCAAAGAAATGGTATGATTATTGCTTAAGTGCAACATTTTGAAGCCAGACTACCTAGACTTCAGATCCTGGATTTACCACTTTCTAGTTTTGCCATCTTGGACACGTTGCTTAGCCTTTGTGTACCCCAGTTTTTTCACTAATAACACGTAGATAATAATAATAGCAGGCTGGGGTTGTGGCTTAGTGGCAGAGTGCTTGCCTCGCAAGTGTGAGACACTGGGTTCGATCCTCAGTATCACATAAAAATGAACAAATAAAATAATAAAGGTATTGTGACCATCTACAACTAAAAAAATTTTAAAAAATTAGTAGCATCTACCCCATGGGGTTGCTTAGAATATTAAATGACTGACTCCATAGAAAAGTACCTATAGGGGCTATGTCTGTAGCTAAATGATAGAGCACTTACCTAGCCTGCAGAAGCCCTGGGTTGAATCCCTGGTACTGAGAGGGAGGGATGGGGGGGGGGGAGAAAGAGAGAGAGAGAAAAGCAAAGTACACCTACAGCAGTAATAAGCACAGCATTGACAATTATTATTTGTTAGCCAAATATTAGACCTGGAAGCGCTTCTAAACTTATAATTTTTCCTCCTATACTCCATTTCTTTGGTTTAGTGTGTGTGTGTGTGTTTACTGGGAATGAAATGAAATGCATGCCAGGTATGCCCCAGCCCTGGTTCTTCCTACCATTCTTTGTGTCTATTTTTTTTTCTTAAATCCTTCTTGAGCAATTTTGTAGCTTTATCTTTCAACCTTTTTATTCCAGCTATCATGCAAACAATTTTTTTAAAAACATTGGTCCTGAGGATTGAATCCAAGGGTATTCTACCACTGAGCTACATTCCCAGACATCTTTATAAAATTTTTATTTATTTATATTTTGGGGTGATAGGGTCTTGATAAGTTTCCCAGGTTAGCCTTTTTTTAAAAATTTTTTTTAATTGGTTGTTCAAAACATTACAAAGCTCTTGACATATCATATTTCATACATTAGATTTAAGTGGGTTATGCACTCCCATTTTTATCCCAAATACAGATTGCAGAATCACATCGGTTACACATCCACATTTTTATATAATGCCCTATTAGTAACTGTTGTATTCTGCTACCTTTCCTATCCTCTACTATCCTCCCTCCCCTCCCCTCCCATCTTCTCTCTCTATCCCATCTACTGTAGTTCATTTCTCTCCTTGTTTATTTTCCATTCCCCTCACAACCTCTTATATGTAATTTTGTATAACAATGAGGGTCTCCCTCCATTTCCATGCAATTTCCCTTTCCCAGGTTAGCCTTGAATATGGGATCCTCTTGCCTCAGCCTCCCAATTCATTGTGTTTACAGGCATGCATCACCACACCTGGCATCCTGTGTATAATTGTTGGGGGGTGGTCCCAGGGATTGAACTCAGGGGCACTTGACCACTGAGCCACATCCCCAGCCCTATTTTGTATTTTATTTAGAGACAGGGTCTCAGTTGCTTAGCACCTCGCTAAATTGCTGAGGCTGGCTTTGAACTCGCAATCCTCCTGCCTCAGCCTCCCAAGCTGCTGGAATTACAGGCATGTGTCATCGCTCCTTGCTCCCATTTTTATTTAGGTAATATTTTCTTTTACTAAAAACTCATGAGTATTCTTTAGATACAAGTCTGATATCAGATATATTTGTAAATATTTTCAACCATTCTGTGGGTTTTCTATCTCTTTCTTGATAGCATCCTTAGAAATACAAAAGTGTTTAATACTGATAAAGTCCCATTTGTGTATTCATTCTTTGGTCTCTTGTGTTTTAGGTGTCATATCTAAGAAATCATTGTCTAATCTAAGATCAAGAAGATTTATATGAATGTTTTATTCTCTAAGGACTTTATAAATTCTAGACTTTAGCTCTTGCATTTGGGTCATTCGTCCATAGGGGAGTTTCTGTGTATGGTGTGACTTAAGGGTTCAGCTTCATTATTTTGTTTGTGTTTGTCCTAATGTCCCAGCAGTATTGGTTGAAAAGAATACTCTCTTCCCGTTGAAGAAAGAATCTTTGCACCTTCGTAAAAATCTATTGAGTATAAATATATATACATGTGTACACACACACACACATATACATACATATATATGTGTGTGTGTGTGTGTGTGTGTGTGTGTATATATATATATATATATATATATATATATATATATATATACATATAATATTTTTCATCTTAAAATTTTATGGCAATCCAGACTGGGGATGTGACTCAGTGGTAGAGTGCTTTTCTAGCACATGTGAGGCCCTAGTTTTGATCCCCAGAACCCCCCCCCAAAATAAAAAAAATAAAACACAAGCAAAATCAAAACAACAAATTTTTTTTTGACAATCCAAACATGCTCATGTTAATCTAAACATGGTCATGTTCAATATTAGAGTGAAATATACAAGTTTTCAAAAATTTTTCCTAAGAATCCTCCATCTGGAAGTTATTGGAGGTTTTGCTCTACTAAAATGGGGGAATAAACCAAGAAAATAGAAGACACAGTGTAAAGGAACAAAGGTGCAGGTTGTGCAGATCAAGTATACTTGACTCCACTCTCCTCTCAGTGTAAATTTTATATGAGATAAAGTCACCAAGCGACAGTTAAAAAAAAGAAAGAAAGAAAGGCTCTAGCTCCAGGGGATGAAGAGAAGTGGCAGGAGGACAGTCCCTTTGCAAGCCTGAGTCCAATTAGTTATAGCAGGAGAACAGAGAACTGTGAGAGAGCCATCTTCAGAGGGAGTATGGAACCATTCATTAATAGATGGATCAGAGTGAAAAAATTATTAATAGGTATTTTATAGAACTGTTAGGACACCTGGGAATAAATAGCATTAGAAATATAGAAATCTCAAAAATGAAATACGGAAGCAATTATTAAGTTCAGAAAAATCAAAAGACTAACAATTATATGCTAAGACTAGCAATAATATCCTACTTTTTTAAAAAAAATACCTTTATTGGTTTATTTATTTATTTTTATGTGGTGCTGAGGCCGGAACCCTGTGCCTCACATGTGCGAGGCAAGTGCTATACCACTGAGCCACAAGCCCCAAGCAGTCAGCAATATTTACATAGTCATCATCCTGTAGACCTAGATACTTATTTAACCAAGAATTGTTATAGAAAAATTGAGGAAAATAAAAGATCTGGGGATGTGGGGTGGGGGACCAAAATAGAAGAAACTGAAATTCTCAACTATTGTAAAAAAAAAAAAAAAAGTCAATAGATGGTACCTCATACTGTTAAATAAGTAGCTCTTTAGGCATGGTATTTAGATGTAGAAATCAAAAGAAATAGCTAAAGTCACAGAAAATGATTACCTCTTCTTCTTTTTGAGAGAGAGAGAGAGAGAGAGAGAGAATTTTTTTTAATATTTATTTTTCAGTTTTCGGTGGATGCAACATCTTTATTTTATGTGGTGCTGAGAATGGAACCCAGCGCCCTGCGCATGCCAGGCGAGCGCTTTACCGCTTGAGCCACATCCCCAGCCCAGAAAATGATTACTTCTCAGAAAGGTAATGCGGGGGCTGTGACTCGGGGGACTGCTGTCATTTGCTGTAAGTCATGCTTTGGTGTTATTTTATGTTTAACTCTCTCTCTCTCTCTCTCTCTCTCTCTCTCTCTCTGAGTGTGTGTGTGTGTGTGTGTGTGTGTGTGTGTGTGTGTTGTGTGAGATACTGTGGGAAGAAAATGTTTTTTCTTTGATTCTAAGTGAAGAGGAATCACAAAGAGACCACCACTTCATATCATGATTCAACTGCAAACTTAGACCTCACCTTTGATTATCTGAGCTTGGCCTCTGTGTGGGTGAAGTAGGTGGCAGAGAGGAAAGGGCCTTGAGTCTTCTAGATGCTAACCTCTGATGATGTGAATTAATGTGTGCAGGTGGCTTTCAACTGGACAGCTAATTTCTGCAATATAGGAAATGACTGTAATTTCTGTTTCTGCATCTGGCCTCAGAAGAAAAAGTGGCCCCAATTGCCTATTGAATTTATGGAGATGAGATCTCAAGTATCTTAGGATAATTGTTGGATGAAGGGACAGGCTTTGCCAGGAAAGCAATTTTAGTACTTCCCCCTCTCATAAGGTACTTTGAAACAATTTTTCTATTTAAAATTTTTAAAGTACCATATTTTTAAAAATCTCTGTTCTCACTGTGACTGGCTTGTCATTGTTAATGCACTTTAGCTTTAATCCCAGTTTAGCTAGTTTACCAGGATAGGATTCCATGTGGCTAGCAGATTCCGTTCTTATTTGTCCTGCTTTTTGTGTGTTTGTCTTTCTACCTAGGTCCCAAGCACATCTCCTGATCATTAGGAAATGCTTCTATGCTTCTTTTTACTGTTACTCATCTATCTCTTTTATTACCTCCCTAAACCATTTGTGTGTGTGTGTGTGTGTGTGTGTGTGTGCACGTATGTGTGCTCATGAGCCTATGTATGTGCATATGTATGTGTGGTTGTTTTGCTTCACACTCTCACATTTTTCTCTCTATTGTCCATTCATTTAAGAAGTATTCATGCAGCAGCTATAATATGCATTAAAACATGACACTCCCTGATACATGGGCTCTTAACAGTCTAATTGAGGTGACATACAAATGATGAATAGAAATAGTAATTAAGTATAGTTAATGATATAATGACAAAATTATTTCTATACATGATGAATGCTACAGGATTAAAAAATAAAGATAATATGTTCTTATTGTAGGAAATTTGCAAAGTAAAGAAAGTATAAAAATAATAAGAAAATCAAACTAGACTATGTAGGTTGGAATCCCAACTCTGTCATTATGAACTCTATAGCCTTGGGCAAGTTATATCACTTCTTTGAGCTCCACTTTCTTTAACCGTTAAATGAGGATAATAATATTATGCCTACTCCAGAGGGTTAATTGGCTGACCACAGAGCCTAGTAAACACAGGTAGTACTAGTCACAGTTATTACTACTGCCATCAGCTTTTTGGTACATGGTCTTCATTTTTCCCCCCCTGGGATATATTTCACACCTCTTTATTGTGTTTTTATCTATATTTCCATTTTCCTAGTTTATTCTCTATTTGCTAAGCTTGTTAATGTCATTTCCCCTCTCTTTTATAGTTTCTCTAATTTCTCCTTTTCCTTTCTACCTATAATTGTTCCTTCTTCCCATTATTTTGCAAGTAGTTAGATATGCAAGAACTATTTCATGAACTGCTATTAAGTCCCAGGGAAAAAGAAAATAGAAGGTGAAAAAAAATTCATTCATTTTCAGAATATTTCCTTATATAGGGAAATGCTTTGGTATAGGAAGTAAGAGAACTGGGCTCTAGTCCCTCAGTCTGTCTTTCTGTAGGTAGTGTGATCTCTTCACTTTCTTATTTGTACAAATGGGCATTCATGAATGCCATATGTCATTAGGCTGCTGATCATGAATGTCAATGAATTTTATAAACTAGACATGTGGGAGAAATGACAGGACCTGGTTTTAGAGAGAGATTGGTTCCTACTGTCTTCATAGTGGGCAGTACAGGCTGTTCTGATTTCTTTTATTTATTTGTTTTTATTTCTTCTTAAAGATTATAATTTTATTTATTCCTCTTGTCTTCACTCACTTTTAGGAATAGTTGAATATCAGGTCAGAATTACCCTTAAACCAAACTGTTTTAATACACTAAAACATTTAAATATTTGATATTATAAGTATGGTTATCGTAAAAATGAAAATGCTAGCCCAGCATTGTGGTATAGGCCTGTAATCCCAGCAACTGGCAAGGCTCATGTAGGAGGATACAGCTTGAGGCCAGCTTCAGCAATTTAGGGAGACCCTATCTCAAAATACATTTTTTAAAAGGGTTGGGGATATAGTCTAGTGGTAAAGTGTCCCTGGGTTCAATCCCCAGTACCCAAAACAAAAACAAATAGAAAATTTAAAAAAGGGAAAGAGAGAGAGCAAAAAAAAAAAAAAAGAAAGAAAGAAAGAAAGAAAAATGTTGTCCTCTGTATATAGTAGCTGGAACGTTCCCTCATCAGTTTATTCTCCACAGACAATTGGAGTTCACTAGCCCTTGGTCTGGATTGTCAAACTGATGTGTTATTTAAATCAGACATTCATTATCTGAGACATTTTAAAAACAAAGTACAAATGAAATATCACCATCTGGTTAGATTTTACCAGATTTCTTTTTCTTTCTTTTTTTGGAACTGGAGATTGAATCCAGGGAGCTTAACCATTGAGCAACATCCCTAACACCTTTTTTAAAAAAATATTTGAGACAGGGTCTCACAGAGTTGCTTAAGGCCTTGCTAAGTTGTTGAGACTGGCTTTGAACCTGTGATCCTACTGCCTCAGCCTCCTGAGCCACTGAGATTATTGATATGCACCACTGCTCCTAGCTTCCTGTGACATTTTTAAATTAACATTTTCCTTAGGATTTGAGAAAATCAAAACTCTTTGTTATTTTTGTCACAAAAAAAGGACCATATTCATATAATGTCATGGATTTTTTTTTCAACTAGACAGAAATATAAAATGTTAGGGAACTATATAAAACAAAAAAGGTAAAGTTGATAATCATTGAAGCTGGATGATAGGTCATGGGAATTTATTATTTATTCTCTACTTTTGTGTATGTTTGAAACTTGACATAAGGAAAAATACAACACCAAATGAAATAAAGACACGACTGCAGTTTTTTTCTATACACATTTTTCTTACCTAAGAGTTTTGATTTGTTAATTGAGAAATTGGTAAAATCATATGATTTGTGAACTTTTCCAAGCATTTCAGATGTTTTACTGAAAACCCTGTGAAAGGCATGACTAGGAAACTTCATGGTAAAGTGATTTATCCCCGGTCACACAACTCCCTAGCACTAGAATTTGCACTAGAAGCTGGGCTTCTTGAATGCCATTGCTGGGAGCCATTAGCCAAGTAGGTATGACAATTTCCTTGCCAGTGTACCCCCATGTTGCTTAGTGGAAGGTGACCTTGCTCAAGGACCAGGGCGGATCCGTGTTTAGGGTGTTCCCGGTTTAGGATAATCCGAGTTTAGGGCGTTCCCGGTTTAGGAAGATTATTCCTGCCAGGGGAATAGGGCGTATCCTGCTGCCTGAGTTCCTCTTGAGTTCTCACGGGATTCAGACAGTATTTTTTGGGAGACAGAAGCCCAGTGGAGGTGTAGATTTGGGCAGAGAACGTGGATTTCCCCAGAACGTGTTTGTAGAGGGCCGTGTTTGTAGAGGGCCGGTGTGAGATCGGGAATAAAGAATTGCTGTTTGAATCTACAAAGCTGTGAGTGGCTCGTGATTTGTGCCCAGCCAGACTGCGGCATGCCATAGTAAAACTTTTTTTAAATTGATGCATTATATTATACAATTATACATAACAGTGGGATTCATTATGCCATTCTGAATGTCTTTTGCCACAAACTACAGATGGACAAAATAGTTCACAGTTAAGTTTAAATAAGCCTCCTATGATTACTGGGATACTTTGTTATGTGATGCCAACATGTTTTTTAAATATAAAAAAATTAAGTTCATGAAGCGTGGTGATAGGTCATAGATGAGAAACTCGCATTTATCAAACCAGGCACTGTTTTAGGTGTTTGTATTTGTTTAGTTTTCTTCAAATTCCTGGATTTCAAATTCACTAACTACAGGACCTTGAGCAATTTATCTGACATCACTTGGCCTCAGTTTCTTTATCTGTAAAAGGGGTGTTGCAATACCAACTTAACTGGGGTTTTGACAGAGTTAATGAGATTATATTAACATCCACCCCCCCCCCCCACACACACACACGCGCGCGCGCACACACACACACTGCCTTATACGGTTCCTGGAACATACCAGAAATTTTTAAAAGATGATGTTGAGGGGGTATAAGGAAGGAGGAAGATGCCTATGAGAATCAGAAAAGTACACAATCATTAGAGAAAACTGTAAACTGTCTGGCATGACTGCCTCTAAACTCTCACTCCTTCTGAGCTAGTCTCATTCTACATATATTATAGTCACCTAGTTTTAATAACATAGGCATGATCATGTTACTTCCTCTTTCAAATGTCTTTTTTGGGGTGCTGGGGATTGAACCTAGGGGTGCTTTACCACTGAGCTACATCCCCAACCCTTTATTTTAATTTTAGATTTATAAAATTTTGAGGCAGGATCTCACTAAGTTGCTGAGACTGCCCTTGAACTTGCAATCCTCCTGCCTCAGCCTCCTGAGTCTCTGGGTTTACATGAATGCGCCACTATACCTGGCCCCATTCAAAACTCTTAAGTGACTCCCTGTGAACTCTCAAAATTCCAGAATCTTTTTCTTTTAATTTTTTAAAGTTGTAGATGAACACAATGCCTTTATTTTACTTATTGATATGTGGTGCTGAGGATGGCACCCAGGGCCTCATACATGCTAGGCAAGCACTCTACCACTGAGCCACATATTCAGTCCTCAAATTCTAGAATCTTTTTGTCAGCAAAAAGCAAAACATTTCAAAGTTTACTGCAAATATTGAGCCTTTTCAATTCTCTGTAGAGCATAAGGTTATATGAAATACATGCTGGTGATAATAATAATTTATTTTCAAATATATCCTCCTTTCTCACATTTTACATCAGAATCAATTTCAAGTGGATAAAAGATGAAAATAATGAAATGAGAATCAAAAATTAAGAATATAGGACTGGGGCTAGGGATCAGTGGTATAGTGTTTGCCTAGAGTATGCGAGGCACTGGATTTGATCTTCAGCACCACAAATAAATGAAATAATAAAAAATTAAGAATATAAAATATGAACATTGTACCTCTGTATAAAGCACTAAAAAGTAATAGGAAAAAAATTAAAAGAAACAAAGTATTTGACTATATAAAATGAAAACTTTCACATGTCAAATATAATAAAAGAAAAAAAACAAGCTTGGAAAGATATTTGCTGTAAAATAAGAGGAAAAGATAATGTCTTTAATATCTAAAGCGGACATACAAGATAATGAGAAAATACAAAGGCTCTCAGTGGGAAAATGACATTAACGAAGAAGGCACAAAAGAGGAAATCTGAATGGCTAATAAACATATGAATAAATGTTCACCTGCACTAGTAAGCAAAAATGCTAATGGAACAAGAGACCAATTTTCACCTATTAATTAGCAAAGATGAAGAAAGACAATACTCTGTCTTAGCCAGGGTGCCATAAGAATGGCATTCATAGGCTGATAATGGGTAAACTGGCGCAGGGCTCTTGGAAAGCCATTTGGCAGTATGTTGCAGGAGCTTAAATATACTAGTACCCTATGACCCATAGTATTCCACTGTTGATCAAAAACACTCCCCAGGAAGTAAGCTGATATCCGGACAAAATTTATGCAAAGAGATGCTCATTTATGATAACAAATTGTTAATCAACCTGAATGTCTAACAATGAGATTGTGGGTAAATCAATTGTTTGTATAATCTTAAAATAGAATATTATGCAGCTATTAAAAATTGCACCTACGATAACTATTAAATAATTTAGAAAAATCTTAATGCTTAGAAATATAAAGATGATATAGACCGTGCATATATGTTATCACCTGAGTAGAAAGAAGACAGATACATAGAAACAGAAGGAAGAATTGGTAATGCAATAGGCATCTCAGGGAAGCAAAATTGTACGTGCTTTTTTTTTTATATTATTCATGGTTGTTTTTCTGGGTTCTACAATACAAGCAACAGCTACGTATTTTTTGTTATTTTAAAAAGGGTATTTGGAAAAGACCATGAAAGCCGCTGTGGAGTACAAACATGCAGTTATGGATGTTCACAATTATGATTAGTATGTTCAACGTCCAGCAGGTGGAGCCACATCCCTTAACATTCAGCTTGTGCTACGGGAATTCAAAAACTATGGATACGTTTTCATTTGTTTTGTATTGTTTGAAGGTAATCCCTTCTATCCTCCTAAAGGTTTGGTAAAACATATGTTCTTAAAAAAAAGGTTATGTTTAAAATTTGTTTTGAGAATTTCATGAAACCCCCTCTGAGATAATTGGAGACACCCTGGAGTGTGGCAAAAAGCAGGACTATGCAATGGATTTGGGAGTCTAGGGAATTTGAGAGATTAGCTGATTGTGTGGGGCCACACAGGGAGTCAGGGCAAAGCCAGGAAAAACAAGCTGAGGGTTCTGTTCACTGTGCTTCATTTGTTGTGTAAATGTAAAGGCAGGGTAGGAAATTGTATTTTGATTCGTAAGGGCACAGTTTAGCATTTCAGCATAATTTCAGAATTAATGTTTTCATTGATCCTCCCACACATTTAGAGTAGTGATTAAAAACATTGGCTTTCATTGGCTTTGGAGTTAATAAGAGCTCCATTCAAAGCCTAATTCCACAACTTCCAGCTGTGTGATTTGGAACAAGTCACTTCACCTCTCTGTGCTTTACTCATTTGTAAAATAGGGAGAGTAATAAAACCTACTCACAGAGTTCTTCTGAGGGTCAAATGAGAAAATGCATTTCAAAGTATTTGGCATAGTGCCTGATACATGGTAAACAGAAAGTAAATGTTAGCTCTGATTATCATTCATTCATTTATTCAACACACATTTTGGTACTGTGTACCATGCATTGGCTTCTGCACGGCGTGCCGGCATGCCAGAGAAAACAGTGCGACCCTCTAGGAGTTTAGGAGAAGAACAGCAGCAGTGTTGTAAGAGCAGCAGTGTGAGAAAGCTTTGAACCAGGATTTCTGGGTCTCTCTGTAGCCTTGATTTATTTTAAAATGTCAGATAAATCACTTAATCTCTGTTTTGCTCTCAGTAAAACAAGCGGTTTGGATGAGATGATCTCTAAAATATCTTCCAGCTCTGAAGCATTCTATGACTGTATTTCAAAGAACATTACTGAATGAGATCAAATCAAAGTTATTATCTTTTAAATATATTCACATTATGCAGTCTCTTCTCAGGAGGTGCAAAATTCTTATAATTAGGTAAAGGTCCAAGGGCAAACAGAGTGATTACAGCAGAGGCTGGATGAGACACCCATCTTTGAGAGGTTGAAGAAGAGAAAAATGAGTCTTCAAAAAATATATATTGAAATAATTCCTTACCAAAAATATAGTATTTATGATTGGTTTAATTGCTAAAGAATATAAATGGTTTGATTTCCATTTCTCAAACTTCATGGGGCATCAAAATTTCTTTCCTATTTTCCCCTTACAACAAAATGGCATTTAATTATTATATTTTGTGTGTGTGCATGTGTGTGTATGAGCATTTCTGTACCTATGAATGTGATTGTTTTTGCTCTTTGTTTTATTTACTTAAATCATTAATCAACAATCTTTTCCCATAAAATACCAGATAGCAAATGTTCTGGGCTTTGTGGGTCACATACCACCATATCTATGGCATATTCTTCTTATGTTTGTTAGAACCATTTAATGATGTAAAAAAAATTTCTTAGATTCCAGGTTGTATAAAAATAGAGTGAGGGATTTGACCTGTGGGCCAGTTTGTTGACCGCCATCTTAAGTCAACAATTTCAGTTTTCTGTTGGCTTCATGGAATCTTTCCATTCCCATCCGACTCCACCTAACTCAGAGCTTGAGTCTTTTTATACCATAGCCTTCTTTATTTGTTCTCATATAACTGTGCACCCTAACTACTTCCCATGTAGTTGCTTCACTCTAGTTCTAGTGACCCCCCATCCCATGTACAGTGTAGCTCTAGCAGAAAGCATCACCCAAAACCAAAATGGTGGTTGGTGGTCTGATCTAAGAGATTGACTGTTCCATGGACAGGGAATTCTCAACACATCTGTCCCACAAAACAATTTGTCTGGTTTCCTGGGTCCAGCTCCTTGGCCATTGGCAATGTCACTGACATTTCATTATTCACTAAATATCTACTGAGCATCAATTATGTACCATAGTGAGGGAGAAAGATATGGAAGGACTTCTATGTAATAATGCTGGCATTTCTATGTAATGTTATAAGAAGTATAGAATATTATGCAGCACAGAGGAGGGTGTCTAATCCAGCTGTAGAGGTCAGGGGAGGTGGCTCCCAGAGGAAGTGACACTTAACTCTTGCCTCTAGGTAAGAAAGATATATGGAACCCTATATTAGAGCTGATTAGAGCTGCAGGTACCTTAATCTCCTTAGTAAATGGGTCTTGAGCTCTACTTAAACCTTGCTGACAGTAATCCTGCTCAATCTAGTCTTATCACCTTGGACTGAGCTCCTGGTTTCAGTCTTATTTCCTAGACTCTGGTCCCCAGAAACTCTATCTTATCACCTCTAGCCATGCCCTCATGTCTAGAATGGTGACCTCAACATAATCCTCAAGGTCTTCCAGGGAAAGCAGTTTTTGCTAAAGTAATCTGAATTGAGTAAGCAATGACCAGGAACAGTGATGATCAACTTTATCAGTGTTCAATGATCAATTGATATCAGCAATTACTCTTTTCAGATTTTATACATTTGAATTTTTTCAGTGGGATGGTTAGTTATGAAGGAGCATCTAGGTTTAAATGAATATTTTTTTATACTCGACTTTTAAGTTGGAATTCTGAATCCCCAAGAAAATTGGTCTGAAAAGGTCCTCTTACTCTTCATTAACTGCAAAATGAATAAAAGGATCTCCTCCTTCAGTGCCCCCCCACCTCATGCAGGGGCTTCTTGGGAGGTATGTTCGCCTATTCATATGTTAATTCTGCAGAGCCCTCAATCTTTTCACAGAGGCCCTGTACAATGAGGGGGGAGTCTGCATATTTCAAAAGAGCAGCATATGCTCCTTAAGGTGAACGTGCAATATAACACTGCAGGGGAAATACAGTGCATTATTCTTTGCCCCTTTGCTGAGAGAGTTTACAAGCAACATTTGGAAATGGATGGCATTTTTCTCTACGGAGATTGAACTTAACCATGATTGACAATTAACCATGACTTTTTTTTTTCTTTAATAGAGAGGTTCAGGTTTTCTAAACTATGTTCTTTTTATGTAAATAAAAGAAATAAGAGAAAATTTCAATTCCTGGAAAAGCACCAGAAATGCCTTTCCCTGAAGCTGTTTAACTGTTCTTTTGAAAATGAATTCCCCTCTGAAAAAATTCTGAGCTGGCAGGGAAGTGGGCAATATATAACTTAATATCTGAAATCTCTCTCTCTTGCTCTTGCTCTTTTTTCTGTTCTTAAGCCTAATGTATCCTATCACAAGAGTGCTTAATGTTTAGGTTATAATTTCAGATATGCAAATGATTCATTAGTCAAGTATTTGATAATCATATTTCAAAAAAACTTCTGATAGACATTAATTGCTTCTTCTAGAATTATGTTCTAGTGCTCAGTAATGACAAACACTGTGTATTAATTTCACATGTATTAGAAATAATGATTAAAGTAAAACCTATTTGATGTAATGACCATTAGTTCAGAGCTGTTTGAACGATGCTGCGTGGCTTAAAATGAATAATAATGGCCCATTTTTCATCAGACAGATGTTCCATCTTATTGTAAAAAGAAGTTACGTCATTGAAATAGAAATCTAAAATAATTAGAATATACTATATCACTAGGCTTGATTAGCCAAATTGAACAATTAATGTCTGAAAAGCATTAGCATTTGCAGTGCACTCTGAGCTGTTTTTGTCATGTTTTCTATGGGATCAATTTTGAAGAATGTTTAACACAAGAAAAAAAAATTTAAATTAGGGAAGAAATCTATAATAGCATGGTTTGGGTTTGCAAAGTCAAACCACAGTTTTGTTAAAAAAAAAAAAAATTAAGCAACTGATAATAGTGGTTGTCCCTTGGGCAGGTTACTGGGTGGCTGAAGGACAGAAAGGGGTGGCTGAAGGACAATTCTAAAACAATTTTAGAATTGTTTTTCACTGTTTTATTGTTATCCTTTTATATTACGTACCAGAGCATATATTACCTAATTTAAAACACCTCATTATAAACAACAACAGCTTATGACCATATAATGCAGTATTAGAAGCTACGGGCTCAGGGCTGAGAACCCCCATCCCACTGCAGGGGTTTATTTCTCCATTCTGCCTGTTTCTAGTTATGGGCCTTGAGAAGGTTGCTTTCCTTTTCTAAACTAAGAGAACCTCTCTCCTGGGCTTGGTAGGAGATTAAATAGTTTGTAGAAGGCACCTATTATGTGTAAAGTGCTTGGTAAATATTGTCTAGTACTATTATTTTTTATCATACTAAAAATCTTAACACAGTTGTGCTATAACAGCTTTTTCTGTTCTTTTCATGATAGCAATTTTTGAAAGTTAGTTTTTATGTGCACTTGCATTTATTTATTTATTTATTTATTTATTTATTTATTTATTTATTTATTTATTTATTTAAGGGTACCAGGGATTGAACTCAGGGGCACTGGACCACTGAGCCACATCCCAGCCCTATTTTGTATTTTATTTAGAGACAGGGTCTCACTGAGTTGCTTAGTGCCTCACTTTTGCTGAGGGTGGCTTTGAACTCGCCATTGTCCTGCCTCAGCCTCCTGAGCTACTAGGATTACAGGTGTTGCCCCCCCACCCCCAACCCGCAAATGCACCTGTGCCTGGCTACTTGCTTTTATTTATAGCCTACCACATTCCATTAAGATGTGAGATAGGACTGAGGTTGTGGCTCAGTGGTAGAGCACTTGCCTGAGATGTGTGAGGCACTGGGTTTAATCCTCAGTACAACATAACAAATATAATAAACAAATAAGATGAAGTTATAAAAAATGATGTGAGATAGGTTCATTCTTTTTTCACTTTCCTTCTTTCCTTCCTACCATGATCTTTTCCTAGGTACCATCAGGCACTGTACTAAATGATCAGTGCTGAGTGTGTACAAAACCTTAGAAATTATCTATTCTAATTTTTCTACTGATATAACAGTTGATTTCTGTCACCTGCCTTAAAGATGACCCAGCTACAGTTTTAACTTAAGTAACAGAGATCTCACTGTTCTCCAAATGACACCTTTCTTTGCTGAACAATTCTAAGTAATTAGAAAGTTCTTTTTTTACATTGAGCCAATAATTGGTATTCATATGTCTTCCACAGTTGGGCAGATCTCCATCATCCTCCTAACTCTTCTTCTCTTCCAAAAGGTTAATTTCTAATTAGCTTCAATGCTGGAATTAGAACCCAAATCTCTTGACACCCGATCCAGTGCCCTTTAGGGGTTCTTTATTAAATAAAAACCTTTATTAAATAAAAACCTCTTTATTAAATAGAGATTTTTGGCTGCTTAGGTCCTATTGATCATCCTGACATTGTCAAAAAGACTGACTGTGCTGATCAGAACTTCATTTTGAGTACAAAGGAAAACATTTCAAGAAAGCTTTCTAGTCAAGACATAGTCAAAGTGCCCACAATCTAGTGGCCACCCTTGCATTGCCTATTATTCCAAAGACAAGAATATGAGGAGAACAATTATTGACGTGATTTGTAGTTACATCAAGTCAAAAAGTACTTTACCCCAGTGATTCTCAACATAACATCGAGACACAAGACAAGGTCCCTTGATGTTCTAGTCTGATTTTCAGACAGTCTCAAAATTTACCACAATTTAATTTGAATTGTTCAGTGTTTCCAATGTCCATTGGGAATAAAATATCTCAACTCTAGTCACTTTGTCACTTAGTCATGTAATTATCAATGCAGAGACAGGTGATCTTAAGAAGTGTTGTTGAAATGCGCAACTTCTAAAATAGGTGCCAGGTTCAGTGTCTGGGAACACTTTGTCAAGGTCAAATGTAAGACATATGAATTGTTCTTTTTTCCAGACTTATTGGTTAATAGGCCAGCTGGGTAGGCTGGGATTTAGGCTGCAAAGGAGGGAGGAGATACCTTTCATTACAGTGGCACTGGGGCAGGTCCTAGGTTAGGCCAGGAGGGGGCAGCAGAGAGCTGGCCTAGCAATGAGACAAGTGAACCCAGGGATGAAGTGGAGTACAATGGAGACCCCAGAACTGCAGAGTATGGGATTGTTTGCCACATGAGTAGAAAAGATGATGAAAGAGTAAGAGGCCTAGTGAGAGGGTTGCCAGATCAGGGGGAGACAATCAGAGAAGAGGCACCTTCCTGGGTGTAAATTCAAAAACAACTTAAGTCAGGGCTACCCAGTTTAATAGAGTGCCTGTTGGCCTGACTTTAGAATCAAACAAACCTTACCATGAAACTTGGGCTGGTTAACATCTTTGAGCCTCGGTTTCCTTGTGTAAAAAGGGGATTGATGATAGTACTTAGCTCCTATGATTGTTTTAAGATGCTTCTGGCGTGTACTGAATATTTAAAACCAGTTAATAAGAACAGTAACAACCTGCTGTTAAAAAGACACCAGCTTAATGAAATGAGTTTTTGAGGAGTCACTAGCTAGAACCTTCTGAATAGAAAGGCCGATGGTCTTCCCTGTCCCCCTTAAAAACCTCACATTAGGGCAACAGACCTGTACTCATGACTTGCCTCTATTCCTGGTGTTTTTCAGATCATTTTAAAATCTGAAGATAAATCACCCCCATTATCACCATAAAACATGTAAATGTTTGTATGGTTCCAAATACCTGTGTTCAAACAGTCTCCCAGACTGTCATTTGCACCCAGAATTGGTACAATATCACCTCTATTGAAACTTAGGTCAGATCCATGGCTTGGAAAAGTAGGCTTAGCTTAAAAAAATTTTTTTGTAGTTGTAGATGAACAGCATGCCTTTATTTTCTTTATTTATTTTTATGTGGTGCTGAGGATCAAACCCAGGGCCTCACACATGCTAGGCAAGCACTCTACCACTGAGCTATAGCCCCAGCCCCCAGGCTCAGCTTTTTGAAGGGAGTGATCAGCCTGTGGTGAGCTTTGGGGGGAACGTGGATTGAAAAAAAATACTTTACCCCTCAGATCAGCTCACAGTGGGGGTGTCCCCCTCCCAGAGTTCATTTAAGAGTGCAGATGTTCCTGAAATGGATGATAAAATCAAAATAATACAGATCCGAGTGAAAGCGCTGGGCACAGTGCTGGAGGGGATTAATCAGAGTTGGAAGGAAAAATGAAAGAGGGAAACTGGGATCTCTGGAGTGAACCTGGTTCAATGATCAGCATTCCTCAAGGCTGGTCCAAATCCAGAACTCTGTATACGTATTTAATAACTTTCTTTTCAAAGTTTCTAAGTTAAAAAAAAAAATAAAGGTTGAGAGTGGTTACCCATGCTTGAGTAAGATGTTAAAGGAGAACCTTGATGGAAGAAGAAAAATAACAGCCCCTGTAGAAGTACAGTAGCCTTGAGGAAAAGTTCTAAAGAAGACCAGTTGGGGATGTTGAATGAGAAGAAGTTCCCAAGCATGACCTCTTATGGGTCCTGTGTTTGAAGAGCTATTAAGATTATTTTTCTGGCGCTGGATTTATAGTTCAGTGGTAGAGCACTTGCTTCATATGTGTGAGGCACTGCATTTGGTTCCCAGCACCACATATAAATAAGCAAATAAAATAAAGATCTATCAATAACTAAAATATAAAAATAAAAAAGATTATTTTCCTATATGCATATCAATACATTTTATATTCCTATTTTGTGTAGATTCTCATATAACATTTTATGATTGTCTACTTCCTACCAGTTCTGTCACTGGGTCCTAGGGACAGGAAAATGGAAAAAAAAAAAGAGCTTCTCCCTTCAAGGATATAAATCAGTTAAATAAAAGATAATTTTTTTAATATTTATTTTTTAGTTGTAGTTGGACACAATACTTTTAGTTTGTTTATTTATTTTTATGTGGTGCTGAGGATCAAACCCAGGACCTTGCACATGCTAGGTAAGCACTCTACTGCTGACCCACAACCCCAGCCCCAAAGAGAAGTGTTCTGATAGAGACTTGGACAGGATATCATAGCTTCACATAGGAGGAAACAAAGGAAAAGACTTGTTAAAATTCCTGTGAGCTCTTGTCCTAAAATGATTTTTTAAATATGATGTCTTCTTGTCTATATCTAGTAGACCACATTTTATTTTATTTCTTGGTACCAGGGATTGAACTCAGGAATGCTTAACCAGTGAGCCACATGCCCAGCCCCTTTTTATTTTTGTTTTGAGACAGTGTCTCACTAAATTGTTGAGGCTGGCTTTGAACTTGCGATCCTCCTACCTCAGTTTACAGAGTTGCAGGGATTACAGGCATGCACCACTATGCCCAGCAAACACATTTTACATGTAAAAAAATCTAGGAGTTTTAAACTATTTTAAGAAGATTTTCTGACTATCCTATTAAAAGTCTTTGGTAAGGCAAATAATAATTTATTTATTATCATGAATCGAATATAATGTTCTAATTGTTAGTTTGATCCCTATGTCTATTGCCTCTCAGGGGTTTACAGGTAAGTTTAAGGAGGTCAGGATGTAAACAAATAACTTGAATAGACACTATGATTATTTTTAACTCCTTCAAAGAAATGGGGTCCCTGAGCTTTGGCTTTGGAGGCTGGTATGGGCATATGGAGGCACAACTTTTCCACAGAACCTCAGTGTTTAGTACTAGGACACTCATGTTGGTAGTATCCTAGGGAAATGCCAGTTCAAGGCCAGTCATCCAAATGAGGCACCAATCCACATAGGCTAGGAAGAATCTGAATGTAAAGAAATGAGATTAAAACCAGGAATACCAAACAAGAGAAGGAAGTTTTCAACAGAAGGATGGAAGGCAGATCATGGAGCTATTCCCCACACTGTGAACTGTGGAAAGAAGCTGAGATAGTCATTGAAGGGATACTTTTGATATTGATTGTGGTGAGGTGTCATTAAAAATTGTTTTGAAGCCTAAATATCAACATCCCCTCAGGCCTTACTTCCTTCTCTACTGAGATAGTTGGCATTCTTACATCTACCTGGCTAAAGGCCTCCAGGTGCACTAGAGAATTCTGAGATGGGAGGCAGGGCCATTCCTTCAATCTGTATCTTTTCCAGGAGCTTAAGTTGAAGGATCTAGTCTCACAGACATTTCCAGGAAAGTCTGAGGTGATTGGGGAGTTTTGGCGGGGGGGGGGGGGGGGAATCCACATTGTGTATTAAATTGACCTGAATTCTGGAAACCCAGGCAGTACCAAAGTTATCTCCCCAAAAGGCTTACACACTTGCAGAGCTGCCCTAGCTGGCCTCCCGTATCTACCATACTCTTTGACTATGTGAATTGCTAGGCCAAGTGGCTACAATGAAGAAAACACAAACCTAGATTCATAAATAAGGTATACACACACACACACACACACACACACATGCACACGCACACGCACATAGATAGATGTAGATATAGATATTTAGATATATATGAGAGACAACATTCCACCCTTGACTTTGAGTCTGGCTTTATTTAGCATAATGTTCTCCAGTTGCATTCATTTATCAGCAAATGATATAATTGTACTCTTCTTTATGGCTGAGTGAAACTCCATTGTGAATATATAACACATTTTCTTTATCCATTCATCTGATAACAGGCACCTAGCCCAGTTTCATAACTTGGGTATTTATGAATTTTACTGCTATAAACATTGGTATGAATGTGTTGCTGCAGTATGCTGATTTTAGTTCTTTTGAATAAATGCCAAGGAATGGGATAGCTGGGTCATATGGTAGTTCTGTTCCATGACTTTTTTTTTCCTGGTACTAAGGATTGGACTCGGAGGCACTTTACCATTGAGCCACACCCCAGGCACCCCCACCACTGTTTTTTGTTTGTCTGTTTGTTTGTTTGTTTTTGGTACTGGGGATTGAACTCAGGGCACTTGGCCACTGAGCCACATCCCCAGACCTATTTTGTATTTTATTTAGAGACAGGTTCTCACTGAGTTGCTTAGCACCTCACTTTTGCTGAGGCTGACTTTGAATTTGCGATCCTCCGGTTTTAGCCTCCCCACCTGCTGGGATTACAAGCTTGTGCCACAGGCTCCCTAGCCATTTTTATTTTTTATTTTGAGGCAGGGTCTAACTAAGTTGCTAAAGGCCTTGCCAAATTGCTGAGGCTGACCTTGACCTTGTGATCCTCCAGCCTCAGGCTTCCTAATCACTGGGATTACAGGTATGTGCCACCATGCCCAGGCTGATTCCTAGACTCTTCTGATGAATATCTAAATTATTTTCCAAAGTGGTTGTACTAATTTGCAGTCCCATCAACAATGTATAAAGTGAACTTTTTTTCACTTTATCACCAGCATTTATTTTTATTTGTATTCTTAATGATTGTTCTTATAACTTGGCTGTGATTAAATCTCAGAGTAGTTTTGATTCACATTTTCCTGATTGCTAAGGATGTTGAACCTTTTTCAGTATATGTATGTGTTGACTATTTGTATTTCTTCTTTTGAGAAAAATATGCTTTGTTCTTTTTCCCATTTATCGATTGGGTTATTTGTTGGTTTTTTTTCTTTTTGGTGTTATCATTTTTTTGTTCCTTATATAGTCTCAATATTAATCTTCTGTGGGAAGAGTAGCTGGTAAAGACTTTCTCCCATTCTGTAGGCTCTTTCTTCATGCTTTTGTTTCCTTTGCTCTGCAGAATCTCTTTAATTTAATGCCACCTCACTTATTGATTCTTTGTTTAATTTCTTGAGCTTTATGAGTCTTTTGAAATTGATGCCTGTACCAATATGTTGGAGTGTTGACCTTGGGTTTTCTTCTAGCAGTTGCAATGTTTCTAGTCTGATTCCTAGATCTTTGATCCACTTTTGAGTTGATTTTTGTACAGGTTGAGAGATAGAAATTAGTTTCAGTCTTCTACATATGGATGTACAGTTTTCCCAGCACTATTTGTTAGAAAAGTTCTCTTTTCTTCAGTGTATGTTTTTGGCAACTTTATCAAGGATCAAATGTCTATCTGTGAATTTGTCTGTGTGCTTTCTATTCTATTCCATTGGTCTCCATGTCTGTTTTTATGCCAATGACATGTTTTTGTTACTATAACTGTGTAGTATAATTTGAGATGTGGATATCTATCTCATTCCTAAGGATTGGAAATTTTCCGTTATTATTTCACTGAAAAGGTTTTTAATGCCATTAGTTTCTTCAATCTTTTTTTTCTTCCATAGTTTCTTCAATCCCAATGACTCTTAGGTTTGGTTTCTTAATGTTATCCCAGAGTTCTTGCATATTCTTTTCTTTCTTTACTGCTTATTGAGTGTTCAAGCTCATATGCCCTGTCTTTGAGGCCTGAAGTTCTGTTTTCTATATAATCTAAACTGTTGGTGATAATTGCAAATAAATTTTTAATTGGAGTTATTGTGTGTTTTGCTTCTAGGAGTTCTGATTGGTTTCTTTAAAAAAATCTCTCTTTACTGAAATGGTCTTTCACCTTCTGTATTTGCTCTCCTAATTTGTTACTTAGATCTTGTTTTAACTCATTAACCATTTAATAATCCTTTTTTATAATCTTTCTCTGAATTTTATCCCCTTCAATATTTGTGGGTTCCTTTGTTGTGAGATTTTTCAGTTGTGGAGGAAGATTTTTTTTGTCTGTTTCTTCATATTTTCAGAGGTCTTAGATCTGTGTATGTACTGAGATGGATTCCTTTTCTTATTATGAGGGGTCATTTGGTGTAGTTGTCTCTTTTGTAATGAGTCCTATACTGTCTGTGTATCTTAGTTATAACACATAAGCTCAGCATAATTCAAGCATTAATTTCAACCTCCACTGCCTCTTAGTTTGCCACTACAGAACTGATAATTTTATTCATTCTTAGAGAGCTGCTACAACATTGTGGATTCCTCTGAACCTCTGTCTTGAAGCCTCTCTCTGTTTTTGCTGTAGGAGCAGATGTCCAAGAGTGGGATCTGATGGCCCCCTTTGTTATTCCTACTTGAGGCCTGGCTGTCAGTTTGGAGTTTCTCTCCCCTATCCTATATGTTAAAGTACCGTCAAAGTTTGAGTGGGGTTAGTTTGTGTATGAAGCAATGTATGCTGCCTCTGGCTGGGTTGTGGGTGTAGCTCAGCAGCAGAGTATCTACCCTATAAACTGGTATTGTCTCAGAAAATTTCCAGCAGCTCTCAGAAAAGGAGGAAACAGGCAACAACAATAGGAACAAACAATATACAGCATTAAAATAAATATCCAGTGCCTACTATGATATCTAGAACACTAATTACCACAAAAAGTGGAATGGAAGGGTGAGCAATTAGCAACAGCAACAACAATAAATAGCCATAAACTAGATTGAGCCTTAAAGTAAATAGCAGGTGTCCACTATGACATCCACAGTACTAATAACTGCAACAACATGAATAGTTCTAAAAGATGGTAAAATGATGGTTCACTAAGAGAAGAGAAAATGGGGTAGGAAAGCAAAAGAAAGTTCAGAATATTCAAAATGTGAACAGAGAGAAAGCAGAAGAGTGGTAGCAAGTGTTGGCTATAAAAGAAAAATACATAAAAGAGGACAAAATAAAAGAGAGAGAGCAAAAGAATTCGGCTATTTGAGAGAGAAGAAAGGAGAGAAAGAATATAAAGAGAAAAACAAGCACAAACAAAAACATCAAACTAAAACAAACAAAAACCCCTAACCCTCAAAAGATAAAGCAAAATAACAGATGGATGGAAAAATGATAAAAATGAAAAAAGAAATATGCATATATGTTTAACATGAACCAATCGGCACAAGAATACCAAAAATGAAGAAAAGATTCTTCATGAGAAATCTCCACTGTGGTTGTTGAGACTGTTGACAAGGACAGATATTCACTGTGGGTGCCATACTGCCCTTCTTTCCATTCCTTCTTGGGCTATATACTCCTTAGAGAAAGAAAGGGTTGGGGGTTGTTCATCAAGCCTCCAGCTGGAGTGACCTGCAACCAAAGCTGGCTATAATAGCTCTCAGCTTCTCTTTTCACCAGTACAAAAACAGAATGAGAAGTATTGTCAATTGGAGTTTTGACCAGATGGACCAGATTGATGACACTCCCAGGGTAGGGCTGTTGCAAAATTCTAGACATGGGAAGTTCTGGTGGCTAGGATTTAGCTCTAATTGGAACTTTAGAACAATGTCAGGTGGTATCTGCTCTGGAGAGACTAGATCAACATATCCATAGAACCAAGAAGATGCCAATCTTGGCTGGGTGTCTGGATCTCAGGGGCTTGTGAAGAATTCCATTCATAGGGTGAGGTAACCAACCCTCCACAAGCCTAGCACATTTCACCACCCATGAATGTGGCCTTGCCAGGTTCAGTCACTGAATGCAATTGTTACCACCTGTTCAGTTTCTGGACCTTCTTCAGCTGGTTCTGTGAGCCACCAGACTAAAAGAGAAAGAGTTGCACTCCCCTCTATATCCCTAACCTCAGGCTCCCTGGATACAATCCTCTCTGTGTTTGTTTCAATCACCCTCTGCTAGGCACACCCTAGGCCACAAGTTAGGTGCATGTCAGGACAGTATGACAATATTTGCTATGATCTCCTGGGCTCCCACAGAAGCAAGTTGCAATATAGCCTATTCAAGTTGGCTCGCTCGGCTGTCCACTTGCCAGTTGAGAAACACTGAACAGTTTTCAAACACCAGCTCGCTATGCATCCTGAGAAGTTCAGACTGAGTTTCTGTTCTATAAGTTCTCCTGTGCCTCATGTGTCCACTGTGTTTCCTGTCTCTCTGTTTGTGTTACCCTTTCCCTCTGTAGTAAAATGGTGCTACTGCTTGCCAGCAACTTAGAGCCAATGTACTCTTTCTTATCTTTGTTCAAAGCACTCAAATTTTGGGGTCTCTGTGATTCTCTCTCTAATCCTGAACTTCAATGAATTACTTCTTTTACCCACCTTACTGAGAAGCATTTCTCCTGCTGCATGAATCCCAAGTCTTGGAGCAACTGAAAGTGCAGTCATCCTTTCCATCAGCCATCTTTAAGTGCCCTCCATTAATTCTTATAAGAAAAATGTGGTAAAATATTCCAATATATGTCCAATGGATACTGCTAAACATACAGCTTCAACTCTTTGAATTTTTTTTGAAACTTGTTTGTTCTCTTTAATCATTCATTTATTCAATATATTCTTCCTGAACGTTCTTGCCTTGCTCTTTGCTGAGTGCTGTGCTAAGCAGTGTGGATACAGAACAAGACAGACAGACCTGATGTCCCCATGCTTGTACTCTGAGAGTAGTTAACATGAAACATTTTTGGCTCCAGTCTGCACCTCTAGAGGTTTCTCCAACTTCCACACTCAAACTTTAGAGTTCACTGAACCTAATCACCTATTTCTAAGCATGCATCGGGCTTCCTCTCATCACAATGCTCTTCATTCTGCCAGTAATTTGCTACTGAATTTCTAGTAATCATAATGTCCAGACATTGTTCTAAAGTTCCAATTAGAGATGAATCCTAGCCACCAGAACTTCCCATGTCTAGAACTTTGCATCAGCCCTACCAAGTAATGAATTATGTTGAAGACTCAAAATGAAATCCCAACTCTTTAAGTGGAGGGTTTCTACACCACCTCTGCTGTACATGGTGTCTTCCCCATCTATATTTGTAGAGCACTGGACACTATTCCTGAAAATGACAATTTATGCCCTGCTTTAGTAGTTCTAATTATTATTTTCTTTCTTTTTTATACTTTTATTTTATTTATGTGGTGCTGAGGATTGAACCCAGGCTCACACATGCTAGGCAAACACTCTGCCACTGAACCACAACCCCAGCCCCTCTTCCTTTCTTCCTTCCTTCCTTCCTTCCTTCCTTCCTTCCTTTCTTTCTTTCTTTCTTTCTTTCTTTCTGTGCTGGAAATTGAACCCAGGGGCTTGCACATATACTAGGCAAAAGCTGTACCACTGAGCCACATACCCAGCCATGATATTATGATAATAATGTTCTAATTATTATCATATACATATTGCCTAAAACAGAATATTTGAGGGCAGAGTCTACTTCTGACATGTCTTCATGTGCCGTGTACATGTCAGGGTGCTTCAAACATAGAAAGCATGGAACATTGCTCAGTAGGGGAATGAGCTTCTCTGGAACTGTTTAATTTAACAAGCACTTGGATAACAGTTACTGTGCATCAGGCATTAATAGCTTATGTAGCAGTTACCATGACACTTTAATGTTGGCAATCACCAACACCTTGGATTTTCACAAGAAACCTACCAGGCAGATACCATTAAGAGCCATGTTTTTAGATAGGCATTGAGGCTCAGAGAGGCCCAATGTATTTCCTGTGCCTAAGGTATCCCACCTGGTATGCAATAGAGATGGGATTCAGACACGTGCAACTTGCGTCACACCTGAGCTCCTTGCCTTACTTTTGTAACAAGACCTGGGAATGATTGGCCATTTGGGATCTGTAGCTTCGGGACAGCAAAGATGGAATCCAGATCGGATTCTTTATGGCAGACCATGGTGTCATTTTCTTGCTCATGTTCTTCATAGGAGCTATACTTCAAAGGGGTGCTAGGATCAACTAAGTTACTAGAAGTATTGAATTATATTGAGTCTTTCTAAAGCTTTTCTGAAGGACAGAACTTCTCCAGCTCTCTGTTAGTCTCTCGACCTTTATTTTCATCCTTATCATCTCACCTTATGAGTCTTTTTAGACATTTTTTCCTAATTACCCCCTCAAGAAATTTTGCCAGCAGCACAGATATACCATATGTCTATTCATGTACTACATGTATATCTTGACTTATGTAGAGTGAAAATTTTTTTTGGCATCCAAGAACTGATGTTCTCCCCTCTTTGGGGATTATAGCACACCACAGAGAATGCATGGTTGATTGCCAAGCTTTGCATCCTTCTGATATCTAAATGGAGAGCTTAAGCTTATTCTTACCCCTATTTGACTGTGGGGAACTACGATTTTTCTGGAACAGTTTAATGAAGTAACACCCATTTGAAACACTACCCTAGAGTTAACAATAAATACAATAACATCCCCAGTGACAATAATCCTGTGGTGGACATTGGTTGGAGAGACTGGATCATCAGATCCCAGTCTCAGGTTCTGGAAGACCAGGTAATCATGAGTAAAATACATTTCAAAGAACTCTCAAAGACTTAGTTTCTTTCTTTGTGAAAGCAGCTAATTAAACTTTAAGTACACACCTTAAGGAGCTTTTGTGGAACCACTATTTGACACTCTGCAAATTATAAAGCACCATGCAGGGTTATAACCACCTAAAGGAAAATGGGCTCAATTATTTTAAAAGCTGTATTGAAAAACCAATTTTACTTCATCTTAACTTATAATAATAAATACCGCAATGTCTGCCAGAGTATTTGGTTCCTTGTATAGTAAAGGCATCTCCTGCCTGGACTAGATTCTCTAACTGCAACCACAGGAATGAACCTTACTTAATTAAAGGTTAACTAGGATCCTCCATTGTCATCTTTTCAAATGTAAATCTTACAGATGGATAACTGTAAGATTTAAAATTAAATGCTTTTCCCTAGCATTTCCCAAACACTCCCAGGCTCTGCTGCCAGCCTGTGGAGGTAAGCAGGTGCAGATCAGAAGGTTTATGCTTCTCAAGTTCTACAGGTGAGTCCCATTGTCAAGTTTTAGGAAACTGCTTTCATTTGGCCCCCTGGTCTTCCAATCCTTGTTCTTTTTTCTACCAATTCAGTTATTCCTTCATTTATCCCACAAACCTTCTGAAGTTTCTCCCACATAGTAGGACCTGTACATGTACATTAGGATACAATCCCCCTTGCCCTTCCTATTTATGGAGCTACATGTCTAATGGAGAAGACTAACACTGAGCAAGTCATGTCAAACAAAGCATGGCACCAGAGGGGAAGTCTTGAATAGAGAGTTGAGGCTATAAAGGCTGGTGAGGGCTTGGAAGGGAATGTGAAGGTTTCAGAAGGTATCCTAAAGATGTTCAAAAGGAGGGTGGCATGATCAGCTTTATGTTTTAGTAAAAGCTGACATTCACTGAGTGTTTATGATGTGCCAGGCAACACTTCATGTGCAATGTAAACTCATTTAATCCTCACCATAACCCTATGAAGTAGATACTACTCTTTTCCCTTTCTTGCAAATGAAGAAAATGAGACACATGAGGGAGTTAACTAACTTGCACAAAGTCACACAACCAAGCTTGTAACCAAATCCTGAGCTTGTAAGCAAACCAGTGTTCGTGTGCTTAACCACTATCCAGCCTCCCTTATGGATCCCCCTATACTGTGAAACTGGATGCTACTTGGTGCAGAATGGATTGGAGGAAAAAGAATGGGTGTGGGGAGAACCTGGGGAGGCTGTGGCAGCTGTCCAGGTGAGAGGTGCTAATAATAATAGAGAAATGTGTAGACTTGAGAAATGTTTAGAAGCAGAACTAGCCGCTTTCAAGTTTGGCTGCCCACTGAATCACTTGGAGAGCTTTAAAATCTACAGATCCCTGGGTTGCCCCACTCCTTAAAGTTCATATTTTATTAGACTAGGCACTGGAATTTTTTAAAGCTCCTCAGGTATTCCAGTGTACAGGCAAAGTTGAGAACCACTAGTCTAAACCAGTACTTCTAAGACTCTAATGTGAATAAATACAACTTTGCAATCTTGCTAAAATGAGGATTCCAATACAGTTGGTGGTAGGATGTGGCACTTAACTGAGATTCTGCATTTCTAACCAGCTCCTGAGTTATGCAGTTGTTGCTAGTCCATGGACCACACATTGAGTAGCTTTCTTACGTTATATACCAGTTATGTGTATGCTGGGGTTATTAGTATCATCAGTCCTGGGGGTGACTGGGCATACTCAGAATACTTGGACTGGTCACCTTCCAGAAACAATCTTTTTCAGGGCTCCTTGCAGCTGGTTAGAAATGACTAGTTTCTGATGGGTGTAATCTTGAGAAAAACAAAGTGTTGGTAATACTGGTTTTGGCCATAGCAATATGACAACAGATTGAACATTAAAAAGCTATCTCAGGCTTCTAGATTGGCTACTTGGTGATATTGACTTAAATAGAGAATAATGCACAGCAGCCTAGGGTGTGTGTGTGTGTGTGTGTGTGTGTGTGTGTGTGTGTGATGAGCTCACTTTTGAACATACTGAATTAGAGATACCTGTAAGACATCCAAGTGGAAATATCAATTAGAAGACTGTGTGGGAGAAAATATTTGGGGAGAAGGAAAAAAAGCCAATACAAAGATTAAATAAGAAACATTCTGATAAAAATGAGAAATTCCAGAGTTATGTGTTGCTCTGGGAGACAAGAAAATTCTGAGGAGGATGTGGTCAGTATGTTGAATATTACAAAAAAGTTAGGTAATTAGCTTTAGCAACAAGGAGATCATTGGCCACAGTGGTTCCATGTGGCCGGGGTGAGGAGGCAGAAACAAGTTTCTGGTGGATGGAGATTGATGCATGTGAATAAGAAAGTGTGGGGAATGTTTTAAAAGATGTTTGGTTGTGAAGGTCAAGATACAGGGCAGTAGTCTGGCAGAGAGACAAGGGACCAAAGAGTTATATTTTAAAGATGAGTGCACATTTTAAATACTGATGAGAAGAAGTTGATAGAGGGAAAGAGATATTAGATAGAGAAAGAAAGTAAAGCAATCAAACAGGCAAGATTCTAAAATGGGCAAGAGGGAAGATAGATCATAGCAGGAAGATGACAACTTATCCTAACATGAAAAAAAGGATGCAGGTAAGATTATAAATGTGGTGCAGGATATTTGAAGACAGTGTGTTTGATGGCTTCTATTTTCCCTGAGAAGAGATCTGAGTCATCATCTGTGAGTGGGGATGGAGGTGTGGTGTAGTAGGGTCAGAGGATTCAGGAAAGTGGAAAAAGTTTAAGATGGTTATTGTATCTTTGCTCTCAGGGTCATGCCAGCTGGTTTGGAACCTAAGAGTCAGTGCTCCCTTTTATTTTGGGCAGAGGGAAGAGAAGGTAGCAGTGAGGCTCCCTGGTCATGAAGAATATTGACAGGAGAGCAATTCTAGTAAGGAGCCATGTTACATAATATGGAAGGAAAGAAAAATAAAAAATAGGAGAAGGTGGAGGTATGAGGCAGTGAGGGGAAACTGACTGAGTCAACTAAAAGGTGAGAAGTTGTAACCAGAGTTGTGATATTAGAGGTGAAACAAGTTTTGGGCCATGAAAAGTTCCCAGGTGAAATAGGGGATGTGTGTGGCTGAGGTAAGGTCAAGGAGTTTCAAGACCAAGGTATTGGATGGGTTTTATACATAGCTGTTCACTTTGTTCAGAATGTATGGTAAGACTTGAAAAGAGAGGGGGAAAAGAATTGGCCTACTGCCAAAGTCTTCAGGCCTCCTTTGGTCAATACAGTGGTAAATCCAAGAGGCCAAAAGATTATAGTGCCAGCGAAGGTTAAAGAGCAGTTGAACTTGGTAGAGAGCAAGATTTTTTTGTTTTGTTTGTGGTACTGGGAATCAAGCACAAGGCCTGTGTGTGCTAGGCAAGCACTCTACCACTAAGCTATACCCCAAGTCCTGTTAACAATTTCATTTTGAAGGGCTAGATATGTAGCTCAGTGGTAAAGTGCTTGCCTGCTATGTCCAAGGTCCTGGGTTTGATTCCCAGTACTGGAATTTTTTTTTTGAGACCATGTTGTTAAATTGCCCAGACATTCCTCAAACTGTTGATTCTCCTGCCTCAGCCTCCTGAGTCATTTTCCAAGGTATTACACTTTGACAAGCCTGGGTTCATGAGATCTCCATATAATCTCTTAGATCTGCATGTGAATCTAAAGTGATGTTAAGAAAGATTTTGAGAAAAGTATAAACAATGACAGATAAACTGTCACTAACTGGAAAACCCAATCTGAAAAAGGATTTAAAAGAAATGAGAGAGAAGCTGTGATTTGTCACCCATTCTGTGCAGAGTGCATTTCTAACAATGGCAGTGGGCCATTGTGACATTGAGTGGCAGGTGGAATCTGGAGGTAGCAGGGCCTGTTTAGTGCAGCACAAACCCCACCATTGAAGGCCACTCCTTTCTAGTGCAGCTGGGATCCACTAGCAGGTTCCTTCAGGGGCCAGGACCATGGCTAATCCTAACAGTAGCTGCCATGCTCTGAACGCGCACTAGGGGCCAGGCCCTGTGCTAAGAGCTTTCTATGAATCATGGGCTTCCTCCTGGCCACAGCCCACTTGCCCTTTGCAGACCAGGCTTTGTGGTTTTCAGAGGCCTCAACCCCAGCCAGTCGGGTGTTTGGTATGTGCACTGGATGCCTGATGGACGCTGTCTTCCTAGAGCTGAGAGGAGCTGGAGAGTGGGCTCTGGTCAGCCCCTTCCCCAACCTCCTCATGCCTGTGCCCCAGGACTGCTGGCCAATGAGGAGTGGTCAGGAGTGATCATGTAGGGGTCCTGGGCTCCCTTCACCCCCACATCCTGTGGTCAGACAGCAGGGCTCTGGGGAAGGGTTCTTGGGCAACCATAGCTGACACCTCTGAAGCATTTTGGGTGCCAGACACTGCTCAGAGTGTCACCCTCATCCTCTCATGCCATCCTCCATAGCATCCTATGAGGTTGGTGGGATTTCCATCTCCCTGTTCTTGGTAAGGAGATGGAGCCTGACACAGGTGAAGTTGCCGGGGGACACCAAGCTGGTCAGTGGCGAGCAGTGTTTTGCACCCAGGCCTGGCTGACCCAGAGCCCATGATCAAGTTCAGGAACCTGCCTGAGGTCTAGATAGGGGCTCAATAAATGTGTGTTGGATGACGGAATGGCTACTTCCTGAAGCCCACCCTCTAGAAGGTAGTGCTAGTAGGTATTGGATGCATGTCTTAATGTGAAGGAGCAAATCTATGATGGCTGTGATCCCAGCTTCTTGTTAAAGGCTCCTGTTCATCTAGACAGTAGTATCAAGGAAAGATCTGTTTATGTTTGTTGAGTACCTGCTGTGTACCCAGCATTGGGTTACATATCAAGAATGAATGAGAGGGCAACTGGGGTTGTGGCTCAGTGGTAGAGTGCTCGCCTCGCACGTGTAAGACCCTGGGTTCGATCCCCAGTCCCACATATAAATAAATAAAATAAAGTTATAAAAAATAAGGCAAGAAAAAGAAATAAAATCATGTAAAGGGAGAAATAAAAAAAGTTTATAATAAAAGAATGAATGAGAAGCTGGGCACAGTGATGCATACCACTAATTCCAGCAACTTGAGAGGTTGAGGCAGGAACAGACTCCGGAGCCCACAGTGGGCTCACACTAGATCTCACAATAAAGTTCGAGGACCTGCCTGAACTCTAGATAAGGCCTCAATAAATGTGTGTTGGATGGCAGAACAGCTGGTTGATAAAGCCCATCCTTGGGTAGTGCTGTTAGGTCTTATGATATGTGTCCTGAAATGAGGTTGCAAAGTTGTCAATGAGTTATGGTAATCAGCTTTTCATCAATGTGACAAAAATGCTTGTCATAAACAACTTAGAGGATGAAAAATTTATTTTGCTATGGTTTCAGAGGTTTCAGTCTGTAGTTGGCTGGCACTGTTGCTCTGGTAGAGGAGTATGGTAGAAGAAAGCCTCCTATCTTGGGCTGGGATTGTGGCTCAGTGGTAGAGTGCTCACCTAGCACCGGGCGGGACTTGGGTTTGATCTTCAGCACCACATAAAAATAAAGGCATTGTGTTGTGTCCATCTACACCTAAAAAAAAGAAAGCCTCCTATCTCATAAAAACCTGGTAATGGGGCATGGTGGTGGTCATCAGGGACAAGATACAGACCTCAAGGACAGGGCTCTAGCAACCTGCTTCTTCCAACTATGCCCCACCTGTCGATTTTTCCACCATCTCCCAATAGTCCATTCATCTATTGATAGATTAATCCACTCATCATGTCAGAACATTCATAATCTAATCACTTCCTAAAAGCTCCACATCTGGACATTACTACATTGAAGAGCAAGACTTTATCACATGTGCTGTTGGGGAACATTCCAGATCCAAATCATATTAGAGGGAGTTTTAGTCAGTTTTTTTTTCTGCTGCAACTAAATGACCTGACCAGTACAACTGTAGATGAGGAAAGGTTTATTTGGGGGTTCATGGTTTCAGAGGCCTTAGTCCGTAGAAGCCCAGCTCCACTCCTTAGGGCACAAGGTGAAGCAGAACATCATGGTAGAAGATTGTAGCTGAGGGAAGCAGCTCATAGGGTGATCAGGAAGTAAAGAGAGAGACTCCACTTGCCAAATACAAAATATATACCCCAAAGGCATGCCCCCAATGAACCACTTCCTCCAGTCACACCCTACCAGCCTTCAGTTGCCAGTTAGTCAATCCCTATCAAGTGATTAAATCACTGATCTGGTTAAGGTTCTCACAACCCAATAATTTCTTCTCTGAAACTTCTCATCTTGTCTCACACATGAGTTTTGGGGGACATCACATCTAAACCATAACAGGGGATAATGGCTGTGACCCCAGTTTGTGCGAAAAGACTCCTTTCCTTCTAGATGAAGAATTGTTCATGTTTGTTGAGCACCTACTCTACTCCCAGTCCTGGGCTATACATCGAGGATTAATGAGATGATTTCTTCAGTTTTAGAAAATGCTCACTGTTCCTGGGGAGACCACTGTCAGTTGTGATCTTCATGTTTTTTACCTGATTTTTCCATCTTGTGATCCTCTTCCTCCTGGCCTGCTTGCTTTTGTGTGTGTGTGTGTGTGTGTGTGTGTGTGTGTGTGTGTGTATGTGTGTACATACACATGCATGAGCACATGTTTTACTGGACATTGAACCCAGGGCACTCCAATACTGAATTACATCCCCAACCTCTTATTTTATTTTGAGATAGAGTCTCACTAAGTTGCTGAGACTGGCTTTGAATTTGCCATCCTCCTTCCTCAGCCTCCCATGTTGTTGGGATTACAAGCATGTCCACTGGGCCTGGTGCTTCCTTGCTTTTGATGACCACTTGGACTTGTCTGGTAGGCATTTCCATGATGAGTTTCAGTTATGGGTTCCAGACTGCTTTGTAATTAGATTCATTGGCCTGCTTCAGATGGGGGCTTAACCCTTGTTCTGGGATGTATGTGGAGGTGTATGGGAAGTGAGAAGATACTTTGTGTTGAGAAGATAAGCCCTTTTGCTTCTATAGAACCTTTCTACATACTCCCCTAAATGGTAGTTTGTTAAGTAGGTAGTTCTCAAAGTGTGTGCCTTAGACCAGCACTACTACTTGGGGATTGTTAGAATGGAAATTCTGAGGTCCCACCCCAAAAACAAATCAGTCTCTTGGGGTGAAGCCCAGCCATTTTTGTTTTAATATGCTCTCTAGATGATTCTAATGTAAATTCAAGTTTGAGAACCATTAATTATATAATGGGTCCGGCATATGCCCAGTGCTTAAAAAATAGTCATTGTTAGTATTATGATTTGGATATGAGGCATTCCCTAAAAAGATCTTGTTAGGCATGAGGTGAAATTATTAGTTCAGAGGTGAAATTATTAGATTTTGAAAGCTATAACCTCACCAGTGGATTAATCCATATGATGGATTAATAATTTAAATGGACTACTGGCTAGGAAATATGGGCAGCTGGGGCATGGCTACAGGAAGTAGGTCACTGGGGGCATGTCATTGAGTTATATCTTGTCCCTGGATCATTCCCCCAACCCTTGTCCCCCCACTCCATCTCTCTCTCCACTTCCTGGCTACCATGATCCAAGACACTTTCTTCCACCATCCCTTTCTGCTATGATGTTCTGCCTCACCTCATACCCAAAACAATGGAGCCTGCTGACCATGGATTGAGACCTCTCAAATTATTAACCCAAAATAAACTTCCTCCTCTACATTGTTCTTGTTAGGCATTTTGGTCACAATGATGAAAAACTGAGTAACATCTGGTCAAGAGCCTGTGGTTCCTGAAGGAGGTGACATAGATCAGGTACCTAAACTGATTTGCCCAGGATCTTCTTGGATTTAGCACCAAAAGTCTCACATCCTGGCAACTCAATCTGAGATATTTGGTCACTTTATTGGTAAAAGACAGAGTAGTACAAGGCCATGTTTTCCCCATTATTGCCAGGGTGCCATTATTTGCCCTAAATTTATAGATGGGGAAACTTTACTGAAGGGTGGTCATGCAGTCATAAAGGAAGTGGTCATGCCAGAATTAAAATCCAGGTCTGTTTCACTCCAGAGCCAATGCCCTTAATAAATTCTTAGACACAGAATTGGATGTACATGAAAAATTTCTAACACTGTCACTAAATTCTTGTCCAAGAGGCACAACATACTACCTCTTATTCAACAGGTACAACTACACATGTTTTATGAGTTATCATATATATTAACACAGGATATATATATATATATATATATATATATATATATATATATATATATATACACACACACACACATACATATACAATAATAGTGTATACAAATATGTGTTTTCTTCATATATCCACCTTATGAGCCTATTTAATTTAATTTTTGGCAATCTGATATGCAGGTCTCATTTTATTTTCTGGTACACATCTTTTGATCTTGTCTAGTATGCTGAGTTGGACAACAGAGCTGAGTGTAATTTGAGACAGGAAATTGAATAGGACATGACTCTCTGGGCTTAGTATGAAATTCAGTGAAGTAAAATCTTGATGTCCTACAGAGACTCCTGGGGGCACCATGGAAGATAAATATGTAAATATCTTGTGAGGATGAGCGTTGGCACTTTGTATAGAAGATTGATGGACATTTTTCTCTTTTTTTTTTGTACTGAGGATTGAACCCAGGGGTACTCAACCACTGAACCACAACCCCAGCACTTTTTAAATTTTTTTTATTTTGAGATGTATTTCACTAAGTTGCCTGCAGTTTCACTAAGTTGCCTACAGTTTCACTAAGTTGTTGAGGCTGGCTTTGAACTTGTGATCCTCCTGCCTCAGCCTCCTGAGCTGCTGGGATTACAGGTGTGCACCATGGCACCTGAGTTTGCTGGATCTTTTTAAGCTTCCAATGATCTCTTCCTTTCCCTAGTTGCTGTTGCACTCTTGAGGCTGGGCTGTTAAGCCCTTTACATTACGTGAGGGAAAACATGCAAGGAGTTTAGGATATATTCTCTATCCCTCCAGGCAATTTATCTCTATCCTTTTACCTCCTCAAAGAGGTAGTAGAATGGTGGGTCATTTAAACTGTCATATGAATAGAAGAGGATACAGGAATTCAAAAGTAAGAGGTTGGGAGAAATACATAAATTTACAAATGTAGAGGACCATGTCAACAAGTAAGAATGGGAGCTGTCTTCCTGGATGAATTCCACAAAAAGTTTGTGACTGAGGTGTCAAGAATACAGAAGTGGAAGGAAAAAATGTAAAAGAAAATTAAAGATCTAAAATATATATAGCTTAGACTCTGAAGGGAGAAAGGAAGCCTCAAGAAAGGTCTAGAAACTGAAGGAAGCACCATCACAGATGGCTGAATTGTAGAAGAAAAGAAAACTTCCATATGCCATCCTCCAGGGAGGTAGTCTGCATGGGTTGTTGATTCCCTATGCCTCTAATGTGGTAGCTTTTTGATGTGATTGTCCACTTGGAAGATTTTTTCCAAGTGACTTTTAAGTTCATAGCAGGTAAGCACTCTGGGCAACTAGCAACTGGCAAAGTGCAAACCCCTACAATCTTTCCTTTTTAGAAAATGTCCAGCTTTATCATGCTGCAATTTACATAACATTCACCAACTTAAAATGTATAGCTGGGTGAATTTCAGTAATTTTTATACAGTTGTGCAACCACTACCCCAGTTAAATTATGCTACTGTCCCATAGCTCTAAAAAGTTTCCTTGTGCCTATTTATGCTCTTCCAAGAACCTAGCTTCAACCATCCACTGATTTGCTGTCACTATAGTGGAGCAGAATAGGAATAAAGTGTTATACATAATTTAGGTTCCAGTTTCTTTGGGGGAACAGAAAAAAAGATACTTATTGCTGTGTTAACTTTTCTAAGGTAACAGAAGACAGATTTAGAAAAATTATTATAGTGTTAACTTTTCTAAAATGATGGTACATTTTCAAATATTACCACTGTAAATGGATAGAATCCAGTGACTATTTTCAAAAATATTTTATTAGTTGTTGATGGACCTTTATTTATTTATATTTATATGTGGTGCTGAGACTCAAACCCAGTGCCTCACACATGCCAAACAAGTGCTCTACCACTGAGTAACAACCCCAGCCCAATTTTTAATAATGCTTTTACTTATCAGTAGACTTTATTTATTTATATGTGGTGCTGAGAATCGAACCCAGTGCCTCACACATGATGGGCAGGCACCTTAACACTGAGCCACAACCCCAGTCCTGAAAGAATATATTTTAAATGTTAATGATTGACTTTGGCAAGGAAGACATGGAGTCTGGAGTTCAAGGAAATTTACTTTCCACTGTATACCATTTTGTATTGTTTGAATCTTGTGACCCTGTGCACCTATAATATTTTTAAATGATAAATGCCTTCTTTTGAGCATCTATTACCTATAGAGTCCTACATTTATACTTTGTGCACAGTTTGAATTTGAGGATGGAAATTAATCAGTTTCCTATCTTAGACATAATAATGTTGCTGACCTTCCACCAGTCTTCTGATTCTGCATTAGAGGGAGGATAGTTTGGGCAACAGAAAGAAGTAGGAGAGCAAGAAAGAGTATAAAGTTAGGAATAGCATCCTGAGGGGACTTAGAGGTTAAGGATACCACAAGTGGAACCAATGAGTTTAGGGACTTCAGACCAATACACAACATGCTAAATAAACTATTTATCTTTACCTATCTATGAAGATCTCCAAGAATTTGGGGTATAATTTAGCTCAGTGGATACCAAACACAGTCTCATCAGAATCACACAATGCTTTCAAATGTCTTCTGTTTGTATAAAATGATCATAATTCCATACAGCTTTTAAGAAATTGAATAGTATGGAAGCAAGACAAAAGTTTTCCCATTTATTTGCTAGTTTCCAGTCCAGAGGTAACTGCTTTCAACTATTTTTAGTTTGTTTTTTTCTGGTAATATCATTATTCTAATATGCTCATTCCTCTATGTCTTGCTTTAGCAACATTAGACAGTATTTATTGATTCTTTATTAAGAAAGATGAAGGTTTTAACATAATTATGCTACTTCTTTTTCTGACTTCTGACTTTCCTGAGATTTTGTTATACTATTAAAATTTTCAGGACTTTTAAATGGTTGCCTTTATAACTTTAAATAATATACTTATTTCTGAATTCCTTAATTTCAGACAATATTTATTGGTGCTCATTTCAGAATATTTACCTCCATTCTCCTTCTCTTCATTGTTTTTAAATTCTGTCAGCTATAATATTATTTGTACATTGTTAATCTTATAACAACTACTGCCTGGGTTCAAATCCCAGCTCCACCACTTGCTACCAGTGTAATCTTGGTTAAATTGCTGAATATCTCTATGCCTTCAGTTTTCTCAATTGTCATAATAACAATAATATCTACTTCATAGGGTTTCCATAAAATGAAATTTTATTTATGTTGAAATAAACATTTCAAAGCAGTTAAAATACTAACATATTTATTTATTGTATGTAGAATTGAATCCAGGTCCTTGAGCATGCTAGGGAGGTACTCTACTACTAAGCTACATTGCTAGCCCTTTGCATTTCATTTGGAGACAGGGTCTTGCTAATTTGGTCAAGCTGGCTTAAATTTGTAGTCCTCCTGCCTCAGCCTGCCAAATAGCTGGGATTACCAACATGGGTCACTGTGCTCAGCTTTGAGCACTTTTAAGTGTAAAATTAAAAAAAAATAATATTACAATTAAAAATAAAATCAACAGTCTTACAGTTTTAATGAAATCTTCAGTGTTTTATCTATAGCCTGATTACAAAAAATCAAACCAAATGACAAAAGACATGAAGAGACATTTCACCAAAGAGGATATACGAATGGCAAATAGACACATGAAAGTATGTTCAAAATAATTAATTCTTAGAGAAACATACATTAAAACAACCATGGGATATCAAAATGCATCTAATAGAAGGGATAGATTAATGATAACAAGTGTTGATGAAAATGTGGTAAAACTGGATCACTCATATTGCTTATGGAAGTGAAAAATGGTACTCTGGGAAAACATTTGGTAGCTTCTTTTTTCTTAAAAAAAAACTAAACATGCAAATACTATACAGTTCAGCAATTGCACTCCTGAGTACTTATTCCAGAGAGGTGAAGACTTAAACCTACACAAAAACCTGTATACTAATATTCAAAGCAGCTTTATTTATAATAGCTTTATTCATAAACTGGAAATAACCCAGATTTCCTTCAATAGGTGAGTGGTTAAACAAACTGTAGTACATCCATGTCATGGAATACTACTCAGAAATAAAAAGAACAAATTATTGATATCAGCAATAACCTGGATCAATCTCCAGAGAATATGTTGAATAGAAAAAGCCATGCTGTCTGATTGTGTTTATATTATTTACATGCATTCTTCAAATTATGAAAATGGAGAATATTTTAATAGTTGTCATGAGTTAGGGAGGGGAGGGAAGTGGGTAGAAGAAGGAAACACAGAGATCCTTGTGATGGAATTGTTCCGTATCTTGACTATATCAAAGTCAATATCCTGGCTGTAAAATTGTGTTATAGTTTTGCAATTTGTTTTCATTGGAAGAAACTGGGTAAAGGGTACACCAGATATCTTGAATCTCTCTTTATTATTTCTTATAACTGCATGTGAATCTTCAGTTACCTTAAAATTAAAAATGTAATTTAAAAACTTGAACCCATAAACAGCACTTCCAACAATAAGTTTTATGTGAATATTATTCATAGCAAGACCAAGTAGTGTGATTGGACAGAGAAAAAAATGTAATCATATGGCACTAAAGAAGTGCTGCTGAAAGGATAATATTTCTAATGTTAAATTCAAATGTTATTATCTTTTCCACAATCCTTCGATAACTCAGAATGATAACACACTTTTATATGCTTCGTGTAAGAACCAGGATCATTATATAGCTTTTTGTTGTCCTTAGATTTCCTAATTGTTCTAATTGCTTTTTAATTTTTATTGTCAACCAAGAGCACATATAAATAACCTTTGGTTTCTTTTTCTTTTTTGGTGTGGAGTTGGAAATTGAACTCAGATTTGTAGGCTAGGCAAGGGCTTTACCACTGAACTACATTCCAAGTCTAGCTTCTGGATTCTTAATTATAGGGATTGATTATGGAAATTTCATCTATCTTAAGAATATTCTTGCTGGATGTGGTGGTGCATGCCTGTAGTCCCAGCAAACTCTGGAGGCTGAGGCAAGAGGATCACAAGTTCAAAGCTAGACCCAGCAATGTAGAGAGGACTTCAGCAATTTAGTGAGACCCTGTCTCAAAAAATAAAAAGGGCTGAGGATGTGACTCGGTGGTTAAGCACCCCTGGGTTCAATCCCTAGTACCAAAAAAAATAAAAATAAAAAAGAAATAAAGAATATTCTTTTTTTTTAAAGAGAGAGAGAGAGAGAGAGAGAGAGAGAATTTTTTAATATGTATTTTTTAGTTATCAGCGGACACAACATCTTTGTTTGTATGTGGTGCTGAGGATAGAACCCGGGATGCACGCATGCCAGGCCAGTGTGCTACCGCTTGAGTCACATCCCCAGCCCAAGAAAGAATATTCTTTACCGAGCCCTCTGACTTCCTGTTCTAATTATGATCCATTGTTTTTCTCTTTCTTTCTTTGTTCTAATCAGTTATACAAGACAGCAGAATGCTCTTTGATTCATGTACACAAATGAAACACAATTTTTTACTTCTCTGCTTGTACACAAAGTAGGGTCACACCATATATGGAATCATACATGTACCTAGGGTAATGATGCCCATCTCATTCCACCATCTTTCCTATCCCCATTCCCTCTCCCTCCCCTTCCTCCCCTTTGACCCATCCAAAGTTCCTCCAGGCATCCCTTGCCCCCCTGCCATTATGGACTAGCATCCACTTATCAGAGAAAACATTCAGCCTTTGGTTTTTTGGGATTGGCTAACTTCACTTAGCATGATATTTTCTAACTCCATCCATTTACCTGCAAATGCCATGATTTTATTCTCTTTTATTGCTGAGTAATATTCTGTTGTGTATATACCATAGTCTCTTTATTCATTTGTCTACTGAAGGACTTCTAGTTTGGTTCCACAGTTTAGCTATTGTGAATTGTGCTGCTATAAACATTGATGTGGCTATGTCACTGTAGTATGCAGTTTTTAGGTCCTTTGGGTATAAACCAAGGAATGGGATAGCTGGGTCAAATGCTGGTTCCATTCCAAGTTTTCGAAGGAATCTCCATACTGCTTTCCAGTTTGGCTGCACCAATTTGCAGTTCCACCAGCAATGTGTGAGTGTGCCTTTTCCCCCACATCCTCACCAACACTTATTGTTGCTTGTATTCTTGATAACTGCCATCCTGACTGGAGTGAGATGAAATCTTAGAGTAGTTTTGATTTGCGTTTCTCTAATTACTCGAGATTCTGAACATTTTTTTCATATATTTGTTGATTGATTGTATATCTTCTTCTGAGAAGTGTCTGTTCAGCTCCCTAGCCTATTTATTGATTAGATTGTTTTTTTGGTGTTAACTTTTTTGAGTTCTTTACATATCCTGGAGATTAGTGTTCTATCTGACATGCATGTGGCAAAAATTTGCTCTCATTTAATAAAAGAGGTGAAGAACTTCTACAATGAAAACTATAGAACACTAAAGAAAGAAATTGAAGAAGACCTTGGAAGATGGAAAGATCTCCCATGCTCCTGGATAGGCAGGATTAATATTGTGAAAATGGGCATACTACCCAAAGCACTATACAGATTCAATGTGATTCCAATTAAAATCCCAACGTCATTCCTTATAGATATATAAAAAGCAATCATGAAATTCATCTGGAAAAATAAGAGACCCAGAATAGCTAAAGCAATCCTTAGCAAGAAGAGTAAATCAGAAGGCATCACAATACCAGACCTTAAACTATAGTACAAAGTGACAGTAACAAAAACAGCATGGTATTGGCACCAAAACAGACTGGTAGACCTATGGTACAGAATAGAGGACACAGAGACTAATCCACATAATTATAGTTATCTTATATTAGACAAAGATACCAAAAATGTGCATTGGAGAAAAGATAGCTTCTTAGACAAATGGTGCTGGGAAAACTGGAAATACATATGCAACAAAATGAAATTAAACCATTATCTCTCACCATGCACAAAACTCCACTCAAAGTGGATCAAAGACCTAGGAATTAAACCAGAGACACTGTGTCTATTAGAAGAAAAAGTAGGCCTTAATCTTCATCATGTCAGCTTAGGACTTGATTTGACTTCCCTAACAAGACTCCTAAAGCACAAGAAATAAAAATCAAGAATAAATAAATGGGATGGGTTCAAACTAAAAAGCTTTTTCTCAGCGAAAGAAACAATCAAGGAGGTGAAGAGAGAGCCTACATTTTGGGATCCATTGTTTTTCTTGGTTAGCTTAGTAGCTGTCATCTTGGGATTTCTTTTATGCATATCTCTCTGATGTTTTAAAATAAAGATTCTCTCACCTCACTGTGAACCTATTCAATTGGAATTTCTTCAGGAAGGTATGTCTAGGGTATGCATATCTTTGGAAAACCCCCCTCGAAGTTATTTTACTGGTCAGTAGTGTTGAGGAACCCATTGGATATGGAGTGTCCCCCCCCACACACAACAGGCTCATGCCAGACAATATGGAATGTTCAGTGATGAAATGATTAGATTATGAGAGCTTCAACCTCAGCAGTGTATTAATCCATTTAATTAATCAATTTCATGGATTGATCATTTAAATGGACTAACTGGTTGGTAATTGTAGGCAGTAGAGCATGGCTAAAGGAAGTCACTGGGGCATGCCTTTGGGGTTTATATTTTATCCCTGGCTCCTTGTGTTCTCTCTCTGCTTTCTGGGATGCCACAAACTGAGCAGATTTCCTCCACCGTGCCCTTCTGCTATAATGTTTTATCATCATCTTCAGGCCCAGAACTATCGAGTGGCCAACCATTGACTGAATCTCTGAAACTATGAGTGCAAAATAAACTTTGCCTCCTCTTAAATTGTTCTTCTCATATCTTATGGTCGCAGAAACGAAAAGCTGACTAACACACCCATCTACCTAATCCATAGAGTTCTGTAACTAATCATATAGCACTAAAGAAGTGCTGCTGGAAGAATAGTGTTTCTAGTGTCAACTCTAATACATAGAGTTTGGTATTATTATTAGTGATAGTAATAATATGTATATTCTGTTTATTGATAACTTACTATGTTCCAGTCATTATTTTAAGTGTGAATGCAGTATCATTTACTCTTTATAAAAATCCTATCAGATATGTACTATTAATAGATTAATGCATTTTCATTAATGTAATGAAATAATTGAGACAGGCAACTTTTTAAAGAAGAGAAGATTATTTAGATCATGGTTTTGGAAGCTGAAAGACCAGATGTCCTGGTGCAGGGTCTGGTAAAGGTACCCCCTTGGCCACATTACCTCAGGATGTAATGGAAAGGCAAGAGCATGTGGGAGAGGATGAAGTCACATAAGAGGAACCCAGAGAGAGGCAATCCCTTCTGGGGGCATGCCTTCAATTAACCTAAGAACCTCCCACTGGACCCCTTAAAGGTCCATACCACCTTAACCCTGCCACATTGAGGACCAGGTCTCCAACATGGATCCCTGAGGGATAAACTACATCCAAATATTGCAATTATTATCCACATTTTAGAGAAAACTGAGTATTAGAGAAGGTCAATCACATCACTTTCAAACTTTTGAGCCAGGATTAGAATCTAGGTTTGTCTGACAATAAAAACTTGAACTTTGACCAACAAATTTTGTTAATTTAAAAATGGATAGACACAGTTGCTCCATAGAAAATATCCAGAAGTCAAAGACTTTGGTATTGGAATAATACCAAATACAAAAAATGCAGGCAAAAGGATTGTGTGCTTTCAATTAATTTTACAACTAAAACCTGACATCTTTTAATCAGATAAATGAATTAGACAAGTTTATTTTTGAGAGATGCCAGATATATGAATAGACCACTGATCTACTGAAAAGCTTTAAGGACTTATTTTGAACTCTAAATATTTGGGCTTCCATAAAAACAATTTGAAAAATCTATAAAACAATTTGTAAAAGCTATGAATAAATATCTTAAAAGTATTCCCATGGAAGCATCTCACATGAATCAGCTATTCATCACTGTGATAAAAATTCCAGACAAGAATAACTTAGAGGAGGACAAACTTATTTGGGGCTCATGGTTTTAGAGGTTCAGTCTGTGGTCAGCTGACTCCATTGCTGTAGGCCTGAGGTGAGGCAGAATATTATGGCAGAAGGAAAGCTACTCAGCTTATGGTAGACAATCATAGTGTGAGGAACCAGGGACAAAATCTAATCCCAAAAGGCATGCCCCCAGTGACCTCCTTCCTCCAGCCACACCCTACCTACCTACAGTTACGTCCCAGCACAGTAGTCTTTTCAAATTATCAATCCATCTAATGGATTAATCCACTAATGAGGTTACAGTTCTCATAATCTAATCATTTTGCCACTGACAATTTCTGCATTGTCTTATAACATGACCTTTTAGGGAACACCTTATATCCAAACCATAACATTCTGCCCTTGGCCTCCAAAAGCTTATATCCATACCACAATACAAAATGTATTTAGTCCATCTCCAAGAGTATCCATAGTTTTAACATTTCCAGCATTGTCCAAAAGTCCAAGTCCAAAGTCTAATCTGAGACTCAAGACAAACTCTTGGCTGTGAGCCCCTGTAAAGATCAGAAGCAAGTTACCTATATCCAATATATAATGGCACAGAGTGAATGTTCCCATTTCAAAAGAGAGGAATAGAAGTATAGAGAGAAATGATGTGATCAAAACAAGATTGAAACTCGGATGGACAAAGAAGTCCTGTACCTGTGGGGCACATGGTAGAGAGATGTGGTCACTAAAAGCCTTAGGCAGCCCAGCCCTTATGGCCTTGTTGGTTGCAGTCCACTTTGTATCTCTCTTGGCCTGGCTCTGTCTGTAGCCAGCAGCTTTCCTCTGTAGATTTTCCACATAACTGGCATCTCTTAATTTCTGGGGTCTCATTGTAGTTTTTACTTTATTCACACAGTTTCACACATCACCCTCTCAGAGGCTGCCCACAGGGATTCCAACCCTGCTATACTTTGCCTGGCCTCCTAGACCTTCCTTTGAAATCTTGTGGAATCCCTGACCCCTAACTTCAGTATCTGCATTCCTGCAGAACCAGCATCATGTGGGTGATGCCAAGGTTTGCTGCCAGCTGGAACAGCAGCTGGCCACCCCTTGGACAATGGCTGCAGTGGCCTCTGAGTGCCTGGGTGACTCCTAGGAAACCCTGTGTGAGCAATGTGCCCTCACAGTCTCTTAAAAGAGTTTTCACTTTTACACCCTTGAGCCTGCCATGGGTGTGGTCTTGCTGATTCCTGAGATGTCTTCAAGGCATCTTTTCTGTTGTCTCTATGCAAAATACTTACCTCCTCTTCCACACCTCCCTTGACCCCAATTTTACATGAAATTTTTTTGGCCAAACTGCAAGTTTTAAAAATTCTTTAGCTCTTCTTTCTGATCCTGGTTATCACAGTAAACTTGACTAGAAGCCTCCAGTAATACCCATGCCACTGCTTGAATGCTGTGCTGTCTTAAAATTTCCTTCACCACATTAATTAATCCATCAAATTTAAATTCATTGGCACACAAAGTCTCCTCAGGACATAGACAAAATGTAGAGAAGTTCTTTGCCAGGATATAACATGAATGGCCTCTAGTCCAACTTGCAATAGAGTCTCCATACCGCTCTGAAACCTTATAAGCACAGTCCTTTTTATTTTTATTTTTATTTTTTGTGTTGAGACAGGGTTTCATTAAGTTGCTTAGGGCCTCACTAAGTTGCTGAGGCTGGCCTTGAACTTAAGATCTTCCTGTTTCAGCATGTGACACCATGCCCAGCTGAAAAGCCTTTACAGTCCACATTCCAATCAGCATTCCAATCTTCTGAGCTCTCAGTCAGCTTTTTGTCACTGTGACCAGAATTTCTGACCAGAACAACTTAGATGAGGAAAAGTTTATTTTGGGCTCATGGTTTCAGAGGTTCTGTCCATGATTAGCCAAATCTATTGCTCTGGGTTTGATGTGAGGCTGAATATTATGGCAGAAGGGCATGGAGGAGCAAAGCTGCTCAGATCATGGCAGCCAGAAAACAGAGAAAGAGAGAAAGTTGCCAGGGAGAAATATATACTCCAAAGGCATGCCCTCAGTGACCTGTTACCTCCAGCCATACCTTAACTGCCTATAGTTACCACTCAGTACAGTTGTCCTTTCAATTACTAAGCCATCAAATGGATTAATTAATCTGCTGATGAGGTTACAGTCCTCATAATCTAATCATTTCACCTCTGAACATTTCTGCAGTGTTTTGCACTTGAGCTTTCGGGGACACCTTGGATCCAAACCATAATACATCTCCATCAAAGGTTATATCTATAGGTTATCTGTGATTTTCTCCTCTACATTCTCTCTGGTTCCCATTTAAATGTGTATTTAAAATTAACTGTACTAATTTCTGAGTATTTGAAATGAAATTCCTCATGCAATCATTCTTATTAAAAATCATAGTAGTCTCTGAATGGCTTGATCATGTCGTTTTTTAAATATGGAATAATATGTATTTCCCGCTGTTGAACTGGATTCTTAATTTTTGCAGAAACCAATTCAAAATTATTCACATTTAAATCAATGTTTTTATATGGGGTAATTTCCAAGATATATCAGGTAAAAAATAGTGGATGACACCATTTAGAGGAAAAAGAGAAAGCATACATATTTATATTTGGTAAAAGCACATAAAAATCTCTGAAAGGATACATATGAGGGAAAGAATCATGCCCTAGTGATGGGTGCAAAAATAATGTTTGAAATCTAACTTTAAATTGTGAATGATGTGTGCAAAATAACTACACCCACATACAATGAAATAATGAATTTTGTGCTACATTAGACCACTGTATGCTTTCATACTGTATTGATTGTTTTTTTTTTTTTTGTGTGTGTGTGTGTGTAATTTAAAAACCCAAACCAACTCTGCTAATTAAGCTCTCCCTGGCCAGGAGCTCCCTTGGATCTCTGACAGTTCCTAGTTAAAGCCTAGTTTGTGGTTTTTGACAGCAAACCAAGACCCTCTTGTTTGCTTCAGGAAAACTGGCTGGTTTTAGTCCCTGGCTTTATTCTGTGGCATCTTAACAAGTCACCGATTGTCTTGACCATGACTTACACTTGTGCCAGATTTTTCTTAGCCACTTTGTTTTGGAGACAGGTAGTAATACTAGCAATAAAATTATTATTAATTTGGCTTTAATTTATGAAAAATTATATTGAAAACAGAAATAGGTGGTATATTGAGATGACCAGGTAAGATCAAAAGCAACTGAATCAAATTGTTTGAATTAATACATACATGTGTTTTGATACATATTTTAACTCTTCTACTTGTTGCTTCTTAGTCCAGAACTCAGAAGATAAACATACTGCAGAAAGTGACATTTTACAGAATGAAATGCTTAAACTGTACTTTTCCCAATGATGGTACTTAATGTGCATATCATTTAGAAATTTTTACAATTTTCTTTATTTTTTGACACTTTTTAGAACAGAAAAAGAGGCTGTCAGAGACCTTCAGTACTTTGATTATCGAATCCACCTCATTTCCCTTTTTGTATCTCCTTTCTCCTTGCCAGTAAAGAAATGGCCTAAAATTTTCCATCTGCTTGGTATGGTATTTATAAGAAGTTTCATAATACTTTGATTTTGCTAATATATTATCCAAAGTAACTAGTTTTTATAACCCTTATCACCTTACCCAGTCCAAAATTACGCTCAAAAGAAAATCACAAACCTTCTTTTTGAAATTAGAAATATTCTTTTCTTTCCCTGTATGGTCTACTGGTGTCCCTTAACTAAAACTCCTCAGTCTGTGACCTTGAGAAACCTAGAGGAACAGCAGAGTACTGAAGATCGTCCCCTCCACCGTTACCCAAAAAAGGGAGCAAATACTCATCCTAACAGGTAAGTGTTTTTATAATTATGGCAGATGGTGATTGAAGCAAAGGCAATTCAAAACTGCGAAGGGGGGGTGGCATGTGAAGGCAATAATTTTGAATGTTTGACATTTGTTTTGAAACTACCTTACTACCCTATACCCTTTACCATCTGTCTGTTATCCCTCCCAACACCCACCTCTGTCTTCCCACAGGGTTCCATTGTCTGCAGTTCCTGTTTCTCAGGGGCGGAGCTGTGGGAGGCAGCCATGGGTGCCATAATAGGCACCTGCGGCCAGCACAATGGGCTGTGGGTGCTTGTGGGAGAGACAGATTGATGTATTGTGCATGGGGGAGGAGGGCTGTCACTTGAATCCATGTGAACCCAGGCTTTAGGGGCAAGGGAGATTGACAGCTTTTGTAGGTTGCATTTCTTTTTCAAAGCTTGGCTTTAATAGACAGTAAGTTTGGGGCCCCAGGCTTTCACTCCCATAATTCTAACAGGGCAATCACGAGCATTCAGCATTTCTTTTTACCCCCCTTGTTACGCATTAAATGATTTCAGTAAAGGAATGTGCAGCATTAATTAGAATTTGCTAGCAGATACCAAGGGGAAAAGTTTCTTCACAACAACTATAGGAGGTGTCATTTGTACAAAGACTTTTTTGTTTTCTTTCCCCATTACATTATCACTGCAATATGTAAGGTAGTGATTCTTTTCATTTAAATTAAGTGGAAAGCTACTAAATCTTGTTTTATTCTCCAAAAAGAATAAGGTCCTTAACACTTATCTTTTAACTTCTTTCATTTCCTAAGGTTGATGTTTACTTTTGCTTTCAGTCCGACCCATTTACTGGTCTGTGTGGTTGTGTATCCAGTTTTGTGTACCACTTAGCTTTCACAATTACAGGCAACCCACTATACTGATATATAAGGATTGTTACAAGGAGAAAATAGCTACCAATAATATGGGAAATCATTGACACACCAGTTCCTTTTTGGTAATGGTACATTGAGAAATGTTAAAAATTTGAGTCTTCTAGGTTTGTAACCTAACTTATTTTCTAAAACTATTATTTTTCTAGTTGATATTTAACCTTAGCCATGACATCAAATTTATGAATGAATGGGGCAGCAGCCAAGGAATATTTTTTCCCATAGAAAACTCATTCCCAAGCCATGTCAGTTTTAAAAAAAATTAAATGCTCCCCTACACACACAGCATCATTTCCGTATAGCTAGTTATATATATATATATATATATATATATATATATATATATATATATATATATATGTCTTTTTTGTTTTGTATCTATTTTTTTATTCTTGACATTTTAGACTTATATAGGAACAAAACTAATCTCTACATTGGCTACATCTTGTAAATATATGCTTTGCCATCTGGGTAACTCATAAAACATTAAAATCTTGGTGCGGTTGTTCTAATATTTCTCCTTTGTGAAATCATTTTCTCAGTGGAAGGGGTTGAGGCTAATTGAATTAGAATTTTTCCCATTTAATTGTTTTATTTAAATATGTTAAGGGAAACAGTGAAAAATATTGATTAAGTCTACCATTATTTCTCAGAAAGAACATATTCCCACAGAGTAGCCTGGCTCTGTCTATAATAATAATTTGGTGCAATGGCTTTAAAAGTAGTGGGGTGATAATAATTAGGGTGTGCGACAGAAATTTCAATGCTGAATTCAACATTTCACCATGCAGGGCATGAAAATTGCCGACCGGGGGCTAGTCAGCTGTAAGTACTAATTAACTAATTAATCAGGTGCTGAAACCAACTGAATGGAGGGTACCAGCCAGACAACTCATGCCCAAGCAGAGGGTTGTGCTCTTTAAAGACAGTGCAGTCTTTCTTCTTGGGTTTTAACCGAATCGGACGTGAAGAGGGAAAGTAGGATATGGTGTACTACTGTCGGTCATTTCTGTGCAAGCTTTTTACTTACAGAAAATAAAATAAAAACATGTGCTCTGATAATAACAGTGAGGCACCATGTGTAGGGCAACCCTGAAAGCTACTGACCCCTTGGCCATGAAGTAGTTCATGCCTGGTATGGGTGTGTGTGTGAGGAAGTGGTTTGGCTTCCTGGAGTTTACTTCTACAATGTATTTTTTAACACAGGAGAATGAGAAACATATCTCTTCTTTTGGGCTGATCTTGGGTCTTTTGCCTCATCCTTCGTTTATGTAAATGAGAAGAGTCCAATTACACATATGGAAAAAGGGTTTAATGAATCGTGAAAAAGCCCAGTTTGCAGAGAAAGGGCACAATCTTCTCTTCTTCTTCTTTTTCTCTTTTAAATTTAACTTAGAAACATGTATTTCTTTTAAGGAAGATGATGAAGCCTAATGATTAGATCATTTTATTTTATGTACTAATTTTCATACTTGGGAATTAAATATATTTTGCTGGAAGATTTAGCTTCCTTTATCTTTGTAAGGTTTTCTGGATACTTAGCAAACATTCTACAAGAGAAACTGTAAAATTCTGACTTTTTTTCCTGAATTAAAAATGATTACATTAATTCCTCCCTTTTTGATGTTCAGTGATAATTTTTCTTGACGGTTTGTTCTGGAATTGTCTGCAATGAAAAAGGACTGCATGGTTATAAGGGATTTGTTATTGAACCCAAGGAAAAGACGTTATTTCCCATACCTTTTAAAGCTTAACTTCAGTATTGTGATGTTTTAACAAGGAAGAATTTTTAGGGTGTTGGTAATTAGGTGCACTTTTCCTTTCCAAAAATAATCTATATTTTATACTACAGCAGAAAATTCTGCTTGGGTCCCCCCACTTTTCCCCTCAATCTTGGGATTTTCAGTAGTCGAGTGTAGACCACACAGAACCCCTCCCCTATAATTCCTCTTTTTATTTTTTAATGATAAAAATCTTTACAAGAATCTTGGGGGTGGGAATCAATACCATATTCTGACCCTTACTCTTGGAATCTGGTAACTTTGCAACTGGCCCAAAGAAGTGCCTTTCGGGGGCAGGAAGAAGGTTCTCAATCACGACTTTCAAGTGCTTTCCAGAAACCTTATCTGAGGACCTCTTTGGGCATGTGGGGAAACTGAGGCCCAAGAAGCTGGGGTGGTGGGGGCTGGGCGCTTTTCCAGCTGTGACTCCACCCCTTTCTAGGAAAGGGTCTGCTTTGGTCCACGGAAAACACTTTATTCGGGCACCTAAGATGTGCAAAACTGCTGGGGTCCAGACTGCCTGCCTATTCAGGAGGGCTGCGGTCTTTCCATTCTACCCCCAGCCTCCCCGGATCAGCGCCCTGGATGTGATCGACACCATGAAGTTGCCCCATAATCCTCTCTGGCAACATAGGATGTAAAATTTGATCAGCTCATTGGATGAAGCCGACAAGTCCCAAAAATGTGTGAAAAGGGGGCCAAGCAGTAGGCAAGCGCCGCTTTGAGGCAGCGCTCCAGCCGGCCCCCCTCCGAGTTCTCAGTGCGGCAGCCGTGGCGCGAGCGGGGGCTGGGGTCGAGCGGCTGGCCGCTGCGGCAGCAGCGAGGCCGCGGCGCCATAGGGGGGCAGTAGGAGCGAACCTTGGGGCCGGAAGGGGGCAGCGCAGCGGCGCCTGCGGCTGCGGGGTTATCTCTGCCGCGGTAGAGACAGCGACCGCGGATTTGCCGGGGGCCGAGCCGGCGGGGCTGGGCGGGGCGTGCACCCGGGCCGTGGGGCGGCGCACGCCGTAGCAGTTAGCCTCAGGGCCCTGTCGCCCGCGCGCCCGCCGGGCGGCGCACGCGGAGGAGGCGGCGGCGTCGGCGGCAGCGGCGGCGGCGGCTGCGGCTGCGGCGGCGGTGGCGGCGGCGGCGGCCGCGGAAGGAGGAGGGGAGCTCCGAGCAGGAGGTGAGGTAGAGGTGGAGGAGCGACAGTAGGCGGAGGAGGAGGAGGCGGTGGTGGAGGAGGCGCGCGGCCTGGAGGAGGAGGATGGAGGAGCAGCCGAAGGAGGGCGAGGCCGAGGTCGCGGAGCACTGGTTCTCCAAGTGGGAGCGCCAGTGCTTGGACGAGGCCGAGCAGGACGAGCAGCTGTCCCCAGAGCTGCAGGAGGAGGCGGCCGCCGAGGCAGCAGGGCTCAAGAGCGAGCAGCAGAGGCTCTGGCACCTCTTCCAGATCTCGGCCACCGCGGTGGCCCAGCTCTACAAAGATTCCGGGTGCCAACAGCCAGGACTGTCTATGTGGGACCCCTTCCAGAATGCAGCCATGGCCGTGACCAGCCTCTACAAAGAGAGTGGGGATGCCCACCAACGAAGTTTTGACCTGGGAGTCCAGGTTGGCTACCAGCGTCGCATCAAAGATGTGCTGGAGTGGGTGAAGAAGGGCCGAAGCACCATTCGCCGCGAAGACCTGATTAGCTTCCTATGTGGCAAAGTGCCCCCTGCCCCTCCCCCGCCGCGCACCCCTAGGATGCCCCCGAAGCCACCCTCTGGGGTCGCTAGCCAAGCTGCGGCCACCGAGTCCAGCTCTTCGGTTGACGTCGACCTGCAGCCTTTCCACGAGGCCATTGCCCTGCATGGCCTCAATGGCGCCATGGCGAGCATCAGCGTGCGATCTGGCGCGCCTGGTTCCCCGCCTCAAGACAGCGGTGTGGCCAGCAGTGGGCGACGAAAAAGTAGTTTCCTCGAAGATGACCTGAACCCCTTTGGCTCCGAAGAACTAGCCCTCCGCTTGGACAGTGGGGGGATTCGAAAGCGCACTTCGGCCCAGTTCGGTGATGGTATCACAGACTCCCCGTCCCACAAGCGCAACCGAATGGTCTAAACTGCCTTGATGGTCTCCATCCACCATATTGCTTGAGAGCCAACTCGACCTTCAATTGCTCGTGGGAGGATCCTGGAGGCCATCCTTCTTCTCTAAGTTAAACAAAGATTTCTATTAAGTTTACCATAAAGAAACTTTAAAAGTATTCCAGAAGAGGCCTCTCGTATGACTCTGACTTTCCAAAAATATAATTCTATTAGAGTACAACAAAAAGTACGCAGTAGTTAGCAAGATCATTTAAAGCAAAAGTATCCAGTCAGGGCGGGAGCCTGGTTTATCTTGTTCACAGTTATATTCCTTAGCATCTAGCTCAGTTGCTGGTGCTCAATAAATGTTTGTTGAATGAATAAATGAAATCTTAATTTAATATCTTAAATGGAAAAGACAACAGGTGTTTACTTGGTTATAGGATGATTTTATCCTTTTTTGAGGGGTTGTTGGCTTTAATGGTCTTTGCCAATTTTATTACATTATGCCAAAATGTAAGATTTGACATCTTTGTGAAATCTGGAGTCTTCCACATTTACTCCACTGTACACTGCACCTAATTTCTAGAAAAAAACTGGAAGTAATACATTTTGGGCTGTGATTTACTTTGAAAAGTAGTTGATCATTTGGAGCTTATAATGGTGTAAAGAGGTGCCATGGTGGTTGGGCAGGTAATAAGTGATATTGGGTGGATTCAGTACTCTCTTCAGGAAAAGAGAACAGAACAATTGAGATCCTGATAAAATAAGTTTGTATCCCTAGTGGCCGGGTGGTGCTTCTTTTTCAGGAATGCCAAAAGTTCCTTTCTTGGAGGTTATGTCTCTTTGGTGATCTCTATTTTGAAGTGGAAGACCAGTTAGCCAGAATGAACTTCTGGTTTAATTTAAGGGTGTAGCATGGTATAACTAAAAGACTATGAGCTTTGTATGAAAAGAACCAGTAATGGAATTCTTGCTTCACAAATTATGATTTGGGGCAAATCATATAATGTCCATTGACCTTAGTTTTTCATCTGTTAAATGGAACTGTGTGTCTGCTAAGATCATTGTAACAGATGAAGTCCATTCAAGTGTCTAACACAGTGCTTGGCACCTAGGGGTATTCACTTAATATTCTCCCCTCTTTGTAAATAAAAATAAGTAAAGCAACAAAGCCCATAATATCTTAACAAAAGCAGCAAAATAGATCAATTTAGAAATCAGCAAATATAATCTCTATGTTTGATCTAGAAATTACTGTTACCTAGTTGGAATTTGCCTAAATATCACAGGCCTTGTATTAATTATGAGTGTGTTGAACTTGTCACTCAGGATCACCACTTTGGATTTGAGGGCAGCCTTAGAGTTCCTGAAACTGCCTGAATAATACACTTTGCAACCAGGATAATGAAAACTTTACCTCTTCTGATCTGAAAGAATATGGGGAGGGAGGTAAGGGTGGAAAGTTTTGAAAGTGGACATCCTAAGGCACCTAAAAAGCTAAAAGTGGTTTTGAATAAGGGTGGGTACAGTGCAGGTAATAAAGGAAGTGGAGCAGGTAGGAGTGAGATTATAGGAAGAATGGCGAGAAACTTAAAAAACCCAAATTTCCTTCAAGGTCTCCCCAAAAATCCAATGCACAAAACATTATCAATTGATTAGTAAAACTTTGCCTTCATTTCAAATCAGAGTTGTTCCTGCTTCCTTAATATGACCATTGGAGTAAATTTATAGCTGACCAATGCATTAAAATAATGTAACAACATAAAGTGAATCCCCTGGTAGAATAAAAACCTTGGTGTCACACTTCACAAATACTGAGGGACTGTGTTAGGTCCTGAGAAGGGATTTTTAAAAAATAACAAAAAAAGCAGCAGGAAAACAATCCTTATCCTCAAAAAGCACACCCTGCCTTGGAAGATAAATTATGTAGCCAAGAAAGCACTTCTCTATCTGTGAGGAAAGTACCCAAGGACTTTGGAGAACTCAGAGGACAGAGGCTTTCCTTGCTGAGAGGGTCATAGCTTCTAGACGAGGTGACTTTTAAACCAAGCCAAGAAAAATGGGTAGGAAGGGAGTTTGCAGATGATGCCAACAAAGGAAGGATATCCTACAATGTTTGAGGAGGAAACAGTAAAGAAGGTACGGGAGGTAGGACCAAAGTGTAGAAAGTCTCCAATACCTGGCCCAGTGCTTTAGATTCTTTCTTGGGGCAGAGAGTAATAGCACCCATACTGCTTTAGGAGTGGTTTGTCAGAATACTTGCTCATCAAAAGGTAAGACACTAGAGCAAAAACAGCATGGCATATCATAGAATGCTCTTCACTGGGGATATTGTTATTTGGTTAATCCAGCTTGCAGAGCTGTGTACCTTGAATAGGGCTTTCTCCAGGAAGCCTTTAGCTCACATCTTCCCACATCACAAACCATACAAGGTAGGAAGCACCTTCCATGTATTCTTCAATGCTTGAAGGTTTGAACCTTTAGTTCCAGCTGCAGTATCTCTCCCAGGGTTTGCCTTTTTTCATTCTTCCTACTTGTGCTGGAGGGTCCTCATGCATTGGAATCATTGGAGCATTTTGGGCTATAGGTTTGACTGAGGAACTGCAGCAATTTTAACAGGTATGTAGGAACAGTTGTAAGAGGCTATGTTAATATGAGCTCAGGGACTTCGTTTGTCTTGCTTGCTTTGGTAATTCCTACTGTCTGGTCCATATAGACACACAATAAATATTAAATGAATGGAAGAGTACGAGACCTTCCAGACCCACTTATAACTATACCTCTTCCCCTTTTCTCTGTTCACTTACTGCCTGGAAAGGCACCTGAAGCCTATGCCCTAATTCCTAGATCACTGCCCCCTGCATGCCTGTACCTTATTTCTGACTATTAGATTCAACTTTTTGTCCCATGACCACCTTCCATGAGAATTTTCCAAGGAGCACGTGAGATACAACTTTGAACAGCCCTGCAGCTGAATGAAAATCTCAGTGGGAGGGTTCTGAAAGCTACCTCCCCCTTTCAGGAGAAGGTTTTCGTAATTGTGATGCATGGTGAAGTCTGAAACCCAGTCTTGGCCCTGATTGTGAGTTTTGTGATTGATTCAAGGAGTTTGTTTTTTTTTTTTTTAAATTAGAGCATTATGGTTACACATAGCAGTTGGATTCATTTTGACAAAATCATACATGCATGGAATTTGATTTCAGTCTCTGTGCCCCTCATTTTCCCTCCCCTCTTGTCTCCCCTTATTCTTCCTCTACTGATCTTTAAGGAGCTAATTTTAAGTTGATTATTGTTGGTGAACTTTCTGTGCAGGTGTAAAGTGAATCTTCCTATTCATAAATATTATATTTACCATAATTTTGCATATTTCACACATTTTCTTTCTAGGAATGTAGATAGAAGCTTCCTCTTTGTTTTGTTGCCCCCCCCCCTTTTACAGGGGCCTGAGAGAAAGCTGTGATTTTCTAACCTCTAGCTGAATATTTTATCCATTTGACCAGTGCTTCCTAATAAAAATTACTTGTCAGCTGATAGTTAGGAAGCATTGCAATTGGATCACATGGCCTTTTATGAAGTGATGATGGAATAGAGGCCAGGGAGGTTTGGTTGCTGATTGGCCTGTGCCTTTGTGGAAGTCTATAGACCTCTACATTTAATCCTTTAGTAACTTAAATCTGGTGGGGTCCTCACAAATACAGAGCCAAAAGGAAACTTAAAGATCACCCAGGGCATGGTCAACTATTCATTTTGGAAATGGGGCAGCTAATCTCACTAGGGAGGCCCACAGTGACTAACTGGTAAGTTCCAGTCCATTGTTCCCTTCACTGTACCTCCCTTAGTTATATTGTATATGAACTTTATTTATTTATTTATTTATTTATTTTTTAAATATTTATTTTTTAGTTGGACACAATATCTTTATTTATTTATTTTTATGTGGTACTGAGGATCGAACCCAGGGCCTCGCGTGTGCTAGGTGAGTGCTCTACCACTGAGCCACAGCCCCAGCCCTTGTGTATGAACTTTTAATTAATAAGTTGATGGTTGGGTGGTGTAGGGGAACTTATATTATGGGGCAGCTCTGGCATGGCAAACATGATCTTTTTACAGTTTGTGTTTGCTTAGGGTAAGCCATTGGAATTGTTCATTCAGAGAACACAAGTCACCCCTTGCACCACCACAGAGCCACCAGCCAAACTGGACCACTTGCAATTTCCTGAAATTTCTATCATCTCTGCCTCTGGGCCCTTTTACCTGGTAGCTCTCTTGGTCAGAAATGCCTCCTCTGCCTGCCTAACTCCTACTCAACTTAAAGCCTTAGCTCAACTCAGCTTTTACCTTTCTAATTTTGGGGGATACTTCCTTGCCCTTTCAAGTTAGGGTTTAATTCCCCTTCCCACTGAAGTCCCCACTCTGGATTCATCATTGTAATTTTCAGTTTGATATTTTGTCTGCCCCACTAAAATGTAAACCATTCATTCTCATCCCAAGGGGTTCACTTCCTTAGAGAAGTATATAAAAATCTTCTATAATTGCACACATAAGTTGAAAAAGCATATTTAGTATTGCACAATACTTATATGTTTTTAATGAAAAGATTTTGAAATTATATTAAGGGAGGGAAAGCTCAAAACAAAACTTCAAAGGAACAGTTTATTTTATGGGACACTAAACATGCTTCCCCAAAGAAGTTGTGAATTTTCTTTTATAGACAAGGTTGCTGTGTCTCAGGCATCGATGTAAGCACATGGGATCTAGGTTTAAGCCTTGACTTTCACAATAACTGGCCTTGATCAAGTATTTCTTTTCTGGGCCCTTTTGTGGTTGAACTATGAAATAAAGGAGATAATTGTGTTAGACAATCTTTAAAGTTCTCATGAGCTCTGCATTTTAATCTGTGATGTCATTCAGTCAACAATGGTAGTGATAACCTTCTTTCTGTGATAGTCTCATTTTAGCAATTTAGCATCTGACCAGTTGAGCTCTGTGAACTGCTTAGAATAAGAACTGCTAATGTGAAATGATTCTAAGCTAGGGGACTCTCTAGATGATAGGGCATAGCCACTTGTAGGATGGGAACATGTGCACAGTACAGACTTCTCTCTGGTTCCATCTTCCCTCAGCAATCAAGAATGAAAAAACAATTCTGAATGCTTAAGAAGCACATTACAACGAATTCCCTCTTGTTTTAGCCACTGTTCTTCTTTGAAAATATAAAATTGAATAGGATGATGTTACATAGACAGATGAGTTCCTAGACTCATTAGACTAAAGGAAAACTTGGAGAGCCAGTGATTCTAAAGGCCCCAACTTTAGGGAGAACTGGAATGGAAACCATCCTGATCCATGAGCTGCTTTCCTCATGTTAAAGAGCTTTGAGAAGAGTCCAAAACCTTCTTCAGGAGCTGCCAGGCAGATCTTTCTAAAAAACACCCCAGATTTCAGAATGCAGCCCAGTGTGTTATTCTACTTCTATTGTGACCAAATGTAGACAAGTTGGCTGTCCAGCTCAGTGAAAAAATCCTGCCTTTTTGGAAAGCTTTCCTCTCCTAACCTTGGCTTCAAACATTTTAAAAAAAATCTGAATCTTCTTTTTTTTTCTGCCCCCTCCACACTGGTGTGGGGATAGGGCCCAGGGCCTCATGCATGCTGAGCAAGTACTGAACCACTGAGCTATAACCCCAGTCCCTCTTTTCTCTCTCTCTCTCTCTCTCTCTCTCTCTCTCTCTCTCTCTCTCTCTCTCTCTCTCTCTCTTAAAAGCTCCCAGCCTCTTGGTTGGATGTAATACTCTTGTTTCTTATATTTTCTAATGCCCTGCCTCCAAACCCTACATATGGCATGTATTATATAGTCTGTCTTACATTTACTCTCCTACCCCAGCTGCAATTTTGTCAGTCTTTACTTCTTGAAATCCCAGGCTTTTCTCTTTTTTTTGACACCAGAACCCATTTTTGTATTTAAGTGTGAAAGTCTTAAATTGAAAGCTTATGGGAAAGTTGGGGGAAATGTTAGATCATTAAGAAAATCATGTGCCAAACCACGTGGGAGCCTCTTAAATACAACTTTGGTGGTCATGACCCTGGCCAGAGGGGGGGAAGTCTGTGATGTCACCTCTTCCCTGAGTCCCAGTTTCACGGATAGTATCTCTGAATGGAATTGTCTGAGGGAGATTGTTCCTTGTGAAAAGTTCACATGATGGAGTCTGAAGAGCTTGTTTTCCTCAGAGCCCAGCAGGATAGAGTGGTTTGGAATGCAGCATTCAGTGTGTTCTGTTTGGCTGAAAGCTGTCAGAGGGAACAAGTACTTAGCAAACAGCATGAACAAGGATTTGAACTAGAAAACGAGAAGAGCCTTGACAACATTGTAATAGTGGCTTGTGTCCTAAAAAAACTGCTCAATGGTACACAAGGAGGTGATAAAGAAGACTGGGAAAATACATAAATAGATTTGGGTCTCATTCAAAACTACCCAATGGAAGAGCATCCTAATATGGGTAAAGTTTGAACAGAGGTTGCTGGGTCACTGTGACCATCCCCACTTGACTATATCTGATGGGATTTTTTGCCTTTTTTAAGGCAATAGCCCATAGACTAAGTCTGTGCCTATAGGATGTCCACACAAGTTATTGAAAATAGATCGATCAATCAACTGTTTAGTCTGTTTTCACAATGCCAAATGCCTGGGTTGAATGTTTTTATATTTTCACTGAATTAACTGAATAGACCTCTTGATACCACTTTTGGCTTTTCAGGTTTTAAGAGGAATTATGTGCTATTAACAGGGCTATTCTTTCAGTATTTACATTCCATTTGCTTAAAAATTAATTCTTCCTATTTCTTAAAGCTTCTTTTTAATACTCCAATTTCAGGTGATATCTATACCTTCTACATGGAATCCAGATTTTTGTGGATGATAACACTTACTGCAGGTGGATGCAATAGCCTGTGATGCTGCTTCCCCAGGAGCTGTGCCCAGGAGCCCTCCTGTTTTAGGTGAAACAGATATAAGAAGGTATTTATTATATAACAGAGGTCTAGTTTATATGTAAGTCTGTCCTATAGCAGCTAGTGCTGAAGCAAAGGTACAGTAGTTGCTGTATAAAGGGCAAAGACTGCATGGTATCCAGCCATGATGTGTGTTAATCGACTCAGTGGAGAGTTTTAAGGTTGTGTATGGACACACACTGATTACATTGACTTTAGTTTAAAGAGAAATCAAAATCAATTAGGCAGCCTCTTCTAGACTCAATTCAATTCAACAAACACTGTTAGAAAGTAAGGCACTGCGCCTGCTGATGCAAAGCATCTGAAGTTTGTTTTACCTTTTTGGTTTGTTGTAGCATCATGTTAGCACAAGTTAAATTGGAAAATACTGATATTTCATTGTTTGCAATTTCAAGAATGCCTTTGCTTATTGACTTGTACCTCTTCTTGAAATTTTTATAATTATCTTTGCTTGGAAGGACTTCATCAAGAGCTTCTAGTTCTAGCTCAGAAATTTTGAAGACAAAGAAGTTGTCTTTTATCGGTGTCATGGTCTTTTGGTTTTGGGGGCCCTGTTTGCCTCACGAGGAGAGGGTGGATCTTCTAATTATTAGCATTTAGGTTGTTTTAAATGTAGAGTCTTGGGGGAATTCCAGTTTAAGTCCTTTGTGGATCATCCTGACTCCTTTGATCACTTAGAGCAGTGCTGGCCAATGGAAATAAAATGCAAGCCACATAAGTAATTCTAAATATTCTATTAGCACATTAAAAAAATAAAGAGGGCTTAGGGTGTAGCTCTACCAGTGACAGTATGTGTGAGACCCTGGGTTCCATCCATAGTGCCAAACAATAAACAAAAGGAATTTAATTTTAAATGTTTTTGTAGTTTTAGATGGACAGAATGCCTTTATTTTATTTGCTTATTTTTACGTGATAGTAAGGATTGAACCCAGTGACTCACACATGCTAGGCAACTGCTCTGCCACTGAGCTACAGCCCCAGCCCCAAAAGAATTGATTTTAACAATACATTTCATTTAACCCAACATATCCAAAAACATATCATTTCAATGTGCAATCAATATAAAAGTTATTAATAAGATATTTAACATTCTTTTTAAAGATCTTATCCTAAGTATTTGAAATCCTGAGTGTGTTTTACATGTATAGGATATCTCAGTTCAATCTTGGCACATTTCACATGCTCAATAGGCACATGTCGCTAGTGGCTTCTGTATTAGACAACATCACCCCAATGGATCTCACCTTCAATTGGCATGGGGGGATTGTGATAACTCAAGTGTGCTGACCCCCCTTGAAGGATTTAATAATCCTGCTCTTCTCAACTCTGTCCCAAATGGGAAACCCTGTTGTCAAATCTGAGCGTGTCGACCGCTTTGCTTCAAGAACACCAAATATGTTTTTTATGCTAAGTACTAATTTTTCCATTTTTCAAAAATATGTTAGCTGTTATTCCATGAATTTGTTCCCTAAATTACAGGATTCAATCAAGAGGGGGCTCCATATGCTTGAAGTAGATAGTTTTAGGGCACAGAGAAAAGGAAATATTTTATCTCCACAACAGTAAATGTATGGTTCTCTTTCCCTTTAACAGTCAGCAGTGCTTATTGAGCAAGTAATATGTGTAAGGTAATATGATAAATGTTGTGAGGGATTTATAATAATTTCCAAGACCTGGTTCCTGCCTTCAAAGACTCATATTCTTGTGAGCAAGTCAATACATGCACATTCTTGTCTGTGAGTGCATGTATACACACATATATACACACAAACTCTAAGATAAACTAAAGGTGGATGAGTACTGTACTAGAGGCATACCATGTACATTCGGGGCACAGACTGTGGAGGGATTAATTCCAATTGATGGGACTCAGTGACTGGTCTTAGAAGAGGTAACTGAACTAGGCCTTAAAGGATCAGTATTTTCAAATTAATTAATCAAAAAGTTCATCCCCAATATATCAATGTGTTCAAATTTGAAACAGATCCTGAAACAGTTTAAGTTCACTGGTCACCTGGGGATGTTCTGAATACTTTATCCACACTGAGTTAACCTGGAATGAAATTATTTTCTATTGCCACAGTGTGCCCCTTGATGCCATTGTCAGAGATGCCACACAAGCTGTTAGCTTGAGTCAACCTAATTTGACTTTTTTGATATTACTTGACTATATTCTTTTCTAATTCAAGCTAAGGCTTCAACCATAGGCTATAGGTTGAAATTCTGTTCTTCAATGTGGGACTTTCCTGTTAGGGAGCTGCTGATTATTATCTTCCTTGATGGCTTTGCAATGGGAGAGTGGGGACATATATTAATTATCAACTTTGTTTAGCATTTTATAGTTTACCAATTACTGTTGCACAAATGATTATATTTGATTCACACAGTTTGTTGATCTGACAAAATTGCAGGTAAAGAAATTTAGGCACACAAGGCATGATGGCACATGCCTATAATCCCAGTGATTCCAGTGGCTGAGGCAGGAAGATGGATTGCAAGTTCAAGGCCATCCTTGGCAATTTAGCAAGGCTCTAAGCAACTTAGTGAGACCCTGTCTCAAAAATAAATAAAAATGGCTGGAGATGTAGCTCAGTGGTAAAGTGCTCCTGAGTTCAATGCTCAGTATCAAAAAGAAAAAGAAATTTAGGTTTAGGAAGATTTATTAAAGTCCTGCCTTATTTATGGGGGATACTCATTCCAAGATCCCCAGTGGATACTTGAAACTACAGATAATAATAAACCCTATAGATACTGTGTTTTTTCTTACACATATATACCTATGATAAAACTTAATTTAGTTTTTACTTCAACACAAGCAGTCTGATACTGTGATAGTTGATCTGATAACCAAGATAGCTATTAAGTAACTAGGCAGATAGCACATACGAGATGGATACACTGGACAAAGGGATGATTCACGTCAGAATGGTGCACAATTCAAAGTTTACGAATTGTTTATTTCTGGAATTTTCCACTTAGTGTTTTCAGTCTGTGGTTGACTATGGGGAACTGAAACCATGGAAAGTGAAGGGATAGGGGTGGGGGACACTGCATGGATTTGCCCACAGTACTTTGGCCACTGAGTGGTAGAACTGGGTTAAACCAGCTCTTTTCACTTCCTAGCCAGTGTCCTTATCTTGCCTCTGTCCTGTTTTTCTGCTTTCTCCAACTCTTATCCTTTAAGTGCTGAGAAACAAGGATACTCAAGCTAACTCTATGTTAAGAAATTTAATAAACAAAAATCAAACCAATAATAATAGAGAGGGATTATTCATATTGAAAAATAATTCTCCTATTGGTTCAAAAAGCAAGCTCCCCTGAAAATATTAGCATGTAATTTCATTTACAAAAAATAATATTGCACCCAATAGCTAGAGAAAACATTTATCAGGTGAAATAAAGTACATAGCTCCATAGGGCAGGTCATTACTTGAAGTTGGCAAGAGTAATTTCTTTATATTAGTCAGTTTTCTATTTCCAGAAATGTGTTCTAACCTGAAACCTCTGAAATCAGTGCAGAATTACAAATTGGGTACTTTGTTTTTTTTTTTTCCTTTTTTTTTCTGGTAAAGCACTTTTTCATACTCAACGAGTTTCACAGGATGGAATGCATTTTATTTTCTGAACCATAAAAGTGAAAACCATCCCTCTGCCCTTAGGAAATTTTGCTTCTTGTTTTTTTTTTTTGTAAAACCCCTTCCAGTTGTTTTCTTTTTAGTGGTGTTCTGAAGAATCATCAGCCTTAACAATGGTATGGAAGAATCAAATCTGACATACAGTGCAACCAATTAAGGGGGGCGGTGAACAAAACAAAACAAAAAGTAGAAACAGCAAAAACTACTGGCAAGGGTCACAACCTTATATATTCTGTATCTTATTATCATTTGATGTACATCCAGATGAGGCAAATAAGCAATTTTAATGGGAGAGAAATGAAACTTGGGCTGAATTAACTATTGACCTATAACATAGCCAGAAATGTTATTCATTTTCTTCCAGATGGCAGTGTTAATGTGTGGTTTTCATTAGCAAATAAAGACCAGTAAATAAGAAAAGTTGGGGAAGAAATGTACTATAAAAATTCTACATGATTGGATTTCTCTAAATGCAGTATAGTCATCTAAAAAGAGCCCTACTCTTAATTGAATATAGTCAAGCATTATCAAATGATTACAGGTAGAGTGCTGAGTAGCGATTTCTAGGGAGTTCTGTTCTAGCACATAGAGGTTTAAGTACCAGTTCTACCTATTATTAGCCTTCCCGAACATCCATTTCCCATACTCAGAATTCCTGGAACAGTTTTGACTGAAAGTATAGCATTTTTCTGTGAAAAGAAAGCAAAATGTTGAACACAGAGGAACTGTGCTTTTAAGTTAGACTAAGTCCCAATAATGTACCCTGGGATAATATGATTCACCTCACTATAAGCCATGTATTTATTGCCAAAGGAATCTCACATAAGCTGAAACTTATGCACAAACTTGTGCAGGGGCAGGAACTCTGGACCACGAGTCAGGAGACCTGAGTTCTCAGCCTTGTTCTGGCCTTAACTAGTTCTGTGACTTTAATCTCTTTATGTGTAAAATGAGGGCAGGGTTGTACTCAGAAATCACTTTTTTTTTTGGATCTTTAAAAATTATATCTCTTCTTGTCCTTCTACTCTACTACTATGCAGTGATCTATGCCTCTTTATTTGTTGGTCAAGTAATTAACAGTCCTTCAGGTTCACAGTTGGGATAAAAATGCTACTTTGGGGAAACTTGCCATAGTAACTAAACTGCCATTGAAAAAACAGAACTGTGAAAGGGCAACATTTCCTATGTAGTTCTACCCCCCAGATGCCCTTGAACTATACGGGCACTTGCATATATTAGTGATGCAAATCTTGCAGAAGAACAAGACTAAGATGTTATGACCAAGACACTCAATTTGCATTGGAATGCCCCATGCAAACAGAAGATCAGAACTCATGAAGTGGCATTTGGCTTGAACTCTTGGAAGGCATGCCAGTCTGCAAAGAGTCCAAACGGCAAATGTTGGAATGAGAATACTCCATTGTTCTTTTCTAAATGTAACTTGATACTGAATCTAAAGAGATTGGAAAAAATATGAATTTGATCATTTAACTAAAGCACTTCCCCTCTGTGGGCACCAGTGACCTTATCTGTAACAAGAGGGCATAAAACTCAGAGAAAGAACTTCTAATCCTAACATTCTGTGTTTCCTTTTTTTCTTTTTTGAAGGAGTGGGTTTAACATTCTGTGATGAAGGGAAAGGAGAGAGAAACTTCTGAGATGAAGGGGAACTCTGAAAGAATTAAGGTTCAGGGCTGGGGATGTGGCTCAAGCAGTAGCGCACTTGCCTGGCATGGGCAGGGCTCTGGGTTCGATCCTCAGCACCACATAAAAATAAATAAAGATGTTGTGTCCACCAAAAACTAAAAAATAAATATTAAAAAATTCTCTCTCTCTTAAAAAAATTTAAGGTTCAAAGAGATTTCATTGCTTCCAATTTTGTTCAGTGCTAGACCCTACTCCTTGCTCCTTTCCTTTCAGGTTAAAGGGCTCATCAAGGTGATGAATATCCAAATGTTACCATGTGTCAGTGGGATATTAAACCAGAAAAGTAAGATACAATACTAACTTTTGTATTTCTGGCTTCCTTATTGTTTCTTCTCTCCAGCCTCTGATCATCATCTTGCAAAGCTGATACAAAGTTCAAATACATGATGACATTGAGGGCAGATGGTAATAATGTGAGGGCAAAATGAATGCTACTAGTACATTACAGGTTTTGCTTAAGGAGGAAATTTATATGAAATACTGTTGTCAGGCACTCTTCTAGAAGTTTTGCAAGTATTAACTCATTTGGTTTTCATAATATGGATGATCAATTAGGACCAGTTATTATCCCTATTTTACAGAGGAGGCTATTGAGGCATAGAGAGGTCAAGTACATTGCCTAAAGTGAAACAGCTAGTAACAGCAAAAATTAAAATCCAATTAGTTTGGCTCCATAGTCCTTTTTTTTTAGTTGCAGATGGACACAATAACTTTATCTTATTTTATTTATTTTATGTGGTGCTGAGGATAAAACCCAGTGCATCACACATGCTAGGCAAGTGCTCTACCACTGTGCTCTACCACAACCCCAGCTTCTACCGTCCATTCTTTAACCTTTATGCCCATGAGATTCTGAGTTGTCTGGTGTGATTCTCCATGTGCCTCACTTCAAATGTGTGGCAAGTTTTGTGAGTAACTTGTGGACGTTGGCAGCTGGACAGGTCCCCAGGGCTTCCCCAGTCCCATCAACCTGACTTAGAACTAGATCCCAGGAATGGTACGTTTCTGCAACCCTGGGTTTCCTGTGGTCAATCTCATTCCACCCTTCTTAAACTGGAACTGTGTATTTTCTGATCTCTGTCCTATGGGTTTTCACAGATTCTAAGATTTTATCTGTAGATTAGCAAACATATTCTTTTTGTTTATTCAACCAGCCAGTAAATTGAATGAGGAAAGATAGTCATGCTAATAATAGCTATTGTTTATTAAGCACTTACTGTGTGCCAAGCACTGAGAAAAATGCTCTGTGTGATTTTCTTCTAATCCTCCCATTAACTCATGAGATGAATTCCATTATTATCTTCATTTTAAATATGAAAAAAACCCCAAGGTTCACACAGGCTGAGTAGCCAATCTAAAGTCACACTTTTAAGTAGCTAGCAGAGCCAAGCTTTTGACTTTGGGTCATACCTGATCCAGAACTCTGGGGTTTAATTACTGCTTTATACTGCCTTTAGCATTTTTGGACCCAATACCATAGGTATAGACAGTATATTCTATTTTGCAGCTGTTTATCTGTGGTATTACTGAAATGCCCAGTTTGCCTCAGTGGGTTATCATTTTAATACAAGTATATCATTTTCTTTTCTTTTTTTTTGAATTTTTTAATATTTATTTTTCAGTTTTTGACAGACACAACATCTTTGTTTGTATGTGGTGCTGAGGATCGAACCCGGGCCGCACGCATGCCAGGCGAGCGCACTACCGCTTGAGCCACATTCCCAGCCCACAAGTATATCATTTTCTTATAATAACAAAAATGTTTTGGGGATGTGTGGGAGCATTTGCCTTCCCCATAACTGGCCACCTTGTGCAATGAATTCTCATAACTGCCAAATGTCTTAGAGAGAAGTTATGGAAAGAGAGTGTGAGAGGATTTAAGTAGGCCAAGGGGATTAGGGCCTGCCATATATAATATTCCTATGGGCTTTTCAAATGGGAAATTTGGGTCCTCTATTGGAATGGATCTGGATAGAAAGAAAAATCAGAGTGTTGTGAATAAAATAAGAGAATATGTTAGGATAGCAGATGGAAACACATCTAGGGCTTGTGATTATATGATATTCCCAGATGTACATTTTTCTAGAGCTAAATGATTGATGTTCTCAAATGAATGCAGTTTGGTTTGAAAGTAACTGAGATGGTATTAGAGCTATGGATGATGCTAGAATATCCATACAAGCCACCCAAATTAACCAAGCCAGACCTTAAAACTCACTTGACTTTATTAATCTTTGTAAACTCAAGTGACACCCCCAAACAGAAAGAATCTTTTATGCCTCCAGGTCCAACTCTAATTGCCAGTTAATAAAAATGCCAGGGTATCCTTAATCAGCCAATTAACTGACCTAACAATTATAATAGGGAAGGAAGGTGGGAGGGGTTGAGACTGGGAATAGCAGATCCTCAAGGTAAAGTAGAAATTCTTTAGGGGTTAATGGTGGACACCCTTTAAAGTAAAAAGATTTTCTTTTACCTTGACTGGCTTCCCATTTTCTTTCCTTTTTCCCTTCCCTGACACTTGCAATTGTTGGAACCCCTAATTGGCTGATTAGCTAATAGAGGGGGGGGGGGAAGGGAGGGAGAAAGAGGTAGAGATGAGAGAGGTGTGTGGGAAGGAGGAGGAGGAGGAAGAGAAAGAGAAGGGAAATAGAGAGAGGGTCTTAAAGAGGTATAGATTTTAAAAAATGGTTCTTTACTCTCAATATTTACGTGAAGATAGTTCTCTATAGTTAAGAGTTTATTTGAGATTTACAGTATTTTTTAAAAACTGGAATAGTTACCTCCTAATTTCTGTAAAACCACAACCTTAACATTCAAAAGTCTGATATTAAGGAAGCTGGTTACTTTTTACCTGAATATATCTTCATAAAAATTTAAACAATAATTAAAACAGAAACTGTCATTAGTAAAAGAGCATATAATTGGGGCAGAGTTATATTTTTATTTGATGAAAATTATAATAGATTAAGAGTACTGAAAAAAAGTGTATTTGTCAATGAAATTCTCTAGGTATTATTTGCTGTTTTATAAATATTCTCAGAAATTGATGATTAAAAATCAATTTGGAATGAAAAGAACTTTTTTGCTCCCAAGGAACTCTCAGTTGCTGGGGTTTTCCTTTGCAGATGCAAGCACATGGGTTTTTTATATAGTTGGAAACAGTAAATTATAGAAAGCTGCCAGAATAAATTCAAGGATGATTTTTTATACCAACCCAAGCCACAGTCCCAGAGTTGTGAGCTTTAAAGTTTATGAATTAACCAGGCATGGTTGTGCCATCTTGAAATTCCAGTTAATCTGGAGGCTGAGGCAAGAGGACCACAAGCTGGAGGCTAACCTGGGTAACTTAGTGAGACCCTGTCTCAAAATAAAAAATGAATAAGTGCTAGGGATATAGCTTAGTGGAGAGCACTTGCCTAGCAGGTAGGATACGAGCCCCTGGATTCAATCCCCAGTACAGTTATCAGTCAGTCAATCAAAGTTATGAATTATATATAATAATTTAGTACCTTTATTACTTAGCTCATCTAGAATTTTTTCAGTAGCCCATGGAATCAGAGAATTTTAGAGTTGGATAGAACTTTAGAGGTTACCTACTTCTATTGTTTCATTGATCAGAAGAGGAATCAAGAGATCCAGATGGGGGAAGGGACTTATCTAAGGCCACATAAAAAATTTTCTGGCTGAGCCTGAAACAGGTCTCCTGAATCCTCAGTTTTGTATTCTTCCTTCCAATCTTCTCCTTATATAAATGATACCAAAGGCCAGAGGGCAAATGCAAATCACCATATTCTGTTAGAGACTGCTTTAATGCAAAATTCTACTGCACTCCAAGTCTGGTTGCATTCATTTTAAAATCATTCTTCAATGGTCCACTCAGAAAGCATATGTCTTAGTTTTATTCTTATGAGTCCCATCTTTCTTTCACTAATGTATTATTAACATGTCTTCTTTCTGTTCTGAAAAGTTCTCAGGGGAATAACTGTGTCCTGAATTTGGAAATGGAAATGACTGTAGGATCTATTCCTTTTAATCTGATGGCTAGGAAATGCTGCCTTTTCAGTTCCCCAAGATTCTGCTTAAAAGGATTGTTCAAAGTAGCTCTAGCACTGTTATAAACTCCACTCAGCCCTATCAGGTACATGTACTTACCTTGATTTTTCTTTTTCTTCTTTTTTTAGAGGGTGGGATGTTTGTTTTCTTATTTCTCTACTTTGTTTTGTTTCTAATCTGCAAGCTTTAAAATTTATGTGTGTAGAAAATTCCCTTGTTTTTCTTACTGGGGGCTAGTTTCCCTTGATCCTGAAGGGTTCATCACAAATTGCTTGTAAATCAAGATCTGATTAGGAAGTAATATATTCATCTGTAACTCCTGCATAAAAGTTATTCAAGTATTGTGACAAAATAAGTGTTGTTTACTTTATACATTTTCTGCAAATTCTAAAGATTTCATCTAACTTAAAGGCTCTCATGGAATCTTGGGGATTGTGGCTTGCCCACTGAGAGTATAAAGGCTTGCTAAATTAAGTTGATTTGCCTGTGAAAGAAATGCTTCCATTATTCATGTCAGAAGCCTGTCACATCAAATTGAGGGAGTGGAGAAAACCCTTTTTTATCAACATTTAGAACCAAGAAAAATCAACCATTGAGGGCCTGAATTTCAATTGGGGAAAAAGTCAAGCTGAAAGCAGGGTTCAAAAAAGGAGGGTGGGGGGAGCCGGGTATTTGTCTAATGTTGAAAATCAGTAGAGGGGATTGATTTAACTTTGGCTGAAACTTTTATATAGACAGACAGAATGAAACTTCTTAAAGCAGCAAGTAGAACATACAGTCTTGGTGTCTTTCATGTGTAAACTTGTCAAAAGTAGTTAAGCTAATTCAAATTTAAATCTCCTTGAATTCCTATTCTTGGACTCTTAATTTGTTTATTTTAAAGGATTTAGGAATGCATTTCTTAGAGGTTACTTTTCAAACATTGGTGAATGTATTTTGTTTTCAAAAGTTCAAGATTATAGGCTCTGGTATGTGATTAGTCCTTGTATTAATAAGAAAAACAAGACAGGCCAGTCAAGCACCAGCCCCCATGTTTGTGTCAGGTATGTGGGCATTTGTCTGTGGGTGTTGTGTGTATGTATGCATGTGTGTGCACATACACACCTACACACACCATGAACTTTAAATAAAAACCAGGTCATTAAGTGAATAACATGACCTAGAACAATAAAGAGAGGACCGTTCCCAAGACAAAATATCCTCATGTAGTATTCGTTGATCTTAGGAAGATTCTCTTATTTTTGTCAGGATACTGGATTTTGTTAAATTTTAATTATTTGAAAGACAAGTATAATAGAGGAGAAATTATTTTATTATTTATGTAAGAAAGTTAATGTTCATCTTTTTTTGCAGTCTTTCATTTCGATTAATATGTATTTCAAATGATTGTATGCCTAACTGAAGTCAATCACAAAAACAGTTTCTTTTTTTGCAGATTTAACAACCCTTATTTGCCTTAAATATGTTTCTGCCATTATTATCCAAGTGTATCTTTGGTATGATTTAAAAAAATATCTTTGGAGCAACTGAAAAATATGAAATATAATTTTTTTACATTTCTTAGATGTATTTTTATTGTTTAGTACCAAAAAATTGCTCCAGAATTTTTTTAAAAGGACAATTTAAACTAAAGGGTTTTCTGCTTTTTTCCTCCTTAAAAAAAAAATAAGATCTGAAATCCTGTTCAAGAATTGCAATGAATATCTGCTCCCCCTTTCTTGGTTAGAGGTTCTGTAGCGCTTTACCCCTATGTTAAATATTATGCTTACTTGAGACTTGTGTCTAGTGGAAATAAAGAGCTGGTCTTTGGTGTTCTTAGTACAAAAATAATTACTTCTCCGTTTGACTGCAAATATGTGCAGGTTGTAGATGGGGGAGCAATGAATGAAATAGAGAGGCAATTGTACTATGGAGGACTGGAGAAGACAAGGATTAATGGTGAGCAGAATTGTGTTTTGGTGTTCTTTCAGCAAAGTTACGATCTCAGTGAAAGTGAATGCTGTTAACAAGGAACCTATGGGGCAGGGGGTTGGAATAGGGGGTGGGAGGAGGGAATGCGGGGGTTGTGAACTGCTAAAACTAGAGCCCTATGTCAAGGCAGGAATTGAATAGCTAATTTATGTGTATTTACAAAGTACAAACAAACAAAAAAAAAATCCAAAAACAACTTTTCCAATTTGACCTGTGCTATTTTTAGATCATGACCCCACCAGAGGTCATTCCTTTTGTGCATTACTCCAGTCTCTCTATTCGCAGGCTGTTTTTGGTGAAGGAATCCAAATGGGCATACAACAGGATATAAGGATGGCAACAGTGAATTTTTCAAGGTTTTTTCCTCCACCGCAAGACATTATCATTTCTAGACATTCTGCAAATGCTGGTAATGTTATTTTCTAAGGAATGAAATTTGAATTATGTAGAATTATAAAATGATAGGTTTTTAGAGCTGGGAGAAAGTTTAGAAATTGAATGAAGTTATCCATCCTTATGCATAAGAAAACTGGCAGTGCGGAGATGAAAAGGGATATAGTGGGCACTGGAGCCTAGATTTTTGGATTTCCAAGCCACTGAACTTCCTACTGACTTACACATGACTAACAGGTATAGTTTAGTTCCCCCTTTAGATTAAACAATGCAGCAGTGGCCCATATTAAATAAAAAGGCAAAGGCCCTGTAACTCTGAAGTGCAGAGATAACCACAGCCTCTGCATACAAATATAAACACTAATATTTCCACTTCATATTATTCATATTTTCTTGTAGTGTATATATGTTTTATAAAAATTGACATATAAAATATATAATCTGCATGTAATTCTGCTCCAAAAATAAAATATAAGACAATTTAAATAGGGGGAAAGGAATGCACACTACTTTAAATCAATATTTTAATAAAATTAATATGTATATTTAATTAATTCTTTGTTTAAATTAGTCATACATGACAGTAGGATGCACTTATATACTTTGATATATCATATATAGATGGGATATAATTTCTCATTTTATCTGAGTATACATGTTGTAGGATCATATTGGTTAAAATCAATATATATGAATTTTAAAAGTACATGCACATCGGGGGGGTAAAACTACAAATATCACATGCAACAGTAATTGAAACTATCTCTCCTTCCCCTTGTTTCATAATCCTGCTTCTCAAAATCTCCACTATTAACAATTTAGGTATATTTTCTAGGTGCAGCCTATGCACATTTAAAATTTATGGTAGGTTGGGATCTGACTTAAGATAGCACTCTGCAGTTCAGTCATACCTAGTAAATATATTTGTGAATTCAAATAAATTTACCTTAAGGTATTTTTCAGAAAATTTTCAGAAAATTGAATTGTGTTTCTTTTGATTAAAACTGAATATCTTTTTGTTTCTTGATATTTGGTAGATATCTTCTGTGAACTCATTATGGTGTTTTGTTGATTTCTACGTTACACGTAGAAGCTTTCTGCGTTGTTACGGCTAGTAACTGTTTTTCATAAATATTACAAATATTTCTGCTATTGTCATTTTTCTTTCACTTTTATCTCTTGCGTCTTTCTATTCCTAAAACTTATTACTTTTATGGTCTTAATTTTTCACAGACTTTAATCATAAAAGAACTTTGTATTAATCGCACGGGTGCTGAGGTAGGAAGAGCGATATTTGAGTTAATGCTCTGTTGATTTATGGTTGTGTGACCTTGGGTATATCACTGTTCCTCTATCTTGATTTCACCATCTATAACATGGGGATATTGATTAACAACAACAAAAAGTCCCAAGACTGGCTTATTTAAGCAAGTACGTTGTATTACCTGATTGGTACAGTTGGGCGTTTACCTTATATGGACATAATATGGCCGCTTTCAGCCTGGGATTGGCTGACAGTTTGCTTGCTACCAAGGCTAGGTTGCTTGGCAACTAGGGCATGCTTAGGTTAGAACATGCCACATCTAAAGCTAAATGGCAGTTCCCTATTTACAGAGGCGTCAGGCCGGAATATTATCACTCAACTACAATAGTAAGGATAAGCCAAATTTGTCAGAGGTAATAGACTCATTTCCAAAGTCTAAGAGCCCAGCGTGTTAGTACCTCTACAGTCTTAGCATTCAGGAGGCTGAGGCAGGAGACTCACTTGAGCCCAAAGGCGCTTGAGCTCAGGAGTGCAAAGCCAGCGTGGGCACATAGTGAGACCCTGTACGAAAAACACAAGTCGAAGTTTACAATTGTAAGATCCTAGCAGAAGCTCAGCGAATAGTCCACAGTAAGTTTTAACTGTTTCTTAAATCTCTGATAAATCCATAATTTACCAAATCGAGTCTCCTGTGTAAGACTTAGGGCTTCTTTCACTGGAATTTAATCAATGGAATTTTTATCATTTTCTTGGTAAATGAATACTTACCTTGTTTTCTGTAGTTTATTCTTGGATATTTCATGATTTATATTGTTAATGAGATCTAGAGTAATTTTTATTGTTATGACGTTTTTTTCCCTTTACATTTGCCAGCAAGTGTTTTGCTGTTATGGAGAAAAGTGCCTGTTTTTTTTTTTCCTTTTTAAAATTGGTGCATATTAATCACATGGTATGGTGGTTTTCTTTGTAGTATATTGATATATGGATATAACATTATTTGGTCAATTTCACTTCTAATAAATCCATTACCTTCCCCCATCTCCTTCCTGTCCCCTACCAGTCTCTCTTCTAGGAAAGTACCTGTTTTTGTACATATGTAATTGGCCACCTCACTGAATCCTTTATTACTTCTGATAATATATTTTCTTGAAGATTGTTGTATCATTATCTTCTCCCCTGCTAACATTTATTATTCATTTTTATTATCTTATTGCATCAGATACAGTATTGAAAACAATGTGGAGATGTGTCTTGATTCTCATTTTAATATTTCAGAACATTGTCATTATCCCAATAGATAATACATTGGTTTCTGATATCGCTTTTGTATTAATAAAGCTGTTTCTATTATTTGGTTTTTCAGATTTTACAATTAGGAATGGCTGTTAGAATTTACCAGATCCCTCCCACTTTTGGCATCTAATGGATAACCTTTTAATTATTTTTTTAAAATTCCACCTAGCAGTTGGCATGATGAAATAATTGCGTTGAACCATTTTTACATTCCAAATTAAAACCTATTGGTTATAGTATATTATCTTAATGCACTATTGATTTTGTTTTGCTAATAGGCTATCTGCATCTAAATTCATAAGTAAGAAAGCATTAGTATTAGCTACATCAGGTTGGTACAAATGTTATGAAAACCTTCCAAAATTACCAGAGAAAATATCTTTTTCTGTAATTTGGAATAATTTAAATAACATGCCAATTGACCATTTCCAGAATGTTTGCGAGAATGTAAGCTTTAAAAAAAAAAATTGAGACAGATCTTTGATAAATGTTTTGAATTCTTCTGTGGCTATTGTTCTAGTTTTACTGTTTGTTGCTTTTTGAGTCAGTTTTGAAAATTTATAGCTATTTAGAAAATGGTGCATTTTATCTGATTCTCAGTGGCATAATGCTATACTTACTGTTTTCTTATAACTTGGGCAGTCTCTTCTGCATCTATTTTATCATTACTTACATTATATAGTTTTCTTTTTTGGTCTTGGTCAGTCTTGCAAGGTTTTTATATAGTCACTTTAATTTTTTTCAAGGAAGCCATTGTTTTTACTAATATGAGAAATAGAAAATTTGGTGGTCCATTTTCAGAATATGATACTTAGCCTCAATTAGGATGTAAGATCCAATTGTAGTCATTTTAACTATAGCCCTTCCCTTTGCCCTCTCTAGTTTTAAAATTAATCAATTGCATAGATTAAAACCCCAAGTTCCTCCTATCAGGGCAAGGGGGGAGTGGTGCATTAGTGATAAAAGCAGATAGACTGCCTGCCCAGGTGTGCTTGCTAGCAAGGTTTGGTAGAAAGTCCTTCTGGAAGGAGTAAAGTTTGTCTCGCAGACCCTCTTCTGAGCATGTATTTGATTTCTTAGGGTCACCTTGGTATTTCTAACCGATTTTATGTTTTTGAAATTAATTTATTAATTTCTGCTTCATTTTAAATTGATTTCTTTATCATACTTTATTTTAGCTTCCCACTATGTTTTTTTAATTCAGCATTTTTAATGATTGTGTTATTTATTTTTAGGCTTTCTACTTAATGATAATTTAAGGCATGGGGTTTTCTTTTGAGTATATTTTCATTGTGTTATTTCCTTCGGATTCTTAAAAATTCACACTTCCTTTTTTTTTTTTTTTTGATACCAGGGATTGAACCCTGGTGCACTTAACTACTGAGTCACATTCCCAGCCATTTTTATTTTAAAATTTTTAATTTTTTTAGTTATACATGGATACAATATTTTTATTTGTTTATTATTTTTATGTGGTGCCGAGGATTGAACCCAGGTCTCACACGGGAGAGGTGAGCGCTCTACCCAGTCCCACTTTTTTCAAAATTTTGATACAGGGTTTTGCTAAGTTGCTCAGGGCCTCGATAGTTTTTGAGGCTGGCTTTGAACTTGAGAACCTTGTGCCTCAGCCTCCCAAGTTCCTGGGATTATAAGAATGTGCCACCACACCCAGCCTGTTTATCTATTTCAGAAATATTTTAAAAATATTTTTTAGTTGTTTATAGATTTTTATTTTTATTTATTTATATGTGGTGCTGAGAATCAAACCCAGTGCCTCACACATGTGAGGCAAGTGGGCTACTGCTGAGCCACAACCCCAGCCCCAATTTCTAAAATATTATTAAATAAATGATAGCCAGGCACAGTGGCACATACCTGTAATCTCAGCGACTCAGGAGGTTGAAGCAGAAGAATTACAAATTGGAGGCCAGCCTGCCAATTTATTGAGACCCTCTCTCAAAATAAAAATAAAAAGGACTAAGTATATATCTCAGTGGTAGAACATCCTGGGGTTCAATCCCAAGTACCATTCACACTCATAAAAATTAAATTATAGATATAATGATATTAACTTGAACATACTTTCTCTATATATCAGTAAAAGGGGATTTTTTTCTACATAAACCACAATACCATTTAATTTTTAGTCATTCAAATAATGCTGTTATCAACATTTGTATACAAGTATTTGTGTGAACATATGTTTTCAGTTCTCTTGGGTAAATACCTAGGAATGGAATTGCTGGATCATCTGGTAAGTCTTATGTTTAACTCTTTGAAAAACTGCCAGACTGTTTTCCAAAGTGGCTGCACCATTTTCCGTTCCCACCAGCAGTGTATGAGTGTTCCAATTTCTCCACATCCTGTACAACACTAGTAATTGTTGTCCTTTTAATTAGATTCATTCTAGTGGGTATGAAGTGGTATCTCATTGTGATTTGGATTTGTGTTTTTCTGGTGGCTAATGGTGTTGGGCATTTTTCAGTATGACTTTTGTTCATTTGTATATCTTCTCTTTAGAAATGTTTATTTATGTTTCTTGGCAATTTAAAAAGTGGGTTGTCTATTTTTGAGTTGTAATATATTTTTATAAATCACTTGTCAGGTATATAATATTCATTTTTTTCACATTCTGTGGAGTTTTTTTTCCATTTTTTTGATTGTGGGCTTTGAAGCACAGTTGATTTTTATTTTGATGATGTCCTATTTATTTTTTCTTTGTCAGTTATTGTGGTGTTGTTCAGTCTAAGAAGTTGTCTCCTAATCCAGGATCCTAAAGACCTAATCCATTTTTTCTTCTAAGAGCTTTACAGTTTTAGCTCTTACATTTAGATCTTTGATCCTTTTGATTTAATGTTTGTATGTGGTATTAGTATGGACCTCTTTTGCATGCAGATATCCAGTTATCACAGCAGCAATTATTGAAAAGGCTTAATTTTCCATTGAACTGTCTTGTCATCCTTGCCAAAAATCAATTGAGCAGGGCATGGAGTGTAGCTTAGTGGTAGAGCTCTTGCTTAGCATGCATGAGGCTTTGAATTTAGCCTCTAGCACTACAAAACCCCTCAATTGACCATATATGTCAGGGTTTGTTTCTGGACTTAATTCTATTCCATTTATCTATATGCTTATCTATGCCAGCATCACACAGTAATAACTATGCTAGGTTTCTGAAATTGGGAAGTATGGGTCCTCCAATTTTGTTCCTTTTCATTTTTGTTAGGGTATTCTAACTTGAACCTTGGTATTAATTTTAGAATCAGCTTTATAATTTTTATAAAAATGCCAGTTAGGATTTGATGAGGATGGTGTGGAATCTGTAGATCAATATGGGGGAATATTGATACTTTAAGAAGATTAAATTTTTCAGTCCTGAAACACAGGATGTCTTTTTATTTATTTAAAATTCCTGATTTTATTCAATGTTTTTTTTCCCTTGAATACTGGCGATTAAACCCAGGGGCACTCAGAGGAGGTGGGGAAGCGGAATTTGGACCCATCTCTCTGTAAGTCTTAAGTATGATCTGAATGAATCAGTGAGTATCTGGCCTGGGGCAGGTTACCTTTGTTCTAAATTAGAGTTTAGTTCTCATTTGTGTCAACAATAAGGAGTATGAAATTTGAGATGCAAGCCTCTATTTTCTCCTAAGTGTTTTGTGGTAGCTATGAAAGTTACCTCTCAGATCTCTGTTCTAAGCCCTACAGTCCTCTTCTGCATTTGTGTGAGGCCAAGTTTCCTATGTATTTTAGTAATTTTTTGGTGTTTTTTGCCAGAAGACCCGACAAGAACAAGATAGAGGAGGAAAAGTGTATTTGGGGCTCACAGTTTCAGAGGTTTCAGTCCATAGATGATGACTCCATTGCTCAGGAGCCAAGGTGAGGTAGAACAGCATGGCAGAAAGGCGTGGTAGATTAACATACCTCAGGACATGGACCCAGGAAGCAGAGAGAGCTCCTCTCATCAGGGGCAAAACATAAACCCCAAATGCACACCCCCCAGTGACCCACCTCTTCCTCCTCCAGCCATATTCTACTTGCTTATTGTTACCATCCAGTTAATCCATTTAAGTGGACTAATGTATTGATTAGGTTAAGGTTCTCGTAACACAATCATTTGATCTCTAAACTTTCTTGCATTGTCTCACATGGTATTATAGTTACATATTAGGTATCCCTCAAAAGCTAATGACTTGGTATATCAAAGATACTAAAGCTCATCCACTGCCCAGGTACAAAATTTCTGGAAATAAGACGAAAAGACCAACTAAATAGTTAATTCCAGGAGAATGGCTGCCAGAATGGAAATATCAAAGAAAGACAAATGGGGGCTGGGGCTGTAGCTCAGTGGCAGAGCTCTTGCCTAGCACGCATAAGGCACTGGGTTGGATCTTCAGCACCACATAAAAAATAAATAAAATAAAGGTGTTCTGTTCATTTACAACTACAAAAAAATTTTTAAAAAAGATAAATGGCAAGTTTAGTATATACTCCAAGTAGCAATTTTTAGGGTATAGTATAATAATAATTTTTATAGGTACTAAATTAATATGCATATTAGCAATTACCAACAAATAGTTTGATTAAAACACTTATTTGAAAATTAAAAGAAATATAATGCTTCTTGTTTGGGCACAAAAGGAAGTCGGCACAAATTCTGGAAAGGTTCAAAGGAATGAAGGTCATAACTTTGTATCATTTATCATGGTTGAAAGAGTTCCCCAATACAAAGTTTCATTTTCTCCATTCTGGGATAAAGAAGGTACACCTGTTTTAGAGTTTAAGGCTGGATTCTATGTAGTATTATAACTCTGGGCAACTGTATGGTGGTGGTTTGGAAAGAAGAAGAAGGGTAGAAGAAGGAAGATGTAATATAAATTTCTGATGTGGTATTTGGATAGGAACCAAGCACCATATACTCTCCTTAGTAGAATTGGTAGCATGCAGATTTTGGAAGCTTATTGTAAGATCAGCTTAAACTTCTCAGTAGCCATGAATAACAAAGATACAGTTGCAGTCATGTATTTAAATTTCTAAAAATGCATGGGAACTGAAACATAGTATTCATCTAGTGCCCTACTCTGTGCATGATAGTTTGTCAGGAAGCAGGGGTGTTGCAGAGAGCAAGACAAAGAAAATTTATGCAATTGACTTTGCTTGTCTGTGGCTTTGCTGTACTATTTCTGTTCTTAATAAAAATGAAAGTACACAGTAGAAATGTTCAATTAACTGTTAAACATCCTCCTCAATTAAGAGATCATTTCCAAATCTGATGGATAAGTTAAAAATATCCAATTCATTCTAATCATCAGGTGGAAGAACAGTCCAACTCCAAAGGACAAGAGAGCAGATAAACATGTAAGTGAACTCACAAATATTTTAGAAGTACTCTGTAATGACTAAGTGTTAATGCACAAAGTTTTCAATGTGTTAAATGAAAAGCAGAATCACAGTAGCCATAAATGTAACAATGTAACATTCTGTGGTAATCTAATTAGATTTTATTTTGTAAAATTATTTTGTGGAGGGTGGGTACTGGGAATTGAATTCAGGGGCACTTGACCATTGAATGACATCCCCAGCCCTATTTTGTATTTTATTTAGAGATAGGGTCTCACTGAGTTGCTTAGCACCTCGATAAATTGCTGGGGCTGGCTTTGAACACATGATCCTCCTGCCTTAAGCTTCCCAAGCCTTTGGGATTAGAGGCAAGCACCACCACACCTGGATATTATTTTGTAGCATTTTAAAATCAGTACTAAATTATAAGAATCAGGCATTGGAGACATGGCTCAGACAAGAAAACTTCAGTTGAAAGTTCCAAAGTCTTAAGTCTCATGTATGGTGTGGTGTAAGGCATTGCAAGTACCACAGTTGCTCCTCTCATTCTCCTTTTCTACAGGGTACTTCCTTGTGCCATCTCTATCCACTACAGATTATAATCTTAGAGCCCAGGTCAAAAATCAGCAATGCTAGAAAAACCTTCCCTGACAGCCTTTGTGCTGCACCTTAAGGACTTAAAACAGCTACTGTGCTCTGAAATTCATCTCTGTTGGCTTCTGGGCCATGTGTCTCTCTGGGTGCTCCCAGTCAACGATTGAAGACAGCAGTGTTGCTAGGGCAGACTCGTTCCTGGGAGACATGTCTCTTTTTTGTTGGTGACTAGCTTGAGAAGTCCCCAACAATGGCTTTGTCAAACCTCTCTTAGGCTGCATGGCAGTCTAGGGTGTTACCCAAACTTTTCTCCTTCTCTCTCCTTCATTCATGTCAGACTTGCCTCATGGTCTAATGACTCTCCCAGCCTTTCTCTGGCTCCCTTCCTGTTTCCTCTCATAAAGGCATTTCCTCTAATAAAATCCATGCTTCTTTAATCCTGTCTTGGCATTGCCCTTTCAGAAGGCCTGAACTAAGATAACCCTCCCTTCTCTGAGTTACATCTACAATTGCTCTCTGTAATTGCCTTTAGTTCACAGCCTTGAGAGATTTTTTTTCTTTTTTCATATTCACACGCATCTTCCATACTATACTCTGAACTCCTGGAAGGCAAGTTTTGTTGTGTTTATTCATGATTCTTCCTCTGGTGCTTAGCATGATTAAGTGTATAATCAATGTTTATTGAGTGAATGATGAATGTATGGAGACAGTAGTTAGGAGATACTGAATCAGAAAGATGACATTTCAAATCCTGACCATGGCACTCTAGCAGCCCTGTGACCTTGGACAGGTAAGTTATTTTACCTCACTATTCCCCTTTTTTTCTCACCTGTGAATTGGGGGTAATGATAATAATATTAGGTTCAACTGTGTGAAATAGATCATAGCCAATCTTTTTTGAGCTACAAAATTAGCAATTTCATGTGGTTAGGTTTAATGCTTATCATATAGGTTTGTTTGGGGATTAAAATGAAAGGATAGGGCTGGGGATGTGGCTCAAGCGGTAGCGTGCTCGCCTGGCATGCGTGCGGCCCGGGTTTGATCCTCAGCACCACATACAAACAAAGATGTTGTGTCCGCCAATAACTAAAAAATGAATATTAAAAATTCTCTCTCTCTTTAAAAAAAGAAAGGATATATAAATTAAAAATTCTAGATTCTAAACTTCTGAGTGTGGTGCCACACACCTGTAATTCCAGTGGCTCAGGAGCCTGAGACAGGAGGATCTTGAGTTCAAAGCCTGCTTCAGCAACTCAGCAAGGCCCTAAGCAGCTTAGCAGGACCGTGTCTCTAAATATAAAATAAAATGGATTAAGAATGTGGCTCAGTGGTTAAGCTCCCTGGCTTCAAGTCCTAGTACAAAAAAAAAAAAAAACTAGGAAACAGTCAACCCTCATACTTTATTGAAGGTTAGATATTGCCATAGTTGTGGAGTTATCATTGTTATTATTTGCTCCTGGGCAGTGTTGAAAAGACTGTTTTTCCCTTTATTGAATGGGCTTCATACTCTTATTGAAAAATCAATTAACCATAGATGTATTAGTTTACTTTTGGAGTCTCAATTCTATTCCATTATTCTATGTTTTTATCCTTATGCCAGTACCACAAAGTATTCATTATCATAGTTTTGTAATACATTTTGAAATCAGGAAGTGTGAATCTTCCAGTGTTGTTTTTGTCTTTGAAGATTGTTTTGGCTATTTGGGGTCCCTTGCATTTCCATTAAGAATATTATGATTACCTTGTTCATTTCTTCAAAAGAAGCACCCCCTTTTTAAAAAAGAATCCCTTTATTCTATTTATTTATTTTTATGTAGTATTGGGATCGAACCCAGGGCCTCACATGTTAGGTGAGTGCTCTACCACTGAGATACAACCCCAGCCCCACCCTAGGTTTTAGACAGGGATTTCATTGCCTTTGCAGATTATTTTGGAGAATATTATAATATCATGTATTACAATGATAATTATAATAATATATATAATAATGATTATAATAATATATAATAATGATATAATAATAATAAAATAATAAAAATAATATTATGATATAATAATACACATTTTTATAATATTATAATAATTAAGGCTTTTAATTTGTGGATATAGACTGTGCTTCCATTTGTTTAGGTCTCCTGTAATTTCCTTCAACAAGTTTTTGTGGTTTACAGTGTACAAGTCTTTCACTTGTTTTATAAATCTATTCCTAAGTATTTTTTACGATGCTATTGTAAATGGAATTGTTTCCTTAAATTCGTTACTGGAATGTTCATTGATAGTGTATAGAAATACAGTTGAGAGTTGTGGGTATAGCTGAGTGGCAGAGGGCATGCCTATGTTGCACAATACCCTGGATTTGATCCCTAGTATTGCCAAAAAAAAAAAAAAAAAAAAAGAAAGAAAGAAAGAAAATAAATGTAACTGATTTTTATATTTTGATCTTGCAACTTTTCTAAATTCATTTATTAACTCTAATAGTTTTGTTTTGTTTTTGTAGTGCTGGGGATTGATCCAGAGCCTCCCACATGCTTGATAAGTACACTGCCACTGAGCTACATCCCAGCCCTTTTTTCTTTATTTAGTGTGGAATCTTGAGGATTTTCTATATATAAAACCTTATTATCTGTGAATGAAGATAGTTCCCCTTTTCCCCTTCCAATCTGAATGTCTTTTCTTTCTTTTTCTTGTCTAACTTCCCCAGAAAGAACTTTCAGTTCAATGTAGAAGTGGCAAGGTCAGATATCTTTGTCTTGTTCTTGATCTCAAAAGAAAAAAGCATTCAGTCTTTCACTCTTAAGTATGTTAGCTATTACAGTTTTTCATAGATGCCTTTATTAAGGAAGTTCTCTTCTATTCTTAGTTTGTGGAGAGTTTTTAATTGATAAAATATCTTAGATTTTTATCAAAAAATTTCTATATTTATTGAAATTATCATGCATTTTCTTTGTTACATGTTTCATTGATTGAATTTCATACAGTGACCCAACTTGCATTCATGGGGCAGACCACACTCGGTCATAGTGTATAGTCCTTTTTATATCGTGTTGAATTTGGTTTGTGACTACTTGTTGGGGATTTTACATTTATTCCTAAGGGATATTGGTTTATTGTTTTATTTTCTTGTGATGGCTCTGGCATTAGTAACAGGGTAATACTGGCCTCATATTAGTAAGTGTTTCCTCCTGTTTTTGAAAGAATTTAAGAAGTGTTGGTGTTATTTCTTTTTTTTTTATTAGTTGCTCAAAACATTACAATGATCTTGACATATTATATTTTTTAAAAGTTTGATAGACTTCACCAGTGAATCTATCTGGTCTGGATTTTTCTTTATTGGAAGTTTTTATTACTGACTCAATCTTGATACTCATTAAACATCAACCCCTTTACTTCTACTCCAACCCCTGGTATCCACCGTTTTATTTTTATCTGTGAATTTAAATATGTTAGATACCTCGATGTCTTAGTACATTCTGTGCTGCTGTGACATAATACCAGAGACTGGCTTACTTGTAAAAGAGAAGAAACTTATTTCTTGTAGTTCTAGAGCCTGGAAAGACCAAAATTGATGGGCTAGCAGCTGGCAAAGGCATTCATGGCAAAAGGTGAGAGGGTGAGAGGGCAAGAGAGGCAGGAGAGAGAGAGAGAGAGAGAGAGAGAGAGAGAGAGAGAGAGAGAGAGAGAGACTGAATTTGTCCTTTTATAAGGAATCCACTCCTGTAATAACAGCAATAATCCACTTGTGAGTATAAGCTGCTTGTGGCCTAATCACATCTTAAAGGCCCCACCCTTTTAATAGTGTCACATTGAGGATAAAGTCTCTAACACATGCACTTTGAGAAACATTGAAATCACAGCATTCATGTAAGTGGAATCATGCAGTACTTATCCTTTTGTGACTGACTTCATTTAGCATAATGTCCTTAAGCATAAGGTTCATCCATGTTATAACAGGTGACAGGATTTCTTCCTTTTTAGGGCTGCATTCCATTATACACATATGCTATGTTTTGTGTTTGTTTTGTTTTTCTGGTGCTGGGGATTGAATTCAGGGCTTCATACAATCTAGATAAGCATTTTGCTACTGAGCTACACTCCCAGCCCCTAACAGTTTATTTTTCTGTTCATCAATCAACATATATTCAGATTGCTTCTGTCTCTTACCTAATATCAATAGTGCTGTCATGAATATAGATGTGCAAATATCTCTTCTGAGACCCTGATTTCAGTTCTTTGAATATGTACCCTGAAGATGGAGTGGTAGTTCTAATTTTAATTTTTGGAGAGCCAGATTATGCTTTTTTAAAAAAAATATTTATTTTTAGTTGTAGTTGGACACAATACCTTTATTTATTTATTTATTTATTTTTATGTGGTGCTGAGGATGGAACCCAGGGCCTTGCACATGCTAGGCAAGTCCTCTACCGCTGAGCCACAACCCCAGCCCAGATTATGTTTTGATATATAGTTCACATACCATAATCTTTACCATTTAAAAGTGTACAACTCCATGGACTTTTAAAAGTGTGTTCGTAATGCTATGCCACCATCACCAATGTCTTATTTCAGAAGAAACCCGTACCTGTTAGTTGTCATATTCTTCTATCCTCACCTTCCTCCCCACAATAAAGCAACAACTGATCTACTTTCTGTTGTACAGATAGATTTTCCTATTATGGTTATTTCATATAAAAGAAATAATATAAGGCATAGGTGAATGATTTCTTTCACTTAGCATGATTTTTCCAAGGTTTATGCACATCAGAGCACATATTAGTACTTTATTCTTTTTATTACTAAATAACATTTCATGGATATTGTATATGGATAGACCAAATTTTGTATTTTCATTCATCAGTTAATGGATATTTGGATTATTTCTACCTTTTCATTGTCATAATGCTCCTATTAACATTTTTATATAAGCTTTTATGTTACCATATGTTTTCAATTCTCTTGAGTTTTATACTTAGAAATGGAATTGATGGATTATTTTGTAACTGTTTAACTTTTCAAGGAACTGCCAAATTGTTTTCTAAAGTGGCAGCACCATTTCAATTTTACCAGCACTGTGTAAGAGATCCATATTTCTCCACCTTATTTTTTTTTCACCCAAACCACTATTGTCCACCTTTTTATTATAGCCATTCCAGTATGTGTGAAGTGTGTCTGGTGATTTTGATTTGCATTTCCATGATGACAAACAATGTTGATATATCTTTTCCATGTGCTATTTACCCATAGGGAATGTGTCTAATCAGATCTTATGCTAAAACAAAAAGTTTTAAAAACCTTAAATATCCCAGGAGACAGAAAGCCCAATGCATGTTTACGAGTATAGGTGACTAATCTAGGCTCAGTAGATTATAAGGTTTGAATGTGGAAGTAGGAACAAACAATATTTCATATTAACTACTCCCAGATAGATTACAAGCATTAGGATATCAGGGTTGTCTGTCTTGATCTGTGCTGTATCCATACTGCATAGCACACCACTCAACACAGAGCAAGGCAAGATCATTCAGGAAGAATATGTTGAATAAATGAATGATGAAATGGAACAAATAGGTTTCAAGAAAAAAATTTCAAATAAGATTTGGGATCATAGTATCATTACAGGGAAGCATTTGAAGGAGACAAGGATGTAAAATTAAATGTCATGGAGGTTGGCCAGTTCTTTGGAAAGAAATCAAAATATATGCATTCAAGAACAGAGAAACACAAAGATTCATTTCCAGGGCCTACATCCAAAATGAGCTTCTTAATCCACAAATTAAAAGTAAAGGAAACTTAGAGAACAGAAATGTGAGCAGGCAGCCTCTTCTCTAATCAGTTGAGCTGGGTTGGGCCTCTTTTGTAACACATAGGAAAGGGGATGATCAGCAAGCAGTACAGGCCTTAGAGTCCTTGGTTGGCATGGAATTCCCCTTTCTTCAGGGAGGCAGGAGATTTTGAACTGAGGAATCCAGAAAAATCTCAATAAAGGTTGGGGCCAGGCCAAAGGGTCTTGTTAGAAATTGATGTGCGTGGGCCTTCAGTGGCCCAGGAAATGACCACATGGAGGGGTGCTTGGAAACAAAAGCAGACCAAGATTTTGTCCCAGTTCTTCTATTTTCTAGCTATGGGACCTTGGACAAATACCTGTCACTCTGTGCCTTAGCTTCTATATCTGAATAATGTAGTTAGAAATGTTGTTTATCTCCACAGAGGGGTTGGGAAGATTAAATAATCTTTGGTGCATGTATGGCACAAAGTGATTCAGTGATGACCCTAACCCACAAAATCTCTAGGATAACTGACCTACAGGACAAAGAGGACAGTTCTACTGTGTTAAACTGAAATAAATATGACCTAAACATTGCTTTATACTTGGGTGATAAAGTTTGGTCCCAAGTGGCCTCCATATACAATGAACTGAAACCTAGTTTGATGTAAAGGAAGCTGTAACCTAATTTGAGAATATATCCTGGTAACCAAGCAACTGAACCTCAATAAATCATAACAGCCAAACCCTCAGCCAATCCCAGGTTGAATGCTGACAAATTGTGTCCAATTAAGGCAAAGGCCCACTTGCACCAATCAGGTCATCTCTGTAAGGCCATTTCCTGTTTTTATGTTGTAAATGTAGCTCACCACATTGGAGGTGGGGGCATTGTGAGCCATTTTCAGTGTGTAGTGCTGCCTGTTTCTAGAACCTATTTCTTGCTCAAATACACATTATTAAACTTGGTTCATCTCAGTTTTAAAAAATTTGCTTTATCTGAAACCCTGGGGCAAAAGGATTATCCATAAAAGGAAAACTTGATAAATTGGACCTCACCAAAATCAGAACTTTTGCTCTGCAAAAGCCCATGCAAAAGGGTGGTCTACAGACTGGGAGAGAATATTTGAAAACTAAGTATCTGACAAAGGACTATGAAGATCTTCTGAGTCTCTGATTTGTTTTGAATGAGCCATAGAACTCAACAGTGGAAACCATTTAATCAGAAATTAGACAAAAGATATCAATAATCATTTCACTGAAGAGGATATACATGTGCAAAATAAGCACATAAAATGATGTTATACATTATTTCCTCAACATAAGGAAAATGTAAATTATTACCTCTTCGAGATATCATTATGTATGTATCTGGAAAAAAGAAGTAGTGACTGCACCAAATGCTGTTGAGGATTTGGAAAAACAGTGTCACTCATACATTGTTATTGCAATGGAAAATGGCACCACCACTCTGGAAAAATAATTTGAAAGTTTCTTTAAACAGTGAACATGCAGGAGAGTCAGCAAGATGGCAGAGTAGAAAGGTTGCTTCCCTAGCGGCTGCAGTATGAACCAAGAAAAGCAGACAGGCAGCTTCAACAAGGTAGGTGAATGATCAAGAATTAGGGGGGACTTTACTGGAATTTCATACTGCACACTCAAAACAAATCAGAGACTCAGAAGATCTTGTATAATAAAATAAAGGGGAAAGATGCCCAGTCCCACAGCCACCAACAGTGGCTGGAGACACTAGCCAGAACAGTCCCTATGTGAATGTAGAAAAGCAGGAAAGGATTAAAGGAACCCCCATTCTCAAGAAGACTGAGGTTTGTTGGGGTATGGAGAGCTTAGAGATCAGCAACACTGCTTGAAAAAACAACGAACTGTGCTGCACAGTATCTGTGTATGGAAGAGAAGCTACCATCTCTCTCAGCAGCAGAAGGAACCATTTTGCAACTGTCTTGCAGGGGCCAGCAACTGGGGGAGCCATTTGCTGGCAGACCCAAGTCTGGCCCTAAAAACAAACTGGGTAAACCCACACTGCACGACAAAGAGTGTGCCTAAGTGACCAGAAGAAAATCAAGCATGGAGAGAGGTTTACACAGGGGAATACTGGCTATGGAAACCCACCTGGCTTCCCCCTTCCCCTCTAGTCCAGGTGCTTGTGGGACCAGCTGGGAGAGAAGTGCCTGACTGGGAATTCCAAAGGGCAGGAATAGGAGAGGCTGAGTTCAGAGACTGAATCAGGAATCATGGGGTCTGAAGGCAAATTAGTAGGCTAAGAACAGGCTCCTATACCATGAGTGGAACCCAAAGGAGATTCCTGAGGTGCAGTCTTCCAACATGGACTGACAACTGCGGGGCCTTGGAGGTGTGGTGACTCAAAATTTCCAGACCAATTTACATCCAGTGAAGAGACTGGAGTATACCTTAAGTCTACAACCCACTTCTAGGAGTTCCACCTCCAGGACTAACCCTCTGACCCTAGCAATGACAATCATCTTCAGGATGGAGCTAGCATCAAAATCAAAACAGTGCCACCTAACTGCTGAGAAAACAGTGCCACCTAACTGCTGAGAAGGATGCTGAGAAACTTTTGAACTCCAGCAGAAAAAACTGTTCAATTTTCATTCAGATCCTATTTTTTTTCTTTTCTCTGTCACATTTCTACCATTTTTGAAACCAAGTACTTTTCATGCATAATGTTAATGAGGACTGGGCTCTCTGAATAGTATTTATAGTTTTGTTGTGTATTCTTTTATTTTTACTTTTTTCTATTTTTAATTTTTTAAAAATTGTGTGTATATATATATGTGTGTGTGTGTGTGTGTGTGTGTGTGTGTGTATGTATTTCCCCTTTTACTTATCTGTTTCCCTGGATTCTCTTTCTCTCCTTTCTCTGGCTAACAGCCAACCTGTTACTACCTCTTTCACAATTCCTATAATTTTTCACTTTTCTATCTTCTGTTCTCCTTCCTCATAAATATCACATCCTACACCACTTCTTTTCTCTTTGTCCACCATTTGAAATTGTAAACACTTTTGCAAACTTACTGTTTATATTATAGAGAATAATTGAACACATCATTTCTGTTTATTGCAATAAAACTGTAGACATCTTAATAGGAACTATTTGGTTTAAAGTTGCATAATTGCATTGTTTGCTATTATTATTTGTCTCCCCATTAAAGGCAAGGTACTGGAAACTTTCAGGGACACTATAAGTCTACAGGGTAGAAACTGTAATACCTTGGATACACACTGCTAGATGAGCAGACACAAACTGCATGAAAAAAACAAGGAAACAAATCACTTCTAACAAACCAAGATGCTCCAAAATGGAATCCATTGACACCACAGTAGAAGAAATGTCATAGAAGGAGTTTAGAATGTACACAGTTAAACTGAACTGCGATGCAAGGGACTATGTTAAGCATGAAATCAGAGATAAAATTTAGGAGATGAAAGATCACTTCAATAAACAGATCAAGATTCTGAAAAAAAAATCAAGCAGAAATCCTTGAAATGAAAGATGGATAAACCAAATTAAAAATTCAATGGAAAGCATCACCAACAAACTAGACCATTGGAAGACAGAACCTCAGGCAATAAAGACAAAATATGTAATCTTGAAAATAGAGTTGACCACCGGAGATGTTAAGAAACCATGAACAGAACTTCTAAGAATTATGGGATAACGTGAAAAGACCAAATATAAGATTTATCAGGATAGATGAAGGTACAGAGATATAAACCAAAGGTGTGCATGGTCTTTTCAATGAAATAATATCAGTAAATTTCCCAAACCAAAGGAATGAAATACAATCAAATAAAATAAATAAAATCAAATAAAATCAAATACAAGAAGCCTACAGGACCCCAAATGTGCAAAATTACAACAGACCCATAGCAAAGTACATTATAATGAAAATGCCTAACATACAGAATAAGGATAGAATTTTTTTTTGTTTATTTGTTTGTTTTGTTTCAAAATGTTTGTGCTCATTCTTTTGATTTATGGGTGTAATATCTTGATAAAAAAATGTCTCAGGTAGCTTCTTTGTTCTGCCCTTGACTGTTCTTTTTCTTTTTATTTTTTTGAAGTGTATAAATTTAGCCTAAGTTTTTTTTTTAAATTTTTATTGTTGGTTGTTCAAAACATTACATAGCTCTTGACATATCATATTTCACACTTTGATTCAAGTGGGTTATGAACTCCCATTTTTACCCCGTATACAGATTGCAGAATCACATCGGTTACACATCCACTGATTTACATATTGCCATACTAGTGTCTGTTGTATTCTGCTACCTTTCCTATCCTCTACTATCCCCCCTCCCCTCCCCTTCCATCTTCTCTCTCTACCCCATCTACTGTAATTCATTTCTCCCCCTTGTTTTTTCCCCTTCCCCCTCACTTCCTCTTATATGTAATTTTGTATAACCATGAGGGTCTCCTTCCATTTCCATGCAATTTCCCTTCTCTCTCCCTTTCCCTCCCACCTCTCATCCCTGTTTAATGTTAATCTTCTTCTCATGCTCTTCCTCCCTACTCTGTTCTTAGTTACTCTCCTTATATCAAAGAAGACATTTGGCATTTGTTTTTTAGGGATTGGCTAGCTTCACTTAGCATAAACTGCTCTAATGCCATCCATTTCTCTGCAATTTCTATGATTTTGTCATTTCTTAATGCAGAGTAATACTCCATTGTGTATAAATGCCACATTTTTTTTTATCCATTCGTCTATTGAAGGGCATATAGGTTGGTTCCACAGTCTTGCTATTGTGAATTGTGCTGCTATGAACATCGATGTAGCAGTGTCCCTGTAGTATGCTCTTTTTAGGTCTTTAGGGAATAGACCGAGAAGGGGAATAGCTGGATCAAATGGTGGTTCCATTCCCAGCTTTCCCAGGAATCTCCATACTGCTTTCCAAATTGGCCGCACCAATTTGCAGTCCCACCAGCAATGTACAAGAGTACCCGTTTCCCCACATCCTTGCCAGCACTTGTTGTTGTTTGACTTCCTAATGGCTGCCAATCTTACTGGAGTGAGATGGTATCTTAGGGTGGTTTTGATTTGCATTTCTCTGACTGCTAGAGATGGTGAGCATTTTTTCATGTGCTTGTTGATTGATTATATGTCCTCCTCTGAGATGTGTCTGTTCAGGTCCTTGGCCCATTTGTTGATTGGGTTATTTGTTTTCTTATTGTTTAATTTTTTGAGTTTTTTGTATACTCTGGATATTAGGGCTCTATCTGAAGTGTGAGGAGTAAAGATTTGTTCCCATGATGTAGGCTCCCTATTTACCTCTCTTATTGTTTCTTTTGCTGAGAAAAAAGTTTTTAGTTTAAGTAAGTCCCATTTGTTGATTCTTGTTTTTAACTATTGGGCTATGGGCGTCTTATTAAGGAATTTGGAGCCCGACCCCACAGTGTGTAGATCATAACCAACTTTTTCTTGTATCAGACACCGTGTCTCTGATTTGATATCAAGCTCCTTGATCCATTTTGAGTTAACTTTTGTGCATGGCGAGAGAAAGGGATTCAGTTTCATTTTGTTGCATATGGATTTCCAGTTTTCCCAGCACCATTTGTTGAAGATGCTATCCTTCCTCCATTGCATGCTTTTAGCCCCTTTATCAAATATAAGATAGTTGTAATTTTGTGGATTGGTTTTTGTGTCCTCTGTTCTGTACCATTGGTCCACCTGCCTGTTTTGGTACCAGTACTATGCTGTTTTTGTTACTATTGCTCTGTAGTATAGTTTGAAGTCTGGTATCGCTATACCGCCTGATTCACGCTTCCTGCTTAGAGTTGTTTTTGCTATTCTGGGTCTTTTATTTTTCCATATGAATTTCATGATTGCTTTCTCTATTTCTACAAGAAATGCCGTTGGGATTTTGATTGGCATTGCATTAAACCTATAGAGAACTTTTGGTAATATCGCCATTTTGATGATGTTAGTTCTGCCTATCCATGAACAGGGTATATTTTTCCATCTTCTAAGATCTTCTTCTATTTCTCTCTTTAGGGTTCTGTAGTTTTCATTGTATAAGTCTTTCACCTCTTTTGTTAGGTTGATTCCCAAGTATTTTATTTTCTTTGAGAATATTGTGAATGGAGTGGTTGTACTCATTTCCATTTCAGAGGATTTGTCGCTGATATACAGGAATGCCTTTGATTTATACGTGTTGATTTTATATCCTGCCACTTTGCTGAATTCATTTATTAGCTCTAATAGTTTCTTTGTAGACCCTTTTGGGTCTGCTAGGTATAGAATCATGTCATCTGAAAATAGTGATAATTTAAGTTCTTCTTTTCCTATTTTTATGCCTTTAATTTCTTTTGTCTGTCTAATTGCTCTGGCCAGTGTTTCGAGAACTATGTTGAACAGAAGTGGTGATAGAGGGCATCCCTGTCTTGTTCCAGATTTTAGAGGGAATGCCTTCAATTTTTCTCCATTCAGAATGATGCTAGCCTGAGGCTTAGCATAGATTGCTTTTACAATATTGAGGTATGTTCCTGTTATCCCTAGTTTTTCTAGAGTTTTGAACATAAAGGGATGCTGTACTTTGTCGAATGCTTTTTCTGCATCTATCGAGATGATCGTATGGTTCTTATTTTTAAGCCTATTGATGTGGTGAATAATATTTATTGATTTCCGTATGTTGAACCAGCCTTGCATCCCAGGGATGAATCCTACCTGATCATGGTGCACAATTTTTTTGATATGTTTTGTATCCAATTCGCCAGAATTTTATTGAGGATTTTTGCATCTAGGTTCATTAGATATTGGTCTGTAGTTTTCTTTCTTTGAAGTGTCTTTGTCTGGTTTAGGAATCAGGGTGATGTTGGCCTCGTAGAATGAATTTGGAAGTTCTCCCTCTTTTTCTATTTCCTGAAATAGCTTGAAAAGTATTGGTATTAGTTCCTCTTTAAAGGTTTTGTAAAACTCTGCTGTATACCCATCCGGTCCTGGGCTTTTCTTAGTTGGTAGTCTTTTGATGGTTTCATCTATTTCCTCAATTGATATTGGTCTGTTTAGGTTGTCTATATCCTCCTGACTCAATCTGGGCAGATCATATGACTTAAGAAATTTATCGATGCCTTCACTATCTTCAATTTTATTGGAGTATAAGGATTCAAAATAATTTCTGATTATCTTCTGTATTTCTGAAGTGTCTGTTGTGATATTGCCTTTTTCATCCCGTATGCTAGTAATTTGAGTTCTCTCTCTTCTTCTCTTCGTTAGCATGGCTAAGGGTCTGTCGATTTTATTTATTTTTTCAAAGAACCAACTTTTGGTTTTGTCAATTTTTTCAATTGTTTCTTTTGTTTCGATTTCATTAATTTCAGCTCTTAATTATTTCTTGCCTTCTACTTCTTTTGCTGTTGTTTTTCTCTTCTTTTTCTAGGATTTTGAGATGAAGTATTAGATCATTTATTTTTTGGTTTTTCCTTTTTTTAAGGAATGAACTCCAAGCAATTAATTTTCCTCTTAGAACTGCTTTCAATGTGTCCCATAGATTCTGATATGTTGTGTCTGTGTTTTCATTTATCTCTAAGAATTTTTTAATTTCCTCCTTGATGTCTTCTATAACCCATTGATCATTCAGTAACATATTGTTCATTCTCCAAGTGATGCATGATTTTTCCTTCCTTCTTTTATCGTTGATTTCCAGTTTCATTCCATTATGATCAGATAAGATGCATGGTATTATCTCTACTCCTTTATATTGTCTAAGAGTTGCCCTGTGACATAATATATGATCTATTTTTGAGAAGGATCCATGTGCTGCTGAGAAAAAAGTGTAACTGCTTGATGTTGGGTGGTATATTCTATATATGTCAATTAAGTCTAGGTTATTAATTGTGTTATTGAGTTCTATAGTTTCCTTATTCAACTTTGTTTGGAAGATCTGTCCAGTGGGGAGAGAGGTGTGTTGAAGTCTCCCATGATTATTGTATGGTGGTCTATTAGACTCTTAAACTTGAGAAGAGTTTGTTTGATGAACATAGCTGCACCATTGTTTGGGGCATATATATTTATGATTGTTATGTCTTGTTGGTGTATGGTTCCCTTGAGCAGTATGTAGTGTCCCTGTTTATCCCTTTTGATTAACTTTGGCTTGAAATCTATTTTATTTGATTTGAGTATGGACACTCCTGCTTGTTTCCGAAGTCCATATGAGTGATATGATTTTTCCCAACCTTTCACCTTCAGTCTATATATGTCTTTTCCTATCAAATGCGTCTCCTGAAGGCAGCATATTTTTGGGTCTTGTTTTGTGATCCATTCTACTAGCCTGTGTCTCTTAATTGGTGAGTTTAAGCCATTAACATTTAGGGTTATTATTGAGATATGGGTTGTTCTTCCAGCCATATTTGTTTATTTATGTTACTAAACATGGTTTGTTTTCCTCTTTGATTATTTTCCCCCCTTTACTGTACTACCTCCAACTGTTGGTTTTCATTGATATTTTCCATTTCCTCTTCCTGTAATGTTTTGCCGAGGATGTTTTGAAGAGATGGTTTTCTAGCTGCAAATTCTTTTAACTTTTGTTTATCGTGGAAGGTTTTAATTTTATCTTCCATTTTGAAGCTTAATTTCGCTGGATATATAATTCTTGGTTGGAACCCATTTTCTTTCAGTGTTTGAAATGTATTATTCCAGGATCTTCTAGCTTTCAGAGTCTGTGTTGAAAGATCAGCTGTTATCCTGATTGGTTTACTCCTAAATGTAATCTGCTTCCTTTCTCTTGTAGCTTTTAAAATTCTCTCCTTATTCTGTATGTTGGGCATCTTCATTATAATGTGTCTAGGTGTGGATCTCTTATGATTTTGCACATTCGGCATCCTGTAGGCTTCTAGGATTTGGGATGATGTCTCATTCTTCAAGTCTGGGAAGTGTTCTCATATTATTTCATTGAATAGATTGCTCATTCCTTTTGTTTGGACCTCTATACCTTCCTGTATCCCAATGACTCTTAAGTTTGGTCTCTTTATGTTATGCCATATTTCTTGGATGTTCTGCTCATGGTTTCTTAACAGTCTTGCTGAGTTGTCTATGTTCTTTTCAAGTTGAAATACTTTGTCTTTATTGTCTGATGTTCTACCTTCTAAGTGTTCTGTTCTGCTGGTAGTATTCTCAGTTGAGTTTTTAAGTTGGTTTATTGCTTCCTGCATTTCTAGGATTTCTGTTTGTTTGTTTTTTATAACCTCTGTCTCCCTGTATAGTTGATCTTTTGCTTCTTGGATTTGTTTATGTAATTCATTGATGAAGTGATCTTTCATTGTCTGATTTTGCTGTCTAATGTCTTCCTTGAGACTCCAGATCATCTGCAGCATGTATATCCTGAATTCTTTATCTGACATTCCATCTGCTGCAGCTATTACCTCTTCTAAAGTTGAGTTGACCTGCATTGCTTGTGGTCCTTTCTTTCCTTGTCTTTTCATACTGCTCGTGTTTCTTTCTGCTTGGTGAAACTGTTGTGTTATTGAATTTTCCCCCTATATATTTATATTGCTCTTGTATAGTTGAAAAGTCTCCCTTGCAGGCACAGGTGGCTAGTGTGCTCCTCCTCCAATTGGGGTGATCTTTCAACTAGGCCGGCGGGCCGCTGGGCCCCTTCTCCAGGACGCGCGGTCTGCCTACCTTGCGGGTGGCAGCTGGGTCCTTCCTCCAATTGGGGTGATGTGTCTACCACGCCGGCAGGCCACTGGGCCTGTTCTAAGGATAGAATTTTAAAGATGGTAAGAGAAAATTATCAGATTATATACAGGGGGGAAACCAATTCAAATCTCAGCTGATTTTTCAACCCAGGCCTTCAAAGCTAGGAGGTCCTGGACTAGTATATACCCAGCTCTGAAAGAAAATGGATGCCAACCAACAATTCTATATCCAGCAAAATTAAGTTTCAGATTTGAAGATGAAATAACAACCTTCCATGGTAAACAAAAAAGTTAAAAGAATTCACAGCGAGAAAGCCTGCACTATAGAACATTCTCAACAAAATATTCCATGAGAATGAAATGGGGAAAAAAGTGAAAACCAGCAAAGGGAGGAACTACACTAAAGGAATAGATGATCAAAGGAGAAAGTAATTCAAATTAAAAACCAGAAATAGGGCTGGGGATGTGGCTTAGCTGTAGAGCACTTGTCTAGCACATGTGGGGTACTGGGTTCAATCCTCAGCACCATATAAATTAAAATAAAGGTATTGTGTCCAACTACAACTGAAACAAAATATTTAAAAAAAAAACCCAAAACATAAACCAAATGACCAGATATAGATATCGTATCTCAATAATAACCTTGAATGTTAATGGCCTAAACTCATCAATCAAAACATGTAGACTGGCAGGTTGGGTTAAAAAGCAAGACCTACTATGTACATTTATAACTATACAACCAGTGGGATTCTACATCATATACAACCAGAAGAATGAGAAATTATACTCCATTTATATATGATGTATCAGAGTGCATTCTATGTCATGTATAACTAATTAGAGCACATTAAAAATTTTTTAAAATCAAGACCCAACAATATGCTATGTCCAAGAGACTCACCTCAGAGGCAAAGACATTCACAGACTCAAGGTGAAAGAACAGGGAACAACATCACTCACATGGATCACATAAACAAGAAGTGGTTTTCTATCCTCATATCAGATAAAGTGGATTTCAAGCCATATTTAATCAGAAGGACCAAAGAAGGACATTTCATACTGTTTAAAGGAATTATATATCAACAAGACATGATAATCATAAATAATTATGCCCCAAATAATGGAGCATCTATGTAAATCAAACAAATCCTTCTCAAGAACTAATTAGACCACAACCTGATAATACTGGGTTTTAACACACCTCTCTCACCACTGGATGCATCTTCCAAATGAAAACTAAACAAAGAAACTATAGACTAAATAATACAATCAATTATTTAGACTTAACAGACATATATACAATGTTTTATCCACTTCTTAGTGAATACACTTTCTTTTCAGCAATACACAGATCCTTCTCTGAAATATACCATAACATATATAACAAAGCAATTCTTAGCAAATACAAAAAAATAGGGATAATACCCTGCATTCTATCAGATCATAATGGAATGAAATCACAAATCAATAAAATTAAAAAATACAAGCTACTCCAACACCTGGAGACTAAATGATACATTATTGAATGACAAATGGATAGCAGAAGAAATCGGGGATGAAACAAAAAAAAATACTTACAGGTAAATGAGAATACCAATACAACATATCAAAATCTCTGGGACACTCTGAAGGCAGTGCTAACAGGAAAGTTCATTGCATTAAGCTCATTCATTAAAAGAATAAAAAGTCAACAAATAAATGACCTAACATTACATCTCAAAGCCCTAGAAAAAGAGGAACAAATCAACACCAAAAGCAATAGAATACAGGATATAATTAAAATCAGAGCTTAAATCAATGAAATTGAAAGAAAAGAAACAATTGACAAAACAGAAAGTTGGTTCTTTGAAAAAAGTAAATAAAATTGATAAACCCTTAGTCACACTAATGAAGATAAAGAGAAAACTTTCTAAAATTTGTGATGAAAAAGGAAACATCATGGTGGACACTACTAAAATACAGAAGATAATCAGAAACTATTTTGAAAATTTATACTGCAGTAAAATAGAAAATCTTGAATATACTGACAAATTTCTGGAGACATATGAACTACAAAAACTGAATCAGGAGGACATACACAATGTAAACAGATCAATTTTAAGCAATGATATAGAAGATGCCATCAAAAGCCTACCACTCAAGAAAAGCCCAGGACCAGATGGATTTTCAGCTGAGTTCTATCAGACATTCAAAGAAGACCTAACACCAATCCTCAAGTTATTCCATGAAAAAGAAAAAAAAAAAAAAAAGAGGACCTTTCGAAACTCATTCCGTGAAGCTGGTATCATTCTTATAGCAAAACCAGAGAAAGACACTTCAAGGAAAGAAAACTTAAGACCAATATACCTGATGAACATAGATGCAAAAATTCTCAATAAAATTCTGGCAAATCACATACAAAAACATATTAAAATATAATGCACTATGATCAAGTGGGGCTCATCCCAGGGATGCAAGGTTGGTTCAACATAAAGAAAGCAATAAATGTAATTTATCACATCAATAGATTTAAAGACAAGAATCATATGATCATCTCAATAGATGCAAAAAAATTATTGACAAAATACAGCATGTGTTCATGTTCAAAACACTAAAAAAACTAGGGATAATAGGAACATACCTCAACATGGTAAAAGCTATATATGCTGAACCAAAGGCCAGCATTATTCTAAATGGAGAAAAATTGAAAGGATACACTCTAAGAACTGGAACAAGACAAGAATGCTGACTTTCACCACATTTATTCAAAATCATCCTGGGAACTCTAGGTAAAGCAATTAGAAGAAAGAAATTAAAAAGACCCAAAATATTCCACCAGAAAACTTCTAGAACTAACAAATGAATTCAGCAGAGTAGCAGGATATAAAATTACACCCATAAATCAAAGGTGTTCTTATATATCAGTGACAAATCTATTGAAAGTGAAATTAGGAAAACCACCCCATTCACAATAGCCTCAAAAAATATCTGGGAATCAATATAACAACGGAGATGAAGGACCTCTACAAAGAAAACTACAGAACACTAAAGAAAGAAATTGAAGAAGATCTTAGAAGATGGAAAGATCTCCCATGCTCTTGGATAGAAGAATTAACATTATCAGAATGGCTCTACTACCAAAAGTGTTATACAGATTTAATTAAAATCCCAATGACATTCTACATAGAAATAGAAAAAGCAATCATGAAATTCATTTAGAAAAATAAGAGACCCAGAATATCCAAACCAATCCTTAGCAAAAAAAAGTGAAGGAGGTGGCATCACAATAGTAGACCTTAAATTATACTACAGAGCCATAGTAACAAAAACAGCATGGTATTGACACCAAAATAGACATGTAGACCAATGGTACAGAATAGAGGACACAGAGACTAACCCACACAAATATGGTTATCTCATACTAGACAAAGGTGCCAAAAACATATATTGGAGAAAAGATAGCCTCTTCAACAAATGGTGCCGGGAAAACTGGAAATCCATATGTAGCAAAATGAAATTAAACCCCTGTCTCTCACCCTGTACAAAAATTAACTCAAAGTGGATCAAAGATCTAAGCATTAGGCCAGAGATCCTGTGTCTACTAGAAGAAAATGTAGGCCTAAATCTCCACCATGTCAGCTTAGGAACTGACTTCCTTAACAAGACTCCTAAAAACACAAGAAGTAAAATCAAGTATCAATAAATGGGATGGAATCAAACTCAAAAAATTCTTCATAGCCAAGGAAACAGTCAAGATTATGCAGAGAGAGACTAAAGATTGGGAGAAAATATTTACCACATGCCGCTCAGATACAGCATTAAAATCCGGGATATATAAAGAACTCAAAAAACTCAACACCAAAAACCAAACAAATGAAAAACCCCAAATCAATAAATGGGCAAAGGAAATAAATAGACACTTCACAGAAGAAAAAATAAATCAATCAACAAATATATGAAAAAGTGTTTGACATCTCTAGTAATTAGCAAAATGAAAATCGAAACTACTCTAAGATTTCATCTCACTCCAGTCAGAATGGCAATCATCAAGGATATAAGCAACAATGAGTGTTGGCGAAGATGTGGGGAAAAGGCACACTCATACATTGCTGGTGGAACTGCAAATTGATTCAGCCAATATGGAAAGCAGTATAGAGATTCCTCAGAATACTTGGAATGGGACACCATTTGACTCAGTTATCCCACTTTTTGGTTTATACCAAAAGGACTTAAATTCTACATACTACAGTAACATAGCCACATCAATGTTTGTAGCAGCTTAACTCATAATAGCTAAACTATGGAACCAGCCTAGGTGCCCTTCAACAGATGAATGGATAAAGAAACTGTGTTATATATACACAATGGAATATTACTTAGCCTTGAAGAAGAATGAAATGATGGCATTTGCTGGTAATAGATAGAGTTGGTGAATATTTTGCTAAGTGAAATAAACCAATCCCAACGAACCAAAGACCAAAAGTTTTATCTGATATGCAGATGCTAATTCACAATAAGGGAGGTGCTATGGAAGAATAGAAGTACTTTGGATTAGACAGGGGAGAGAAGTGAGGGGAGGAGGCATAAGGGTAGTAAGAATAATAGAATAAATCAGACATTGTCACCCTATGTTCATATATGATAGATGACCAGTATAACTCTACATCATGTATAATCAGAAGAATGAGAAGTTATACTCATTTATGTATGATGTGTGAAAATGCATTCTACTGTCATGTATAAGTAGTTAGAACAAATAAAAAAAATTTAAAAAATGTATAGAGTCACACAGCCTCATTAATGTTTATAGCATCACAATTCACAAAAGTTAAACTGTGGAATCAACCTAGATGCCCTTCAGTAGATGAATGGATAAAAAATGTATCATATATACATAATGAAATATTACTCAGCAATAAAAGAAAATTTAAAAAAAAGTATAGAGTCAGGTGTGGTGGCACGTGCCTGTAAAATAGTGAACATGCAGTCACCATACAACCTAGCAGTTGCACTCCTGAGCATTTTTCTCCAAAAAATGAAGACTTGTGTTCATGTAAAAACTTTTAAATGAATATTTATAGCACATTTTATTTTGAATAGGAAAAAATAGACCCTTGGAAAAATGGAAAGAACCCAGATGTTCTTTAAGTGAATGGATAAATAAACTGGTACATCCATCATGGAATATGACTTGGCATGAAAATGAGTGAACTATTGATATAGCAATGTGGAAGATTGTCCAGGGAATTATGCTGAGTGAAAACAGCCAATACCAAGAGGTTACGTACTTTGTGATTCTGTTTATATAGCAGTTTTGAAGTGATGAAATTGTAGAGAGGGCAGATTAGTGGTGGCCATGTTTAGGATGGGTTGGGGTCTGGGAGGGAGGTCCATGTGATTATAAAATGGTAAAGCAGGGTTCCTTCTGGTGATGGAACTGTTTGGAATCTTGACTGGGTTGGTGGACACATGAACCAATACATGTGATCAAACTACATAGAGCTAAAGACACACATGCAAATGTGTACCAGTAACTGTTGAAATGTGAATAAAATCTGTGGATTTTACCATTTCAATGCCTTAGTTGTGATCTTGGAGTCATTTTCCAAGGTATTACACTTTGACAAGCCTGGGTTCATGAGATCTCCATATAATCTCTTAGATCTGCATGTGAATCTAAAGTGATGTTAAGAAAGATTTTGAGAAAAGTATAAACAATGACAGATAAACTGTCACTAACTGGAAAACCCAATCTGAAAAAGGATTTAAAAGAAATGAGAGAGAAGCTGTGATTTGTCACCCATTCTGTGCAGAGTGCATTTCTAACAATGGCAGTGGGCCATTGTGACATTGAGTGGCAGGTGGAATCTGGAGGTAGCAGGGCCTGTTTAGTGCAGCACAAACCCCACCATTGAAGGCCACTCCTTTCTAGTGCAGCTGGGATCCACTAGCAGGTTCCTTCAGGGGCCAGGACCATGGCTAATCCTAACAGTAGCTGCCATGCTCTGAACGCGCACTAGGGGCCAGGCCCTGTGCTAAGAGCTTTCTATGAATCATGGGCTTCCTCCTGGCCACAGCCCACTTGCCCTTTGCAGACCAGGCTTTGTGGTTTTCAGAGGCCTCAACCCCAGCCAGTCGGGTGTTTGGTATGTGCACTGGATGCCTGATGGACGCTGTCTTCCTAGAGCTGAGAGGAGCTGGAGAGTGGGCTCTGGTCAGCCCCTTCCCCAACCTCCTCATGCCTGTGCCCCAGGACTGCTGGCCAATGAGGAGTGGTCAGGAGTGATCATGTAGGGGTCCTGGGCTCCCTTCACCCCCACATCCTGTGGTCAGACAGCAGGGCTCTGGGGAAGGGTTCTTGGGCAACCATAGCTGACACCTCTGAAGCATTTTGGGTGCCAGACACTGCTCAGAGTGTCACCCTCATCCTCTCATGCCATCCTCCATAGCATCCTATGAGGTTGGTGGGATTTCCATCTCCCTGTTCTTGGTAAGGAGATGGAGCCTGACACAGGTGAAGTTGCCGGGGGACACCAAGCTGGTCAGTGGCGAGCAGTGTTTTGCACCCAGGCCTGGCTGACCCAGAGCCCATGATCAAGTTCAGGAACCTGCCTGAGGTCTAGATAGGGGCTCAATAAATGTGTGTTGGATGACGGAATGGCTACTTCCTGAAGCCCACCCTCTAGAAGGTAGTGCTAGTAGATATTGGATGCATGTCTTAATGTGAAGGAGCAAATCTATGATGGCTGTGATCCCAGCTTCTTGTTAAAGGCTCCTGTTCATCTAGACAGTAGTATCAAGGAAAGATCTGTTTATGTTTGTCGAGTACCTGCTGTGTACCCAGCATTGGGTTACATATCAAGAATGAATGAGAATCTGGGCACAGTGGTGCATACCATTAATCCCAGTGACTTGCGTGGTTGAGGCAGAAGGATTGCAAGTTTGAGGTTAGCCCCAGCAACTTAGTGAGGCCCTGAACATGATGTTGCATGACTGTAATTCCGGCTACTTGGGAGGCTGAAGCTGGAGAATCATAAATTCAAGCCAGCTTCCTCAACTTAGTGAAGCTCTGTCTCAAAAAAGAAAAAAAAATCAAAAGGGTTGGGGATGTAGCTGAATGGCAGAGTCTCCATGGGTTCAATCCCCAGTACCACACACACACATACACACACACACACACACACACACACACACCAAACCTGAGGATGTCCCCACTTTTAGCAAATGCTCAGTGTTGCTGGTGAGACCAATGTGGGTGTGATCTTCATTGTGTTTACTTTTATATCTCCATCTTGTAAGTCCTTCTCCTTGTATATTTGCTAATGAGCTAATGATCACCACTTGGAATGTGCCTGGTAGGTGTTTTTAACATCTATTTCTGTTATGGGTTCCAGACTCCTTTGTAATAGGGATCGTCCAGCTCTCCTGGCAATGGCAGTTTAAGTCTCATTCCAGCATGTGGGTGTATAGGGTATGGTGAGGAGATATCTCACAGAGGAAACTAAACCCCTTTACCCAACTCTTTCTCCCATGTGCTTCTCTCATTATCAGTTTATCTGGGTTATGACAATCTATTCAATTGTAGATTTCAGGTATTATCTCTGGGCTTTAGCTTCCTCATCTATAATTTGACAGCCTGTGAGTAGCCCAATATCCTACTCAACTGTGAGGTCAATGACTTAGCTCACAGACTTGCCCAAAGGCACACACTGGATCAGGGAAAGAGACTGACTCCCCCACCCCCAACAGACTTTTTTCTGCCTTCTACCTTTTACTCCAGCAAATTCCTGGAATCTCACCATAGTGGAGTGCAGAGGTCACAAGCAGTTGACAAAGACAAATTTGGGTTAAATCTTAACTTCTCCACTTCTAAGCTTTTTGACCTTGGATGAATGAATTAAGGTAGCTTAGCTTCAGTTTCCTCCTTTGTAAAATGGGGATACTAACAGGCCTTGACTTGCGGAGTCAACCTGAGGCTTAGGTGGAGAGAGAGAGAGAGTTTTTTTCTGGTCTTTGTTTGCAGATGACATGAACATCTATGTAGAATATGTCAAAGTACTGACAAAAGAAACTCCTAGAACTAGTAAGCGTTTGTTCAGTCACAGACATATGGTTAATATACAGAAGTCAATTGCTTTGTTAAATACAAGGAATGAACAATGCAGTTGTGAATTGAAAACAAATACATTTTATAGTAGTTGCACAGCTGAAATACTTAAAGCACAAACCTAAGAATATGTGAAGGATCTATATGTACCAAATTCTTATAAAAGAAATCAAAGAAGATCCAAATAAATGTAGAGAGATCTTGTGTTCATTGACTGAAAGTCTCACTATTGTTAAGATGTCACTTCTTCCCGACTTGAACTATAGCTTGAATGCATTTCCATTGAAAATCCCATCAAAGTATTGTCAATATTGACAAAGTGATTCTAAAGTTTATATGGAAAGGCAAAAGGCTTAAAATAGTCAAGAAAATACTGAAGAAGAAAACAGTTAAAGTACTACTATGATTTCAAGACTTCCTATAAAATGACAGAAATCAAGATGCTATGGTCTTGCTGAAAAAATAGACAAATCCATGGAATAGAATAGAATAGAATAGGATAGAGAGCCTACAAATAAACCCAAACAAATACAAGTATCCTTTGACAAAGAACAAAGGCAGTTCAATGGATAAAGGATCAAATGGTGCTGGAACTATATTGGATGTTTATATAAAAAAAGAACCTAGGACCAGACCTTATAGCTTTCATAAAAATGAACTCAAAATAGAGCATAATAGATCATAGACCTAAATGTAAAGTGCCCAGCACATGGCAGGTGCTCCATCAATGGTCACCGTGGGTATTTGGAAACATTTTGAGGCTTTTTGAGTTGGCTGGCCAAGAATTTGTGGTCCTTGTGGGAAGCTGGGTGGATCTTATAAGAGACCTATTGTCCTCAGTGTGGTTGGGTGACCACCTGCCTCAGAGTAATGTGGGATGTTTATGATAAAGACAATTTCCTGGGCTTATTGCAGATTGGGACTCCCTGTGACTTTTGAATTTTAATTTTTCTTAAAAAACACCTTTATATAAATTGGATGCACTTTCAAGTTTGAGAGTTTTTGGTGTAGGGTTAGTCAAGATAAGGAGTCAGTCACTCACCCAGTGGTTCCAATTATAGACCCACCATTTTCCTTAATCCATGATAAAGTGAGTGGAAGGGTTAATAGGCTTGAGATTCAAAGGAGTTTGAGTTTGATTGCTGTGTCTGCCCCTTATTGACTGCATGACCTTAGGAAAAGTACCCTCCTCTCTGAGCCTTGATGCCTCTTTGCTAAACGATGATAAAATAGTGGTTCTTGCCTCCTAGTCTAGGTGGGAGGTTTCAATGAAGCAAAGCCTGGCCTTATGGGTATTTTGTCAGTATTAGTTGAGTTATACTTGAACCACAACTCAAAAGAAGGCACGAAAATTGAGAAGAGGAAAAGGGAAACCATGGGACTTGGTTTATTGTGAGATAGCTTCAGATGGGGGCAGAGTTGGATGGCCAGAAGGCAGCGAGTGACCCATGTGTTGTATCACAGGAGAGAGAGCAATGATACTGGGCTACTCAGTGGTTGAGCATTCTTCGGGAGCTGGGTACCTGCTTTCAGACAGAATTGGTGGAGAGATTTGAGGTCTGAATAGCTTTCTGCTTTCTGTCTTCAGAGTATGAAAAGCCAGTCATAGACCACAGCTATTGCCTTCAAGAACTAGCGTTTTTCAAAGGAAGCTGCCTTTTAAGTGTTGTACCGTCTTGACTTCTTCAAGATGAGAAAAAAATTCCTGAGCCCCCTCTGCTGGCTATATTGGAGAAGAACAGGTGAGGAAATCAACACAATGATCTCTGAAAACATGGAAAGGTTCAGGGGGATATAAAGAAACTACATTTACACAATCAGTCAGAGAAGTACTTTCACTCATATGTCTTTGCATACAGATGGCACACAAAAACACACGCAAGCACATACTAACACAACACATATGTTAGTGCAAGGTATTTGAGAGTACCAGCTCTGGCCTCATGCAGAGCAGCTATGCATATCCCACTTAGAGCTGTGCAATCCTGGACAGGTTTATTAACCTTTTAACTTTATTATTTAAAATTTTTAATATGTATATAAACATCTATGCTTGTGTACATATGAATATATGGTATATCTATATCATGATTCATGGAAAGGGCCCCTTTATTATATAGTAAGCACTTGGTAAGTAGAAAGCTATCATTCTTCTATTATTATGTCAAATTCATCTTTTCAAAGCTTTAGTTTACTTATATATAAATTAGGATTATTAGCCATTGTTTCTATGGTGTTTTTACCCTGTGCCTGGCACCGTTCATGCTTTTTAGGTATTTTTCTCATTTAATCCTCACAGCAACCCCACAGAGTAGGAACTATTGTTATCATCATTTTATAGATGAGATACAAGAGTCTCACAGGGGGTAAGTGACTTGTCCATAGTCAGATGGCTAGGAATGGGATGGTTGGGATTCAAACACAACTTGGTTTCAGAGATTGTTCTATACTTTCCTTATGTATAGGATTAGAAGAGATGTTTCCTATAAAGTGCACAGTACAATTGTAGGCAGACCATAAACACTCAATAAAAACTATTTTTTTTTAATTCAGATTTCAGTGCACATCTCTGGGCACATATAGACAGAAGTTAGCACCTGGATGTGTGCACACATGCAAATGTACCAATGCACACCTGGATCCTCAAATGCATTAATTTATGAAATGTGTTCCATAACATTAATTGAGCACACATTTCATAACTGGAGATTTTCTAGACACTAGGGAATAGATTTGAACAAAACAGACAACAATCCCTAGCCTTGTGGATAAAAGACAATTCTAGTGGGTGAGAAAACATGATAAATAAGATTTAAATACTATATAATTGGTTAGATAGTGATATATTCAAAAGAAAATATAAACAAGGAAAAGGGAGATGAGGTAAGGGCTTGGCATTTTAGGTAAGGGTGGCCAAGAAAGGTCTAATGAAGAAGATACTTTTTTGAATAAAGATGAGCTGTGCAGCTGCTTGTAACACTATGTTCCCAGGCTGAGGAAACAGCAAGGTCAAGTGCCCTGGGTGGGAGAGTACCTGGCATCTTCAAGACATACTGAGAAGGTCAATGTATCTGCAAGGGGCCGATCTAGAGGGAGAGTAGTTTCCAGGAGTGAAAATGTGGAGGTTATTGGTGACTTTGAGAAGAGCAGTTTAGAGTGCCATGGTAGGACAGAAAGCCTGATTGAAATGGGTTCTGGAAGGAATTGGAAACAGCAGGAGTAAATAACTCCCAAATTTTATTATAAAGGACAGCAAAGAAATGGAGCAAAGACTGGAGAGGAAGTGAAGTCAAGAGACACCTTTTTTTTTTTCTAATGCTTTTGGTGCTGGGGATGGAACCCAGGACCTTGTACATGCTAGGCAAGAGTTTTACCATGGAGCTACACCCAAGCCCATGTGGAATTAATTTTTAAACAAGAGAAATACTTATGAGATTCTATGATATTTGAAATGATTCAGAACTGACGGATCTTCTAGGGACCAGACAACTGATGTGGAGAAAACAGAGGGAAGAATTTCTACAGGATATCATTGAGCAGATGGAGGAATGAGACCCTGTGCTCAGGTGGACATTAGCTAGCAAGGAGTCTTGACTTGTCCCTAGTGAAAGGAGAGAAAGTATCACATATGGGCAAAAATGCTGAAATATTCTTAGAGAAAAATGAAGTAAAATTGCCAATGGAGTTTGCACATAACTGACAGAGGTCTGAAGAGAGAGAAGAAAATTTGAAATGTTCTTTAAGGAGTGTTAGAACAAATGGACCTAGGAAACTATATATGATTCCAGGATAAGTTTAATATCTCACTTGGGTTGAGGTTTTTAGTTATGAATTCAGAGTAAAACCAGCTGGAATAATTGTATTCTGCCTCTAGTTCTATTGAGGTATATAGGTGCAGCCACAGAGGAAGGGGAGAGTTGAATCTGACCAGGAGTGTTGTTTAGATAGTGCCGTAAGAGATTTTAATGAGTGACCAAAAGCATTTTAGGTGGATCAGGGAATAGGAGATGCCACTGGGTAGGTGGACAGTGAAAAGGTGGTAAGATCAATGAAATGCTGACTTGGTATGGTTTGAAATGGGTTCTGGAAGGAATTGGAAACAGCAGGGGTAAATAACTCCCACATTTTATTATAAAGGACAGCAAAGAAATGGAGCAAAGGACTACTGGATTTGCAATTTAAGGAGTTAATTGAAAGGACAAGAGGTCCTCTTGGAAAGGCAGAGAGGGTAACTATGAAATTGAGATATAGAAGATGTACAGTTACTGGTCTTGGTCAAACCTAGGCATAGTTAGTTAGGAGTGATCACAGGTTCTTTGCAGTGTCTGTTATCTGAAGTAGAGTGTGTTTCCCTGCCCCTGGAGCCTAGGTTGGCTCTGTGACTTCTTTTGACCAAGACAAAAATTAGAAAGTGGAGTTATATGATTTTCGAGCCTCAGTCTCAAGAGTCCTGGAAACTTCTGTTTTGCTTACTCGGTATGCTGCCATCTTACATTAAATACAAAAACAAGCCATGTATGATGGTATACACCTGTAATCCCAGTGACTCAGGAGTCTGAGGCAGGAAGATCACAAGTTCAAAGCCAGCTGCAGTAACTTAGCAAGCCCCTATCTTAAAGAGTCAAAAGGACTGGGGATGTGGCTCTGTGGTGGAGCATCATGGGTTCAGTACCCAGGACTACACACAAAACAAACCAACAAGACCACATGGAGAAAGAAGCTTAGCCCCTAGCTAGCCTACCTCTAGTGACATAAGTAAGCCCAGGAGAGACAGTTCATAGATTTGTGGGAAATAATGCATTCACTTATTGTTTTAAGCTGCTAAGTTTTAGAGTGGTTTGTCATGTAGTGACAGGTAATTTAACACATGAAAGTGTGATTGTGGGAATGAGCAACTGAGGTGGGGTCAAGGATGTAATTGTTGGAGTTCAAGGAACTGAGAAGCCAGGGTATTGGGCAGATCATCTGTATGTAGATTGAAATTGCCAGGGATTGAGGTAGGCGGGTGTTAGAGGGAGTGATAGAATGTCAGGATTGAAAATCTTCAAGAAATCCATAAGTGTGATTTGAGGCAGTACAATCTGATGCAATGAGATTCCAAGCTGGCAATTTTAATGTAGCTGGGTGTTTTTTTTTTAAAGTACATACAAATGTATATAAAACCCCATGTGAATTTTATGCACACATATAGATGTGTGCATGAATACACACACATACACATGTACTATAGATTCACACATATACATCATGCAAGCTTCCTGAAACACAATTATATATGTAAATATACATACAAACACAGCTATATACAAATGCTCATGCAGTCAAGTCCAAATGCACAGATGTGCACTCCCATGTGCATCCACAGAAACATACAAATATAGATGATGCAAGCATTTATGCAAATATGCCCATAATCACATAGACATGCATTGACATACACAGGTTCACAGACAGCCTCACACAGTGAGACATGCAGATAAGTGCTTTTGAATGCTTTTGTACACTTTGTAACATACTAAGAGCCACACAATTATGTTCATCTAAATGTGCACATGTACATATGTATACAAACCCAATATACATAGGCACACATGTGGATAGTTACAGAATGTTTACCCATGAACCCAAACACATAGAACATATATCACAATTGTATCTACACATTCACCAGAACAGAAGTATACTCGTGCATGCACCCAGACATAGCTCCAGCACATTGGTGGCCAAACATACACACATTTGCTCACATATTAATGTACACATATACACACACTCATCTGAAAGCACACACATACATGTACTTCCAGGTATACAGAGCCCCTGATAGTTCCAAGACACTTGTGAATCCTTTTATCATATCTTGAAGCTATTTTTGAATTTGATTTGTGTTCTGCCTGTGTTTATCAGGTTGATGGGACAGGTGGCTTTTCCATAGCAGTCACTCTGCTCCTGCTTCACAGGGAGAAGGCGGGGGGCATTTGGACCAGAAATGAGGACAAACCACTAAGCCTAGAAAAATGCAGTGGGAGATGGGGATGGAGAAGTAGTTTGGGTCCAGAAGCATGGCTTTAAGTGCTTGGAGTAACAGCTTAATGACGGAGTGAAGAATTAGGAGTCCAGCTGGATATAGTTGAAATCCCAGTTCTCCTATTTGTTAGCTGTGTTTCCTTGGGCAAATCACTTTCTCTCTCTGAGTGTCAGTTTTTTTCATTTGGAAAATGGTGATAGTAATAACTACCTGTAGGAGTTTTCATGAGTTAATATTTTTTAAAAAAATATTTTATTTTTTAGTTGTAGATGGACACAATATCTTTATTTATTTTTATGTGGTGCTGAGGCTCAAACCCAGGGCCTCTCACGTGCTAGGCAAGTGCTCTACTGCTGAGCCACAGCCCCAGCCCTTGAGTTAATACTTATAAAAACACAATAGTGTGGGCTGGGGATGTGGCTTAAGTGGTAGCGCGCTGGCCTGGCATGCACGGGGCACTGGGTTTGATCCTTGGCACCACATAAAAATAAAATAAAGATGTTGTGTCCACTGAAAACTAAAAAATAAATATAAAAAAATTCTCTCTCTTTTTTTAAAAAAACACAATAGTGTGTATGATGTATAGTTAGCTATTAGTGTTAGCTATTGCTATTGGTGTTGTTTGAAGTAAAAACTCTTTCATCTGCTAGTCAAGAGTCCTAAATTCCCACCATTAGCTCCACTGGCTACTTATGGTGCTGTCTTCAGATACAGGGATGGGCTGTGAAACAGATCGCCTTTGGATGTACAAGGATGGAAAGGGAAGTATGAAGCAGGGCTCAGAAAACTCAGAATGAAGGGGGGAGTTCCAGGGAGGGGCAGGACTATGTGTGATGCTTTACTGATATGCTTTAGGTAACAGAGAACCTAAGATAGAACTGTGGTTACCCAAAGCTCTCTCTCAACGACTACCCTGTGGTCTGACAGTAGAGTCTATTCCTGGGACTGCTGTATAAGCAGACACTAAAGGGAATGTCTGTCACCATGTTACTCACTGGCCCATGGCTATGGAAGATTTGAACATAAGCCTATGGTAAGGGGCCTTTATCTATTTAAAGAGACATTGAAAAAAAGTTGAGGAAACATATATATTACAAGGGTACAGTTCAAAGCATTTTCACAAACTGGCACATCTGGGCAACTACCAGCCTGGTTTCTTTTTTATTATCATAATGTTTGCTATGATTTAAATTGAGGTGTCCCCCAAAGGCTCATTTGAGAGTCAGTGCAAGAAAGTTTAGAGATGAAATGAGTGGGTCATAAGAGTGTAACCTAATCACTGAATTAATCCATTGATGGGGATTAACTGGGCCATAACTGTAGGCAGGTACGTTGTTGCTGGAGGATGTAGGTCACTGGGGCATGCCTTTAGGTTTTATATTTTGTCCCTGATGAGTGGAGCTCTCTCTGCTTTCTGATTGCCATGCCCTGAGCAGCTTTCCTCTGTCAGGCCCCTCAGCCATAATGTTCTATCTCACCTGTATCACAAAGCAACAGTCTGCCTCTATGGATTGACACCTATGAAAGTGTAAGCCCCAAATAAACTTTTATTCCTCTATATTGTTCTTGTCAGGTCTTTTGGTCACAGTAGTGCAAAAGCTGACTAATACAACATTAGTGCAAACTAATTGTATAAATTCATAGGTTTCATTGTGACATTTCCATATATACATACAATGTGCTTTGATCACATCCACCATCCCTATTGCCCTCACTTATCCCCTCTGTCTCACCATGTAGTCTTCTTCCCCTTTCCTAATAGTTCCCCTAATATTTTCATGCTATATATTTTTTTAAATTTTACTTTATTATTATTCTAGAATCCATACAAGAGAAAACATGTAATACTTGTCTTTTGTATCTGGCTTATTTCACTTACCATTATAATCCCCAGTTCTATTTTCCTTCAAATGACATGATTTCATCCTTCTTTATGGCTGAATAATACTCCATTGTGTACATATACCACATTTTCTTTTTTTTTTATTATTGGTTGTTCAAAATATTACAAAGCTCTTGACATCTCATATTACATATATTAGATTCAAGTGGATTATGAACTCCCATTTTTACCCCAAATACAGATTGCAGAATCACATTGGTTACACATCCACATTTTTACATAATGCCCTATTAGTAACTGTTGTATTCTGCTGCCTTTCCTATCCTCTACTATCCTCCCTCCCCTCCCTTCCCCTCCCATCTTCTCTCTCTACCCCATCTACTGTAATTCATTTCCCCCCTTGTTTATTTTCCCCTTCCTCTCACAATTTCTTATATGTAATTTTGTATAACAATGAGGGTCTCCCTCCATTTCCATGCAATTTCCCTTTTCTCTCCCTTTCCCTCCCACCTCATGTCTCTGATTAATGTTAATCTTTTCTTCCTGCTCTTCCTCCCTGCTCTGTTCTTAGTTGCTCTCATTATATCAAAGAAGACATTTGGCATTTGTTTTTTAAGGATTGGCTGGCTTCACTTAGCATAATCTGCTCTAGTGCCATCCATTTCCCTGCAAATTCCATGATTTTGACATTTTTTAGTGCTGTGTAATACTCCATGGTGTATAAATGCCACGTTTTCTTTATCCATTCATCCATTGATGGGCACCTAGGCTGATTCCATAATTTGGCTCTTATGAATAGTGTCATGGTAACATGGGTATGCAGATATGTCTTTTCTGCTTATCCTGGTTTCTAATGGCATAGATTTGGTTTTCCTGTGGACAAATGAAATCATACAGCTTATCATTTTTTGTTTTCTTTCACTCAAAGTATGTCTGAGAGGTCCCTCCTTATTGTTGCATATCAGTAGCATACTCTTTTTTTATTGATGTATAGTGTTTCTGTATGTGAATTTACTGTATTTTATTCATTTGAGTAGCTTGGGGGCTATTGGGAATATATACTGTGTGCATTCTAGTACATTGTTATGGTCTGAATGTTTGTGCTTCCCATATGTTGACACATAATCCCCAAAGTGATGGTTTTAGTAAGTGGGAGATAATTTGGTCACTAGGAAAGGACCCTCATGAATGGGATTACTGTCCTTACAAAAGAAGCCCCAGGGAACTGCCTTGTACCTTCTACCATGTGAAGCAGAGCTAGAAGGTGCCATCTATGAACCACAGTGGGACATCATCAGACACTGCATCTGTTGCTGTCTTGGTCTCAAAACATTCCTTCCTCCACAGTTATGAAAAATATATTTTTGTTTAGAAGGTACACAGTTTATAGTATTTTGTTATAGCATCCCAAATGAATTAAGACATGAACCTTTTGGTGAACAATACCTTTTTTTGTTTGTATATTTGTTTTTGAGATGGGGGTCTCACTGAGCCTAAGCTGGTCTTAAACTCCTGGGCTCAAGTTATCCTCTTACTTCAGTCTCTTGGGTAGTAGGATTACAGCTGTGTGCTACCATACCTGGATTATTTTTTATTCAAAAAATTTCATTCCTTATAAGAAGGCCAACCTCAATGGATAAACACTAGGTAGGCTCTATAAAACCTGGGTCTATCCCTGCCCAGGAGCCAGACTTTTTGAAGTTTGCCGAACGCTGTTGGATGGCACAACTCCCCAAGACATTATTTCCATGTGTTGTACATGACTAGTGTACCTGAGGCACTGTACAGTGGGTCTTGTGTCCTCTGGAGTTGTGCAATGGGTACTTCTCTGCCATTGTTTCATAGCCATGCTTGATGCTGGGAGATGGTTAATGCCACTGAACTCTAAAAGACATTTCTCAAAATCTCTTTCCCTTTATGTTATGTTTTCCTTTGAAGGATAGGCACAGAATTGCAAGAGCCAGAGATAAGTCTACACAGTGCCAATAACCCATCAGTTAGTTCTCCAGGAATTAAAAAACAAAACAAAACAATCATACTAAGCATTTGATCTTAAAGAAACCAAATCATAGAGCTACTTTTTTTTTCTATTTTTCAATCCATTAGGTTTAATTTTTTTATTCTAATGTGTTATACATGACAGCAGAATGCACTACAATTCATATTATACATATAGAGCACAATTTTTCATGTCTCTGGTTGTACACAAAATAAGAGTCCCACCATTCGTGTTTTCATACATGTACTTAGGGTAATGATGTCCATCTCATGTCCTACCCCCATGGCCCCTGCCTTCCACTCCCTCCCCTTTGCCCTATTTAGAGTTCATTAATTTTAAGCAAATACTTTCAGGGGTTGTTTGGACTTCAGGTAGATACACTGCAAATTCTCTTTCATGCACTTTGGAAAGTCAACAACAGAGAAACTATAACAAGTCTGGGTTTGGAAAAGGAGTATATTTTTAGTTGTAGATGGACACAATATCTTTATTTTTATTTATTTATTTTGATGTGGTGCTGAGGATCGAACCTAGGGCCTCTTGCATGTGAGGTGAGTCCCCGACCACTGAGCTACAATCCCAGCCCAAGGGGTATTATTTTAAGAGCAAGGCCTCAGCTTCTGGCTCTGCACCAAGTTCTTGGGTGGGTATGTGTAATGCAGCATTGGGGGATATGTCCTTTTGGAGCAGACTGATCTGCTTGCATCCCTGCTCAGCCAGTTCTGAGCTGAGAAAGTGGCATAAATTCTCTAGGTTTCAATTTCCTCCTCTGGGTAAGAAAGCAAGGGAACTAGAAATATCCTCATAACTCTGGTAGACTGAGCAACCTTCCTACCTATGGCAAGGAGCAGGTGGCAGACCCAGAGGTGGAGTTTGGCTGCACTGGACCCAGGCCTGCTCACTGCCCAACCCAGTGTCCAGCAGGTGAGCAGAGGAGGGAGATCATGAATTCTAACATTTTGAATGGAATAGAATACCTTATTTGGGCAGTTTAGTGTTTGGGGGATTTTGCAGTTGGACAGGGGACAAGGATGTGAAACTTTGAGCAAGATCACACACACAAAAACAAATTCTGAGGGAAATGTGAGGCTGTAGAGTTGAACAGACCCAAGCTCATTCTTGGCTTCAGGCTTTGCCTCTTACTTCATCTGTGTGACATTTCATACTCTGAGTCTTAGTTTCCTCATCTGGAATCAAGAGAATAATTTTTGCCTCACAGGGTTGCTATGTTAGTTAGCTTTCTGTCACTATAATAATATGAAAGGTTTAGTTTGGCTCCAGTTTTAGGGGTTCCAGTCCATGATTAGCTGGACCCATTGCTTGTAAATCTGTGGTTGGGGACCTTCACACTTCCTGAATCCAAAATCAGTGCACATCTACAGTTGCAGTGTGATACTGACATAAAAGCAGACACACACACACACACACACACACACACACACACACACACATATATATATATATATATATATATATATATATATATATATATCAGTGGAATAGAATAGAGATCTCAGAAATAAATCCATGCATTTACAATCAGATGATATTTGATAGGGGTGCCAAGAATTCTCTGTGGGTCTCTTAAATAAGTGTTATTGGGAAAACTGGATATTCACAATGCAGAAGAATGAAATGGGGACCCTTAACTCTCATCATATATAAAAATCAACTGAAAATACACTAACGACCTAAATATAAAATCTGCTGCAAAACTACTAGAAGAAAGCATAGGGAAAATGCTTCTTGACGTTGTTGTGGGCAATGATTTTGGGGGGTATGACCCCAAAAGTTTAGGCAACTAAAGCAAAAATAAATAAGTGTGACTACATTAAACTAAAAAGCTTCAAAACAGCAAAGAAAACAATAAAATAAAAAGACAGCCTATGGAATAAGAGAAAATATTTGTAAGTCATATATCTGATTAGAGGTTAAAATCCAAAATGTGCAAGGAACTGTCAAAACTAATAGCAACACCCAGATAACTTGATTTAAAAATGAGTAAAGAACCTAAATAGATATTTTTCCAAAGAAGATATAAAAATTGCCAACAGGTAAATGAAAAGATTCTCAATATCACTAAATATCAGGGAAGTGCAAACCAAAACCACACTGAGAGCCGGGTATGGTGGCACACACCTGTAATTCCAGCAGCTCAATAGGCTGGAATGAGGCAGGAGGATCGAGAGTTCAAAGCCAGCCTCAGCAAAAGCGAGGCACTAAGTAACTCAGCGAGACCCTGTCTCTAGATAAAACACAGAAAAAAAGGGTCAGAGATGTGGCTCAGTGGTCAGGTGCCCTTGAGTTCAATTCCTGGTACCAAAATAAAAATAAAAAATAAACCACATTGAAGTATTACCTCATACCTATTAGTATGACTGTTATCAAAAAGAAAAGATATAGAAAATGTTGGTGAGGGTGTGGAGAAAAGGGAACCCTTGTGTATGGTGGGTAGAAATGAAAAATGATATGGCCATTATTGAAAACAGTATGGACATTCCTCAAAAACAATCCCACCACTGGGTATATGTCCAAAAGAAATTAAGTTCTTATGTTGAAGACTCATGTGTATGCCATGTCCATTGCAGCACTGTTCACACTTGTCAAGATCCATATCAACCTGTCTGTTGACAAGTGGATAAATGAATAAAGCAAATGTAGTATGTTTACACAATGTAATACTGTTCAGGCTTTAAAAAGAAGGAAATCCTGTCTGTGACAACATGGATGAACCTGGAGGACATTATGCTAAGTGAAATAAGCCATATGCAGAAAGATAAACACCACATGATATCATTTATGCATGGAATGTAAAAACATTGAATTCATAGAAGCAGAGATTAGACAGGTGGTTGCCAAGGACTTACAATGTGAGGGGAATGAGGAGATGTTGCCCAAAAGTTACATAATTTCAGCTATGTTGGATGAATAAGTTATGGAAATTTTTGGTGTAGCCTGGAGACTATCAAGAGCCCTTTATGGAGCTGGTGATGTGGCTCAGTTGGTAGAGTGCTTGCCTAGCTTGCACCAGGCCCTGGGTTCAATCCCCAGCACCACACACACACAAAAAAAAAATCAAAATAAAGAAAGGATGTTAAATGTGGAAAAGGGGATTTAAAATTTTCTATGTATTTCAAAATGTTACTACAATAAAATGGTAGCTAGGTAAGTTATGGAATTGTTCATTAGCTAGATATAGTGGTACTCGTTTTCCAATTTATTTGTATAACAAGATATGCTGTATACCTTAAGTGTATATAATTTTAACTTGTCAATTATATCTCCATAAAGCTGAAAAATGAAGATATATAACAAATGTACATAATTACTATTTGTGAATAATAACTCAATAAAGCCGTAAAATGTAAAAAACCACAAAAAATAAAGTTGATAAATGGTTACTTAGGGTTAGGGTTGCAAGGAGTTGGAATAGGGGAATAATGACTAAAGAGTACAAAATGTTCTTTTTTTTTTTTTTTTACAGTGATGAAAATGATCTAAAACTGACTAAGGCAATAGGTGCACTTATCTTCAAATATACCAAAAATCATTGAATTGTATTTTATTAAATTGTGAAGAATATGGTATGTGAATAATCTCTTGGCATTGCTATTAGATTAGAGGGGGAAATGGCCCCCAGATTTTTCATTAATATTCCATAGGGGACCATGGTGCCCCTATGAGAATGAAACCTATCTAAAACTAGAAGTTTAGAGGGTCAGAGTGGAGGAGCCCCAGGGAGCATCCCTACCAGCCCTTCCACTTTTCAGGGACCAAGAGCTTTTCCTCCTTTCCAATTCCCTACATAAGGTTATTCTCTCATTTGATGTTTCTTCTCCATTTTATGCCTTTTGTTTAGTAAGCACTGTGTGTGTGTGTGTGTGTGTGTGTGTGTGTACGCGCTTTCAACAATTTGGTCCTACTCAATTTACAAGTGAGGGGAACGAGGCTCAGACAAGGGATGAGGCTTGTTTAACAGGTTGATTTCCTGAGGTCTCCATCAATCCCAGTTTTCAGGTCCTTAAGGCTTCCATTAATCTAATTTCCTACTCTTTTTCCAGGTAATAAGACCTTTGACTCAATCCAAATGCATCCATATGATGGTGCAAATATTGAGAATTGGCAATCCTGCAATTAAAGCATTATTTTGTGCTTGTTCACCAATCTGTGTAAAGGCATTGTGTGGATGGAGAGCACCACAGAAAAGTCAGACAGATGTGGATTTGAGTTCTGGCTTTAGCACTTCCCAACTGTGGAACCTTAGGCCTCTCTGAACCTCATACATTATCTGAAAATCAGCAGAATTGCCTCTAATAATCTTAAGTGTTGCTCTCCTAAGTTGTAGGCTAAGATGCTACACACAGCTAAGCCTTTCAGTTTAGCAGTCTCTCCTTCCAAAACCTGAAAAACACTTGCTAGTTCTTGAAAGCCCTGCAAGATGACACTTCTCTGTGCTGTTTCTCCTGACTTCCACCTCAGGTTAGTTCTTCTCCCTTTGGGACCCCAGAATTTGTGCAGACCTATATTTGACCCTTATCCATCTTGTTGAAGTAATTTGTGTCTCTCCCACTAGGCTGTGAACTCCTTGAGGACAGGACTCTGTCTTTTTCATCTTTGCATCCTTAGTGCCTAACTCTGGCTGGCCCAGAGTAAGACCTTGCTAAAATTATACTGATCGTCAGTGTCAATCATTATCATAATCATTTCCTCTCCCTCCTGACATGTGTGGCATTTGCTGTGCAGACCATTATCACAAACTTTGCCACTAAGTCATATTCCTCCTTGTGCTGATTGTTCTTAAATTATTTCTTACATATAACACCGGGCTGCCCAAAATGACTTAAGTTCCATGAGAACAGGGCATTCTTGTATCTATTTTTATTCTGTGGGGTTCTTGGGCACATAATAAGTTGTTAACCACAACAGTTTGATGATGAAATAGCCCTGTGCTATTGGGATGCCACCATTTCAATGGCATTGTATTGACATCATTTTGCCAGAAAAATAGGAAACTGAACTTTAGTGGAAATGATATCTCCTAGGCTAGGGGATTGGCTCTTCCACTCAGCTGCTTGCAATGGATTCCTGAGTACCAGCAAAGTTGAACTTGCTGGATATTTGGACTTTTGCCCAATGTGTATTCCATTTGGTGGGCATGAACATTCTGATTATACAAGCAATTATTCTAAACATTTTGGAGATTGATATGGCCCAGAAGAGTGTGTTGTAAGCCATCAGGAGGCCAGTCCACACAGCTTTTGAGGGATTTGAACATCTAATGAATGAGTAGTTTTACAAATTATTGAATCAGAGTGTCCAAAGGCATTCCAGATCTTTATGCATTTACAAATATTTACAGATCTTTTAAAGATCAAGTCTGTCATTATCAGTTTCTGTGCTGGATGTTGTCAGTATCCACTGTGACCCCAAAGGAGCCTGTGCTGGCAGGAGTAATGCTGTGGTATGTTCGGCTCTGCTGGATCTCCATAGAGGGGGGCTGGAATGCCTCGTGGAACAATGCCCTGGGCTCCCGAGAGCAAAAGAATGAAGGGCAGTCTAGTTTGATAACCACATTAAAGCACTACCAACATCTGTTCAAGCCAAAGACAACACTATCTCCAGGAATTAACCTTCTGAACCATTGAATCATTACCCTCAGCAGAGCGAAAGTGGGACAACAAGAGCCTATTTGTCAGTGGTTCCTCAGAGAGACGTGGTAAGCCATATTTTACTGAAAACAGCGTGAGAAGAACTGGCTCCGCTTTACACATTTTAAAGGCAGAATCTATTTGTGTGGGAAACAAGCAGACAGTGAATGTAAATAAACTTTTGATGATACCTTGCAACTCTCAGCATTTATTCCACTCCAGAACAAATGGACCATAGAACATTACCTCATGGAATAGTGTTTCCTGAGTTTGTATTTCACCTTTGTTTTAATAAAACAGTAGGTGTCAATCAGGAGAGTAGGAACAGTAGGAAAGATTTCCCACTTCACATGTGTACTAATAGAAAAAAACTCAACTTTTGTTGGAAGTAAATAAAGGTAATAGTAACTAGTTAGATGAGCTCTGTGATACTGCATCAGATGGAGAAGGAGGCAGGAAGGATGTTGAGAAGGCAAATCTATTAAAATTAAAATTTTTAGTGCAGAAGTAAGCATAGAATGCTATGATCATGAAGACTTTAGAAGAACACTGGAATTTAGCACATATTTCTTGGGATAAAGACTGGCTACCACTTCCACTGTGATAGGTTTTGAGCCTTGTACTGCATCAATGGAAACATCCATGTCCAGATTTTTATATTCTTTTTAAAAAATATTTATTTTTAAATTATAGGTGGAAACAATGTCTTTATTTTACTTTATGTGGTGCTGAGGATTGAACCCAGTGCCTCACACATGCTAGGCAAGCATTCTACCTCTGAGCACAACCCCAGCCCACTTTTTATATTCTTAATTGCATCAACCCATCCTTAATGGACGTGAAACTTTTTCCAAATCTGTCCTTGGAAGAGTGAGGCTGAAGTGAGCTTTGTCCTTAGGTTAGTGCTTGGAACATATGTATTTTATTTCATAACACATACAGTACTTCCTATATTTCACTTTTAAAGATAAAAGTTGATACAGCACAGTGACAGCTATAATTACTATAAAACATTCTGTTTTGATGATTTAAAATATATAGATTATATATAGTGTGCTCAGCATGTATGAAATATATGGAAACATACATATGTACATATAAAGTATATAGATTTATTTTTCTAACTAAAGTAAGATAGAGTTGAATGTCAGTAGTGTGACTTTCTCCATTCACTTTCCTAGAAGTCATTAGGTCTGTAATACTGTGGGTGGCTTCAGAGATGGATACCCTTGTGAGCTGTCTTGATAATGTTTATGTAGTGCACCTGGGTGGGTGGTAGGATATCTTCGAATCAGTACAAAAATGGCATGACACTGTGTTGGATCTGGACAAAGCAGAGTGCACTGGGGAATAACACCCTCATGATCACCTAAGTGGACCCCTTTACAAGTTTGGAGGTAGTTTCAGTTCTAGTCCCTCAACTAGATCTGGGTAGCAGATTGTAATGGTAGAAAATATAACAAAGCTATAGAGCACCTGACACACAGCAGGAATTTAATCAATGTATTTCAGTGAATGAAATAAAAGTTTGGATGAAGAATACTTTTGCTCAGCAGTTCTGCCAACATGATCCATGAACCACAGGGGTCTCCAGGATCCTTCCAGGGAGTTTGTGAGGCAAAAGCCACTTTTATAATAATGCTAACATACTAGGTGCCTTTTGGCAATGCTGACATTTGCACTGAAGGTGTAGAAGCAATGGTGGATGACGCTGCTGCTGGCTTGTTAGCATGAAACAAGGCAATGGCGCCAAACTGTACTAGCAGTCATTGTATTCTTCATTGCTAAGCACTTACAGGAAAAACAAAGGCCAGTTTCATACAAGAATGTCCTTGCTGAGGCAGTAAGAAATATTAATTTTATTAAATCTTGACCCTTAAATACTTGTGCATAAATCACTTGTGCTGCACACGCAAGTGTGAGGAGTGTCTGAGAAGGAGCACTTATGTCGTCGTTGGAATTGCATGGCCAACTAGCCACTTTTTTTCATGGAAGACTTTTTTTTCATTTTTTCCTTAAAAGGACAACTGACAGAAAAACTATGGGAATTCAGACTTGGGTATTTGGCATTTTCTCAAAAATGAGCAAAGTGAGCCTGTCATTTTGAGGAAAAAAGCTGGCAAGCATTTTTGACCAATGATGGAATTTGAGCTGTCTAGCAAAAATTCGAATTTTGGAAAACTTGTATCCACCACTGTGAGTTTGATGGGTTCCCAATACTTAAAAGATTTTTCTGATAAGACTGGTGATACTAGAAATATGATTTTTTAAAATTTTGCATAATTAAAACTATAAATATTTGGAATATCTTCACAATTCAGAAATCAATATTTTTTACTTTTTGCAACAGCTTTATTAAGATTCACATAGTATACCTTGCACCTGTTTAAAGTATGCAATTCATTGTTTTTTAGTATATACAAAGATATATTATACAGTCATCACCAGGACCAGTTTTCATCACTTCAAAAGGAAACCCCAGTGGGTGGGGTTGTGGCTCAGTGGTAGAGCACTTGCCTAGCATGTGTAAGGCATTGGGTTTGATCCTCAGCACCAAATATAAATAAATGAATATAATAAAGATCCATCAACACCTTAAAAAAAAAGAAACTCCAGGACCAAGTTGTGTTATGCATATATACAAATATAATTTGTATATATTGGTATAATTTTAATGCACCAATAAAATTATACAGTACTATTATATACCAATAAAATTATACACTACTATGTATAATTATAATGCACCAACAAAAATTAATTTAAAAACTCTGTACATTTTACTGATCACCTCTCTGTCCTTCCATCCCCTCCCCCAATCCGTAGCGCTTGATAATCAGTAATCTACTTTCTGTGTCTAGTCAGGTGTGGTGGTGCATGTCTGTAATCCCTGTGGCTCTGGAGGCTGAAGCAAGAGGATTACAAGTTCAAAGCCAGCCTCAGCAACTTAGCAAGGCCCTAAGCAACTCAGTGAGATCCTGTCTCTAAATAAAATACAAAATAGAGCTGGATGTGGCTCAGTGGCTGAGTGCCCCTGAGTTCAATAACCCCTCAAAAAAAAAAAAAACTACTTTCTGTGTCTTGACTATGTTTTTATGGTGGAATTACATTCCATTATAGGGAGACTATGTGTGTTATTTATCCATTCAACCAGTGATGGATTATAGTTGTTCTTCAGGTTCTTCAAAGGATTTAACTAACCTCAAATGTACACTGTGTAGTTCAACCTGCAATGATCACACCATGCAGACCATCTACAGACTTTTTTCCTTGTCATTATTTCCTAAACAACACAGTGTACCATCTATTTCCATAGCATTCGCTTTGTATTACTTATTGTAGGTGATCTGCAGATGACTTAAAAATATACAGGAGGATGTGCCAGAAACAAATAGTTTTGGAATGATCAATGCATAATGTTACAACATCATGTGTGAGTCAGAAAGCAATTCAAAACACAAGATAGATCAATGGATTTTTGTGTATGTAAAGTTCATTGATAGAGTTTTAAACACCATATTGCAGTTAACCTTAGAAAACTATCACTTGCAGAGTTAATGGTTCAATATCAAAGAAGACTGTCCACTATTATCTGAAAAGACAATTAAAATAACATCTCCTTTTTCCAAACATACCTGCATGAGGCCAGAATTTTTTTCATATACATCAGTGATGACCATGTATTGTAACAGATTGCAATCAGAAGTAGAGATGAGAATCCAGCTGTTTCCATTAAGCCAGACATTAAAAAGATAACCAAAAATGTAAAAGAAGGTCATTCTTACATTATTGTTTTTAAAAATAGTGAATTTTCATAAAATATGTTATGTTAGCCTATAAAGGCTTATTGTTATTTTAAGTAAATTAATGAATACATTTTAAATTTCTCACTTTTGAATATTGTACATATGAGGTGTAATCCACACAAACACAACATCTTTAAATCATCTGCAATTGTTATGAGTGTGTAGGGTCCCTAGAGGCAACAAAGTTTGGTGACTGCTATTCTAGACCAGTGGTTCTCAAGGAGTGGTCCCTAGATCATCATCACCACCACCAGCACCATTGCCTGGAACTTTTTAGAAACACCAATCAGAAACTGGGAGGAGGGGCAGCAGGAGTTAGCTGTTCTAATCAGCCCTCCAGGTGATTGTGATGCACTCCCCTAAAGGGGCTGGGCTTGCACCAGTGTACAGATTTATTTTTAAGGACTGATGACTGGGGCCAGTGGGTGTTACAGTTTGGATATGCATGTCCCCCAGAAGGTCTTGTGTTAATGCAGGAATATTCACAGGTAAAATGATTGAATTGTGAGAACTGTAACCTAATCAGTCCATCCTAGTGACTGTAGTCAGGTGGGGCTGGAGGAGGTGTGTCATTGGGGGTGTGTCCTAGAAGGGTGCATCTTCTCTGTGGCTCCTGCCCCCTACTTCCTAACCCCACCCCCCATGAGCACAGAACTGTTTTCTGCTGTGCCCTTCCCCCACTATGTGCTGCCTCACTTGACCCAGAGCAATGGAGTCAGCATGTATGGACTGAACCTTTGAAACTGTGAGTCCCGAATTAACTTTTCCTCCTCTAAGTTGTTCTTTTCAGGTATTTTGGTCAGAGGGATGAAAAAGCCAACTAAAACAGTGGGGGAGTTATCTTCCCTAGCCAAGTGTTACAAACTGGCATTTGCTTTGGATTAAAAAAATAGATATCCTGTTTGTTTCCCTTGTCCCCAGCACCACCGCTTGAACTGTAAATTATTTTGGTGAGTACCACAAGGGCAAGTGCCATATCATCTAAATGGTTCTTTGGCAAAGGAGAGAAGGTGAGCTTTAAGAAAATACCATGCAATATTATGTTTATTTGTCAGAAATACACTTTCTCTCTGACCCCTGCCCTATGTGTTTCTGCCACCTATCTAGAGCTCATTTTCAGAAGGCTGAGGCCAGTGTAAATTTTTCTTTGTTTGTTTTTTAAAATATTTTACTCATTGTTGATGGACCTTTTTTTATTTTTATGTGGTGCTAAGGATTGAACCCAGTGCATCACACATGCTAGGCAAGCACTCTACCACTGAGCCACAATCCCAGACCCCTTTTGTTTGTTTTGATACTGGGAATTGCACCCAGGGGCATGCTACCACTGAGCTACATCCCCACTCCATTTTTATTTTTTATTTTGAGACTGGACCTGACTAAGTTGCTGAGGCTGGCCTCCAACTTGTGATCCTTCTGCTTCAGCCTCCAGTTCCTGGGATTACAGGCATGTGCCACTGCACCAGGCTCCCACATAAATTTTCTGATAATCATTGACATCATTTCCCTGTATACCCTGCCTCTGTTCCTGAGCTGGAACAAAATCCTAAGGCCCAGGATCTGCCCCAGCACTCTATCTCTTCAGCTTTGGCATCCCTGTTACTATGTACAGCACAAATCCACTCCTTTACTACCACACTTCTGAAATTCTCAGTGCCTTGGATTGCAGGGTTTCACCTTGGCTTTTCCCTCATCAGGAAAAAGTATTGACTTAGTCATTTGTTATATACCCAGCTCTCTACTACAGAAACCTGAGTGTCATCCTTGACTCTTTCCTCTCATCCTCTTTGGGCAGTTGACAAAATCTGCATATTCTGCTTCCTATTAGGGAATCAGCAGAGCACAGCCATTAACTTTGTGGCTTTTGAGGTCAGATGCCTCAGTTCAGATCCCACCTGCACTGATTTATTTTTCAACTTTCTAAAAAAAAAATTTAATTGATACATAGAAATGGTACTTATTTATAGGGTACCATGTGATGTTTGGATGTATGTATACATTGTATAATATTTAAATTAGGTTCAACATCTATCTCCTCATACATTTTTCCTTTCTTTATGGTGAAAACTTTGAAGATGATTTCTGCCAACTTTTTGAAATGTGTGATATGTGATGTTACCCATGGTCACCCTGCTTGTAGTGGCACTACAGAACTTCTTGCTCCAATCTCACTGTAACTCAGCACCCAGGGACCAGCCTCTCCCCACCTCTCCTCCCCTCCACTCTCCCCAGCCTCATGGAACTACTTCTATTCTCAACTTGTATGAACTTTTTTGTGGGGAGGGGTATCCAGGATTGAACTCAGGGGCCCTCGACCACCGAGCCACATCCCCAGCCCTGTTTTGTATTTTATTTAGAGACAGGGTCTCACTAAGTTACTTAGTGCCTCACCATTGCTGAGGCTGACTTTGAACTCATGATCCTCCTGCTTCCTCCTCCTGAGCTGATGGGATCACAGGTGCTCCCCTGCTGGAGGGTCTATTTCATTGAGTAAGCTCTTCCAGGCTCCCCCACTGGTCCAGGGTGGATAGTGGCAAACCAGCAGTGCATTAGTTCCGGCTCCAGTGATCTCTTATGTGATCTAGTACCATCTCTCTCTTCGCCTATCTTCCTCTCTTTTTTTCTGACTCCTTCTAGATCATTCTGCATTCATCCAATAGAGGAACCTTTTCTGAACATCAATCAGAACGTATTGTTCTCTTGCCTAAAGCTCTTCAGATTGTGTATAGGATCAAGTTCAGCCTCTTTGTTGTGGCTTCTCATTGGGAGCAGCCTCTCCTGCCTCTTCCTCTATGATCTAGTGTCTGCGTTAGCCACACTGACTTGTCCTTCTGGATTCTCCACCCTGTCTTCCCATTGCACTCTTGCTTTCTCTGTTAAAGTGTAGTACATTCATTGCATCAATCTCTTTATAGCCTGTCTGTCCAAATGGACTGTGAGATTCTTAAGGACAGAGACTGTATACTAGTCACATCTGTGTTTCCAGTGTCCTCTACAGAAATCAGCAAAGAGAAGAGTTCATAATGTTTGTGGAATGCATGAATGAATAAACAAATGAGCAGCTCCATCAGGCCCCTTCTCATTTAAATTATACCCCAGAACTTACATGGTATTTTCTTGTGTGTGGATTCTCTTGGGGCCAGCCAGTCACTGAAGTCATCTGGTACAGGGCTTCTGACCTTGCCTCTGAAGTAGAAGCTTCTGGGGGAGATTGTCACATTGAAAATCCATGGACTGGGAAATGTAATTTATAATGTCTTGAGGAAGGGCCCCAAATCTGTATTTTGACAAGTCTCCCTCCCACCCAGGTTAGTGATGATCAGACCTTCAGGGTCACACAGCTTGTCAGAGGAAGAGCTGGAATCTGCCACACATGTCCCCATCCTTACTTCACCTAGAGCAAGTCTTCTTTGACATGCTTTATATTTTGGAGTTCAGCAAAAGAGGGGGTGGTTTTGTTTTTCATTGTGACAAAGAGTACAGATTCGAAAACCCTTCCCACAGGCCTTTGGAAAGTCCTGGATTCTTCCTGCCTTTGTTACCAAGAGGCTGTGTGATTGGGCAAGTCATTTCCCTGCTTTGGTTCTGAATTTCTTCAGTTGCAGAATGGACATAATGAGGCCTGCCCTGCGTAATGGGCAAGGTTCCTGTTTGGATAATGTATTTGTTTTCTCCCCGGAGCCAAGCACAGTGCCTTGCCTATAGCAGGAGCACCAATAAATGCTCAGAGAATGAACAAATGAAAGTGCTTTGGAAATGAGAATGTGTTCTGTGAATGTAAGCTGTGATTAATAATAAATTCAAAAGGTGGCTGCTCCAGTCGCTTGGCCCTATTGGTAACTTGATGCAAAATGGCTCCTCACAGAATGAACCAAACCACCTTGACAGACCTTTGTTTTGGAATATAAGAAAAGGACAACTTGCACTGACCAGTCATGTCTACAAGATGTCAAAAGAGCCAGCTAATTTGGTCGATTCATTGAAAAAGCAAGGCCAACAGTATTGGGCTTTGTGCTTCAAAGGAAGCTAAGTGGCTCCGAGCCTTTTCCATTGCTGCTCGTTGGCTTGGCATTATGTACACACAGCTATCCTTTCAGTTTTCACAAAATGGCTTATTTTCGTTTTTGAAATGGCAGCCACGTGGGAGCCCCCGGTTGCTGTGGAGAAGACAGGGAGAGGCCCAGCTGGTTGACAGCCACTGGGCTCCTTGAGCCCTCCGCTTTGCCTTGGCTGCTGTTGGGAGGTGGGAGCCCAAGGTTTTTATAGTTCCTCTCTCGAATTAGTGCCCGCAGACTCTACAGCTATGAACATGCAATTAGTCTTTGTTTGGGCACAAAAGGGAGCTTGACCCTTGCCCGTCTTTGATTGGCATGTACAACTCTTGTAGCTACTTACCTAAGGCTCTCTCCAAGGAGCACAGCATCTTGTTCCTGCACCTGCCTTCTTTCACATAATATTCGGCCCAACTCGCAGCAAGATTGCAGGGAGGAAGGCATCATGCAGGCAAAGTAAGATTTCCTGTTTTTCAGGGAGGTGGGGAGTGGGTGGGAGGGAGGGAGGGAGGTTTGAATCTATAATCTGAGTTTTGGGTAATTGCTGAGCCCCCAAACACTTAGCAGGAGCCCAAAGAATTGGTTTCTCTTAATAAATGAACACTTTGCTTGCTTTCAAAAGCAGACCTCCCCTGTCATGGAAAACAAGCTGCATGCACAAAGCTTTCCATTTCTTTCCCAGCTCACCTGCTTTCTTACCAACATAGAAAACTTGGTTGGTTTTTGAAAGACAATTGCTACGAAAGACATGCTATTATTGTGGTCAGAAAATTTCTCTTAAAACCACGCTTTCCGAGATACTAGGAGAGTGTTTATGAGCAGCCTGAATGAGTTAAATAGTGTGGCTGTGGATTGCATTTTCCAGGCATGTTTTTGAGGAGCTTGATTTGTTTTCAGAATACCCTCATTTCTTACTGCTCATGCCTAAATGAATCATGCTGTATTAGAAAAACTACTCAGCTATGGTACTTGGAGACAAACTCCAAAGCTTGCCTGGTTTGAACTAAAAACCATCACAAACTCCCAAATCTGCAGAGAACATTTATAAAAGATTCAATAAGAGCTTCTCTTTTTGAAGTACCCATTGAGGTTCAGGCATGGTACTGGCTGCTTTTTCCATTTTTTTCTCCTATCCCCCAAATAGCCCTCTGTGTTGGTTTTATCTTCTCTATTTTGTAGATGAGAAAATTGATGTTTGGAGATACAAAGGTCTTGACCACATCTGTTCAGTTACTGAGAGGCAGAACAGGTAAAACCAGGCCTCTCTGTTCCTCCATGGCATGCCACAGAGAGGTTATTTATTTATTTTTTAAAGATACATACTTAGATTTTACACAATTGAAAGTGTATTGTCCTTCAAAGTAATCACTTTGCCACTATTGAGAATTTTCAGAAGAAAGGGCTTCCAGTCCTAGAGATGATTGTAAAATAACTCTTTCTCCCTTAAATGGCCTGAACTGTATGATAAACATAGGTGTGTATATTTTCCAAGTGACCATCTTGCTGGGACCAGCCATCCTCTGAATGTTTGGCATCACACTTCCTGTATTTGAATCCTGATTCTACCATTTTATTGGCTTTGTGCCTTTAGGGAAGTTATTTAACCTTTCTAATCTTAGTTTTCTTACTATAAAATGAGGATACTCCCTCAAAGGATTGCCATATGGATTAAATGTTAATATATGTAGTATTCTAGGTACATAGTAATAATTTTGTGGGCTGAGGATGTTATCTAGTGATAGGGCTCTTGCCTAGCATGTGTGAGATCTTGGGTTCAATCCCCATCACCGTAGAAAACAACAACAAAAAGTTCATTGCCTGTTCTTGCACCTTCTGCTAATATGTTTGGTAAAACAAAATGTTTCTTTTTATAGTCATGCTTCATCTCTTCTGTGATTCATAGGTTTGTCCTGGAAGGCCCTTTAAGATAATTTTATATCAAATTTCTTCTTTACAGCAAAACTTAAAGTTCAAAGGAAAACAAGTGGAACTTCAATAACTATAATAGCCCAAGTAGAGCTGCTCTAGTTGAAGTGGGTGGGTCAGGGTGGGAGGGAACAAAGCTTGAGCATGTCAGGTTCCTATTGTCCCCCTCAGTTGAATTCTATTGTGACCACTGAATCCTACCTCTACCTTTCCACATGGGATACAAGGGAAGTCTTAGCCCAACTTAAGGCTCCACTTAAATGCTAAAACCTCCATGATGTCTGCCAGAAAGAGATAGCCAGAAACCTTTTTTTTTTTTCCAAATCTCCATTGGCCATGCATGCCTTAGTATAACATTTAGCGAATTTTCCATCATATTAGAATTATTTTCATCTATACTTAATCTTTACATGAAGTCCTTTGGGGGCAGGGCCCATGGCTTAATTATCTCTGTCTCTCTCTCACAGTGCCTGACACTGTGATATGCAGTGGAAGCCCTCAATTACTGCTTATTGGATTGTTAAATAAATCCAAATCATATTAAAGTCTAGGAAAGTAAGAGAAAAATTTCTAATAAAATGTATTCTTCATTTTTTTTCGAAGTTGTCCTCTTTAAAAAGTAACTTGAGACCCTTCACAAATCCAGACCTCCTTGACTGATATCATCCTGGTATGATGTGCTTGCCTGATTTCTTAAGCAAATAGAGCTATTCTAATCCTCCTCTGGCCCTTTCTCCATCGTTTGAAGGAAAAGGAGGCAGAAAAACACATCTTCCACACAGTTAATACCTCAAAATATGCAAACAATTTGAAAACCTTTAGACTAGGTACTAATGACATGCCTACAGTAAAAAAGCTAATGAATGGGGGGATGTTGATGAACATGTTTTAGAAAATTAACATTAGGAATTTATATCAAGAATCACAGAAATGCTGTACTTTGTAAAGGGGAACAATTAAGGGGAAATAATTGAAAAAGTCTTTGAAAATATACAAGTGAGAGAAAACAACTGAGAATACCAGGAAAATGTAAGAAGTTCAGGCGAATCTTTCTTCTTTGTGGATATGCTTCAGTAGCCAGTTAAGTCTCAGCCTAGTAAGACACAGAGAGAAAGACTTATCAGATGTGATAGTACTTCCGGGGAGAATATTAAAGCATGTAAAGTCTTATGCATTAAACTTGATATAGTATGCAAGGATATATAGGATGTACAGAAAACCTTATTGTGCATTCCCCAAATATAAATAAAGTAGGATATATAGTTTACTAATGTGTATATTACTCCTTTGCATGTGGTAGTGGTTAACGACTGATCATGAGAGATGCTGGTAGGGCTTTCCTTGGATTTAAGATATGATGATGTCAGTATTTGGAGGAGTGAGTCCTGCTGTGTTTGCTTTTACAAGGATTAGTCCTGTTATTTCATGATCAGTCTATATTCAGTTCTTCACTGATGAGAAAAGGAGGGGGGAAAGCAGAGCTCTAATGATGATCACATTCCCTCTTTCAAGGTCACATAGAAGACTTTTCATCTCGTGTATTTGGGATGAAACTTGGGCTGGTAAACTTTTCCCTTTGGCCAGCATCAAGCCAGACGTTTGAGGGTTTTCAGCCTTATGAAACAAGGAGCCTCAAAGAAATGCAGGATGACAAATTCCATGCAAATAGGGCTTGGTTTATGCTTTTTAAGGGAGGGGGTTGTGTATGTGTGCACAGGGTAGAGCTGCTGATGCTGATGAGACAACAGCTCAAAAAGGCAGGAACTTTGGTTGTTGTTGTTGTTTGGTACCAGGGATTAAACCCAGGGATGCTCAACCACTGAGCCACACATATCCTCTTTTTATATTTCATTTAGATCTAGGGTCTTTCTAGGTTGCTGAGAGCCCTGCTAAGTTGCTGAGGCTGGCTTTGAACTTGCAATCCTCCTGCCTAAGCCTCCTGGGCCATTGGAATTACAGGTGTGCACCACCATTCCCAGTAAAAAGGCAAAAAGTTTGAAGGCAGCAACAAAGACCACATGTTTGGTTAATGCTTGTTTCTGCTAGTGGAAAACTTGTAAAGTTTATGGGGGAAAGGCAGCAAAACAGTTGTCCTTGGATCAATTAATTTCTTTCTTTCTTTCTTTTCTTTTTTTTTTTATATTGGGATATAAACCTAGGGGCTCTTTGCCACTAAGCCACATCCATAGCCCCTTATACTTTTTATTTTGAGACAAAGCCTCACTAAGTTGCTGAGGCTGCCTTGAACTTGTAGTCCTCCTGCTCAGTCTCTGGGATTACAGGTGTGCACATGGTACCTGGTGGATCAAACTCTTTTGTTTTTGTTAATATTTTTTTGAGTTATAGACGGACACAGTACCTTTATTTTATCTATCTATTTTTATGTGATGCTGAGGATCAAACCCAGTGCCTCACACATGCCAGGTGAGTGCTCTACCACTGAACTACAACCCCAGCCCTGTAACTTTTAAAATATTACCAACCAATCATCTTTCTTCAAAATCTTCTCAAAAATCCTTGGGTGAATTTCCCCACAGGAAATCATTTGAATCTATGACCTCAATAGTGTGCTCCTTCCCCTCAGAATTTATCGCAGCAAATACAAGGACAGATTTTAAGGCTAGATGAGGGCAGGGGATCTGTGTATCATATATAAAATAGCAGATTAAATACAGTTTTATTGGGTTGGGTTTTGTGTGTCCTGTTAAAGCAATGTTGCACATACACTTTTGAAAAATGTTTCCATGCAGCAGGATACCATTTGTCGTTTGTGGTTGTCTCCATAAGAAGTTTGCCATTCTGGTCTTTCTCCACAAATTTGACCTTCTGGGGCACCATTGGTCCTCAACTTCAGTGTGGTCAAACTTTGGTGTGTCACACTTGGGAGTTGGGTTGCAAGTAATTTGTTCCTACTGGTAAGTGAGGATCTGAAGTTTGCAAATGATTGCCTATTTTAGTAAATTAGACAAGTTCAAGTTTGTTTTTATGACAGTGTTGCTCTTACTCACTTGTATTCTGAGACATCTGATCAGGAGAGAAAAAATGGGAACTTGCATAAAGCTGGCCCTATATGTGAGCTTCCTGTATCAGGTGTGTCCCTATGAATACAAGGCTGAAGACAGCCTTTTGATGGATAATCTTGTTGAACCAGATATCCTTCCCCTTAGATTACTTCCAGCATAGCTGTCCTATGAGAAGCTCAGATATGAATTGGAACCACCTTCTAGGAACATAGTCTTACTCAGGCCTGCTTACTCAGCCACTGTACTACTTAAACAACTCCTAGAGAAATTGAGAGTTTACACCAAGTATAGCTAATTTTATTCTTTCAGATTTACTTGGAGGTCAGAATTACTGAAGCTATTAATTTGTTTACTCACTCTGCAAACACATACTGAGGAGAGAGAGAATTTGCACCTGGTGACACTTACAAAGTTGGATCTTATTGGTTGAGCATGAGCAAAGACAGGTGGGAAAAATATATTTTCATAGAAGAAAAACAATTCAGAGCATCTGAAGGCCAGGGAATTTGGAGAGATCTTGGGGCACATAGCTAGATATTTTGGAAGGATCCAGCAAGGTGATACCTCAGCCCCCAGTTCATTAGAACTCAGAAGTGCTTTCCTATGTTTCTATTCTCTGTGATGTGCATTGATCTGTCACAGTATGTATTCAATAAATTCCCGTGGAACACCTGAATATGGGTCTCACATGGAAAAACCGGCACCAGCCTTAGAACAGTTTTGCCCCACAGACCTTTGATTCCTGCATAGGGTGCCATTATTCCACACTTAAAAAGTTGAGATATTATTCATATCATACCATAAAAATCCCTCATTTAAAGTATGAACTTCAGTGTTTTTCATTTCACTCACAAAGTTGGGTAAGTTTCACAATCTGATTCTCAAATATTTTTATCCCCAAAGAAACTCTATACTCATTAGCAGTCATTGTTCATTTTCCCTCTCCCAATCCCCCAGGCAACCACTAATCTTTTAGTTTCTGTAGATTTACATATTCTGAATATTGCATGTAAACAGAATTGTATAATAGGAAGCCTCTGTGTATGATTTCTTCTGCTTAGCATGTTTTCAGAGTTCATCCATGTTGTTCACATGTATCAATATTCCATTACTTTTTGTTGCCAAATAATATTCTATCATATGGATATATCACATGTGGTTTATCTATTAGTTCATGGACCACCCCCCACACCAGGTTGTTTGCCCATTCTTAATATCATGAATAATGGTGTTAGAAACATTCATGTAAGAGTTTGCATGTGGACATATGTTTTCATTTCCCTTGGGTATATACTTGGGAGTGGAATCACTTGGTCCTGTGATAACTCTGTGCTTAACTTTCTGAGGGACTGCCAAACTGTAATCAAAAGTGGCAGTAGCATTTTACATTCCTATCAGAAACGTATAATGGTTTCTGTTTCTCTGCATCTTTACAAATATGTGTGACTGTTGTTTTTATTACAGCCTTCCTAATAGGCATGAAATGATATCTCATTGTGGGTTTTATTGATTTATTTATATTGTTGTGCTTGGGGTCATACCCAGGGCACATGTTTTATCTCTGAGCTACATCTTCAGCCCTCATTGTCATTTTGATTGGCATTTTCCGAATGACTAAAATTGTTGAACTTCATGTGATCATTGGCCATTTATATATCTTCTTTAAAAATCTAATCAGATTTTTTGCCCACTTTTTAATTGGGTTATTTGTATTTTTATTGCTGAATTATAAAAGTTCCTTATGTATTCTGGATACTATATTCTTATTAGATACATGATTTGCAAATAGTTTGATTCTGTGTTGACTTTTCACTTTCTCTCCCCGCCCCCTGCTTTTTTTTTTTTTTTTTTTTTTTTTTTTTTTTTTTTTTATTTCATGGTGCTGGGGTTGGAACCCAGGGTCTCACAAATGCTAAGCAAGCATTCTAACACTGAGCTATATCCTAACTCTACTTTTCACTTTCTTGGTGGTGCCCTTTAAAGCCCAAAAGTGTTGCATTTTGACAAGGTTCAATCAGTATTTGTTTTCCTTGGTTACTTATGGGGACAGTGCTGTTTTAAATAGAAGAAGATTGCATGGAAGTAACCACTGGCCACTGGGGTCTGCTAAGGGTTAACATGTGGCTGGAATTCTAAGGCTGGAAAGACAGAATTATCTTTAATCCTATTACTGGATTTAGATAATGTTTTAGAATTAGATAATCATTACCTACTGCCAACAATTCTGTTGCTTACATGGTATAGATAGGGGCCTGCACTAGAATGAAAAGAGTAACCTCTGGGGTCTCTATTTTCAATGCCCTAAGATTGCAGAAATAGAGTAGAGACCTGCTGGTTGGTCAAGAGCAAGGGCATTTTGCTGCTCTTAAAATCAGCTTTGAACTCAAGGGCTGAGTTCTAACTCACTGTCTAAACCTTTGACCTTGATTTGAATCAAATTTCCATTTGAAAATAAAGTGGGCTTCCATCAGTAAGATTCTAAACAACATTTTCAATTTTGGAAATGAGTAAAAATAGAACAGTTTTTAAACCAAGAGAAAGCTGTTGGTAACACTTACCTTGGAGTCCTGCTATATATAAAATAATGAAGCAATTTTGAATTTTTTAAAATATATATTTTTAGTTGTTGATGGACCTTTGTTTTTTTAAATTTATTTTTATGTGGTGCTGAGAATTGAACCCAGTGCCTCACACATGCGAGGCAAGTGTTCTGCCACTGAGCTACAGCCTCAGCTCCACAATTTTGAATTTTTTAAAAGCAAGCAAGTTCATGGTTGTGCTAAGTGGGTCTTTTCTCATTCCTCCAGTTTGCTTTTGATGCTCTCTGGGTGACAGAGCACTTCACTCACAGAACCTTCCACGCTCAGAAGGAATTTTACAAATCATCTAATCCAAAACCCCACCCTTTTTCAAATCTAACAATGAGTGGAATGTGGCAGGGAAAATGTCAGTAAGAACCATAAGAGGGTGGGCAGCTTAAAGATGTTCTGCCTGCTTTGGAAAGGACACATGCTGAAGGAAGGTAAAGAGGTGAAGTGGGGGAGGGGAGTTAAAAGCAAAATAAATAGGGTTTGCAAAGTGTAAAGAAGGCCAGCTTTTGAGATTTGTAAATGCCTGTGAAAAGACATTTATAGTGCCAAATCCCTCTCAGTTACATTTAATCATTCTCTTTTCTGTGGTCCTGTCTTGTTTTATGGCAAGTTCTATTCTGGTACTGATTACTGTCTGTCTCATGATGTGGTTATCTGAATATCCCTGTTTGTCCCTTTAGAATAGGAATTCCTTGAGAAAGGAAAAGCCTTGGCCTTACTCATTTGTGTAGCCCTTCCAGGGCCTGACACTCTGGGATGGCAATATTCTGGCATGACTACAAATATAGGCTTTGGGTCAGGAAGGCTGACTCTTGGCTTCAGTGATTGCATGACCTTGGATAAGTTACTTAGCCTGAGCCTCAGTGACCTCATATGTGAGATAGGTGGAAATAATAGCTCCTGCCTCACCTCTTTGCAAGAATGAAAGCTGATCAGAGTGCTCAGTGCTTGGCATAATGACTGCTGAGATTTGGATTAGCCTCAAGAAATGCTTGTTGGGATTCTTCACAAAGGGTGGGTAGATGAGTCCTAGAGTACTGGTGGCACTACATCTGCTGATAGTGCTTCAGTTCTTTCATTCTCTAGCCTCATAGGGATGACTTCCTAACTCTAGTAAACTGGTTAGGCAAGTTTAGCAAACTTAATAGTATGTAGTTCTGCTGCTATGCTTGATAATGTTTGAATTCATTCATCTGTCCCTCAATGCAAGTTAACAGGTCAGATTCCACCAGTGTAGCAACTTAGCTGCTGCCTGGGATTGGGGCAGGTGGGAATCATGCTGAGGAGTCCAGGAGCACAGTTTCCTTTCCAGAGTGCAAGTGGAGATAACTTCTACTTGGAAGGATCTCTATGGAGTTTGCCCCAGACAAAATGGTGGACTTGTTATTGGTAATCATAATCATGATTGCTATTATGAATCATTTATTCACCAAATGTATACTTGTCTACTGTCTGCTAGGTGTTAGGGGTAGAGGGTTGAAACAGACAGTCCCATCATGGAAAGATGCATAGTGTAGTACAGAAGGCCAGGGATTACAAGTTAGTGTGGTGAGTGTAGGGGAAGCACATAGGGTGTCATGGCAGCTGGAGGTGGGACAACATTCTCTTCCTTCCTTGGGAATTTTCAGAAAGCTTCCTGGAGACCATGCTCCCTGATTTGAGTCTTGAAAGAGAAGTCAAATAATCAGACAAAACCAAGAAAGGGTCTCCGGTTAGCCCAGAGACCCTAGCAGGTGCAAAGGCAAAGATGGTGGTGGTAAGTTTATCTGTGGTGTACAGTGATCCAATAACAACAAAAATAGCTGGTAATAATAACAGCACTTACCATGTGCTGGGCTCTGTGTTCACTATTTAAAAGTTGCTAACTCATTTAAATGCTAAAACAAAGCTAATCATTGTAACAGCTAAATTGTAGTTGAGCACACCTCGTGCAGAAGACACTGGACTGGGCAGTCTTCGTGGGATATGTAATTTGTGTGTGTGGTGCCTCATGTATGCTAGGCAAGCACTCTGTCACTGAACTACTTCCCGGCCCTATCTAATTTAATCTTCACTGATATATCCTATTATCAGATCAGGCAACTGAGGTTCAGAGACATGTAAGTCACTGGTCCCAGGGAACATAGACGGCAATTGGCTCAGCTGGAATTTGAACCTAGAGACTGACTGACTGATTCTTGGTCACCAGGTTAGAGAGGCAGCTGTTTCTTTTCAGTGCCTGCTGGGCATTGCATCATGGTGAGAAATGATCCCACATTAGGCAAGAGTGCCTAGACAATAATTTGGCCCCCTGGAATTCTTTTTGAAATAAGATGGGTTATAATAAATGAATGCATATCCAAAAGGACCCTGAAGTCATTATAGAGGTGAAAACTGGTTACTCCCTGAGAATAATCTATCTATGTGAGAGTTGAGAGAGTTCAGGAAATTGTATCAGGCAGAAGCTCTCCATTCATGAAAAATTCCAGGGTCCTGCAATGTGTTTTTTTTTTTTTTTTTTTTTTTTTAGAAAAACATTACATTCCCATCTACCTAAAGTAAATAGCATCACCAATTGGGTTCCAGTGCCAGTGGTGAGCTCTTAGGACAAAAGAGCTCAGTCTTCCTTCCAGGCCTTTGAAAGTCAATTTCCTCTCTGAAAAAGCTTGTGCTGCTTTACTAGGTAGCAACACCTGTACTCTCCTGGGACTTGTGGGACGCCCCCCTCTGTGACTCCAATTGTGGCTGGGGCATCAGCTCCATTTGCATGTGCACCTGGGCTGTGGCCCTGACACTGATTAGTCATGTGAATGTGGGTGAGGCCCTTAACCTCTCTGAACTTACTTTCCTAATCTTTCATGTGCGATGTTACTCACCTTGCCTTCCTCACTGGGTCATGAGGGATAAAATGAGGTGATATGAGGCTGGGCTTTGAGCATGCAAAACCATGAAAGAAACATAAGCGGTGGTTATTTTTCTCTATCTTTTTGACTTATGCAATGATGTTTTTAAATTCATTAAGGACAAGAACACAACCTTCGTCTTACCTTTGGGGAACTTGAGAATAGAAATCTTTTTAGGCCTGATGAGCATTTGCCAAGGGGCCATCTTTGTGCTTCCAGCAGCGCCTTTATTAGGCCTTAGCAGCTGCTTACTTCTTTCATATTATTATAATTTCATTTTGTAGACTTTCTGGAGAGTGCTTCACCTCCCTCCTCCTTTTGAAAGCAGTGGCTCTTGGTTGTCTGCAGACCTCTTAAGTAGTAGCAAAAGACCCAAGGAGGCTTGCGCAGACTCCTTTCACTCGTGTGTGTATGTGAACGCACTAATGGCAGTAATTAATGGGGGACGGGCTTTGTAAACTGAGGACAAGTGAGTGAGTCATGGCATACAGGCTGACCCCCTCACCTGAGCAGCTTCTGAGGACACCTGCCTAGGATCATTAAGGCCCCTTGCCCAATTGACATAGTCTGACTGCTGCCACTAGTGGGGCGAACAAAGCCGAGCATTTGCTGGTTGGAGTGCAGAGATGAATACCATTCAGCTCTTCCACCGGGCCCAGCCCGGACAGCTGCTCACGCAAAGGGGTTTCAAATGATCGTGTTTCTCTTTAGAACGTGTGTGTTTTGATTGAATTTGAAGAAAAGCATGAGGTGGTTCCCCCTTTGGAAAACAAACTAATTATGTGCTCCTGGATTGTCTGGTGGTTGGAAGCTGGACATGTCTACAACAGCAATTCATGGGAAGAATTTTCTTTCCTGTTGAACGTGAACTGCTTCTGTAGGACCACAGCTGGTGTTTTCTCAAAATCACATGGATGGTGGCCCAAGAGGACCCTTTAGGAAACTTTGAACAGTGTAAAAATTCTCTCTGTGACGGGCATTACCACCTCATCATTTTTTTGTTTCTGTTTTTGTTTTTCCTCTTGATTTGAATCAGCATGTTTTGGATTTTCCCTGGAGTTGGAATACAGAATCTAGTAAGGGTATTTGCTGTTCTGTGTACAGCCAGAAAGGTGCCAGGGAGGCAAGAGCTGGTGGACCAAGTGACAACCCCAAGCGATTATTGGACTGGACCATTTGCATTTCCATTCAGGTCAGGCTGTCTCAGTGGAGCTGTTGACTTAGCGCTGTTGTGACTTGGGTGGCTTTGACTCTTCCATTCAGACTTTAGAAACATCATTGAGTTAACAGGCCACACACCAATTCACCCTTCTCCCTCCCTACTCTTCAACCCTTTGTGTTAGATAAGGAGGCCTTTCCCTGCTACAAAAAGGTAGCAGGCCTAAGGTTCCATGAGCTCTGTGCCCCTTATACCACCCCCAATTTAGTCTTTGTGCAAGGCTGCTTTTGTTTCCCTCCAAGAATTAAAAGTTAATTGATACCTCAAATGGACGTTGGTCACAAAGCATTTCACCATCCAATGCAGTCCTGCATCCCATTAGATTAACCCTCTTCCACAGTTCATTGTAAATAAACATCCCACAACAAAAAAGCTTACCTACCTGAAGCATTGTATTCATTTGGGTTCTGCAGTGGGACTAAAATTCTATGACAATGTCACAGGGTTAATTAATTTAGATGAATGACTCTTGGAGCTTTGTTTTTCCTTTGCCTTTCCTATTTGTCACAGACTGCTGAACAAGTATTTCCAAATGTCTGAATTATCAGGCTATCCAGAATTCTCCCACAGATGGCTACTCATCTCAACCCTAGACCTTAATTGTAATACTGAAAATTTTCAGAAATGAATCAAATGTTAGACCCTAATGTGGTTATCTAGTATAGATGGACTGTATAGTCTTCTTCTTATGATAAGAGTTTATTGTCAGAGAAGAGAAATACAAGCATTTTTTTAAACATGGTAGAAAAAATTTCCACAGGCTCAACCATAAGCACAGTGGAATTCATTCAGTTAAGTTGAGAAACAGAAAGAACATACTCCAGTTAGACCATTGCTGTTATCCTGAGTGCAGAGGGAACTTTCCAGTGATCTGACATGTAATACTAGAGTCAGGATTTCAATAAGATGTTCGGGAACTTTGAAGCTTAGAGACATGTAAGTTGTTCTTCATGCCAAAAAAGTCTTTCCCAGTTAGCTAGTTCCTGTTAACCTTCAGTTAAGGCCACAGAGATAGAATAATCTTTGTTGCCATTAGAAGAATGGTTCTCTTTTTCCTGTAGGTCAAGCTAATTAGGTCGGTAACATGGTGGGAGGGCTTGGAGGAGATTTATGATATCCTTTACCAGGGTTCCTATTTCCATTCCAGACAGTCCCACCTACCATATAATGCTTTCCACATCTCACTAAAGAAGATAAAGAAGATATTTCCTGGCCAATATGCACAGGAAAATGCTCAATATTATAAGAGAAATGCAAATCAACCACAGTGAGAGATTACTGTATACTTACTGGGATGGGCTATTATGAAAAAGTCAGATAATAGGAAATGTTGGCCAGGATATGGAGAAATTGTGTTCTCCTTACCTGGCTAAGGGGGATGTAAAATGGTACAGCCACTCTGGAAATATGTCTGGCAATTCTTCAGAGTGTTAAGCATACTGTTACCTTATTCCTGGGTGTATACTCAAGAGAACTGAAAACATATGGTTGTGTGCGGTGCCATGTGCCTGTAATCCAAATGACTTGAGAGGCTTAGACAGGAGGACTACAAGTTTGGGGCCAGCCTCAGAAACTTAGTGAGATACTATTTCAAGATAAAAAATAAAAAGTCTGAGGATGTAGCTCAGTGGCAAAGCAATCCTGGGTTCAATTCTCTGTGTGTGGGTGTATGTGTGTGTAACCACACAAAAGCTTATACAGCCATGTTTATGCAACATTATTCATGATGGCTTAAGGGGGAAAACTCAATTGAATGAAATACATGTTACAACATGAGTGAACCTTGAAAACATCATGCTAAGTCAAAGTGGCTAGACACCAAAGGTCATGTGCATACAAAATGCCCAGATAGGTGAATCCATAGAGACAGACAGTAAATAAGCATTTTCCAGGAGCTAGGGGAAAAAGGAAGTTAATGGTGGTGGTAGTGGTGAGTAATAGCTAAGGGATGTGAAATTTCTTTCTCGTGGTACTGAAAATGTTCTAAAATTGATAGTGGTGATGGAGGCATGACTGTGAATACACTAAAAGCCACTGAATTGTGCACTTTAAATGGGCAAATTGTATGGTATGTGAATTATATACCTCAAAAAAAGCTGTTAAAAAATCTAAACCATAACTTTGGAGGCCGAGAAGCAATATTTTAGTTACCACATTCAAAACCTTAAGAAAAACTAAAATAAGCTGAAAGAAAGACAACCATATATGATTTTCCTGGAAATAGGTACTCAAGGATTTAAGCATGTTTGAGTGGCTTGGTATCTTTGGAATTTTCATTTAGTCTGCATTCAGATGAAATTCAGATTAGTTTTGTATGTTATGCTTAAAATAAGATTTGTGATGCTGTTGAATTCTAGTTGTTTCTTGTATTTGTACACTTTTCTGGTTTATTGGATAAAGTATGGTGTAAGAACAAGTTGGTGGGTTGAACATCTCAGCCTTAATAACAAACATTTTCTTGGAATTGCCATCACGTTTGTCAAAGCTCTAAGCTGAGAATGAGTCATATTAAGACTTGCATCCAGAGATTTTTAACCACGGAACAAACAATATTTCCTTCCAAAAGGAGAATAATCACCTACACTTGTGTACCCACAGATTAAGCCATTGGAAACACCACACCCTTCCTTCTTACAGCACCAGTCTCTCCTTGCTCAGAAAAATGAGCAATCCTGTCAGAGCTGTTGATTACTTCCCAATAATAATAGTGACTGTTGTTTTTGTGGTCTAGCCTTATATCGTGTACTGTCCCAAATGACTTACAAAAATCATTGTTTAATCTTTGTAACCCTATGAGGTAGATTTGATTGATTACCATCTATGCTTTATAGATGGTAAAACTGAAGCACATGAGGCTACACATCCATCAAGTCTCACACCTCAGATTTGAATGCAAGTCTATGTGATGCATAGGCTTTCAGACTACTTAATCAACTTTTAAATTTATTTATTTTGGTACCAGGGATTGAACAGAGGGGTGCTTAATCACTGAGCCACATCCCTAGCCCTTGTTTATATTTTATTTAGAGACAAGGTCTCACTAAGTTGCTTTAGGCCCTTGCTAAGTTGCTGAGGCTGGCTTTGAACTTGTGATCCTCCTGCCTCAGTCTCCTGAGTCTCTGGGATTACATAGTGTGCATCACTATACCTGCCAATAAATCCAGGGTCTCTTGCACACTAACACTAAGCTACACTCCCAGCCCCTATCCTTTCGTGTTATTTTTTATGGGAAGGTCCCTACTCTATTCCTATAGCAGTAGTTTTTGACTGGAAGGATGATTCTTCCTCCTCCCCAGCAGATGTTTAGAACTGTCCAGACATATGTTTGGTGATCAGAACTGGGGTGGGGAATGCTCCTGGCATCTAGCAAGTAGAGGTTAGGGATGCTGCTCACCAGGGAAATGAGAGGATCAGGAACAGTGCCTCTTGGGTCATTTTGAAGTCTGAGCCAAAAGGAAGACTCAGGAATACTGATCCTGAATTAATTTAATATTTAATATTTGATTTAATATTTGGCTCCTCATGGATTTTTGGGATTTATTTTGATTTTTTAAATAATACAAAATAGTATTTATCTTAATTACTGAGCTTAAAATTTTGTGCCCAAGTCAGGTGCCTCACACACCTCACTTGCCTCATCCCATTCTCAGCCCTGCTGCTAAACTCCATTGATGCCTAGGACAGTCCCTGAAAGCAGGAACTATCCAGCCCTAAATGCTGAGAAACCCTGATGTGACATACTGCGGGGGCGGGGGGGGGGGGAGTTTACCCACGGGAGGGAAAAGGGAGAATAAAAGGGAAGCACAATAATATGGCATAACAGTAGCCACTGTGTACTGAACTATTACTGTCCCATGTGTGTTATGTCACACAGGTGTTGATCTGTCTTTTGCTGAATCCACCCTGGGAGCCACAAGGCTGCTGGGTCCTCCATCATCAGAGCTGCACTAGCCGTTAATTAGGCCACTGAACTGCACTTGCATAGGGTCACAGGAAATGGTGCACCATATTGCTCCAACTATTAAGTGTTGAATGGGTTTTATTTCTTTTATTTCCCCCGACAATAAAAACGTGCTTCAGACACTTTCCTTGAAAAAAGCAGCCTAATAAACTTAGGAGCCATTTTGCTGAAGATCGTCACTGATGTAACTTTTGGGGGTGCTAGGAGACACAGTGAGTTGCTGCAACTGAGGTGCTTCAGAGCATCTTTTCTGATGTCATAATTTGATTAGGAGTATTAACTCATTTTTAAACCTCAGAGATGTTCTTAGCAAATACTTTTATAATTTCTTAATACACCTCTGAATAGAAAGCCATGTGGTATTGAGGGAATCTGGGAGGACTACAGGGACAGGCCAAAGTTCAAATTCCTTCTTTACTGTTTACCAGATGTATTACAAATTAGTAAACATCCCCAGGCCACAATTTTCAGGGCTAGTGATAATAATATTACTTGGCTGTGTGTAGCATTGGGGTGAGAAGGAAACATTATAGGTTATATAGCATACTGAGTAGTCCATGAATGTTATGTCTCTTCTCTCCTTGAAAAATGTAGCAGGACAAAGAAAAACTTCATTTTCAGAAACCCAAAACTTGCTTCTCTTTGGAGAAAACAAAACAGATTTCATCACCATTAGCTGAAAATAATAGTCATAGTAAATAGTAAAACATAGGCAACTTGTAAAGTTCTTTGATGTTTTCACTATGAAAATCTACTAGAGCATCTTCCCTCCCATACCTCCCCATCACTTTAAGGCTAGCAAGCTGTTAATTCATTTCTCCGGTTTTCCCTGAAGTGGGGCTTCACCTTATTCCTAAAGCCATCTGTGCTGGTTTAGCTCAGTCAGAGCCCAGGGCTAATGAGGCCAAGGTCAGGGCTGCATCCCCATGGGGAACAGTTAGCTTTGCTCCCTTCTTTGGCCCTACCCTGCTTCCTTAACCCTACCAGCTGGCTTTCTACCATGTGTTTTTTCCAAGGGGGATGAGAAGAAGGGAAGGTGGCCATGGACTCCCGCTACCGGCAACACAGCTGAAAGCCTGAGTCTTTTTTTTCTTTTTAAGAGAGAGAGAGAGAGAGAGAGAGAGAGAGAGAGAGAAAGAAAGAGAGAGAGAGAGAGAGAGAATTTTTTCAACTATTTATTTTTGTTTTAGTTATCGGCAGACACAACATCCCCGTTTTGTATGTGGTGCTGAGGATCGAACCCGGGCTGCATGCATGCCAGGCGAGCGCGCCACCGCCTGAGCCACATCCCCAGCCCAAGCCTGAGTCTTTGTATGAAAATGACAGTGCAGGAAAACCAATCCCCAATTCCACTGGGCCTTGAAGACAGATGATCAGCACTGATGGTCATATAAGGGCAATGATCACAGTACAGATTATAATTATTTTCTTTTTATTTATCCCCTTTTCTTGAATGACTGGCCCCGTCAGAGAGTGGCAGCCACTTCCCAATGCTCTACCATGGTCCTTGATTATTTAAGACCACATAACTGATGACTGCTGTTGTCTGCAATGCCATGGCAAGAACCTTCTGTGAAGCTTGCAACCAAGGTTAAACGTTGGGAGGAGGCCCTTGTTAGGAGCATCCCATTACTGTTGCTATGATACATTTGGTGTATTGACTACAAAGCATGAACAAAAACCCCTCTGTGATCCAAGGTGAAGACAGTTTTTCATGCAGCTGTTGATTTAGCTGCAATTGCACGTGTCTTTTAAAAGGTATTTGCTGGGCTGGGGATGTGGCTCAAATGGTAGCGCGCTGGCCTGGCATGCATGCGGCCCGGGTTTGATCCTCAGCACCACATACAAAAAAAAAACCAAAAGATGTTGTGTCCACCGAAAACTAAAAAATAAATATTAAAATTCCCTCTCTCTCGGGGCTGGGGATGTGGCTCAGGTGGTGGCGCGCTCGCCTGGCATGCTTGCGGCCCTGGTTCGATTCTCAGCACCACGTACAAACAGAGATGTTGTGTCCGCCAATAACTAAAAAATAAATATTAAAATTCTCTCTCTCTCTCTCCTCTCTCACTCTCTCTAAAAAAAAATCTCTCTCTCTCTCTCTCTAAAAAAAAAAAAAAAGGTATTTGCTAACTCACTACACCTCTATCATGAAGCAGCACACGTTTTACTATTTTGGTTGTAAGCAATATTATCAGCCAAGCTTCCTGGTAAAGAGAGAATTTCTCCCAGGACTTCTTACCTCTTTCATTCATTAGTAGCAAAACAGGAATGACACCAATTTAAATCTTTTCAAAAGTAGAATCGAAATTGTGTTCAACTGTCACCACCTGTAAGGGCAGGATATTGACCTATTGCTTCTTTTGGAAGGAGTTTATGATTTCAAGCCATTGCCTGGAGCAACAGATGTAAGAAAAGAAAAATTATACTCTGTATGAATAAAGTTACAGCCCCAGCTAAAGAAGTGTCAGAAGGAAGGGCTCATGGGTCCTTGAGAACATTTCAGGGCATAGCTTTTTATTATGGACAGTTTCTGACACATTAAAAAAAAACTAGATCAATATAATGACCCCCAGGTACCCATAATTCACCTTTTTTTGGCATTGCTAGGGATGGAACCCAGGGCCTTACACATGCTAGGCAACACTGTACCACTGAGTTACATCTCCAGCCCCATAATTCACTTTTCATGATGATCCATGTTTCACCTCTACCACAAGATTTCAAACCCAGGATGTCTCATTTTGGCCATGGATAATTTAATAGGGATCACTTCAACAAAGACGACCAGACCATTTGAAATAGATTTGCAGAATGACAGAAAATCCTGTGATGATGGGAGAAAACCTCATCCTGAGTAGCATCTGTTCTCTTGGTATCACACTTTTGGGTCACAGAAACTTTTAAAACCTGAACATGTGATGGGGAGGCCAGAAGGGCATGGATGTTTGAAAGTCCTTAGAGGACTATCACTAGATGAGGCGGAAGTACTGGTACCCAGGTGGTTATCTCAGAGGAAGTTTGCCAACAAGCTCCCTGCAGCCTATAGCTGGGAAGGAGTCATAAAGAAGAGTTGGAGCAATAATAAAAGCAGCTCATCAGATGGAGTTTACTAAGTGAAATTTGAATGTGTTCTTATTTTTTTAAGTTGTCCCCAAATCATCTTAATGGTCATTAACATTTATTGAGTAATTACTATATACCATGTGTGGCTCATGAATTATCTCCTGTAATCCTTAATATAGTTTTGGTTTGTACTGTTATTACCCCCATTTTACACATGAGAAAACTGAGGCCTGGAGAGGGCTGAGGGTGGGTCCATGTTTGGAATGCAGTCAGTTTGACTCCATTTCCATTGTTTCTAACCACTATGTAATCCTGCCTTTCAACCAGCTTCAAAATAATTAGGTTAATGGGAGAAAAGTTCCTAGAAAATGTATAGGTATAAGCTCATGGGAACTGAGTTTTTTCTGAATCTCAGCTAAAGGTCAAGCCAGGTTATATGCCTGTATTCATTCAAACAATCATTCAGTAAACCTATGAGCAACTACCACTAAAGTATATGATACGTGCTCCCTTATGCTAGGATTCTTCCCACCTAGGTGGACCCTTAAGTGCGAACTCTTTTTTCTTCGGGGTGAGTGTATCTCTTTTAGAAGCAAAACATGTTCAAGTTTGTATAGTCATATGGACTCTTTTGGTTGTAAATAGGCAAAAGGGAATTTCCTCTATAGACTCTGGGGTTCCCAAGGAGTCCAGGGGTAAGGATGCAGCCAGATTTCAGGAATGGCCTGGGACCAGATTCTGGGTTAGTGGTCAGGACTTTTCTATCTTTTACTTCTTGTCTTTGCCCTTTCTACATGTCACTTTGAGTCTTCTTTCTGTACTATGCAGGCTCATGACAACAGATGGATGTTCCTACTGCCTGCATTCAGAGTATATAGGCCCATCTACCCAAAGTGAGACCAAATTGCTCTTAGTCCGAATTCCAAATTCATGGGCAGCTGCCTACCCCTGGATCAGTTAACTGTGGTCAAGGAGAGGAGGGGGGTCAGGTTGTACAAACATGGCAGCCATTAGCCACACTTACAAACAGGAAGATAGAAGAGGGAGGAGCAATACCCAGGAAAGGAATTGAAAGGGGAGGCTAGGAAGAGTCCATAGGCATTAGTGAAGCAACTGGTGACTATACAAGTGCAATAAATTGCATGCCTTCAAGTTTCTTAGTCTTTTCTGAGACAAAAATTAAGAAGCCAAATCAAGTATTACTCCAAAACTGCCATTTGTCCACACGCACAATTGTAGCAGTTGTTGTATAACATACATATCACAGTTTTAATTGCCTTGTTTTGAATCTAGATAGGAACACGTAAGATCAATGTCAATTGAATTACATAATCTAAAAAAAATCCCTGATTGCATACTCCCATGGCCAGTTAGACCTTCTTTCTCTCTTATTTTAAGTGCCTATAAGTATCTAAATAGGAGAAGCAACTTATAAACCTTACACTTACCAAAGTTCTTGAAACTATAAAAGGAATTTTCTCAGACCAGGATGTAGTTTAGTGGTAGAATATTTGCCTAGCTTGTGTAAGGCCCTGGGTTTTTTTACAAGCACCATATTTTAAAAAATGGAGTTAGTTCTTTGCTTTCTACATCTAGGAATATACAATGAATGACTGACATGTATAAGTCCCTTAGCGCTGGTAATTCTACTTTAAAAATAACAAACTTCCACCTCTACATTTATATCCAGGTTTAATCTGACAACCACCTCCTAATATGCACTACATTTTTGTGCCAAGTGTCTTTCATCTTTTACCATCAGCTATTAAGTTATCATACTTCACAAGCAATACCACATACTGTATCCTCCATTTTGCCTATAGCCATGATGTTTAAACTCATTTCCTAGGTGTGTGGTGGTAATTTTCAGCTATTTCAACCATTTTACATGGTTTATAACAACACTTATACTGAAATTGGCATGAGCCATCAACGGCCCAAATATTTGGCCAGTGGGATCTGGTGGCAGTTAAGAAGATGTAGGTACATGAAATTGAACAGGCTGCCTGTGTTTCCCAGTCCTCTCTTGGGAAAGATGCATCCTTTGTCAGAAGAGGGGGAGGTTCGACTCCTTAGGAAGGAGCTCTGTGCAAAAAGGAGCTGACTTTCTAGTTAGACTCATGAAAAGTCATTGAGGGGAAGCATGTAAATAAGGGTTGCGGGGTCAGTCCTTCCGTCTTAAAGCCAGAATGATGCTTAACATTCCAGACCATGGCCTTCTGCACACCACAGGAGCCTCTTCAAAGGCCACCTTTGCCCTATTCCCACCCTATTAGCACAAGGTGGGAATTCCATTTGGAGTCCTATAATAAGAATAATCAATAACATTTTTATAATGCTTTACCGTTTGCAAATCACTTCCACATTTCATTTTCTCATTGGATTTGAATAATCCATTTTACCAATAAGGCTATTGAGTCCAAGAGAGAAGGATAACCTGTATGTAGTTACAGAGCCAGTTTGTTACAAAGCCAAGACAAAAATCTAGGCATTTTTTTTTTTTTGGCTTAAAATTTTATTCTTTCTCAAGCATACAGGCATTGCTTCTCCTGTGGGTACATGTTGTGGGAAAATATCCAGGCCAAAGGACACCATGGTTTCTGTCTCAGTGGAACTGGAGAAAAGTGTTAAAGTTATGTATAGCAGGGATGAGAAAGGTGATATTTTACAGCGTAAATAATTTGGTAAATAGGTGACCACAGTTAAGGATACATTCAGATTACTCACAGCTATTTCAAAAAGCACACTTTGGGACTTCAAGGAGTGCTGCATAGGAGAAAAATAGAGTCTATTCAGATAAGATGTTTGGAAACCTTTATTAGTATTTACTTACCTAGCTCATCTTCCTGTCCTCCCTCCTTGACCAAAAACGTGTTAGGATGTTAGAAGGCTAAAATTGTTTTTCAATACAGAATTTTAGTCAGATGTATCCAGACAACAGATCTCAGAATGTAGGTTTGAGTAACTCCACAGCAGGAATAGGCTCTGTTTCTTGATTTTAAAACAATTTGATTACCAAACACCTGCCTGTTTTCTCTAGGAGCACAGTGACCATGGAAAGGGAGCTAGGCCTGCAGTTTGCCTTTACCTTTCTTATACTGCAGCAAAGCTGTTGTCTGATTTTAAATAAAGAACAGGGTACCTCAGAGGCTGATGCCCACTTGGATTCATCCCTTGTGGATTCTCAACTAGAGAATTCATTAGGGACACAGCCAGGATGTGCTGTTGAGTCTCCATAGTTCTTGTCAACAGAAAATATAAATGCCAACCTCACTGCACCCCCTCCCCCACAGGGAAAAAGTGATGGTGCTTGTACAGTCAGAATTTTCCACACATAAATCTGAATGAAAGAGGACCAGGTCTTTAATGGGTGATAATGGTAGCATTATGGCCACTTAGTGGCCTTTTGAGTGTGTAGCAGAGAGAACAGTTTGCCCAGTACATTCCCACCTGAACCAAACACTGTTATCTTGTTACTTCTTATACCCTTCCTCACTCACCTGGAACTGAACACTTCCCTTTGTTGTATCTTATCTAGAAACAGGGAAATGCCACTAGCTACAGGTAAATATGACCTTTGTGAACTGGCAGAAGCCTTCCTCAATGGAATGGCTTGGAGCTCTGGTTTCCAACATGAGATTCATTTCCAAGTGGTCTTCTCAGAGTTTATACTTAACCACAGATTCCTTCTAATTTCTGGCGGTTTGTTGATGCAATTCTGCCTCCTTCTAGTGAAGCCATATTACATGGGATTATAGAAACCTGGTTAAAATTTATTAAGGCGTCAAATAATCACATCTTTTAAAAAAGTAATTAGTTGATATTTATGATTGAAAATAGTGCTAAATTGTTATACTTTATAAAATGTCATCACATTGATATATTTGGAATGTTGCAGGATGAATATAGTAGTTGTATGAAAAATACAGTTGCCAGATAAAATACAGGATGCTTATTTAAATTTGAATTTCAGATCAACTGCAAACAACTTTTTAGCATAAGTTTGTCCCATGCAGTATTTGGGACCCACTTACACTAAAAAAAAAAAAAAAAGCATTTGCTGTTTGTGATGTTTGTGATTCAGATTTAACTGGCACCCTGTGCTGTAGTGTGCTAAATCTGGCAAGCCTAGTGAAAAACTCCTATTTCCCTGAGATGTGAAGTCATCAGATCAAATAGCAATCGTTTTTAACACACAGCTCAATTGAAATAAGCCTGTTAATAATGGGCAACTGACTGGAAAGGAGTGTGTTCCAGCAGAATCTCTGTTAGTCTGTTTTCCAAATAATGTGAGAATGGTGCATAAAGAGGGTTATGCTTTTGTACATCCTCCGAGTTTGACGAGTCCATATTGTGATTAACCATACAGCAGCAGAGGGAATCTTGGAACAGTGTGTCCTCCAGCTGTGACGGAGAGCCAGGCAGCAATTAGGAAGAATCACAAGAGCTTACCAGGCATATGTTTGGATTCCTTTTACTGCTATTAGGAAAAAAACTACAGATCTATGAAGGTGATTAATCCAGAATACTCCACACTTCAGCCAGGAACAAAACGTTTATAAGTATTCCTTGAACTGCTTTTAATGTAAAGAGGATTTGGGGATTATTTTATGAAAGAAGTAATTAATAATGAGAGCAGCAGCAGCAGCAGATATTTGTTAAAGATCTACTATGGGCCAGGCACTGAGGTTGGCTCTTGATTCCCTATTGGACTCTGGCTAATTCTGGTCTGTAACTCAAGTTTAAGTTCTCAGCCAGTTCTGCTGACCTCCTTCCATAAATGATTAACTTCATATAGAAATAGCTCAACTTAAATTGGTCATACTTTCACAGGTTAATTACAAGTATGTGGTATGTGTTAATTGGGGAAAGAGATACCTTAGGTTTCTAGAACTCACAGGGTAATTAACTCTCTACAGTGTAGGAACCTTGCATTTTAGGAATCAAGAAAATAGGAAAGAACTTCATCTCGTCAATTCTATTATTTTGTTCTCTTTTTCATTCCAGAAAGGACTGAAGGCAACATGTTAACTTTTGTGCTATTTTTATATTCTGCTTGTGTCAGGTTTTAAAGATTGCACCAGAACTGTTGCACTCAGTCATTTATTTAGAAAGCATTTCTGTGTTCCTTAACAGGACTTGATCAGGGAGAGAGACAGGAAAAACAGAAATCATGACAAAGTCTTTCCTTCAATGCTTGGAAATAATCCAGAGATTCAGTCTTTCCAACACAACCTGAAACAAGAAGAAAAACAATACAAAGGATTCCATTTCCACCCGTATCTCTGCTGCAGGTTGGAAAAGACCAGGAGTTTGGTCTTTTGCAAAGTGGGGGACAGTGATCTCTTCTCAGTTTTCTACTTTACCTCTGAGCTCAGTCTGTTAGCACCCTCTGGGCATCAGTGCCTTCAAGAAGCGACTGCACTTTCTCAGCTGCCTCTTTTGTCACCTGATCCAGGATAAAAAGGAATTGTGAACTTCTGATGACTGTTCCTGCAAGAGAGCGAATATGCTGGCCTGCCCTCAGGTGGGAGGATGAGCCTCTTGATGGATAATCTCGTTGAACCAGATGGTCTTCCCCTTAGATTACCTCCAGGATGTGCTGGCTTCTGCCTTTCCTTGTGATTTCAGTTTGGATGATATTGACTGAGGCTCAGAGAAAGAGTGAGACATAGCTGTTTAGTTGCAGAGGCAAGACTAGACCCTGGGCTTTCTGATTCCTAGGCTAGAGGTCTTGTTTCACACTGTGCAGCTTTGTTTGTTTGTTTGTTTTAGAGACAAGTTCTTGCTACATTGCCCAGGCTGGTCTTGATTTCCCTGGCTCAAGTGATTCTCCTTGCCTAGGCCTCCAAAGTAGCAGGAACTACGGGCATGTCACTGTGCTAGGCTGTAGTGTGCAGCTTAGCACTATCTTCTGACTTAGTTTGAGTGCTCATGGTCCCCTTTTTGGTCTAGAAACAGAATCTGCAGAGTCTCTAATGGAGTGTTGCCGAGGTCCAGGCCCTCCTTCAGGACTACCCTGGACCCTCACTCCCCCGGCCAGGGCTGGACCTCGGCAGAGTGTAGTTCTCATTTACCATGAATAGCTTAGAGAATTTTTATATCCAATGGCACAGTTTGAAGCATAAATTAGAATCACATTCCTTCCCCACCCAAGCAGAACAGTTAGTTGTTAGTTATTATTCCCAGGGAAACCTCCTAAAAAATGTTTTTTGGAGTCTTTTGGAGGAAGAAACTAGAAAACTGAGGATGGGTGGTGTAGTAATGACTAGGTACGAGCAATGGCATTGCAGAAGGGAGGTTACAACTAGGAAACCATACCCCAGCCACTTCTGTTGCTTGAGAAGGAGGAAGCTGCGTTCCTCTTTAAACACAATTGTATTATTTAGATGTGTGTTCTGGGTGATAATCATTGATCCCCGATTTTATCTGAACTTTCCTTGAATTAATCCTGAAACTATAATGGTTTGAAAACAGCCAGGCAGAGAAAAAGACAACCAGCCCAGTTATTTGGTAATGCATAGACTAGACTGAAAATGTGTGGTATTTTAGACCCTTTGGTCAGGCAAGCAAGGATCAATAATTAACATTTCCCAACTGCTTTAAAATTATTCATTGATCACAATAGCACATCTGTAAAGACATTTCCATATGAGAAGCATAAGGCTCAGATCTGTTTAGATCAGACCACCTGGTCCCCAATTGGCAGTCCCAATTTACAAATGAATCATGCCATGTTGCAGACATTAGCATGTAAGTCAGTTGGATTCTGGGGCATGTTTTCCCATAGAAGCACTATTATTTATGATGGTTGATTTCTTAGGCTAACTGGTGAACACTATTGCCTTTCAATTATACCATGAATTGACTTACAAGTCTATTTAAAGCAGGTTGTAATTGAAGGATAATAGTGTCTACTTGTTAGCTTAAGAAACTAAATAGAGGAGTGAGACCCATATTTCTCAGAAGACACTAGCAGGGAATTGATGTGGGTGTCATAATTTAGATTATAGAACTCAGATCTATTTGGTAGCAAAACCTCCAAATTCAGTTTGCTTCTGTCGTCCCTCATTTGTGTAGCTGAGCTACAAGAATTGGTGAGGTGCTGTCAATGAGGCCTGAACAGCCAGACCAATTTTATGGCCAGGGACTGTCATGCATATGGCTCAGGAATATTGGACAGGTGATCTCCATTTCTTGTGTGGCACTCAGGAAAGGTGGGTAAGATTCATGAGATGGGTGATTGTGCTACTGGTTTGTTTGGGTCCTGGCCTAGCCCCACCTACCTGGAAAAGGGGGATAAAGGACTGGAAGAGGACTCATGAAACAACCTGGTGTTCAAGTTACTGTTTTATAAAATTAAATGCACACACAAAAATTTGCTCCTCTGTAACTAGGGGTTTTGTTCTTTTTTGTTTGTTGGTTGGTTTGGCAGTACTAGGAACTGATTCCAGGAGCACTCTACCACTAAGCTATATCCCCAGGCGTTGTCATCCTCTTTTTTTTTTGTTTTTTAATTGAGACAGGTTCTCACTAACTTTCCAAGGCTGGCATCAAATTTGAGATCCTCCTGTCTCAGCCTCCCAAATTGCTGGGATTACAGGTTCTGTTCTTTATATAAGATGGTGTGGCATTTGCATGAAACCTATGCATATCTGCCCGTATGCTTTAAATCATCTCTTCAGTACTAATAATATATAATACAGTATAAATGTTGTATAAATAGTTGGTAGATTGTATTGTTTAAGGAATAGTGACAAGAAAAAAGTTTGTACACACCCAGTACAGATACAGTTTTTTTCTAAAACATTTTCAACCTGCTGTTGGTTGAATCCAAAGATGCAGAATACATGGATACTGAGGGATGATACATATATGTATCATACATACATGTAGATACATATAATGAATATAGAAGTAATATGTGCCCATCATAAACAAATCATAACCTCGCAAAATTAAAAAAGGAAAAGTAGAATTTGCACATAATTCTACAACCCACAGATAACTATTATTAGTATTTTGGTATATATGATTGAATAATTTTTTTCTGTTTGTGACTATACACACACCTTTTAAAATATTACAATGGGACCATACCAACATCAATTGGTGACTTTACAGAAGTTTTGATAATAGTATATTGAAGGTTTTTCCATGTTAATAAATATACATCTACTTATTTCTAAAAAGAGTATTTATGGAAAAAGAAATATATATCCACATCAGCAACTTTAATAACTGCTCAGTAGCCTGTTGTATGGATAAAGTGTCACTTGGTTAACCACTCCCCCTTTTTTTCTTTCCATTTCTGTAACATTTATTAAGGTGTATTTATTCCCTTTATTATTATTGAACCATCTTAAAATAAAATTACAGGTATAATAAATTAGCCACAGCACACCTTGTATGTTGTCAATGAAAGAACACTGGGCGGTGATGTTCTTGGAGCTTGCTTGGCTTGTGCTGGCTCTTGACAATGATTGTTAGTACCTTTCCCACCTTCGCATTCAGTGAGATCTCAGGAGTAGCTTGAAATTAGCTATAGTGGGTGTATTTCCACCATGGAAATTGGCAAATGTTACAATTAGATGCTTTTCCTTTTCTCCCAGAGAACTGGTGTACTAGCCTATCAGGCAGAGCCTTCAGCCTGTTCCCTGGCTTTACTTGGCCTACCTCAGCTGGTCTGAGGCTGGATGGATGGGAGAAAATGAACCCACAACAACAAATAATAAGGAATGAGCAGTCCTCAAACCTTGATAACATAGATCCATTTGTGGCTAATGCTCCCATCACACAGTGCAGCCATTGTATCTTAACAATGACATGTAACTAAATAATAATAAGGTTTTGGAAGCCAAGTGTTTGAGCAAATAAATTAAAGGTGTGTTATCTGTTGACCTAGTAACAAGCTTCAGATTGAATAGATTACAGATGGGTAGTGAAGCTAGCAATAAGCAGAGTTTAAAAGAACACAACTGGTGTTTTGGCTTTTTGGGATTTTCGTTGTTTCTGTCACAGAAAGAATGCTGGCCAGGAGAATGGTCCCTGTGATCTCTAAATGTTTGCTGTGTTTACTGTGGGACTTTAAACCTGTGGGGGCAGTACCAGGGATTAGGGACAGCACTTCTGTATTCTTTTCTTGTCAGAATTTCTCCTTTTCTTTTCAGGTTTCAGGTTTTGTAAAGATTAGGAAAGAGGGTCAAGGAAATCTGGTACCTTTAGGGAAGCCAAAAACATGTCACTTTACTACAACATATTTTGCTTTCTTGCCTTGACAAGGTAGCAAAGATCTGAGGTTAAAGGTCACCCTGTTAATCTAAGAGTCACCACCTGCATCAGTTTATGTCCCTAACACAACTCAGCACCTTAAGCACCACAGAAACTCTGTTCCACAACATTCCTTTTAGCAGCATGCTGGTGAAGGGTGTAGAAGCTACAGTCTGACAGATTTGGGTTCAAATCTCAGTTGTGTCATTTATAAATTATGTGACCCTGGGCATGTTACTTCTTCACTCAGAGCCTTAGGTTCTTGACTTGAATGAGGATGATAATAATGTTTGTCTTATAGTTGTGTTGTGAAACTCAATTGATGATTCATATAAAAGGCTTGATAGCTGGGTATGATGGTGCACACCTGTAATCCCAGCAGCTTGGGAGGCTGAGGCAGAAGGATCATGAGTTCAGAGCCAACCTGAGTAATTTAATGAGGCCTTAAGCAACTTAGCAAGACCCTGCCTCAATATAAAATCTAAAAAAAAGGGGGGGGGGGTGCTGGGTATGCAGCTCAGGGGTTAAGTGTCCCTGGATTTAATCTCCAGTACAAAAAACAAAAAAAGAGCTTGGTATAGTGCCCCACCTTTAGTATAAGTTCAATACCATTATGATTTTCCTGTTATGGTCGAGTACTCTCTATGGATTTTACAGAAATGCTATGAGAAAAACCCCTTAACTGCTCTCTCATGTCCCTTCTAAATGATCTTTAAAATGATCAAACCCCTGCTTCTATCAAACTCATCTCCTGGCAAGTATGATATACAATTTCTAGTCCATCTTAGTTCAGTTTTTCCTCATGAAACAAACAGTTCTTGATTTGTTCTCTAAACTCTTCCTCCTTCAAAACCTGCCTCCTCCAGGAAGCCTTCCCAGACTACCCTAGCCTATAAAACTTCATACACTCTTATAACTGAGAGTACATTTTAAATGTTACCATTATAACAATTTTTTGAAATGGTAACATTTAAAATGTACTCTTTTTATAGTTGTGAAACTCAATTGAGATGATTCATATAAAAGACTTGGTAGCTGGGTATAATGGAAATTAAACATCTTGAGAAACGGGCACCATTTTCTAGTTCACCCCAATGTGTCATGGCTAGTGGTGACCCTATGGATTAGCCATCAAATGTGTTGCAGAGTTTTCCAAATCACAAGTTATAACCCACTGATGGGCTGAAAAATTGTCTTGTCATGACCAACATTAGTAATGATGATAGTGATGATGGTGGTGGTAGTGATGCTCATGCAGTAGAAAACAATATCAGAGTGTGTTTTATGTAATCCACGTGTTGTTAGAAGTTTTGGTCACATTTTGTGTGTATGTGTCTACTGGATGGTGATAAAATACGTTTCTGATTCTAACTGCCAAAAAGGCTTAAAAGCACAGGGTGGTGGTAAAAAAGAACTTGAAATCTCAAGGCCAGCAGATCAAGGTTCAAATCTTAGTTATTCTGCACACTTGCTGTGTAATATCAAGCAAATTACTTGACCCTTCTGGGCCTTGGTTACCTCATCTGCAATTGGGGGATAATAATTGTATCTGCCTCAAGGGTTGGTCTGAGGATTTAATTAATTAATCCATGCAAAGCACTTAGCACAGGGCCTGCCATGTTGCAAGGGATCAATGCAGGCTTTGCTGTTATTATCAATGATTAGCCAAGTGCTGAGAGAGTTGGAAGAGGCAGGCTCATTAACTGTGGGTGAGCTGTGACAGCTGACAGCCAGATGTGGAGAGAAAGAGAATTCAGAATAATGCAAAAGCAGACGAGGTACAATAAAGGATATTCATATTGATGACCCTGAGTCATCAGGAAAAGATTAAATTATGCCCAGAATGTTCCATTGACTAAGATGAATTTATAATATATTTGGAAGATTTTCCAGTGAGAATAACCCAAATAAACAGGGTTCAAACATTTAACAGAAAATACCAAAAATGGACAATTAATTTATATGGAAGTTTTATTTCCACTGCAAGTCTACTTAAATAAGGTAACCCAGTCCTAAAGTTTTTCTGCAAGCAGATTCTGACTCCCAGCTGGGTTGTGGACTGTCTGAGGTCACCAACTATATGTGGCATTCCTTCTTGATCCCCTGCACAGTCAGTTTTGGGCCAAGCGAATAGCTGTTAGTCCTAGGGTCCCTATTTCCCAGGCTAAAATATGGGGACAGCTCCTTCCCCCAGGTCTATAGTAGGACACTGCTGCCAACTAACCAGGCTAACACTGTGCACAATTGGGGAGCGAGTGTCCCTTCATCTTGCTCCTAGCTGTCTTTGGGAGGTGAGAGCAGGGGCAGTGACTTTGCAGTCGTAACATGTTCCTATTATGTTGCTGCTTACTAGTACATGCCAGATGCTCATGTATGTTTTTTTTTTTTTTTTTGTGTGTGTGTGTGTGTGTGTGGTGGGGAGAGAGCAGGGATGGGTAGGGGGGAGGGAGGGAAAGAGAGAGGGAGAGAAAATGAGAATGCATTATGCCTCCAGAGATTTAATACACTAGTGGTTCAGAATTGTTTTGAATATGAAGACTCCTTTTAAAATAAAAATCATTTTTTACTGCACAAGTCAAACCTCTAATCTTGGGGGACCCTTGATAAAGAACAAGTTAAAAACTTACTGACAATCACTTTCAAATCCATTTCAGGTGTGTGACATAGCAATCCAACATTCACTTAGAAAGCCCAAGTTTCTAAGTATGGACAAGTGTAGAAGATCCCCTTTTAACATTCTGCAGTTTCCACAAGGCACTGTTTCCTGTCCCACCCTCACAACTGCCACATTGATCACAGTGGTGCTATTAGAAAATGGTGACTGGGAAAAACATTCATGGGCAAAAAGTAATCATGAATTTAGCAGCACTGTAAGTTAATTGATCAAAGCTGTGTCTATCTACCCTCAAAAACACAGCACACATATGAGCAAGACACGTTAGTTTAATATATTATTCTGAGAGCTCTCTGCATCATGCCTTCTTTGCAGCTGAGCAACTTGTAATTATCTTATTTATTCATTTGTTAGCTAATTTAATGCCTGTCTCCCCCACTATATTGTGAGTACCACAAGATCATGGGGACCTCAATTTCTACTCACCTTATTTCTCCAAGGCTCAGCACAATGCCTGGGACCTGATAGCTGTTTATTAAATATCTGCTAAATGAGGACATGAATGATACAGTAGCTTATGCAGCTTCTGAGATTTCCTGTGGTTCTGGTGGAACTGATCAGAATTGAGCTAAGTCTTTTCAAACCCAGGCAGCAATACCGCCCCCCCTCCCCCGCAGGGAAACTGCATGACACATGCTGTTGGAGTTGAGCGTCATCAGTATAATACTTTGTCTAACAAATACAGGCACATTGGGGAGATAGACTAGGGGGCTTTTGTTAATGATGAGGGTGAGAATACGATGTTTGAGCCAAGATCAGAAGAATATGCAAGAGCTGATTATGTGAAGGGAGTTTTCTGGGCAAAGAGGTCTGCCTAAGCTCAGGATTGCAATGGGAAAGAAAGGAATGTTCCAGAGAATGAGAGAAGGCTAGTGAAGCCTACTGAGGAAACATGGTAAATCATTGGCCTCTGAGAGGGTTTGTGGTTTGTGGAACACCATGCTTAAACTCAGTTATTTTTTTTTCAGTTTTATTTCTTAATCTAGGTTGGTTATGCATGTATATATATGGGACAAAATTCAAAGATCCCCAACCATGGCTCCCAATCCAGTTTCCTTCCCCAAGAGAATTGCCATTACCAATTCTTTAGGTAATATTTAAACTAAGCCTGCAGATTCCACATGTGTGACATAAGAAATAAATTAGAAAATGAGAAAGTAAATCAAGATTTTTCTCATTTTCACTCCCCTTGAGATATACATGAGTAACATCTTAGTGACTGTCCTTGCTCACATCTTCCTATAGATCGTGAATGCACTCTCACAGATTTGCCTTCATGTAACTAAAGAATGTAAGTTTTCACTGTGGACACCTTTCTTTTAACACTGTGCAGCCTTTCCCCCCTTATGCCCTATTCCACTCCCGCAAAAGTACTTAACATGAATAACTTTGTATGTATCTTTTTTCTTTTTTTAGTACTAAGGATTGAACCCACAGGTGCTTAACCACTAACCACATCCCCAGCCCTTTTTATGTTTTATTTTGAGACAGGGTCTTGCTAAGTTGCTTAGCGCCTTGCTGAGTTGCTGAGGCTGGCCTTGAACCTGCGATCCTCCTGCCTCAACCTCCTGAGTCGCTGGAATTACAGGCATTCACTACCACGTCCAGCTCATATGTATCTTTCTATGCCTCCCTCCACGCCTGTGTAATTGCTTAGAACATATGGATTACACAGACAAAAGGGATGTTTTGGTCATTTGATTTTACAACAAGGCATCTGAGTATACGTACTACCGCTTCTTGCTTTTCTCACTTAACAATACACCATGGAAACCACCTCATGCTTTAAATAGTGACATGAAAGGCCCTGGTTTGGATGTACGATCCACTCAGCTGTACTCATCCTCACAAGCATACTTTCCATTTCCAGTGCTTTTAGTTCTGTGGAATAGATTCCCCAGAGCGGCACTGCAGGATTGAAGAAGTGTATCTATATATTTAATGTTAGTAGATAATGCCAGATTCCACTGCAGACTGGCTGTAACAAGTCAAGTTTCTACCAGCAATATATGAGATTATAATTTCTCCAACATTGTAGCATTCACTTTTGTAAAAAACAAATCAAAGATAGCCCTTCAATTTGTTATCAAGGATTTGTTGACTCAAATTGTGAAATATTTTGAACGCTGAAAATATTTGAGTAGATTTACCTTTGAAGCCAGAACTCCAACAAGTAAGAAAATGCTTTAAATATATTAATTTGGTGTTTTTTTTATTTGGTACTGGGGGTTGAACCCAGGGGCATTCAACTACTGAGTCACATCCCCACCCTTTTAAAATATTTTATTTAGAGACAGCATCTCACTGAGTTTCTTAGAGTCTCACTAATTTGGGGAAGCTAGCTTTGAACTCAGGATCCTCCTGCCTCAGCTTCCCAAGCCTCTGGGATTACAGGCATGTGCCACCGTGCCTGGATAATCAATAATCAACATGATAGCTTCTAGTTGCTGAGAGCTTCTGTTACATTCAACATTTGCTAAGCATTTTTTTATTTGAACTTAGTTAAGAGGAGGCTCACTTACTCCTTCCATTTTACAAATGAGGGTGTTTGAGTACAGAGAAGTTGGGAGACTTACCAAAGGTCACACAGCCAGGAAGTAGCAGAATGAGTCTGTGTTCACTGCAAACCTCTTAGCAACAATGCCACTAGACTTTGATTAGTGCGTGTGCCTCTAGGCTACAGGAGATTGAGGCTAGGCCTGACCTTTGCTGAGATTCACCTTTGCCCTTTACAGAGACAGTGAAGAATGAACTGGAGATGCAGCCAACATCACAGGTACCTCCTGTTTGGACCTGGCTAACTGAATGTGGATGGTTCTTTCTTACATGAGCCTTTGAGCTGGTGGAGCCCCTCCTGAGGGGCCCTCATGGTCCCAGGAACAGAGGCTGGAGGCAGTGTGTACAGGGTGCATTGAAAAGCTGGATTTTTATCTCCTGTCCTCAGGCAGCATTTCTGTCATTCGGGAACTGGAAGGCTTTCCTTAAGTGTTCTTCCTCCAGGGCCACTTTGCTGCCAGAAGCTTTCTGCCTATCAGCAAAATAAGGCAGGCAAAGAGCTTATAGGGAAAAGGTCTCAGCAACTCGTCAGACCTGCAGTCTCTTTCCACCCCTGCAGCTCTGTTTCCATGCACACAGGACCAGATCAGGATGCATTCTTTAATGTCACTGTGATAGCACAAGTACTTATGCAAATGGATTTGCAGAGGCCATTAATTTCCTCAGCACAGAATTCCAGCCAAATCTTCTTCGTGAGAGAAAGTGAAGGACACATTGCAATTCTTCCCCAAGAGATACTTATAAAGAGTTAATCAGATGCAGATTGGTTCATCAAATAAAAGGAATCACTGATATTAATGCTTTGGCTGGAAATTGTTTCACCTTGAGAGGGTAATCAAAATAACTATCATTTATTGAGCACCCAGCAAATGACAGGCGATTTGCATACATTATCTCATTTGAACTGCACCATAACCCTAATGAGGTAGGTACCATTACTGTGCCCATTTTGCAGATGAGCCAATTGAGGCTTGAGGAGGTTAGATGACTTTCTGTCAGAAATCATGCAGTGAAGCAGTGGTGGGAAATGAGATTGGAAGTCAGGAGTATCTCAGCCTTCCTCAGTACCCCTGTCCTCTACCTTCTCAACCCCAGCCTGCCTAGGCAATTGCATGTAAGCATCACCAAACATTCGGAATAATGACAGTTTCCATTTTCCAAAGACCTACTGTGTACTCAGCACTTCACGTCTTGCCTATCTAGCCTACATGGCTGGAACCTGAGCTTTTTGTTTTTTATTCTCCACCATTCCACCTCTAGCAGGAAAACTTCCCTCTGCAGAACTTGTCTCTGCTTCATATTATTTGCAAAGATAACTGTTTTCATGTAGCCTGTCACAGACAAGCCTTGTATCTGAGTCTTAAATAGGACAAAACAAAATTAGCTATTTGTTCTTGTTGTTTTCAGGCCCTAAAGAACTGTGTAGAAATTAGACTGACCTACCTGTTGACCAAAGTCCTCAAGGGAGATTCTTCCTGTGCTGAAAAGCAGTGACAATAGTAAAACAATTTAGGGTGGCAAGGTAAAAGGTTGGGGAAAAAAAACCCTGATTTTCAGCACAAAATCCCTATGCTCCCATTTGTCAGTGTGTGTGTGTGTGGGGTCATTGCATAAAAAATGGTGAAAAATCTCTGTGAGCCTGAGCAAATGTAAGAAGGGATTGGAATGGGAATTCACATGATCTCAACTAGTCTTTTTATTGCACAGCCAAGGGCTGCAGGCCCCAGAAACCTTGACTTAACCTGACCCTCTTTTGTCTACTAGACTCTAACTCTCCCTGCCAATTGTCTACCATGGTACTCAGTCCTGATTGAACATTAGAATCATGAAGGATGTTATAGGAAGAAACTCTTGGTCATTGAGCTCCCAGTAAGTAACAGGTCATTTATATACACCATCTCATTTGATCTTATCACAACTCTTATGAGTTGAAACCATCACTGTGTCCATTCTGCTGATTAGACCAATGAGGCTTGGCCTCTCTCCCTCACCCCAGAATTTGATTTAATTGATCTGGGATGGATCCTGGGCCTCAAACTTTTCCTAGGTGATTTTAATGACATCCAGAGGTGAGAGACACTAAGAGTTACTTCCTTAGCTTAGACTACTGAGTACCATTGGCTGTGCATCAGAATCATGTGGGACACTTCTGTAAAATCCACATTCCTAGGCCATATCCTAGGTGTGGTGGGAACTATAGTGTTGGATAACGAAGAAACAATGTCTCTGTAACACCCCTGATAAGCTCTGACTCAGGAAAGGGGAAAAGTCTTGCCTTATTTCCAGGTCTCTAATTCATATCCATATTTACCCCTGTCTTTCCCTGATCTCCTGATCTTGATTCTTGCTGTCTAGTAAGTTCTTTACCATGACAAGGGTGGTGTTTCTGAAACAGACATTGTTACTCTTCTGAAAACCACCAAGGGAGATTTCTGCTTCCAGAAAGATGGAATAGGTGTACTTTTCTCTAATCTTCCTGCTGAGCTAAAATCCCTGGAAATAGGTTATAAAACAAGCATAAGGCAACACCAAAAACTATAGAGAAGAATGAAGATTGGCCAAGGTCCTCGTGATCTGATGTGAGCAACAACATTGTGGTTAGATCTCTGGGTTTTAGTTTTCTTTTTTATAACTTTATTTATTTATTTTTATGTGGTGCTGAGGTTTGAACCCAGGGCCTCACACATGTAAGGCAAGTGCTCTACCACTGAGTCACAACCCCAGCCTGATACATGTATTTTAACATGTAAAAAGATGTCAAATTTGTTTACAATAGGAAAAATGCCACTTGAAACTACATCAAGATAACTCTTCCTTACCTGTAGATATGCAAAAATTCAGAAGCCAGATTCTAGCAATTCTGTTGGTAAGGCTGCCAGGAATGACCTTTCTCATACTGGTGGAGTAAACAATGGTCCAACTTCTATAGAGGATGATTTGGTAATTTTTATCAAGATTACAAATGTGTTTATTCTTTAACCCAGCAATTCCACTTCTGGACATGTATCCTATAGATATACCTGTGCATATCTGAAATGTTGTATGTACTAAAGATTATTATTATTGTTGTTTTTGTGGTGCTGGAGATTGAACTTAGGGTCTTGTGTGTGCTAGGCAAGTGCTCTGTCAAGGAATTACATCCCAGATTATTGACTGCACTATAGTTTGTAATAAGATAGGAAACAATTATTCTATAGGAGCCTGGTTAAATAAATAATGATATGTCTGCTCAATGAGATCCTCTGCAACTTTATGAAATAAGATATCCTAACATGTTAGTTTCTACAAAATTTACTTAAGTGAAAAAAAAGAGTAAGAAGTAAAACACTATGTTTAGTGTACTACCTTTTGTGTAAGGAGAGAATATAAGAATTTTTCTACTTTGTTTATATTTGTATAAAGAAACCTTAGATACATAAGGAAATAAGAAAAATAACTTACTGGGGGAAATAGTATCAATGTGCATGTGGGTAGAAGCAAGACTTTTTAATGTATATTCTTTATATAGTTTTGTTTTTGAACTGTTACTACATGAAAATCAAAATACAATACAATATTGCTGGGCATGGAGGCGCTGTAATCCCAGCAGCTCGGGAGGCTGAGGCAGGAGGACTGCAAGTTCAAAGCCAGCTTCAGCAAAAGTAAGTTGCTAAGCAACTCAGTGAGACCCTGTCTCTAAATAAAACACAAAATAGGGCTGGAGATGGAGCTCAGTGATTGAGTGCCCCTGAATTCAATCCCAGATACAAAACAAATACAATACAATACAATATAATAATATTAATAAGTTCTGCATTGATATCATATATTCATCAATGACAGAGTCAGGCATGGATGGGAAGCTCAGCATACAAAGTTTCTTCATGGGAGTCCAGAAACCTAAAGAGGTTTCAGAATTAATAGCAAAAGTTGTCCCCAGTTGTTCGTTTATATATTGAGAAGCAGCAGTGAAGAATTCCATTCTGTTTTATGTGCATCTCTCCTGTCCTGATAGCCTTTTCTGGTTCTTTTGGTTTTTGTTTTATTTAGGGACAATTGAGACTGTGCATAGACATGTTTATATGCCTCTGAAACCATCATCACAATCAAAATAATGAACACATCCAAAATTCACAAAAGTTTCCTTGTACCCTTCTGTTTACCCTGTACCCCTTTTCCCACTACTCCACTCTCTCACCTCAAAACAACAACTGATCTTCTTATTGTCAGTAGATACCATATATACATATATATTTTTTATACTGGGGGTTGAACCCAGGGACACTCAACCACTGAGCCACATTCCCAGCCATTTTTTTATTTTATTTTATTTTATTTTTTTTGTATTTTATTTTGAGACAGGGTCTCCCTGAGTTGCTGAGGCTGGCTTTGAACTTGTGATCCTCCTGCCTCAGCCTCATGAACTACTGGGATTACAGGTATGTGCACCATGCCCAGTAGTAGATATATTTTGTGTGTGTGTGGGGGGGGTGGGATTAAAAGTCATTTTAATAATAACTTTAATTTATATGGTATTTTTGACATTTACCAAAACACTTTTAAATAAATTATTTATTTGATCCTCTCCAAAACCTGGTGAGATAAAACCTACAATAACCCAAAGTTTCATCAAGATTTTTCTTTCTCTTTCATTATGAAGATGCTTACAGTATCAGATTACTAATGTTAGGAAAGATTCAGACTAAAGACTTAAATTTATAATACAGAGATGTCATATTGACTGCTTTCTAATTAACTGTTTTCTAATGTAGGTATGATGGCCACCAGTGTTGAATTAGTAGAAGAGTTCCACAGTACATACTATTTTTAATTTTTAAAGAATGTTATATTAAACAGAATCATACCATATATACTTTTTGGCTACTTTCATTCAGCATAAGTACATGGAGATTAATCCATTTTGTAGTATGTATCAATAGTGCATTCCTTTTTATTGCTGAGTAATATCCTATTCTCTGGGTATATGGTACTATAATTTGTTTATCCACTCACTTATTGATGAACATTCAAGATGGTGTCAGTTTGGGGTTTTTTTGTTTGTTTGTTTTTTGTGGTGCTGGGGATTGAACCCAGAGCCTTGTGCATGCAAGGCAAGCACTCTACCAACTGAGCTATATCCCTAGCCCACTGGTGTCAGGTTTTGGCTATTACAAATAAAGCTGTTATGAACAAAAATGAATGAATAGATAAATAAATAAGATCTGAAATCTCCATAATATAACCCCCCCCAAAATATGGTTTCAGTAGAAAATTAGTCATTATACCTAGACCCAGAAAAATTTCAACTTGAATGAGAAAAGACAATCAATAGATACCAAAATTAATATACACAAATGTTTGGGTTATTTTAAAGTAATCATCATAAGAATGCTTCAATGAACAACTATGAACACTTTAAACAAAAAGAAAAAAATATTCAGTAAGAGCTAGAAAATCTCAGCAAAGAAAGAGAAATCTAAAGGACATAAATGAAAATTTTACAACTGAAAACATACTAATAAAATACAATACTCGGTGTGGATGGTATCAACAGCAAAATGGAGAAGACAGAAAAATGAATCAGAATAATAGAATCACAGAATAATAGAAGTTTTGTAATCTGGGGGAAAAAAAAACCAGAAAATAGACCAATATCTCTACAGACCAATATCCCTGTTGAATATAGATGCAAAAATCCTTAACAAAACATTGGCAAATAGAATTCAGCAGTATGCAAAAAGAATTACACACAATAATGAAACTGGGTTCAGGGATAAAAGGCTAATTCAACATTCAAAAATCAGTTAATATAATCTATCACATCAACAGGCTAAAGAAGAAAAACTGCATGATCATATCAGTTGATGCAGAAAAGCATTTCACAGAATTCAACCCATTCATGATAAAAACTTAACAGCAAACAGGAATAGGGACCAAGTTCCTCAACTTGATAAAGAACATATGTAAAAAAGTTACAGCTGGCTGGGCGTGGTAGCACATGCCTATAATCCCAGCAGCTTGGGAGGCTGAGGCAGGAGGATGGAGAGTTGAAAGCCAGCCTTAGCAAAAAGCAAAGCCCTATGCAGATCAGTGAGACCCTATCTCTAAATAAAGTACAAAATAGGATTGGGGGGCTGGGGTTGTAGCTCAGTGGTAGAGCGCTTGCCTAGCATGCATGAGGCACTGGGTTCAATCCTCAGCACCACTAAAAAATAAAAACACACAAAAAAATAGGGCTGGGGATATGGCTTAGTGGTTGAGTGCCCATACTTTCAATCCCCAGTACCCCCCCCCCAAAAAAAATGTTACAGCTGACATCATACTTAGTAGTGAAAGACAAAGTGTTTTCTCCCAGATTGGGAATAAGGCAAAGATGTCTGGTCTCACAACCTTTATTCAACATAATACTGATAGACCTATCTGGGCCAGTAATGCCAGAAAAGAAAATATAACCATGCAAATTGGAAAAGAAGAGTAAATTATTTCCACTTGTACTTAAAATGATGATCTGTTGTAGAAAATTCCGAGGGACCTACACAACAATCCTTAGAACTAGTAAGTAAGTTAAGAAAGTCACAGAATACAAGAAAAACTTACAAAAATCACTTTTATTTCTATATACTACCATTAAGATGTAGAAATTAAATTTTAACAATATATGACCGAAGGCTAGAGCTCAATGGTAGGGCATGTGGCTAGCATGTGCAAGGCCCTGGGTTTGACCTCTGCACTGAAAAAACAAAACAACAAAATAAGACCATTTGCAGCCACTTAAAAATGAAGTACTTATGTGTAAATCTGAACGTGTACAGAACTTGGATGTTTAAGAGTATAAAATAGTAATGAAAAAAAGTCTTAGAAGACCTAAATTAATAGGCATAATATGTTCTCTCCAAAATTATGTGCAATTTTTTCTCAATTTCTGTTAAAATTGTTTCATATATAAATAGGAAACGATTAGTCTAAAATTTTATGAAAAGACAAAAAACAAGAATAGTTAAAACAATTTTTAAAAAGAATAAAGAGAGAGGAGGCACTCCTATTTCACAACTTATAAAGGTACAGTGATCAAGACTGCTGTGTCTACAGATAAATAGACTCAGATTAATAGAAGAGAGTAGGGAACCTATATATAATACCATACAGTTTTAGTCAATTGATTTCTATTTAGAAAAAAGTGAAAGATAATATGAATATTAGTAATCAATTAATAATAATAAAATTAAATAACCTAACACATTTTTAGATTTACCAAAAATTAAGGAAAACCTTGGTGTGCTATTTTATCACATCAATCAAGGATACAAGCTATCAGTTGGACATCACTGTTAATGTTGATCTTGAACTTGGCTAAGGGAGTATTTGTCAGGTTTCTCCACTATAAAGTTACTCTTCCTTTTCCCTTCCTGTAGCATACTCAGAAGCAAGTCACTCTATGTAGCCCACACGTAAAGAGTGGGGAATCAGGCTCTACAGCATGAGGATAGAATATCTGCATAAATTATTTGGAATGTTCCACCTGGAATGCTTGTTTCTTCTCTGTATATTTATTAATTCATTGATAAACAGCAATATGGACTGATGGACAATGTTTATACTTTGGGATATAATCTGATACTACCTTATTTTGTTGCTCTGGCTATTCTAACTTTGGCCATTGGAGCTCTTTCACTTATCTCCTCTATCCCTTTAATACATCCCCATTACTGTGCCCCAGTCCTTCCTTCCTTCCTCCCTCCCTCCCTCCCTCCCTCCCTCCCTCCCTCCCTCCCTTCCTTCCTTCCTTCCTTCCTTCCTTCCTTCCTTCCCTCCTTTTAGTAATTTCTTACTTTCTGGCTCTGTGTTCATCTGGATATTTCCTTTCCTAATCCTAGAATCAGCAATTGCTTCAAGAAACCCTGCTTTCTTTATTGGAGAGTGGCATTAAAATCCAGGCCTGCATGCAGGGTATGTACTTTGTTGTTATTATCTAGGTCCTAATAAAGCAAGAAAATCTATGTTTATATACTAACATTTATATATACACATATTCATAAATATGTCTTTTTAAATATATTTTTAGTTATTTATGGACTTTATTTTGTTTATTTATTTTTATGTGGTGCTGAGGATTGAACCCAGTGCCTCACACATGCTAGGCAAGTGCTCCACCACTGAGCTACAGCCCCAGACCAATATTTCTATATGCAACTTGCTGCCTCCTGCTTGAATTTTGCAGTCTAACAACATCAAATTGCCCTAATCTCACCCTAATATTAGCCTGCTGATTGCCACCTGGGGACTTTATTTATGCTGCTACTCTGCATTGCCTCCTCCGGGAAGCTTTCTCTGTCATCTCCATTTTATGTGACCTTCATATGTGCTTCCATGGCATGCATGCATTCCTTTATTATGACACTGTTGTGTAAAATTTGAATGACACTTTGCCTCTGTCCTCAATAGAGTGAGTTATTTGTGGGAAGGCACTGGGTCTTATCTTGGGGTGTGCACGTTCACCATCTTTCATAAAGGAAGGTGAGCATACACTGGACAAGTGTAACTAGAATTTTGTTAATTTCTTGAAACAAGGAATTATATTTAACTGAATATAATAGTTACTAGATTTATTCATTGATTGAATTTTTTGGTACTAGGGATTGAACTCAGGGGCACTCAACCACTGAGCCACCTCCCCAGCCTTTTTCTGTATTTTATTGACAGACAGGATCTCACTGAGTTCCTTAGGGCCTCAATAAATTGCTTATGCTGGCTTTGAACTCATGATCTTCCTGCCTCAGCCTCCCCAGCCACTGGGATTATAGGTGTGCACCACCACACCTGGCTTTTTTGGGGGTGGGGGCCAGTACTGGGGTTTGAACCCAGGGCTTCACACATGCCAGGCAAGTAGTCTACCACTGGGCTACAACTCTACCCCTTAGTTACTAGATTTAAATAACAGCTAAAGTGTTGTTTTTGTCATTGCTTAACTGGAATTTAGTTGGAATCCTGACTTTCAATATAAGTAGAGGAAATGTGATATTAAATTAGTCTAAAAGAGGGTTGGGGTTGTGGCTCAGTGGTATAGAGCTCGTCTCACATGCACCGGGCCCTAGGTTCAATCCTCAGCACCACATAAAAAATAAATGAATGAAATAAAGGTATTGTGTCCAACTATAAAAAAATAGTTTGTGTTACATGAGACATAATCTCATGTAGTGCAAATTAAAAAAAAAAAAATTAGTCTAAAGGAAAGGAAACCTGTTGAATGGTGCTCCAGTTTTCCTGCACAGCATATTGTGCTATACACCTAGCTAACAAACAGAAACACCGTGACCTCAGTAGTAAGCCCAAACATTACCCTTCCCTATGCCAGGGCTTTGAAAGGCCTTTGCTTGAATGTTATGAAAAAGATCCTACCCCCTTCCCACAGACTCTCTGTCTGACCTTGCAGACAGGGATCCACTTTGCCTTTTTTTCGCCATCTTCATGGAAACAGAGCTTGGCATCTTTCTCTTTAATTTTCAATCAGTCCTATAAAAATTCATTCCAATTAATGCAGCAATATTCTCTTCTCTGTCATTCTGAATGCTGACTAAACAAAACGGAATGCTTTCACCAGTCATTTTTGATAGGAAGGATTCTGTTCTGGGCCCCCATCATCAAGGTGAACCTGGCCATGCAATTACCTGCTTTGATGACAAGCCTGGGGCTGAGCTGGGTCAGGGATTTGAGTACCCGCCTGCTGTCACATAACATCAGGCAGTAATCCTTTTTAGACTTGCTGGCATGGATTTCCCTCCAAGTTGACTTGGCATAATTATGTTTTTTCAAACCATAATGTATTGGAGCTATTTAAACTCTGGGGCTTATATAAACTGGATGAAATAAAATACTAATAATATTGAGAAGAATATTTGAAAAACCCATTTTTTAGGAGAGTTTTATCTCTTGTTTTATTCTTTGCAATTAATTTATAATACAAAAGACCTCCACCATTTGAACAATACTAATGGATTTTGCTCCAACAGTTTTCAGCATAAACCTTCCTTTGTGAGAACTGGTAAATGGTACATCACATTATAGAAATCAGGAATATCAATGAACAAGAATTACTTTCTTCTTATTTTTAGTGGAATTTTAATTTTAGTAAAAGAAAATTCTTCCAAAGAATTTGGAAGTTTATACCAAAATCAACAAAATTGCCCCTTCGTTGTCAATAATTGGTGCTCAGCAGCTCTGCCAAAGCAAGACCTAAAACAGGATAGGCATATCTACAACAGGATTTTGCCTTCAAAAATTGGATTCTGCTGGGCATGGTGGCACACACACGTAATCGAAGTGGCTTGGGAGGGTGGGCCAGGAGGAGGATCGCAAGTTCAAGGCCAACCTCAGCATCTTAGAAGGCCCTCAGTAACTTAGTGAGACCATGTCTCAAAATAAAATTAAAAAGGGTGGGGGATTCAATCCCTGGAACAAATAAAATGGGGGGGGTACTAGGGATGTGGTTTAGTGGCAAAGCACCCTTGGGTGCAAACCCTAGTACTAAAAAAAAAATGCATTTTAACTCTTACTTGAATAACTCCACCTGAAGAACTTCTAACCTTGAAATATATAAACAGAAACTTATTGATATATAGGGAAAGTTCAATAAATCCATAGTTATAGTAGGAGATTTTAACACAATTTTCTTTAAAATGGAAAGATCAATTGATATGAACATTCAGGAGAGAATCCAAAATAGCTCAGCATATTAAGTACCCAGAAAATTTTCCTACCTATGGAGAAATAATGAACAGATTACAAATGCCAAGATGATGCAGTTGTTGAAATGTTAAGGATGTTAAAGTAGCTATAAAATGCTATAATAAGCCAGACACAGTGGCAAATGCCTGTAATACCAGCAACTTGGGAGGCTGATAAAGGAGGATTGAAGTTTGAGACCAGTTTCAGCAATGTAGTGTGAGACCCCGTCTCAAAATAATAATAAAAAAAGCTGGGAATTTAACTCAGTGGCAGAGTGTCCCTGGGTTCAATCCCTAGTGTGCCCCCCCCTCCCTTGAAATGCTAAAAAACAAATAAGGGCAAAATTTTTTTGAAGTAAATGGAAAGACAAACTCATCAAAGAAATAAAATATATAAAGAAGAAACAAATTTTAGATCTGAACAGTGTAACTAAAATAAAAACTCACTGCATGATTTCAAAAATAGAACAGAACTGACAAAGGAAAGAATCAGTGATCTTAAAAATAGATAGGAATAATCCAATGTGAGCAAAAGAGAAAATATTTTTTTAAGTGAGCAGGGCCTGGGCTGAGGTTGTGGCTCAGTGGTAGAGCATTTGCTTAGCACGTATAAGGCACTGGGTTCAATCCTCAGCATCACATAAAAATAAATAACAAAATAAAGGAATTTAAAAAATGAGCAGGTCTTTAGGAACAGGAGGAAGAATACAGGGTAGAAAATATTGAAGAAACAGTAACTGAAAACTTTTCCAATTTGGTAAAAGATATAAATTTAGAGATTATAGAAGTTCAGAGAACCTCTAGAACTACTCATAAAATTTAAAAATGATAAATTAAACTGTATTAAAGTTAAAAGCATTGGTTACGAATAAGACATTGTTAAGAAAATAAAAGTTTGATGCAAATTTCACCCCTATATCTCAACTACTTGGGAGGTGATGGCAGAAAGATCACAAGTTTGAGGCTGGCTTCAGCAGCTTAGTGAGACCCTGTTTCAAAATAAAAAGAGGGCTTGGAATGTAGCTCAGTGGTAGAGTGCCCTAGGGGTCAATATCCAGTACCAAAAATAAGAAATAAAACTAAAAAAGACAAGTTACAGCTTAGAAAATATTTGCATGTTTTGTATCCAATAAAGAAATTGTAGCTACAATATATAAAGAACTCTCAAAACTAAATAATAAAGAAACAAACCAATTTCATAAAAAGGACAAGGATTTGGACAGAAGCTTCACAAAAGAAGATATATGTATGTCAAAATAAGCACATGAAAATATGCTCATCATCATTAGCCATTACAGAAATGTTAATTCAACCCACAGTAGGATGCTGTGACACACAAATTAAAATACATGGTTTAAATTTTAAAAAAGTTTGATCATACAAAGTATTAGTGAAAATGTAGAAGAACTAGGATTATCATATACAGTGGAACAAGTACTTTGGAAAAAAGTTTCACTGTTTTGAAAAGTTAAACATGCCTATGTTGTTTCAGCTATTCCACTCCTGGAAAAGAAAATATAAATCCATAAAAAGAGTTGTACATGAATGTTTATGGCAGTTTTCTTTGTAATAGTTATATCTATCAGCAGATGACTGAATGAACAAATAGTTATATATGGATAAAAAATTGTGGAATATTACTCAGCAATTAAAAGGAATGAGCCAAATGAACTGTTGATACACACAACAACATGGATACTTCTCAAAATAATTATGCTCAGTGAAAGAAGATAGACATGAAAGAGTAATTTCTTACTCTGGAATTCCATTTATATAAAAATGTAAAAAATATATCCATACACAGAAAATATCATCTGTTTCTTAGAAATGGTGGTGCAGGGGGTAGGGGAAGGAGGGATTTCCTAGAGGAATGTGGAAATTTTAGAAGATTATGAATGAATATGTTCACTATTAATTGAGGTGATAATTTATCATATATATATATATTATATATATATTTGTTGAATCTTACCAAATTGTACCCTTTAAAATGTGAGGTTTAGGACTGAAGATGTGGCTCAATGGTAGAGTGCTTGCTTAGCATGTTCAAGGCCCTGGGTTCAACCCCCAGTAACCCCCGCAAAAAGTATGGTTTATTGGAGGTCAATTATACTTAAAAAAGAAGGAAAATAGAAAACAAAACCCCCAAAGACTAGGACCAAATTATGAAGGATTTTAGAGAATAACTTCTCTCCCTCTGTGGCACAATTAATGTAGTTGTCCCTTGGAGATCTGTGTATGTATACAGTTCAACCATTGACTATATAATAAATTTTTTAATATGCATAATTCAATCACTTAGTCTATACATTGAGTTCTGAGGTATATTTTTAATATCCCCTTCTCAATAGGATACATTTTTAATAATACACATGAATTAAATAATCACATTCAGAAAAAAAAAAACAGGGTAAATTTTCTTTTATAGTACATTTTATATTTACTTTAACAAAAAGGTAAGACTTTTTTTTTTTTTTTTTGATACCAGGGGATTGAACCCAGGGTCCTTAACTGCTGAGCACATCCTTAGTACCAGCCACTTCTTAAAAATATTTTTTTAGTTGTAGATGGACATAATACCTTTATTTTATTTATTTTCATGTGGTGCTGAGGATCTAACCCAGGGCCTCAAATGTGTTAGGCAAGCGCTCTACCGCTGAGCCACAACCGCAGCCCCTCAGCCCTTCTTTATATTATATTCTTGCTAAGTTGCTTATGTCCTTACTTAGTTGCAGAGGCTAGCTTTGGACTCATGATCCTCCTGCCTCAGCCTCCCTGGCTGTTGGGATTACAAGTATGTGCCACTGCACCTGGCAAAATAAGGAAATTTTAAGAAAATACACTTGTAAAAGGTACAACTTAGGTAATTAGTAATATCATACAACTGATAAAATATTTTATTTTGATTTTTTAAAAAAACATTTTTAGATGTTGATGGGCCTTTATTTTATTCATTTATTTTTATGTGGTACTGAGGATTGAACCTAGTGCCTTACACATGCTAGGCAAGTACTCTACCACTGAGCCATAACCCTAGCCCTTTAGTTTGATTTTTAATGTAGTATTAAAATAAATAATAAATTGCATGTTTAAAGATATTGTTCAAATTCAGGAAGGTAATTTATTTTCCCATATAGTGAAAATTTATTATTCCCCCAAAATATACTCCCTGAATTCAATACTTTGTTTCAGTGCTTTGGACCTCAGTCTAAAGCAAGTAATTATATAGAATCACAAAACAGAAATAGCTGCAGTTGTTCTTTGTCTTTGTAACCACTGTGCCATAATCTTTAATTCAGAGTCCATTTTTTATTTATTTTACTCATGTATTTATTCATTTGCAGTGTTGGGGAGCCAACACAGGACCTCATGCATGCTAGGCAAGTACTTTAGAGCTGAACTACACCTCCAACCTATACAGTCAACTTTTTTTAAAAAAAAAATTTTTATGTGGTGCTGAGCATTGAACCCAGGACCTCACACATGCTAGGTGAGTGCTCTACTGCTGAGCCATAACCCCAGCCCCTAGAGTCAACTTTTTAAAAAAATATTTTTTAGTTGTAGTTGGACACAATACCTTTATTTCACTTATTTTTATGTGGTGCTGAGGATCGAACCTATAGTCTCGCATGTGGGAGGTGAGTGCTCTACCGCTAAGCCACAACCCCAGCCCTAGAGTAAACTTTTAAAAATGTAGATGTGTATATATTAGGCATTACCATGGGGACAAGTCTTTAAAAGAGATTTATTTAAATTAACTTTCTTGTAGAATAAAGTGATTATTAAAACACAAATACTTTAAAAATCAGCTAATTTGAACCTTGCATGTGTATTATTGAAACAATGTTAATCAGAGCAATGTTTCAATATTTAAACCAAAAGATGATTTGGGGAGGACAGGGCATTTGGAACTGTTTGGTTATAGTGTTGATAAAAATAAGATTGAGTTTTATTGGGTTTTATTATTATTATTACATTTAAATTCTCTATGGACATTGCTTTCCTTTATTGGCTCAGATGGGCAAACCACACCCCCTGCCACTGCTCCACCCCACGTTTTTTAACAAGGAAGTAGTCTAATCAGTATTTTGTTTATGGCCCCAAAACTCCATTGTTTTATCCTTGAGGACTGCTGCCAATGATTCTTGATAGCATGAACTTTTTGGTCCTTTTGAGGCCCTTCAGTTGCTTACATCATGGAGTAGAGTACAACATACCACTATGACATGGGTGTCCCAGAGGTGATTTCGTTTGTCTTTTGGAGAGGAGTGTAATTGTCATATACTACATATCAAACCCTCTTCCCATCTGGGCTCTGGAAAACTTGATTTCCACCCTATTATCAAAGCCTTTTTTCTTCTTGTCTCTGGGACAAAGTGTTGAGAAATTTGTCTTTCTCTCAATTCTCTCCCAGTCCTTATCCCCTACGGCAAGGTATAGACCAGTTGGTCTGGTCCCAAACCTTGAAGAACCCACCACTGCCCCCTGCCTTTCGCCCACAGATACACAAACACATCTCCTTTTTGCTTCTGATGGATTTTATTTCAGTTGTTAAAACTCCATGATCCCGTTGGCTTCACATTTGGTCTCTATGTGACTGCCCATTTCTCCACAGTTACCTCTGAAGTTGCTGCTGCTAATTCTAAGTCTCTGGCCCAGGCTCTGCATTTACTGGCTGCACAGGTTGTGACATGGAATGGCTGGATTCTCCAGTGTCTTTTGCTCCTGATCTGCCGGCTATTCTGCATCTTATTCATCTTGTGGAAACAGATGAATATTGTTGGTCTAACTATTCCCCTAGGCCTTCTTGAACAGGAAGGGGATGATGGAGAAGATTTTTTCCTGGGATTCCTTTGAAGGGTTTTTTTCACCTTGGCTGATTTCTCCTGCATCTGTGAGAACAACAAAATGAGTCCAATGGGTGCTGGTTTGGGGGACAAGAAGTGGATTGTGTAGGAAGAGGGGTGCTTCATGGCAGGGGGGTGCAGGCTAAGAGGGGTTTGTGCTGGGCAAGGACAGAACTGGGGTCTTACGGGGATCTGTGGGGAAGAGGAGGAATATGGGTAGGGCAACCTGACCTTGCCACTGTTTTTGGTCTTTTGTTGAGAGGAGATCTTCTTTTCCTTCTTCCCTTTGGTTTTTAGGCGTGACTGTTCTGTGCTTACAGTTGACTGTTCCATATTAGGCTTCTCTGATATGCAGGTTTCCTTAGCAATGTTTCAGCCTCCCAATGATCCACCCCAGTCCCAGTCCTTGTTATATATGTCCTCCCCTTGGTAACCAGGGGCTCCACCTTTCAGCTTTGTTTGGTAAGCAAGGAATTTCTCTGGCCAATGGTAGGCCAGGAGTGGCTTGGACATCACAAAGCACTGCTCCTGACGCTTCTGTGGGGTTGGGGGGTGGGGGGTGAGATGCTGGGGAGGCCAGGATGCTGTAGCTGGAAAAAAGGGATGTTTACTCAATACTACTTAAAGACCCATTCCAAAATGACTTGCTACTCCCTGCTCATTTCCCCATGTTCAATTCTGGTGAGTCACATGGCAAAATGAAGGTGATTGCTCTAAGACATTCCACATGGCTACCCCCCATTCATTGGTTCATTCTGTTCTCCACACTCTTTAGCATGACCCACCATTTTATATGTCTTACCAAAAAATCCCTCCAGTGTGGCCTTATTTAATTCTTAATGGAGATGTGAATCATACCACTTATCTGCAACAAATTCCTATTTTGGCCCTGTTCGGTATGTTCTGTGAGCTAAGACAGCTTCACCTTTTTAAATGATTGAGAAAAAAATGAAAGGAGAGTGTTTCATGATGTGAAAATTATGTGATATTGAAATTTCAGTGTCTATAAGTAAAGTTTTCTGAGAACAAGATAGACTCATTCATTTATGTTTTTTTAACTGCTTTCACACTATAACAGAATCGAGTAGTTGTGACAAAAACAATATGATCTGAAACACATAAAATATTTACTATCTGTACTTTTACAGAAAGTTTGCCAAATCCTGCCCTATTCTATCCCATTGACCTATTTGCCTATCCTTATGCCAATACCACACAGCTTGATTGTTTAATCTTATAACATAAAATTAAGTAGTACCGACCATCCAACTTGGCTCTTCTTTTGTAAGAACACTTTAGCTTTCTAAACCCTTCACATATGCACATGTAAATTTTAGAATCAGCTTTTCTATTAATGTTAAAGCCTGATATGATTTCATTGTGATGGTGTTGCATTTATAAGTCAAATTAGGATGGATTGAAATCTTAATATCATGACTCAATCTATAAACATTTCTTCATTTACTTGGGTCTAATTTATCTCTGCAGTGATTTTAACATTCAGTTTGTTTAAGGTTGGTATTATTTCTCCATTAAGTATTTGGTAGTTGTAATCAGTGAAGCCATCCACTCATGAAACTTTCCTTGTGAGAAAGTTTCACAATTTAAATTAATTTTGGTATTTCACTATTCAAAAATTCTGGTGTGATAGTTTTGGTAAATTTTTTGAAGACTTCTTCAATTTCATCTATATTGTCTACTTTGTTAGCATGAAATTGTACATAATATTCTATTCATATAATTTTAATGTCTGTAGCATATGTAAGTGATGCCACCTCTATAATTTCTGAAATTAGTACCTTGTGTTTTGAGTCTTTTTTTCATAATTACTTTTAGCTAGGCTTTTATGAATTTTATTAATCTTTTGAAAAAAATGGGGCTTTCTTGATTTTTTTCTGTTATTGGTTTGTCTTTTTCTTTTCATTTCTTTATTATTTTATATTTTCCTACTTAATATGGAATTAACTTGATCTTAATTGTATAATTCTTTAAAGTAGAATCTTATTCACTTTAAACCTTTATTGTTTTCTAATGTAAAAATAAAGCTATTAATTTCCCACTCAGGACTGCTTTACCTACATCTCACAAATTTGATAATTTTTTTAATATACTTTGACTTATCTTTTAATTTCACATGTGATTTGTTTTGTAACCATGAACTATTTAGAAGAATGTTTCTAATATTCTTGGGGGAAATATTGGAGGATCTTCTAGGTACACTTTTGTTTTTGATTTCTAATTTAATCCTTTGTGGTCAGATAATATATTTCATAATTTAAATATTTTAAAATATATTGAAACTTGTTTTATTGTCCAGAATTTGGTCTAGCTTAATCTAGGTCCAAATTGCTTCATGGTAATTTTCAAATATTATACATCCTTACTCATTTTTTATCTATTTGATTTATCAAATATTAGTAGACAATAATTGGAATCTCCAACTATGATTTATAACTTGTCTGTTTTTCTTTTTGTTTTATAAAATTTTGCTTAATGTATTTTGTTGTTCTGTTATTTCTTGCATACTGATTCAGGATTGTTTTATATTTTTGTTGCATTAACTAACCTTTGATCATTATGTAATGATTCACTCCTTATATTGAAGTCTATTTAATGAAGTGTAGCCACAACAGCTTTATTGTATATCTTATCCCACCCTTTCACTTTGAACCCAGCTGAGTTTTTGTATTTCAAGTATACTTCTTATTAAGAACATATAATTGGATATTGATTTATTTTATCAAGTTCATCAACCTCTGTCTTTTGTTGGAGTGTTTGATGCATTTATATTTAATGAAATTATTGGTATGGCAGTTTGAGCCTACCCTGTTTCTATTTGTTCCCTCTGTTATTTGTTATATTATTCCTTTTTGGTCTTCTTCTGGGTTGAATGTTTTTTTGTATTTCATTCTGTTTTCTCTACTGGCATTTTAGTAACAGCTTTTTTATAGTAGTACCACTTTTCAGTTGTAGGGCTTACACTATACACCTTTAAATTATTACATTTTACACAGAAATAATAATATGCCATTCAATGTATAATAACATTACACCTATACCCCCTCTTGCCTTCAGCACCATCATTTTTACATAGTTTACTTTTACTGAAAATTTAACACCCAAAACACATTGTTGTCATCTTATGCTTTGAGCACACATTGCCTTTAGAAATTTTTAGTGAAAGAAAATTAGCATTTTATGTTTACTACCTACTTAGCATTTCCAATGCTGCTTGTTCCTTACCTCATGTCTGAACTTCCATTTTATTTCAGCCGGCTCCATCCTAGCATTTTCATGGTAGCATATTTTCTCGGTTTTTGTCTTTCTGAAAAAGTTTTTGTTTCATCTACTTTTGCAAGATGTAGCTATTAGACACGGAGTTCTATGTCAACCAATGTTTTTAAAATTTCAGCACTTAACAATGATATTCTGTGATTTTCAGGACTCTATGTTGTCAGGAATTCTTATTGGAATCTTAGTGTGGTTTTCTTTTGAGATTTCACTAAGATTCCAAGATCTGTGAACTGCTGGTTTTGACCAAACTTTAGATATTTTTTTCTGACTTGTTCTCTTTGCTTCTCTTTTGCAATTATGATTATGTGTACCTTAGCGTGTTTAATTTTAGATTCTTTAATTTTGTGACAAAATATTCAAACTTCTTAATTTTTTTCAATATTTTTTTCTCTCAGCTTCATTTAGAGGATTTTCACTGACCTATTTTCAAGTTCACTGGTTTTTATTTTTGTTCTATTCCAATATGCTATTTATATCTTCCAATAATTTTAAATCAAAAACTGCATTTCAGTTTTAGGACTTCTATTTGGTTATTTTTATAGCTTCTATAATCTCTCCCAAACTTCCCTACTTTTCAATAATTATGTACATATTTTCCTGTATACATGTTTTTTATTGAGGTAAAATTCACAGAATGTAGAATTACCTATTTTTTATATGTTGATGGATGTTTATTTTATTTATTTACTTATATGTGGTGCTGAGAATTGAACTCAGTGCCTCACATATGCTAGGCAAATGTTCTACCATTGAGCCACAACCCCCAGCCGCAGAATTACCTATTTTAAAGTGTATAGTTCACTGGCATTTAGTACACTCACAATGTTTGAAACCATCTCCTCTATTTAGTACCAAAATATTTTCATCATTAAATAGAAACCTATACACAGTCATTTCCCATTCCTTCCTCCCTGAACACCAATAAATAAATTATTTCTGTCTCGATGGATTTGCTTATTCTAGATTTTTCATATAAATGGAATCATCTAATATATGAAGTATAGCTTCTTTGACTTAATTTAATATTTTCAAGGTGCATATATTTTGTATCATGTGTCAGGATTGTCTTCCTTTTTATGTCCATGTAATATTCTATTATATTAATATACCACTTGTCATTTAACCATCTGTGAGTTGATGGAAATTTTAGTTCTTTCTAGCTTTTGATTATGCTATATATGGTGTTGCTATGAATATTTATATGCAAGTTTTTGAATATGTTTCAAATTATTTTTGTATATGCATAGGAGTGAAATTGTGGGGCCACTTGGTGACCCTATGTTTAACTTTATGAGGACCTACCATACTGTTTTCCAGAGAAAATGGTACCATTTTCTATGCCTAGCACACACAGTGAAGTCACTCTTTACATTTGACATTTGCACCAGCAATTTATGAAGGTTCCAATTTTTTTCCATCAATACTTGTTATAGTCTTTTTTATAAAAGGCATCCTAGTGGATATGAAAAGACATCTTATGATCCCGATTTTCATTTATCTAATGGTAAATGACTAATGACTAATGATGTTGAATATCTCACATACTTGTTAGCTATTTGTATATCTTATTTGAAAAAAATGACTATTAAAGTCTTTTGCCTATTTTTTTATATTCACTCCCATTTTTAGTTTGCCTTTTTACTTGCTTAATAGTGATCTTGGACATATAAAATATTAATTTTGATAAAGTTCAACTTATCTGTTTTTTGTTGTTGTTCATACTTTTAATATCATATGTAAAAATTCATTGCAAATTCAGTATCATGAATATTTACTTGTGTATTCTCCTTATAGATGTTTTGGTTTTACCCATATAGGATCATTGATCTACTTTGAGTTAGTTTTTAAGTATGATGTGAAGCAGGATTTTGGCTGTGTCATTAATTTACTTGCTCAAAATAAGTTGGCAGTTGCCTGTGGTTTCTTGGGAGGGAGGAAGGAAGGAAAGAAGGAACTCTTGGGAACTACCATAAGCTCTGTCTTCTACCTACTCATTACTTTCCTGGGTCCGTCCATCTGTCCTTCTTTCCTCCCTTCCTTCCCTCCTTCATGCTGGGGATCCAACCGAGGTCCTTACTCATGCTTGGCAAGCTTTCTATCACCAAGTTATACCCCTTAATCACTATTCCAAATGCCTTAGCTTTACATTTGACATCCTTAGCCACATGACATCAACCTACTTTTTCAAGTATACCTCCTGCCTTTTGTTTGATTAGATCCTTCCAGCCAAGCAGATTTGTTCACTGTCCATGCCAGCCTCAACCTTAGTACCCCATCAGCTCTTTGTTTTGTAAGTATGTTCTGTCTCATTTACTACTGTACCTCCAGCATCTAGCATGATGCCTAGCACACACAGTGAAGTCACTCTTTACACGTGAGAGCAGGTCCTAAAGTCAGGAGGTAAGATGTAAATCATGTGGTCAAAATTATGTTGGAGAATGTCTGGGGAAGGAGCACATTGGAGAATGACATCCTTTGCTTGGGAAGTCCAGTTCTGCTAGCTTTTTCTGCAGTATGAGAGCAGATGACTGTGTTGTTCTTTTTTTATTTTTTTTAATCCCCAGAATAAGTAATTGACTTGCTCTTGTAATTGGCCATACTATATGAACTGTGTGTGTGTGTGTGTGTGTGTGTGTAAATCTTTAAATAAAATAATGCATTCTGCAAAGTGGTGTTTGTACTAGGATACACAAGTACAGATTTACGCCTCTCATCTCACACTCAATCCAGGGTGCATATTAACTGAGTGTAATGGTTGGAGGACTTGCCTGTGCTATTTAAAATAATTTTCTCCTAGTGTATATAGCTGAATTAATGTAAGGAAATATGCCTGTGAATGCCAATGTCATAGACACTCAAAAAGTTTCTTTGCATGAGTGACTTAATTAATTAATGCTTGTTCTCTCTACTTGAACATCTTCCTTTTGTCTCTGCCTATCAAAACCCTATACATTTTTCACAGCAGAGTTGATGACCCACTTATTCCCCCAGCAGACTAATTATTTCATTTATTATGTGTCTACTCTGCAGCAGACAATGGAAAACACCTTATATGCATTTCCCTTCTTTAATCCTCACAGCAACCCTGAGATACGAGTAATAAATGTTTCTCCCATTTTAAGGATGAGAACACTGAGATTTAGAGGTTAATTATTTGGGCCTAAGTAGTTGTCATCTACCTTGTTCACTACTGTCTCTCTAGTGCCAAGAGTGTGTATGACATATGATACATGCTCAACATATATCTGTTGACTGGCTAGAATGGCCATCAGATACCAAGCCCTTTGTGCTTAGTCCCTCTCCTAGGGCTTTTTGACCTATTTTAACTCATGGCCACAGAGATGCTTTCTTGCTCCATCACCTACATTTTAGCTCCAGCCAATCGTATATTAATAGAGCTTTATTTGCTTTACATTTTTGTTATAAAACTGCAGGTATCTCAAGTTTTTCCTTAAATTACACCTGTTCCTGGAGAGTCTGATATGCTTCTCCACTCCTCCCCTTCTCATTTCTTCTTCTCATCTCCTGTAAGATGTAGGGTCTGAGTCATTCATGTGGTACTTTAGATGTTGCTTCTTGTTGCAGTACTTAGATACATATCTCCCATCTTCTCTTAGGTGCTGACTGACCAGTATCAGTTTCTGAAGCATTCATTAATGGACCCTAGTCTTTGTTTACTGAATTTCACTTTTTTAAATAGTTGTCTTCTTTTTATATAGCTTTATTTTGTTTATTTATTTATTTATTTGTATATGGTGCTGAGGATTGAACCCAGGGCCTCATGCTTGCTAGGCAAGCACTCTACCACTGAGCCATATCCCAGCCCAACCCTAGTCTTTTTTTAAAAATTAATTAATTTTTAAATTAATTAATTAATTTATTGGTTTCCCTCACATTTGTGTCCTATTACTTATACTGACAGGAACTGGTCAAAGGGTGACCATGCCTAAGTCTGTCTACTCAGGTGATATAATGGTTTGGATATGAGGTGTCTTCTAAAAGCTCCTGTATTAATGTAGAAACGTTTGGAGGTGAAACAATTGGACTGCAAGAGCTATAATCTAATCAATCCATCCTAGTTTGAATGGACTGACTGGGTGGTAACTGTCTGCAGGTGGGGTGTGGCTAGAGGAGTTGGGTCACTGGGAGTCTGACCTGGAAGGGTACATCTTCCTTGTGAACTCTTTCCCCCTTGCCTCTCTCTACTTTCTAGTTGTCATGACCTGAGCAGCTTCCTCTGCCACATATGTCTACCTCATCTTCAGCCCAGAGCAATGTACTGGTCGGTTATGGACTAAGAACTCGAAAATGTGAGCCCCAAATAAACTTTCTCTCCTTTAAGTTGTTCTGGTTGGGTATTTTGGCTACAATGTCAAAAAGCTGACTAGCCCAGGTAGGGCCATTTACTTTGGCAACTGACAATTTCTGAAATATTGGAGATTTACAAAACGTATTTTACTGCTGACTAAATATGCAAAACAGAAAATACACAGGTAACTTCCTAAACATTGCTGTGATCTACTTAGATCTTCAGATTATTAACAATATAGGCATCTCTGCCCCATGGCTTCATGGAACCCTTAGATCATTCTGAACTTCTGGACTAGGAATGTGTTATTCTAACTATTGTTTACTGTGACCTATAAGAGCAAAAGAATAGGAAACCTGGCCTTGTATTCTATAAACAATTGTTATCATTTATTGAGTGCTAGGCATAAGAATCACCTGATGGAGCTTTTAAAACATGTATTTTTTTGCCTCATCTCTGAAAATCTGATTCCATAGGTCTTTTAAAGAAGTTTCCCAGGGGATTGGAATGCTCAGGTTCTGTGGAACATCCTTTGAAAACAACCGTCTATAGCATAAACCTGAGCATGGCAACTGAGCATGACCATAAGGTGAGTGATCCGATCCCTACTTATTAGAATGTTCCTATGACTGTTTCATTCCCCATTTTTAAATGAAAAAAAATTACTGATACATGATTGTACATATTTATGGAATACAATGTGCTACTTCAATATAGCTATGTATTATGCAATGATCAAATTGGTAATTAGCAAATGAGATTATTTTCTTAATATTCATATTGTTCATTGTAATATATGGAAATATTATGACTTTTCTATGTTGATGTTATAGCCTATAATTTACTGAACTTACTAATCATAATATTTTTAGTGAATTTCCTAATTTTTAATATACAACATCATGGCATTTTTTCAATAGAGTTTTCCTTCTTCCTTCCCCATCTGGATGCTTTTTTATTTCTTTTTCTTACATAACTGCATTGACTAGATCCTCTCTTCATGATCAATGGAAGCAATGAGAGAGACATGCTTGTCTTGTTTTTGATCTTAAGGGGAAAAACATCCAGTCTTTACCATTGGTTTTGATATTAGTTATGCACTTTTTTGGTGTGTCTCTGTCAGATTGAGTAAATTTCCTTCTATTCCTAGAATACTGAGTATTTTTATTATAAAGGGGTGTTAGATTTTGGCAAATGTTTTTATGTGTCTATTGAGATGATAATGTAGGTTTTTCCCTATATTCTATCAGTTTGATGCATTATATTGATTTTACATGTTAAACCACCTTTGTGTTCTTGGGATAAATCTCATAGTGTACAATTCTTTTTATATGTGGCTGGAGTTAATTTGATAGTATTTGGGGGGATATTGGCATGTATTTTCCTAAGGATTTTTGGTTTATGGTTTTCTTGTGATGCCTTTGTTGAATTTGTAACTTAATGGTTCTCTATCTGGGTAGTATTGGCCCCATAGACTAAGTTGTGAAATGTTCATTAGCTTGGTGGCCCTGTAGCCTTGTTGGTTGTCTCCTCCCATCATACAATCCACACAGTATCAGCTAATTGGAAAGAGGGTAGACCAGCACCCAGTATTCTTGTCCTGCTGTGTCTGGGTTAGAGCGTCTGCCCTACAAGTGCAAGCTGGGTAGAGAAGGGACCCCAGAAACTCTCAGCTGTACTTGTCTAAAAGCTTCTGAAACACAGAGGTGGGGTCTACTCCTCCCAAGAAGAAACCAAACCCTTGACTGGGAGCTGAGAGGTGAGGAGTCCCTGTCTTCCTGACTGTATCTGCCTTGAATAGAGCTCTCATTCAGTGTACTTTCTCCCTGGATGGAATTGTGGTTGGAGGGAAAAGGCAGAGCAGGTCATGGCTGAGAAGGACTTTCTTTAATGTATATTTCTCCACTTGTATGCCCTTAGGACAATTTTCAAAAACTTTAAATAATTCTTTTTATAGTTTCTCCAGATAAAGGGTTGTTTGTTAGGGAGTGAGTCAGCTGCCCTCTTCACTCAGCCATTCTAGAAATCTTACATAAGTTTTTAACCTCTGTCTCGCTAGCAGATTGCTGACTTTGATGAAACAGCAGCTATGTTATCAGTTGCCCTATGGAAGAGCCCAGTGGGTCAAGGAAATGAGGATAGCTCTTACAGAAACAGAGTGACAAGAACAAGTCTAACAGGCAGCAAGAACTGAATTCTACCAGTACCTTTTGAGCTTAGAAATGAATCTTTCCCCAGTTGTGCCTCAAGATGAAACCACAACCCCAGCTGATACCTTGATGATAACCTTTGTGAGGTCCTGAAACAGAGGACCTATCAAGGCTGGGCATAATTTCCTGACCCACAGAACTTGTGAGATAGTAAATGTGTATGCTGTTTTACACCAGTAAGTTTATGGTAATTTGCTATGCAGTGATAAATAACTAATATGATTGCGTAAAATAAAATACATAGAATTACAAATCATATTGAAATACACTCATCATAATATTTAAAAACATTTTTAAAAGTTTGTGATATAATAAATATGTATGCTTCTTAATTATTGCATTAAAAAACAGATCTAGCAATGAATCTACTATTTGCCATTATTTAAAAGTAGTGACAAAGCCAGGTGCAAAGATGCACAGCCTTATTCCCAGTGACTCAGGAGGTTGAGGCAGGAGAATCACAAGTTGGAAGCCAACTTCAGCAACTTTATGAGACCTTGTCTCAAAATAACAAATAAAAAGGGATGGGGGTGTAGCTCAGTGGTAGAGCACCCCTGGGTTCAATCCCCAGTACTGCAAAAATAAATAAATGGAAAAAATTAAAAACTAAAAGCAGTAGTGAGTGTGTGTGTGTGTGTGTGTGTGTGTATATATATATATATATTTATTTATTTATTTCAAGGTATCTGCAGCAACAGTAATGTGAAATGAAAATATCTGAAATTGCTTCTGGTGACAAGGTTGCAATTATTGTTAATACTACTATGGTTTGTTGCCTGTATTTATATGTGAAAAATGCTATTTTTTTAGAATTTAGTAGAAATAAAGTTCCAGATTTTTTTCTCCTCTCTTAAATTACACAGGTTCTTGCATTCTGTCCATAAAATCCCCAAGTTCTTGGGTTGGGGGTGTGCTTAGTGCTAGAGCACATGCTTAGCATGCATGAGGCCCTGGGTTCCATGCCTATCAACACCTCCCACACACACACACACACACATTTAAGGTTAAACACCCCTTTTACACCTTTTCCTAATATGAGAGATCTCTTACCTAAACTATGTTCTTGAGGGTAATATACCAATTAATTGAAATTAATTATAAAAAATTAATCTCAAAATTTAAATATATATATATATATATATATATATATATATTCCTTGATCTAAAAATTCTGTTTCTAGATATTCATCCTAAAGTTGCATAAAGATATATGTAGAAAGATATCCATTACTATCAACAGTTGGTAGTGCTAACAACTCAATATACATTAATAGAACTCTCATTGCATAAATTTCTGTATTCCATGTAACAGTAATAACAAAGAATTGTATATACTGCTATTAAATTATTTCCAGAATATATTAAGCAGAAAAGTGAGGATAAAAATAGTATGTATGGCATGCTTCCATTTAATTACACATACACATTTTCTGGACGTTGATGCAAGATTATGCTAATACTAGGTAACATGGAGAATGCAAATGAAGATCTCAGGGTCTGAAATTGGAAGGGCACATAATGTTCATTGGAGAACTGTAGTTCCCAAACTGTGTGTCAAGTTACTTTATGGTTCTGGGGAAATTCAAATTTTAAGGCAAGCTTTGTGATAGAAATCTGTTGGCCACCGGGAATTACTAAGTTGTAGTGATTCATAGTTTCACCATGACATCATCATGATACATTCCTTTCAGTGATGTAGTATCTTTGCAAAGATGGATGGCAGTTACTATGATAAACTAACAAATGATCTTGTTGGGTCATTTAAATGACACCCCATTATAAGTCAATTTGTCTTCACCCTGAGCTGACTGAAGAGATCCTGCCAGCTCAGGCAGGCAAAAGATCCAGGAGATATTTACATTACCAAACAGGGAAAAAATACCCAAAAGACCAAGATAACACTATTATAAAATTTATGTTTTAGAAAATCATGATTATAGTAGACATTGTTCATAGCAGGTTTTAACTTTAAAAGATGCTCAGATTTTGGTAACAGAATATAAAGGTTGAGGGATAATAGTCAACCCTGGCTTTCTGGTTCAGCCCCTTTGAAAGTGCCATTATTAGACTGGTTAGGTTTATTACTCTGTCCTTGGGCAGGGCACTTCCTCTAAGTATACTGAAGCTAACTATAGAAACCATGGCTTGTGAACTGGCTCCTTTCTTCTCTTGAGAATTAGGTGAGAGTCTTGGTTCTGGGAACTTGATGGAGGTTACATATTAAGTTTGTGTCTATGATCAGTGTCCTGTCCACTCCTCATCATGTCAGCGACACACAAAGGACTGAAGGTCCATGCTTTGGCTAACTTTAGACTTAGGATGGTGAGCAGTCCTGGTCTTAAGGGTCTAATTGTGAGACTAATCTGACCCTCAGTGTCCTCACTTGTCTGATGGATATGGGAATGTTTACTTCCATCTATAGGAGATTGTAAAGATTGAGAAATGTGGGTAAAACACAGCACCTGCTCAGTGTCAACTTTCGGAGCTTGATCTCTGGAGTGCGCAGAGCAAGGCTCTGAATCTAGTCCTAGTGCTCCCTACATGAGTGACTTTAAGCTAGTTAATTATGCCCTCTGAACCTCGGTTTCCTCATCTGCATTACAGAGACAGATTACAAAGAGATCAAACATGTAAAGCTGTGAGTATAGTGCTCCACTTGGAAGCACTATCTAAATAATCTCCTTTAGATAGTATGACATGATCCTTAATGTGGGGGTACTAAGAAATTTGATGTCAGTTCCCTGCCTGGAATGATCCTATTTGTAAAATGGCAAAAGTGTACCATCAGTGTACCATGTGTGTGCAGTGTCCTCTTCTTCCCTCTCCTGCCATTTTCCTGATCCTGTTCAGATACTTCCTTCACAGTCACCTAGGTGTAAGTGACCAACAGCATAAAATATTACTGCTTTCTCTGGGACTTATATTTTCCAAGGGACCCAAACCCAAAACTGGAAGAAAGAAATCCTAATGATACAAATCCCAGCTCTGATTTAGGGCAAAGTCTCTCAGTTTCAGCACTCTTGACATTTTGGGGTTTGACAATTGTTGTAGGGGACATTTCCTTTGTATTGTAGGATGCTTATCAGCCTCTCTGACATCAACTCACTAGATGCAACTCACTAATAGTGCAACAACTCCCTCTCCAGTTAACATAGTCAAAAATGTGTAAATGTCACCAAATACCCCTTGGGGAGAAAAGTCACCCACAGATAAAACAGTTAAGAACCACAAGTTTAGAAGATTTTGTGGGGAAGTGAAGACTGCTAGGATATCGTTTCTTTTTTTTTTAACTGGGGATGGAACCCAGGAGGTTCTACACCTGAGCTATACATCCAGCCCTTTTTAAAAAAATTTGAGACAGGATGTCACTAAGTTACTAAGGCTGGCCTCAAATTTGCAATCCTCCTGCCTCTTGTCTCTGGTATTATAGGTCTGTGCCACTGCAACTCACAGCTTTCTAGGATATCTTAAAGTCAGAACAGGACTGTAAGTGGGAATGCCTTCAGGAACCAGGCAAAGGTAGAAAAGCAGAAGCCATAGAAGTGCAATACAATAAGGACTGGTGAGGCTTCGGCAAACTGAGAAAATAACAGCCTATGTGAAGCCATTCATACTCAACACTTAACAAAGGGTCTATGACTCAAACAACACATTTCTGAGAACTGAAATGGGATGACACTTTGAAGCCCAGATGTCCCATAGAATGGTTCAACTGTGGTACCTGGTCCCCTCATTTGGGCCATTGGTTGCCATGCCCCAATTTCTGCTCTTTTCCACCGGTCCCTGTCCTATCTTCAAAATAAGTATGTCTACAAAGAATCAAAATATACAATGTCATCCTAAAATATAAAATTAATTTTAAATTCCACAAACTTTTCAAATATATGTGCATTATTAAAATGAAAAAAAAAAAACACCACTGTGCAGCAATTTAAAACTGTGTGTGGGACAATAACTTGTAAGAACAGTGAAAGCAGAGGAAAAAAAAAAAGACCAGAAAAACAGATCAAAATGCTAATAGTGCCAGGCGCTGTGGCACATGCCTGTAATCCCAGAGGCTCCAGTGGCTGAGGCAGGAGGATTCAAAGTTCAAAGCCAGCCTGGGCAACTTAGCAAGGCGCTAAGCAACTTAGTGAAATCTTTTTCTAAATAAAATATTTTAAAAGGGATGGGGATGTGGCTCACTGGTTAAGTACCTCTGGGTTCAATTCCTGGTATCAAAAAAATAAAAATGCTAATAGGGATTGTGTTGGGATATTTTTCCTATTTTTGCTTTTCCCATATTATTAAAAAAAGAAAAGTTTATGTCGCAGTGTAAAAGTCTACACTAGAAAGGGGAACTCAATACCATCCTGTACTTGTCCAGCTGGGGAAGGTGTCATAAAATCAAATGATAAAAACACTCAGGCTGAGCTAGCCCTCCCCATCCCTGCACTGTTGGAGGCTTCAAGTCTGATGAATAACAAGAGAACCTGGAGTTCCCCGCGTGTGGTTATTAACATTAATAATAATTGGAACACTAATCTCTGCCCACTGCGTTCTGTTCTCCGGTTGCTTTCTGCTGCTTTTTAATGACGCGCTTTTGCTTTTTCCCATGTACTCCACATTATACACATGCTGTACCGCTCTCCCTTCCCTCGATTTATGCATGTCTCTAGCAGATGGTTGGGCCAGTCCACCTCCGGTGCTTGTTTAGCATAACAGAGAGCTCAACAACTGGGGCCCACTCACAAGGTTCAGCTTGCATTTCTGGATCCTGGTGGGGTAAACACCCGGGGTTAAGGCCAGAGCTTGCCATGTCTGACCTACCTTCCCAGCAGCTTGGGATGGTCTTTTCCTATTTGCTTTTCAGAGACTGTTTTCCTTTCATTCCACCCTTCCCCCATTCCTTTTCCTTGGTCTTCCTAGACTTCTCTAAAGCTTTCCATGGTGGTGGTGCGGACAAGAAATTCTCAAGAAAAAGAAGGCCAAAAAAAAAAAAAAAAAAAAAAGCCACAGTGAAAATCCAAAATTGAGAGTCTCTGCCTAACCTGTTTTGAGGGGCTGCACATTGATGTGGGCTGGGAAGAGTGTACGTCATTCACCCATCAGTTTTCCCTCTCTGGAGAGAGAGGGGCCGCACCACCAGCCTGTCTACTCAGGATGGTAGGGATTGTAAGCACTTGAAGATATGAGCAATTAAAGAAATCCGAATGGACCTCAGATAACATGCTTGCAAGTCTCTTGAAGCCCACGGAGTAGTTCAAGTCCCCTCCTGGGTGCCTGGCTTTCCTGCGGCTTCAATTCAGAGCTCCACAGTCTCCCCATGCTCTTAGCACGTTGATTTTCAACTCCCGCGGTTCTCAGGAGTACTTATGGATGCTTACTATGGCCAAACAAGCTGCATTTTTTCCCATCTGATCTGGGTCCTCAGATCTTCTAGGCTTTTAGGTATGAAGAAAAAAAAAAGTCTTGTGATAAAGCCATCTAAGGAGTTAAAGGGTTGTTATTGTTCTAGGGTGCTCCAAGCTTTGCCTTAACGACTTAAGATGACACAGCTGGAGGTGAGAGAGCTCTAACTGCCAGGCTGAAGTTTACTGTAATATGTTATTTCCATGTGTCTGGAAAAAATTGATTTCTAATTCATAAAATATATCCCCCAATGCCAGTCATTACGGACTTTCCAGTTGCAGCCTGAAAGTACTCAGCCACGTATTCACAGAAGGCAGAAAAGGGGGGTTGCTTTCTTCCCACTCCAGGTGAAGAAGGAAAAAATGGAACTTTGTGGAGAGGAAGCCAAGAAAACAGTTGGGGTGGTGTGATTGGTGGGGGAGGAGCCTAGATAAATGGTGGTCTCCATATATTTTCAGGACGGCTCTTTTCTCTCCAGCGCTGGAGGAAAATCAATATCTTGTTTTCAGATGGGTAAATGGAGTCGTCTCTTTAAAGTGCCCCGGTCAGTTCACCACACGTCGGGCAGCTGCTGCTTTCCAGGCTGCCCCGCGATTCCCAGGCTAGGAGGATTGACAAGGCGATGATAAACTAACGTGCCCCCTCAGCTCTGGGTGTGCGCCATTGTTCCCGCAGCTGAGACCCTCTGCTGCTATTTGCTTTCTCCCACATACATTATTCAACAGCCCAGGAAAAGGCCAAGAACCTCTTTCATTCAGGAATTCTGTATTAAAATAATCAATTTCAAACTGAAGCCGGGAAGGCCAGCTTGCTACAGGGAGAGCCTATTAATAAGCCACCAGTCTTTTCCATTTGCATTGAACTCATGCTGTATTGTGGTAATATGGGATTATTTTTTTTTTCAGTTTCCTCCAAGAAACTAAACATCACATCGGTTCTCCTGCCCTTTTATAAATAGCATGTAGAAGAGCTTCTTCGTTTGATCCCACCATTAATAGAACACTAGAGGCCATATTTGTGCCTGCTACTCTGCACTGACCAATTCGGATTTTGAAAGTACTTTAAAAAAGCCATTAACTCTCCATGAAATGTAGCAGGAAGAAAAGTTTTCAAGTGTTTTGTTTTCTATTCATTGGCATTACATTTCTTTTCTTGCCTCTCCTGCCCCCTGCCTCAACCATTCCCCCACGTGCACTCTCACACACAGACATGCATGCACGCACGCACACAGAAATTGTGATGTTTAAATGTTCAACTAAAAAATTAGAAAGCTTCCACATATGAATAAGAATAAGTTTTAAGTGCCTCTCAGCAGTACTGTGGTATGCTCATTCACGTGAGTGTGGTTTTCCTACTTGGTTAGTGAAGGGTTAATCGGAAACACCCTTTTTTGTTGCTGCCTTATTGTCAGAATTCTTTCTGAGCTCACATCAGTCCATTTTCATGCCTTTAGACAATCAATGACCAAAAAAATAACTATTAATAGTCACTCTTCTCTAATCAATTCAGCAAACATTTATTGAACACCAACTGTGTACACAGGAAATCTCTAGGGCTTTAACTTGGGGTATCACAGGGAATCAGTAATGATTCCTCAAATGTCCTGGGAAACATAGATTTTTAATAGGGTTGCCAGATTTAGCAAATAAAATTATAAAGAGTTCACTTAAATTTCGATTTTTAGAGAAAAGAAACAATTGCTTAGTTTAAGTTGTTCCCTGCAATATTTGGGACATACTTACAACATTATTTATCTGAAATTCAAAGTTAACAGGGGGCCCTATAATATATCTAGAAAGTCTAGTTTTAAAAGGAGATTGGCCAAATTATATTGTTATATTGTGTGCATGTATGAATATGTAATAACAAATGCTATCATTATGTGCAACTAATGCACTAATAAAAATATGGGGAAAAAAAAACAAGAAAAAAAGGAATTCTTGATGTGACCCTGAGTGTTTTGGTGGTGTTGACTATTATTCTCAAGTCCCTCTCTACCAAAGCATAGACCAGACAGAACTTGATTCATTGAAGTCTTAGTAGAGTTTAACTTAATAAAAATTTTGCTTTTCCATAGAAAATGAAGCTTTTCAACTAATTTATAGAGATGTCCTTTTTCGCTCAGTAGATGGTGTTTAACATTTTTGAAAGGTTAGGGATCAAAAAATATGAAAAGTACTAAACTATTTAAAAGCAATTCTAAAGTTATTCACAAATATAAATATTCCTAGCCCATTGTGGTAGATTGATTTACTTAAAATGAAATTAAAGTACCCACAAGAATTCACCCTGTGTCCTATGTTATGCCACAGATTGCTAGGCATCAGGGAGTCAGAGTTGAGGCAAATGTATCCATGACAGTGCCCAGCACAAGGCTGCTGCTGTGATCAGGGTCTGGCAGAGGAGAGAGAGGCGGGGGCAGAACCTTGCAACTGGGGCTGGGGCGGGGGAGGCATCCCCAAGCAGCCTAGATGCTGCATAGCATGGAAAGTTAGACCGGACAAAGCAGTGCCTTCAAGGATCAGCTCTGGATAGTCCTTTATTGAGGCCACCTGGGGGCTAAGGACGCTAAGACACCGTGGCTGCCCTCTGGGAGCTCACAGTGTGGTTACAAAAAGCTGGCATAGTGCTTATAAGACAGAAGGGGTGTCAAGAGAGCCCACATAATAGCAGCTCCCCATGTGCCACGAGGTGCTGAGTGCTCTATCTGCCTTGTTTCCTTTATTATCACAATGTCCCTTTGAAGATATCCTCTTTTCAGATGAAGAAACCTGATTTTAAGTGAGATAATTTGAGTTGCTAAATCAAGTGGTGGGACCTAGATTCAAACCCAGGTGTGAGACCTGGTCATTAAACTACCACATTATTCTTTGGGGGCTCATAGGTCCAATTTTCAGAGTTTTTTCCTTTCCTATCAGCAAGTCCTATAAATGCAAATACATTTTATTTGTATTTGTAGTATGTGCTAGTATATGATTCTCTATTCCTCTTACTGATCTGTTATCTAGTTCAATGCTAACAGTATATTGACTTGATTAAGCTACATTGGCTTTATAATGTGCTCAGGTATCTGGTACTATAAAATGGTATTTTGATTTATTGGAGAAAAATAGGCAATGTAATAAATGATAACACATCCCACATCCTTTGAGAGGAAAATAACTCTGCATGAACACTGCTTTCATCACATACTAAAATAAATTCAAGAAGAAGATTTAATATACAGAAAATCAAATTCTTTCAGGAAAATCCTGGGGTACATGTACAAGACAGGGAGCAAGACTGTCAGAAGTTATAACAGAGGGGCCTACTGACATTTTATGAATTTACAATTTTTGCATGGCTAAAGAAACCCAAAACAAACTCCACAAATAATAGATTTAGAAAGTTATTTGTAATGTAAAGGACAGAGTGTATATGTATAATATACAAAGAGTTCTTGTAAATAAGTTGAAGGAAACAACAGCCTACAAGGAAATTGAGAAAGAATGTGAAGAGACATGCACAGAAGAAGAATTCAACAGGCTAAGGAAACTTATGAAAAAATCACAAATTTATTGATGGCCAAGGAAGTTCCAATTAAAGTAATAATGTGATATATTCTATCAAGCATTTTTTTTTGGTGATAATGAGTAATTGAACCCAGAGTAGGTGTTCTACTGACTGAGCATTCTGGGCTAGTGCTCAACTCCTGAGTTACCCCCCATCCCAGGCAAAAAAATATTTTTAAATATATTTTCTCTTTCTGAAGAGATGTTGAGAAATACTACAGTATGCTTTACCTCCTTAATCCCATTCCTGAGAATATGTCCCATGGAATTAAAAGCAGTAATACACACAACTCTATATACAGGCATGTTGATTACATCATTGTCTATAGTAATTCATGCATGTACAAACAAATGAAAACAGAGTGTTATTAATAAGGAGAATGCTTGAATAAGTTGGTAATTCACTAATGCAGTAAAATCTTGCAAACATCAAAAAGAATGAAATAAAAATCACCTCTCCCAGGTGATTTAAAAAAATTTTTTTTGTAGTACTGGAGATAGAATCCAAGGTGCTCTGAGCCATATCCTCAGCCCTTTTTATGTTTTATTTTGAGACAGAGTTTCACTGAATTGCAATCCTCCTGCCTCAGCAGCACAGTAGCTGAGATTATAGGCCTGCACCATCATGCCCAAATCTACCAGGTGATTTTGAAGGATTTTACAGGAAAATCCTGGGGTACATGTATGAGACAGGGAAATAATTAAGTATGGAGAGGCAGAAGAATGTGTTAAATATCCCATTTTTGAAAAACACATCCATTAAAATGTATGTGTAGTTTGTATGTAATTATTTGCCCTTGAAGACAAATATGAAAGGCATACTGAGTTATATAGGTGGAAGGTAAGAGCCTATAAAAAGGGAAGAACACAAAGATTGCACTAAAGAAAAACCTGTGCATGTGTATATGTTTTGTTCTGTAACAAAAATCCAGGAATTTTTCCTGCAACTTCTTTTCTGTGTAGCCTAAAAGGAGGCAATCATTGTTAGGTCTATTGCTGTCAACTGCAGCTGTTAGTATCATTGCTAAGGAAGAAAATTTCATTTGCTCTGAAGTGGAACCTTCAGTAGAGCACAAGGACCATTGCTTTGCCCAAGACCAGGAAAATTAAGATAGTGCATCAATGTTAAATAATTGTCAATGCTTAACTCATAGTTAACAAGCATTAGTAGCTGAAATGTGGTACATGTTGCATTAGAATCTATTTTTGAATCACATCATGATGGAATTGATTGAGGGTTGTTCCTCTTTGCCTCTGACCCCAGCATTGTTTCTGCAAACCTCCTCTAACTTCTCAAAGCATTGTGTTTAGAAGTGGAATTTAGATGGTAAAATTTATAGAAATAAACAAGTCTGAAAGAAGAGCAGGTTTGGGGAGATGAGAGAGATTTGATTGCCGACAGGTGGTTTCACATGCATAGAAGGAGCCAGGATGGAAAGGGAATTGCGATCTGCAAGCGGTGAAGCCAAATGCTGCCAATGAGTAAAGGAAGGAGAGCTGGAGAAATGGTGTTGGAAGAGGTGAGAGCAGGGAAGCCAGAAGAACAAAGGGGGAAGGATCTGTCAACACAGCCCTGGTTTCATGAAAGAGCTTGAGCCCTGGGGAATGCTGCTAAAGGGGTGGAGATGTTAAGTACTGGAAGGGGGCACTTTGAGTTGGTGATCTTTAGGCCAGCATGCTAGTAATCTTAATTTGGAAGTAGACAATGAAGGTTCAAGGAGTAGTCGGTAAAGGGGCAGGTGGGGCGAATATGGACTCATTTAAAAGATATTCATGGTGAAAACTGGGGGTGGCTGAATGACATCAGAGTTTAGTGAGAATGATTAGGGTTGGAAGCACTGAGACCACCTGCAAGGGTAGAGAGAAAAGGAAGTGAGAGACAGCTTTTTTTGTCTTTTGTTTTGATGTGGTACTGGGGATGGAACCCAGAGCCTTACACATGCTAATGAATTGATAACTACAGTATCCTCAGCTTCAAGAAGTGAGCCTAGACTGGGCAAGGAACTTTGAAACTTTCAAACTTGGTGGAAGGAGCGGAAAAGGGGATGGATGGATGCAGAGAAAAACATTTAAGTAATGTTTGTGATTCCTTTAAATTATGAACATAGTGCATGTTTATGGTAGAGAAATTGGAAAATACAGATAGGTCTACAAGTGACTTTCATCTTTTTAGCTATCATCTAGATGTAATATTTGCCTATATTCCATCCAGGTTTTTCTATACTTTTATCCTAAAAACACTGGGATCATTGTGTATAATTTTGAATATTTCCTTTTTTGATTTTGGCCCAATATATTTGAACATTTCCCTATTTGTACATGTATTGTTTAAATATCTCACTCTTAATAGGGATCTAATCGCAAGGCTGTGGCACATTTTATTGAACCATTTATGCTAGTGAGCATTACTCCTTGATCCTGTTTGTCCATGTTGTAAGTAACACTAGCGCTTTTAGGAAGGATTCCCAGAAGATTCATTACTAGGTAAAATTATGAATTAAAAAAACTTTGATAGATCATCTTCCAGAAAAGGTGTTTCAGTGTAGGCTCCCAGTAGCAGAATTAAAGGTTCTGTTTCATCCTACTCTCACCAAATGGGATGTTATGATCAAACCAATACATCTTCTTAATTACTAGACCAAAAGTATATGTTTATTTGTTTATTTTAATTTTATTTATTTTAATTTAGTTTTTTAGTTTTTGATTGATATGTGAACATTTATGAGATATAATGTGATGTTTGATTTACAGTATATATATGGAGTAATAATCCACTCAGGGTAATTAACATTGTCCAGAAGAAACACCTGGACCCTTGTGTTTATTGCAGCACTATTTATACTAGCTAGGATACGAAATGAAGCTAAATTTCCAACAACAGACAAATGGATAAAGAAATGTGGTATACATACATGATGGAATACTGCATGGTCATAAAAGAACATGAAATACCGTTATTTACAGCAAGACAACTGTTTTAGTCAGTTTTTGTGTCACTGTGACCAAAATACCAACAAGAACAAGTTAGGGGAGGCAAAGTTTATTTGGGACTCACAGTTTTAGAGGTTTTAGTGCATAGACTGCCTAGTACATTGCTCTGGGCCCAAGATGAGGAGAAACATCATTGTGGCAGGGTATGGCAGAGGAAGCTGCTCTGTGCACGAATGCCAGGAATCAGAGAAAGGGAAAAAGGAAGAGGCTGTAGAGAAGACACACTATTCCTTGGAACACCCCCAGTGAGCCACCTCCTCCAGCCACATGCCACCTGCCTGCCATTACCACCCAGTCAGTGCATTCATACTATGATGAATTGATTAGGTTTTTGCTCTCACAATCCAACCATTTTACCTCCTGAATTAACACCAGAGGTTTTGGGAGAATACCTCATATCCAATCCAAAACAATAAACACAGAAGGACAAGATATGTAATCTCCATCATATGTGGTATCTAAAACAGTTGAAGAAGTTGAAAGTAGTATAATAGTTACCAGAAGCTGAGGAGAGTAGGGAACAGGGGAGATGGGGAAAGGTTAGGCAGCAGGTACAGTGTTACAGATAGGTAGGGGAAATGTGTGTTTTTAAAAATTTTTACTTTCATTATTACATATAGAGTTGAACATTTTAAATTTGGTAAAGAGATTTTCATGTTTCATTTCTGTAATATGTGTTTATGGCCTTCCCATTATTTTCTGGTTGGGCTATAGGTTTTTCCTACTGCTTTCTATGATTTCTTTACATAATACCTATAGCTCACTATATCATGTCTCCCCCTCCTTGTTTTATTCTATTGCTTTGTGTGTGTGAGTGTGCACCAGGTACTGGGGGGTTGAACCCGGAGGCACTTTACCACTGAGCCACATCCACAGTCCTTTCTATTTTTTTTTATTTTGAGACAGGGTCTCACTAAGTTGTTCAAGGCCTCAGCAACTTGCTGAGGCTGGCCTTGAACTTCCCATCCTTCTGCCTCAGTCTCCCAAGCCACTAGGATTACAGGCATGAGCCACTCCATACCTGGCAAGAATTTACTTTTATTCTGAAAAACATTTAAAGAGATGACAGTGTTTTTCTGGGCTCTCTGCTCTATTCCATTGTTTTAATATTGCACTCTTTTACTTGTTGTGCCTTTAAATTATGTTTTAATATCAGAAGATCATTCTGAATTTTTCTAGCTCATTGCTTACTGGGTGAATTTTCAAGTTCTACTTATAAAAATCCTTCTGGAACTTACAATATGGAAAATAAACCTCTTGCTACTCCAGTATATGAGGCAACGCATGTATTGGTAAAGTCTTTGGCCTTGGGGGTCAAACTGCTTGGCTTCAAATTCTTGCCTTGTCACTTCCTAACTGTATGCCTTTTAGAACATTATTTAATATTTTTATGGTCTTGTTTTTCCATATATAAAATGGGGCTACTAATAGCACATATTTTATAGTTTGTATATAGATTAAGTAAATAAACATATAAAGAAGAACTTAGAATAGAATGTGACAGAGTAAGCACTCAGTAAATGTTTAGTAAAGCATGTCTCTCTATTTGTCAAAGTATGTTAGGGTCCTGTTACAGTTTGGATCTAGAAATGATCCACACACACACACACAAAATCATGTGTCAGACAGGCAATGCAGCTACATTCAGAAGTGAAATGATTAGATTATGAGAGCTGTTAACTTCATTGGTGGATCAATTAATTGATGGATTAATAAATTTAAATGGACTACTTGGTCGTAACTTTAGGCAGGTGGGATGTGGCTGGAGGAATTAGGTCTCTGGGGGCATGCTTTTGGGGACTGTGACTTATCTCTGGCTCCTCTATTTCTTTCTCTGCTTCCTGGCTACCATGATCTGAGCAGCTTTCCTCCACCAGGCCCTTCTGCCATGATGTTTCTGCCTTGGAGCCAGCCAAACATGGATTAAACCTCTCAAACCATGAGTCCAAAATAAACTTTTCTTCCTCTAAGTCGTTCTTGTCAAGTATTGTGGTAACAAAAAACTGACTAACATAAGTCCTTAGGCAAAATATAGGCAGTGCTGTCTGTACATGGTTCCAATGTTCACAAATTTCAGTTATTTATTTTCTTTTTGTTGACATGGCGGGGGGAGTCTCACTGAGTTGCTGAGGCTGGCCTCTGACTCATAAACCTCCTGCCTCAGCCTCCCTAGTAGCTGGCGTTACAGGGATGCACCATTGCGTGCAGTTAAATGTCACATTTCTTAATCACATTAGTGTTTTAAATTTACTGTTGCTGTTAGGAATGGGATATCTAACAGGATGCCACTGATACTTAAGAAAGGTCTTGCTTTTTGTATGTTTACTTGGTACCTGAATACTTTGTTAGGCCCTTATTGTTTCCAACAGGTCCTTGGTTGATTTGGTACCTATCCTCTGGGAATCATAGCTTTAGATTTTACATAGAACAGCTGTGTGAAGAAAAAAAACGTTGCCGCCTCAAAAAGAGGATCACTTGCTTTCTTCTGCTTTGGAGATGGACTCTTGTCTCTGACATTATAGCTCAGTGGGCTTGTTTCAAAAGCAATCTTGGTGGCATGACAGATTGTCCTGAGTTGAAATCTCCAATTAGTCACATGCTAGCTGTGTGATCTAAACCTGTGAACCAAACCTCACTGAGACTGTTTTCTCACTGGGGAATGGAAATAATAGTAGCTACTTCATGACATTATTAGAAGGATTAAGTGAGTTACTGCATGTAAAACATCTCCCTGAGAGCACAAAGAAAAAGCTCAGTAAATGTTAAGCTTTATTTTATTATTTTAAATATTATTATTACTTAGGAGCAACTTCTTTCTTCTTGGTCCAGCTGTACTGCTTTGGAACCCACCCATGCTTTGCTTAAGCACAGTACTGCCAGGGCCATGACAGATGGTTGGGGTATCTTGCTGGTTTTCAATTTTGCTGCATCTCTTTTTCTGTGTTTCCTTATGAATTTAAATGAGGAAGGTGGCTCCCATGTTAACCCAAAAGTTAATAAGATAAAAGTCTAAACTGGAAAGAAGGGACTGGCAAAGATATAGCATAGTGACCCTTTTGGCCCCTCCCACCTTTATTTGATTGACAAGTCCTGTATGCACCATTCCTCTTCCTTTTCTGTCCTCATTGCCTACATCTGGACATTAGCTTGCACTGGACCCTCTGTAACAGCTTCAAAACACATCTTTCTGCTTTGTTTTCTCACTGCCTTTACTCAGACCTTGTACCAGGAAGTTCCTCCTAGTCCACAGATTGGGGGGCAGGGGATCACATCATTTCCTTCTTGTTTGTCCTCTGATCCTGGAAGATCCCTCTTATCCATTTGTAGTGGTTAGCAACCCTGGATTCTGTCCAGTTCCCCAAGACCCACTTCTGCCACCACTATACCTACAGCAGCTTGGCCTCTGAGCATGCTCATTTCCTCACACCCCATTCAGTGTTCAGAGCTTACCTGCCTCCCCCGTGTCCTTGTCTCCTTCCTCTAGCCTAACATCCTCCCCATGTCCCACTTCTACCCTCTAAATCCATGTACACTTCCCATGCCATGGATTTCATGAAGCCCTTTTGGATTTTCCCTCTGGCTCAGCAAACTGAATGGATCATTTTCTTCCCCATGCTCCTGGAGCACCTGTTTGTACTTGGTTGCTTTCATTGAGTTCATCTTGTTTCTTCAAGTGAGATCTCTGTGCACTGCAGTTTTCTCAAGCAGAAGAACTAACATCTGGGGAGCCCTGCATCATGAATTTATGTCTTTTTCCTGACCTCCCCACTAGGCCCCCACATATGAGAAGGGCGAGAACCACTACTTGTTCACCTCTGTATCCCAAGTGCCTGGCACATAGTAGGCCCAATAAAAGCTTATGGAATCAATAATAGCCCTCCCATTTCCTCAACCTCCTTGACCCCTTGATTTGGGGTCAAAGCAGCCACTGTGATCACTTGCAATTGCCTACTTCAACTCTCCGGTCTTGAACTCCCATGCCTTCCAGTCACCAAAACTTTCTCCAGGCAGATTTGTTCAACTTCATTGCTGTGACTGATGGTCCTCTGACCTCTCCTATTCTTCGACTCAGTCACCCCCTGACTTCCCTCACCTCCTTTCTCAGCCCAACATTCTGCTCTGTTCTTGGCTAGGGTGGGGTCATTGGGGCACAGAAATTTAGAGGGCACCACATTTTTCTCCCACCACCTCTCGGGTCCCAGTTGGAAGTCTCACCCTGGCCCCAGGCCAGCCCCCTTGGCAGTCGGAGAGATGGATGGAGCAAGAGGCCCCAGGTCAAGGGCTGGGAGCGCACCAGCCAGGGGACCTTTTGTGCATATGGCCGCCCCTCCCCCTTCCAAGAGCAGCTTCCATTGAAGAGAAGTGAGTTTCATGCTGCTTGCCCCAGGCGCCAAAAATGTTAGCTAAGGCTCTGGTTCTGTCCCTGCTTCCCTCACCCTTTGACATCATGCCAATCTCCACACAGCTTTCCCTGCTTCAGAGTTACAGCATGCCATGTTGCTGGGTTTCCTGGGATCACCACCAGTTCCTTTCCTTCATGGACACTTGATGGCTGCCCAGCCATCCTATGACTGAGGTTTTTATTTTCTGTTGGGAATATTCGTGTTGCAGGCTGGGGAGGGGAGATGGAGACCTGCATAGGACAGAACAGGCAACAAGCCTCTTTACCTCTCTGAACTTCCTTTACTTTTTCTATAAAATGGAAATGATAATAGTATCTACCTCCGAGCATTATTCAAAGGGTTATAATGCTTAGAGTGCCAGGTGTATACAATAAGCACTCAATAGATGTGAGTTCCCTGAATTGTTTTTTTTTTTTAAGGTGGGGGGGATACCTGGGATTGAGCTCAGGGGCACTCAAACACTGAGCCACATCTCCAGCCCTATTTTGTACTTTATTTAGAGACAGGGTCTCACTGAGTTGCTTAGTACCTTGCTTTTTGCTGAGGCTGACTTTGAACTTATAATCCTCCTGCCTCAGCCTCCCAAACTGCTGGGATTACAGATATGTGCCACCACAACCATTCCCTGAATTTTTAATAATCCTCCTTTATTTTTTTCAAGGCTGTGTTGGGGATTAGATAAGAAACTAGAATATTCCTGTCATACTATGTTTTGTTTTGTTTTGTTTGCACAGGGAATTGAACACAGGGGTGTTCTACCTCTGAGCTACATCCTGGATCTTTTTATTATTTTTATTTTGAGACAGGGTTTCACTAAATTGCTGAGGCTGGCCTCAAAGACTTGCAGTCCACCTGCCTCAACCTCCCAAGTCTCTGGGATCACAGGCATATACCACTGAGTAGGTTTGATAAGTGTTAGTTATGACCAACTCCAGAGCCCTCAAGCAGGAGCTCCTCTTCCTCTCCTCACCTCTGCACCCCAACTCCATCAGTGGGCTGAAAGGTTTCAAGAGAATTTTCCTTTCAGGATATAGAAACTCAAAACTTTTTGAGCTGGTGCCAGGAATGCTCATCGCAGTTGACTCTATCATAAAGGGGCCAGCCTTGGGTTTCAAATTCTACTACCAAGTCTTGGCCCTCTTCTTCAGAGTAGTGGGATTTTTAAGTACAGTCAAAATCAACTCCACTTATCTCTTCATATCAGTGAGGTTTAAAGCCCAGAGACATGCTTATCCATGTTTTTGAAACTGCAACCAAATCCAAGGTAAAAATTGCAAAAAAAAGTGCTCTTGTAAAGTCCTTGACTTACTTTTGCCCAAATGTATTTCTTTTTCCAAAGCCTAGCATTCTGTGTGTACGTTCATTCCATGTTTCCAGCTGATTTACCCTTTAGAAAAGCTGTAGCCACAGGAAATGCATGCCCTGGAAGTGACTCAGGCATTACAATGGCACACATCCTGCACACTTAGCCAGTACCCCAGCCTCCAAGGAAAGTTGATCAGTGGACTCACCAGCCACTTAAACAAAACCACACTCACCCTCTATTTGCCACACTTGGAAACAACTGATCATGTCAACATTTCATTCATTTTTATAAAAGTGATGTTTTAGAATAGCTCATCACAGTGTTCAGACAAAGCATCTGAATTGTTATGAGGTCCAATTTAATTGTTTTATTTGTTTTATGGTTTATGCTTCCAGTGTCAAGTGTGCAAACCTCTAGTTCTAAAGATTTTCTCATATAATTCTTTTCATATTTTTCTGAGAGTCTTGCATACTATATTTAAGTCTGTGATCAATTTAAATTTAAAATTAACTTTATTTTGGTTAAAGGTGCAAGAGTAGGTCAGGGTTTACTCTTTGCTAATGTCTGCCAATTGCTTCAGCTTTGCTTGTTGAAAGAACCACTTCCTCCATTGTTTCATTGATCTGTTATTGACTTTGTCTGTTTCTCTGCAAATACCGTACAGTGTTGATTACTCTAGCCACATAGAAACCTTTAATATCAGAGTGATTCTTCTTTTTGAAGATTAATTCTTTTTTAATATTTTTTAGTTGTCAATGGACCTTTATTTTGTTTATTCATATGTGGTGCTGGGAATCGAACCCAGTACCTCACACATGCCAAGCAAGTACTTTATTTTTTTCATTGGTTGTTCAAAACATTACAAAGCTCATGACATATCATCTTTCATACATTTGACTCAAGTGGGTTATGAACTCCCATTTTTACCCCAAATCCAAATTGCAGAATCACATCGGTTACACATCCACATTTTTACATAATGGCATATAGTAACTGTTGTATTCTGCTACCTTTCCTATCCTCTACTATCCCCCCTCCCCACCCCTCCCATCTTCCCTCTCTACCTCATCTGCTGTTGTTCAATTCTCTCTCTTGTTTCAGCCCCCCTTTCCCCTCACAACCTCTTATATGTAATTTTGTGTAACATTGAGGGTCTCCTACCATTTCCATACGATTTCCCTTCTCTCTCCCTTTCTCTCCCCCCACTCATCTCTGTTTAATGTTAATCTTTTCCTCATGCTCTTCCTCCCTGTTCTGTTCTTAGTTGCTCTCTTTATATCAAAGAAGACATTTGGCATTTGTTTTTTAAGGATTGGCTAGCTTCTCTTAGCATAATCTGCTCTAATGCTATCCATTTCCCTGCAAATTCCATGATTTTGTCATTTTTTAGTGCTGCATAATACTCCATGGTGTAAAATGCCACATATTTTTTATCCATTCATCTATTGAAGGGCATCTAGGTTGGTTCCACAGTCTAGCTATTGTGAATTGTGCTGCTATGAACATCGATGTAGCAGTATCCCTATAGTACGCTCTTTTAAGGTCTTCAGGGAATAGTCCGACAAGGGCAATAGCTGGGTCAAATGGTGGTTCCATTCCCAGCTTTCCTAGGAATCTCCATACTGCTTTCCATATTGGCCGCACCAATTTGCAGTCCCACCAGCAATGTACAAGTGTACCCTTTTCCCCACATCCTTGCCAGCACTTGTTGTTGTTTGACTTCCTAATGGCTGCCAATCTTACTGGAGTGAGATGGTATCTTAGGGTGGTTTTGATTTGCATTTCTCTGACTGCTAGAGATGGTGAGCATTTTTTCATGTACTTGTTGATTGATTGTATGGCCTCCTCTGAGAAGTGTCTGTTCAGGTCCTTGGCCCATTTGTTGATTGGGTTATTTGTTATCTTATTGTTTAATTTTTTGAGTTCTTTGTATACTCTGGATATTAGGGCTCTATCTGAAGTGTGAGGGGTAAAAATTTGTTCCCAGGATGTAGGCTCTCTATTTACCCCTCTTATTGTTTCTCTTGCTGAGAAAAAACTTTTTAGTTTAAATAAGTCCCATTTGTTTATTCTTGTTATTAACTCTTGTGCTATGGGCATCCTATTAAGGAATTTGGAGTCCGACCCCACAATATGTAGATTGGAGCCAACTTTTTCTTCTATCAGGCGCAGAGTCTCTGATTTGATATCAAGCTCTTTGATCCATTTTGAGTTAACTTTTGTGCACGGCGAGAGAAAGGGGTTCAGTTTCATTTTGTTGCATATGGATTTCCAGTTTTCCCAGCACCATTTGTTGAAGATGCTATCCTTCCTCCATTGCATGCTTTTAGCCCCTTTATCAAATATAAGAAAGTTGTAATTTTGTGGATTGGTTTCTGTGTCCTCTATTCTGTACCATTGGTCCACCCGCCTGTTTTGGTACCAGTACCATGCTGTTTTTGTTACTATTGCTCTGTAATATAGTTTGAAATCTGGTATCGCTATACCGCCTGATTCACACTTCCTGCTTAGCATTGCTTTTGCTATTCTGGGTCTTTTATTTTTCCATATGAATATCATGATTGCTTTATCTATTTCTACAAGAAATGCCGTTGGGATTTTGATTGGCATCGCATTAAACCTATAGAGAACTTTGGGTAATATCGCCATTTTGATGATGTTAGTTCTGCCTATCCATGAACAGGGTACATTTTTCCATTTTCTAAGATCTTCTTCTATCTCTCTCTTTAGGGTTCTGTAGTTTTCATTGTATAAATCTTTCACCTCTTTTGTTAGGTTGATTCCCAAGTATCTTATTTTCTTTGAGGATATTGTGAGTGGAGTGGTTTTCCTCATTTCCATTTCAGAAGTTTTGTTGCTGATATACAGGAATGCCTTTGATTTATGCATGTTGATTTTATATCCTGCCACTTTGCTGAATTCATTTATTAACTCTAGCAGTTTCTTTGTAGACCCTTTGGGTCTGTTAGATATATTATCATGTCATCCGCAAATAGTGATATTTTAAGTTCTTCTTTTCCTATTTTTATGCCTTTAATTTCTTTTGTCTAATTGCTCTGGCTAGTATTTCAAGAACTACGTTAAATAGAAGTGGTGATAGAGGGCATCTCTGTCTTGTTCCAGATTTTAGAGGGAATGCCTTCAGTTTTTCTCCATTTAGAATGATGCTAACCTGAGGCTTAGCATAGATAGCTTTTACAATGTTGAGGTAAGTTCCTGTTATCCCTAGTTTTTCTAGTGTTTTGAACATGAAGGGATGCTGTACTTTGTCGAATGCTTTTTCTGCTTCTATCGAGATGATCATATGGTTCTTATCTTTAAGTCTATTGATATGGTGAATAACATTTATTGATTTCCATATATTGAACCACCCTTGCATCCCAGGGATGAATCCTACTTGATCATGGTGCACAATTTTTTTGATATGCTTTGTATTCGATTCGCCAGGATTTTATTGAGAATTTTTGCATCCAAGTTCATTAGAGATATTGGTTTTCTTTCTTTGAAGTGTCTTTGTCTGGTTTTGGGATCAGGGTGATGTTGGCCTCATAGAATGAATTTGGAAGAGCTCCTTCTTTTTCTATTTCTTGAAATAGCTTGAAAAGTATTGGTATTAATTCTTCTTTGAAGATTTTGTAAAACTGCGCTGTATACCCATCCGGTCCAGGGCTTTTCTTGGTTGGTAGTCTTTTGATGGCTTCTTCTATTTCTTCCTTTGTTATTGGTCTGTTTAAATTGTGTGTGTCTTCCTGACTCAATCGGGGCAGATCGTATGACTTAAGAAATTTATCGATATCTTCACTATCTTCTATTCTATTGGAATATAGGGTTTCAGAATACTTTCTAATTATCTTCTGTATTTCTGTAGTGTCTGTTGTGATATTGCCTTTTTCATCCCATATGTTAATAATTTGAGTTCTCTCTCTTCTTCTCTTCGTTAGCATGGCTAAGGGCCTGTCGATCTTATATATTTTTTCAAAGAACCAACTTTTAGTTTTATCAATTTTTTCAATGTTTTTTTTCAATTTCGTTGATTTCCCAAGCAAGTACTTTGCCGCTGAGCTACTACCCCACAACCCCTGAAAATTAATTCTTAATTATTATTTTTCAAGATTGTTTTAGCTACTCTAGGGCCTGTATCTTTCCATATAATTTTTACAGTAAGCTCATATATGGCTACCAAAATTCTTACCTGCAGTTTTGCAGAAATGATAATAAACCCATAAATTACTGGGGAGAACTGACATCTTGTCTATGTTAAGTCTTCTAATCTACAAACACAATGTATACCTCTGTTTATTTAGGTATTTGTTTCAGTTAGCTTTTTCATCCCTGTGAGACAACTCTGCTCACCAGAGATAAAATATAAACCCCAAAGGCATGCCCCCAGTGACCTACCTCCCCCAGCCACACCCCAACTCTTACAGTTAACTCCCAGTTAATCCATATCAATGGATCAGTCCACAACTCTCATAGTATAATCATTTCACCTCTGAAAATTCTTCCATTATCTCACACATAAGCTTTTGGGAAATACCTCATATATAAACCATGAGTATTCTTTGATTTCTTTTATCAGTATTTTATAACTCTAACCATATTTTGTTAAATTTATACCTACAACTAGTCCTCTGTACCCACTTGTTTTATTCCAGTAGCTGCAGATTGAAAATATTCAGGAAAAAATTTATCCATTTGAACATGTACAAACATTTTTTGTCATTTCCAAACAATACAGTATAACAACTACTTAAATAGCATTTACATTGAATTAGATATTACAAGTAAATTTAGCAATGATTTAAGAATATGGGAAGGTCGGCATTGGTTCTATGCAAATGCTGTCATTTTATAGTAGACTTGAGCATCTAAGGATTTGGTATCATCAGAGGTCATGGAACCAAACCTTCATGGGTATTGAGCAATGACTATATTTCATTTTCTTTGAAGTGTTTATAAACAATACTATGTTTTTCATTTTGGTTTACTTATTTTTAGTGTTAACAAAACGCATGCAATTGATATTTATATGTTGATCTTGTATCCTGCAACCTTAATGAACTCATTTATTGTTATTTCCTTGGAATTTTCTGTGTATAGAGTCATGTTATGTGCAAATACATACAATTTTGTTCCTTCTGCAATCTTGATGTCTTTTATTTCTTTATCTTGCCTTATTACATGGCCAGAACTTCCAGTAGCATATTCAGTAAGAGTAGTAAAAGCTAGCATCATTGGATATTAAATGAAGAAAAACATCTCACCTTTCACTATGTATGATTTTAGCTATGGATTTTTACAGATGTTCTTTCTTTATGAAGTTGATATAATTCCATTTTATTTCTAATATGTTGAGAAATTTTGATGTCTTTTTTTAAATTATGAATGGCTGTTGAGTTTTGTCAGCTGCTTTTTCTGAATCAATTTACATGATGGTACAACTTGTTTACTTAGGACTATTGATATATGCCATATTATATTAACTGATACTTTTTTCATTCATTATTTTTTGAATAACAAACCAGATTGGTTAAGTAAATCTACTTAGGTAGTGATGTAGAATTCTTTTTCTACTGTAGGGGAAGAAGGCTTTCTTGAACCCTCTTAGGGTTTTTGGCTGAAGATAAAACCAGCAAAGATATATTAAAAGGATAAAAACATAGTAATATAAGTTTTATGTAATATGGGAGCCTTCAGAAATTAAGACCTAAAGAAACAGGGAAACCTGTGTGGTTTTTATGTGTAGGTTTGATGAAGAGTGGATGGTAATGAGGAATTATGATTGGACACAGGGATTTGATCTAAAAGTAATAAACTGGAGGGGGTAGCAAGGCCTATTTTATTCATATTTTTTCCTATGTCCCTGTGAATTTGAAGATAAGAATGTTCCTTTCCTCCAGGTAAATAGCAGGTACCTTTCACATGAGAGTCTTATGACCTGTTTCAGAATCAGATCAGAAAATTCTAGGTTTTATGACCTACTTCAAGGAAGAAGGGCAAAAGAAGGTCACAGAGCCCTTCCTGCTTTGGAGGTTGTCTCAAATTCCTTCAGCTTGAAATAGTCAGTATGCTATGGTATCTTATTTTGGTGTAACAAGATGTCTGCCCTGTGAATATATTGCTATATTTGAGTTGCTATTTTTTTTTTAATTTTTCAAATAAAAGTACATAATACATATTGGTCTACAGATCTTTTCTTTTCTTTTTTTGTACTATCTTTTTCTAGTTTTGGTATCAGGGTAACACTTGCCTCAGAAAATGAGTTAGGAAGTTTTCCAAAAGAATTTATGTAAGGTTTCTGTTATTTACATATTTTATAAAATTCTCCCATGAAAATGTATGGGCCTGGATATTTTATTTTGGGGGAAGTGTTTTTTGAGAGGTACCAGGATTGAACTCAGGGGTACTCAACCACTGGGCCACCTCACCAGCCCTATTTTGTATTTTATTTAGAGACAGGGTCTCACTGAGTTGCTTAGGGCCTCGCTTTTGCTGAAGCTGGATTTGAACTCGCAATCCTCCTGCCTCAGCCTCCCAAACTGCTAGGATTACAGTCATGTGCCACCACAACTGGCGGAGGGAAGTTTTTAATGACAAATTCACTTTCTTTTATGGTCATAGAACCATTCAGGTTATTTGTTTCATCTTAGTTGAGTTTTGACAGTTTGTTGTGGGTTTAAGAAATTGGTCTTTTCTTCTTAAGTTGTCAAATTAATGAGACTCATATTACTTGTAGTATTCTCTTTTTAATGGATCAGGTTCTGATGTTGTTTGTGCTTTTTCTCTTGTTATCTTTGTCAGTGTTGCTAAAGGCTTGTAAGTTTTACTGACTTTTTTCTCCCTTAGGAATCAGTTCTCTGTTCCATTGATTTTTCTCTTCTGTTTTCTATTTTAGGAATTTCGGCTTTTACCTTTGTAATTTTATCTATTCTGCCTGTTTGGGTTTATTTGTCTCTTTTTTTGTGGTTTCTTGAGGTAGAAACTTAAGATTATTGATTTGAAAGCTGTCTTATTTTATGATGTAAGCATTTATGTTACAAATTTTTCTTTCTGTACTGCTATATGTACATTCCATATATTTTAATATGTTAAAGTTTTTCATTTAAGAGAAATTAACACACTTTATTTAGGGCAATTTTGGATTCATGGCAAAAATGAGCAGAAGGAATAGATTTCCCTACCAGCCCCCAATACAAGCCTAACCTCTCCCTTTGTCAACATCCCACCCCAGAGTGGTACATTTGTTACATTTGATTAACCTTCATGTGACCCAAATCCACAGTTTACGTTTGGGTTCATTCTTGGGGTTATATATTCTATGGGTTTGGAGAAATTGATGATGACATTACCAGTACAGTATCATTCATAATAATTTTACTTACCTAAAATTCCTCTTTGCTATGCATATTCATTCTTACCTACCCCCAGCCCATGGAAACTACTGGTTTTTTTTCTTACTATTTCAAAGTTCTGTCTTTTCCAGAATGTGGGAATCACATAGTATACAGAGTTTTCAGACTATTTTCTGTCACTTAGTAAAATGCATTTACATTTCCCCCACATCTTTTCATAGCTTGACAGCTAATTTCTTTTACCACTGAATAATATTTCATTGTCTAGATTTATCACAGTTTATTTATCCATTTACTTACCAAAAGCTATCTTGTTTGCTTCCAAGTTTTGACAATTATTAATAAAGGAGCTATAAACATGTATTAGTCACATTTGTATTGCTACAGTGAAATATCTGAGGCAAATAACTTTATAAAGAGAAAAGGTTTGTTTAGCTCACAATTTTGGAGAAACTTAAGTTGTCAAATTAATGGGAATAATATTAAATATAAATATAAGATTCAGCAGCCCCATGAATTTGGCCTCAGGTGAGGGCAGTGCATCATGGCAGGGGAGTACATACGAGCAAACAGTAACATCTTGAACTGGAACAGAGAAACGGAAAAAGATAGGGTCCTATAATCCCCTTCAAGGGTATACTCTCAATGACCCAAGGACCTCCCACTAGGCCCTACCACTTAAAGACCCACAGCATCTTCCAGTACCTTCAACTTGGGTCCCAAGCCTTTACATATGGACCTTTAAGGTATATTCAAATTATACCCAAATCATAGCAACAAACATATGCAGGTTTTTGCAAAGCTATAAGTTAATCACTTTGTGTAAATACTAGAAAGCACAATAGCTGGTAAGAGTATCTTTAGTTTTATAAGGAGCTGCGAAATTGTCTTCCAAAGTGGCTGTACCATTTTATATTCACACTGGTAATCAATATTAATTCCTCTTGTTCCAGATCCTTGCCAGCATTGCTGTTGTCATTATACTGGATTTGCGCCATTCTAATAGGTGTGTAGTGGTATCTTATTATCTTAATTTGCATTTCCCTAATGCCATGTGATATGGAGTATCATTTCATATGTATATTTGCCATCTATGTATCTTCTTAAGTGAGATGTCTGTTAAGGATTTGGGGCCACTTTTAAAATCACATTGTTTTCTTATGGTTCCATTTTAAGAGTTCTTTATATATTTTGGTTAACCATCATTTATCAGATATGCTTTTGCCATTTTCTTTCAGTCTGTGGCTTGTTTTATCATTCTATTAACAGTATATTGTAGAAAGCAGAAATTTTAAAATTTTAATGAAGTCTAGCTTATCAATTCTTTCTTTCATAATTAGTGTCATATCTAAAATATCATTACCATACATAAAATCATCTAGATTTTTCTCCTGTGTTATTGTCTAGGAGTTTTTTAGTATTGCATTTTAACTTTATTTCCATGGTGAAATTGGGGTTAATTTTTATGAAGGGTATATGGTCTCTGTCTACCTTTGTTATTGTTGTTATTATTTTGCATGAGGATGTTTATTGCTGCAGCACCATTTGTTTAAAAGACTATCTTTTTTCCATCATTTTACCCTAGTTCCTTGGTCAAAGATCAGTTGACTATATTGGTATGGCTCTATTTCTAGGCCATTTTGTTCCCTTGGTTTATATATGTCTATTTTTTGGCCAATACCATACTGTATTGATAACTGTGGCTTTATAATAACTCTTGAAGTCAGGTAGTGTCAGTTTTTCAATTTTGTTCTTCTTTCATCAGTGTTGTATTGGCTTTTTAGTTTTTTTGCCCAGAGTGAGTAAAGCATTTGGGGTCCAGAATCTCTAACAGAAGGGAGCTATCACAGGAAAAATCATTGGTCTAATTCACTAGTACCCAAGTAGTCTGCATATTGGAGCCACCAGAAGATATTTTTAAGAATTCTAGTTCCTATGCCACCAAAGACTAAATCAGAACCTTTGGGGTTAGAAAATGGGCATTGGCATTTTTTCACCTCTAAGGCAAAATGATAGAGAAAAGATAGTCTTTTAAACAAATGGTGCTGGAGCAATAAACATCCTCATGCAAAATAATAACAACAATAACAAAGGTAGACAGAGATCATATACCCTTCATAAAAATTAGCCCTAAATTCACTATGGACATAAAAGTAAAATGCAAAATACTAAAAATCTAGATAATAACACAGGAGAAAAATCTAGATGACTTTATGTATGGTAATGACATTTTAGATATGACGCCAGGTGATACTTACATGCAGAAATTTGGGGACTACTGTTCTAGCACAAGTACTAGCAATTATTGTACCTAGAAGGACAAATGAAAATTTTAATAGTTTATATAAATAGTTTATATAAAGGTAGAACTTTATGTAGGTAGAGCCAATCAGATGGGCCTAAAGAACCTTCTTTGGCTTAAAAGGAAGCATAATTATCTAACAGTTGTCAGAGTAGCACATTCCAGGCCCTTTCTAGGATGTTCTGATAGGGATTTCTGGAAGCTGCAAAGCCTGACTTTGTATCAAATTTCTGGCTACTATGTCACACTACTTGTACTTGTCTTTGTCACCTATACCTTCTACCTAATGTTAAGCACAAATATTTGGAACTGTGGCAAACCATCTGTTACTATTACTTGGATATAAAAGTACTTTTTTAAAAAAAATCAGCACTATGTAATACAAGGTAATTATTTTATTCACCTCACTTTCTTAAACAATAAAAACAGAAAAAAAAAAACACATTTGCTTTCCACAGCTCTGACCATCACACCTGGCTGTACCCTGGATAAGCTGGAGAGCTATTAAAATATGTTCAGAGACTTTGATTTTTAACTGATTTTTTTTTCTTTGGTACCTGGGATTGAACTCAGGGGCACTCGACCACTGAGCCACATCCCCAGCCCTATTTTGTATTTTATTTAGAGTCAGGGTCTCACTGAGTTGCTTAGGGCCTTGCTGTTGCTGAGGCTGGCTTTGAACTCACGATCCTCCTGCGTCAGTCTCCTGAGCCATTGGGATTACAGGTGTGTGCCACTACACCTGGCTGATTTTTAACTGACTTAAGGTACAGAATGGGCTTCAGATTTTTAAAAAGATCCCTAGGTGATTCTAATGTTCAGTAAAGTTTGAAAACAAATGGATAAAGCAATGGGGCTTAGTGGTCTTGTGTTCCCAAGACTGGCAGCATTAGCATCACCTGAGAACTTTCTAGTAATGCAAAGTCTCAGGCTCCACCCTGGGTCTAATGCCTCAGGAATCTGGAAGAGGGAGGCAGTAGACTGCTTTCTAACAAGCCCACCAGGTCATTCTAATGCATGCTGATGTCTGAGACCACTGGTTTAGGATTGGGTGGATAAGTATGTGTCTGAAGGCAGGCTTCTTAACTTCCTCAGAATCTCAGTTTCCTGGAGATGGCAATTATATGAGGGTAGCTGGTATTGATTACTGATTTATATGTATCATACTGCATGAAATAAATCTAGAGAATAAAACAGATTTATAAAATTCCTTCCCTGATTTTTTGCTACCATTCTTTCACTTTTACACATGCACAGAAATACCCTGCAGTAGAGAAGGGAGTAGCATTAAAAGAAAAAGGGGAAGGGTGAGTAGAACAGGAAAAGACAGAAGAGAAACTGCAATTTGAAATATAAGCTTGGAATAAATTAAATTGACTTTAGAAGTAATGCTGAGTGGAAGATGGGCAGAAGGTACTGTGAACAAATGCAGTGACTACATGATATGGGTGAGTCATCACATTTGTCCCCAGGACTGGCCAGTTCCTTCAGAGCAATGAATTTTTTATTTTTAATTTTTTATTTGTTCTTTTTAGATATATGGTAATAGGGTATATTTGACATACATACATGGAATACATCTTATTCTAATTAGGATCCCATTTGGTTGTTCATGATGTGGAGTTTCACTGGTCATGTATTCCAATATGAACATAGGAAAGTTATCTCCAATTCATTCTACTGTCTTTCCTATTCCCATCCTCCCTCCCTTACCTTCATTCCCCTTTGTCTAATACAATGAACTTCTCTTCCCTTCCCCATTGTCTGTTAGCATCTGCATATCAGAGAGAACATTCTGTCTTTGGCTTTTAGTAATTGGCTTATTTCACTTAGCATGATATTCTCCAATTCCATCCATTTACCTGCAAATGCCATAATTTCATTCTTTTTTATGGCTGAGTAATACTCCATTGTGTATATATACCACAGTTTCTTTAACATTCATCTGTTAAAGGGCACCATAGCTTAGCTATTGTGAATTGAGCTACTATGATCATTGATGTGGCTGTGTCACCAGAGTATGCTGATTTTAAGTCCTTTGGTTATATACCAAGCAGTGGGATAACTGGGTCAAAATGATGGTTTTATTCCTAGTTTTTTGAGCAATCTCCATATAAATAATGACTCCTAACCATTTCATCCATGTCACCTTTTGGGGCCAGGCCCTGACCTGACTGAAATTAAGGAATATGGAACTTATTTCCCAATCATCTGCTCCCTGACTTAATGTGATTTTTACACAAATCTCTTAAAGTGCTTAACAGTTTCCTCAGATTTGCATAGGTGAAGTAAATGAGTCTTTTCCATTCCTATAGTCCACTCAGGGAGGTATCTCTCCTGGGTCTTCCAAGCATAGTGGAACAGGAAACAGACTGCTAAGTAAGAGAGCAGAGTTTGATTTTTAAAATATTTTTATTATTGCATTATAATTATATATAATAATGGGGTTCATTATGACATATTCATACATGCACATAACATTATTTGTTCCATTTTATTCCCCAGTACTTCAACTCTAAGTGGTGCTTGAGCCACAGGGAATGTGGATTTGGGATAATGGAATCAGCTTCTTCAGGAGCCAGGAAAAAGTAAAAGGAAAGACATGAATGGAACCATCTTTATCTTTTAAATCTCCCCATGTTTCACCTCCTCCAATATAACATATGCTTTTTGTCCTTCAAACTTGTTAACTATAATCATTGAAACCTGTTTGGTGACATTTACATGAAACACTTTAGACTTTGATGTGATTCATAGGAGTCACAGGCAGAGAGCAACTCCTCTGTAACTATTAATTTCTGGTTTCTCGCAGGCCTGTCTGAAGGCAGTATGTACAAAGAAGGCAACGCAAGCAGTAGGAACTTCTAGGTAGAATAAAACTTAGAGGTCTCACTTTATGGGCCAGGAATTTGAGGCTTAAGGTCACCAGTTGATTGAAGGCAAATTCTTAATCATGCCCTGGCCCAGAAATATCTAAAGCAAATACTGACTGACACTTCTCCACAAGTGAATTTTCTTGAAATTTGTTTTTAACTTTTGAACTGAGTATGTTTTTTTTTAGAGAGAGAACTTTTTAATATTTATTTTTTAGTTTTTGGTGGACACAACATCTTTATTTTTATGTGGTGCTGAGGATCGAACCCAGTGCCCCGCACATGCCAGGCGAGCGTGTTACCGCTTGAGCCATATCCCCAGCCCATTATTTGTTTTTAATAATGTCCAAAACTAGGACAGTGGCTTTGTAATCCATGAAAGTGGTGGCCCACTTTCCCTTCCTGATGATGGAGGACAGGCCTATCAGCTGATAGCAGTGATGAGCCTCTGAAGATAATTGCTGCAAGCCACTCTAGGATGGTGTGATGAAAAGTGTTTGTTATTGTAAACATACTATGTCAGCTGTTTGAGCTACAGATTCCAGGATAGTAGCCACATGATTGAACTTCCTATTTGATTTGGGGAGACGTTCTCTGGCTCTTGGCATGTAATCTTCAGGATCGTAATCTCAAAAATCCTTTCCTCCCATCCTAGAGGAATACTTTTTGGAACTCCTTTTATCATCAGTGGGAGGGGGTGAGTTGAAAGTTGCATCTGTACGTGTTTTCTGTGCTAATCTGAGAGCTGGACTCAACCCCAGGACTTGGGTCACTTACACACAGAGATCTCATTGTGAGGGGGGGAGGAAAATGGCAGCCCCTCAGCTGCACTTTGAAATTCTGCATTAAAAAAAACACCAAGTATTCATAAGCCTCTTATTTAATGAATGAATCCCTTTGTATTTACATCCTTCACAATTCAGGGAACAAATAGGGTTTAGTTGCTAGAAAGTGAAAACTTCAAGCTCATCAGAATGGGGGAAATAGTAGGCAATTTAGATGAACAGTGGCAGTGGTTCCCTCCCAATTCCTTGGTACCTGCTCCTAAGTGCATGCCAATCAATGCTTTATTTTTCATTGTCTCCACCTCCAATTTAGGGCATTATTCAAAAAGGAGCAGCAAGATACTGACCAACATAAATCTGTATTTAGCGGGCGTGCTTACCTGAACTCTAGAACCTTCTAACTACTTTCTGCCAAGTGCCTTCATTTTGCCCCCTCCCCTTTGATCTAAGACTGGCACTTCTCAAGTGTGAACAAACCATCGAGGAAGCATTTCAACAATCCGACATTATCAGAAGAGAGCCCTTCCAAAATTTTAAGTTGACATGATTTTGAAATGGAAATGGGATAAATTCACTCTTGGGTTCTCCCCACTCCTAAGAGTAGTTTCAAGCAACTCTTCAATATTAATTAGCAGCCTGTGAATTTGGTTCTGTGCAATTATGACGAGCCAGTTTGGGAAGTATGAAAGAGCTAACTTATCATATTTTTGAATTACCCATCTAGAAGCCTGCATATTTTTGTATTTCCATATTTCTTGAGTAGCACTTAATTTAATCTTAGCCCTATTTCTTTCAATAAACCATTGTTGCCTCTCAGAAGCAGCTCAGCTTCTTCCTCTAACTCATCTCCCCGTGAAATTGGTTTAATGAAGCAGAAAGGTATGAAGCATTAGCAACAGTGGAATCCATGTGGTAGCACTTCATTTTTCAGAGGCACTCACATTTCCACCCTAATTTATAAAATCAGCACACAAATGATTTTTATCACGGCCATTACATCAGTATAAATTACTGCCTTTTCTATAACACGGCAGTTAGTCAAACTGTTGAAATGATATCTATTAGTCAAGGGATGGAGGGGGAGTGAGGGAGAGGTGGGAAGAGTTAGTGAAAATGAGGGTTGATGGTTGTCTTACAGAAACACTAATATTAATTTACCATAATGAACACCGATGGGGTATTTTGCAAACGTGCAGATGAAAATTAAATGCACAAAGTGAAGCAAATAGGTCAATTTGTTCAGGACAAAGAAGGGGACCTTCAATAAACAAACGGTGCTATATAGAAACAGGCAGCAATGCAATTAGTCAGGCGCTCCTCCAGTCCAGTGGGCAGGCCGCAGCCGCCCTGGGCAGCGGCCATTGTTGCTGTCTCCCTCGTGGGTGTCTTCATTTGTCTCATTGTAGGAACTGTCATCCTAGTTTTGTGCCCCTCAGCCTCACCGTGTCAAATCCATCCTGCCAAACCTTCATTGGCATCCTCTTTGCGCCATTGCCACCTAAGATGCTTACCAGAACCTAGTCACCCCCCTTTCAAGTTAGGTGAACCTCAGTCATCTGACCTCACCATTAAGGGTCCTGTGATCATTTGAGTGGGATCAGGTTGATGGGTCCCTTTACTGTCATTATGAACAACAGCTTGCTAAGCAATGGATTAATATGGCAGTTTCTTTTGGAGAGAGGGTATGGATGACGGGTACAGGAACAGTTTAACCTGAAGAGAATCAATTCTGCACATCCTTCGGAAATGACCTTTACACATAAACAATTTCTGTATAAATTGGAAGTCATTCTTGTCATTAAGCAACATGGTCATGCAATCCAATAGAAGCTGGTATTTTCAAAGAGGCAGCTCTTCAGCAGTCGTGGAATTGATTTGAATGAAATTTGGGATCGTGGCCAATATCACAGTTATTCACTTGTATTAAATGAGGTCAGTTGTTCACAAACCCACTAATCCTAGTGTTAGACAAACCATAATTACTGATATCTAGTATCAAAAGTCCAATAATGGAATCTGAATTCTTTTGGTCTTCGTTGTATGCATGTGAGATTTTACACACACACACACACACACACACACACACACACCCCTGATCTTTCTACCTATTCTTATCTAAGGAAGGGGAAGACTTCTGTTTCCCCCACCTCAATACCAGGGATTGAACCCTAGGGGTGCTTTACCACTGAGCTACATCTGCAGTCCTTTTTAGTTTTTATTTTTACTTTTTATTACTGGGGATTGAACCCACAGGCACTGTATCACTGGGCTACATCCCCAGCCCATTTTAAAATTCTTTTTCTTTTGAGACAGAGTCTTACTAAGTTGTTTAGGACCCTGCTAAGTTATTGAGACTGGCCTTGAACTTGGCAATCCTTCTGCCTCAGCCTCCCAAAGTCACTGGGATGACACGGTGTACCAGCCTGCCTGGTGAGGAAGACTCTTCTTGAAATGATAGCCTTAGAAACATATCTCTGTCCCTAAATCCTTAAGCACCCTTTCTTAGTCTAAGCCATTCTGGCACATTCTGGCAGTGGTTTTACACTGGGACTGGAAAACTTTCTCTGTACAAAACAGCTAGATAGTAAATATTTTTGGCTTTTACACCACACAGTGTCTTATTCATCCCAGCTGTTGTTACACAAGAGCAGTCATAGACACACATAAATAAATGGCTGTGTTCTGATAAAACCATACTTTAAAAAAATAAGTGATGTTCCTGATTTAGCCCGTGAACCATACTTTGCCAACCGTGGTTTTAGCGCATAGTAAATTTCTATAGTGTTAAGAATATAAACACAAATCAAGGACAGGTCAGCAAAACATGAATATGAAGTATTACCAAGGTCTACTTTACAAGGAAGTTCCCTTTACCTTGTTACTCCTCCCTCTTCCCAGTTCCTAATTCACATCCAAACTTGAACATTGTATAAGACCTTTGGACCTGCACTTTATGCACCTAGCTTTCTTCCCTTAGTCTTCATATTCTCTTATAATATCATCTTTCCCTAGTCTTAGGTTTTTAATTTTGATTCATAGTGTTCTATCATATTGTCTGTCACTTTGCGTCTTTATGGAGAATGTGCCATTTTTTTAAAAAAATACCTTTGTTTTATTTATTTTTATGTGGTGCTGAGGATTGAACCCAGTGCCTCATACATGCTAGGCAAGTGCTCTACCACTGAGCCCTAGCCCCAGCCCAAGAATGTGCCCTTTTTCACTGATTCTTCAGGTCTGACTCGGGTCCTAGCTGGAACTCACTCATGGCATTTCCCCATTGCTCATAGCTGAGATTTCCCAGGACCTGTGGTGGGGTATTTGTTCTGCTTGGTTCTCTCCTAGGATTTGACCCTGTGTAACCCCTCAGATGTTCTTGGTGAGTCATGTATCACAAAATGTGCTGTACAGGACTCCATATTCCAGAGAGTCCTAGGTGGCAGTAAAAGAATATGTGCTACATGTGTGTTTGTGTCTTCTCTTTCTCTTGGTCTCTCCCCATATGGGCATGTGCACATGCACTCGCATGTGTGTGCGCACACACATACACACAACTATTAAAAATTACTATCTGCTGGACATTCTGGTAAATGTGTATATATATATATATATATATATATATATATATATATATATATATATATATATATATTCATTTAGTTCTTACAGGTATTCTGTTGAGATATGCATTCTATTATTAATATCATTTTATCATCATCATCATCACCATCTCCATTTTGTAGATGAGAAAATGGAGGTCCAAAGTCTTCCAAGAACACAGAGAAAATAGCATAGCCCAGATTGACATTCAGGTGAATCTGAACCACAGCCTGAGCTCTCATCATCACAATAGCAGAGAGGTTATATTATACCCTCTGCTACTGTAGTTGCCCCCCAAATTCTGAGTGATAGGTAATTCACTGCTCAAGGACTTTTTGGCCCTGCTCTTGCCTTTCTTGCTGTCTCTAGGTTGATATCACTCTGTTTCCTGACACAAATTACAGATATTCCCAGGCCTTAGAGAAGCCTCTTGTCACTCTCGATCCAGGCCTTTACAATAGCAGGAGAGTATCTTGTACACAGTGTGAACTAGAATCACACAAACCTGGGTCACTACCTGACTCTGGCCCCTGCTAACTGTAACTCTGGCCAAGTTATTTAACCACACTGAGCTCATTTTATTCATCTTTAAAAGAAGGGGCAGTAATAGAACTTAATCTTACAGGGTTATTATGAGGAAGGAAACAAATAATGGACATAAGGCCATATCAGCGTCTGGCACAGAGTATTTGCTAGGTAATTCTTAGCTGCTATTAGTATTCCATTTCTCCACCTACCTCAGTGACCACTGACCCTCCTTGTGAATTCTTCGTTTGCTTTGTCCATCAAATGTAATGAATTTACCATCTAATCTGGCCTCTGAGGGACATCCTGGACTTTATACTCTAGGCAACCTGTATAGCCAATTAATTCAGCCATCATTCCTCAGTGTTATTATATTTTAATAATAAACTTTATTGAGATACAACCACATATGAATAATTCATCCATTTAAACTGTGCAATTCAGTGGTTCTTACATTTACAAAGTACTGGTCTGGTTGGACTGCTATCTTAAAATTTCATCAACTCAGCGTCTTAACGCAAATTTATTATCTCACAGTTTGTGGACATAGAAGTCCAACATCGAGGTTCCAGTCAGTTTTGTTTCTGATAAGGGTTCTCTTCCTGGCTTACAGATGCCTACCTCCTAAGTTATATGAAATAGAGCAAGTGAACTCTCTTCTTTCTGGTGTCTCTTCTTATAAGGACATTAATCCTATCAGATCAGAACCCCTTCATTTAAGATTAATTAATTCCTTCTTTATATGCCCCATCTCTAAATGTAGTTAGAGTGGGGGTTAGGCTTTCCACATGTGAATCAGAGGGAGACACAATTCAGTCCATTGTAATTGTGAAAACATTATTATAATCAACTTTAGAATATTTTTATAAACCTCAAAATAAATCACATGCTCTTTACCAGTCAGTCCCTATTACCCCTAAGCCCTCAATCTCTAGGCAACCAGTCATGTACTTTCTGTCCCTAGATTTATCTATTCTGGACATTTCATAGAAGTAGCATCATATATAATATGTAGTCTTTTATAATTGGCTTCTTTTACTTACCATTATATTTTTATTAGTGCATTATAGTTATACATAATAATGTGATTTGTTATGCTGTATTCATACATGCACATGGTACAATTCAATCTCATTCCCCAGTACCTTTCCCTCCTCCAATCTTAGCATTATGTTTTCAAGGTTCATCAGTGCTGTGCCATGTATTGCCGCAGTCTGGCTGGGCACAATTCAGAAGCCACTTGTCAAAAGAAACGAACTTTACTTTTAGAACCACACACACCAAACCACACAGCTCCTCGGGAAAAACCCTCAGGGCCCAACTGCCACCACCGGCTTCCCACAAGCCTCTCAACCTCCCTCACTCCTCCTGCTCTTGAGGCTGATTGGCTGGGTCGCGTGGGCAGAGCCAAAAAAAGTCCCCCAATGAGCAGCTCTGTGGTCTGAAAAGGCGGGGAAACAGCCCAATGAGCATCACCGCAGAGGAGCCAGTCAGTTGGCAGCTAGAAGTTTGCTGGGGCCACTATGAGCCAATCATCAGCTGGCAGCTGGAAGTTTGCTGGGGCCCCTTTCGGCTGTGGCTCTCAACAATGTATCACTATTTTATTATGTTTTACTGCCATATAATATTACATTACATGGGTATATTTTATTTATATACTCATGGATTGATGGACATTTAGGCTATTTATGCTCTTTTGCTATTATGATTAAGGCTACTATGAACATTTGTGTACAAGATTTTGTATAAATGTATCCTTTTATTTCTCTGTACATACCCAGAAATGTAATTGCTAGGTCATGTGGTATGTTAAATATATATAATATAATATAATATAATATATATATATATATATATATATATATATATATATATATATACATATATATATACACACAAGCATTATATATTATATGTAATATATATATTTTTTGGCAGTACTGGGAATTGAACGCAGGACTGCTTTACCACTGAGCCACATCCCCAGCCCTATTTTATTTTTATTTTTACTTTGAGACAGGGTCTTGCTAAGTTGATAAGGGCCTCACTAAGTTGCTGAGGCTGGCCTTGAACTTCCGATCCTCCTGCCTCAGCCTCCCAAGTCACTAGGATTACAGGCATACACCATTACACCTAGCTGTATATTTAATATTTTGAGGATAATAACCACAGAGGTTATTATGTATTATATTCCATCAGCAATATATAAGGTTTCCAAATTCTCCACGTCCTTTCCAACATTTACTATTATCTCTTTTATTATAACCATAGTATTAAGTGTCAAGTAGTATCTCATTATGGTTTTGATTTGCATTGCCTTATGCTGAGAATCTTTTCATGTACTTAGTGGCCATATTGTATTCTGTTTGGGGAAGTGTCTATTAAAATCCTTTACCAATTTTAATTGAGTTATTTGAATTTAATGGGTAATTTGTACATTTTAAAATATATTTTGAATACTAGCTTTTTATTAGAGGTATGATTTCAAAATATTTTCTCCCATTTTCTAGGGTTGTCTTTTCATTCTACTAATAGGGCCCTCAAATGATAAAATTTAAAAATTTCTATCATCTATCCATTTTATACATTTGGCTATATATGCTTTTGTTATCATATTTAAGAGATATGCCTAATCTAAAGTCATAAAGATTTACTCCCATTTTCTTCTGAGAGTTTTATAGGTTTAGTTTTTATATTTATATTTATGATACATTTGGAGATAATTTTAGTATATGTTGTAAATGGGGTCTAACTAGTCATGACAGTGTCATGATTGGCAGAACTATAGACATATAAATCAAAAGAAAAGAATAGAGAACCAATAAATAGAACTGCACAAATATACCCAATTCACTAGAAGAAGGTTTTGTCTTTTCAGTAAATGGTGCTGGAATAATTGGATACTCATAGGTAGAAAACTCAATTTTAATCTAAATTTTATACATTGTACAAAAATTACCTCAAAATGAATCTTAAATTTAAATATAAAATGTAAAACTGTAATGGTTTTTGAAAAAATGTAGGAGAAAATATTTGGGAATGGGATTTGGTGCAGAATTTATATTTAGATGTCAAATTCATCAAAGGAAAAGGTGACAAACTGAGCTTCATCAAAAAATTTTTAATTCACTCTGTGAAAGAGCCCATTAAAAATATGAAAACCCAAGCTACAGAATTGGAGGAAACAACTATTCAATCCACATATCTGACAAAGGATTTGCATCAAGTATGTGTAAAGAACTTTGACAACTCAAATACATTAAGTCAACTGCCTTAAATATGCTTAAAGATCTAAAGGAAACTAGAATGTCTCAACAGAGAATATTGACAAAGGAATAGAAACTATAAAAAGAAATGAAATAGAAATTATGGAGCTTAAAAGTGTAATAACTGAAGTGAAATGTCTAGTAGAGATATTCCACAGCAGATTTCATTAGGCAGAAAAAATAATCATCATCACACTTGAAAGTATGTCAATTGAGATTATCCAGCCTAAGGAATAGAAAGAAACAATAATGAATAAAAAATGAACAGGCTAATTTGTTGTCATATGATTATTCATAGTATTGTCTTATATTTCTTTTGTTTCTGTAACTATAGTAATAATGCTACCTCTATTTATTCTTTTCCTAATTTGAGTCTTCTCTATTTCTTGGTAAGTCTAGCCAGGAAAATTTAAAGAAAACATAATACCAATCCTTAAACTCTTCCAACATCTTATTTTCTGAGATCAGCATCACCCTGATAACAAAAACAGGCAATGACACAATAAATAAAACTACATGCCAATATCCCTGATAAATATAGGTGCAAAAATCTTTAACAAAATGCCAGCAAACCTAATTAAGCTGTACTATGAAAGGATCATAAACCAAGACCAAGTAGGATTTATCCCAGGGATGCAGGTATGGTTCAACCTATGTAAATCAATTGACATGATAAAACACATTAGCAAAAAGAAAGAAGAAAACCACATGATCATCTCTATTATTTTTCTTTTTTTCACATAATTTCCTTTTTATTTTGAAGCACATTGCTGATTTTTTCAAATAATTTCCTTTTTATTGTGAAGCACATTGCTAATAAATCTCTATTATTTTTCTATTCTCTATTTTTATTATATTGATACTTACTTTATTAATTTCCTTCCTTCTGGTAGCTTTTGAGTTGACTTGCTCTTTTTTCTCCCAACTTCCTTAAGGTGTAATGTTAGGTTATTAATTTTGGATTTTTTTGGAGGGGGGTCACTGGGGATTGAGCCTAGGCCTCAACCACTGAGCCATATCCCAGCCCTTCCTATTTTTTTTATTCTGAGACAGGGTCTTGATAAATTGCTGAGGCTAGCTTTGTACTTTCAATCCTTCTGCCTCAGCCTCCTGAGCCACTGGGCTTACAGGCGCATGCTACCGTGCCCACCTTCTTTTCTAACATAAGCATTTACAGCTCCAAATTTCCCTCTGCATTCTATATATATCAGTATTATGTGTTTCGTTTTCATTAATCTGAAAGTATTTTCTAATTTCACTTCTAATTAATTTCTTTTTCAACCCAATTGTAGTTTCAAATTGTGTTAATTTCCATGTTTTTCAGTGCTTATGTTTTCTTTCTATTACTGATTTCTAGTTTCCATTGTGGTTAGAGAAGATTGATGGTATGGTTTAAATTTTTTTAATTTATTGAAACTTATTTCATAGCCTAACATGTGGTCTGTCCTGGAGAATGTACCATGAGACCCAGATATACCACTCCTTGGTATTTATTCCAAAAGAATTAAAGTCAGCATACTTATATCCATGTTTATGGCAGCATAATTGATAATAGCCAAAATTATAGAATCAGCTTAGGTGTCCATCACCAGGTGAATGGATAAAGAAAATGTGGTATGTATACACAAGGGAGTTTTTTTCAGCCATAAAGAACAACAACATTATAGCATTTGCAAGACAGTGGAAAGAACTGGAGAACATTATGCTAAGTGAGATTAGTCAAACTCTGATAGTCAAGGGTCATGTTTTCTCTGATATGTGGAAGCTAGAGAGAAAAAAGGAAAGAAAAGGCACTTCACAAAAATAGAAGAGAAACCAGTAATATACTACTTAAAGAAAACGTAATACCAATTCCAGTAAGGGGGTCTGGGGAGGGAGAAGCACAGGAAAAGTGGGGATATGAGGCAATGAAACAGACCATATTGTGAGTTATGCATGTATGAACATATCACAGTGAATCCCATTATTATGTAAAACTATAGTGTATCAATAAAAATAATTTTTTAAAACTTGTTTTGTGGCTTAATATGCTGTCTGTTCTGAGGAATATTCTATGTGTTCTTGAGAAGAATGTATATTTTCCTGTTATCGCATGGTGTGTTCTATATGTTGTGTATTTATCTAATTAGTTTATAGCATTGTTCAAGTCCCCTTTTTCCTTATTAGTTTTCATCAGTTCACCACTATGCAAACTTCTGTTCCTTTACAACTCTCTCCACCCATTGTTATTGTCACAAATTATATCTTTATGCATTTTGTATCAGATAAAGATTTAGAGTTATTGTTTTATGTATTTGCCTTTTTCAATCATATAAAGGAAAAATGCAGCAGTTTACTCTTTTCCATTTGTATATGTAGCTTCAGTTAATGTTTTTCTGTATTTGTTTGGCTTTGAATTACTATGATACTTCTCAATTTGAAAACTTACTACAAACTATAGTAATCAAAGCAATAGAATGCTGTCAAACTGATAGACCTGTAGATTAATGAAATAAAATTGAGAATGTAGAAATAAACCCATACCTATACTAACCGTTGATTTTCAAAAAAAGTGCCAAGACCACTCAATTAGGAAAGAATAGTCTTTTCAATAAATGGTGCCTGGACAACTGAACATCGAACTGCAAAAGATTGATGTTGGATCCCTAATTCATGACATACACAAAACCTAACTCAAAGTGGGCTGAAGACCTAAATGTAAGAACTCATAGTAGAAAACTCTTAGAAGAAAACCTGGGGGTAAATCTTCATAACCTTGAACTTGGCAATAGACTCATAGATTTGACACAAAAACACAAGCAATAAAAGAAAAAGAGCATAAGCTAGAATTCATCAAAATTTAAAACTTATACTTCGAATAACACTATCGAGATAGTGAAAAGACAACCTACAGAATGAGAGAAAATATTTGCCATCATCTATTAAGGGGTTAATAACCATAAAGAACTTGCAAATCAACAACAGAAAGTCAAGTAACCTAATTAAAGAGTGGACAAGGAAATTCAAGCCAACAGAACTATGAGAAATGAATGAATATATATCCAACAAGCTGGCAGTACAAATGTAAAATGGTATAGCCCCTTTGAGAAAACAATTTGATGGTCCCCTCCAAAAGTTAAACATACGATTACTATATGGCCCAGCAATTCTAAGTTATATTTCTGCCATGGTTTGCAGGTGTTTTTTCTACGCTCTTTTTACTTTTAATGGCATTTTTTGGTGTATTATAATTATACATAATTTGAGAATTTTTGTTACATATTCATACATGTGCACAATCTAACAATATAATTTGATCAATTTCATTCTCAGTACTTTCTCTTTCCTTCCCCTCACCCCTTTGCATGGAATTTCCTTTTAAGGTGATGAAAATGTTTTAGAATTTAGATAGAAGTGATAGTTGCAAAACACTGGGTGTATACCAAATGCTTTTGAATTGTAGGTTAAAAATATGGAATTTGACTTTGTGAATTTTACTTGAATTAAACAGATCACTGTAATTGCCATGGAAAGAATGAATTTGAAAATAACATGAATAGAAATCAGATCCATTAGAAGGCTATTACACTAGTCTAGATGACAGATAATGGTGGTTGAATAAAGGTGATTCTCCATCTGTGGATGGAGAAAGGCAAATGAATGTGTTATTTTGGAATCAGTATGTATAGGATTTGGTGGCCAATGAGATGAGAAAACACAGACATTAATAGTGTCTGCTAAATTTTGAAGCTGGGCAACTGGGTAAACAGCCACAACATTAGGTTTAAAACCTATTTTACATGTGCAAAGCTAGAGAGTCCATTGACTGGTCCACCATCACCCAATGAGCCACTAAGAGAAATATACCTACCACCACTCTCCTGTTCTGCTGACTTCGGGTTCAGGAGGAGGAATTACATATAACAAATGTGAGTATTAACTTTCAGAAAATCATCTGAATATTTCCAAACAATTGGAAATTAGAATCTTATTTGTATTCATTTAAATACTTGTATTTGCAATTATAAAGTTTTAGCCATGATTGCTTTCTGATGGAACCACATCTCTCTGAGACTCCTGCCCTCCTAGTGTCTGCCACCTTCCTTTATAACACTTTCTGTCCTGTATTGAAAACGCTGAAAGAGCCTTGTCTCATTGATCCTCCTGGGACAACCTAGTGAATATGCTGTAGTCGCTCCTCCTCTCTCTGAAGCAATTCAGTCAAAAGGGACTGATTTTCTGCAGCCTGCAATCTTTTGGTACTGGAATAGGGAAGAGCTACTCAAGAGCACCCTTGAGTATAGGGATGAGTAGAAGAGGGGGCTGGGCAGGAGGAGGAAGACAAAGCATATGACCTATCATAGGGGACCTCAGTCCCAGGCGGCAGGAGGCAGTCGGGTGGGGGCATTGCAAAACCTCAGCTGTTGAAGAGGAAGAGCCAGGACCTTTTGCCTCATAATGTATGGAAGAGTGTGTGCATGTATGTGATGATGATGATTAAATGGTACATGGTATCAACAAAAAATTGTCAGTACTGATGCTGATTAGGTATGCTGAAGAACTAATAGTAAGAAAGGAAACTAGAAAAATTGGTCTGAATGTGGAAAAGTAATACTAATTACAATCATTTATGCGAACTGCTTACCATTTATGACTAATTACCACCCAACATAATAACCATTAGGTATATCATTAAATATGTGTCAGATTAACTTTGTTGTCAGTTTTATTTGTGATTAGAACAGTAAACTCTGCATGTATGCTTGGGCTTAATAGTTTGTTGCTCATGCAAGCACTGCTGTCAGCTCACAATTTGAAAAAAAAACATTATGTTAGGGCTGGAGCGTGGCAGGCTTTGAATTCCAGCCTAAGCAGTTTATAGTCAATTTAGGAGGCAATGGGGAGCCCTTACAGAATAATCAACAGGGGAGTTACATGATCAGTGCTATACTTTAGGAATCACAGATTGGCAGAGCCTAAAGATTCTTTAGAGATTACTCACCCACTGGTCACCAGCCAGGAGACACTGGCTACCACACCAGGGGTTCAGGAGGGATTTTGGAGATTTCAGAAAGACCAAAGGGAACCATGCATTTCTCCATAACAAGACTGAACAGATCACCTACAATGCCAATGTTATTTTCTTTGGGCTGGAATTAATCAAACTGATCAGAAGAATTGATTGGCAGTTGTAAAAGTCCAGTGAATTCTTTTAATGGGAAAACATGTAAATCATTCCATAACAAATGAAAAGGTTAACATTAGAAAAATTTCTAATCAAGGGCCCTATAGGTTATAAACAAAACAAAAGGGAGCCTGGCATTTGCTGGTAAATGAATGGAACTAGAGACTATCATGCTAAGTGAAATAAGCCAATCCCAAAAAATCAAAGGCCGAATGTTCCCTCTGATATGTGGATGCTAATACACAATAAGGCAAGGGGAGGGAAGACTAGAAGTTCGCTGAATTAGACAAAGAGGAATGAAGGGAAGGGAAGGGAATGGGAAAGACAGTGGAATGAATTGGACAGAAGTTTCCTATGTTCATATATGAGTACATGACCAGTGAAACTCCACATGTACAAACACAAGAATGGGAAGTTATATTCCATGTATGCATGATATGTCAAAATACACTCTACTGTCATGTATAATTAAAAAGAACAAATTAAAATATTTTTTTAAAAGGGAGCCTGGGGGCTGGGGTTTGACTCAGTAGTAAAACGCTCGTCTAGCACATTCGAGGCCCTGGATTTGATCCTCAGCACCACATAAAAATAAATAAATAAATATATAAAGGCATTAAAAAATGTAAGCATAATATATTATTAAAAAGGGGGGAAAGCCTGGGTGATGAAAAAGCTATCATTGTAAGCCAGTCAAGCCTTCATTCATAGTTAGAGAAACTGAAGCTAGAGGTACATGGAACTTGCCTTGTAGGAAGATGGATAAATGGATTGGACAGTACAAATGGAAGGTACAGTCCAGAAAACCATCCCAGTAGCAAATTAAGGTGCCTACAATAGAATGGTAGGAATTGATCAGCAATAGGAAAGGGAAGATGGGAGAGAGTAAACAGGAAATTACCAGACAGGACCACTGGTTCCATGTGAACAGAGCAGAATAGTACATAGTAGTGAAGAATGACTCCCATATCACCAGTATGGCTGACAAGACAGTGATGGTATCACTGGCAGAAATCTAAAAATCTGGAGGAATAATTGATTTGTGGGGAAAGGGGAATCATGAATCTGATTTTAGATGTATTGACCTTAACTAATAGTGTGGAATATTTAAAAAGTATGATAATAGGAATTAAAAATGCTTGGCTTTTTAAAAAGCTACTTTATTAAAGTATGATTGACATGCAAAAACACCCATGCATATTTAATATATACAACTTGAAGAGTTTGAACAGAAGTATATATTCACCAGGTATGGTATTAAATGCCTGTAATCCCAGTGGTTTGGGAGGCTGAGGCAGGATGATCGTGAGTTCAAAACCAGCCTCAGCAACAGCAAGGCCCTAAGCAATCCTGTCTCTAGATAAAATACAAAATAGGGCTGGGGATGTGGCTTAGTGGTTGAGTGTCCCTGAGTTCAATCCCCAGTGCAATCCCCCCCCAAAAAAAGTTTAAATGCATGAAACCACCACCACAGTCTGTGCCATAAACATATTCATCACCTCCAAAAGTTTCCTCTTGCTCTCTTTATTATTAATATATATATTTTAAAACGATTGGCTTTAATCCTTGCCTTCTTTTTACTGTGTAGCTTTTGGTAAGGAAATTTTCTTTTGATTCTCAGTTTCCACATCTGTACATATGAAACAATGATATGTGCCTCTGTTTGCCCTTATAGGGTTAGTGAGAAGATTGAATGGGAGGTTGTATATAAAGTGGCTAGCATAAGATCATTACTCTTCTCTGGAAGAGGATGGAGACAGAAATGTTTAAAACATAGAAACAAGGGAGAGTTCAGGAAAGAGGTTACATCCACAGCTGTATTTTTAAGCTCTAACTGTAAAACGCTGACAGTGCCTTCCCAGGGGTTCTGAAAAGATGAAGTCACAGGGACAGAATACAGGAGAAGCCATGCTAACTGAGAATTTGGGATGGAAGCTAGTAAGCAAAACTGAAAGAACAGACAGAAGGTGTAGAGGATAGATTGTCAAAGAAGCCAAGGGGGCTGGGGATGTGGCTCAAGCGGTAGCGCACTTGCGTGGCATGCGTGCGGTCCGGGTTCGATCTTCAGCACCACATACAAACAAAGATGTTGTGTCCGCCAAAAACTAAAAAATAAATATTAAAAACATTCTCTCTCTCTCTCTCAAAAAAAAAAAAAGAAGAAGCCAAGGGGGACAAGATAATTTGAAAGTTGGAATAGTGGTCCATAGGGTCAAATGAAGGAAAGAGATATATAAAATGAGAACAGAGATAAAGCCATTGGGAGTCACTTTAAGAGACATCAGAGAATTAGGAAGAATATTAAGTAAAAGGCTAATTGAGGGGGCCTTAGCAGAGACAGTAAAGAAAATGCAACATTTTCAACATGGACCATGAAACAAAAGGGACAGAGATGACAGTCATTTTTAAAAGCAGCAGTTGTAAGGGAAGATTATATTAGTGTACTTAAAACCTGAGCATGCTGTATGTAAAGATAATAATATCCATGGAGAGAAAGAGGTTGATAAGACAGAACAAAGAGGACATATTTCTAAAGCAGATTGTCTTAAGCTATGCATAGGTAGTCCCTGGCTGTATTATTCTAAATATGTTCTTAATGGAGAATCTGACATCTAATCTAGGAGAAATGACTTGAGGTCAAATTAGACACAAACAATCTCATTGGAGCTATTTCATGACTAAGTGGAATTTATCTGAGGGATGCTTGATTATCTCAATATTCAAAAAGCAATCAACATTATCTACCATATCAATGGCTAAAAAAGAAAAAAAATTATATAAGTCAATGCTTGTATGATCTCATCATTTTTCAACATAATATGAGAAGATCTAGTCAGCACAATAAGGGAAGAAAATTAAATAAAAGGCAAACAAACTTGAAAAGAAGTAATGAAACTGTCCTATTTATAAATGACATGATCGTGTATGTAGAAAATCCCAAGGAAGGTATATAAAAACTCTCAGAACTAATAAATAAGTTCAGCAAGGTCACATGATATAAAATCACAGAAAACTCAATCATATTTCTAGAACACTAACAATGAATATGATATGGAAACCAAAATTAAAAACACAATATCATTTATGATTACTCCAAAGAAAATGAAATACTATATAAACTCTTAACAAAGCACATACAATAGTTATTGAATATTACAAAATGCTAACAAAATAAAGAACCCACCTAAATAAATGGATCAATGTACTACTATATTTATGCATTGGAAGTCTCAACAGAGTTAGGGTATTAAATTCCCCCCAGATACATATAAAGATTTATGCAATTGCTATCAAAATCCCAGCAAGATTTCATTTTTGTTGTAGATTTGCCTATTTTAAAATTTATATGGAAAGTTGCAATTCTTGGAATAGCTATAATAGCTCTGTAAAAGAAGGAAAAAAATGTAAGAAATCATTCTACCTGGTATTAAGTTTCATTATATAGCAAGAGGAATCATGAGAGTGTCATGATTGGAAGAATGATAGGCATATGAATTTAATGGAAGAAGTAAACTCAATTCAGTAGAGGATCATCTTTTCATTAAATGTTGTTAAAACAATAGGACATACATAAACCCCAAAAAAGAAAAAAAGAAGAAATGAAAGAAAATCCAGGCATGGTGGTGCATGCCTGTAATCCCAGCAATTTAGGAAGCTGAGGCAGGGGGATAGTGAGGCCATCAGCAACTTAAAGAGACCCTGTCTCAAAATAAAATTTAAAAAAATAGGCTGGGGATGTGGCATAGTGGTTAAGTGTCTCTAGGTTCAATCCCTGGTACCAAAAAAAAAAAAAAAAAAAAAAAAGAACATCATGAATAATACAAAACTTAACTCAAAATGGACCACAAATTTAAATATAAAATTATTACAAATTTAGAGAAAAACACAGGAGACAAATCTTTGGGAATAAGAGTTGGAAGAATTCTTAGATTTGAAACTCAAAGTACAATTCATAAAAGGAAAAAGGTGATCAATTAGACTTCATTAAAATTGTAAAATTTTGTTCTGTGAAATGTCCTAAGAAAGTAAAAAGATTGAAATCTAGGAGAAAAATATTTGCAAACCAAATATCTCATAAAGTACTAGTATGTACTCGAATGTATAAAGAACTTTCAAAACTCAACTGTAAAAGTATGAATATTTTATTTAGGATAATAAGCAGGAGATATTTTGCTAAAGAGAATATACACATAATGAAAACAGCACATCAAAATATCTTTAGCTATTAAGGAAATGCAGATTAAAACCATATTGCAATATCACTGTACACCATCAGAATGACTAAAAAAAAATAGTGACAAAATCAAATGTTCGGAAGGATGTGGAAAATCTAGCTCCCTGGTTCATTGCTGGCAGGTATCTAAAATGGTACAGCTTCCTTTTTCAGGAATTTGGCAGTTTTTTACAAAAATAAACCATATAACCCGCAATCACACTCTTGAGTATTTATCCCAGAGAAATGAAAACTTAATCCCCCCCAACACAAACTGTACACAAAAGCTTATAGAAGGGCTGGGGTTGTAGCTCAGTGGTAGAGCATGTGCCTAGGATGTGTGAGGCACTGCATTTGATCCTCAGCACTAAATAAATAAATTAATAAAAGTTTTGAGTCCATCTACAACTATAAATATAAAAATACTTTATTCAGAATAGCCCCAAGTTGGGAAGAATGCAAAAATCCTTCAAAGGATGATTGGTTAAGTAAACTATGATACTTCCATACCATGGAATACTACCCAGCAATAGAAAGGAATGAATTATTGATACAAATCACATCTTGGGCAAATATCCAGGGACTTAGACTAAGTATAAAAGGCTACTCCTGAGAAAAAAAGTGCATGTATGTAATGTTCTTGGAATGAAAAACGTTTTAGAAATGAAGAACAGATTAATACTTAGTGATGGGTGGATGGGCAGAGAAGGAGGTAGCTGTGATTATAGTATGGCAACATAAGGGATCTTTGTGTAACAGATCTGTCTCTTTTCTTGACTCTGGTGGTGAATACACTAACCTTTGTGTAATAAAATTGTATACCACTAAATATGCACACACATACACAAATGAGTATAAATCCAACTAGAGAAATCTATGATTGATAGATTATACTAATTTCAACATCCTGGTTGGAGTGTCATACTCATTTTTCAGATGTCACCATTGGAAAAATTGGATAATGGATTCACTAGATTTCTCTGTAACAAATGCAGGTGAATCTATAATTATTTCAACAAAAATTTCTGTTTAAAAAGTGATTATTCTATTGCCATGAGGGAAATGAATTAGAAAAATGGCAGGAGTGGAAAGAAGGAGACTAGTTAGAAGGCCCTTGCAGTCCTCCAGAGGAGAGATGACAGTAACCTCAATTAAGGTGCTAACAATGGGGATGGAGAAAAGCAGAATAATTCAAGTTACTTAGGTACCAGTGTACATAGGACTTGGTGGCCAATGCGATAAGGACTGGGTTAGTTAGCACTGATGTCCTTCCCAAGGCCTTGAAGCTTGACACCGTGGAGAAGAGCAAGAATTAGGATTAGAGCCCATTTTATACAAGACCTACGTGAAGAAAATTACAAAACTCTGAAGGAAGAAGTTACAGAAGATTCTAAATAAAGGCAGAGATATTCTGTGTACATGGATGGGAAGACAATGTCATCAAGATGTCAGTCTTTCCCATCTTCATCTGTAGATTCAACACAATCACAATCAAAACCTCAGTGAGTGATTTTGTAGACATTTTTAGAGGGGCTGCAACTTCCCAACTTTAAGACTTACTGTAAAGCTACTGTAAACGACATAGTGTGGTACTGGTGAAAGAATTGACATGTAAGTGGAACAAAATAGTCCAGAAATAGATCCATGGAAACACAGTCAACTAATCTTTGACTAAGAAGTAAAGGCAACTCAATGAAGAAAAAAAGATGGTGGTTTCAATAAATAGTGCTGGAACAGCTAAATAGCCTCATGCTAAAAATAATAATAATAGTTATAGTAGTAGTAATCTAGAAACTGTACACCCTTAATAAAAATTAATTCAGGGGGCTGGATTGTGGCTCAGAAGTAGAGCACTCACCTAGCAGGGTTCGATCCTCAGCACCACATAAAAATAAATAAGTAAAATAAAGGTATTGTGTCCAACTACAACTAAAATATATTTTAAAAAATTAATTCAGAATGCACCATAGTTATAAAGGTTAAACACAAAACTATAAAACTTCTATGAGAAAACATAGAAGAAAATCTAGGTGACCTTGGGTTTAGAGATGACTTTTATGGTGTGTGTGTGTGTATGTGTGTTACTGCAAATTTAACTCAGGGCCTTGAGCATGCTAGGCAAGCACTCTACCACTGAGCTGCATTCCCAACCCTTTGAAGATGACTTTTTAGATATACCACCATAAGCATGAGGCCAGAAAAAAAGAAACCGATAAGCCAGACTTCATTAAAATTAAAAACTTTTGTTTTATGAAAAAGACACACTGTTAAGAGAATGAAAAGACAAGCCATATACTGGTAGAAAATGTTTACAAAAACACATCTCTAATTAGGAACTAGTATCCAAAATATGGAAAGTGCTCTTAAAACTGGATAATAAGAAAACAAACAACCTAGTTAAGAAATGAGCAAAGCATATGGAAAGATGCTTAGCATGATTTGTCATTCAAGAATTGCAAATTAAAACAACAATGACACACCATGATACACATATTAGAATGGCTCAAATCCAAAATGCTGACAACAACTAATGATGTTGTGAAACAGGAACTCATTCATTGCTGGTAGAAATGCAAAAAATAATCTGATTATAAATATTATCATGATCCCCAAAAGAAATCTTATACTCATTAGCAGTAAATCCCCATCCTCTCTCTCACCCAGCCCTGGGCAACCACTAATCTACTTTCTGTCACTGTAGACGTGCCTGTCTGGAAATGTCATATAAGTAATAAGTTATAATATATAACTTTTGTGAGCGACATCTTTCAGTTAGCATGTTTTCAAGGTTAATGTATGCAGCAGCATGTGTCAGTACTTTATTCCTTTTATATTTTGATAAAACTTGCATAACATAAAATTTGTCATTTTAATCTTTTTGTTTCTTTGTTTTGTGTGAATATGTGTATATGTGATGTTTTCATTATTCATTCATCCATTCACAGACACCTAGGTTGATACCATATCTTGCCTTTTGTAACAGTGTTGCACTAAATGTGGGTATGCAATTATCTTTTTGATATGCTGATTTCATTTCCCTTGGGATAAATTCCCAGAAGAGGGATACTGGATCATATTATAAATCAATTTTTAGTTTTTTGAGAGACCTCCACGCTGTTTTCCATAGCAGCTGTATTAATTTACATTCCCATCAACAGTATATAAGAGTTCTTTTTACTCCACATCCTTGTAAGCATTTGTTATTTTTTAAATAGCTATTCTAACTGGAGTGAATGGGTATCTTACAGTAGTTTTGATTTGCATTTCCCTGATGGCTAATGATATTGAGCATTTTTTCATGTATTGATTGACCATTTGTATTTCTTTTATTATTATTATTTTAGATACTTCTACTCAGGTCATCTTATTTTGATTCATGTGACTTTGTCATAAGTTTCGAAATTAGGAAGTGTGAATACAACAAAATTGTTTCCTTTTTCAATATTGTTTTGTTTCCCGCGGGCCCCTTGTTTTATCAGGTGAGTTTTGGAGTTAAGTTTTTCTATATTTCTTAAGCCCACCTGAGATTTTCAAAGTGATTGTGTTTATCCTAACAATATTATATCTTTTCATCTGTGAAAATTAGCTTTCAATTTATTTAGATCTTCTTCAGTTTCCCTCAGCATGTTTTGTAGATCATAATGTATAATTTCTATGCATCCAAAGTAGTTTATTTTTGATGCTTTAGAAATTCAGTTGGCTTTTTAGTTCTTTTTTAAAAATCAAGTTATAGTTGCAAATTAAAATTGTATGTTTATGGTATACAGTGTGAGGTTTTTATATATGTATACATTATGAAATAGTTAAATCAAGCTAGGATACCTATCACTGCACATATTTTTTGTCATGAGAACATTTAAGATCTACTCTCTTAGCAACTTTCAAGTATATAATGCATTATTATTAACTATGACATTATGCTGTACAGAAAACTTCCAGAACTTATTCATCCTAACTGAATCTTCATACCCTTGATAAACCCCAGCACCCTGCCCCAGCCCCGGGCAAGCACCATTTTACTCTCTGCTTCAGTGAATTAAACTTTCCATATCTAAGTGAGATCATGCAGTACTTATCTTTGTGTGCCTGGCTTATTTCATTTGGGATAATCTCCTCCAGGTTCCTTCATGTTGTCACAAATGACAGGATATTCTTTTTAAAGCTGAAAAGTATTCCACTGTGTGTGTATACTACATTTTCTATATCCATTCATCAGTTGATGGACACTTGGTTTGATTGCATATCTTGGCTATTGTGGCAAATGCTGTATTAAATATGGGAGGACAGGATGTCTCTGACATCCTGATTTCATTTCTTTTGGATATATACCCAGTAGTGGAATTGCTGGATCATCTAATTCTATTTTTAATTTTTTGAGGAATATCCATGCTGTTTTGCCTAGTGACTGTACTCATTTACATTCCTACTAACAGTGTACAGGGTTCTCTGTTTTTCCATATTTTCACTAACACTTATATTTCTTCTTTTTGATAAAAGCCAATCTAACATTGTGATTTTGTAATTTTTTAAAAATTTCCTGTTTGGATTGTTCATTGTATTTATAGAAATACAATTTGGGGGGGGGGGCACTGATCTTTTATCCTAAAACTGCTGAATTTATTTATTAGCCCTACTAGGGTTTTTCATTTTTTTCTTTTCTTTTCTTTTTTTTTTTTTTTTGGTGGAAGGTTGTTCGTTGTTTTTGTAGATTCTTTACAATGTTCCATGTATAACATTGTGTACTTTGAGAAGAGATAGTTTTAATTAGTTCTTTCTATATGGATGTATTTTATTTTATTTTAGTGTGGTGCTAGGGAATAAACCCAGGGTCTTGTACATCAGACATTTTACCTTAAGCTAAATGCCCAGGCCTTTTATCTTTCCATTCTACTGCTAGTGATCAAACTCAGGGCCTTATACATGCTAAATAGATGCTTTACCATTGCTTAAAAAAAAAGAGGGGCTGGGGCTGTAGCTCAGTGGTAGAGCTCTTGCCTAGCATGTGTGAGGCACTGGGTTCAATCCCCAGCACCACATAAAAATAAATAAATAAAATAAATGTATTGTGTCCATCTACAACTAAAAATATAAAAAAAATGAGGAAGAAGAAGAATCTGATTTAAGAATGGGCAAACTAGCCAGGTGCAGTGGTACACGCCTGTAATCCTAACGACTTGGAAGGCTGAGGCAAGAGGATCACAAGTTCAAAGCCAGCTTCAGCAACTTAGTGAGACCCTAAGCAACTCAGTGAGACCCTGTCTGTAATAAAAAAATGGCAAACTAAAAAATAAAAATAAAAAATGGGCAAACTTTCTGAATAGACATTTCTCAAGAGAAGATATACAAATGACCAACATGTATATTAAAAAGTCCTCAATATCATTAATCATCAGAGAACAGCAAATCAAAACCACAATAAGATGTCAGCTCTCCTTAGTTAAAATGAATATTGTCAGAAACACACAAAAAATCAGTTGTTGGTATGAAAGTGGAGAAGGGGGAACAGTTACACATTGCTGGAGGAAATGGAAATTAATGCAGCCATTATAGAGTTACTATATGATCAGTCTATCCCACTGCTGGGTATATGTTAGAAAGTAATGAAGTCAATATCAAAGAAATAACTGCATGGCCATCTTTATTACAATACTTTCCACAATAGCCAAGATATGGAATCAACCCATATACCGCAGTCTGGCTGGGCACAATTCAGGAGCCACTTGTCAAAAGAAACGAACTTTATTTTTAGAACCACACACACCAAACAAAACAGCTCCTCAGGAAAAACCTTCAGAGCCCAACTGCCACCACCGGCTTCCCACAACCCTCTCCACCTCCTTGCCTCCTCCTGCTCTTGAGGCTGATTGGCTGGGTCGCGTGGGCAGAGCCAAAAGAAGTCCCCCAATGAGCAGCTCCGTGGTCTGAAAGGGCGGGGAAACAGCCCAATGAGCATCACTGCAGAGGAGCCAATCAGTTGGCAGCTAGAAGTTTGCTGGGGCCGCTGTGAGCCAATCATCAGCTGGCAGCTGGAAGTTTGCTGGCAGCTGGAAGTTTGCTGGGGCCCCTTCAGCTGTGGCTCTCAACAAACCCATATATCCATCAATGAATGAATGGATAAAGAAAATGTGAGATACACACACACATACACATACACACACACACACACACTGGACTATTATTCTGCCATAAAACAAATGAAATCTTATTTGTTTTAATATAGATGGAACTGAAAGATAATTACATTAAATAAAATAAGCCATGTACTGAAATACAAATATTGAAAGTTCTCACTCATTTGTGGTAGCGAAGAATTCTGATCACATAGAAGTAGAGCATAAAATAGATATCACTAAAGGGTAGGAAGGGGTACTGATAGTAAGAGGGTGGGTGGACAGCGCGTACCAAAACACAGTTGGGAGAGTAATTTTAATGTTCTGTAGCACAGTAGCATAACTATAGCACAGTAGAGTAATTGCACACTTCAAAATAACTATAAAAGTGTTTGAGGGTTACCAGCACCTAGAATAATATGAGAAGATGGCAATGCTAATTACCCTGATTTGATCATTCACATTGTATTGAATTACCACATTGTACCCTGTGAGTATAAATAGTATATGTCATTTAAAAATACAAAATAGAAATATTAAATAACAGCCTATAATACAAGACTGCAGCTCATCAGAGAAGTCTAGGTAAAATATATAAAACTGATTAGATTTTACAACAAACAGAAATATCACCACTCCCCCAAAAGTAAAATAAAAACAAACAAACAAACAAACAAACAAACAAACAAACAAACCCAAAGGATCTAGAGAGGCTGGGGGTTTAGGTCAGTGGTAGAGTATTTGCCTAGCATATGGACTCAATTCCCAGCAATGAAAAAAAAAAGACCTAGAGATCTAGAGGTCAGAGATAAAAGAACTCTCTCCTACTACCCTAAAGAAGCAAGCTTCCAGGAAATGAACCCCACCAACAAGTATATGTTCTTGGAAGAGATCCCCTAGCCTCCAGTGAGACCACAATTGCAACTAGCACCTTGATCTCATCTTGTGAGACCCTGGCCAAGCGACTTAACCTAGAAACTGTGAGACCTTCAGAAACTGTGAGATAGTAAATGTGAGTTGTTTTAAGCCACTAAGTATGTGGTCAACTATTAGGCAGCAAGGGAAAGCTATCACAGCTTCTTAGCTTCTTTGTGTCCTGGAGATTCTTTGGCAGCCTGTTGAAGCCTATGGACCCTCTCAAAACAAAAGTGTGTGCCTGAAATAAAGAGGACTAAGAAAGAGACTGTCATGGAAAAAGTAACCCAACTATTTGAAAATATGTGATATGTATATTACATATGTGTGTGTGTGTGTGTGTGTGTATATATATATATATATATATATATATAGAGAGAGAGAGAGAGAGAGAGAGAGAGAGAGAGAGAGAGAGAGATGGTAAATAAAATCTAAATTGACATTTATAAATGTCATGATATTTTGAGATATCTATAACTGTGAAGCAGTATGAAAATATCTTATTTCCATTGGTGACCAAGTTATAGGTTCTTCTCATGCTATTTTGGTGTGTCACTTACACCACAAAGAAAGGAACTGCAACATGTAAGTCAGAGGTTAATAGAAATAAAAATACCTTCTTTTTTCTGTCCAAGATATTAGGCCCTCTGGATTCTACCTGTGGATTCTAGATTAAGAACCCTTTGAGCTGGGGATGTGGCTCAGGGGTAGAGCACTTGCCTAGCATTGTAGAATGCGAGGTTCCATCCTTATTATTGTGAAATAAGCAAATAAATAAAAAAGAACCGTTGCTGTAGGTAAAGTTGAACATCTAAATGAATAGGAATACTGTAAAATTGGGGATCTGAGGGTCTAATTCAGGGGTAGGCCATGTGCTTGGCATGCATAAGACCCTGTATTCAATCCCAAGCACCGCCTCAGAAAAAGAATACTGTAAAATTTGGGTCTGGGTATCCTTAACAAAGTAAAATCTATCTGTAAAATGCAAATGTTGAGTAATCAATAAAAACCTAAAAATAATAAATAAATAAAAGTAATGTTGAAATAATTACAGATGACTTTGACTTTATTGTTATCTACACTACTTTGAGATGATTAATTCAGTGTAGAAAATTATTTGATAGTCTTTTTCTATTCAAATGTGATAAACAAAGATAATATTTTTATATTTTTAATAACTGGACTAATGGTATTCAAATTTTATCTAAATACTCTAATTCACTCTAATTCCCACCAAAGGTTGAAAACATACATAATTTACTTTTTGATTGGATTTATTCAAACAGTTCTCAGAAGAGACTAGCTGCTTGAGGCCTCCAGCTGCTTGGACATTCTCAGCCGATTACCATGTTCAGATGCAAAAGAAAAAAATAACAAATACTAGAAATAGGTCACAGGAGAGAATTGTAAGGGCAAGATACAAGGAGGGGGTTATATTTCTGAGCTCACTAGAAACAGAACCCTGTCTGTTATAATCTGTAGGTGTGTTTGCTATTACACTTTTGAATAGGTAGAACATTTACATGGTTTAAAAGTCTAAGCAGTACATAGCCATGTGCAGTGGTGCAGGCCTGTAATCTCAGTGGCTCAGGAGGCTGAGGCAGGAGAATCCCAAGTTCAAAGCCAGCCTCAACAAAAGCAAGGTGCTAAGCCCAACCGACTTTTTTGATTGTAAATGGCAACCAAAAACTGAGACCATGACTCTAAATAAAATACAAAATAGAGCTGGAGATGTGGCTTGGTGGTCCAGTGACCCTGAGTTCAATCCCTGGTATAAAAAAAAAAGTCAAAGCAGCACAATAAGAAATTCACATAAAAGTCTTTCTCACCCAGAATGCTATATAATATTATTCTCTACCCCCAATCAAGTATAAACCATGATTCTTTATGAAAAATGCAAGAAAATCTTTATGAAAAATCTTTATGAAAAATGCAAGAAAATGTAAACAGTTAATATTTGTGTAAGAAAGGGGTCAACATGTGTGAGTATGTATTACATAAACAGGGGACATACTGCATATACTATTTTGCACTATGTGTTTTTTAATTAACAGCAATCTTGGAGATTTTTCTAGATCACTGTAATGAGAATGTCTTTATCCACCCCCACCCCCAGTACCAAGGATTGAACCCATGGGCACTTAACTACAGAGACATATCCCTAGCCCTTTTTATATTTTATTTTGAGAGAGGTTCTTGCTAATTACCTAAAGCCTCACTAGGTTGCCAAGGCTGGCTTTGAACTTGTGATCCTTCTGCCTCAGCTTGGGATTTACAGGTGTCCACTACTGAGCCCAGCCTTATTCTCTTGTACAGCAGGTGAACATCCTTGTGTGGAATGCACAGGCTGTAATTTGTTTCACACATTCTTTTCTTATAAACTCTAAAATGTTTCCAATCTTTCCTATTTGTTTGGTCTATTTTTAAACTTGGGTATATTTTATTTAGAAATTACATTAGACCATACTTTTGGGTTGTAAATGGCAGATATTCAACTTGGATTATTTGGATTATTATAATTACCAGGGATTGAACTCAGGGGCACTCAACCACTGAACCACATCCCCAGCCCTATTTTACATTTTATTTAGAGACAGGGTCTCGCTGAGTTGCTTAATGCCTCTCTAAGTTGCTGAGGCTGGCTTTGAATTTGCGATCCTCCTGCCTCAGCCTTCTGAGTCACTTGGATTACAGGCATGGGCCACTGCGTCTCGGTTGGATTAATTTTCAAAAATGGGTTGTTAGAAAGAGACTTGAGCTGGAGATGTAGCACAATGGCAGAGTGCTTGCCTAGCATGTGCAATGCCCTGGATTCCATTTCCAGAGCTGCAGTCAAAATAAAAGGGGTGGGAGGGGAAGAAGGAGACTTGAAGAAGGAACCAAGATAGTTCTGGGGGCCTCAGGCCCCCAGAACTAAGGCCTAGACATGTTAAAACATTCCTTTTCACTTTTCCATTTCAGATTTTTTCGTGTGTTAAGGAGTGTGACAGAGTTGGAGCCATCCTTGCAGTTGCAGGCCAGAGAGGAAGGACATATCTTCCTCCACTGCTCTAAACAGAAAGACCTCAGGGAAGAGCTTAGGTTGGCTTGGGCCACGTGGACATCTCTTGATCAATCATCATGGCCAGGCAGATAGGTTACCTAATACAATTGATTCAGAATGTCACATGTACCACTGTTTGAATGAGATGTGGAATCTATTGCCTGAAGGAAGGGGAGAAGAATAAATAAGACCATGCTAGCCACCAGAGCCATGATTCTCAATTTTAAGTACCCCATTATCCTTTTTAAAGGGGAAAATATCTCAGGGACTATCCACCCTCTCTGATTTAAGTTATTTTAATATAACATTATTTAAATTTGAAAAAATCTAAAATGTATAAGTGCTTTTTGGTCTTTTTTAAAAAATAATTATTTATTTGTTTGTTTTTATATGGTGCTGAGGATCAAACCCAGTGCCTCACATGTGCTAGGCGAGCGCTACCACTGAGCTACAGCCCCAGTCCTACTTGTAAGTCTGTTCAACTATAAAATGAATAGAAATGAAGCCATAAAATAAATAAAAGTCAAATGATCACAACCATGTGATGTGATGTGATAGACGATATTGTTTTATAGAAACAAATATATAGCTTGCAATTATACGTGGCACAGATTTATTTTGAACTCTTTGATGTGCTTATAACACTGAGTTGTAACTCAATAACTCAGTCTTCCTTCCTTTTTCCCATTTAAACTATTATAAAATCTTTGTGGCACAATATATGTCTGGTCTTTGCTCTTTTCTTTATTCATTACTCCTGTATAATACTAGTATTACTGCTTGCAACCTCCTTGATCTTAAATCCAAAGTAGACTCAAGCCCAGAAACCCTTTGTCAGTCTTCTGTTATAAGACAGACATCCAGATAATTCACAACATGCATACCATAAATATCTTTTTAAATTTATTTTTTAGTTTCAGGTGCACACAGTGTCTTTTTTTTTATGTGGTGCTGAGGATCAAACCTGGTGCCTCACACGTGCTAGGCAAGTGCTCTACCACTGAGCCACAACCCCAGCCCGACCTAAATATCTTTTTTAAGATAAGCATAAAAATAAGAACACAAAGTGGGGCATGGTGGCACATGTCTGTAGTCTCAGTGGCTCAGAAGACTGAGGAAGGAGGATTCCAAGTCCAAAGCCCGCCTCAGCAACTTCGTGAGACCCTGACTCAAAATCAAAAATTAAAGGGCTGGGGATGTGGCTCAGTGGTTAAGCAACCCTGGGTTCAATCCCTGGTGGAAGGAAGGAAGGAAGGAAGGAAGGAAGGAAGGGAGGGAGGGAGGGAGGGAGGGAGGGAGGGAGGGAGGGAGGAAAGAAAGAAAAGAAAAAAAGAACACAAAATTAAAATATTCTCTAGAGAATTCATATTCTCCCAGGATTATTTCTGAAAGCCCCAGTGGGGCCTCTGCTGGACTTCAGTGTGTTTCTAATAGTATTTTAGCTATAAAACTAGAAGTCTGATCACACAGAGAAGGAAAGAGCTCAATTCAAGATTTAAAAAAAATAGGCGTTCCTTAAAAATGAGAAGACTTGCTTGGGGTGTGAACAGAATCTAAAAAGTTCAGGTACTTTAGTGAGTTTGGAAATACTGTCACCCCCCAGAAATCTGTTTAGTGGGTGGAACAATTGGCCTGGCCTGCATCAAAAAGGTCATCCACCTAGTGTATCAAGAACTCTAAAAACAAACAAACTTTTGAAAAGGCTAGAAAATAAGCCTATATGAAAAAAAGTGAAACGGGTTGCTGTTATTCAGTTTGGGCATGAAAAGAATGAATTGGAATTGAATAGATGAATGAGGATGAAGATCAGTTAATCTCTGTGAGAGGAAGAGAAAATAAGTGACCTTCACTTGTAGATAGACTATGAATGAGGAAATACTGTCTGACAATTAGAACATTGAGCAATGGAAAAGGATTAAGAGTCCCTTTGCCATCTGTGTTTATGTAATAAATCAAAGAATCTTGAAGCACAGTTTTTAAGGATAGTGGTAATATGTATGGCTCTCATCAAGGATTGAGATAAACTGGCTACCTTTGGAAATTTCAGTCAGTAAACAAAACTTAAAATTCACATCTCTTTCCTGAATCTACCTAAAATGGTCAAATATTTAAATTACAGATGTATTCACTTAAGAAAAGGCTGGACCTCTCAGAAGAGAGAATGATAAGTTCTGCTGTCCTGTATGTGTGTGTGTGTGTTGGTACTGGGACTAGGACCCAGGGGCACTTTACCACTGAACCACATCCCCAGCCCTTTTTATTTTTTATTTTGAGGCAGGGTCTTGCTAAGTTGCTGAGGGTCTCAATAAATTGCTGAAGCTGGCCTAGAACTTGTGATTCTCCTGCCTCAGCCTCCTCAGTCACTGGGATTACAGGTGAACACCACCACACCAAGCTGTTTTGTCTACTCTTTTTTATTATTATTATTTTTTGTAGTTGTAGATGGACTGCATGTCTGTATTTTATTTGTTTATTTTTATGTGGTGCTAAGGATTGAACCCAGTGCCACATACATGCTAGGGAAGCACTCTGCCACCGAGCTATAGCCCCAGCCCTGTTTTGTCTACTCCTAAAAGCAACTGTGGATAGTTTATGTTCTTAATTGGATGAATCACCTGGGATTAATCTTATCAAATTGTAGTTGCAAGACACTCAGCCTTACATTTTCTCCATTTGCATCCCCCCACCCCCCGCCCAAATCAACCCTCGTGCCATGTACTTAGGATGACCTTGTTTTCTGAATCAGATTTTAAAGAACACAGTTGGGGATATTAGTATGGATATTTCTATTCATTCAACAAATATTCACTCACTGCACCAATTGTGTGCCAGGTACTAGTCTGGCAAGTTGGAAAATAGCAGTGAAGCAAACATCAGAGATCTCTCCCTTCATAGAAATTGCATTTATTTTGAGGGGAGAGAGATAAACATTGAATATTTCATTTTTATTAACATGTATTAATTATACATATTAATAGGATACAGTGGGATATTTCAACACATGCTCACAATATGGGCTAATCAAGCTAGGGTACTTAGCATTTCCTCCCTCATAATTTATATTTGTAGCCTTCAAACTCCTGTCTTCTATATCATCATAAAATATATATTAAGTTGTTGTGGCCAATCTTTGCCCAACTGTTCTACAGAAAACCAGAGTTCTTTCCTTATATGTAACTGTGGTTTTTATACCCATTATTCAACCTCTTTCTTCCATCCCCACCTACCCAGCCTCTAAAAATCACTCTTCTACAGTTTGAAGACATATGAGAGATACCATGTGACATTTGTTATTCTGTCTCTAACTTATTTCACTTAGCATAATGTCTTCCATTTGTATCCATTTTGACATAGATGGCAGGATTCCATTTATTTTTATAGAGAATGATATTCCATTGTGTATATGTATTATATTTTCTTTGTCTATCAATGGGCATCTTGCAATGTTTATTTTATTTCAGTACTGGGGATTGAACCCAGGGCCCCTCTACCACTGAGTTGTATCCCAAGCCTTTTTTACTTTTTATTTTGAGACAAGTTCTTGTTAAGTTAGTGAGGCTGGCCTTGAATTTTCAATCCTCCCAACTCAGCTTCCTGAGTTAGTGGGATTACAGGGTGGCACGATCATGTCTGGCTAGAATGTATTTTTTTAAAGTAAGTGAATTAAGTAGTATGTTAGAAGGTAATGAGTCCTACTAGAAAAAGAAACAGTAAACCAAACTATGAGAATGGACTGTGCCAGAGTCCGAAAGCGGTTTGCAGGATTAAGAATAGTGTTTTGGGTTGAGGATGTGGCTCAAGCTGTAGTGCGCTCGCCTGGCATGCGTGCGGCCCAGGTTCAATCCTCAGCACCACATACAAACAAAGATGTTGTGTCTGCTGAAAACTAAAAAATGAATATTAAAAATTCTCTCTCTCTCTCTCTCTCCCACTCTCTCTTTAAAAAAAAAAAAAAAGAATAGTGTTTAGTGTAGGCCTATATGAGAAAGTGAGTTTTGAATAAAGATGTAAAGGGAGTGAAGAAATTAGCCAGGTGTATGTAATAGGGTAGAGTGTCACAGACAGAGGGGAAAGCCAACAGAAAGGCCTTCATACAGAAGAATGCATGGTGTGTTCAGAACAGGGAGCACACCAGAGTGTTTGGAGAAGAGGGAACAAGCTGAAGAGTAGTACAGTCAGGTGATGATAGTTCACAGCAACCTATTGTAGTGCCTTTCCTCTGAGGGGAAAGAGTGACACTGGTGTGTTCTAAGCAGAAGAACGTCAGATCTGATTTCTTTTGTAATAACATTATGCTGCTTCTGTGCCCAGAGGCAACTGAAAGCAGTGGTATACATGATTCTGATATCCATCAATTTAATTACCACAGCTTAGTTGAATAACACTAGTTCCCCAATAACATGCTTCAGATCTCAGTTACCATCAAATATGAACTAATTACATCAAGTACAGATTGTGCTGATTGCTCTTTTCAGTCCACAAATCATGACATAAAGAACAGATGCACACCATTATCAGTGACCAATCACATCACATCTTTCAAAGTCTTTTCAAGTCTACTGGTGATTGGTCACTATTCATATTATTCAGTTCATGCACAGACATCAAATCATTTACTTGGGAATGCCACCATTTGAGAGTCCTTAGAAATACAGCCAGAGGAACTTAGTGAAGGTGAAGTTAACTACATAAATTAGGAAAATTTTGACAAAAAAAGTAAAGATATTCCCAGAGAAAGTGATGCCACTAAAATGGAGTTCACATTGAAATTCTAAGAGATATTTTACAATTACTATATAGTTCAGATATTTGTGGAGGGGTAGTTTTTTTTTTTTATGTACTGGAGACCCAGGAGTGCTTTACCATTGAGCTACATCCTCAGCCCTTTTTATTTTTTATTTTGAGACTAGGTCTTGCTAAGTTGTGAAGCCTGGCCTCAGACTTGCTATCCTCCTGCCTCTGCCTCCTAAGTAGCTAGCATATGGGCACTTGGCTATAGTTTGGATCATGAATGTTCCTCAAAGGTCCATGTGTTAAAGGTTTGCTCACTAGGATCACCCCATTGGAAGGTAGCGGAACCTTTAAGGGGTGGGGCCTTGTAGAAGGTCTTTAGGTTACTGGTACTATACCCTTGAATGGGATTGTGGTACCCCAGTCCCTTCCTGTTCCTATTTTGCCTCCTGGTTGTGAGGTAAGACATTTTGTTCCACCTCACACTCCTGCCATGATGTGCTGCCTCATTACAGACCCAAAACAACTGAACCAATCAATTAGGGACTGAAAACTCTAAAATGGTGAGACAAAATAAACCTCTCTTTAAAAGTTGACTATCATGAGTATTTTATTATAGTGACAGGAACATGACTGACTCAGAAAAATCCTGAAAGCACAAAGGATAAAGTGTTGGAAGTTGATTCCAACTTCAAAAGAAGTATGACAATTCACCGAGACAGAGGAGACGCTCTGTGGGTACTGGAAGTTGATAAGATGAGAGTAAGAAGGAAAACTACCCTTCATAATAAGGGTAGTTTAGGAATAAACACTTTAATGTTCAATTTTCCTAATGTTTTAAATAACAATGTATTACAGACAAACCTATTAGTCTAATAGCAGATTTCTCAACAGAGACTAAAGTCCAAGAGGGTGTGGAATAATGTATTTCAAGTCCTGAAAGGGAAGGAAGAAAAAAAAATGCCTGCCATAACCCAGCAAAGTTATTCTTCAGAATCTAAGAAGAAATAAAGAAATCTGAGATAAGCATACACTAAAGGAATTCCTGACCCCTAGGCCAGCATACAAATTATGCATAAGGGAATCTTGCACCCAGAAGAGGAAGAAATAAAAACACAATCATGGGAGATCCAACTTGGCGGCGGACGCAGAGAGATCAAGTCTCTGACCTCCTCAGCTGCCCGGGCATAGGGAGTCGTAAACCATCTAAATGCTGTTTGCTCGGGATCACTAGGCAATGCTGAGCGGACGTGGATCAGGGGCGAACAGTCTGGGCCTCTCAGAACACACACCGAGCCCAGATCGGCTGTATTCAAGCTCCCGTTTGCCTGCTTCTCGCAGCCAAACCGCTGTGACTCAGCACTAACAATCCCGCCGAAACAATTGGTTGGCCCTTCTGATCCTACAGAGGTAAATGCCAACCGAGCCTTCATAGGCAGTGGCCACAGGATTGAAACGGGGCTTGGGAGAGACAGTCAGGACCCACCCGTTGCATTGGTCACCCGGCAAAGGGAACGAACTGTCGCCATTTGCATGGGATACCACCATGGCAGAGAACTGACGTTATCAGAATGCGGCGGAGGAGATAACTTCATTGAATCCAGCGGCGACAGGTGTGTAATCCCCTAGCCATCCCTCTCCACACAGCGGGGAAACCTTAAGGGCCCCTCCCAGCTCTCCCGTAAGGGCCCCTCCCAGCTCTCCCTTGAGCACAATAGCCAGACCGAGCGAATCAGGAGTGGCGCGGGACGGCGGAGCGGAACTCTCGGCTACCGCTCCCACCAGTGCTGACAACTGAGGTTCCTTGCACCAGCTACTGGGGGCGTGGCTACCAGAGGGCAAGCAAATTTGCTGGGGGTTCTCAGCCCCAAGCTCTACAAACTTAGGGTCTGAGGGAGTGGCAAACAGGGAGAGTGTGCCCAGTGGTTCATGAAAACAGGGCTTCCAGGAGCAGCAGACCTGGCGTGTAGCCAGTATTGTGGTGAGCATCACAGGTGAGCGGGGCCTGGCTTGAGGAAACACAAGAGAAGGCCCTAGGCACTCAGGATTGGAGACCCGCCCAGTCTAGGAGGAGGAGCTGCTGCACAGTGATTGGTTCCCACCTTTTGAGAGGAGAAGCTTGGCCCAGTGGGCACAGCTCCACCTACTGGAAGAGAAGTTAATCAAACTCTAAGACTGCATTTATTAATTTTTTTCTTCATTTTCATTTTTTTGTTGTCTTTAAAATATTTTTTAAAATTTTTTTATTTTATTTTTTTTAATTTTAATTTTAATTTTATTATTATTATTTTTTAAAATTTTTTTCTTTTTTTATTTTCTATTTTTTTCTTTTGTCTTTTCATTTCTTTTCAATTCTCTTATTTCCCCTTCCTTGAATTCTACCTGCTTACTCTCATTCTCTTTAGTGACTTCTTCCCTTCCCTTCTAATACCTTTCCTCCCAAGCATCAAATAAATTTATAGGAGTAAACAGTAACTCAGCAGTCAAACAGAACAAGAAGTAACATGAGTAGCATGAAAAAGCAAGGAAGAAAAGGAGTACAAACAATGCAGGACAGCCTAAATATTCAGGAGGACCTAGAGGCATCAGAAAAATGGTCATATAAGGAACTCAAAGAATACCTTAGACAGATGGAATGGAACCTTAAAGAAGATATGAGACAACAAATTCAAACAGTGGAAGAACACATTGGAAATGAATTACATAAACAGATAAAAGAAGCAAATAAGCAACTTTATCAGGAGATAGAGATTATAAAAAAGAATCAAACAATAATTCTAGAAATGAAAGAAACTATAAACCAAATTAAAAACTCAAATGAGAGTATCACTAACAGAGTGGAGCAAACAGAAGCCAGAACGTCAGATAATGAAGACAAAATATATCATATTGAAAAGAGTCTAGCCAACTCAGAAAGGCTGGTAAAAAATCACGAGAAAAACATCCAAGAGATGTGGGATAACATAAAAAAAAACAAATTTAAGAGTCATCAGGATAGAGGAAGGTATAGAGAGTCAAACCAAGGGAATGAGTAACCTGCTGAATGAAATAATTACAGAAAACTTTCCAGAAATAAAAAAGGAAATGAATATACAAATTGTAGATGCATACAGGACACCGAGCACACAAAATCACAGTAGACCAACGCCAAAACACATTGTTATGAAGATATCCAATATACAGAACAAATAGAAAATATTAAAAGCTACAAGAGAAAGGAGGCAGATTACATGCAGGGGTAAATCAATAAGGTTAACAACGGATTTTTCATCACAGACGCTGAAAGCGAAAAGATCCTGGAACAACATATTTCAAACACTGAAAGACAATGGATGCCAACCAAGAATTCTGTATCCAGAAAAATTAAGCTTCAGGTACGACAACAAAATAAAAGTCTTTCATGATAAACAAAAGCTAAACGAACTTGCAGCCAGAAAACCAGCATTGCAAAGCGTCTTGAGCAAAACACTACATGAGGAAGAAATGAAAAACAATAACCAAAACCATCAGTGGGAAGTGCCTCGGTAAAGATAGAGGGCGGGGGGAAAGCTAATCATGGAGAAACAAACTAAATTTTTAAAAAAAGATAAATAATCAAACATGGCTGGAAGTACAAACCATATATCAATAGTAACTCTAAACATTAATGGCTTAAACTCTCCAATAAAGCGACATAGGCTGGTAACATGGATTAAAAAAACAAATCCAACAATAAGCTGCCTCCAGGAGACACATCTGATTGGAAAAGACATACACAGGCTGAAGGTGAAAGGTTGGGAAAAAATATACCATGCACACGGTCCTTGTAAGCAAGCAGGGGTGGCCATCCTCATATCGAATAAAATCGACTTCAAGACTAAGTTAATCAAAAGGGATAAGGAAGGACATTATATACTGTTAAAAGGAACCATTCACCAACAAGACATAACAATTATCAATATTTATGCACCAAATAATGGTGCTGCGACCTTCATAAAACAAATTCTCCTCAAGTTCAAGAATCAAATAGACCACAACACAATAATTATGGGTGACTTCAACACACCTCTCTCACCATTGGACAGATCCTCCAAACAAAAGTTGAATAAAGAAACTATAGAACTCAAAATCACAATCAATAACCTAGACTTAACTGACATATATAGAATATATCAACCATCGTCAAGTGGATATACTTTTTTTCACAGCAGCACATGGATCCTTCTCAAAAATAGACCATATATTATGCCATAGGGCAACCCTCAGTAAATATAAAGGGGTGGAGATAATACCATGCATTTTATCTGATCATAATGAATGAAACTGGAAATCAATGATAAAAGAAGAAAGGAAAAATCCTACATCACATGGAAAATGAATAATATGTTACTGAATGATCAATGGGTTACAGAAGACATAAAGGAGGAAATCAAAAAATTCTTAGAGATAAATGAAAATACAGACACAACATATCAGAATCTATGGGACACAATGAAAGTAGTTTTAAGAGGGAAATTCATCGCCTGGAGGTCATTCCTCAAAAAAAGGAAAAACCAACAAATAAATGAGCTCACACTTCATCTCAAAGCCCTAGAAAAGGAAGAGCAAAACAACAGCAAATGTAGCAGAAGGCAAGAAATAATTAAAATCAGAGCAGAAATCAATGAAATTGAAACAAAAGAAACTATTGAAAAAATTAACAAAACTAAAAGTTGGTTCTTCGAAAAACTAAATAAGATCGACAGACCCTTAGCCACTCTAACGAAGAGGAGAGAAAACTCAAATTATTAACATATGGGATGAAAAAGGCAATATCACAACAGATGCTACAGAAATACAGAAGACAATTAGAAATTATTTTGAAAACCTATATTCCAATGAAATAGAAGATAGTGAAGGCATCGATAAATTTCTTAAGTCATATGATTTGCCCAGACTGAGTCAGGAGGATACACACAATTTGAACAGACCAATATCAATGGATGAAACAGAAGAAGAAATCAAAAGACTACCAACCAAGAAAAGCCCAGGACCGGATGGGTATACAGCGGAGTTTTACAAAACCTTTAAAGAAGAATTAATACCAATACTTTTCAAGTTATTTCAGGAAATAGAAAAAGAGGGAGCTCTTCCAAATTCATTCTATGAGGCCAACATCACCCTGATTCTGAAACCAGACAAAGACACTTCAAAGAAAGAAAACTACAGACCAATATCTCTGATGAACCTAGATGCAAAAATCCTCAATAAAATTCTGGCGAATTGGATACAAAGGCACAGCAAAAAAATTGTGCACCATGATCAAGTGGGATTCATCCCTGGGATGCAGGGATGGTTCAATATATGGAAATCAATAAATGTTATTCACCACATCAATAGACTTAAAGATAAGAACCATATGATCATCTCGATAGATGCAGAAAAAGCATTCGACAAAGTACAGCATCCCTTTATGTTCAAAACATTAGAAAATCTAGGGATAACAGGAACTTACCTCAACATTGTAAAAGCAATCTATGCTAAGCCGCAGGCCAGCATCATTCTAAATGGAGAAAAACTGAAGGCATTCCCTCTAAAATCTGGAACAAGACAGGGATGCCCTCTCTCACCACTTCTATTCAATATAGTTCTCGAAACACTGGCCAGAGCAATTAGACAGACGAAAGAAATTAAAGGCATAAAAATAGGAAAAGAAGAACTTAAATTATCACTATTTGCTGTTGACATGATTCTATACCTAGAAGACCCAAAAGGGTCTACAAAAAAAAACTACTAGAACTAATAAATGAATTCAGCAAAGTGGCAGGATATAAAATCAACACGCATAAATCAAAGGCATTTCTGTATATCAGCGACAAATCTTCTGAACTGGAAATGAGGAAAAACACTCCATTCACAATATCCTCAAAAAAAATAAAATATTGGGAATCAACCTAACAAAAGAGGTGAAAGATTTATACAATGAAAACTACAGAACCCCAAAGAGAGAAGTAGAAGAAGATCTTAGAAGATGGAAAAATATACCCTGTTCATGGATAGGCAGAACTAACATCATCAAAATGGCGATATTACCAAAAGTTCTCTATAGGTTTAATGCAATGCCAATCAAAATCCCAATGGCATTTCTTGTAGAAATAGATAAAGCAATCATGAAATTCATATGGAAAAATAAAAGACCCAGAATAGCAAAAGCAATTCTAAGCAGGAAGTGTGAATCAGGCAGTATAGCGATACCAGATTTCAAACTATATTACAGAGCAATTGTAACAAAAACAGCATGGTACTGGTACCAAAACAGGCGGTTGGACCAATGGTACAGAATAGAGGACACAGAGACCAATCCACAAAGTTACAACTATCTTATATTTGATAAAGGGGCTAAAAGCATGCAATGGAGGAAGGATAGCATCTTCAATAAATGGTGTTGGGAAAACTGGAAATCCATATGCAACAAAATGAAACTGAATCCCCTCCTCTCGCCATGCACAAAAGTTAACTCAAAATGGATCAAAGAGCTTGATATCAAATCAGAGACTCTGTGTCTGATAGAAGAAAAATTTGGCTCCGATCTACATATTGTGGGGTTGGGCTCCAAATTCCTTAATAGGACGCCCATAGCCCAAGAGTTAATAACAAGAATCAACAAATGGGACTTACTTAGACTAAAAAGTTTATTCTCAGGAAGAGAAACATAAGAGAGGTAAATAGGGAGCCTACATCCTGGGAACAAATTTTTACTCCTCACACTTCAGATAGAGCCCTAATATCCAGAGTATACAAAGAACTCAAAAAATTAAACAATAAGATAACAAATAACCCAATCAACAAATGGGCCAAGGACCTGAACAGACACTTCTCAGAGGAGGACATACAATCAATCAATAAGTATATGAAAAAATGCTCACCATCTCTAGCAGTCAGAGAAATTCAACTCAAAACCACCCTAAGATATCATCTCACTCCAGTAAGATTAGCAGCCATTATGAAGTCAAACAACAAGTGCTGACGAGGATGTGGGGAAAAGGGTACTCTTGTACATTGCTGGTGGGACTGCAAATTGGTGCGGCCAATTTGGAAACCAGTATGGAGATTCCTGGGAAAGCTGGGAATGGAACCACCATTTGACCCAGGTATTGCCCTTCTCGGACTATTCCCTGAAGACCTTAAAAGAGCGTACTACAGGGATACTGCCACATCGATGTTCATAGCAGCACAATTCACAATAGCTAGACTGTGGAACCAACCCAGATGCCCTTCAATAGATGAATGGATAAAAAAAAATGTGGCATTTATACACCATGGAGTATTATGCAGCACTAAAAAATGACAAAATCATGGAATTTGCAGGGAAATGGATGGCACTAGAGCAGATTATGCTTAGTGAAGCTAGCCAATCCCTAAAAAACAAATACCAAATGTCTTCTTTGATATAATGAGAGCAACTAAGAACAGAGCAGGGAGGAAGAGCAGGAAGAAAAGATTAACATTAAACAGAGACATGAGGTGGGAGGGAAAGGGAGAGAAAAGGGAAATTGCATGGAAATGGAGGGAGACCCTCATTGCTATACAAAATTACATAAAAGAGGTTGTGAGGGAAATGGGAAAATAAACAAGGAGAGAAATGAATTACAGTAGATGGGGTAGAGAGAGAAGATGGGAGGGGAGGGGAGGGGGGATAGTAGAGGATAGGAAAGGTAGCAGAATACAACAGTTACTAATAGGGCATTATGTAAAATTGTGGATGTGTAACCGATGTGATTCTGCAATCTGTAGTTGGGGTAAAAATGGGAGTTCATAACCCACTTGAATCTAATGTATGATATATGATATTTCAAGAGCTTTGTAATGTTTTGAACAACCAATTAAAAAAAATAAAAATAAAAACACAATCATGACAGCATAGGAAAGAATAAATATCTGTAGAATAGTAGACACATAAATGACAAATAGATAAGAATCAAGCATTATCAGTATAGTAAACTATGAAACTTCCAAGATGAATAAAAGAGGAAGAAGCAAACACAGACTGTTCAAAACAACCAGAAGAAAAACAGCACAATAATAGACATAAATACATAGCTTCCAATGATAACCCTGAACGTGAATGGTCTTAATTCCACAATTAAAAGATGCAGACTGGATAAATGGATTAAAAAAACAAGACCCAATTATATGCTGCCTATAAGAAATTCACCTCACTTGCAAAGACATACACAGACTGAAAGTGAAGGACAGAAAATTGTATCCCAAGCAAATAGAATCTGAAAGCAAGCAGGAGTACGTGTACTTCATAGAAGACTCAGAGAAGGTCACTGTATTATTGATCATGGAGAAAAATTCTCAAGAAGCTATACAAATTATAAATATCTATGCACTAAACATGCAACCACCCAATTTTACAATTGTTAAATTAAACATAGCTTTATAAAAAAGTTTTGTAAAAACAAACAAACAAACAAACAAACAAAAAACCACTTCTAGGAGCCTGGGGTTGTGGATCAGTGATAGAATGCTTAGCTAGCACATGCAAGGCCCTGGATTCAATCCTCAGCACCACATTAAAATAAAGGTATTGTGCCCAACTACAACTAAAAACTAAATGTTAAAAAAAATACTACTAGACATAAAGGGAGGGATAGGCCCCAATGCAAAAATAGTGGGCAAATTTAACAGCCCACATTCATCAATAGATAGATCATCTAGACAAAAAAAATCAACAAAGAAACATCAGATTTTAATTACTCTGAAGATCAAATGGAGTTAATAAATACCTTCAGAATATTCCATCTAAAAGTTGCAGAATACACATTCTTTTTATCATTACATGGGACCTTTCTCCAAAATAGACCAAATATTAGGCTATAAAGCAAGTCTCAACAAATTTTTAAAAATTAAAAGAATTTCTGGAATTTTTTTCTGATCAAAGTGGCATGAAACTAGAGATCAATAGCAAGAGAGATTGCAGAAATGATACAAGCATGTGAAGATTGAACAATACACTGTTTAATGAACAGAGGGTCACTGAGGAAGTCAGAGGGGGAATTTTAAAATTCCTTGAATCAATTGAAAACGAAAATATAACTTAGCAGGAACATGTGAGATACAACAACAGCAATACTAAGAGGGAAGTTTATGGTAATGAGTTCCTACATTAAAAAATAAAAGAGCTCTCAAATAGTCTAATGATTATCTCAAGGTCTTTTAAAAACAACTAACCAAACCTAAAACTAGTAGAAGGAAATAATAAAGATCAGAGAAGAAATAAATAAAATAGACTAAAAGAACAATACAAGGAATCAATGACTCAAAGAGTAGGTTCTTTGAAAAGAGAAACAAAATTGATAAAGCTTTAGCTAAACTAACCAAAAGAGAGAGAACTCCCAAATAAATACAATTAGAGGTGTAAAGGGGGATATTATAACAGATACCATTGAAATTCAAAGGCTCTTTAGAAGATATTTTGAAAAACTATATAAATTGGAAAATACAGGAGAAATTTCTGGACACATGTGACCTATTGATACTGAATGAAGAGATATAAGAAACCCCTAAATAGACCAATTACAGGTAATGAGTTTGAAGCAGTAATAAAAGGCCTAGGACCACATGGATTCACTGCTGAATTTTATAAAACTTTTAAAGAAGAACTAACACCAATGCTACTTAAACTATTTCGTCAAGTAGAAAGGAAACAAACCCTTTCAAACTCATTCTATGAAGACAGTATTACCCTGCTACCTAAAACCCAATAAGGATGCAACAAGAGAGAGAGAGAGAGAGAGAGAGAAGTATAAACCAAAGCTCTGATGAACAAAAATGAAAAAAGTCTTCAAAAGAATCTTGCAAATCGAATTCACTAGCACATTGAAAAGATCATACATCATGATCAAGTTGACTTCATTCCAGAAATGCAAAGATGATTCAATGTATACAAATCAATAAATGTAATATAGCACACACATAGAATCAAGGATAGAAATCACAAGGTCATCTCAATAGATGCAGAAAAAACTTTTGATAAAATTCAGGCTCCTTTCATGATAAAAGCCCTAAATAAACTGAGTATAGAATGATCATTTTTAATATATATTAATATATTTTTAAATACAATATATAATATAATATAGGCTATATATGACAAACTCATAGTCAACATTATAATAAATGGAGGGAAACTGAAAGCATTTCCTCTAAGATCAGGAACAAGATTGGGTGTCCACTCTTATGTTCATATTCAATGTAGTACTAGACATTTTAGCCAGAACAAATAAACAAGAGAAAGAAATAGAAGGAAATCAAAATTATTCATGTTTGCTGGTGATATGATTCTGTATATAGAAAATCCCAAAGATCTAGCCAAAAGACTTTCAGAACTGATTAATTCAGTTAAATAACCATCCACAACATCAACATACAAAAATCAGTAGCTTTTCTTCACACCAATAATGAACTTACTGACAGTAATCAGCAGTATAGTCCCATTCACAGTAGCCATACAAAAAATAAAATACCTAGGAATAAACCTTACTAATTATATGAAAAAATACCAAGATGAATAAGAGGAAAAACTGAATATAGACTATTCAAAACAACTTGAAGAAAAACAGCAACATGATAGGGAAAACTTCTACAGTGGAAATTACAAATCACTGAAGAAACCAATGAAAAAAGACACTAGAAGGTAGAAAGATCTCATACGTTCGTGGATAGGTAGAACTAACATTGTAAAAATGTTCATACTACCCAAGCAATCTACAAAATATGAGTGACATTGTTCTAAGAACTAGGAAAATATCCTAAAATTCATATAGAAATACAAAAGATTCCAAATAGCCAAATCAATCCTGAGCACAAGGCACAATGCTGGAGATATCACAATACTTGATTTCAAAACATGCTACAGAGCCGTTGTCACAAAAACAGCATGTTATTGGTATAAAAACAGATGCATAGGTCAATGAAACAATATAGAGGACCCAGAAATAAATCCATACAACTTCAGCCACCTGATTTTCAACAAAGTTGCCAAAAATGTACATTGGAGAAAGCACAGCCTCTTCAACAAATGGTGCTGTACAAAAGTAAACTCAAAATGGATTAAAGAGGACTGGGGATATTATAGCTCAGTGATAGAGCATTTGCTTAACATGCATGAGGCCCTGGGTTTGATCCCCAGTACTGCCAAAATAAAAACCAAAAATACCCCCCAAAAACTAAGAAACAAAATGAATCAAAGACCTGAAACTTTTCTTTTTTGAGAGAGAGAGAGAGAGAGAGAGAGAGAGAGAGAGAGAGAGAGAGAGAGAGAATTTTTTTTTCTAGATGGACACAACACAATGCCTTTATTTTTATGTGGTCCTGAGAATTGAACCCGGGTCTCGTCTATGCTAGGGGAGCACTCTACCGCTGAGCCACAATCCCAGCCCAAGACCTGAAACTTTGAAAATGCTTGAAGAAAACATATGGGGAGCCAGGCATGTGGTGCATGCCTGTAATCCCAGTGGCTCAGGAGGCTGAGGCAGGAAGATTGCAAGTTCAAAGCCAGCCTCAGCAAAAGTGAGGCCCTAAGCAACTCAGTGAGACTGTCTCTAAATAAAATACCAAATAGGGCTGAGGGTGTGGCTCAGTGGTTGAGTGCTCCTGAGTTCAATCCCCTGTAAACCTCCCTCCCCAAATAAAAACCATGTAACATTCCTGAATTGGCATGGGCAGTGATTTCCGATTAGGACTCTGATAGCTCAAAAATAAGAATGGAAAATGGGCTTCCAACAAATTTAAAAGCTTCTGAATAGCAAAGGAAACAATCAACAAGGTGAAGAAACAACCTATGGAATGAGAGAAAATATTTGCCAAGTATTCACCTGACATAGAAGTAAAATCTAGAGTATCTGAAAACTCCCCCCCACCCCCCCCCAAAAAAAACAAAACACCTAATTTTCCAAAAGACAAAGGATCTGGGTAGACACTTATAAAAATATATATACAAACTGTTGATAAATATATGGAAAATGCCCAATATCTTTAGCCATCATGGAACAAAAATTATGACTACATTGAGATTCCATCTCATCCCAGTTAGAATAACTATTATAAAATAAAAGTGATGAATACTGGCAAGAATGTGGAGAAAAGGAAACCCTGTTGTTTGTTTCCTTTGCTGTGCATAAGTGCTTTAATTTGTTGGAATCCCATATGTAATGGTGGGAATATAAGTTAGTATGGAAAGCAGTATCGAAGTTCTTCAAAGATCAAAGATGCCAATATTCTTTAAAATACCACTATTAGAAATGTTTCCCTTTAGGAGAGTTGTTTATAGCAGCTTAATTCACAATTGCTAAGCTATGGGACCAATCTAGGGGCCCTTCAACAGATGAATGGATAAAGAAAATGTGGCATATATACACAATGGAATATTACTCAGCATTAAAAGAGAATAAAATCATGGCATTTGCAGGTAAATGGATGGAGTTGGAGAGTATCATGCTAAGTGAAGTTAGCCAATCCCAAAAACCAAAGGCAAAATGTACTTTCTGTTATGTAGATGCTAACGCATGATAACAGGGGTGGGGGGATGAAAGAACAATAGAAGTTCATTGGATTAGACAAAGAGGAATGAAGAGAAGGGAGGGGGGATGGGAATAGGAAAGACAGTGGAATGAATCAGACATAACTTTCCTATGTTCATAATATATGAATACACCACCAGTGTAACTCCACATCATGTACAACCACAAGAATGAGAAGCTATACTCGACATATATAATATATCAAGGTATGTTCTACTGTCATATATATCTAAAAACAACAAATAAAAAAGAAAAAATTTATTTCTTCAGGTTAAGTGTTGACTGTCTTGAATCTTAAAATGTGTGTGTGTGTGTGTGTGTGTGTGTGTGTGTCTGTCTGGAATGACTGGTACAGCAAGTCATGATATTAGGAAGCTGCAGGGAGAAAGGAGTGCTTAGATGGGTCTGTAGGAGGGTTCCAGAAAAGGCATCTTTTTAGACAGAGAAAAGAAAATAGGCAATATGTAGGACATTTTTTAAAATGTATCTTTCTATTGATCCAGTGACTCCACTTCTGAGATCATATCTGAAGGGATTAGACTAAGGATTATGCACAAAATTGTTTATCATGATATCTTTTATAATAAACATTAGTACTAACAGTGGGAAAATATTTCAGTAAATGCCCAATACATGCAAATGACACAACATTATTAATTCTTTAACATTATTTTGTAAAGATTGGAATTATCTTTCAGTTATCATGAAAATCATAGGAAGTATTTGTGAAGTAATATGAATTAATAAAATTAATTAAAATACGGTGACACATGCCTATGATTCCAACTGCTTGGGAGGCTGACACAGGAGGACCATGGTTTCAAATGGTGAGGCCCTAAGCAACTCAGTGAGACCCTCTCTCTAAATAAAATCAAAATAGGGCTGGGGATGTGACTCAGTGGTCCAGTGTCCTTGGGTTCAATCCCTGGGACCAAAAATAAGTAAATAAATAGATAGGTGGGTAGATAGATAAATAATAATAAATACAATAAAAATTCACAATACTATGGTCTCTGAAACCAGACTGACAACTAGGTGCATTAAACTTGGGTGGGTTCTCTAGCCTGTCTGTGCCTCTCTTTCCTCTGTTATTTTGGCACAAAATATAACTAATGGTAGTATTGACCTTTAGTATTATTCTGTAGATTAAATGAGTTCCTACTTATAAGAGTTCTGATATATAATAAATGCTCAATAAATATTGTTATTATTATTAATTCCCTGTATTCTGTTTTAAAATAAAAGTTTATTTCTTATTCATTCTCTATATTTCCATCTTCAGGAATAATCACTTGTTAACAGTTTGATAAGTGCCCTTCTAGATCTTTTTAATGCAAATACACACATACATGCATGTGCACACACATGTATATGCATGTGTATGCATGTACATGGATTCATGTGTGTGTAAATATTTGAACAGAAATAGGTTATATAATAAATAGTATTGAGCAACTTGTCCTTTTCACTTAGCAATATATTGATGTATCACCGATGTCTTTGTATGTCAGTAATATAGGCCAGCTATTTCTTAATGGAGCATTAGTGTTCTAGAGTATTACTATATTTTATTTATATATCATTCTATTACCTCATTTTATTTTATTGATGAACTCTGAGATTATTCTAAGATTTCTCTCCATTACAAATGATGCTTTCATGTTTGTAATTTTATATATCTATTTTACACACTTATACAAGTACTTTTATAGGAGAGATTTCTAGAAGTACAATTGTTGTCAAAGGACATAAGCATTTATAATATTGACAGATACTTTCAATTTCTCCTCCAAAGAAGTTGTTTATCAATATCTAAGAGTTGTATTTTCCTTAATGCTCCATCCTCTCTGCTATCATCAGTCTTTAAATGTTTTTGTATCTATGAGGCAATATGGTAACTAATTTGGTTCATAATTTGAGTTTCTCTGGTCACTATTGAAGCTGAGCGTCTTTTCATATGTATATCGGTCACTTGATTTCCTCTTCTGTGAATTACTGGCTCAAGTTCTTTCCTGTGAGTGTTTTTTTCTTTTTTATATACACTTCCCTGTATTTAAAGAGATACACATTTTGTATTTATAAGTAATCCATTCTTAATCAATACAACTAGCAGAGGAAAGCATTTACTCAATCTAAAAGAAGGGAAAATGTAAATATATATTTTGTTACAGATTTCTTTTGGGGCAGAGTGGAACAGAAACGAATTTTAATTGCTTACTTCTGCTTTTCTCAACCTAATATGAAAATGGTCCTTCTTTGGCAATTTCAAGTTCACCATCTAACACATTTCCCTAATTCATCCAAGTCTACACTTAAAAGTTTAACTCAATATTGCACAGTTTTCTTTAAAAGTCATCTTTGAGGCCGATCCAGAAGGAAGCAGAGAGATACACAGTTCTTTGATATATTCAGGGCCATTCTGACAGCCCATGCTAACTGCTCAGACAGCAGCAGATGTATTTTTTTTTTCTTTCAGAATTCTTTCACAGTGACCTCATAATTGGGCTGCCCCTGTAGGCTCTGCATGGAAGAATAATGAGTTTTTGAACCATGAGTAGGACATGTTTTGAAACAGAAGCAAATAGTGCAGATTATTTACAATGCTGCCTTGAAGGCCATTTGAGCTGGGATGGTTACAAATGCCCCTGTGCCAGGAGCTAGGAATGGCTATTGCAGTCAGAGTGGCCACGGCTAGCTTTTCCTGACTGTCCTTGTTTCCATTTTTCCTTTACACGAGTAACATACTAATTGTTGAGTAGTAGAGAAGCCAACTCAAGCTGATTAACAGTCTGGCTTAATCACATTGTAGTTCCCATTCTCCCAAGTGCTGGTTCAGCTGTTGGGGGAAAATAGTCCTGGTGTCAGGGGGACTATCTGATCCTAGTAACACAAGCTTACAGACATTGCTAAGGAGAACATAGTATACCTATTAACCTTGGAAACCCAGTGCTTCACATATTGCATGATAAGCATTGCAGGTGTTTTGTGACATTGTGATTGAATATCTTGACTATGAAATTCCGCTTGAGAGTTGTGTGTAATCTTGGATCCAATAAGCAGGTATTTGCCTTGATCTCAGTCAAACAAGTGTTAATTCAGGACACAAGTTTAGATTATTAGAATATTAAGCCTTAAGGGCCACCTAATCTAATCCCCTCACGAACTCTGAATATCCTTCCACAATCCCCCATCCCTCAGCTCCCAATAAGTGGGGAGGTATCCTCAGCTTGACCCCAGTCTCTCCACAGACATGGACATCATTGGTGAACAAGTCAGCCCAATTCATTTAAAAACAGATCTGACAGAAGGTTGTTCTTATTGAAATTTTTCTCCCTGTAGTCAACCCCCTGAACCAATGGGAGTCTGGTAGTACCTCACAGATCAAGTCTAATCACGCTTAAACATCATAGACCTGGAAGCTGGGTGCAGTGGTCCGTGCCTATAATCTCAGCTACTTGGGAGGCTGAGGAAGGAGGATGGCAAGCTTGAGGCCAGCCTTGGCAATTTAGCAAGACTGTCTTAAAGTAATTTTTTTTAAAAAAAGGAATTGGGATGTAGCTCAGTGGTAGAGGATCCCTGGGTTTAACATCCAGTACTGGAAAAAAAAAACCAAAGACCTGGAAATATTAAAAAGTAACTTCCTTCCTCTCTTTCTATAGCTTCACCTCTACCCCTTTACCCTTCCCACTCCCACTAGTGACATTGAATACTACAAGCTTTTGTGACTTTTCTCATAAGAAACTTCTGGCTTCTTCTCTAACCTAATCTCCTGTTTGTTTCTCATATACATGTTCCTCAAACATGAAGACCATATCCCTGCAAACTTTCTGCTCCCATTGCTAGAAATGCTCTTCCCTCAGGTAGTAGCCAGCTTTCCTTCTTTCTTTTGCTTGAATATCAACTCCTCAGAGAGGCCTTTCCTGACCACTGTGTTTAAATGAACTTCCATCTCCATCACTACTTCTTTACCCTGTTATATTTTTTTCATACTACATATTCACTTGCTGAAAGATGATTATGTATCTGTTTATATATCCATCTGTCTCTCCAGATAAATTTAAGTGTCATGAAGGTAGGGACTGTGTCTTTCTTATCTAGCACGTAATGGATGTTCAGTAAATATTTGTTGAATAAATCAATAGGATTTGTTTTTTATTGCCTTCATCATCCTGATCACTCCCTTGACTTTGTCAATATCCCTCTCAAAGTGCAGTGGCCAAGAACTAACAATATAAATGCAGCTATAAGACAACCAAGCAGAATAGAAAAGAACAACCATATTACTCAGTCAACAATATATAACACATAGCAGGCACCATGCTAGATCATGGATATAAGACAGTGAACAAGCTCCACATGGCTCCTGTGTCCATAGAAGCCAGTGTCTAGTATCTTATAGACATTATTCTACTAAGATGACGACTTAAGATCACATTTGCTTTTTTGGAGGGAGTGTTATTATATATAACACTGAAGCACTTAGAGTAGATTAAACTCGAAGCTTCTTATCATGAAGGTTTTTTGGGCTCAATACAAAATCATGTATTCTATTAAATTTCAGTAGATTTAGTTTCACCCATCATTCTATTAATTTGAATTATTTTGAGATACCAATCCAGCCAACCAAAGTATTTACTAGTCTTGTTAGATTTGCGTCATGTCCAAATCTAATCAGTGGGCCTTACATGTATGAAAGTCATCAATAAAAATTCACCAGGACAAAGCTAAGGACAGACGCCCTGTGGCACACCACCAGAAGATTCTTTTCAGCTTAACACATATGCACCAGTAATTATAAATGCTTTGATGTCCAGATTTTCTGCCTACCATGTTTCCATATTTACAGTACTAGAAGCCCTGTCAAAGAAGGAGTTGAAAGTCAGTTAGTTGTGCTTTGTACATAGCGAACCCATGTTGGGTCCTGATTTCCCTGGAAATCACTACAAATTTGACACTCTTCTTTGATATCATGATCTCCAATTTGTAATGCCCTGAAGCAAAATAGGTCTCCATTTTCTTGATTCTAGAGCTTCTCATGTTTGCTGCGATTCCTCAAACTGGCATTCTCCTGCCCCTGTCCCCGATTCCTTTTTTCTAAGCTCTCTCCACGGAGGACACAGTTACTTGAGTAAGGAGTTTTAAATTCATTTATAGAGCACCTATGTGTTCTTTAACACTCTCATCTGAGATTCTGCCGCTTCTCATTAGCATTCTTTCAACTTTTCAGTCTGAAGCTCATTCATTATCTTTTGCAGAGAATACAGTCAGTCATTTTTCACTCAGTTTGCTTTTATACTGGTTGATTTTATGCCATGTGCGTGTATTCTTTTGGAAATACACATGTGCTTGAAAGTCTTTGAACCTGAGTGGATATTGATTGAAAACTCCGGAGTTCTGCCTTTCCTCAGTCCTCAATATTGTTCCTTCAGCCCCAGGCAGCACATCCCTCCCCTTTCTTCATTCTCACTCAGAACATAACAAATGAAGCCCTGGGCTTGCCTCCTAGACATTACCTCCCTGCCTTAGCTCATCATGGCATTCACCTTCCTGCCATGAGTCACATCAGCTGGTGATCCTTTTGGGGTTCATGTTTAATCTCATTTCTTATCATTCTCCCCACGATGTGGTTTAGCCACAAGTACCTCCTTGCTGTTCCTTAAAGGTGCTAAACATGTCTCCAAGTCAGGGTCTTTGCATTTGCTAAAACCTCAGCACAAAATGCTCTTTATCCAAATATTTCCATGGCTTGCTCCTCACTTCATTTAGGTCCCTTCCCAATTGTGTTCTCTTCAGAGAAATCATCCCTGACATTGTAGTTGAAACAGTACACACATATGCCCACCTCCACTGGTCACTTTCTGCCCCTGACACTGCTTTGGTTCTCAGCAATTATCACTATCTGACATACTTATTTGGGTACTGTCTCCTTCTACTAGAAAATAAGTTACATAGGGACAAGGATCTTTTCCTCTTTTGTTAATTGCTAAGACAGTGCTGGTCAAATACTAGGTGCTCAATAAACATCTCAAAAATTAGTGATGCCTAGGTACTTCCTGTAGTCAGAACATTGTTCCATGAGACTTAGATATCATTTTTCCGCCTATAAGGTTATTCGAAAGCTCTGACAATAAGTAATACTGCTGTGAGAATACTAAATGGAAAGTGACTGGAAATATCTCCTACAGCCTGTAATTTCTATGCATGGACCCAAGTGACATGCAAAGCATATCTGAAGGTCTGCTGCACAGCAGTACAGGAGGGATTGTAGTTCTCATTGGAATCTATTGGAATGAACCTAAGACTGGAGGCAGAAGGGACTGCCTTATCTACCAGAAGCACGTCTGCTGGGAGAGGAGACAAAGTCATACTATGATAGTAAATTGAAATTCACTTAAATCTCTGGGTGTTGATATGGAAGAAGTCCATGACAGTCTGTTTATTTAAAAATGCAGGAAACAGAACAATATGTATATTCCATTTATATACCACTGAATACATACACAAAGACAGCATACAACTCTAGATATAGAGATATATTAAATTATTAATACGATTATCTCTGGATGGTATTATTTCATATTAGATTTTTAAAATTCTTGTTTCTCAATGTTGAATTTTCTTTTAAAATATTGCTATGTACCATTCTTCACCCCACAAAATGGTTACTTTTGAATGAGCTGGGAAAAGTATTTGCTGATTGGTTTTATTTGATGTGTATGGAAATCCTTGAATCTGAGAGTAGATTTGGTAGGTGTATATATATGATCATCTGACTAGAGAGTAGCAGGTATTAAAAATTGTGATGACAGTGAGGTGTAACTAATTAGGACAAATTTTTAAAAATCAAAAACAATTGTGATGACAGTTCTCATACTTAGAGAAAACAACTAGGGGAACCATTTCTTGAGACCTAATTCTGAGTTATAGGGAGTTGTTCGGGAAGTGGAAGTGATAAAATGTAACAGGAGAATGATGAAGGACCACAAAGATTGTGACCTTGAGAAAGGGGATAGTTGAGGAAAGTCTGATGTCCAGGTCTATAGCACTAGACTCCACGAAGGAAAAAACTTCGAGAGGGTTTGGAAACATTCTGAACTGTCACTCCAACTGCAAGTACAAGTGATGTGTAGTGGAAGATATGGGAAGACGGTTAGAAAGTCAGAAAAAAATTGCCTAAGAAAGTCTTAGAGAAACACCAGGTTTTTTTGATGCTGAGGAATTGAACCCAAGGCACTCTACTACTGAGCCACATCTCTAGCACCCTATTTCTTTCTTTCTTTACTTATTTATTTTGGTACAGGGATTGAACTCAGGGGCACTCTGTCACTGAGCCACATCCCCAGCCCTATTTTGTATTTTATTTAGAGACAGGGTCTTACTGAGTTGCTTAGTGCCTTGCTGTTGCTGAGGCTGGCTTTGAACTCATGATCCTCCTGCCTCAGCCTCCTGAGGCACTGGGGTTACAGGCATGTGCCACTGCACCCAACCTTAGCCCTTATTATTTTTTATTTTGAGACATGGTCTTGCTAAGGTGCTGAGACCAGCTTTGAACTTGCAATTCTCTTGCCTCAGCTTCCCAAGTCTCTGGTATTATAGTCATGCACCACTGTGTTTCAGAAACACAGATTTTTTAAAATTAATTTTCTTATTTGTTTTAGTTGCTTATACATGACAGTAGAATGCATTCATGCACTTTGATATATTATATATAGATGGGATATAATTTCTTGTTTTTCTGAGTGTACATGTTGCAGAATCATAATGGTCTTGCAGTCACATATATACCTACAGTAATAATGTCTGTTTCATTCAACTATCTTTCCTATCCCCACATCCCCTCCCCTTCCCTCCCATCACTTCCCTCTACCTAATCTAAGGTAATACTATTCTTCCCTAGTGCCCCCCCGCCGCCTTATTGTGAATTAGCATCCATATATTAGAGAAAACATTCGGCCTTTGGTTTTGTGGGTTTGGTTTATTTCACTTAGCATTATATTCTCCAATCCCATCCGTTTACTGGCAAATGCCATAATTCCACTCTTCTTTAAAGCTGAGTAATATTCCATTGTGTATATACCACAGTTTCTTTATTCATTCATCTATTGAAGGGCATCTAGGTTGGTTCCACAGTTTAGTTATTGTGAATTGAACTGCCAAAACATTGATGTGGCTGTGTCACTGTAGTATGCTGATTTTAAGTCCTTTGGGTAGAAACTGAGGAGTGGGATAGCTGGGTCAAAGGGTACTTCCATTCCAAGTAGAAACACAGATTTTTGGAAATTACTTTTTCTAAATGAAAGAAAACATATTTTCTACTGATAGGGAACAGAGAGTAACCAAAGAAGTCTATCAGATGGTGATAACTGACAAAAAGAAACAAAAGCAATGTAAGGTTAGAAAATGGCCAGTAGACCTCATGTGTGTGCTCTTTCTGATATGTAGCTAATAGTGGCATTATTTTTTGTAAGGTGCCTTTCTGTGGAGTGACCTGCAAAGTTTCCCCTAGAGGTCATGAGTTCTCAACTACAGTTCCCCACTTGCAGCTTACTTGGCATCTTTAACAGCAAAGAAAGTGGAGCTAGATCAGAGTACTAGGAGAGTGCTAAAAGAGTTCAAGGGAAGCAAGATCATATGGGACCTTGTAGGCTGTGGCCAGAACTTTGAATTTTTATTTTGATGTGAGTCACCATTGAGAGGTTTTTGAGCAAAGCCATGACATGATTTTGACTTATGGATTATTGTCATGAGTGGTACTGGTAATAATTACTCGGAGGTGGATTGTCTTTAAATGCAAGCATATGTTTGATCATACCAGTCATCAAACACAATTAATGCAAAAAGTGTGCATTTAATGCACACTAATTAAACACTACAAACAAATCACACAATCGTAGGGCAATCACGAGCCCCAAAATACCTCTGATGCCATTCGACTTCTCTTAGCCAAAGAGCAGACATTGTCATTGTCCAGTGGTTCTCTCCAGCCACTGGTTGGATGTTGGGGAATGGTGGAGTTGATCTGGGGACGGATAGCAAGATGGCCCATCTTACTGATGTCCTTGGAGCAGCCTTGTTAATGTGGCAGGACAAGTGATTTAAATATAGTTCTAAGTTGGTAGTGTATGTTTGTGATTGGTCACAACCAGTGAAAGTCAGTGTCCATTGGTTATGTCCAGTGAAGTAATATAATTGTAACAGGGCATGTTCTTTGCATATGTCCATGGAGCTGTGCCCCGTATCAACTGTAACCAGTCATTGCTAAGCATGCGTATGGCTAATACTCCTCACAGCTCCTTATCAATTGCAAGCAGACATGACTAAGCAGTTCAATGGCTGCTGTTCCTTATGGCCAGCAACTTAGTGAGTCCCAGCATGTCTATGGCAGATGCTCCTTACAATTATCAGGATCACTCTGGCTCTGACAATGTCTGGCATGGACAATATAGAGATAATGTGAGTGGGAAGGGGCATTTTATTTTATTTATTTTATTTTTTATTTTTTTTAGAGAAGTGAAGAAATTCTTTTTTTTTTTTAAAGAGAGAGAGAGACAGAGAGAGAGAGAGAGAGAGAGAGAATTTCAATATTTATTTTTTAGTTTTTGGCGGACACAACATCTTTGTTTGTATGTGGTGCTGAGGATCGAACCCGGGTCGCACGCATGCCAGGCGAGCGCGCTACAGCTTGAGCCATATCCCCAGCCCGGGAAGGGGCATTTTAGAGGTTAGTCTAGGAATATAGATTGTTAGGGTATGTAAACAAGTCAAAATGGCGCCTGGCAAAATGCCAGAGGGAGTGGTTTGTGAAGTAACAAAAGTGAGCCATTATGGAGATTCCTTATTGGTTGACTGCTTTATCTAGTTTATGTTAATTAGATAAGCTGTGTGTAATGTATATATACCCCTCCTGTCCTACAATAAACGGCTCCCACTCCTGCTGTATCAATCTACACAAGTTGTTCGTCACCCCCCCACCCCACCCCACCCCCCACCCCCACCCCCCCCCACACCCCCCGGCTATTTTGCTGCAGCCGGACTGCAGCAATAGATAATAGATGTTGGTGGCTTGGACTGAAGGATGAGTGGTAGGACCAGGGAACAGGGTTAATTCTAGATTTACATTGAAGCAGAGTCAACAAAATTTCTCATAAGGTAGATATAAAATCCTGGAAAAAAAGAGAAAACTCAAGGATACTTCTAAGATCTCTGGCTGAGGAGCTAGATGAATGGCAATTCCATTTATTGAGATGGGAGTGATGGAGAGAAGAGCACATCATGGGGTTTGGGGATCGAGAATGATTTTTGGACATGCTAAGTTGAAGATATCTCTTAGTGGGCTGGGGCTGTAGCTCAGTGATAGAGTCCTTACCAAGCATGTGTGAGGCACTGGGTTCAACGTTCAGCACCACATAAAAATAAATGAATAAAATAAAGGTATTGTGTCCATCTACAACTAAAAAAAAGTTTTTTTAAAAAGATATCTCTTGGGGCTGTGGTGGTGGCTTAATGGTAGAGCACTTGCCTGGCATGTGTGAGACCCTGGGTTCAATTCTCAGCACTGCATATAAATAAATTAATTAAATAAAGGTCTGCCAACAACTAAAAAAATTTTTTTTGAAGATATCTCTTACTTATTCAAGTAGAAAGACTGTGTTGGGGATACATGCATCTGTGCAAAATGTCCGTAAATGGTCTTGGCTAGGGATATAAATTTAGGAGTTCTCACATCCATATGGAATTTAAGTCCAAGGGACTGGTGGGCTTTCCTTAAGATCACCATGTGGTCTTTCTTCCCTACCCCCTGCCTCCACTATTATAGATCATAGGTGTAACTTATGGTTTGGAAATATCTTTTCAATATTTCATGCTGGGAAAACTCTGGCCCAAGAAATAAAGCAGCTTTGCCCTTCATATGATTAAAAAATTAAATAAAACAAAGGGGATGTGTATGCAAGTAGAGCAGGTATTGAATTCAGGTAAAACAAGCAGCCATTTTCATGGGGTTTTGAGAAAGTCTATTACCCCTATACCACAGTAGCACCCTCAGCTGCTGGCAGAATCCCCCAGTTACTCCTTTAGTTAAATTGGAAGTGGAGTGTTGTTGTCCTCATAGCTATAGAGAACTCATGATGTCTGGGAAAACTTTTCAGGCCATTCCACAAAAAAAAGGCACCTGAGAGAAAATAAACAATTCAACTAATCTGCTCAGATGCTGGCAAGTTTTAGGGGGACAGAGGGAAAAGAAAGAACAGGGGCATCCCCTTGCACACAAAGAACAACAGATGGGGAGAGTTACACTGTGTTCCTATTTTGTGTCAAGCAGTGTACTAAGCCCTGTGTGTGCATCAGCTCAATAAACAATTCTAGGAGGTATTTATCACTGGATCCAGTTCACAGATGGGGTAAGTGGGGCTCAGAGTTTAAATCACTTCCCAATTTCATGTATCTAGTAGACTCCAAACCCACAAGCTGACTGAATCAGGTAGGTTGCTCTAGATAGGGAGGTGCAGGAGGTAAGAGCCTTGCCCAGAGGCCTTGTCTGGGGCTCCAGAGTCAAAGCCTTTACTACCTAGGGCTTCCCTGTTTGAAATGCTAATTAGTCATTGTTCCTAGCTAACTAGCCTTGTGCTTTAATCCTTCCATCTTTTAAAGTTTGTTTTTTTTTTTTTTTTTTTTACTAAATGAGGCAACCACCATTCCCATCAAGTTACAAACAATTTTCTACCCTCAGGTTAAACAAGCAGAGTCATCTCAGGTTTAGGTGGGGCCCTGGAGGACCTCAAGTGGCCTACTATCCTCCTCAAAGTAAGGATTTAAAGTCCTGTTAAAAGGCAAGTGGCCCTCAGATCTCAGCAGTCCTGGGGTATGAGTGACAACCTTCCAAGGTCAGGTGAAGGTGGGCATGGAGTTGGATTTGTCCCTGAGACTGAAAGGACTTCTGGAAGTGGTCTGGCTCCTTCACTTGTGCACATCCCCCCACTAGATGGGTCTAAGGCCTTTTAAAAGGAAGGGGTGACTTCAATTTAGCAACAGGGGCACAGTGCCACACATCCTATTACTATTCAGACAGTGGTCAGGCATCAGGAAGTTGGAGCACGATCCTCATGCTGATGGGTGAAGCAGAGCTGTTCCCTCCAGGCTTCGAGGGGCTCGCAAGGAGTTTCCTTCTATATTCTTTGAACAGGACCAATTAATTGCATTGGCCTCCAAGACAATCCACCAGCCCCATCTAGATCTAGCTAGGCTAGTCACAAGTCTTGCTGGCCCTCTTTGCAAGTTGTTGGAATGAAAGAGTGCATCACATTCACCCCGCCCTCGGATGTTCTCAGTTGAAATTAATTTGCCCCTCCCCCACTCCCCTGGCCCTTTGCTCACAATTCTGTTGCAGTGTTTCCCAGTGTCATCCTTATTAGTGTTATTTATGTGCACGTCTGTCTCCTCTTCCAGATCATGAGCTCCTGGAGGGCTGAAACTGTGGCTTATTCATCTCTATCCCCCACGGACTACGCGCAGGGCCCTGCACATCGTAAGCACTCAATAACCGCTTGTAGAATTGAATTATTACTCGCTGCCACTGTTGTGATTGGCATTCATTCATTTAGTCCATTTGAGCCTTAAGAACCTCCTGCCAAGACTCAAAAGTAAAGATGCACAAGTACAGAAAGATAGGTTTTTTAACAGTGGATGGATTTTGGTTGTTTTATTCAAAACAGGCCTGATGAAAAGAAATGTTTTCTTAGGTCTTCCAGCTAGACAGAAAAGGTTATCAGCAGACTAAAAGGAGTGTTCTCGAACAGCATCAAGTGTCTCAGCGTGCCCAATGGGCGGAGAGCTTAGTGTGACCGTGAAAACTGGCTCAAAGGCTACTTGGGTTCATTCTGACATATGTCATATTTTCAAGAGAGGTGTTGAAAGCAGAGTCAAACAAATGGCCAAAGTGCCACTCAGTGCACTGGAATTGGCATTACATGAAAGCGTTAGTGTGCACCTCAGGGACCAAGGTTGCCCCCAGGTCTTCCCCGGGAGCTACTTGAAAAGTTGAGAAGTGTATAGGGGTTCTCATCACATAGTCACATTCTCTCCATTCCAGCCGAGTAGCTGGCCTCACGGACACTTTGTAGCGACTACATTCTGGCTGTCAGGTGGTGTTATGTTTAACCCACTCATGCTATCCGTTGAAAACAGCATATCTTTATGGACTGACACATTTAGGAAACTCTGTGGCATATAATATGCAGATTCCCCGTGCTCTGCAGAGAGAATTGAACATGGAACAGGAAGAACTGGGATCTGCAGTGCCAAAGACAGGGGGTCAAGCAGGCAGGCAACATGTGTAGATTTTCTGTGCCCTCATAGTAAATGTGCCTGGTCCTGGGCTAGTGCTGACCAAAGCAGACATAATACCAACCCTTCTGAAACTTAGAGCTCTAAGGTGTTAAGGTGGAAGTGGAGAAGTGGCAGAGCAAAGACCCACATTTGAAAAGTACCTGCATAAATGCTAGGCACAGTGGCTCACACCTGTAATCCTAGAGACTCAGGAGGCTTAGGCAGGAGGATCATAAGTTCGAGGCCAGCTTCAGCAACTTAGAGAGACCCTATCTCTAAATAACATACAAAAAGGACTGAGGATGTGACTCAGGGGTTAAGTACTACTGGGTTCAATCCCTGCTGCCAAAAAGAAATGAACTGATGTTGCATATAACAAGAGCTCTGACAGATGCTAATAAAGACTTTTCTGAGGGAATGCTTTTGGGGGTGTTTGGTTTTGCTTTCGGTGTTAGGGATGAAACCTAGGGCCTGGAGAATGTGAGACTCAAGAACTGGATCAATCACTGAACCACACCCCTCCACCAGGGCCTTTTAAAGGACATCCAAACTTTGAATAGGAATTATCTGGGTGCAATGTCTTGGATGGAGCAGTGTTCAGGGAGACGGGGCAGATTTGCCACGGCAGTGTGGTAGGCAAGATGGTAACTCGTGAGAGGCTCTAAAAGAAGGCCAGTATACTTGCATCATGGGGCCTGGCAGGCTTGGAGTTGTGAGAGCTGAGTCTAGAGAATTGAGCAGTAGCTAGGTTTTGTAAAGCCTCCTAAAAAAGGACTTTTTTATTTAAGCAATTGGGGGAAGATAAACTAAGGAATCACTTTCAAATGCTATTCAGCAAAAATGGAAAAGGAAAAGGAATGGAAGACTGATATATGCTCCAACGTGGATAAACCTGAAAAAAAAAAAAAAACACACACTAAGTGAAGGATCCAGTCAGAAAGACCATGTTATCTGATTCCATTAACAGTATATGTTCAGATGTGGCAAAGCAGATAAGTTATTACCTGGGAGTGTGTATTATTCAGCTTTTCTTTGCCATGACCAAGATACCTGACAAGAACAACTTAGAGGAGGAAAAGTTGATTTGGGGTTCATGGTTTCAGAGGTTCAATCCATGGCTGGCTAATGCCAATGTTCTGGACCTTAGATGAAGAAGAACATCATGGTAGAAGGGCATGGTAGATGAAAGCTGGTTGGCTCATGGCAGCTGAGAAGCAGAGAAAGAGACAGGGACAAGATGTAATCCCCAGGGGTACACCCCATCCTCAGTGTCCAACTTCCTCCACCCACACCCTACCTGCCTACAGTTATGACCCAATACTCCATTCAAATTGTTAATGCACCAAGTGGATTAACCCACCGATGAGGTTATAGCTCTCATAATTTAATCATTTCACCTCTAAACATTATTGCATTTACTTCACATGAACTTTTCCTGGGATACCTCACATCCAAACCATACCAGAGTGGGAATGGGGAACAACAGGAAATGGGGAAATGGGAGTAAGACATACTTGGAGGCTGATGAATTCAATTCTAAAATTAAGTTATGTTGACAACTAATTGTACAATTCCATACATTTATTTTAAATCATCGACTTATATGCTTAAAATAAATTAATTCAAAGTTACAAAATAGAAAAAGAAATGGGCTGTCTGTTGTCCCATGGAAGGAACATGACACATGTCAAATGGGGAGAAGAACTCTTCTCACAGCACAGCCCAGAGCACCCCAAGGGCTATGCAGTTCTCAGACACCATTCATAGTCTTTGTGGGCAAAGGAAGATGGGGGAAAATCTAGTGATTCCCTTGGTGTATTTTACTCCACATGGAGAGCCTGAAGAACTAGGAATTGAGCACACTATATGAGTGGTTCATTACCCCAAGGAGAACTGTCATCTCTGTAGATGAGAGAACAGAAGTGTCCATGACCAGCCATTGGAAGAGAGTTATTAGGGCCCAATGAACACCTCTGCTTTCCAGAAGGTACACTCTCATGTTGGTTCTTGGCCAGAGAGCCAAAGGAAGCAGGGCTATGATAAGAATTAGGAACTAACTGCCCATCCACATGTTAGGAGGGCAGTGCCATCATTTATGAGCCTCCATGGTCCCCTGGCCTCTTCGAAGGGCAGCCTCCATCTGTTAAGTCTCAACGGCTTTCATAGTAATAGTCACCTAATTGGAGAATTGAGAGTGAAATCAGGGGGAAATCTGTGACTCATTCGCTAGAAACAGTGGCTTCTGTACTTCGAATGAGAGACAAAAAATCATAACTGATTTCCTGTTCTTCTCAGGGGAACAGTTTGTAATATTCTAAAGCAATCAAGCAGGAAAATGAATTGGCTTTCCCACCCGACAGTCCATGGGGAAAGTACTATGAAATAACACTAAATTGTTATATCTGTATAATTAAATCTAACACTTTGATCAATTTGATAAGAACTGTGTTCTCTGTTGCCTTTAAGATCTGTCAACCAACTGCCTCTTCTCTGGCTGTACTGAGTCTAATTGATGCTCATAGACCAGAGGCTTGCCCAGAGCTTGCTTTCATATCAACAGAACTGTCTCTGGAAATCAGGAAATGATAGAATGGCCAAGTACAGTGGTGCACACCTGTAATCCCAGTGGCTCCAGAGGCTGAAGCAGGAGGATGGCAAATTCAAAGCCAGCCTCAGTAACTTAGCAAGATCCTGTCTCAAAATAAAAAATAAAAAGGGCTGGGGATGTAGCTCAGTGGTTGAGTGCCCCTGGGTTCAATCCCTGATACCAAATAAATAAATAAATAGAAAAAGAAAGAAAGAAAGAAAGAAAGAAAGGAAGGAAGGAAGGAAGGAAGGAAGGAAGGAAGGAAAGAAGAAAACGACAGAATGGAACTAACAGAAGTGATAGGGAAAGCAGAGGGGAAGGGAATGACCTCAAGCAGGTTTCTGAATTGCTAGAAGCAGTCTGCTCCTTGGGGAAGGACTTCCCATGTGCGTTTTGGTGAAATCCATGATGACTTGAAGAATAGTTCCTCTGCTCCTCTAAGTTCTCTTTGCTGTAAGTTAGCAGTGAAGGCCACAGAAAAGGTACAGTTGGACAAGACCATCATGTGTTGTGACGCAATGCTACACAATTCCTGTTGTGCCCCTGAGGCTTTCTCTGTGACTGACTTACTCTAGGTGCTGCATACCCTCTTCCCCTCCCCCATTCCGTTAAGAACAGAACTGGCACCTTTTATATCTACCAGTCCCTCCTCCTCCTCCTTGTCTTCCTTCTGACCATCAGGAAGATGCCAAAAGACGAGAGCCTTCACGTTCACCTGCATAGTATACCAAAAAATTGAGAGAAATCATTTCCATTTTCATTTCATGGTAGAAGGAACTTGGGCAAGTTACTGGACCTCTGTATACTTCATTTCCTCACTTGTAAAATTTGGATAATAGAACCAATCTCACAAGATTGTTGTGAGACTACAAGAAGTCTGAAACCTGTAAAGGACTTAACACACTGTCTATGTCACAATGGTTATTCATTGTCCATTTGAGCATTCACTAGACTGAGTACCTAGTATATGTTGACAATGGTGTGGGGCATATGGTATTTGGCATGAGGTTTATATGAGTGTATTAAAGGCAACGTGGTACAGTGGAAAGAATGTAGGTTCAAATTTCTACTCTGCCTCTTATTTGCTTTGTGGCCTAACGCAGGTTACTTTAACACTCTGGTCCTGTTTCTTCATTTGCACTCCATAATGTAAGTTGTCAACCTATCACTTCTCTCAATTTCTGCTGGTATTTAAATGAGATAATTCACATAAGATGCCCACATCTACTGGGGAACCCCTATAGCCTAATCAGTAAGGGATGAATAAATATAAGACCCATTTTTCCTTCCTCATTAGGTATAAGCAATGAACCTCAGTCAAGTTTCAGTCTAATTTGTGGAATAATTCTAATGCTATAGATTTGGAAGATTGCTGAACCAATATTCTGTTTTAAATGCATTATTGAAATATTATATTTTATTTATTTATGGTACCAGGGATTGAACCCAGGGTACCACTGAGCCATATCCCCAGCCATTTTAATTTTGTGACAGGGTCTCTGCTAAGTTACTGAGGGCCTCACTAAATTTCTGAGGCTGGTTTTGAATTTGCAATCCTCCTGCCTCAGCCTCCCAAGCCACTGGGATTACCAATATATACCACCACACCCACATGTATTTTAGAGATCTCAAAAAGTCTTACATTGAATTCTAAACAGCAGATTCTGAATTTTGAAAAAGTACAACTGATCTGCGTGGCCTTGGGCAAGTTAGTTCACCTCTCTCTGCCTCACTTTTCTCATCTGTAAGATTGAAGTAATTCTACAATTTAACTCATGAGGTAGTTGAAAAAATGAAGTAGGGACTGTGTTTTATCCAATGGCTCCCTCTTAGTAAGTGTTCAATGAATGACAGCAGGTTTTGAAAGAAGACAAACAGAATAAAATGTTAAGTGTTCTTTTTAACATTTTGGATCCAATATCAGACCACTTTTGTGTTAGGGAGGAAAACTAGGCTATTTTGAATCATTGTACTAATCTTTGGATCTTAACATCTGGAGAACAGCCACATTCTCCCACCAAATGCATGTCACAGCCAGGGAAAAGACAAATTGAAAGCTGCTTATGCTTACAGTTATGATGTCCCTTTATGTGACTTAAAATTTATGTCTCCTGCTCCCCAATTTATGGATGGAGACACTGAGACAGAGGAATTGCTACTGAAAAGAAATGACAGTCAAGGATTTGAGACTATCAACACCTGTCCCTTCTAATCCTACCTTTTTGTTCTCTGTTAACTGGGATACAAAACTAAATTCTTACTACTGAATTCACCAGAACTTCATGACAAGTGTTTTCTGTCCCCACAGCGTATCCAAAGTAGGGAACTTTTAAATTTATTGTCATTTTTATATCTATCTTCTTTTTGTTCATAGTTTATCAGAAGCTCTGGGGAGCGCCCCGGTTTCTCCACTTGATGAGGGGCTTGGATAATGAGGCTTTGGAAGGGGCCCGCCAGCTCTGACATTATGCATTTGCAGGGAGAGCTCAGGGATTTTCAAGAATGCATGTGATGGTGTTTCCCTAGTTAAGGTCCTTGTTAAAAAAAAAAAAAAAAAAAAAAAAAAAAAAAAAGGTTATGTCCACCTTTCCTTGTGTAAACCCATCAGATACTTGGGCAAATCACTAGGCATAATTAAAGCATTCTGGATGACGCGTGCTCAGCTAATTGGACTGAAACACAGGGTTGGTTAGCAAGTTGGCTGAGTGCCAGGTAGCAGGTGTCTGCATAGAGTCAGCCCAGATTCCTTTTTCTCTGCCCCCCCTCAAGGCAGGAAGGTCTGCGGGTTTTGTTTTTGAAAAACTTTGCCTACGTTTTGTCCCACTCCCACCCTCATTTGAAAATGCTGAGGGCCCCAAATCAATCAATCAATCAGTTTACAAAATGAAAATAATATCTTTTTTTCTGTGATTTTGTTTCTTTTCATCATTTTCAGTCTGGGTTTTAAGGGATCATTGGTTGTTTCGCATCATCTTTACCTTTTGTCTTGAGCAGAGATATACAACCAGTATTATTTGATGTATTCCTTTGAGGTTAGTTGGACTGGGGCTTTTTGCCAAGAGACCACATTTCTTAATGTGTTCCCAATTGTTTAATGTTTTGCATTTCCAAACCACAGTGTCATTTTTATCTTCGGTTTTTAACTTCAGTCTAACTCTTCAAACTCTATTATATTACTTTCCTCTATCCAAATATAAATTCTATATTTACCAGAAACCCCACCAAGGGAAGGCTAAGGATGGTCAGTGATGGACACATGGGTAGGATTTCTGGATCTCAAGTGAGTGGGGAACGGCATTCCCTACATACCACTGATAAACAAGCATCTCTGAATAAGCATCTGAATCCCTGCCCCTGGGTCATTTGGATAAACACCTGCTTGAGTCTCAGGGGGAAGGGTTTCCCTGGGCCTGAGCAAACTCAGCTGGAGAAACTTTCCTGAGTTTCCACAATGTTGCTGCAAATAATAGAATCCAACTTGAGTGAGCATCATAAGGATTCTAGGAGTCTCTCAGAAACTAGAAAGTCACCAGGAAGCAAGATAAGCATTCTTTGTCTTTTTCTCTGTGGTCTCATCTCTATGTCTCCTAGCATCTCCTTCCATCTCTGCTTGGAACAAGCCTTTTTCAGCATTCTCCCTTGGTCTTTTGAAAATATCTACTGGTGTTTGGAGGTCCATGGGCTATTTTGTAAAATGCAGTGATATAATTTTAGGAACCTAAGGGTGCCATAGATTGACTTTTTTATTATTATTATTGGTACTGGGGGTTGAACTCAGGGTGCTCTCCCACTGAGTTACATCTCCAGCTCTTTTATTATATTTTAAAGAAATTTTTAGTTGTAGAAGGACACAATATCTTTACTTTATTTATTTTTATGTGGTGCTGAGGATCAAACCCAGTGCTCACATGTGCCAGGAAAGTACTCCACCACTGAGGCACAACCCCAGCCCCCTTTATTATTATTTTTTTTTATTTTGAGATTGGGTCTCATCAAGTTACCCAGACTGGCCTTGAACCTGCAATCCTCCTGTCTCAGCCTCCCAAGTAGCTGGAATTGGGAGTTGGCCTCAAAGTTCTTCTCAGAACTAATGACTAGAAAAACAAAATGTGGTCTGTCCATACAGTGGATATTCAGTCATAGAAAGGAATGAAGAAGTGATACATGCTACAATATGGATGAACCTTTAAAATATAATGATAAGGGAAAGAAGGTAGTCACAAAAGGTTGGATATTGTATGATTCCATGTAATGTTCAAATAGGTCAATCTATTTGTTTTACAGTGCTAAGGATAAAACCCCATGGCGTTGTACATGTTAGGCAGGTGTTCTACATCAAGCTACACCCCAGCCCCAAGAATAGCATTCTAGAGGTCACCAGGGACTAGGGAGAGGGGAGAATGGGAAGTGCTTCTCAATGGGTCAGGGATTTCTTTTGGGGGTATGAAAATGTCCTGGAATTAGATTGTGGTAACACATGAATAACTCTGTGAATATACTAAAGCTGTTCTTATGTACTTCAGAAGGGCGAATTTTATGGTATGTGAAATATATCTCAATAAAAGTAGAGGAAAAAAAGAATCCTCCTTTGCCTGGCACTCCAGGAGACTACCACACTGAAATCAGCAGGTGCCATAAAATCTGAAGGTTTGCTAGTTAACTTTTTAAGTCCACCTGTGAGTAAGCTGAGACACCCCCCCACCCCTCCAGCTATGTTTCTTCTAGAATGTATCATCATTTCCTCATGTACTGATTGAAGTCCTGTGCTCCCAGAACAAATTGGATATCGTCTCTGAACCTTTTCTTACTCTTTCCACCTCAGTCTTTACCCTGGAACCAATTAAATTCTCCCTTCACTATAATTCAGCTACATTCTGCACATTCCTCTAGCCCAGGCCATATCACACTGTACCTTGGGGTCTACATACTGTTCACAATCTCTCTCTTGACTGCTTCCTCACCTCTGTACCTACAGCTTCTCTGCAGAGTGCAGTCTAGAATGTTTTTCCTCATAAAATTATAAAATACAGTCCCAGCCCTAAGGATTACTACAGATTATTCGAGGTAGACAGTCATCCAATTCACTAAAGCATATGCCCCAAATTAGATGTAGATAATTGGGGCCCGAAGAAGAAAATGATGGAAGAAGCCTTACAGAGGAGGTGACATTTGAGCCGAGCCTGAACATTTGGATACGATTTCTCAAGATGGAAAAGCTGTGTGTGCTGCTGGCAAGTGAGGAGGTGACTTCTGATGTCTCAGGTACAGAAAGTAGCTTGCACTGGCACAAGCCTGGCAGAGTGCATGGTATATCCGAGGACACCAAAAATAGGCTGGTTCTGACTGGCAGTCACAGAGGGTGGTCAGGGCCAGAACATAACAAGGTTTTTTACCATGTGAAAAAGTTTGGATGGCTTTCTGAGGGCAGTGAGAAGTCATGAGAGATTTCTTTAAAAGAAGTGACGTAACCAGATGCCCATTTTTTCTTGAATAAAGGAAACTAAGGGGCTTAGGGGAGACCAAATAGGTCACTGTTTCAAAGGTGAAAGGGGAAAATGACCAAAAATTTTAGAAATATAGACTGACTATTGTGCATGTCCTTTAGGAGCTGAGGGCCTCAGCCCCATGAGGGACAGAATTCTGCCAACATCACAAAGCTTTGAAGAAGATCCCAAGCTCCAGAGACAATGCAGGTGCCAACACTCAGATTACATCCTTAATGAGGCCCTGAGAAGAGAACCAGCTATTCCATGCCACATTTCTTTTATATTTTTCTTTTCTTTTGGTACTAAGAATTGAACTCAGGGGTGCTTAACCACTGAGCCACATCCCCAGCCCTATGTTGTATTTTATTTAGAGACAGGGTCTCACTAAGTTGCTTGGTGCCTCACTAAGTTGCTGAGGCTGGCTTTGAACTCACAATCCTCCTGCCTCAGCCTCCTAAACTACTAGGATTACAGGCATGCGCCACCACTCCTGGCTTCCCATGCTATATTTCTAACCTACAGTGAGCTAAATGTATGTTGTTTTAAGCCAGTCAGTTATGGTAATTTATTACATAATAATAGAAAAGTAATATAGAAGTATTCATCATTCATGATTAAATTTACTGTTTACCATTCCTGGTAATGTATTTCAGCAAATTAGGAATAGAAGGAAACTTCTACACAAAAAATTACCATAAGTATTTAAAAAAAAAAAATTTAGTTGTTGATGGACACAATACTATTATTTTAGTTATTCATTTTTACGTGGTGCTGAGAATCAAACCCAGTACCTTACACATGCCTACATATTCAGCAATTCTTGTCATACACCCTGATTTCACACTGTATTACAAAGTTATAATAATAAAAATGTCATGACACTGATAGAAAAAACATATATATAAGCCAGTGGAACATAGTAGAAGGCCCCAAAGTAAACCCACGTGTGTACATTCAACTAATTTTTTGAGAAAGCCACCAGTAATGCACGACAGAGAAAGGATAGCCTCTTTAATAAGTAGTGCTGGGAAAACCAGATATCCACATGCAAAAGAATGGAATTGGATACCATACCCAAATATCAACTCCAAATGGATTAAAGATCTAAACTTAAAACCTAAAAGCATAAAACTCCTAGAAGGAAACATTGGTGGGGAGAGATCCTTAACACTGGTCTCAGCAATGATTTTTTGGATTTGAAAGATAGCAAAAGCAAAAGTAAACAGGTGGGGTACATCAAACTAAAAATGGTCTGGACAGCAAAGGGAAAAAAACCAACAAAATAAAAAGGCCTATGGAATGAGAGAAAATATTTCCAATCTGTATATCTGGTAAGGAGTTAATATGCAAAATAAATAAAGAGCCAATTTAACTCTGTAGAAAAACAAAAAACACCTGATTTTAAAATGAGCAAAGAAGCTATGCATAGTGGCACAACTATGGAGGAGGCTGAGCTAGAAGGATTACAAGTTCATAGGCAGCCTCAGCAAACTAGATCCTGTCTCAAAATTGAAAAGGATGGGGATGTAGCTTGGTGATAAAGTGCTCCTGGATTCAATACCCAGTACCAAAAAATAAAAATGGACAAAGGACCTAAATGATATTTTTCCAATGAAGACATAATAACTAGCCAATAGTGTGTGAAAAAGATGTTCAATATCACTAACCATTAGAGGAAGCCAATCAAAACCACAATGAGACACCACCTCATACCTCTTAGGATGGCTGTCATCAAAAAGTCAAAATAAACCAAGTATTGATGAGGATATATAGGAAAGGGAACACTTATACACTGTTAGTGGAAATTTAAATTAGTTTAGCCAATATGAAAAATAGTATGGAGACTCCTCAAAAAATTAAAAGTAGAATTACCATATAATACAACAACCCCACTTTTAGGAATATACCCAAAGGAAATGAAATCAGTATGTCAAAAATACATTTGTACTCCTGTGTTCATTTTAGTAGTATTCACAGGAGTCTAAGTGTCTATTGACAGATGATTGGATAAAGAAAATATCACACACACACACTGGAATTTTATTCAATCATAAAAAAGAAGGAAAATCTGCCATTGCAACAACATGAATGATCCTGAAGGACATTCAGCTAAGCAAAATAAGCATAACACAGAACAAAAATACTTCATGCTCTCACTTCCATGTTGAATCTGAGGGAAAAATCAAACTCATGGTAACATAGAATAGAATAGTGGTTACCAGGGCCTGGGGAGTGAGAAAAAGGGATGTGTTCATCAATAGGCATAAAATGAATAAATTCTGGAGAACTAATGTACATCCTGGTGATTACAGCCAATCATAATGTATACTTGAATTTTTCTAGGAGAATAGTTCTCAATTGTTCTTACTACAAAAAAAAAAAAAAAAGATAACCAGGTGAGGTGATAGATGTATAAATTAGCTTGATCTTGGTCATCATTTCACAATGTATACATATATCAAAACATCACATTGTATACCTTAAATAGGTACGATTTTTTGGTCAGCCATACCTCAATAAAGCTTGAAAAATCTAAACAAATAGATCTATCATGTTCTAGAATTGGAACACTTAGCAGTGTTATCATCAATCCACAAATTGATCTATATATTCTAGTACAATCCCACTTAAAATCTCCAGTTATTTCTTTTTGTGACACAGTATTTGTACATTTTTATGGGGGTACATTACAATGATTAAATATATGTATACAGATATAATAATCAAATCAGGGCATTTTCATCTCTTCACATATTTCATTGTAGAAATTGGTAAGCTGATTCTAGAATTTATTATAAATGTAAAAGAACCTAGAATAACCAAGAACAATTTTTAAAAATGAAGATTTCAGGATATTCACACTTCCTGATTTCAAGACATATTTCAAAGGTAAAGTTATCAGGACAGTTGAGTGATTGATTCTTACTAAGGAAAGATTAACAAAAAGTGGGAGAAAAAGTACAGAAAGCAGACCCCATACACATGGTCAGCTGAAGACTCCAGTATAGTTCAAGGAGAAAGAAAATTATTTTAAGTAAATGATGCTGGAACATTTGGATAAGTGTAAAAAAAAAACAGAACTTTGGCATCTTGCACAAATCTTAATAAGGTGGATGATAGGCTGAAAAGGATAAGCTAAAACTATAGAGATTCTAAAAAAAATCACAGAATGGGGGATGGGGTTGTAGCTCAGTGGTAGCGTGCTTGCCTAGTATATTGAGGCACTGGGTTTGATCCCAGCACCACATAAAAATAAAATAAAGACATTGTGTCCACCTACAACTACAAAATCAACCTTAAAAAAAATCATAGGATGGTATCTTCATAACCCTAGGATAGACAAGGATTTCTAGGAAAAAAGCAGAAAAAGAACTAACCATAAAAGAAAAATTAATAAATTAGACTTCATTAGAAAATAGAACAAGCAAGCTTTTGTTCTTTTACAGGCATGGTTAAGGAAAAGAAAAGGCAAGCCATACACTGGGGAAAATATTTGCAATACATGTATCTCACAAAGGACTCTTACCAAGAATACATAAAACATTTCTAAAAATCACCCGTAAAGATAAAACAAGCCAGGCACAGAGGTACTTGCCTGTATTCCTAGCTACTCTGGAAGCTGAGGCAGCAGGATTATTTGAGCCCAGGTTTTGTGGCCACCTGGGCAACTATAGTGAGATCCCATCTCAAAAAACAAATAAAAAAGATAGAACAGTCCAGTCAAAGGAAGATAAAGAAAAGTGCACACACACACACACACACACACACACACACAAACACATACAAACACACAGTATTCACAATTATTGGTCATCAGGCAATCTGAGTGTTCTTAATGTGCGTCCAGCCATTTTCCCCCCCCATAATGGTGGTATTCTATGCAGAGTATGGCAGGCAGCCAGTGTGGGCCTTGTGGTCAGCCTCAGATAATTAAGAAGTGACAGGGCCATTATAGCTTAAGGCAGACTAGACTTTTGCCAGTCTGTCATGAGGTTTCATCCCGAACATTACAGACAGGTTCCATCCTCCATCATGTCTAAGCTGGATTACTACCATAGTTTCCTATCTGGTCTCCTTTCTGCCATTGCTTCTAAGTAATCTGTTTTTGTGTGTGTGTGTGTTTGAAGACAGTCACTTTTTAATTTTTTTGTAGTACTGTGGTTACTGCTGGATTTTTTTAATTTACTCTAATTTGTTATACATGATGGCAGCATGCAATTTATTTCATATTATACATATAGAGCCCAGTTTTTGAAGACACTGTACACAAACTATTTTCACACATTCGTATCTTATACATGTACTTAGTGTAATGATGTCGAACTCATTCCACCATCATTTTTTAAAAATATCTTTATTTGGGCTGGAGTTGTGCCTTAGTGATAGAGTGCCTCCCTTGTATGTGTGAGGTTCAATCCTCAACACCAAAATAAAAAAATAAATAAACAAGATAAAGTTATTGTGTGCATCTACAATTAAAAATATTTTTAAATCTTTATTTTATTTATTTATTTTTATGTGGTGCTGAGGATTGAATACAGTGCCTCATGTGTGCAACGCAAGCACTCCACCACTGAGCAACGACCCCAGCCCCATGTAATCTATTTTGAACACAGTTCAAAGGCTCTTTCTAAAATCTAAGTCAGATCATACCCTCCCTCTGACCCAAACCCTATAATCACTCTTATCCCATTCAGAGCATAAAGCCTATAGATAAATGGCCTATGAGGTCTTGCATGATCTATAGCTCTCCACCTTTCAGACTTCATGCCCTACTTCTCTTGCCCTCAAACACTTAAATCCTGGCCTCCATATTATTTCCCAAATATGTCAATTTGAGTGATGCCTCAGGACCTTTCAATCTGCTTTCCCTTTTCTCTGAACTGTTCCTTACCTAAATAACCCCATGACTTAATCCTTTTCTTCATTGTCTGTCAGCTCAGATGTTACCTTTCCAGTGAGGTATTACCTGACACCTAAATTAAAGTTACAGCTCCTTCCCCTTTGTCAGAAAGCCGTATCCCTTCCTCCCATTTTAGTTTCTTTATAGCACTTATTACCTTGTCATAGATTTATGTATTGTATCTCTATCCCCCAATTAATACTGAAGATTGGCAAGGTGGGCAGAGGCTATCTAGATTGGTCATGTTTAGATCACCGTACCTAATGCAGTACTGGTATATAGTAAGCACTCAGCAAATATATACTTAGTGCATGAATAAATATATGTATGAATGAATGCATTGAACAAACACTTTCTTTGTTTAAATATCTTTTTAGTTGTAGATGGACACAATATCTTTATTTTGTTTATTTACTTTTATGGGAGCTAAGGATGAACCCAGTGCCTCACATGTGTAAGGCAAGCACTCTGCCACTGAGCCCAGCCCAGAACAATCACTTTCTGTGTGCTTACTACTTACCTAGTGATGAGCTTGGCACTGTTTGCAAGAGCTGTAGGGCAAGTAGTCTACCCCCAAACAAAGCATGGTAAAATGAGAAGGGATGCTGAAGAAACCTAGAGTAAAAAGCAACCTGAGATGTTCTTTTCTCTGGGCGAGATTGGGCTAGACTAGGAGAACCTCTGACTGTGGCATTGTCTTTAATTGCCTGATGATCCTCTCTGGATAGATATTCTTCATACATGTTTCTGGCAAAAGTATTGGGGAACTTCAGTCCACTGACATTTCCTCAGGATTACTACTTTGAATGTCCCTGCATCAAGAACAGAAAAGTGAGAAATTGATTCAGTTTTAAAGAACAGGCAACATTTCTGACAGAAATAGAGTACTTATATAGCTTTAATTTTAACTACATTTTGCATGGAAATGGCTACAAAATGGCCAGCAAAGCAAAGCAAAGTCAGCAAAATAGTAGCTCACTGCACACTCGATGCCTTCAGCTGCAGGTTGGCATAAAAATGTAATAAAATCATAAACCACATTAAGAACATTCATTCAATCTGAAATGATTTATTGAGAGCCCTTGTGTATCAGGCAGGGTTTTAGGCATTGGGGAGTATAGTCAAAAACAGAACATAAATATCCCTGCCTTCAAGGAGCTCCCATTGCAGTGGAAACAAACAAATAGACAATAAACAAATATAGGTTGAATATCCCTTACCCACAATGCTTGGGACTGGAAGTGTTTTGAGTTTTGGATCCCCTCCTCCTATTTCGGAATAGTTGCATATGTTTAATGTGATATCTTGGGGATGGGACCCAAATCTAACCACAAAATTTATTTATGCTCCTACACACAGACTGAAGGTAATCTTCAACATTATTTTCAATGCTCCTGCATTTTGACTTGTGGCCATTGAGTTGGTACTCAAGAAGTTTCAGATTTGGGATCATTTTGGATTTTTGGATGTTTAGGAATATTCAACATGTAAATCAAATATATGGTACAGATGTCCCTCAACTTACCATGGTTTGACTTGAAAGTTTCTGACTTCACAGTGGTGTGAAAGAAGTATGAGCTCAATAGAAACTATGTATCGAATTTTGAATTTTGATCTTTCCCGGGCTGCTAATACACAGAACAATACTCTCTTGTGATAGTGGGCAGCAGCAAGCCAGGTGGCAGCTCCTGGTCAGCCACATTGTGACAAGTGTAAAGCCACCCACACTCTATGTGTATTGTGTCACTAGCCACTTTGATATCTTGTGTTTTGTGTTTTCACATCCCATCACATCTACAGAATATCCATCTACATGTGCACCTGCAACATTCAACACTTTAGTATGAAAAATGCTTTGTGTTAGATTATTCTGCACAACTGTAGGCAAATGGAAGTGTTCTGAGCATATTTAGGTGGACTAGGTTAGGAGTAGTCAAAGCATTTTCAACTTACAATATTTTCAATTTATGATGGGGTTAGAGGGCCATGACCCATCATAAATCAAGGAACGTCTGCATATTAGATGGCGGTGCATGCTTTGGAGAAAAATCAAACAGGGAAGGAAGATAGGTAGGATAATAAAGTGAGCAAGAGGCATTTGAATGGAGACATGTAAAGAGGTCATGGAACAAGACACATTATATTTGAGAGAAAGGTATCCGGGTAAGAAAAGAAAGTGCCAAGGTCCCGAGGCAGAAGTATATCTGGTGTTTTGAAAAACAGCAAGCAGGTGAATGTGGCTGGAGCACAGAGATTCAGTAGAGAGTGTATTGAGAGGTCAGAAAGGTCACAAGAGGACAGCAACCTAGTGGGGCCCTGTAAGACTTGAGCATTTTCTCTTCCTGAGAGGAGAAGTCACTGGAGGGTTTGAGTGGTGTAGTTAACAACCTGGCTTTCATTTTCATAGGATCACTGTGGCTGCTGGATAGAGAATATATTGGGGTGGTGGCAACATTAAAAGTTGGGAGACCAGTTGCAAAACTATCACCACAATCCAGATAATAGGTAATGGACATCATTCATCAAAAATATGGTGGCAGCAGAGGTTGAAGAGATTGGTGGCATTGGAAGGGGTAGGAAGTAGTCATAATTCTAGGTATCCTTCGAACTCAGAATTAAGAGGATCCAATGAGCATGGAATGTGTTAGAAAGAAAGAGGTCAAAGGAGACACCAAGGATTTGTTGGGCTAAGCAACTGGGAGAATGGAGTAGTCATTGCTAGAATGGAGAAAACAGTAGAAAATTTGCTGGGGTGGTGGTAATCAGAGGCATAGATTGGGACCAATTAAGTCAATCAGGTAGTTGGGTATGGGAGTCTCAAGGTCAGGGGAGACATTCAATGGCCTAAACCATAGAGGTGGGAGCTTCCTGCTTTGATTTGAAATATATAGCCATCATATTGGAGTAGTTATTTGAGGGGTAAGAGATGGAGAAGTGAAGTACAAGGGCAAAGCTCTGGGTCATTCATATGTTAAATGAATTGAAGAGCACCTTGACATGTGGTTTGCAACACTTAGCAGGAAGATAAAATCATATGTTGAAATCCTCATCCCAACATGATGGCTTTAAGAGGTGGGACCCTTGAGAGGTAATCAGGTCATGAGGGCAGAATCTCATAAAAGATTACTACCTTTATAAAAGAGACCAAAGGAGTTTGTTTGTTTCTATCCACCGTGTGAGGACACAATGAAAAAGCACTCTTCTATGAACTAGTAAAGTAGTCCTTACATGATACTGGATCTACCAGTGCCTTGATTTTGAACTTCCCAGCCTCCAGAACTATGAGAAATAAATGTCTGTTGTTTATAAGTCACCCAGCCTATGGTATTATTTATTTATTTTGCCAGGCTCAGCAGCACATGCCTGTAAACCCAGTGACTTGGGAGGCTAAGGCAGGAGGATCACAAGTTCAAAGCCAGCGTCAGCTACTTAGCAAGATGCTAAACAACATATGGAGACCCTGTCTCTAAATAAAAAATAAAAAGGGGTGAAGATGTGTCTCAGTGGTTAAGTACTCCTGGGTTCAATCCCCAGTACCAAAAAAAAAAAATTGGTACTGGGAATTGAAACCGGGGACTCTGAGCTATATTTATATCACTGAGCTATATTTCCAGCCTTTTTTTGTTTGTTTTATTTTGAAACAGGATCTCGCAAAGTTGCTGATAATCTTGCTAAATTACTGAAGCTGGCCTTGAACTTGCAATCCTCCTGCCTTGGGCCCCTCAGGGTCACTGGGATTACAGGCATGTGTCATTGTGCCCATCATTATGGTATTTTTTAATAGAAGCCAAACAGGCTAAGGTAGTACCTATCCTAAAATACCAATCCTGAAGTAATTTTGGTAATTCATTAAAAAGCTTTTAACAGGGCCTGGGGATGTAGCTCAGTGATAGAGCACTTGCCTACAGTTTGCAAAGACCTGGGTTTAATCTCCAGCACCACAAGAAGAAAAAAAAAATTAGGAGTGGGAGGATAACAGTTAATGTTTGTGGTCAATATTTTTAACCTTTTCCCCATCCCATAAAAAAAGTAACAGGAAGGTTTTTATTTTTGTTTTGAAACTAGAATGATTTAGTATAGGATTTTTTTTTTCAGAGAGCACTTTTTGGCTAAAGCAGAAGTGTCCCCATCCTCGAAAAGTGCCGTGTACTTAAGGAATGCTCATCAGTCCAAAAGGTTCTGTCAAATCTACTGGGATGATTAGGAACTTTCTGGAAATCAAAGGCTGGGAATTTGATTCCTAGAAAACATTAAGGGAAAAAAACAACTTTATTAGATGGGATGTAAAACTGTTTATTGTAATGTTGTGTAAAGTCTTTGCACACTCATTTTTATTATTTAGTCCTAAGAGGTAAATTTTTGATGATCAAAATGCTCAAGATATCATTTGCTCTCAAAAAAGTCACAAAGGAAATTTTATATGTTGTTTTCCAAGATCTATAAATCCCCAAAATGTGATGATTGAGGTAGGGCTGGTCCATGGTAAAAAACAAAACAAACAAACAAACAAACAAAAAAACCAATGCTAACGTCCTTTTGATGCTGTGGAGGGGGAGTGGTCAAATTCGGCCTTTGCCTTTGCTTTCAGTTTAGTCCAGAGATCCCCTGTTGGCATAATTGCCTTTTCAAATGCCCTAAGCCATCCTGGAAGGGGACCGAGGCTGTCTGCATTGTGTGTGATGAGCTCCTTTTCAGAAGCTGTGTTCATCTCTGATGTTGCTGGGACTGCTCTCTGGAATCTCTCTTCATCCACCCCTCTCCTGGGAGGGTCTACTGGACCCTGGGAATAACTAATTTACAAATTTTCTAGAGTAATTGCACAATTTATGAGTGCTGCCCCCCCCATATACACGGAGCCCACTTTTCCATCATTTTAGGGAGAGATCTGATTACTACCTTTTTTAAGCATTCATAGAACAAGTTGGCCATCTCTGATTTTCATGTGGCTTGGACCAGTGTCTGGGACCCTAAATCAGTCCCTCTATGCCCTGATAACACTCCCTCTTGGTATCTAAAGAATGTCAAAGTAGTGATCTTCAGAGTCACACATTCTAACCTCTAATCTAAGTTCAAGTGCACAATTGACAAATTGTGTGCTTTAAACTGTCCTGAAACTGAAATAAATTTTGATAAGTTGTCAAAAGCAAAACTTCAGTTATATTGTGCCATTTGGTTATGAGGCTACAACAGTCACCAGTCAGCTGACTTCAGGATTCAGAAGTACAAGTTAGGTTAGTCCACTTTTTTTTAATGTTCTTTTTTTTTTAATGCCTTTATATTTTTTATGTGGTGCTGAAGATCGAACCCGGGCCCCGCCCATGCTAGGGGAGCTGTCTACCTCAGAGCCACAATCCCAGCCTCAGGTTACTCCACTCTTTAGTCCCTGACCTCTTAATGCTTTCCTTACTGTGAATCTACTGAACGCTCATAGTGACTGCAGAGTACTAGAATGACAGAAGTCAGAATGGCTTCTGAGAGGCACTCAGGCTTAAGTGAAACAGGGAGAAGGTTAGGATTTAAATAGGAAGAATTGTTGCAGAAAAGTGAGCCAGAAAAATCTTGTATTCAATACATTTCTAAATTATTATTATTTACCCTATTTATGAAATTATGACACCAAAATATTTTTGTTTATATTTTATAAGATTATGCAGTAACTCATGTATCACTATTGCCTCTATTATGTCTTATAAGCAATAGAATGTTTTTAAAGAGAAAAATATATAAGGAAGATTGGAGAATGGGGAAGATTTTGAGCAGAGAGAATAGTAAAAACAAGGGTTTGGAGTTTGGAGGTCGAGCCATATCTTCAAACACAAACAAGAAGAGGACCCTGGCCAAAGTTTGGTTGCATAAAAGAATAGATGTGGGAAGTAAGTAATGGCTTATTCAGTTTTGAGAAGCAAAGCCAGATGTTCAGTTTGGAGCAGATTGTAGAGGAAATATCACTTTTGTTCAAAGCTTGGTGTCTCATTGCCTGTCCATTCCATACAACCTATTCCTTTTGGACAGATTCAGTCCACACTCACAAAATTCTAGGGGGACCTTGTCAAGGGCCAGGGATGAATTGCCAATGTTTCTCTAGTGTTTTCTCAGTCTCTCTTCTCCTCCTACTGATCTTTGATCCTGAAAGCCCTGTGGTGGCTCTCCAGCTCTAATATTCAGTACTGTCTGACCTTGACTTAAGTTTGGTTGAACCTGCTTGGTTGGTTTATATGCTCTAGTATTTCTTCCAATATAACTTGCTTTCCCCCCTCAGGTTCCCCATACACCTTCTGGCCAAGACCTAACCTGTGGATAACCCTAAGTTGGGAAGTAGTCATTGGCAGTCTTATCCAACCAGCTGACCTTCTCTCCATCCTTTCAAGCTGCCATTCCTTCTTGAAATGCACCGAATCTTGCTGCTTTTAAGGTCCTGTGCTAGCAGCAGTGGGGAAAGCCAAGAAGAAGAAGTTTCCCTGTCTTAAAGGACTACAGGAAAGAAAAACAAGATACACTCATGAATCCAATACATATTAGAACGGTATGTGATACAGTCAGTGCTTGCAAATTCTTTGATAAAATACCTCTTCCAGATGGCAGGAATCAGAAAAGGAAGTGTTCATTTTCCATTCATTCATTCATTCATTTGTTCAATAATCACTCATGAATTCATTTGTTTAGTGTCCAGAAAACTTGAAAGATGGAGTCCTGTTGACCATTCAGGGGGAGAATGTTTCAGATCCTGTACTTAGTGGCTAGAGAGGAAGAGGTAGCCAAAACAGCTCTAAGGAGATTAGGGTGGGTAACACCAAGGCATTAAATAGGCCATTGGCAGGAGGATTCATGAGTTCAGGCCTGTTGCATTTGGGCATCTGATGGGAAGCTCAGCTGCCAACGTCCAGGAGGAATAGGGAATTATAGAAGTATAGCTATGAAGAGAAATCTGAGCCACAGATCAAAAGATGTAGGTGTCCTTGGCCTCAGAGGCCAGTTGAAGTTGTGACGTTTGAAATTGCTAAGGGAGAGGAGGGGGAGGGAGAGGAGAAACTCTTAAGCAAATACAAGGGTTATAATGATGGTCTCCACAACTGTACAGGGAGTTAAGAACATGTCAGTGTGATATTCCTGGGGGAGGATGTGGGGCACATTCCTAATAAGTTGGTGAATAAACATACATGTTCTGATCACCTGAGAAGTGTTTGCCATGAGAAAGGCGAGTGCAGGATGGCTTCTTGAGGATTTCTAAGGATGGTGCAGGAAAGGAAGTATCTGGTCCGGACCATGGCTGAGAGCATCCCTGCAACTAGGATTCCTGTGCAGCTTGAGTCAGTGTGGTCCCCATGCATTTTGAAGGTTTAAGAAAGAGGGAGCACAAAGCATGGTGGTACATGCCTGTAATTACAGTGACTTGGGAGGCTGAGGCAGGAGGATTGCAAGTTTGAGGCTAGCCCCAGCAACTTAGTGAGGCCCTAAGCACCTCAGACCCTGTAGCACAATAAAAAAAATTAAAAAGGGCTGGGGATATGGCTCAGTAGTAAAGCACTTCTAGGTTCAATCCCAGTACCAAAAAAGAAAGGAAGGGAGGGAGGGAGGGAGGGAGGAAGGAAGGCAGGAAGGACGAAAGGGAGGAAGGAAGGAAGGAAGGAAGGAAGGAAGGAAGGAAGGAAGGAAGGAAGGGAGGGAGGGAGGGAGGGAGGGAGGAAGGGAGGAAGGGAGGAAAGGAAAAGGAAAGAAGGAAAGAGAGAGTAGTGAAGACTTGAGAAGATACACAGTGAGCCAACCAATAACCAACTGTCTTCATCCATTCCCTACAAAAACCCCAGGCAGTTCATTAAAACCATGGAGACTTGTGCCAAGGATGGCACACTCAATAAAAATCCTCTTCCCCCACTTGCAACCTCCACCTCTGGCACTCTACAGTTGGTACTCAAGCCCATCAGCAGTGTCACCTTCTTGTGACAAGGACAGACAGCATACTGTTAGCTCCCCTAACAATGTCTTTTAAAGTATTTTCATGTAGAAGATGCTAAGAGAATCATTCAAAACTTAAGATACTGTGAAAACTTAAATCTTCCTGTTATTAGAAACCATTAATGGAGGTAGTGTAGTATAATAGCAGAAAAAGCAATGGACCAGGTGTTGTGATTTGAATCTTACATGTCCCCCCAAAGCTTGTATGTTAAAGGCTTGGTTCCCAATGCTGCAGTGTTCAGAGGTTTTGGGGAGGTGATTGGATTGCAAGGAATATGCGCTCATGAGTACATTAATCCATTGACAGATTTATAGCTTAATGGGCTATTGAGAGGTTCTGGAATCTTTAGGATGTGGGACCTATTTGGAATAAGTAGGACACTTGGAAAATACATGCCCTGGAAAGATATTATTTTGTCCCTGGACCCTTTCGCTCTCTCTCTTTGCTTCATGACCACCATGAGGTGAGCTTTTTGCTCCACCATGTCCTCCCCCTGCCACCACTATAATGTTCTGCCTTACCACAGGCCCAGACACAATGGAACCATATACTGAAACCTTTTAAACTGTGAGCCAAAATACACATTTCCTTTTTTTTTTTTTTTTTTTTGGTATTGGGGATTGAACTCAAGACCACTCTACCAGTGAGCAACATCCCCATTTTTTATTTTGAGTCATGGTTTTGCTAAGTGGCAACCTGGCCTTAAACTGGCAATCTTTCTGCCTCAGCCCCCTGAGTCTCTGGAATTATAGGCATGCACCATGGTGCCCAGCTCATCTCCTCCTTTGAAATTGTTGATAAACAATTCTTTCTCAGGCATTTTGTCACAATGGTGGAAAGCCACCTAACAGATGGGGAATGCAAGAAGCTCATTCCTTAGACAAGTTACTACACTTCTTTGAGGCCAGCTTTCCTTATTTTTCAAATGAGGAGTTTTAGTTAAGAAAAATTTTAGATGTTCCCACAAGGGCGCATTGCAAGGGAATATAGGGAATAACGATGATCATGGACTTTGTAGTCAAGACCTGAGTTTGAATCTCAGCTCTGCCTTTCAATAACTGTGCAACCATAAAAATGGTATTCAGCCTCTCTGAATTTTAGGTTTCTTCATCTGTAAAATGTAGAAAGTAATAATGCCTGTCATATGAGGGTAGTAGAATAATCACATGAGCTATTGTTTCACGTAAAGCCATTCGGAGTAGATATAACATAAGAGCAAAGTACAGAGTAGCAATCAGGCCTTCGGGAGAGCAAAGCCATAAAGAGAATGGAAGGAGGTAGTGATCCATGCACTTAAGCTTGAGAAGAGAAAGAAGCCACACTCATAGAGAGGCAATTTAGCATGGTGATTAAGGGCACAAGCTTTGGAGTCAGAGCTGGATTGGAAGGCTTAACTCTTGGACTTCACTAGATGTGTGGACTTGGCTAGGTGACTTAGGGTCTCCATTTTCTTATCCAAAATGAGGAAAATTACAGTACCTTTCAGAGTGGTTGTATGGATTAACTGAAGTCATGTATGGGAAAAGCCTCACATGGTACCTGGCAAATATATACAACAAATTATTGTGATTCTGGATTTCTACATCTGACATGTGGAAAGCAGCTCAATGCAGGCATAATCCTCACTATGGGGAAATGCTCATTTCTCTAGTAGGCATGGCCTAACTTTTAGACACTTAAAGGACCCTGGATTCGCAGTATGGTCCTCTGCTTTCCCCAAGTCTCAGGTATGCCCCAATCTCTGTGATGTCAGTTGCGATTCTTGAGAGTTAAGGCCTAGAGCCAATGCCTTTTCAAGTTGGAAGGGCCCTCACAGATCACCCGGGGGATGATTGATGCCTTTGAAGTACAGATGTACCAGGCGTTAGTAGCATGAAAATGTATGTCATGATCATATATTTGAGAGAATGCTAACATTGAGGGGTTGGGCTACTGCAGGACTTCTCAGAGCCTTTATAATGTGCTGCTGTGGTTGGAATGTTTCTTCTAACATTCATGTGTTGGAAACTTGATCCTCAATGTGAGGTGTCAGAAGATGGGCCCTAATGGGAGAAGTGTGGATCATAAGGACTCTGTTCTTATGAATGGATTAATACTGTCATCATGGGATCAGGTTCCTTATAAGAAATAAGTATGGCCTCTCTCTGTCTCACTTGCTTGTGCACATGTACACACATGTGCCATGCTCTTACACTTTCTTGGTCTTCTGCCTTCTGCTATGGGGTGGTATATCAACAAGACTCTTGCTGTATTATGGTCCCTTAAGTCTCAGGCCTTTGGCTTCAGACTGAGAGTTATAAGAGTTATACCATTAGCTTCCTTGGTTGTGAGGCTTTTGAACTTGAACTAAGCCAGGCTGCCAGTATCCCTGGGTCTCCAGCTTACAAATGATCTATCATGGAACTTCCCAGCTATCAGAACCAGGAACCAATAAATTTTTGTTCATTGTAAAAAAAAAAAAAAAAAAAAAACTCAATTTGTAGTATTTTGTTATAGCAGCATAAAACTAAGACACATGTCAAGGTATATTATGACATTTTAAGAGGGATATATAGAATGGAGTGATTTCCAAACATATTTATTTTGCCATTGAACTATTTTGTTGAGTTATTTTCTCCTAAACTGGTCACATCATTTAAAATGTGCATGGAATATTATACTTCCACTAAATTCTTTTTTTATTGCAGTACTGGGATTGAACCCAAGGGTGCCTTACCATTGAACTACATCCCCAGTTCCTTTAAAATTATTTATTTACATGTGGTACTGGAGATAGAACCCAGGGACACTTTATCCCTGAGTTACACCTCCAGCCCTTTTAAAATATTTTTTATTTTGAGACAGAGTCTTGCTGAGTTGCCAAGGCTGGCCTTGAATTTGTGATTCACCTGCCCTTGAGCCTGGCCAGTAAGTTCATTTTAAAACTATAACTCTAGGACCCAGAAAAGGCAAAGAACTGGCCAAAGTCATTCCACTAGTCAGCAGTCAATGCAGAGTCTGAACTAAAACTTGGTCTTCCTGATTCTTGAAGTAATACTTTTCCACACATACCATGAGGACTGCCTCTCAGTTTGCTTCATTCTGAAGTGATTTGAATGCAAACCAACTAAACAACAGGGAGTATTCTTGATCAGAGAGTAGAAAAATGTCACAGGAAACTTTCCGAGATGTCATCATTCATAAACAAGGCTGTGGTTATTCACAGTATCGCTGGCTCATTATTGAAGCTCCACTATACTCATTAGCTTTGGAATTAGTAATGTGCCATGAGCCTCATGCTTGTCCATCAGCATAATCAAAGCAAATCCCATTTGGATAAGGTTTTCCCCAAATAAATGTGAATTTTCAATTTCTGATTCAAAATAATTTGTTGTTATTGTTGTTGTTGTTGTTTTTAGATATACATAACAGTAGGGTGTGTTTTGGCATATCACACATACATGGAGTCTAACCTATTCTAAGTAGGATCCCATTCTTGTGGTTGTACATGATGTGGAGTTTCACTGTGGTGTATTCATATATGAACATAGGAAAGTGATGTCTGATTCATTCCACTGTCTTTCTTATTCCCATCCCCTGCCCTTCATTTCATTCTCCTTGTCTAGTCCACTGAACTTCTGTTCTTCCCCTCCCCATTTGTTGTGAGTTAGCATCCACATATCAGAGAGAACATTCAGACTTAGTTTTGGGAGGATTGACTTATTTTACTTATCATGATAGTTTTCAGTTCCATCCATTTACTTGCAAATGCCATAATTTCACTCTTCTTTAAGACTGAGTCATATTCCCTTGTGTATATATACCATATTTTCTTTATCCATTCACCTGTTGAAGAGCATATAGGTTGGTTCCATAGTTTAGCTATTTCTTCACCAAATCTTGAACCCCTCAAAATTATCCCTGAAGGTTGGAATCAACTTTTTCAAACTTTGGTTAATGTTTATAGTTTCCTCCTCCTAGGAGGCATGAATGTTCCTAACACCATCTAGAATGTTGAAACCTTTTCAGAAGGTTTTCAATTGACTTTGCCCAGATCCATCAGAAAATCACTATGTTAGGCCAGGAATGCTGGTGCAGGCCTGTAATTCCTGTGGCTCAGGAGGCTGAGGCAGGAGGATCAGAAGTTCAAAGCCAGCCTCAGCAAAACCAAGGCATTAAGAAACTCAGTGAGACCGTGTCTTGAAATAAAATACAAAATAGGGCTGGGGATGTGGTTCAATCATCGAACGCCCCTGAGTTCAATCCCCAGTCTCCCCCCACAAAAAAAAAAATTACTATCTTAGGCCTTACAAAATGCATTTCTAAGTCTATAGCTTTTTAGACTATATTGCCTAAATGATAAAACTTGAAAGTTGAACTTAACTCCTTGATCCCTGGGCTGCAGAATGGATGTTATGTTAACAGACATGCAAAGAACATAATCTCGTTGTGCATCTTCATGAGAACTCTTGGGTGACCAGGTACATTGAGCAGTAACATTTTTAAAAGAATATATTTTTTTTTCTGAGCAGTAGGTCTCAAGAGTGGGTTTGAAATACGCAGTAAACATGTTGTCAACAGAGGTGCTGTCACCAGGCTTTGTTGTCCTACTGAAACACAGGCAGAGCAGACACAGGACAATTCGGAAGGGCCTAGGGCTTCAACCCAATCAGCAGCTGCATTACATACCCCACCCACCCCCGCAGGCAGGAGAGTCAGCCTGTCCTTGGAGGCTGTGAAGTCAGGGTTGACTTCTCCTCTGCAGCGCTGAAAGTCCTATAGCTGCCATTCTTGCAACAGAAGGCTGAGTCGTGTCTGTTGAAGACGTGCGTCTCCACTTCTCCACCTTCATCCAGGACCCCAGCCGGGTCTCCTGGAGAATTTGCTGTGCTTCTCCAGCCGCTCTTGCTGCTCCCCTGCCGCTGGCTTTCCAGAGACGGCCTCTTTCCTTAGGCCTCATCAACCAACCTCCGCTAGCTTCCAACTTTGCTTCTGCGGCTTCCTCACCTCTCGGCCTTCAGAGAATGGAAGAGTTGGGACTTGCTCTGGATCAGGATTTAGATTAAGGGGATGTCGCGGCTGCTTGGTTCTTCTGTCCTGACCACTAAAATTTCCTCCAGATCAGCAATGCAGCTCTGGTACTTTCGGAACTTTCCAGTGTTCACTGTACTCCAGGGCACTGTTGATTTCCTCCAAGAACTCTTTCTTTGCATTCACAACTTGGCTAACCGACACAAGAGGCCTAGTTTGTGCCTGTCTCAGCTTTTAACATACCTTCCTCTCTCACTGTAATTACATCTAGCTTTTTTTTTTTTTCAGTGTACTGTAGCACTTTATTTTTCCTTACTCAATTAAGTGTTGCTGGGGCCTAATGTTCTCACATAACAGTAGAAAACCAAAAATTTTGTCATCTGGTAAAGAATTAAGTACAAAAAACCTTACATAAATTAAAATGAATTTACAGATGTAAATGCAAACCGTTTCCAACTCAAGGCAAGTAATAACCAATGGTGGTCAGGCGGGAGAACATTGGTAAGAACGGAAACTGGGTCCTAAGGCTCGGACTTTCCCACCCTGTTAGACCGGCAAGAAGTGACAGCTGGCCCAGGAACTCTTGCCAGCCCGAGCAATCCTGGAAGTCTGTCAGCCGACACATGAATACCCTGCACAGATCACTGCTGTGGTCTCAGATTCGCTGAGCCACGGACTTCTCCTTTATGCACACTCTCACCTCAGGTACCAGGTGAACGAGCCACATGGACTAAAGGCTTAAATCAAAGATATGCACAGGGCATTAAACATATACCAAGGGAACAGTTAACTTGAATACAAGGTCAAAATCAGCAACGAGTTCTACGTTCCAGTGCTGACATCAGATACAAGCTTCAAGGACAATTTCTTTTCAAAGGCTTATTTCAGTTTCATGAGGCTAGCATGAGGTGTATACATTTGCCAGAGCAAATTTATACTTCAGATTCAGCTCATGCAGCAGGTGCCTGGCACCTGCTCAGTCCATCTAGAAGCATTTGCGGTGGACAATGGAGGGGCCTGACTTGTCATACTCCTGCTTGCTGATCCACATCTGCTGGAAGGTGGACAGTGAGGCCAGGATGGAGCCACCGATCCACACAGAGTACTTGCGCTCAGGGGGCGCGATAATCTTGATCTTCATGGTGCTGGGGGCCAGGGCTGTGATCTCCTTCTGCATCCTGTCAGCGATGCCTGAGTACATGGTGGTGCCGCCTGACAGCACGGTGTTGGCATAGAGGTCTTTTCGGATATCGACGTCACACTTCATGATGGAATTGAAGGTGGTCTCCTGGATGCCGGAAGATTCCATACCCAGGAAAGAGGGCTGGAAGAGTGCCTCTGGACACCGGAACCGCTCGTTGCCGATGGTGATCACCTGCCCATCGGGCAGCTCGTAGCTCTTTTCCAGGGAGGAGGAGGATGCAGCAGTGGCCATCTCCTGCTCGAAGTCCAGGGCAACGTAGCACAGCTTCTCCTTGATGTCGCGCACGATCTCCCGCTCGGCCGTGGTGGTGAAGCTGCAGCCGCGCTCTGTCAGGATCTTCATGAGGTAGTCTGTCAGGTCCCGGCCAGCCAGGTCCAGACGCAGGATGGCGTGGGGAAGGGCGTAGCCCTCGTAGATGGGCACTGTGTGGGTGACCCCGTCACCAGAGTCCACGACAATGCCAGTGGTGCGCCCAGAGGCGTACAGGGACAGCACAGCCTGGATGGCCACATACATGGCCGGTGTGTTGAAGGTCTCGAACATGATCTGAGTCATCTTCTCTCTGTTGGCCTTGGGGTTCAGGGGGGCCTCCGTCAGCAGCACCGGGTGCTCCTCGGGGGCCACGCGCAGCTCATTGTAGAAGGTATGGTGCCAGATCTTCTCCATGTCGTCCCAATTGGTGACGATGCCGTGCTCGATGGGGTACTTCAGGGTCAGGATGCCACGCTTGCTCTGGGCCTCGTCACCCACGTACGAGTCCTTCTGGCCCATGCCCACCATCATGCCCTGGTGGCGGGGGCGCCCCACGATGGAGGGGAACACGGCCCGGCGGCGGGGGGGGGGGGGGGGGGTCGTCGCCGGGCCGGCAAAGCCAGCTTTGCACATGCCGGAGCCATTGTCAATGACCAGCGCGGCGATTTCCTCTTCCATTGCGATCGGCGGAGGACCGACCACCGAGCAGCGACAGAACGCGGAGCGCGGGCCGGCGGCAGCGAGTGAGACCTACATCTAGCTTTTAATTTAAAAAAAGAGAGATGTGTGAATCTTCCCTTCAGTTGAATTTTTAAGGCCATTGTAGGGTTATTCATTGGAGTAACTTAAATATTATTTGGTCTCACCGAATAGGGGGGACCAAGGAGAGGGAGAAAGAAGGGGGAGATGTTTGATGGAGCAGTCAGAACACACTTATTTACCAATTATTGCAAGAGTCACCAAAATGAGACCCACAGATACAAAGTGAGCACCGACTGTTGGAAGGACTTGCTTGAGGGTTGCCCTTATAGGAAATGTCATAGCTGCACAATGTAATGAAACACAAGAACAATGAGGTATGCTTATTTTTCCTAGTTCATCTGTAGTGGAAATCAAAGCCTTTGCCACAGTGTAGACTTCTGTGCATGATCTTCTTCTGATGTTCTCTTTCACCTCATCTTATGTTGCTGTTTCCCCTCATTTACCACATTCCCTCAGCCTTGGCCTTTTTCTGTAACACACCAAGCTCTTTTAAGCCTCAGGGCATTTGCACACACTGTTTCCTTTCTCTGGAATGCTCCTGGCCCCACATTTCCTGTGGCTGTTCTGCCATCTTATCACTTAGACAGTCCTAATGTAGGTGCCCCATCATTCTGTGTCTCAGCCTCTTCCCCATTTTCTTTGTAGATCTCATCTCAACTTGCAATTATTTTTTTTTACTTTTTTAATTGTTTATTTTATTTGTGGAGGGGGCGTCTATCCTCCCAACTAGAATGCAAACTTCTGGGGGCAGGGGCACCCCACCACTACCAGTTGTACTTGGAAGTTAAAATACATGCAAATTAATTAGGAAAAGTATGTCATTTCCATTAGAATCTTCATATTTAGCTACAATTCTCAGGGTTCCTTTAAGTAACAATTTCTTCTTTAGCATATAAAATTATTTGATTTATAAATGCTTGAATCACTCCTAACTTTCCTGGAGTTGACCCATCTCAAAAGAAATAACTTATGGGCATGTCCACCTTAATTTATCTGGTGTGAACATGAGACAGAAATTTTTTCAATGTGGGGAGGTTGAAAGGAATGTTTTTGATTTGGTTGTAGTGGTGTACACCTATAATCCTAGCAGCTTGGGAAGCTGAGGAAGGGGGATTGCAAGTTCAAGGCTAGTCTCAGCAACTTAGCAAGACTCTGTCTCAAAATAAAAATAAAAGGGCTCAGTGGTAGAGTGCCCTTGGGTTTAGTCCCCATTGTGGAAGGAAGAAAGGGAGGAAGAAATCAATTTGAAAGATAGCAGTGTAGTAAAACAGAAAGAGTATTCACTTGTTGGATTTGCAGACAAATAGAAGAAATGACTATCAATCTTAGCTGTTCCACTGAAGTCCTGTGTGACCTTGCAAACGTTACTTGACTTCTCTGAGCCCAATTTTCTATACAAGAGAAATGATATTTACCTTAAGGCATTTATTTTTAAAGAAAAAATGAGATCAGGGTCATATGAAGGTACTTAGCATATGGTGGATTGCCATAAAAGTTCATTTTTTTCCCTTGGTTGTTAGCCACTAAGAAAAGCATTACTTCTTCGTGACTCTATTTGTAAATGGTATTTCGTAGGCTACCTACTTAATATTTGTCTTAAGGTAATTATGACTTCTTTCCAATAATCAGATTTACCCTCCATGATACACCAGTAAAGCTATTCTTGAAAATAAAGTATAAACTCTGAATGCAGTCCCAAAAGAAGTCTAAAAATTGTTTTCAACAGGGACAGTATCACTGAGTTAAGTGACCAGCCCTCCATGAGCTGTCTAAGTTCACATACAGTTGATATTACTACAACAACAATATCCAGGCATATCTTATAAGACCATTATTGCAGAATGAATTGCATGCAATCAAGTGCTTAAAATAACTTTGTGATGATGACTAATTTGTGGGGATTATTGAAGAGCAAAGATTCTTACATGGCTAGCTCTTGGTAGGCCCTCTGGCCTGTTTGTAAGGAATAGTTCCCACATTGGGACCATCTTGAACTCAGTGGCGGCCTTGAGGTTAAAAGCCAAAAGCAGACTTGAAAGGAGTTAATGAATGAATTCATGCTGGAACTTGTTTCTGTAGAGCCAGAACTTCCATTGATTCCTTTCACATTCCCAGTCTTGATTCCCAGAGGCCTGCAGTCACATATGACAAATGGCTGATCATCCAAGCGAAGTGACCTGCCATTCAATAAACCATATCTCAGCCACTGTAGAAGGCAGCTCATTTTTCTCCTCAGAGGTCTATTCTCCCTTCGTCTGGATGAATATCCCAAATGGGTCCATTGAGACCCTTACCCAGCTGAGGGGAGACAAACTCTTCCACCCTGCCTAGTAGATCTTTCTTCCCAGTAGAAAGAAGATCTTGGAAGGGCTCTAAGCTTTTATTGCTTTGCATCAGTCTTGGCCAAATTACTCACGAGTGCTGAATCTTCCTGAGGGTGTCAGCGGAGAGAAGGAGACCTATTCAGATTGGGGCCTGCATTGAGGCTGCCAACAAAGACCAATTAGTTTTGATTGTGCCGGCTGCCTTTGGAAGGTGACTGTCTTCAGACCACCAACTCGTGCCACCAAAGTGCTTATCCCACCCAGGAGTGAGCTTCTCTCCCCCCAGTTCCCAGTATGTCTTCACATGACCTCTGGGTCAGATCTCTCTTCTTGTTTCCCTCCCTCTCCCTCACTTTTGCTCCCTCCAGGTTGTGGAGCGTGTGCTTCATCTGCATGCTTTTCCCACCGTCTCTGAAAGCTGCTCACGTTTGAATGATTGTCCTGAGATGAAACAGTCTGACCTTCCCTTTAAAAAAAAAAAAATCCATGTGACTTCATTCTGGTGCATTTTGCCTCTCGGTACTTTATTTGGGGGAGCCCAGGTCTAGTCTTTAGATTACAACCATTTATAAGGCTCTACACTTTTGAGACTTTAAGCAATGTGGTATCTTTCATTCATTCCAAGACCAGTCTTGAGCACCTACAAGGTACAATGCACTACAAAGGGTTGGCTATTTAAGGTACAACCTCTGCCTCTCCCAGAGTTCATTGAGGTCAAAGCCAAGGACACAAATGATCATGGTAATGGTGGCTTAACTTTTATTCAACATATATTACATGCCAGGACCATGTATTATATCTATTTCTTTTAACCTTCAGGTCCACAATGCTTTATCCACAATTCTAAAATACGAAGCTTTAAAAACCCAAAGTTGATTCAGGTGATTTTTTTACAAAACTAATTTAGCAGCAAAACTGACCTGAACTGACATGAGACTATTTGTTATCTTATTGTATCCTGTATAGTTAATTATTCCCTTGTTTTACGGAGAACATTCTAAGCCCTTCCTTTCAAGGCAGCACCCCAAACCCTTCGAGGGATGTTTTGTAGCACACAAAATGTGCACCCTGCCTTTTAAAATGCAAAATTTTCCAAATTCCAAAACTCATGACTTCAGGATTTGGGGATGAGGAAGCCCACTCTTACTGTGTATGTTTTATAAATAATGAGGAAGGGAGTCTGAGAAGTGATCCAACTTTCCTATAATCACACCACCAAGACCTGGAAGCCCCAGGATTAAAAGCCAGTTTTGTCTGGCACCAGAGTCCCCATGCTTACCCACTGCACTGTGCCAGATTTTCATTGAGAAGCGGGGTACAGTGATCATCAGAGAGGCATTAGCTGAGGGCTCCAGCAAATGATCTGAGGAAGGAAAGGGACCTCTCCTTGGGGATTTGGTCAGTGTTCCAGGAAGGCAAGGCATGTGTGTGACTGGATCTTGGAGGAAAGAGTGGACTGCAAAAAGTGCAAAGTAAGCTAATCAAGGCCCATTTGGGTTAACAGTTGCTAGTCTGGCCATGGAGGGAAAAGTTAGAAATCAAGATTGAGAAGCTAGATGGGAGACAGAGTGAGAAGGACCTGGATGGGTACAGTAAGGAATTTGGAACAAGAACCAGTTTTGTTTCATTCCCTTCATGAATCCAGAAGCACATACTGAACGTTGTATCCTCCTACCTCTACTCCTTGACACAGAGGAGGAAAACATGGGTAGGAACAGCCCCACATTAGGGCCAAATTGATTTTGGTATTTTATTATTATTAAGTAGGTTAACTGGCTATGTTGAAAAGGCAGCCAAGAAAGTGAGGTAGTCAAGAGGAGCAATGGTCGTAAACTTCTGTGGTAGAACTAGCTGTGCTGGGCTTTGTTGCTTCTTTGTAAGCAGAGAGTTAAAATTTAACCAGGGTTCTCACGCCTCACTGCAACGGGCAGAGCTTCAGTGGGAGTTGGCCAGGCTGCATGATAACTCAGTCCCCTGCTCCTGCCCGTAAACAACTGTTTCTTCCTCCTCCTCCTCCTGTTCGGAATCGTAGTGATGGTCTCAGGGGGATATGTCTATTATCAGGAACTTAAACCTAGAATCTAAATATGTTCTCTTTTGTCATGAATAATCAAAGTTCTAAATTGATATTTTAGAAATCAAATCTAGTTCATGAGTAGTGAATTGAGTGTGTCTAATTTCATTTTATAGTCATTTAACAGCTGTTAATAATGTAATTTTGTGTTATGCCCAATTTGCACTGAATTACTTTAATGGCACACATTGTATTTATTTTCCTTTTGGTGAAACAGTAATCAAACACTAGGGAATCAACTTGGACACAAAAATAACTTATAATTTTTATAAGCTTGAAGAAAAGGGACTTTTAAAAAAGAAAATGAATCATATTATAAAACTAAAGGTAGTTTAACACACATGGATGCATTTGTTTCCTCTGACATATTTTTTAGTTAAAAAATTATTTAATGAGCCCAGAACATTTGTTTCCCATCCAAGCCTGTATTGTTTGAGGTGAATCAAGTGTTTGCAACTACACATTTGATTGACAAGCTAATGAGGTTTTCTCCCCCCTACATATATATATATATATATATATATATATATATATATATATATATATATATATACACATATACACACACACACACATATCCTTCTGGAATGAAAATAGCCAGATTTCTAAGTTTCTTGTTCTTGGGTCAAAGAGACGCAGTGTCCATTTAAATCAGCTCCTCAAGGGAAACTTGCATTTCCAACTTGAGGCTGCAGGAGAAAAGCACTTTAAACACAAGAGGGAATACAGCTTTAAAAGAAGAAAAAGACAAAGGTAGTTTTTTCTCCCACAGAAAAAAACTTCTACATGGAATCTTTATTAGAGTGAAAGAAGAGTCAATTTTGGACCAAGAAAAAAATAAGGCAAGATAATTGGAAAGGTACTTTATAAAGGCATACTCTGTGTTTTCCCACTTACTTTAAGCACTTGAAGATTCAAGCTTCCAATATTGTGCCATATGTAAGTGCTTCCTGCAGCTCACATGGATCAATGCTTTTGGGGGAGAGGGGAGTACTAGGGATTGAACCCAGGAGTGCTTAACCACTGAGCCACATCCCCAGCCCTTTTATTTATTTATTTGTTTGTTTGTTTGTTTGTTTGTTTATTTAGACACAGGGTCTCCCTAAGTTTCTTATGGCCTTACTAAATTGCTGAGGCTGGCTTTGAACTCACGATCTTCCTAAGCTACTAGGATTACAGGCATATGCCACCACCACACCAGGCTGGATCAATGTCATTTGTACTTGAAATAAGCTACAAGTAGGGCATAAAGGAGTCCACTCAGTCAGGACACTAGCTGCCATCACTCCAGCCAGGGCTCCACCTAGCACTCTCTGCCTCTGTCCACTTGCCTCCTAGGACCTATGTGGGTGGAACTACAAATGGATGGGCCTTCTCTCCAGGAGAGTCATAGTTATTTTGTAGTTTGTCAAGAGTAGGAGGCTAATTTCATCCTCATTATTTCTCAGGCTACAATAACTGAGGCCAAGGGATTGCATGGGGGCGGGGGGTGATGGGGACGGATGCTGGGCCAGGTCCACCCCAGGTGCAGGCAATAAGGAGGGTAGAAAGACTGTGCCTGTAGAGAATTCAAAAACAATAATAAAGCTGACTAACAGTCAGTCTGCTTTTCATGCTTGTCATGTGCTGGCCCTTCTAAACAATGTCAGTGCTAAAATGCCCCTTCTCTCAGGGATCCTGCTCCCATTTCTGCCTTCCCTGGTTGGGTCCTCCTTTGGGTTGGGATGGGTTTCTAATGGGAGAGTCTCAGGACCCAGGCTCTTCTCTGTACCCTTTTCTTGGAATGGTGGACATTATTATATTATTCTGCAGCTAGCACCAATGTCACATTCTGTGAGCTTCTTGCCAGCCCTGATTAGCAGCTGCCACTTCTGTACCCCTGTTCTTCAGCTTTGTAGGGCTCTTCTCACCTCTGCTGTTGCTCTTGCCAGTGTGTGGGTGGGTTCCCTCCCTGCCAATGTTTGCAGCTCTTTATTAGCTTCCTAAAGGGTGTTGTGGCTCCTTTAGTTGACAGAATCTTCTGTTGAGGAATTTGGGACAAGTTGCCAAGGAGGCTTGAGGGCCTTTAAGCGACACCACCCGATGTCTTACTTCTGCCAACAATCAGCCACTGTCCGCAGCCAAAGCACACGGCCCTTGGATCTTTCCTGCTGCAGGGTAAATTCTCTCCTTACCCAGAACACTATCCTCAGAAATTTGTGGAGAAAGGGACAGAGATGAAGCTTAACCCTGGGGTCCTGGAGACTAACTCTAAATGCTGAATTCTCTTCACCTGACCAATCCTTCAAGCCTATTAGGATGGCTTTCAAAATTTGACCCTGTGTGTATGTGCCTGGATGTAGGGAGAGATGAGGGACAGTACCTGTGTTTGAGTCCTGAAGCATCTAAACCTCGTCAAATGCCTTGATAGTCCATAGAAAAACAGAGGTGGCGTATCTTAAGATGGCCTTCTTCCCCTTTTCTTGGAATTCTCCCCCAAACAGTAATTATAATGGATGGTCAACTTTTACTTAATCTGTTTTTGGAAAATGGGTCTCTTGAGAATCTAATGTGAACTATGCTTTATCTCCTTAGGAAAATGCACATCTCTACATATTTTCCAGAATTATCCACACTATTGAATTGGATTCAGTGATTCAGGGAGTCAATGAACCTCAGATTAAGAACTAATCTAGGGACTGGGGTTTGGCTTAGTGGTAGAATGCTTGCCTAGCTTGTGTGAGGCATTGGGTTCGATTCTCAGCACCACATACCAATAAATACATAAAATAAAGGTATTGTGTTCATCTGCAACTTCAAAAATTTTTTTAAAAAAATCTAGTCAGTCAGTTCACTTTATCCTATTGCCTCACACTGTCAAAAAAAATGTCTACAGCCATCTTCTGTATCAGGCACAGGAGGCACAGGGCCTAGGGTCCACAGCAATTTTATGGGCCCATGAAAATGTCTCAATTTCTTCTAAAATCAGAAGAAAAAAAAATTGAACCTTTACATCAACTATTTTAATATGTAACATGTTCATCTTTATACCAAGGTGGTAGTAAAACAAAAATTTTATATTATTTTATGGAGGAAGGGGCCCACAAACACAAAAGTGCCTAGGACCTATACAAATCATAATGTGGCTGAGGAAAGACCTGTTGTGGTATTGTGCAGACAGGATTTGGACAAAATTGTTATCCATGCAACAACAGTCCTCTGCTCAAGATGAGGGGTCTGTACTACCTCCTCACTGGAGTGATAGAAGACTCCATCATCAGGAACTGAGAGACCTGGGTCACAATTGTGGCTTAACCTTGAGAGAGTGAGCTTCTCTCTCCTTTTCTTCATCTGCTAGCTGGAGATGAATCTACAAACTCTGCCTTGAGACCAATTTGGGGTCCAATAGTCTGAGATGTAATGCGAAGATATATGTTGAAAAGTGCTTTCAAGTACAAGAGGTTACAGTTTTAGTCAGTGGTAACTACAGGACCTCTGTGGACATGGAAGTTCAAATCCCTTATATAAAATTGTATAGTGCTCACACATAACCTATGAACATCCTCCTGTATGGTTCAAATAATCTGTACATAATTTATAATACCTAATATGATGTGAATCTATGTAATAATTGTTGTATTTCATTGAGTGGGAAAGAAAATAAAATCTGCACATGTTCAGCACCCATGCAATTTTTTTTCCAAATATTTTCAATCTGTGGTTGGTTGAATCCATGGATGCAGAACTGCAGATTTGGAGGATTGGCTGTATTAGTATAGCAATCCCAGCTTGGGCAGATTAATGATGAAACCCACTGTGAATTGGATGGCTTATGTGCTGTTGCTGTTGCTCTAGCTCACGGATCCCCAGGGTAATGGAGGAAGAGACACTCTGGAAGGAATACCCACAGATACAAGCTCATAGGTCAATTCGGAAAGCTGTACTACAGAGTATTAAATATGAATAGAATGCAGAAAAGCTAATTTTATTTTTTGTTATTTATTTATTCATGTTTTTAGTACTGGGGATTGAACACAGGGATGCTTAGCCACTGAGTCACATCCCCAGCCCTTTTTATTTTTTATTTTGAGACCATGTCCCACTAAATTGCTGAGGCTGGCTTTGAACTTGCAATCCTCCTGCTTCAGCCTCCCAAGCTGCTGGATTACAGGAATGTGCCATGGTGTCCAGCTAAAGGCAACATTTCCTAAATCTTCTCTAAATAAATGCTGTCCTTCCAAAGAGTCATTCTAAAATGGTTATACACTTTCCCAAGGCTCTCTATTCTGATATCTCTTCTGGGAATTGCCACCAGGTGTAGATTATAAAATCCATGCAAAAATTATCATCACTTGCTGGGTGTGGTGGCATGCCTATAATCCAGGGTACTCAGGAGGCTGAGGCAAGAGGATCACAAGTTTGACACCAGACTTGCAACTGAGAGAGACTCCACTTGAAAATAAAAATTAAAAATGGGGTGGGGGATGTAGTGCAGTGGCTGACCATTTGCCTAGCATGCCTGAAGTCCTGGTTTCAATCCCCAATACTGCAAAAAAAAATTTAATTAAAAATAAATAAATAAAAAGGGCTGGAGGTGTAGCTCAGTGGTAAATCACTTGCCTAGCATGCTTAAGGCCCTGAATGGAATCTTCAGTACCACAAAAACAACAAATAAAAATATCACCACTTGTGAAACTGGTTTTAGAACTGGAAGATCTGTTTCATGCTTCAGCTCTACAACTTATCAGCTATATGACCTTGGGTAAGTCACTTTTCCCTCTGAGCTTTAAGCCCTTTTATAAAGTGAGAGAGTGGATTAAAAAAAAACAAAAACAGTCACATAAGCCAGAAGCTGCCTACTGACAGAGTCAATTTTTTTCCAGCTTATGTAGGTCCCTGCCATCTCTTTGGTAATTGTGCAATCTCAAAGACTTATCAGTTTACTTAGAGGCCTGAAGACTGAGCAGGGGATAATCACTACTTCAAATACAGGGTTTACTTTTCCCACATGTGGTACAAGAGGACTTAATTTGGGGACTCCCTCTCAACCAATCACAAGTACATCTTCTATCCTGGGTTTGTTTGTTTTGTTTTTGTTTTTGTTTTGGGCACTAGGGATTGAACTCAGGGGCACTCGACCACTGAGCCACCTCCCGAAAATATTTTGTATTTTATTTAGAGATAGAGTCTCACTGAGTTGCTTAGGGCCTCACTAAATTGATGAGGCTGGCTTTGAACTCGATTCTCCTGCCTCAGCCTCCCGAGCCATTGGGATTACAGGCATGCGCTGCTAACCTGTTTTTAATAACTGAGCTCCAGTTGCACAGGCTTCAGGATTCAGCTACAGAACACTAGTTGCACCATCCCCAGCCACAGAAAGAACAGGATTTGCCTTAGGCACCAGAATTCAACTTGGGCAATCCTCTATCTGCATAGCCCAGGTGTTTACAGGGGCTTTGGGGATGGCTATCAACAACCTTACTAATGAAGCAGTTAAGCAGCGGCCCATCAAAACAGGTGACAGCATCCACTTTTGCTTTTGGCCCTGTTGTCACATCTGTTGCTCAGTCTGTGGCCATCACAGGTTCTGATTCACTGACTGAAGCATATTTCAGATTTCAAGCAGAGATTTCAGTATTGCACCAACAGGAAAACAGCACAACCAACAGTTTTGCAGGATTTCTCCTCACTCCTGCTACCCAGGTGTGTTCTCTCACCATAACAGAATTAAATTAGAAATTGACCACAGAAAGGTCCTATCTAGGTCTCTATCTTATCTACCTATACCTTCCTATCTCCACAAATAGTTGAGAATTAGCACAAACTAAATAAAAATTCAAAGACAAAAGTCACAAGGGAAATTGGAAAATGTTTTAAACTGTATAATAATGAGTCTTTCAAAATTTATGGAATGCAGCTAAGGATAGGGCTTAAAGGGAAATTGATATTATTTAAAAATTTTATTAGTGCATACATAGTAATGGGGTTCATTGTGACATACTCATATTTACACATACTTTTCTCCATTTCATTCCCCAGTATTTCTTCTTTCCCTCTCTTCCTCCCTCCCTTTCCCATCCTCTTCTCTTCTCTATTGACCTTCCTTCTATTTATTTGTAAACTGATGCATTATACTTATACATAAAAGTGGGATTCATTGTGATATATTTTTACAAGCACTTATCATAATTTGGTCATTCCACAGTTCCTCTTCTTTTCCTCTGTTTTTCTCTCTCTTCCATTCCCTTCCTCTACTCTATTATTTTCCCTTCTAATTTTGTGCAATCCTATTTTTTTAATTCCTTATTTCTCTGTAGCCCCTCCATATGTGAGATAATATTCCACCCTTGACTTTCTGAGTCTGGCTTATTTCACCTTATGATGCTCTCTAATTCCATGCATTTGCCAGCAAATAACATAATTTTATTCACCTTTATAGCTGAGTAATATTCCATTGTGTATATATACCACATTTTCTTTATCCATTTCTCTATTGATGGGCACCTAGGCTGGTTCCGTAACTCGCTTATTGTGAATTACACTGCTATAAACACTGGAATGCAGGTATCACTATAGTATGTTGGGTCTTTTATTCTTTCATATGAATTTTATGACTTTTTTCTAATTCTGTGAAGAATGTCATTGGTATTTTGATAGGGATTGAATTGAATCTATAGGTTGCTTTTGGTAATATGGCCATTTTAACAAAATTAATTCTGCCTGTCTAAGACCATGGAGGTCTTTTCATTTTACAGTGTCTTCTTCAATTTCTTCAGTGTTCTGTACTTTTCTTTGAGGTCTTTCACATCCTTGGTTAGATTTATTTCCAGGCATTTTATTGTGAATAAAAGTGTTTGCCTAATTTCTTTTTCACAGGGTTTGTTATTGGTGTATAGAAAAACTATTGATCTTTGTAGATTGATCTTGTATCCTGCTACTTTGCTGAATTTGTTTATCAGTTCTAGAAGTCTTCCGTGGAGTTTTTTGGGTATTCTAAGTATAGGACCCTATCATGTGCAAACAGATAATTTCACTTCTTCTTTTCCTACTTGTATCTCTTTTATTTCCATTTCTTGCCCAATTGCTCTGGCTAAAGTTTCAAGAGCTATATTAAATAGGAGGGGTGAGAGTCTTGTTACTGATTTTAGAGGAAATGCTTTTGACTTTTTCCCATTCAGTATGATGCTGGCTTTGGGTTTGTCATACACAGCATTTATGATGTGTATGTAGGTTCCCAGTATCCCTGTTTTCTTCAGTCTTTTTAATACGAATGGATGCTGAATTTTGTTGAAACCTTTTTGGGATCTATTGAGGTGATCGTGAATTTTTGTCCTTAATTCTGTTTTTGTGATAAATGACATTTATTGATTTGTGTATGTTGAATCGACCTTTTATTCCTGGAATGAAACCAACTTAATCATGATGTATGATCTTCTTAATGTGTTTTTTAATGTGGATTGCTAATATTTTATTAGGGACTTTTGCATCTGTGTTTATCAGTGATATTGGTCTGTAGTTTTCTCTCCTTGATGCATACTTATCTGGTTTTGGTATCAGGGTAATACCAGCTTCATAAAATTTTTTAGGTTTTTAGCAATACCTTTATTTTGTTTATTTATTTTTATGTGGTGCTGACAATTGAACGCAGCACTTCACACGTGCTAGGCAAGCGCCTACCACTCAGCCACAACCCCAGGCTTTTCATCTCTAATTTTGTTGATTTGGGTCTCCCTCTTTCTTTTGGTTACTATGGCTGAGGGTTTACCGATCTCATTTATCTTTGTTGCATTGATCCTTTGTATTGTTTGTTGTTGTTGTTGTTGTTCTTATTTCATTGATTTCAGCTCTGATCTTAATTATGTCCTGTCTTCTACTGGTTTGGGAATTAGTTTGTTCTTGCTTTTGTAAGGCCTTGAGTATAACATTAGATTATTTATCTGTAATTTTTCTGTTTTATTTCCCACCCCCATAGGCACTCAGTGCTCTAAACTTTCCACTTAGAACCACCTTCAGTAATTTTTAAATTACTCTCCTGATTTTTTCTACGATCCATTCCTTATTCAAAAGTGTATTATTCATGGGTTGGTGTTGTGACTCAGTGGTAGAGCACTTGCCTTGCATGCGTAAGGGCCTGGGTTCAATCCTCAGCACCACATAAAAATAAATAAACAAAATAAAGATACTGTGTCCATGTATGACTAAGAAAATACTTTTTTAAAAGTGTATTATTCAGCTGGGTGCAGTGGTGCATGCCTTGTAATATCAAGGCTGAGGCAGGAGGATCACAAGTTTGAGGCCAGCCTCAGAAACTTGGCAGAATATTCGGCAACTGAATGAGACCCTGGCTCAAAATAAAAATACAAAAGAACTGGGGAGTACAGCTCAGTGGTAAGTGTCCCTGGGTTCAATTCTCAATAACCACCCCACCAAAAAAAAAAAAAAAAAAAAAAAAAAACAACTATATTACTCGATCTCTATGTGTTAAAATGATTTTTTTTCTTGCTATTCATTTCTAATTTCATTCCATTGTGATCTGATAATACAAGGAATTAGCCCACCATTTTTTTCCCCTAAGATTTGGTTTGTGTCCTAAAATATGGTCTATTTTAGAGAAATTTCCATGAGCAGCTGAGAAAAAAGTGAATTCTATTATTAGATGATATAGTCTATAGATGTCTATCAGAGTCATTTAATTAATAGCATTTTCTTAGGTGTGAAGAGACCTTATTTAGTTTATATCTGGATGGCCTGTCTATTGGTGAGAAAGGTGAGTTAAAATCACCTAGTATTATTGTATTAAGGTCTATCTGAGTCTCTATGTTGAGTAAAGTTCATGTGTGTGTGTGTGTACATCTCTAATTTTTGTACACACATACACACACATTTGGGGAGGTACTTGAGGTTGAATCCAGGGGTGCTTTACCACTGAACTACATCCCCAGTCCTTTCTATTTTGCATTGTGAGACAGGATCTCACTAAGTTCCTGAGGCTGGCTTCTAACTGGCAATCCTCTGGATTTAGTCTCCTGAGTCACTCAGATTACAATCATGCATCACTGCTCCCAGCTTAGAGTTTGTTTTACATAAGTAGGTGCACTAACATTTGCATCATAAATATTTACCATTGTTATATATTGTTGGATAGTTGTCTTACCAGTATGAAATAACTGTCTCTTCTGATCAATTTTGGCCCCAAAATTGTTTTGTTGAATATGAGAGTAGCTATTCCTGCTCACTTTCAGTCTTCATTTGCATGGTATATCCTTTTCTATCATTTCACACCATTTCTCATCTATCATGTTCATCCTGTGGATATCTTTGCCTATCAGGTGAGTCTCCTATAAGCAACATATAGTTGGATCTTGTTTTTTAATATACTTTGTCATTCTATGTCTTTTAATTGTAGAGTTGAGACCAATTATGTTCAATATCATAGAGACAGTTGATTTTGACTTATTTCTCATGTTTAAGTCAGTTCTGATTCTAATTTACTTTGCTAGTCTTCTAGTGGCTTGGTAGTCATGAATTGTTTTATTTTATGGAAGGTTTTTATTTCTTCAGAAATTCTTACGGATAGCTTTGCTGGATAATAGTAATCCTGGTTGGCAATCATTTTCTTTAAGAGCTTGGTGTATATTATTCTAAGCCCTACCAGCTTTCAGAGTCTGTGTTGAGAAATCAGCAGTAATTCTGATGGCTTGATGAAATTCACAAGATTTCCTGATACTATTTTTCTAAAAAGTTTATAGATGCCCTTAGTTTGTATCTTGGTGCCTTCCTTAATGGCAGTGATCTTAAGATTTGATCTGTGAATGTTGTCCCAGGTTTCCTGAATATTCTGATCACAGTCTCTTATTGTCTTCATTGCTGAATGAATTTTCAATATCATATACCTTGTCTTTGAGGTGTGAAAATCTATATTCTACATGTTCTTATCTATTGGTGATACTTTCAACTGAATTTTGCCTTGATTTTTTTAGTTCTTTCATTTTCATGATATCTGTTTGGTTCTTTTTCAGAATCTCTTTATTGAAATACTCTTCACCTCCTATATTTTCTTAGGTCATTCCTTAGATCTTCTTTTAGTTCATCTATCATTTTAATCATCAACTTTTTAATTTCTTTGGGATTTCATCACCTTTGATATTTGAGGACTCAAGTGTTAGGGAATTATAAACTTTTGGAGGCACTTTATTTCCTTGCTTTCTAATGTTTCTTGAATTTCTAAGTTGATATTTGCCCATTTTCTGGAATGCCTCTCTTGCCCATTCTTATCTGGAGGACTCTTCAGTAGGCTGCTTTCACTTTACTATGTGTCCCAAGCCAAGAGTACATCTCCATGTCAAAGGACACAGTCAACATATTCTCAGTGCTTTGATCAATCTCTTAACCCCTTTTATGGGACATGATGAGATCATGCCAGTTTGTTGTTACTGTATTTAAATCTACTTCCTGCTCAAACTGCCTATCTGCCCCATGATGGAGTCTATAATTCCTGAAGTCTTTATGATTCCTTTTTCCCCTAGCACTCTGGAAGGGAGTTTCCCCTCCCGCACTGAGCAGCCATGCACAGTAATATAAAACATAAACTATATAAACTATTACTCTGCTTTTTATCTTCTTTTTCTAACTCTCTTATTATTAAAAAAAAATATTCCTGTGCCTCAGCTGATCACTGCTCTGCCCCTCTGTCTTATGCAGCTGCACAACAGTTTATCCGATTCAAACTTAGGGAGCAGCCTATATGTGCTGGCTGCTATTCATCCACCATCTTCCAACATGGAAATTGACAGCTTTCAATGCCTATGTTAGAAAAGAGCAAAGGTCTAAAATTAATTAAGTAATTTTTATCTTTAGAAGCTAAAAAAGAAAAGTAATTCCAGAGCATGTAGAAAAACATTAATAAAGCTAAAAACGTAAATTAATAAAATAGAAAGCAAACAATATGGAAAATTAATAAAACCAACTATTTCAAAACAAGAAAGTGAAATTATCCACCTGAGAAAATATGGTGTACATAGAATATCCAAAGGAATGTAAAAAAGAAAACTATTAGAAATAGGTGAGCTGGGTGTAGTGGCACACACCTGTAATCCCAATAACTCAGGAGACTGAGGCAGGAGGATCATAAGTTCGAGGCCAGCCTCAGCAACTTAACAAGAACCTGTCTCAAATAAAAAGGACTGAGGGTGTAGCCCAGTAGTAGAACACCCCCCAAGTTCAATCCCCAGTACCCCCCCCCCAAATACAAATAATAAATGAATTTATGGAGGACCCTGAACTCAAGGTGTATTGGTTTTCTATTACCACAAAAAATAACAGCTAAAATATAACACATCTTTTTTAATCTCACAGTTTCTGTGTCAAGTCTGGACACAGCATATCTGGGACTTCTGCCTGTGGTATAGACTGCAGTCGAGGAACTAGCCAGATCTAGATTCCCATTTAGAAGTTTCAGCTGGGCAAGACCTGCTTCCCTCCACTCACACTCATTAGTAGTATTCAGTTACTTTTTGCTGAAGGAATGAGAGCTTCTGTTTTTGTGCTGGCTATTATCAGAAGACCATCTTTGACTTTGAGAGATCACCCGTAGTTTCTTGTCAGATGAGGTTCCCCAGCCTGGCTGCTGACTTCCTCATAGCAGCAAAGTACAGAGACTACAACAAGATGGGTGCTATATTCTGATGTAACAAAATCATGGACACATAATCATGTAATTTCTGTTACCTTTCCCATATTCATTGGCTATAAATAAGTAGCAGATCACACCCATATTCAGAGGGAAGATGTTACACAAGGGCATGAAAACTAGGGAGTTGGGACCTAGGGGGCCATCTTAAGGATCAGTCAACCACACAAGATCAATAAACAAAGTCACTTTTATTTTTGCACCCTAACTATAAAAATTGGAAAATGATTTTTTTAAAAAAATGCCAATCAAAATAGCATCCAAAATATAAAATACTTAGGAATAAATTATTAAAAATTGTGTAAGCCCTGTACTGTAAAAACTATGAAACATTACTGAGAGAAATTTAAGAAGAACTAAATAAGTGGAAAGATATACTTTGTATTCATGACTTGGAAAAACTAATACTGTTAACATATTGGGTTCTCTCAAATTGATCTCTCAATTCCACATTATCCCACTCAAAATTAAAGCCAGATTTGTCTTCTGACAAGCTGATTTAAAATACACACGGAAATGCAAAGGAGCTAGAATAGCCAAAACAAATTGGAAAAAGAATGGTATTTGCATTTCTGTATACGTTTTAGAACATTTAAAACAAACTTGAAGTAGAAGAAAAACTTTGGAAGATTCATGCTGTGTGATTTAAACAAATCAAAACTAAATATCTGTATGGAAAAGTGCACCTTAATCTCTACTCACACTACACAAAAATTTATTTGAAATTGATTAAAGATTTAACTTGGAAACTTGTACCATAAAACTTTTAGAAGCTTTGTGATTTCTTTATTACCTTGGGATAGACAAAATTTCTTAGAGATGACACAGAAAGGATTAGTCATAAAGAAAGAAAGAATTAGCCATAACAATATTGATAAGCTAAACTATATCAAATTAAAAATGATTGTGGATCAAAAGCCATAGCTGAGACGATGATAAGGCATGGTATAGAAAAAGAGAAATATTTGCAGAAAATATAATTGTGTGTGTGTGTGCATGCACACATGCATGTATATACACAAACACTTCTAACCAAAATATATAAATAAGTCTCTAAAATCACTAATAAACAGATGAATGATACTTTACAATGGCCAAAAAATTGAACAGAAAATTATAAAAGAAGATAGAGGTACAGCCAATAAGCACATGAAAAGGTGCTAAGCTCAACATCCTTGACATTAAGGAAATGCAAATTAAGCCATAATGAGATAATACTTCATACCCACTGGAATGGCTAAAATGAAAAAGATTGACAATACTAAATGTTGAAGAGGATGTGGACCCCTCCTGCATTGCTGGTGGGGAAATAAGATGATATAACCATTTTGGAAACCTGCTTGGCATTTTCTTATAAAGTTAAACATATCCCTCCCCTGATATGTCTGAGTTCAGACATATTCCTAGATATTTACCCAAGAGAAAAGAAAATATATGCCCTCAAAAAGACTTGTATATGGAATGATGTGGTAGCCCACACCTGTAATCCCAGTAACTCAGGAGGCTGAAGCAGGAGTATTGCAAATTCAAAGCCAGTGAGACTCTGTCTCAAAATAAAAAAATAAAAGGGACTGCAGAGGTGGCTAAGTAGTTAAACACCCCTGGGTTCAATCCACAGTACCGAGAGAGAGAGAGAGAGAGAGAGAGAGAGAGAGAGAGAGAGAGAGAGAGAGAGACTCGTATAATTTTTATAGCAGGCATATACATACTAGATTAAAAACAAAACAACCTAAATGCCCATTAAAGGAATATGGATAGACAAATTGTGGTACACACACACCACACACACACACAAACATACACATACACACACACACAATGTGACACTAGACAGGAATAGAAAGAAATGTATTATTGATATATGGAATTAAAAAATAAATCTCAGAAACACGGTAAATGAAAGAAACCAGATACAAAAAAAGTATGGTTCCACTTATATGACCTTCAAAAATATAAAACTGTTTTGTGGTAAGAGAAATTGGAAAAATGGTTGCCTTTAAGGAAGGGCATTATACTGGAAAGGGCACGAGGGAACTTTTGGGAGTGGTGAAAATATTCTGTATCTTAACTGGGGTGATGGTGACAAGGTTGTATACATTAGTTAAATCTCATTAAACTATATATTATATATGTGTGAGTATAAAATAATGTAAATTATTTGCTCGATTAAAGTTATTTTTAGTGGTATTGCCTAGTATGACCACCTACCTTTTGATACATGTGATTCCAGATGACTCAGTTGCTGGCAAAAAAAAAAAAAAATCAGTCAATCAATTTGTAAATCAATCAATCAATCAGGCAGCACAGAGCTTCTTGTTCTTTGACCCTTACCAGTTTTCTCTAGGGCTTCAGGGCAGGCGGGAGACATGCCTCTGGATGAGCCCCAGCTGCTGCTCCTGCAACCATCTGCCCCTCAGCTGGCCCAGGCCCACTCTAGCCTGCCTGCCTCACTGCTCCAAGCTTCTTGGTTTGCTTCTGCTGAGCTTCTCCTAGATGCAGCCCCTGCTCCCTGTTGCACAGAAAAACAGTGGGGAAGGATGTGGTCCAGGGCTGTGTACCGCTCTGTCACTTGGCTCAGAAAAAAAAAAAAAGGAAGGAAGGGAGGGAGGAAGGAAGGAAGGAAGGAAAGAAGGAAGGAAGGTCTTTTTTTTTTTTTTTTTTTTAATTAGAAGGGCCAGAAAGCTCGCTGAGTTGCCATTTGCTTAGCCTTTTCCTAGTTTCTGGAACATACCAAACTGTTTTCTTTTTTTCGCCTTAATTTCCCCTGTATTTGTTATCTCCCTTGTCAGGAAAGTGCTATCTCCTGTACCTCAGGTCTTTGTGTGGCTGACTCCCTGTCCTCCTTAGGTCTTAGTAGAAATACTCAATTCTTCTGTAAGGCTTTCTCTTTGTAGCTTGCACCATGACTCTTGGTTTCATGAAAACTACCTGTTTTAGTCAGCTATTTTGCTGCTGTGACTAAAAGACCCAACCAGAACAACTATAGAGGAGGAAAAGTTTATTTGGGGGCTCATGGTTTCAGAGGTCTCAGTCCATAGACTGCAGGCTCCATTCCTCAGGTCTCCAGGTGGAGGAAGAGTGTGATAGAGGGGAGCACCTCACATGTTGATCAAGAGGCAGAGAGAGAGAGAGAGAGAGAGGTCTCCACCTGCCAGATATAAATATAGACCCAAAGCCAAGCCCTAATTCCCACCTCCTCCAGCCACACACTACCTCAGTTACACTCAGTTAATCCCTGTCAGAGGGTTATTTCACTGATTAGGTTTAGGCTATGACACAATCATTTCTCCTCCAAACCTTCTTGCATTGTCTCACATGTCTCACATGTGAGCTTTTGGGGGACACCTCACATTCAAACCATAACACTATCTTACACTAAGCACTATTTGTAACTCTATTTTTATTTTAGTGTTTGTTTAAAAAACTTTCTCTTCCACTAAATTATAAAAATTCATGAGGGTAGGAATTTTGTTGTTCTTTAGTTGAGAAAATTTTCTCTCCTGTATCTCCCAAGCCTAACACAGTACCTCACAGTTATCTGCTGAACGAAGGAACTGCTATTCTGAACATAATATACATCTGACTTCTGAGCCACATTCTTCCCCTCCTTTCTTAGGGCCATTATCTTGCCAATTACATTTTTTACTTCATGACATTTTTGTTCTCTTTTGGGCCACAGGCTTCTTTCTTTCACCCTCAAAAACAATCTTGAACCTCTTATTTTAAAAAGTAGAGGACTTCTGTATGACTTTGTTTTCCCTCCTGACCTTGCTTTGTCCCTTCACTGCAAGCTCCACACATACTGTAGTTACCAGTGGCCTCGTCTGTCTCACCATCCCTGTTAACTTTCTACTACCTTCTCCACTTTATGGGACAGTATCTGGAAACTTCAAGACTTAGCCAGGTCATGGCCTGTTCTTGGTCTTACCTTCCTCCATATGCTTGTATAATTTGAAAAGGATTAGTGCCCACACCTTGAAATCTTCTCCTCTGCCTTCTATCTCTATTTCTACCTTTCTTCCCTCTTTAATCATTCCTTTTGTTTTCTTTCATGGATTAGACTTCCTTTTCCTACACACTAATGTCCACGGGGAGATGTCTTTTTTTATTTTTATTTTATTATTTGTTTTAATTAGTTACACATGACAGTACAATGCATCACATTGGTAATGCAGTCACATATATAGACACGGTAATAATATGTCCGTTTCATTCTTTCCTATCTCCACAACCCCTCCCCTCCCCTCCCATCACTTCTCTCTACATAATCTAAGGTAACGCTATTCTTTTTTTTTTTTTCTCACATCTTCATACATGTATTTTGTATAACAATGAGGGTCTCCTTAGGCCCTTTTTTCTTTTGCACCATTCTTGTCTATTTTCTCTCTCTTCAAATTATTCAGATTATCCATCTCAAAGTTTTATGCCTCCATGAAGCACCCTCTAACTAGATATTCAGTCACCCAGGCAATCCCTCCATTCTTTGAGCTCTTCTGACATTTAGCATAGTCAATACTTCCAATTTAGTGTCTGCAGTAGCAGCCATGTTTTCTTAACAAGATAGCAAGACTCCTTATCTCACAAAGACTGCTCCTTAATTTATGGATTTGGTTGTGCAGAATGTTTGACAATAATATAAAATGAAATTTTATTTAGTTACTGATTTAGTGAATTGTAATCATTAAAATTATGACTTGAATACTATCAGGGGTGTTTTAGATATTATCATTTCAACGATTCATTATCTAGGAAATTGTGTGTATGCATGTGTGGGGGTGGGGTGGGGGTTGTGCTGGGGATTGAACCCAGAGTCTCGTGCATGCCACGTAAGTGTTCTCCCACTGAGCTACAGCCCTTAACAGTGTTCTTTCTTATTTTACAAGTCATATATTCCTGACTATATGGTGATTTATTGATTCTGAAACATATAAAACTTAGAGGGAGTGCTCTATAGATATTTTTTGGACATATTTTTTCCTATTTATTTCATGGACTGTTTGTACAAAATGGTAGCATCTAAATTATTTAAAAGATATCCAGATCAATATAATTTCAAAATATGAGATGACTTTAGTCTAGAACAATGTGTAATTTATAGTTCTGTAAGAAGTGTATAATGGTAAGATCATGAGCTTGGTCAAAGACTTGAGTTCAAAGCTCAGTTGTGCCATTTATTAGATATGTGACCTTGGGTAAGTTATTTGACCTCTCTATGCATACATTTCCTCATCTGTGATGTTCCAGAGCACTTAATCAAGGTTACATATTATTATTAATCTAAGTGGTATACTTGAAAATTTGCCCAAGCAATTGTGTAATTGCTGATCAGCCATCTTCAGATTCTGGAATGAAAACACTAAATATTTCAAGTATGACCATCACATAACTTTATTTTATATAACAAATTTGTAAAAACTTTTTAAAGCAATTGGTCAATACATAGAAACCAACTGAGGGCCAATTCTCTCCTTGTCATCCAGTGACTTCTAAGTAATTAAGACTTATTTTTCTTTCCAAGAAACATCACATGGCTGCTGAAATCAGCATTTGTAAAAAGTGACTTGGGTAGGGGTATGTGTTATAGTTAGAATAATCTATATGACTATACAATCAAAGCCTATATGAAAAAACCTACAACTATATCAAATCAAATCAAATGTCTACGGATGAAGGGGAGGACTGTAATTGCCAAACTCTCTTTTTTAAAATATTTTCTTTTTTTTTTAGTTGTAGTTGGAAACAGTACCTTGATTTTATTTATTTATTTATTTATTTATTTATTTTTATGTGGTGCTGAGGATCAAACCCAGTGCCTCACATGTGCTAGGTGAGCGCTCTACCACTGAGCCACAACCCCAGCCCTGAGACTGTCTTATTAGAAACTAACCATTGTGTCAATATCAGTGGCTTTTTTTTAAAGTGTTTTTTTTTTTTTAAAGAGAGAGTGAGAGAGAAGAGTGAGAGAGGAGAGAGAGAGAATTTTAAATTTATTTTTTAGTTCTCGGCGGACACAACATCTTTGTTTGTATGTGGTGCTGAGGATCGAACCCGGGCCGCACGCACGCCAGGCGAGCGCGCTACCGCTTGAGCCACATCCCCAGCCCCAATATCAGTGGTTTTGATATTCCTAGATAATGGTATAACTCAAATATCTTATGATAATTCAATTAGAGTCAAACAGGTGAAGTTGGGAAGATCCATCTCTTTTTTCTTACACTCACTAAAATCAAACATCCAGTCTTCAGATTTTCACCTAGTTACTAAATTATTTTCTTGAAAGAATATCTTACTTTCCAAGAGTAACATATCATTATGATAATTGCCTTCAGTAGCAATTAAGCAAAAATTGAACCTGAAGTTCCACTATTTTTATAGAAAAGTCTTAACCTAAAAGAGTGGATGCCATCACAAGAGTTAGTTTTTAAAGGAATATATTGGGAAATTGAAACAATAATATGTTGATTTTTAGGAACACTAAAGTCATTAGAAAAAAACTAGAACAAACATATTAGAAGTTTGGAGGGAAGCTGAACCCTTTCAAAGTGGATGTGGGTAAAGTTGGTTGAGATTCGAACTGTAGGTAAAAGTTATCCTGAGCTTTCCCAGGTGGCCTCTGTGGTACACAGAGGATTCTTTGGGGCCCCAAAGCCACTATGGAACATCAGTCCTATATGCTGCCATCTTTAAAAGTTCACTAAAATAAATGAAAATAATGTCCCTATTTCAGAGAAGACATCAAGATTATCAGTACTTCACTGGTGACACAGACTAGAGATTGGAGTTTGTCAAATTTTCAAACCCTGACTAACAAAGGAGCGGCTATAAACTACCTAGGAGAACCGCATTGCCTGCACTGATGGAAACTCTTCAGTCTGCACCTTTAAGCCAGCTCACCCCATCCTTGTCATTGCTGGACAACTGCACATAAACATGAGCACTTCAGATCTGTTTTCTACCATCATCGGATTCTCCTCACTCATTCCCCACTTACCCTCCATTCTGTTCAAGTCCTTCCTAGCTCCTGGTTTGTGACTCACTCATACCTTGCTTCCACCACTGCTGCATCAGACTTGATATTTTTACTGGGTTTTCCAAGCTTTGAATCTTTATGCTCTCCAATGACTGAGATCTGCCATCATTTTCTGTCCCTGGATTTCATGAATATAGTTTTTTCCTCAGTTGGGGGGGTGGAGTTTCAAAATTATAATAGTGGTTTCCAAACTATAGCACTAGTCTACCTGTTTTAGGTCTTGTGATATATTTATGTCCTTTTAATATACCAGAAAGCTCATGCTCCAGAAAAAAAAAGTTTCCATCTGGTGGTTTCTGCTGTAGGTGAGGATCTAAATGATTCAATCCAGATCAAGTGAATTAGAGGGGATTTGGGAGAATATTAAGATGAGATAGAAGGCACTGGAGCCTGATATTCTCCTCAAATGGCAGATAATAGGAATTTTTCACTTTTGCCTTCAAGCATCAGCCTTCATAGTGACATGGCACTAATAAAAAGATGGCAAAGATGGGTACCATTGTCTGAAATGCCTGTAGTTGACCAATGGCCACTGATTGAGGGAGCCTGGATGGCCCAGGCTGCTGATTACTGTGATGGGAAAAAATATAGATTTTATCAAATTCTCATCCCAGTTAGAAAGCTCAGAACATTAGTCACATATCACTGCATTTCTGTGAGTAGCCATACAGGCTGGCTCCTTGCAAAGAAGGTCCCCAGCTCAAAGCTGACCGAATTGTCACATTAGAACTTCTGCCTTTGAGGACTTTTGCAAGTAGAAGGCTTCCAACCTATTAGGGAGGAAGGAAGAAACTCCTATGCCATGAAATATCACAACCTTAGACAATGATAACTGTTGTCTCTAAAATGTGGTCACATGTCAGTTGTCCAGACCCAGAGTCAGCATTGCTGTGCTGAGTGAAACCAGACTTCCTGTTGAAGGGCAGGCCCTGAGAAGGATTCCAGCTGCAGTTTTCCTTGTAGAGGTCTCCAGCATGAAGGCTATCAGGTGTTGGCTTTACAATTGGACAATCACTCATCTCAAAACTCCCCAACTTGCTGAGAGGTATTAGTGACCTTCTGGTGACCCCACACCTACCCTTCAAACTTGAGCTCAGTGCTTCTGACCTAGTGTGATAACTAGGGATGATAAGAAAAAGAAATTGGACCTCCATAAAGGTAGTGTCAATAGAGAACAAATTGGTTATCACAAAGGAGCTTGGCCCAAGAAGGAAAATCATCTGTTCTCTCAGGAGTAAAAACTGCAGTATACCTGGATTTCTCCTCCTTGCCAAACTTTGTGAGCAGCAATTCAGAATTACTAACCCCACCTTCTGCCTACTACTAGGTCAATGCCAGCTGGGATGTACATAAGTTTCTTATAGTATCACCAGTTTGTCATGCTTCTCAATAGGCCCAATGGATTGCTAAGGTCACTAAAAGTATTTGAGGTAGTGAGTGTTGTCCTGATAAATACCTCATTTGCTCTGACTCCGAAGTGTAGAAAATAGTCACTAATTGTTTTTAAAAAAGAATGGAGGAAGAAAGAGGTTGTCATATACTCAAACACATAAAAAGCCCAAGTTGTAGAATAATTGAGTGGCATTGAAGAACATGTGAGTTTGGATGAAAGAAAAGAGAAATGACATATTTAGATGACTGACAGCATGGGCTGTGGAACCTGAGATCCTGGGATGCAATCTCAGCTGTTTCACTGACTAGCTATGTGACCTCGGACTAGTGCCTTGTAGTCTAATCATCAAACTCAGAGATTTAACTCCATGGTTGACACTCAGTTTTGCTATGAAACTATTTATTACTGGGGTTTGCCTGAAAACCAGAACCAATAGGATATAGCTATCTAGCTAGCTAGCTAGCTAAACAGACAGATTTACTATAAGGAATTGGCTCTTATGATTATGGAGAAAGAGAAGTCCCAATACCTGCAATCCAAGGGCCTGAGACCCAGGAAAGCAGTATCAATTCCTCTCCAAGTCCAAAGGTACCAGAAGACAGATGACTTCTCCAAGAAAGCTGGAAGACTCTGACATGGAAAGAGCAGATTCTCTCTTGCACCACCTTTTTGGTTCTGTGCAGGCCTTCAACAGAGAGATGTGGCCCAGTCACATTGGGGAGGCAATCTTCTTTGCTGTCTCCTCATTCAAATGTTAATCTCATCCGCAAACCAGACACACTCACACAGCCAGAGAACTTTGAACCATTTTTTTTTTTTTTTTTGTATCAGGGATTGATCCCAAGGAGTGTTTAACCACTGAGCCACATCCCCAGACTTTTTTCAATATTTTATTTAGAGACAGGGTCTCACTGAGTTGCTTAGTGCCTCGCTAAGTTGCTGAGGCTGGCTTTGAACTCGCAATCCTCCTGCCTTGGCATCCCAAGCCACTGGGATTACAGACATGTGCCACCATGCCTAGTTGAACCACATTTTGACTGAGCAACCCAGTTAACATGACACATAAAATGAATCATCACAACTTAAAACTCCTCTAAAAAATGAATCCATTAAATAAAATAGGGATAACTATATGTACCTCCAAGAGTTGTTGTGGAAACTGTGTGTGCCAGTTGCTAGGTTGTCTCTCAGCTCAAAACCCAACTTATACTCTATTTCATGATGCTGGGACAGGGATCCCAAAAACCACATTTCTTTTCTGCCAACTAGCTCCTTTATGGTCTCTACCATGGGTGTACCTGAGGAAAACTGCAAGGCTAGAGGAGGAAGAAGTAACCTGTTCCTATGGTGCTTCCTGTTGTTTTATGTTCCTATAAATATCACCCTAATACTTTGTCACTTTTTGCTGCTTCTCCCAGAGGCAGCCCCTGATCTAGATTTTCACTTTTCCATAATTTATGTAACAAGCCTTATCCTATCTCTCAGAGAATAGCACTAGCCAGCAATGGCCCCTGCGTAGAGGTCTGGCTAGGCAGGGCCACTCCTCCCAAGCTCAGAATCAGCAGTACTACTGAGCCAGGCCCTCTCCTCAGAACTCAGTTTCAACTTGTAAGATTCCTTCTCCAAGCTTCCAGCCTTTAGTAACTCTAACCCCAAATCCAGGTGTGGTGGCACACATTTGTAATCCCAGCGACTCAGGAGGCTGAATCAGGAGGCTCACAAGTTCAAGGCCAGCCTTGGCAGTTTAGCAAGACCCTGTCTCCAAAAGTAGAACAATAAAAAGGGCTGGGGATGTAGCTCAGTGGTAAAGCATCATTGGGTTCAGTCCCCAGTACTGGGGGGGGGGGGGGTGGAATTCTAACCTCTTTTCTTTGTTCCTTTAGTGATGGCATCTATATCTCTGTATCCTGTAGTTGCTACTTCTGTAATTACCTTAGTTATCATCTTACCTTGTCAGTGATCTGCATAATGATTTTAGGCCTAATTAACAATTAACTCAAATCATTATACTAAACACTCTGTTAAAAAGAAAACTGGTCTGGTTTGTGACCCTGTCTAGTCTCTGATATACCTACTATGTGTGTTAGGACTGATTATAAACATTCAATATGTTTTAACTAACTGAATTCAATTTCAGCCTCTAGGCTAAGGTACCTGAAGTGAGTATCATAATGCCTGGCCCATGGGTAGTAAGTACTCTCCTAGTGTAAGCTGTTCTTTTAGTTTGGCTCCTCCAAATATAGACCCTGAAACAAAGACCACTAAGTTGGGCTGGGGTTGTGGCTCAGTGGAAGAGCACTTGCCTAGTATGTATGAGGCACTGGGTTCAATTCTCAGCACCATAAAAGAATAAATAAAGATCCAACAACAACTAAAAAAATATTTTGTGAAAAAAAAACACACACTAAATTGCAGGTAGTTTCAAGGGGGAGGCCAAGGGAAAAGTGATGAAAGGGAAAAGTGAGGCAGGCATAAAGGCATATAACCTCAAAATATGTGCATTAGTGAGCAGTTACTGCTATGGATACCTGGGACTCAATCCTATTGGGGAACCCATTTTGAAAAGCCTAGCATAACATGCCTCAGAAGTGTTCCCCACACTTCCAAGTGTTCCCCACACTTCCCATGTAGACATGGGGCAGGGCATCTGTTAAAGCTATTATTATCCCTGTGGGTATGGACTACAGACTGGGCCACAATGACACCATGAAAATGGATTCCTAATACAGATCACAAAACTGACACAGAGCAGAGGTGAGAGAAAACCTATAAATAGTGCTGGGATATAATTGGTATTCAGGAAATATTCAACTGAACTATTGATGACAGGAATCTACTAGGAGTATGATTTGGTAGCAACAAAACACCTACAAAAATTTTGTGTTGAGTAGAATACAGTCTTCCTTGAGGAGAAGGACTTCATTCTAACCAAGGAAATAGCAACTAGCAATGAGAATATGGCAGGAACACTGGAAGGCCACAACCATGTTTCCCTCAAACTCAGTACAGGTCCAGGATGATCTTTGTTACTTGCACGCGCACGTGTGCACACACACACACACACAGACACATATAAACATACAGACATGCATAGACATACAGACACACACACACACACACACACACACACACATATATATATATATATGTTAAAGCTATATATATATGTGTGTGTATATATATATACACACATACATACATACTACCCAAGAAAAGAGGTACATACAGAAATTTTAAAAGCCCAAGGTTTGTGGAATTCACTAAAATTAAAGAAAAACCATTAAGAAAGAAAAGAGAGAAAGGTTGGTTTCCTAGACTGGAATATAATATTATTTTTAATATGGGAAAGACTTAAAATATTTAAATGTTATGCAGGGAAAGGTTGAAGATCTAAGGAAAGGAACAAATACTATCATGGTACAGAGAAGGGATGCTAGGGACAAGGAAGAATTTAGCCATTAGGAGCAATGAGAGAAGACTTCTTCCAGGAGTCAGGAAGGAATGGTACAGCTGGACAGTGTTCATGTAATAATAGTTTTAATCTATCGAGTGCTTTTTATTAATCTAATTTTTAAAACTTTTTTTTTAGTTGTTGATGGATGTTTATTTTATTTATTTATATGTGGTGCTGAGACTCGAACCCAGTGCATCACACATGCTAGGCAAGTGCTCCACTGCTGAGCCACAACCCCAGCCCCATTATGAATTTAATTTTAATTTTTGATTGACATATGTACATGTTGATGAGGTACAGTATGATGTTTTTGTTTTGTTTTCTTTGGTACCAGGGATTGAACCCAGGGACACTCAACCACTGAGCCACATCCCCAGCTCTTTTTTTGTATTTTATTTGGAGGCGGGATCTCTCTAAATTGCTCAGGGTCTCACCAAGTTGCTGAGGCTGGCTTTGAACTCACGATCCTCCTGCCTTAGCCTCCCAAACCACTGGGATTTCAGGTGTGAGCCACTGTGCCAAGTCAGGGCAATGTTTTGATTCATGTGTACATTGGGTAATTGCCTGCTCACAGTAGTTTACATATCCATCGCCTTAAACTTTTATCATTTCTTTATGATGAGCATATTAAAAATACTCTCTTCTAATGATTTTGGGACATACATATGTTATTGTTAGCTATAGAAACCCTACTGTGCCATCGAACATGAAAACTTATTCTTCCCATCTGACTATAACACTGTCCCCATGGACTGTCCTCTCCCCTTACTTATTGAGTACTTTTTAATATGCCAGCATTATGCTAAGTAATCATTTAACCTCCTTTAAAAAATATTTATTTTTTAGTTTTATGTAGACACAATATGTTTATTTTATTTTTATATGGTGCTGAGGATTGAACCCAGTGCATCACACATTAGGCAAGCACTCTACCACTGAGCCACAACCCCAGCTCCAACCTCCTTTTTAAAAAGCCTTTTCTCACAATCTTCTGAGGTGGGTGCCATTCTGCTCTCTGTATCACAGCTGAGGAGCCTGAAGATTGAGGAGGTCTAGTGATCTGTTCCAGGTAGTATAAATAGTAAGTGGTGCATCCAGGCTTCTGCCAGCCCCTAGAGACTGCTCCCCACACGCCACTCTGCTGCTTCCTGTGAACTGCCCAAAATAAGCAGCTGAGAGAAAGAATGTTGATAGAGTGCCTAGGTGATCTCTAATCCTCCATTAAGGTCCATACATTAGTTTCTAGGGCTGCCATAACCAAATCCCACAAACTGGGCAGCTTAAATAACACAAATGTGTTGTCTTATAGGAGGCTGGATGTCTGAAATCAAGGTGTCAGCAGGGTTGGTGCCTTCTGAAGGCTGTGAGGGAGAGTCTGCTCCACTACTTTCTTTCATCTTCTCATGGTTTGCTGCCATCTTTGTCATTCTTTAGCTTAGAGACACATCACACGGCATTCTCCCAGCTTCCCCTTTTTATAACAACACCAATTGTAGTAGCCAGAGTTCTCCAGAGAAACGGATATAAATAGAGATATATGATAGGGGATTTATTAGGGAGATTGACTCACATGATTATAGAGACCAAGAATCCTCACAACAGGCCATCTGCAAGCTGGAGCACCAGCATGGCCTAGTCCAAGTCCCAAGGCATGTGACCTGGGGAGCCTCCAGCATCAGTCTCAGTCAGGGGCTGAAGACCTGAGAACCTGGGGGATGCTGATATGAGTCCCAGAGTCAGAAGACCAGAGAACAGGCAGAAGAAGAAGGCTGACCCAGCTACAGAAGAAACAGTAAATTCCCATTTCTTCTGCCTTTTTGTTCTATTTGGGCCATTGGATGGTGCCTGCTCACATTGGATAAAGGTGGATCTATCTTATTCAGTCCACTGATTCAAATGTCAATCCCTTTTGGAAATGTTGTTACAGATACATCTAGAAGTAATGCTTTACCAGCTATCTGGTATCCCTTAATCTAAACACATTGATGTCTCAAATCTTATCAGTCATAGATTAGGGTCCACCCTAATGACCTCATTTTAACTTAATCATCTGTAAAGATCCTATTTTCAAATAAGGTTTCATTCATGAGTACTAGGGGTTAGTACTTTAATGTGAATTTTTTTGGTGTGTGTGTGGGGTGGACACATTGCAACCCATACAGTAGCCATCATTAGCCATTTTTCAGATGCCAAAAAAGTTAAAGGACTTGTCCAACTTCATATAGCTATGAAGTGCTAGAGCTAAAAATTCAAATCTAAGTCAACCTTCCTCCAAAACTTTTGAACCACCACCCATTATAATTGTTATCAGGTTGCTTCTCTACTTAATATCTTTATTTTCCCTCCAAAGTCATCCCTGACTTCTAAGTAGCCTCAGTTAAGGGTTCTGTGTTACCTGTTTTCTTCTGGAAAATTCATTCCTACCCAGTCATGGTAATTGCTGCATTTCTAAATTCTCCCAAGAGCACTTCCATTCCTACATTAGACTCAAGTTTTAGCAATACTGTCAGTATTCTAAGTACTTCCACAGACAATGCCCATTTCATTCGTACAAGTCAACTGGTTGAGATCATATAGAAATGTCTCCATTTGCCAGACAAAGAAACTGAAATTCAAAGTGGTGAAATAACTTGCCCAGTTTTACATAGGTCTTAAAGAGCATTACTGTGATTTGAACTCAAAGCTGTCATGTTCTAAGCAAAGCAAGTGCTCCCTCCACCACACTATCCTGGTCCCTGGAATTCCTGCCAAACTGACCTAGTACTCCTGGCATTTGGGAGCTGGGGACATGTTTCCTAGAAATTGCCCTTGGGTTCCAGCCCAGAGCCTGGGGCCTTGTTGCTCACTGTCAGCCCACCCTGATGCCATACTCTCACCTAGAGTTGAACTTGTTCCCTTAGCACTTCCTCCCTCCGGAGAACAGGAATAGTTCCATACTCCAGTCCCTCCCAGGCAGTCTCATTCCATTGCTATGAACTGGTCCCTGCTGGCCACATCCTAACATATGACACAGCCAAGTCACAGCCTTGTCTATGACCCTGTCAAGTGAATAGAGCTGTAGCTGCTACCCTTGCTGTCACCCCTGGTCACTTCTGCCCATGCAGGAAGCATGGGAAGCTGGAGCTGTGTAAGTCTCACATGCTACCCATAAAGATCCACTTCTAGCTTCAGAACCTCCTGGTACCAGATCCAAGCCAACAAGGGTGTCTTCTGAGATAGCATTCTGAAACAGAGTGCTGGCAGAAAAGGGATAGTCTAGAGATCAAGTGTAGGAGGGCACTGAGCCTTCAGAGTTGCTAAGCACTAGGCATCAATTAGGAGGATACAGAAGAAAAGAGAGAATAAATGAGGAGCTCAACATAAAACTGGAAGAAATAAAGGGAAAGGAAGGAAAGGTTTGCAAGTTCTGCTTGAGGTCTTACTCTCAGAAACTCTGAGTTCTCCATGGGGTCTTTGTTTTTGATCTCACCAAATGGAGCTGATCTGTCAGAGCAACAGGACCACCTGGGCCCCCCAAACTCCCCAAAGCTCTATGTATGCTCTTCACCCACAGATGGGTGATGGGCTCCCCAAACACATTCTTCTCTAGCCTCAGCCTCCAGGTGCAGCTTCTAAAATCTGGCTTTAGTACGAGATATCAGGGCCCTTTCACAACAGGCACAGAATTTTTCCTGTGAAGACATTAATGGCCTGAAGAGCTTGGGATGCTGGGATCTGCCACTGGACATTCCCCTGGCATGGATTCTGGCAGGAAAGACTCAGACTGGGCAGTAGTCCAGGGCAGACAGTGCTGGCTGGAGTCCCAGTTCCCTGACCTGGCCCACTGCCCTCCTTGGCTATCAGACAACATTCGCAGAACATGCAGACATCTGTGTGCCCATAGGAACAGCTAGGGAGCTGCAGGATCTGGACACACAAAAGGGTCCCCTTTGTCTCCTTCTGTCCTCACTAATGGCCCCAGTCCCTTCCCAGGGCAGCAGCTGGGTGTTTGGCTGGGGAGTGGGGCAGGGATTGGCCTCTGACCAGAGGAATACAAGGCTGCCCTTAAAGAGGTGGCCCAGCTGTCGTGACCAAACACACAGGTGCACATGAGTGGCACGGATGCCCACCCACACCCCTGTTCCCCTGGCCGAGGTGAGGACTGTGGACCAAGACAAGGTAGCCCTGCATACATTTTTGGAGAGCATGCCAATTTGGCTGCCAAGCCTGTGTCACTGCTGGGATGTGAGCTCCAGCCTTCCCACCACTTCCACTGAACTTTTGGCATGATCCAGTGCAGCCTGCACAGGGTAGCCACCTGTTGGCATTGTCACATAACAGGCCCACCCACATGGGCAGTTAGACTCCAGTATCTCTAGACCCCTATGTGTATACCTGTTTCATCGCTTGACCCCTGACTTTGGGCTGCTCTGTTGATCACACTACCCTACTCCTCAGTCTCCTTGCTCTTTCCTCTCCATTGTCTGCACCCAACTCTACCACCCTGTCCCCCAACACACACACACATGTGCACACACGCGCACGCGCGCATACACACACACACACACACACACACACACACACTTTGTTATAAGACAATGCAGGTGGGTTTTGTGCCATCCATTCTTGGGGTTAGTTTTGTTTCTCAACACTTTGTCATTGAATGTGGCTATGTCCCTATAGTCCTGTATCCTCACCCAATTTTTATGGCATTTTCAGGATAGGATATTCCCCTTCCCCAGCCAGTCATGGGTTCAGGTCTTTGGTAGAGAAGTCAAGTTCAGAGGTACAGGATGCTTTGGCTGCCCAGGTGCCTCACAGTGACTCAATGTGGTTGACAAGGCAGCTTGGGTTGGTGTTGACAGAGGAAGAACCTGATATAAGAGAGGGGTTAAGTGACTTGCCCACACAATTGGTTACAAAAGGACAACAGGAGTGCTCAAGTGATCCCTTTTTTTTTCTTTTTTTCTTGTTTTGGTGCTGGGGGTTGAACCCAGAAATGCTCTACCACTGAGCTACGTCCCCAGGCCTTTTTATTTTATTTTGAGATAAGATCTTACTCAGTTGTAGAAGCTGGCCTCAAACTTGCCATTCTCCTCCCTCAGCCTTCTGAGTAGCTGGAATTACAGGCATATGCCACTGCACCTAGCAATCTGGTCCTTTTTATCTACTTTTAAATCACATTGCTTCTCCAAAGACAAAGCTAACAAAAGTATATCCTGATGGTTGGTGCTGCTCTGTGCACTGTATATTACGGATCCACAACGAGACAAGGAGTTCCATTCAACATGGAAATTGGTGCAATGTTAGCTTCATCAAAACAGCCTTGCTACAAATACACAATGTCAGCCGAGCTAAACAGTGAACTCAGTGATGTGGCTCATTACCTTGGCACAAATTCTTTACCAAAATGCCATCCTGTGCCCAGTGGCTCTGGTAGACTGTTCAGGGACCCATTGCCAAACTGTGCCTCACCTTCTATGTAAGGGAAACAGGTTGGGAGAGAGGCTGGAGTCCCAGGTCATTCCATGGTCATGGAATTCAACACAGCCATTTGGGAGAAAAAAAATGGCCCTAAACAGCCCAAACTGGTTCCTGAGCGCAACCCCATAGATCAGGGCTACTCAAAGAGCCAGGCTGCAAATGGCTGGTTGCCTTTTGTGTGCCAGTTTCTTTGCCTGAAATGTGGCTGGGCTAGTTGTGGGCCTGCTGACCCTCAAGTTCATTCCTAGCTGTCTGCTTGCTCTGCTTTGTATGGCAAACAGTCTGACCCCTGAAACCTGCTCCCCCATCCTGGCTGACTTCCCACTGGGTCCTGCTAGTGGGAGACCCTTGCTGGAGACAGGAGGGAAAAAGGAAGAGAAAAGTCAGGAATTTCTTCTCTCTGTTTCTCCATGTCCCAGGGGCATCAACTTGTCCCATGTTTTTCCAAGACCATTCTGGTTTCAGCACTGAAAGTCCCATGACCCAGGAAATCCCTCAGGTGTCTCTGCCCCAGGCAGAGACATATCTTGTGTGGCTCCTACTCCTGCCTCCCTGTCCCAGAGATTGCTGTCACAGTTCCAATTTGCACCGGGTGGCCCCAGCCCCTGGGATCTTTAATGCTTTGATCCTGAAGCTTCCTGCCATCACCAATGCCCAGGCTGCCTCTTTATCCCTCACCTGCGTCACTGATTCCACATGTTAAATTCTCGGGGTTATTTACTCTTGAAGAGGTTTCTGTTTTACTGCTCAGACCCTGACTGATGGAGTAGAGACAATGGTACTTACTTTATAGTGTTATCATGAGGATTAAATTAGTTAAATAAACCACTCACAGCAGCGCTTGGCACATGGTAATTGCCTGTTAAATGTGAGCTGTTGTTATTGCTGTAGTGTGAAATGTGAAGTTGCCGTGTGCCAGTCTAATCACTTCACACCCACGATCTATTTAAGCCTTTGTTATTCTTCTACCTGGGTGAACTGTGTCCTTGAGCTAATTGCTTGGGAAACTTGTTTGCATTTCACACCTAGAAATTCCCAGATTCTTCTGAACCATTCCCCTTGGTGAACCTAAGTAGTTTCATTTACTCATGGAGTGTTCTCTCCAGGTTTTGGACACCAGAGGAATGAGATGGTAACCTGCACATGACAGAGGATACAGTCTAGTGGGGGAGACTGTCAGATCAGCTGGCCAATCTGTTCCCAGCACAAAGCAGACAGTGTCACCTCCGAGAATGCAGCAGTGTGGCAGAGCAGGGAAGACATGGGGCAGGACTGCTTGTGTTTGGATCTAGACTCTGCATCTACAACTTTCTACATTATGTTTATAGAAGATAAGTATGGAAAGTTGTCTTTAACCTCTTTGTGCCTCCATTTCATCATGTGGCAAAAGGACTCTATGGCGCCGATTGCCTAGAGGTTGTTTTGAGGAGTAATGAATGAATATTTTTTAAAGTGCTTAGAAGAGTGACTGGCAGGCACTAAATACTATGTGTTTGTCAAATCAAAACAAAGTAAATAAGTTGAACCAACTATAAAGGGAACCCAGAAGGTAGTGTCACTTGATTTTACCTAAAAGTGTTAGGGAAGGCTTCATGAAAGAGGTGACATTGGAGTAGAATCTTGAAGAAACCATAAACATTTTCCAGATAAGGAAGAAAGCATCCCAAATTCTAGGACAGGCATATGCAAAGGCACAGAGATGTGAACAGGCCTGGTATACCTGGGGAGCAATGATAAATAAACAACTGTAGTTTGGTGGCAGGAGATGAGGCTAAGATTTCATTTTGGACATGTCAGGGAAGGCATTAAATGTCATGCTAAGGAATTCAATTTGAATTCTGAGGGAAGGAGAGCCAATAAAGGGCTTTGAGTTGGAGAGGGTAAAATGGTCAGCTTGTTTTGTGTTTTACTTTCACATCAACGCAAGCTTAAAGCTGAAACACCCTGCTCAAGTATAATAAAAAATGTCATAGAATCAATTAACTCCAAATTGGAAACAACCTAAATGTCTACCAGCAAGAGAATAAATAAAGTGTGTGTTATATTCGCACAGTTGCAGAACTGATCATGAATGAATGACTGCTTCATGTGAAGGACAAGGTTGTGAATTTCCCAAGCCCAGTATTGAACAAAAGGAACCACACACAGAAGCATGAATCCTCTATGGGTAGCAGTTATATAAAATTCAAAAAACGGGCAACACTAATCCATGCCATTAGCAGTCAGGACAGAGAGGTGATCCTAGTAGTTTCTGGGCAATTGGTAATGATCTGTATCTTGAACTTGACCTGGGTGCTGATTTCACAGGTGTATGTACTTTATGGTCAAATTCAAAACACACAACACTTCTACTTTATTTTTATGTTGTGTGGTGCTGGGGATCAAAACCAGGACCTTGTGCCTAGAACACTTATACTTTAAACAAAAACAACCCCCCTTGTAGTGATGTATAACATACATATGGATGGGAGGCATTTGATCCTGCAGAAATCCAAACCAACTTTTGACCGTATGGGATTATGGGGAGCCATGAACACAGATGTTCATTACAAGGCACATGCTCCAATAGAGACAGTTCCTCTTTCATGTCATTCCAGGAGTTCCAAATATTCAGGCACAGAAGGCTAGTCCACATTATCACTTTGTATTTAAGTCCAAATTCAAACACTTTAAACATTTCCCTTAAAGGAAGACAGAAAGGACTAGGATTCAAGTTGGAAATCAAGGGAGATTGTTGAGAGCCACAGCCAGTCGGAATGGCCCCTGGCATTTTGCCAGAAGGAGTGGTTGAGAGGTGACACCAGCAAGCCATTAAGATGATGATAATTAAGTTAAGCTGTGTATAATTGCTGTGACTGGATGATGCTGGATTGAAACAGGCTGTGTATTCAGTTGTATATTAGACCCCTGCTGTCCGGCAATAGGGCGGCTCCTGCTGCCTTGGGCAACCGCTACTTTTGAGTTCTCACAGAGTTCCCCTAGTTGAGCTCTTGCGGGGATTCCTGGAGAGTTCCCATTGGTTGGTGAAGTTCCGGTGGAGGGAGTTCCGGTTGGTGTGTGGGGTTCCTGGAAGCGCATGTGGAGTGCCAGTGGAGTTTGGGCAATAAAGGAGCTCCTGTTTGAACCTACAAGTGCCTCGTGGCAGCTAGGTTATTTTGTGCCCAGCCAGACTGCGGCAGGAGATTTGAGCCTTCTCTAAAATGGTCAAGCTTTTACAAGGAGAACATATTCAAGGTGTTTACAATATATTTAATACTTAACCAGAAAAAAAAGGCACAGCTCTGCCTAGTCATTACATGATAATGGAAAGCATAGATATTATTTAAGTAGCATTGAAAAAATTACTGGACCTGGATTATTGTTAATGGTTTGCATTTGTTTAGTTTTTCCTTTTTTTTTTTTTTCAGTACTAGGGATTGAACACAGGGTGCCTTACCACTAAGCTACATATGCCCAGCCCTTCTTATTATTTTTTTTTATCTTGAGACAGGGTCCTGCTAAGTCACCAAGGCTGGCCTTGCGAACTTGGGATCCTCGTGCCTCAGCTTCCAGAGTAGCTGGGGTTACAGGCATCCACCACCACACCCAGCTTTTTATATTTCTTTCTTCATTGACCCTCATGCAAGGTAGACTGATGGTTTTGGGGACAATTTGCAGATGAGGAAACTGGGGGTCTGAGAAGTTCTGTGGGTAGCCTTTGATCAAACAACCAGTTAGTAGATAACCACCATCATCTCCCTATTCTAAGTCAACATTGGACAATGCCATTTTGGGTTGCTTGGACAGCTACAATCTTTACTATTGTTCCCCTGAATTTACTCTGTTTCCTAATATGTTTTCCACATTGCAGCTAGAATGATCTTTTAAGAATTCAGTGTTACCCTGTGATTTAATAAACCCTTCAGTGGTTTCCCAGTGACATTAGAGTAAGGTCTCAAATCACCAGCAGGGCTTATGAGGCCCTTTATAGCAAGTCCAACATGTGTATGTACCTCTCCAGCTCCATCTCACACCATGTTCCTTCCTGTTCTTTATGCTCTGGCCATATTGTTTTCAGTCCCTGAAATTTGCCATACCTCTCCAAACACAAGACCTTTTTAAAAATATTTTCTAGTTGTCAATGAACCTTTATTTTATTTATTTATATGCAGTGCTGAGAATCAAACCCAGTGCCTCACACATGGCTAGGCAAGTGCACTACTGCCAAGCTACAACCCCAGCATCCTCACCACCACAGGATCTTGTCATGTGCTATTCCCTTTGATGGGGATGCTATTAACCTCCTCTCTTTGTCAGGTGATCTCCTATGCATCCTTGAGTTCCTAATCCAAGGTTGCTTTCTCTGAGAAGCCTGTGCTGAGCTCTCTGAATGATTGAGATGACTCCAATAGCCTTTTATAGATCCATGTCCCTTGCCTTCATAGGCCTCACCACACATGTGATTTGCCATCAAATTTATTTATTTATTGTCTGTCTCCTCCACTAGAATGGAAGTCCATGCAGGCAGGAATCTTATCTGTTGACTGCTCTTTCCTCTAGTTCAACGCCTGGAACATGAATATGCACTCATTTGATTTCTGGTGAATCCATACAGGGATTACTATACCATGGAGTCAGTACGACTGAGTTCCACTGAGGCTCTGCTACCATTTATTTAAGCTTCGACAAGTTTCACCTTCTTTGAGCCTTAGTTTCCCCATCTATACAGTGAAGGAGTTAGACCAAGTGATATCTGAAGTACCTTCCAGCTCTAGCTAGTTCTTGAACTCAGAAAAACTATTTTCTGTTTGAAGCTATGTGCTCTGGCTATAAAAAACAGAATTGAAGTTATAAACCAGATTCCTGTTGATGGGTGGACCTACCCAAGTAAGGAGTTCTGATAGCCTTCTTTTCCTTCAGTGTTTTTGCAGTTCAAAGGTGTCTTAGTCTTTTCAAGGAAAAACTCTCCCCAAAGGGACTTAGAATAATAAAGAAGTAACCATCAATTAAGTTCAATTGAAAGGCAATTTTTGGATAACGAAAAGCCATCCTTGAAAAACCATAGGAATTAAGACATAATTATTAATAATAGAAGACAATATCATGTAATGGTTTTGAGAGCAGGCATTGGCTTCACACAAGCCTTGGCTCAGTGGAGTCCTCACTGGCGTATACCTTGAACAAGTGACTTCAGTTTGTTTAGTTTCCTCCACTGTAAAATGGAGACAACAGCAGGCCCCACTACAGGGGGTGGTTGTGAGGACCCAATGAAAGGTACTTAGCTGAGTAATAAGATCTTCAACAAAGTCAAGTTTCAATTAGTTGAGAATAGTTGCCTACAGTAAACACAATTATCATATGACAACACCTCAAAAGTTTCTTCAACTCAGTCTATGGAAGACAACTGGTGAAAGCAGACAGAGAATAACATGTTCAGGAACCACCAAAAAAGATAAAAGTCATTTCTTTCTTTCAAGGAGACAAAAGATATCCAGGAATTTCACCATTTAAGCAAAGAGCACATTAAACTATGGTAGTGGCTAGGAGCAAGTGCCTTAGTCCTTCAGATCCTTCATTTCCTTGTCAATAGAAGAGGCCCTAATCTCTGGGCCAGAGGCACACGCCTGGAATCCCAGCATCTCAGGAGGCTGAGGCAGGAACCAGGATAGCAAAGAACACAACTCCAGCAACTCAGGCAGACCCTGTCTTGAAATAAAAAGTGCTGGGAATGTAGCTCAGTGGTAGAGCACCCCTGAGCTCAGTCCTCAATACGGAGGGAAGAAGAAAAATCCTCACATCACAAGGTTGTTGTGACTTAAGTTTAAATGTCACCATGCTTGTAAAGCACTTATCATGACGCCCGGCACATAGTAAGCAAGCTGAATGAAGGGTAGCTGCTGTTGCCACTGACGTTATGCTTTTATTAATCATTCTTGAGCCAGACCCTTTGCAGCCCTTGGTGGTCACTGGGTCAGAGCCCCGGGTGCATCATCCAAACCGTTCTCAGGCTTCTAAATTCTATGTCAAGTGAACTTCTGGGCCATTTAAAACACAAAGGCGAGGCGAGACCCCCACCACCACCACCGAGTGCCCCGGATTTTCAAAGGGAACGCCGACGCCTGGAAGACATTGTGATGCCCGGGGCATGCGGGGTGGCGCTGTGGGTTATGCCAAGCCAGCGGGCCCCAACCCAGGCCGGCCCGTTTTGCGGGGTGCCACTGGGCCCACCCGCGCTCTCGGCGAGGGCACGGGCCGCTGGGCGTGCACTCGGCCTGGCCCTGGAGGTGTTCCCAGGTACCCGAGCCTCTTGGCGTTTTCAAGCGCTGGCTGCGAAGCTTGAAAAGGGCCCGCCGCTGGGCCGGGCGTTTTGTGTTTGCCAAACAAAGCATGAAGGGAGAGTGAGCAAAGGGGGCGGGCCGGGCGCCGCACAAAGGCCGGGGGCGGGCCCGGGCCGGGGAAATACAGTTCAGTGGGCCTGAATTGATACGCTCAGCCCCTAAAGCCCCGGGCTGGGCGATCACAGGGCATGAAGGCCCAGCAAAGAGCACTCTGCTGCATTGATCCAATCCGCGCAGGCGAGCAAGAGAGCGAGAGGCTGCAGGAGGGGAGGGGACCAGGACCCGAGGGGGGCACGCGGGGGTCTGCAGGGGCCGCGGGCCGCAGATTAGGGCTTTCCTTAAAATTGAAGGAATCCCCGGCCTGATCCAGGGCGCTCCAGATGGAGTGTGCCCTCGAACCCAAGGGGCCAGGGATGGAATGCCCCCTACCCCCACCCCCCACCCCCAGTTTCTGTAGGAGCAAGCAAGTCGCAGGGTCAGCCACGACAAAGGTGCTCTCTCTTCCTCTTCTGGAAAAGATGCTTGGAGGCGGCTGCACTTCTCTGGGGCCCTCCGCCACCCCTTGCATTCCGTGGGTCTGCGGTCGTACAGATGACTCTGGTCCTGAACCCGGCTTCGCGCCTCACAGACCCAGCACCTCCACAGTGTCTGCTACTGTTTATTGGTTGGAAGGAGAGACAAATTGGATGGGTAGTGAGGACACATGCATAGATGTGTGGTTCAACCAGATGGCTTTCAGTCCCCTTAATTCTAGACTAACAACTATTTTTGACTGTGTGGCATCGTCTCATTTGAACAAGATTGTGAGTGTTTTATATTTTTCTCTTTGTGCATTCTTCTGTTTTCCACATCATTGAACTTGGCCCCAGACAAAATATCAACAAACATGGTTCAAAATGGAAATAAAACAGACTGAAGGGAGCGCTGTCAGAGATCATGGCCATGTAATAACCATGGTGATACCTTGCGCGTCACCAGCGATCAGCTATTCTCAGGGCTTGGATCACAGTGCATTGCTTATCATAATCATCCCACGCTTAAAATAGGACCTGGCACAGGGTACTGAATCAATAAATGGCTGGATTTGCTCCTGTCTGGTGACAGGCTGGTGGAATCCAGTGCCATGGCTCAAACCAAGTTTCAGAATCTGAAACAAAGTTTCAGAGATGCTTCAGTATTGGGTAGCCAGTTCTGAAATCTACCAAATGCAAATCCAGGGCGCCTTCCCACACGCCCCATAGAATCCTGAAGGGCTTCTTCAAACACAGGCTATTTCATTTGTTCATTTCTGGACCATGAGGCCCCAGATTTCCTTTCTGAAGACAAGGTTTTTGTTTGTTTTTGCCGTAATGACACACTCGGCATCATTAAGTGTCCGTGAAGAGGAATCTTTTAGATGCATTAGAAACGTGGTTTGTGACCACCGAGAGCCTTGGGAAACGAAGCTCTCCTAGCAGGAAGACGCAGGCTGCTAATGAACCCGCTCTCTGGGGGCGGGGTTTCTGCATTCTCTTAGGGCCCAGTCTGGCGTTATTGCCAAGGGGAAGCTTAGGCCACGTCTGAAGGACACTGTGATTTGTGAGTATAAGCAGTTCAGATCCGAGTAGAGCGGCTCTTACCCAGAAAGTTTCCCATCCCTAGCTGTTTTCCTTGACTTGTAAATCGTAACTGATACAAAATACTTTCAACTCTGCCTTGATTTGAAGTTTGCTGAGGGAATCAGGCCAAGTAATTGACCAAGACTGTACTTTTTGATGTTAAGTCAGTGTCGTTTAAACCATTTTATATGAAATCCTTGAAACGGGTTTGCCCCATAATTTATTGCAATTCTTTTTTTTAAATCCTTATATTGATGTCAGTTTTCTTGCTTGAAAGTATTCTTTGCCAGTATTATATTTTCAATTGAAACATTCATCATAGTAATGAATATCAACCTATTTTATTTTTAAATTTGGCTCTTACATGTGGTTTTGTGAAATTCTTAAACCTCACATGAAATATTTTTCCCTAAAAATGCACCGTGCAAATCACACTGATTTAGCCCATCTGTTTTGATGAAAAATTTCTTGGCTCCAGTAGGAAAGAGGACATGAATATTTCCTTGCAATATTTTCCCCTCACTTGAAAACCCATGAATGAAATAAGACCTCAGGATTGCATGAGATAATTTACATACTAATTAGGCGGCATAGTATAGTTGAGAGAGGGAAAGAGAAAGGCTCTGGAAGCTAACATGGCTTCACAGCAGTGTGATCACAAGCCAGTTGCTTATCCTCAGTAGGTCTCCGGATACTCATCAGCAAAACACTGAGGGCTTTTAAGAAGATAAAATGAGATATATTTGAAAAGAGCTGGGCACAATAAGTGCTCAAAAATGTTCATTCCTTTTTTCCTACGTACAACAGTCTTCAACTTCTTCCTTTATAGAGAGGACTGGTTTCCTTGCCTATAAAATGGGGATAATGACACTTAGCATAAGAGTGAGAGAATATAAGATATTCACAAAGAAAGAGCATGAGCCATGGACTCAGACCACCTCAATTCAACTCTCAGCCCCATTACTAGCTGTGTGACCATGGGCAGGTAAATCCATTTCCTTGCTCCCCATTATCCTCCTGTGCAAAGAGGGAGTTCAGGGATGGTTTTGAGTGCTCACCATAGAGTTTTCTAATCTTTCTATGCACGGCTTCCTTCTGTAGCCTGTTAAAACTCATCAACCCCTTCTCAGAATAACAATTTTAAGTGCATAAATATAATACTTTGTATTGCAAAGGGAAACTAGTAATAAAATCAAGCTATTGATATATTATTTTTAAACAAGTATGTGGCATACATACTTCCTTAGTAGTGCACTATTAAATAACTAACAAGATTTAGCAGCCTAATATCTACCAATATTTCAAAGTAAAGATGAACAAAGTAATGATGAACATACCCTTAACCCACAATAAGGGTCATGTACTTTAAAAGTATCTATGGTATGTCTATTGGTGATGAAGTCACTGATATTACAAATATGTCTTTGGTTTGTTACCTACATTTATAATTGAAGGGAAGGCTTATTTTCTTTCAGAAGTTAGTGCAAATTAAGTGCTAATTTTTCCCACCCAAGTTTATGGACACCTGATTAAGAATAAGACTCTGCTTAGCATAATAAATACCAGTTATTATTACATCAGAGAAGTCACAAGGATTGTGTGGAATAATGAATGCATTGGCCATGGCAAATATCAGGCACTTGGTATGTGGGAGCTGTTTCAGTTGTTTTCACCCAGTCACAGCTGTTACTGTATGAAAGCAATCTTAGACAATGTGTAAAAGAGGGTGTGTGTGTGTGTGTCTGTATTACAATAAAACTTTATTTATAAAAACAAGCAGCTGATAGGACATACTGGCAATAGTTTGCCAAAACATGCATTAAAACATCATTTCTTGAGGAATATCATATTCAACTTAAAACATTTCACTGTATCATGTTTTCACAAATATTTGGCACAGGGTCCCACTTGGAAGTGCTCTGAGCACCCTTTATAAAAACCAAACAGCGATCTACAAATGATAGCTAATCAAATTCAATTGAGTTTCTTTGGCCTGTTTCCTGCTATAATGTCTAGAACTGTCCTGCCTATGGAGACGCAGATAAATATGAAGTCAATAACAATGGTGATATACTGAATAACTAGAACCAGCAGCACTTTAACATGTGGGGAAATAAACAACATGGAAACCATTAATGACAATATTACCTTATATGTGAAGCTTTCTGCAAAGCTGTAACTACCCTGCAGCTGTCGTCTGCTTGGCACATAGTAGGTGTTCAGTACATACTTGATTGATGTTCCTTGGTTGACTATTCCCCCATGCTCCTGGTGATTCCCAAAGAAGAGAAGCAAGCCCGTATTTATTTGGAAATCTTCATGTTTCCATTAGACAATTTCCTGGTGGTTCTGAGGTTGATGGAAGGAAAGGAAAACAAAGTGAGATGGTTTGGGGGTTCATTAAAATGGAAACAGAAAGGTACTGGGGTGGTTGCTTTCCAGACAGAAACATCTCAGGACAACAAACATAACTGAGCAACTACTAAGAACAGGGTGCTATGACAAGATGGTATAGAAGAAAAAAAGAGCCGGTGGGCTTTTGCTCTTCCTGCAAAAAAGTTAAGTCATGTATCTATGAAAGAGAAGGTGGCTGTGTTAGGAAAAGAAAGATGACAACTTAGAATTAGAGATGTTAAACATTCTAGCCAGCCAGCAGTGGAAATTGGGTATCTGCAGCTAATATCTTTGGTGTCCCTAGTTTCTGACCCCAAGGCCATCCATTTCCCTTTTTTCCCCATCTTGATTAGTACATGCCTTTTACTGTGATGGTGGCAGGGAGGGTGGGATTCTTGTGCAGAAGTCATGAACACATTATATAGGAGAAGGCCCACATCACTGGTGTGTGTTCAGACCCCAGACTGGCTTCAATACAAACATAGCAGGCTCAACCCCCAGGTATGATTTAAGTAGATCCATTCATGGAAAAAGAGTAACCCAAGACTTCAGTCCAGATCCCAACACTGCAAGCCACCTTTAGTCATAGATGTCACTACCAATAGTTCCTGCTTCCTGGAGTGTGAATATCCCACTGCATCTGCTACAGACAGTGGAGAAGAGCAGTACTCTTGGCAAGTTAAACTACAAGCCCTAGAGGATTTTTTTCTTACAAATTCTGTCATCTGGAGTTTTATAGATGCTGTATCCTACCTTGTTTTTTTTTTTGTTTTGTTTTTTTTTTTTTGGTTTGTTTTTGTTTTTTGGTACTGGGGATTGAACTCAGGGGCACTCGACCCCTGAGCCACATCCCCAACCCTATTTTGTATTTTATTTAGAGACAGGGTCTCACTAAGTTGCTCAGGGCCTCATTGTTGCTGAGGCTGGCTTTGAACTTCTGATCCTCCTGCCTCAGCCTCCTGAGCTGCTGGGATTACTTCTGCACCCAGCCTGTTTTGATTTTTGAAGCTGTTCTTTCTCTCCCTACACTGCACAGTTGCGGGAGCACATGAGGGCTGGGGAGTTATCAACCAGGCATCATTCAGATCTTTGGTCTTGAACAGTATCACACTCTGCGCTAGTCCCCAGTCCTCCTGACTTCTGGTCTCCTTTTTCATTGTCAGTCTCACCTTTGCCCTGCATATGGCAGGCATGTTCAGCATCGCCTCCCCAGGTAAAACTATTGGTTCTCTTCTTAACTACCATGTAAACCTCCTTACCTTATGGAAATGGGGCTGTTGGTGAATGTATCCTAGATATAGCTACAAAGGATACCCAAGCTGAGGCAGTATGCAGAGAGAAGCCAGTGGGAACCTGAAGTCAATAAACCAGAGAAAGTCATGAAAATATGCCTTGAAACTGAGTGGGCAGTGAGGAGCAGTTATCAAAAGCCAGGCTCTGTCACCAGGGAGTGGAGGCACAGTGAAATGAGAGTAAACAGGAACATATTGAGAAAGTGAGTAGGAGGATGCGCCTAGCCAGATATCTGAAACAGGTGTATGATTCATGGCCAGTCTGACCCCTTCTCCAACTAGGGCATGGCACATGGGAGGAGTCGATGTATTTAGAAGGTCAAATGGCCGACAACCACTGTTTCAGTCAAGGTAGATTAGCTTATGCTATAGTAACTACACACCATTTTAGTGAGTTTATGCAACACACATTTCTGTTTTACACATACTACATACAGGTTTTACATCTAGAAGGAGGTCGCTTACCAGCCATTAAGTGGTCTGACTCAAAATTCTCACATTCATTCTGCTCATGGTTCATTGGCCTGAACTAATCATAGGATCCCACCCATCAATACCATAAACACTAACTGATCCAAAGGCAGCATTCAGATGATGCCCAGGATTTGACATTTACAGAGCCCCTTCGTTCAAGGCACTTGAGGTTCTCTCTAGCTCCACACTTGGCTCTTAGCAAAACTTGGAATGCAACAGACCACCTGCTGGCCACATATAACATGACTTTATGGGCCTACAAACTTGGTTTTAAACAGCCATTGCACAAATAGACCTCAAAAGCTTGTCTTTTAAGTAAGTTGGGAATGGCCTTAGTGACCTTAAGCCTCAGATAGTCGTGTGGCAACATTGTGCAGCAGCAAGGGAGCTGTGACAATTTATAATGATCTCCTCCTCCCATAGTCCCTAGCCCAGTGCACAAAACAGAAATCTCCCCTGTCCTGTCTCACCAATCTCTCCCTCCCTCCAATGGCCTTTCTTGAGTCACATACACTCCAAGCTTGTTCTGCTCTCTGGGATTTTGTGTTTATTGTTCTCTCTGCCTGGTGCACATATCCAGTCTTACCCATCTTTATTTAGCTGTCCTCTACCTTTAAGAACATAGATAAGCATGCACAGCTGGCCCCCAAAGCCAGAGATCACCACCATTGGCTGGGGATGCAGGGCCTATCATCAGAACATAAGCTCTGCAAGAGCAGGGACCACTGTGAGTCCCTTAGAATATAGTAGGAGCTCAATAAATACATACTGACTGGACGAATGGCCACTGCAAGACACTAGTACAGGCAGTGTGGAGTACTTCTTTTCACTCCCATAGCCTTGGAGATCACGTGCAGCCTGTGTGTCACTTCTCTCTCAGGAGGGACAGTGCGGAGGTGGGAGTCGTTTCATAGAGTTTCTTCCTGTGCTTTTACCTCCTCCTCTGGAGCAGACTTAGGAGCAGTTTCTGTGGTTATTTTTTTTTCTGTATCTAGTTGACCAATAACTGACATCAGGCTCCAGTGTTCTGGAAATGACAGACCGAAATTTTTCTCTTATTGCTTCCAGGAAATTTCCCTTTGATATCATCATTCTGAAGGTCATGCACATTGTTCCAAGCACTCAGCCTTCCAGTAGGTTGAGTTTGTTGTCTCCTCCCCTCCTCTCATCCCTCACCCCATGCAGCCCACTATAAACTACACAAAGGCAGGGACTGTACTGGGGATGGAACCCCAAGCCTCGCACATGACAGGCAAGCAATCTACCACTGAGCAACACTGCCTAGCCCAAGTGTGTCTGGTTTTGCTCCTACTCTATTCCCAACATCTAACAGTGAACCTGAAGCAGGATCAGTGTGTATTGAACAAATGTTTATTGAATTAATGAATGAGTCCAGAGGTGAGTGCCCTCTGACTTCTGGTCTCTAAGCCTTGAAATATATAGAAGAGACATCTTCTTTATTTGAACTGTCGGTCACTGGTAGCCTGCCTTATTATTCAGTTAAGGTTGATCAAGCTGTACTGAAAGAACTTCACCTGGCAAGACAGGCTGAGCTCTCTTTGATGATCCTATACTGGCCACATAACATGGAACTGGATCTTAAAAAATAAGAAGCTTGCTGGGCACCATGCTGCACACCTGTAATCCCAGAGACTTGGGAAGCTGATGCAGGAGGATCACAAGTTCAAAGCAAGTCTCAGCAACTTAGTGAGGCCCTAAGCAACTTAACAATACCCTGTCTCAAAATGAAAAATAAAAATGGCTGGGGATATGTCTCAGTGGTTAAGTGCCCTAACGTTTAATCCCCAGTACAAAAGAAGAAGAGGGGGCTGGGGTTGTGGCTCAGAGCTCTCACCTAGCAAGGACGAGAGCCCTGGGTTCGATCCCCAACACCACATAAAAATAAATGAATAAAGATATTGTGTCCAACTACAACTAAAAAATAAATTTAAAAAAAGAGGAGGAGGAAGAGGAGGAGGAGGAGGAAGCTCCCGCCCATATAAGTTTCAACATATTAAAAGTGATATGTTGAAAGTCTTCTTAGGATAATGATAGTGATGATAGTGGTAAAAAATATAATAATGTTAGCTATGATTTACTGTGTGCATCAAGAATATATTGCATGGAGCTGGGGTTGTGATTCTGTTGGTAGAGCACTTGCCTAGCATGTGTGAAGCACTGGGTTTGATCCTCAGCACCACATAAAAAATAAATAAATAAAGTATTGAACAAAGGATATATTGCATGCAAGCACCTTGCTAAGAGCTTTATGTGCATCACCCCCATTTGATCTTAACAATATCTTGAGCTCCTCCCTCTCTAGGGCCTCAGTTTTTCCTGCAAGTAAGTGGACACAATACAGTAAAGGGGTGCAGGGAGCTGAGGAGGCAGTAGCCAAATGCTATAGCAAGAAGATTCCTTGCTCCCCAGGAACTACTGACTGATTCCTTTGCCTTCCAACACTGAAGGTAGGGCAGTAGAAGTACATCTTTAGTCTCTTTGGTGCTGCCAAAAGAAAATACATCCATATTGGAGTTGCTTCAAATATAATTCCTGTGAGAAATATATCCCAACAGGAAAGTATTAAAGGAATATATTCAGAAACTGCCGGTCAAGTTGTTTCTTTTTTCCCTGGGAGGAGACATTTGTGTAGTGAAAGGTAGATGATTTCTCCAGGCCCACAGGCCTCAAGGGCAGATGGTAAGTCAATGGTCACCCTGCCTTTCCTTCCCTCTTTGGCTCTTTCTTGGGAGGAAGATGTGATAGATTTGTCATGGAAACTTACTTCCCTCTTCACCCTGCCTATGTTTGCCCACCTGAGCCTTGGAGATGTTTACCTTATTGTGAGGGCTCTTCATGGTGCCATATACAAATGGAGCCCTCTTGTCTCCCACTTTCAGCATCTGATGAGTTAGTTTTGGAGGCACCATTCTTCAGTACTTCTCATTTGATTACCATTCCCATTGATTTACCTTTGTTCCAAAGCTTTCTCATAATCCTTACAGGAACCAAGACAAGGTGTACAATTTGGCAGCCAGGAAATCGAGATTTAATAAGTCCCCTGAACCATCCAGCATGGCTACAAATAATTTATGGGATTTGGGCTTCCTAGCTTCATTTGGAACTGGGTGCAGCTGACCTGAATAATGAAACTAGGGGCCCAAACTTATGAATCCCCTTCAAGCATTGCTTCATTAGAATCCCCTTACAAAAAAAAAAAAAAAAAAAAAAGGAAGAAGAAGAAATGGGACTCATCTCATCAGCTCGATTTTATGGCATCTGATTAGACCACTATTTTCTCAGCAGGTCCCTTTTCTTTAAACTGTTGACTATGGATGGCCTGCTGAATAGAATGAACTTTGGACCACTAAATTGCAGCATTATGGTTATTTAGTGTAATTTATGAAAAACGGGAGAAGCCATGATCACTTACTTCTTGTTGCTAATGATATCTCCATTTATCTGAACAGGTATGGGTTTGGAACAGCCCCCCCACTCCCAGTATTCATCCTGTAATGCTGCCCAAGTTGAGACCCCAAAAATGACATTTGGGGGTACATATTCTATACTTGGCAAACTAAAAATTAATGGCACCTGTGCAGGTCTTTATGAACATTCACCACTATCAACCTTTCAGGAAAGCTATGCAATTTAACTATATTAACCTAATAAGTCCTTCCGTTTGGTGTTGGGTTTATAATTCAATGACTTTGGTAAAAGCTTAAATGGGCCTTCACTGTAACATACTTCATTAGAACATCTCTGTCTCCCTATTTAGCCAGATAAGAAAGGGTTGCATTTATTTCAAATATTGTGATGATTCAAGTAGTATAGCATGCCACTCTTTTTCAGGTTAGTGGGAATTCCACTAACAGTCAGAATTGCTGCCCAGATGGATAATCTTCCAGAATATTGATGTATAGAGTCTGCAGATAACATATGGCTATATCTTACAAGCATCCAGTAGCTAAGAGATCAGTATTGTGGAGGAGTGAGCAAGGACATGTGCTTTGGAGGGAGCCAGAGGTAGGGGTGCAGACTAGTCCTATCAATTGATGACCCTGTGACCTTGACAAGTTTTACTCCTTTGGGGCCTTTGATCGCCTTATTTAGAAAACAGGGTTGTGAGTGCCTGCCTCCTGGGGTCATTTCAAGTGTTGAAGGAGAGAGCAAATGTAAAGTACATAGCACAGAGTCTGACTGATAGTAGACAGTCAACAAATGTTAGTGCACTTTTCTTCTAGGGTACAAAGTGCAGCTTTAGGACTCTACTCCACTTCCTAAGGACTCTGGTCATCATAGGAAGTCTCAAGAAAATTCCCAAACAAAAATCATTTTTTCAATCCATATTTTAGAAACTAATAGTAAACTTAGGACATCTAGGGGATAGATGGTAGGGCTGGTATGTAACACTCAGACATTCCAGAATCTGAACTATAAAGGAGATTCTTTTCTGGACAAATGAGGCTCAAAACTTTTTTGGTAGTGGCCTACACTGAGACATTGGGCCAGCCCCTTTTGTTCAAAGAAACACTGACATGGGTCTGCATAAATCAAAAACATTTCTCTACCCCGCTGGCTCATTTGGATGGAATGACAAAATGTGCCTTCCTTTGTGTGGGCTGACCCACATAACCTTGGCACTGGCAAATATTCAGTATGTCTTGGTGTTTTCCCACTAGCTGCACTGAAAAGTGGTCAGTTTTTTTCTTGGTTTTTAGAGGAACTCCTATAACTCTACTGATGCTCATGTGCCGAAAACTGTGACCTCAATAGAGAAGGAGAGAACAGTACATGAAAGAATGAGCAAAGAGGAGACATTTCACATTTCTTAATATATAAACTCTTTCAAGATTCTACGATTCAGTCTTTACTTGGCCACAGACATGTGCTTTTAAAATGCTGCAGTTGAAGTTAGGTTTCTTACAGCTAATGTCCATCTTGCCATGTCTAGTCCAATTCTAATATCAGCATAGCACTCTGGGGGCAGTGTCACTTTCTCTGTGCATGTTCTATCTATACTACTAACTCTCCAGTAATTGCCAAGGTATAAAATCCCATCTGGAAGTTTCTATGGAAACAACTGGATCATGGTGAAAGTTGAGTGCCATTGTTTTAGTTTAGGTTAGCAGTACTCATTGTTCCTGGGATCCTCCATTTCCCTGGGCTTATGATTGTATTGAATAGGGAGGGACTTCTGCTGGAGACTTTCCATGCTCCACCTGGCTGCTGGGGTAAGGCAGAGAATCAGGCATGCCCAGTAAACATCTGCTCCTTTCACATCTGCTCATTTGCCCAGAGGGTACTTTCTACCATGCATATTAGGCAAGCTCTGCCCTGAGGATTCGGCAGTGACCCAGAGAATACACCCTTCTCTCCAGAAGCTGATGCCATTTAGTGAGGAGTCAAAAAAGAAAATAAGGAAATGCCATAAATACACAGAATGATAATCCCAGTGGTAGAGGAATAAGGGAGCACTCTGGGAGCCTAACCAATTATCAACAGTGTCATCAAGTATCAGGTGTCAAGAAGTTTAAGTTCAGTACACGTTGACTGAGCACCAACTTGGAGGTCGCTGTGACAGCATATACAATTGGCTCTCTACATTCATGGATTCCACATCTATGGATCCAACTGACTGCTGAAAAAATATTTGAAAAAATTGCACCTGTACTGAGCATGGACAGATTTTTTTCTTGTCATCTTCATCATCCCCTAAACAATACAGCCTAACTACTATTTACATAATCTTTACATTGTATTAGGTTTTTATGTAATCCAGACATGATTTAAAGACAGGGTCTCACTAAGTTTCTGAGGATGCCCTCAAACTTGTGATCCTCCTTCCTCAGCCTCCCAAGTTCCTAGGATTACAGGAGTAAATCACCGCACCTGGTTAACTATACCATTTTCAATAAGGGACTTCAGCATCCTTGAGTTTTGTCATCCACCTGGGGTTCTATAACCAATCACTTGCAGAAACTAAAAGACAACTGGGTCAGGCCCCATGCTAGGAGCTGAGGAAGTAAGAAAGAAAAATCATAGTCCATGTCATTAAGTAGTTCACAGTCTGATGGGGAAAATGTCCAAGTAAACTAATACTTTCACTACAGTGAGGAGATGGATCATGTGCAGAAAACTATAGGAAGACAGAGGAGGGCCCCTAACAATCTGGAGAAAGTCAGAAAAGGGTCCACAAAGGAGGTGACTTCTGAACTGATTCTAAAGGGATGAATAGGATATAACTGGTTGGAAATTATGGGCAAGATCAGTTCAGACAGGGAACACTGTGGTCAAGAGTATGAAGATGGGCTCAAAAGTGGAGTTTTGCAGGATGAGGCTTGAACAATAATCAGGGGTCAGATAATTAAGGACCCTATAAGCCATCTAAGTAACTCAGAAACTTGGACTCTGTCCTGTGAATAAAACAAATCAGATAGGGATAAGAGTCAAGGCAGGGGTAGAAGCTAGTAAGATGCTAGGCTGTAACACTCCAGGGGACAGCTGATGAGGACACAAAGGCAGCCAGTCAGAGAAGTGGAGAATAAATGCAGAGTTGTTTGGGAAACCGACTGATAGGTGATTGCATGTGTTGCTGAGGGAAAATGCAGTTTGGGTCCTGCCAGGATTGAAGATCCAGGAGGAACAGGAATGGCAGAAGCAGAAGGGGAATGATGAGCCCAACTGTGAACATACCAAATTTGGGGTGTCTCTGGAACATCCAGGTGTAACAATGGCTCCCAAAAATTTTTTTTGCAGAAGAGATAATGCTTGTTCTTCCTTTCTGATAAATTTGAGGAAGGATTATCTCATCTGGTAATAGACATAGAAGAGACATCAAGGCCAATCTGGAATGAAGCATTAAGAACTTCCCCAAGGGCTGGGAATGTGGCTCAAGTGGTAGCGCACTTGCCCTGGTGAGCGTGAGGCACTGGGTTTGATTCTCGGCACCACGTAAAAATAAAATAAAGATATTGTGTCCATCTAAAACTGAAAAATAAATATTTTTTTTAAAACTCCCCCAAATAAAGATGAGCAAATGCAGCTCATCAAACTGTCAGGTCCTTCTAAGCTGCCGTGTGTCTCCCTGTTCAGTGTTCCTTCTATTCTTATGCTGAAGGTGTCCAAGTACCTGTGTTGCAAAGCAGGCTGGGAGCAATGTAAAATTACTAGAATTGTCATGAGATCTGCTTTTCTTGTGACTTCTGTGGGAAATGGAAAAAGGATAAACACAAACACAAAGAAGAATTACAGGCCCATGTTCCATTCAAATGACTTTTGAGAGAAAGTAAATGGAAGTGTTCATTTGTTCCTACTTATATCACTTTTTTGAAATAACAACTTTATTGACAAATAATTTGCATACCATGCCATTGAAACGTCTGCCTTACTGTTGCTACTAAGAAGGTACAACTGTGAGCATGAGCAGGGTCCTCTGAGATTACAAAGGTTTCAGCATGGCTCTCTTTGTTTCTTTCCCTGATATCTCTGTTAAGCAGTGTGCCTCCTTCTATTAAGCTGCAACCGATTTCTGCCTGATGGCTCAATTTTTTTCAATTTTGGGGTGTAAATTGCTTCACAGTTGGACCCAATTACAATTCAAGTTTTACGAGGCAATTCTTTGAGTTTTGTTCTAATTCCTGAAGAACTTCTCCTTGCTAGGTCTTTCCCTGGTCATCTCTGGTCACCAAGCAGACCTTTGGTTAAGCCTATTGCTCTCATAGAGCAACCACTCTCCTCTTAATTGCTCAACATCAAAATCTCCATCATTTTCCAGAGGGCCCTTAGACTTGAACTTCTACATACTCTGTCAAATAAAGTCAGTTCCTTTGGAGAACTTCGGAGTTCTCTATTCTTCTGTCCTGACTCTCCCCACCAAAGGAAAACTCTCTGAGGCCCTGCTTTGAGCATTGGATAGGGATAGGAACTCTGATCTTCTTGGGTTGCTTCTCCCAATGTGGATACTCTGCCCAAACTAGCTGAAGTGAAAGTGTTAGGGCCCCACTATTCTCAGCTTGTCACACCTCAGGTTGAAGTTCTATTGCATACATAAGGGCTAGGTGGAAGAAGGCAGCTCCCCACCTCTCAGCTGCATTTAACTATAATTTGAAGTTGAAGAAAATGAGCAATGCCAGTAGCTAGCTGCACCTTGTGAGACACCATGTCTCTTGATTGGGAGCTGAGGGGAAAGAGAGCCTGTCTTCTTTTTTTCCCTTTTTAATTTGTTCTTTTTATATATACATGACAGTAGAATGTATTTTGACATATTACACATACATGGAGTATAATTTATTCTAATTAGGATCCCATTCTTGTGGTTGTACGTGATGTGGCATTTCATTGGTCGTGTATTCGTATATGAACACAGGAAAGTTATTTCAGATTCATTATACTGTATTTCTTATTCCCATCTCAGCTCCCTTCCCTTCACTTCCCTTTGTCTAATCCATGGAATTTCTATTCTTCCCCTGCCCCACCCTGCCCGTTGTTGTGTGTTAATATCCTCGTATCAGAGAGAACATTCCTCTTCTTGGCCACACCCATCAAGCTGAACTTAGGTGGGCAGGAAGGATCAGGTCATGACTGAAATGCTACAGACTTGCTGTTCTTAGTGCAATGTAGTAGATTTCCTTGAGTAAAAGTTTCCTCGGGAACTTTAAGTGGTTGTTTGTTTAAGAATAGTTTTCACCAATTCTGGTTGTTTCTTTGAGGACTATATATCCCATAGGGTTATTCATTCTGCCATTCCAAAATTGGTACTCTATCACTTTTTAACACATTATTTATTTGTGTTTATGTGAACAAGCTATTGATTTCTGAAGTGGAGGATGGATTGGGTAACAGGAACAGAAGAATGTCTTACTCTTCAGTTGGAAAAGAAAAGAAAGGAAGAGAATAACAGAGAAGGAAATGCAGGTTGCATGGGTCTTCATGGTTACCAGAAAACACAAAGTGTGGTCTCAGCTTTTTGCTTTAACAAATTGAGTTGAACTGTATGGAAAACTTGAAGATTCAAGGAACTTGATCATTCAAGGAACTTAATAATAGTACTTTTAGTAGAAGTTTGGCTAGCAAATCAAAACTAAGATGCATCCCCTCTAAAACTCAGCCAAAAGGCAATATGTTGCCTGATTTAGCAATGAAGTGCACAGACTCAAGCCTGAATGCCCAAGTTTGGATCCTGATACACTATTTTCTCACTTTGAGAGCTTGGGCAAATCACATAACCTCTTCAGACTCCAGTCAAATGGGGCTAGTGCCTTATGAGCTATTGTGAGGTTTTAATGAGTTAAAAGATTCAAGATGCAAAGGTTCAGAGAGTAGTACCTGGCATCAAGCAACCACCCTGTGAGTGGAAGTGATGACAGCAATATCAGCTTGGAGGTCTGTCCTTGTTGAAAGTTCTCATCCTGTCCCAAATAAACTCTTTTAGATTTTCTTAAAATAATTCCTTTCTTCCGAGAGATGTTATAGAAAGACAGTAGAGAAGATGTCTCCAATGTAAAGTCCTTGATCATGAAGATGGCCAATGTGAGAAAAGGCAGATCCGTTGTTCTGGGCATCAAGTCCCTGGAAATGTTGGAACTGACAGCATGTCTGATCAAGTGATGCCATTCAAGACATTTAGCCAAGGGTGATGCTCTGGGAGGAAATTAAGAGGAAAATGACAAATAAACTATGGCAACTAATCAATACATAGCCCAGTATGAAGCTCATGGTCCATTTCAAGAGCAGGAGCTGGCCTTTGCAGAGCCACCTTTTTGTGGTTACAATTGAGTTTAGTTATAATCAGGTCGAGAATTCGACAGATTAGAGTCTGGAAATCATCAACATTGCACTACAAATGTTTCTTCTCCTTTGTGACCCTTAATACTTACAAAATTATGTTTCTGCTTACATATAATTTCTACACAGTCGTTATTGGAGTGATCCTATTTCAATAGCATACTGCAATAAGATTTACTTGCAATTACACTGAAACTTTAAAATAAGGATAGAGAGATTACAAGACATCGTCAGGGATATATGTGGATTCCAGAATAAACATAGAAGTATGCACCTTTTTCTTCTGACTTCTCTGCCTTATAACAATTGTTACTTTAGCTCAGACATGCATCCTAGGGCTATCACCTCAGCCTCATATCCTTTTATAAGCATTAACATTACCTCTTGGAATAAAGTCTCTGCATTTCCAACTTCAAGACTGTTTTAGTGGTATCTGCAATCTCCAGAAAGGATTGAGATCTGTGTGCTACCCAGAATAGGTGGCCATAGGTCAAGCCACCAGTCCCTTTCCACTTGTGTGTGGGAGGTGGATAAGCATAGCACTAGTTCAGGAGTTGCCAAACCACAGGCCAACTCCTGTCCACCACCTGATTTTTGTAAATAAAGTTTTATTGAAACACAGCCACACCCATTCATTATATATTTCTCATGATTGCTTTCACACTACAGTGGCATTGTTGGGTAGTTACAAAAGCACTGTGTATGACCCACAAACCTGAAATATTTATTATCTAGCCGTTTATAGGATAAGTTTACCGACCCCTGCATTACATGGTTGCTGTAATTAAAAATATTCTGACATGTTTAAAGTTTCTGGGCAGGAATCTAAAATAAGCCCACCTATATATGCTGCCTTGATTTGTTTGCTTATAGTCAACTCCAAGCAGATCTGGCCTTAACTAAGGACCAAGCATTTCTCAAAAGCAGCCTGAAAATGCCTGCCTCTGAGACTGCATTCTGCTGGGAACGTCCCACCCCCTTCTGCCTTCAGGATTCCACCCAGATCAAGCCCCCTTTGTGAAGCTTTCTCTCTCCAGGCAAAGGGAAGCATGTTTTCCCCCAGTTTCCAGGGCTCAAAGTAAAGAATGGGGCCACATGGGGCTGGGGTTGTGGCTCAGCAGTAGAGCACTCGCCTCGCATGTGCGAGACCTTGGGTTCAATCCTCAGCACCACATAAAAATAAATAAGTGAAATAAAGGTATTGTGTCCAACTACAACTAAAAAATAAATATTTTTTAAAATCATGTTAAAAAAAAAAAAAGAATGGGACCACAGCTGGCGCACATGCAATCATTGTCCCCTCTACTCCACTGTGAACCCTGAGCAAGGTTGTATTTATTGCCATAACCCAACCTGATGGGAACCAGTCGTGTTTTCCCTACACCGTGTGTACCTTGTCCCCACATTGCCCACCTCATTGCTTGCCTCCCAGCTTCTACTCTCACCCTCTCCAGTTTACACCAAGAGTGAACTTCTCATAGGGTAAATCAGGCCACATCATTCCTCAGTTCAAAACCCTACACTGGTTTATATGTTGAATAAAATCAAAAGGCCTATCATAGCCCGCAGGGCCCTGCATGACCTAATTCCAAGCCTGCTTCTTCATCACCTCTCACTGCTCTTCCCTGTGCAAGCTGCATTCCACAGACACTGGCCGCCTTGCTGTTATTGTGCCCAGAATGCTTCTCCCTTAGGGTGTTTGCACTGGCTGTTCCATCTTCTTGAAATGCTTTTCCCACAGATTGCATGCTTCCTCCCTCTACCCAGCTCCCTGCTCTGATATCACCTCCTCAAAGAGATCTTCCTTCTTTGAAAGAACAAAATAGCTTCCTTTGTCACTCTCTGTCTCTTTAAACTATATAAATAGCACTAGACACAGTGGCGCATGCCTGTGATCCTAGCCTCTTGAGAGGCTGAGACAGGAGAATCACAAGTTCAAAGCCAGCCTGGACAACTTAGCAAGACCCTGTTTCAAAATAAAAATAAAAAGGGCTAGGGATGTGACTCAATGGTAGAGCACCCCTGATTTCAACCCCCAGTACAAAATATAATAATTATATGTACATATATAATTTATAATTTATATATATTTATATATAATTATTATACATGCACACATATACATACACATAGTATGTACTATGCATATTGTTTATATTATAATATATTATTATTGTGTGTGTATATATATGTGTATATACACATATAGTAAACAAATTTATTAGCACTTATTTCCTGATTAATTTGTTTACTACCTGCCTTCCTCATCAGAGTACAGACTCCATGACATAGGGGTACTGTCTTACTCTCTGCTCTATCTCCACTGCTTGAACTGGGGTCTAGCATCCAGAGAATGTCCAATTCCCCTTGTAACCAAATGCAGCAGGGTCACCTCTTGGTGAGTGCAAAGCCAATAAGCATAGCCAGGAGGTCAGAGTGGTCAGAGGTTTGTCACTTGCAGCTAGTTAGGGCGGGGGGGGGGGGGGGAGGGGGGGTTGGTCCCATTCCCAAAGCAGGTGCTCCCTGTGCAAACAAAGCAGGGGGCTTCTGAGAAACATGCAGGTGAGACTCATCAAAATATGTAAAGGTGAGTATATTCTTGCACATGCGCACTTCAACATCATATGTCTTCATACATTGCATATTCAAAACAGCATTAAACAGGAATGCAATGCCCCTGATGGGGAATTTAATATTATAATGAGCAAAGTTCACATCTATGTCTCGTAAAAAAAAAAAAAAAAGAAAGAAAAGAAAAGAAAGAAAGAAAGAAAAAAGAAAGAGTGGGGCAGGATGACTCTCAGCAAATTTTGCTGGTACAGAGGTCACTTCTAGGTCAACCAAAAGGGTGGGGCAGGATAACTGGGCAAATTTAGCTAGTGCAAAGCTTACTTCAAGGTCACCTTGCAAGTTTCTTTGGAGGACCTTGTCTGAAACAAAAAGCAAGCAATGACAGAGCCAGACTTACAGTTATTTAAAGGGGCCTCAGCTTTTTCCCTGCAAACTCAGATAGTAAAGTACTGGACTAGAGGCTAACACCATCTGTGGAATGGAAGTCTGTCTGTTGATTCTGGCTCCAGCTCCATATAGTTTTCATCATTTCAGTGTCATTATGTGTGCTAATATAGTTTTTAAAAAAATTTTTTTAGTTGTAGTCAGACACAATATCTTTATTTTATTTATTTAGTTTTATATGGTGCTGAGGATTGAACCCAACACCTTGCACATGCTAGGCGAGTGCTCTACCACTGAGCCACAACTCCATCCTCCTAATATAGTTTTTTTTTCCTAATATAGTTTTTTAATGAATGCAAAAATCCAATAGAGAAGGCATGGGTTTTAGGGTCAGACAGATCTTGTTTCAAATTCTGACTCTACCAGGTAGTAGTTGCATGACCTTGGTCACGTTGCCTAACCTCTCTAAGCCTTAATTTCCTTTGAATTAATAAGGTGTTAATAATACACCCATAGATAGGGTTGTTATAAGGAAAAAATGACATGATACATGCATGGTGAACTTGTTTTTAGAGAGAGAGAATTTTTTAATATTTATTTTTCAGTTTTTGGTGAACACAACATCTTTATTTTATTTTTATGTGGTGCTGAGGATTGAACCCAGTGCCCCGTGCATGCCAGGCGAGCGTGTTACCGCTTGAGCCACATCCACAGCCCCATGGTGAATTTTTTTAAAAGGCAGATTACCAAATATTTTGAATGCCATAGTCACATTTCTGAAAATATATATTTGGGTTTTTAAAAATTGCCTGCAAGGATATAACCCAAAATGTTCATGGTAGCCATGGGTGATGGGCTTAGCACTGATTTTTGTTTTCTTCTTTATACAGTGTTTTGTATGTTTTTGTTTTTATAAAAAAAAAAAGCACATTTCTTGAATCATCAGAGGGAAAAATTTACTCTCTTTGTGGAAAAATAAAATGAAAATGAGACTAGGCTCCCTATCTACTTTGGTACCATGTCAGGGAGGGTTGTGTGTGGGGGGTCATTTGTTTTAGTTTTGTTTTGTTTTTGTGGTACTGGAGATTGGACCTAGAGGTACTCTACCACTGAGCTATATCCCCAGTCCTTTTTAAAAAATATTTTTATAGTTGTAGATGAACATAATACCTTTATTTTTTATTTATTTATTTTTATGTGGTGATGAGGATAAAACCCAGCACCTCATACTTGCAAGGCAAGCGCTCTGCCATTGAGCCACAACCCCAGCCCCTCCTTTTTATTTTTTGAGACACGGTCTCACCAACTTGCTGAGGCTGGCCTTGAACTTGTGATCCTCCTGCCTCAGCCTCCTGAGTTGCTGGGATCACAGGCTTTTCATCACCACACTCCTCTTTGCAACTATTCTTAAGCATCTCCTACATACCAAAGGCATGAAACTTAACAAGAGAGTCACTGGGATTACAGGCATGTGTCACAGTACCCGGCAGGAAGAATATCTTGATGAATGGATATTAGCAGGAGAAGGCAGGCAGGAAAGGAAGATAAACAATAACTGTGAAGACAGAATAGTAGTAGAACTAAGCTCATTATCTTCTCTAGACTGTTATCCTTATTTATAACAGATTGGCAATACTGGCTCTGAGCCTCAATTTTCTTGTTGGTATCCATCCCTTGGAGTGGCATAGAGAGGATTGGTAAGAGATTGTGCCTATACATAGCCAATAAGGCGTAGGATGGTTGAGAGCACAGTTCTGGAGCAGGTAACTTTGAGTTCAGATCCTCAGTCCTTGATCCTCATTACTAACCGATGGCCTTACACTTTGTAAACCTTTGTTTCCTGTCTTTAAAATAAGGAGAATAATTTGATCAGGCAGATTTACTGCAAGGACTCAAGGAGCAAATGGCTTGCTAAAATCCAGGAAGTACTGTCCTCTCTTACTCAGCTGCTGTCCTCTGTACCCGGCCCTTGTGCCCCAGCCCTTCAGGTGGAAAATAAGTGGGAGGAGGGAAGCAGCCTCTTTATAACTACAGCCACATTTTCCTGGTCCTTGTTTTTAAGCTGTGGACAGCCAGGAAGGAGGGTCAAGGAAGGTAGAGATGAATCATCACCGATTCCCTGCATGTAGCTAGAACAAGCGTGGGAGGAAAGCCATATCCCCATCTGCCCACCTGCCACTCAAATAGCCACTGTGCAGCATGAAGCACTTGGCTGCCTGGAGGAGAGTGAAAGATAAAGAAGATGGCAAGGCCAGCATGTCCAACATCAGCCATCCAGGCAGTGGTAGCAGGAGAGCAGTAGTAAAGAATCCTCACATTTTGCAGTGTGGTGTGCATCTGGCCTCCAGAGGCTACCGGGACAAAAGTTGCATCCCCCAAATTCCATCCTTCCTAGAACTGCTCCAGATGAAGTGGATTTTATTATTGTGGATGTTGTTAACCTCAAAACACAGAAGATAGAGGAGGGAGCACATCTGTGTTCATTTTGTGGTATTCAGTGATCTGAGTCATGATGAAGCAGTTACCAGTGGGACAGTGGGAATCTCCCTCCCAATTTCCTTCCTTCCATAGCATGATGTTGAGCCTTGCCATGTGCTGGGCTCCAGAGATACACCTGTAGAGGAATAGTTGAGTGGTAGAACCAAGTAATTGGTGTGCCCTATGATCAAGATGTACCCCAAAAGGGAAAATGAAAACGTCTAACTAGATGTGACAAGATCTATTTTCCACTGGAGGCACAGCTGGTTCCTAAGGGATTACATGTAGTTTGCCCAGGGCAAAGGCCTCAAAATAGGTGGCCAGCAAGTGACAAGTTGGCCATGGCAACGTAAATGTGCCCAGCTGTCAAATGGGGCATAGCCAGTACAAGGAAACAAGCCAATTGAGTGTCCTCTTTGAGGACTAGACCAGTTAGGGTTAATTTTAGCTGGGGCATATAAGGCCCTACTCATCGTCTTTCCCCACATCTGGTCCTGGCCTCCCTTCCCAGCCTCACTGCCACTATTAGACCCCATCCCTAGCCCCTCCTGCTCATCATCCACTTTACTAAACACCCTGTATTTTCCTGCCTCTGTGCCTTGCCATGTGCAGTCCCATCATCCAGAGTCCTCTTCTCCACATCTGCTGTCATCATAGTCCAATCGGCCAACTAAGGTAAAATCCTTCCTGCAAGCAACCTGACCCCTGGGACATATCCACCATGTCTACTCATATGCCAACAGAAAGAATGCTCTCCCCTTCCGTTTTATGCCTAGGACACTTAGTACCTTTGTTAGGAAATTGACACAACTTTCTTGGCATAGCCAAATGGTTAAGAATAAGGCCTTGGTGTCAGGAGGCCACACTTAAAAATAATTAGCACCTGTGTGATGTTAGGTAAATCTAACCTATTAAGCCCTCAATTTCACAGTTTATATAATGGAAATATAATAGTATCCACTTACTAGAGTTATCTTTAGGATCATATAATACCTCTAATGCATAGTGCTTGGCACTTAGTAAGTACTCAATAAATTGTAGCTGCTTTATAATGTGGCTCTACAATCCCCACCTTAACTTGTTCCTAGCAGTGAAGGACAGTTGTTAATCTTTACATTGGTTTGGTGACTGATGATCATAGTAGGCATTCAATACAGATCAATAAGATCTTCTTGATTTATTGCCTTGAAGATATTGGGATGTTCCAAAGTTCAGATTACTGATCTAGATGTAGCATAACCCTAGAGCATAAGATCCACACAGTTCTTCCATTTCCCAAACAGCTCCTGACCTGGGGGAACCCATTCACAGTTAAACTGGTATGATGAAAAGTTTGCAAGGATTTTTCTTTCAGGCCATACTAGACTAGTGGAATATTTGGGCTATGCTATGGTCTGAATGTTTTCATGCCCCCAAAATTTATACATTGAAATCCTAAATACAAAGTTGATGGTATTTGAGGGTTGAGATTCTGGCTCAATGGTAGAGTGCTTACCTAGCACATATGAGGGACTGGGTTTGATCCTCAGCACCACATAAAAATAAGTAATTAATTAAAATAAAGGCATTGTGTCCATCTACAATGAAAAATATATTTTAAAAAAAAGATGATGGTTGGGTTGGGGATGTGGCTCAAGCGGTAGCGTGCTCGCCTGGCATGTGTGTGGCCTGGGTTCGATCCTCAGCACCACATACAAAGATGTTGTGTCTGCCGAAAACTAAAAAATAAATATTAAAAAATTCTCTCTCTCTCTCTCTCTCTCTCAAAAAAAAAAAAAAAAAAAAAAAAAAGACGATGGTGGGGCTGGGGTTGTGGCTCAGTGGTAGAGCACTTGCCTAGCATGTGTGAGGCACTGGGTTTGATCCTCAGCACCACATATAAATAAATAAATAAAGGTATTGTGTCCAACTACAATTAAAAACTAAATATTAAAAAAAAAAGATGATAGTATTCAGAAATACGGTCTTTGGGAGGGCCTGTACTCATGAGTGGAATTATTGCCCTTAGAAAAGTGCCCAAAAGAGATACCTCATGTTTTCTGTGATGTGATGTTACAATGAGAAGATGCAGAAGATGGCAGTCTAGGAATCAAGGAGCAACCTTTGGCCAGATATCGAATCTGTTGACATTTTGATCTTAGACTCCCAGCCTTTGAGTAATAGCTTTGAGAAATAAATTTCCATTATATATAAGCCATCCAGTCAGTAGTATTTTGTTATAGCAGACTAGATAGAATAAGACAGGGTATGAGATCATCACAAGCCCATTGTTATGGCCTGGATATGAGATAGCCCCCCACCCCAAATCTCCTGTGTTAATGCAGGAGATAAAAAGATCAGATTATGAGAACTGTAATCTAATCAGTGGATTAATCCATTTGATGGATTAATAATTTGAAAGCTATGTGCAGGCAGGTAGGGTGGGAGTGAAGGAAGTAGGTCCTTGGGGGTGTGCTCTTAGGGATTATATCTTTGTTCCTCCTTCTCTCTTTCAGCTTCTCAGTGATCATGAGGTGACATCTTTCCTCTGCCACAACCTTCCAGCATGGTATTCTGCTTCGTGTTAGGCCCAAGTGATGGAGTCAGCCCACTATGAACTAAACTTCTGAAATCATGAGTGTAAAGAAACTTTTCCTTCTCTAAGTTGGTTTTGTCAGGTATTTTGGTCACAGCAATGTAAGGCTGACTTGCACTCACATCATTCCCTGGAGTGGTCCTGTGAAGTGCCCATGAGCAGGGGTATTTTTTAAATATTTTTTTGAGTTATAGATGAACATAATACCTTTGGGTTTTTAAAATTTATTTATATGTGGTGCTGAGGATCAAACCCAGTGCTTCACACATGCGATGCAAGTGCTCTACCACTGAGCTGCAACCCCAGTCCCCATGAACTGGGTTTGAAGGAGAAATCCAGATACCTAGAAAAGATGGGAAAGTAAAGAGCCACTGAGGCTGGATGCGGTGGCACATGCCTATAAGCCCAGCAGCTTGGGAGGCTGAAACAAGAGAATTGTAAATTCAAGACCAGCCTCAGAAACTTAGCAAGGCCATAAGCAACTTAGTGAGACTATGTCTCAAAATTTAAAATATAAAAATAAAAAGTTTTGGGGATGTAGCTTAGTGGTAATGTACCCCTGGGTTAAATCTCCAGTACCAAAAAAAAAAAAAAAAGCCACTGAGGTCTGCTGGGAACAGCCCAAGGAACCACTATGGAAGGGGCGCAAAAGGAGGAATGGCCCTACATTTCTGCCAAGAACCGGAGGTGATCATGGTGAGGAGGGGGCGGGGCTGGGGCTGGTGTTGATGTTTCTTTAAACATCAACTGAGTCTCTGGGTTGTCCTGTACCTGTAGAAGGGGAAAGAAATAGATGAGGGTGTAGCCCCCACCACATGTCATGGCTAGTCACATTTATTTTTGTTAGACCTGAACTCTTCCTGGCATAAACTCTATGTACTGTTCTTAGCTGATTCCTTCTTACTTCCTCACCCTTGTTTAATCTCTACCTTGACTTTCCTGTTTGTTTTGCTCCTGTTGAAGCTGCTAAATCTCTGGGCTCCACCACAAATCCTTTCTGGAATGAGGCAAGGTATAAATAAAATCTTTTTTAAAAACACACAGTCTCAAGTGATCCTTAAAACAATCCTGTGGCTTGGGTATGATGATCCTCTGAGAGGATATGATTTGGGCAAAATTAAAGAATTTAGAACAGTATCTTTTAGCTCCAAGTCCAATGTTCTTTTCCATCAACAGATGATCAACTGGTTGAGCCAGACACGAAATGAGGGGCTGGGGGGCTGGGGATGTGGCTCAAGCGGTAGCGTGGGTTCGATCCTCAACGCCACATACAAACAAAGATGTTGTGTCCGCCGAAAACTAAAAAATAAATATTAAAAAAATTCTCTCTCTCTCTCTCCCTCTCTCACTCTCTCTTAAAAAAAAAAAGAGAAAAGAAATGAGGGGCTGGGGACTGAGAATTGGCTTGGTGCCAAGCACATAATCTCTGTCTTGTAAGCAAAGTATTGCCATTGACACTGATCTACAGTGAGGAATACAAGGCTCATGACAGGTAGATAATTTGCAGTTGTGTAGCAAAGTAAATAAACAGATCCTGGATTCTGGCCCAGCCAGTGTCTGTTTGGTTCCCTCCAACAAAGGTAGAGAGCTTTAACAGTACAATATTAATAAAACATGTCTCAGAATAATACATCTAGTATGATTCCATTAATGTAAAAATCAAAATCCAATAAAACTATGTTTATCCATGTATATATCTATAAAATGTTAACAGTGGCCCTGCTCATGAGGGGACAAGCCTGGGGAACTTTATCTTTTATATTACTAATAAGTATAATATATTTAGTCTATAAAAAATTTTGTGGTTTGAAGTTTTATAGCATGACTCTTTTCATGTGTAACTGGTGAAGCTAAAAATATAGAACTTAAAAGGCAGGAAGAGGCTGGAGACCAAACAGGGGAGATAGAATCTAACAGATCTGGACACAAGTCCCTGGTCTGCCATACACTACTTATATGGCCTTGAACAATGCACTTTACCTCTCTGAGCCTCAGTTTCTCATTTGTGAAATGGTGATTCATTCATTTTGTTTATTTTTTTCATTCATCAATGTTTCACTTTTATTATTATAATTATTAACATATTAATTGTACAAATTAATGAGTTTCACTGTGGCATCTTTATAGATGCATATATTGTGCTTTGATAATGTGTATCCTCCCTTCTCCTGCATTCTCCTGCATCCCCTTACTTTCCCTGACCCCCTTTCCAATCCTTAATATCCTTCTTTTGCCCTCAGGTCAATTTTGTAAGCTTTCAAATATGAGGGAAAATGTGATACTTGTCTTTCTGTCTGGCTTATTAACATGATGTCTTGCAGTTCATCCATTTTCCTGCAAAAGACAGAATTTCATTCTTCTTTATGGCTGAATAATACTCCTGTGTATATGTATGACATTCTCATTATTCATTCTTCTGTTGACAGGCACCTAGGCTAATTCCTTATCTTAGCTATTGTGAAGAGTGCTGAGATAAGCATCAGTATACAAGTGCTCTTTTGTGTGCTGACTTCATTTATTTTCATATATATCCAGGAGTGGTATAGCTGGATTGCATGGTAATTCAATTTTTAGTTTTTGAGAAACCTCCATACAGTTTTTCATAGTAGCTGTGCTAATTTACATTACCACCAATAGTGCATAATAGTTCCTTTTTATCCACCTTACCAGCATTTGTTAATATTTGGGTTTCTTTTTATACCAATCATTCCAGCTGGATGAGATGAAATTTCACTGTAGTCTTGATTCGAATTTCCCTGATGGTTCAATATCCTTGAAATTCGAATTTCAAGGATATTGAGAATTTTTTCATGTATTTATTGACCATTTGGACTTCTTCTGAGAACTTTTAACTCTGATCATTTGTCCATGTATTGATTGGATTATTTGCAGGAAGTTTAGTGATTTTGAGGTTTTTAAATTAATCTGGATGTTAATCTTCTGTCAAATGAATAGCTGGTAAAGATTTTCTCCCATTCTGTAGGTTATGTGTTAATGGTTTCCTTTGCTGTGCAGAAGCTTTTTAACTTGATATAACCTCATTTGTCAATTCTTGATTTTGTTTCCTGAGCTACTGGAGTCCTATCCAGGAAATTGTTGCTTGTGCGAATATCTTGAAGTATTTCCCCTGTGTTTTCTTCTAGTGGTTTCAGAGTTTCAGGTCTTATCTTAAGGTTTTGACCCATTTTGAGTTGAATTTTGTACAGGGAGAGAGAGAGGGACCTAGATTGTATCTTCTACATGTGAATATCCAGTTTTCCCAGAACCATTTGTTGAAGAAGCTGTCCTTTCTCCAATGTATATTTTTGGTACTCTGGTAGAGGATCAATAGGCTAAAGACATGTGGATTTGTTTCTGGGTCCTCTATTCTGTTCCATTGATCTATGGGTCTGACTTTATGCCAATTCCATGCTGTTTTTGTTACTATGGCTCTGTAGTATGTTGTAAAATCAGGTATTGTGATGCCTCCAGCATAGCTCCTTTTGCTCAGGATCACTTTGGTTATTTGGGGTCTTTTGTGTTTTCATATGAATTTTAAGATTGCTTTTTCTAGTTCTGTGAAGAATATCATTGGTATTTTGACAGAGATTGCATTGAATCTGTGATTGCTTTTGGTAGTGTGGCCATTTAAACAATGTGTATTCTCCCAATCCATGAACATGGGAGATATTTCCATCTTCTAGTGTCTTCTTCAATTGCTTTCTTCAGTGTTTTGTCATAGTCATTAGAGTAGTCTTTCTCCTTCTTATTTAGGTTTATTCCTAGGCACCTTATTTGTCTGTTTGACATTGTGAATGAGGTTGCTTTCCTGATTTCTTTCTCAGTGAGTTCAGTACTGGTGTATAGAAAAGCTGCTGGTTTTTTATACTGAGTTTGTATCCTGCTACTTTACTGAATTTGTTAATCAGTTCTAATAGTCTTTTGGTGGTGCATTCAGGTTTTCTATGTATAGAATCAAATCATCTACAAACAGGGATAATTTGACTTCCTTCTTTCCTATTTATATGCCTTTTATTTCCTTCTCTAGCCTGATTACTCTGGCTATAATTTCTAGGACTATATTGAACAGGAGTGATGAGAGTGTACTCCCTTGACTTATTCCTGATATTAGAGGAAATGCTTTCAGTTTTTCAGCATTCAGTATGATGTTGACTGTGAGTTTGTCATAGATAGTCTTTATTATGTAATACTATGATTCTTGTATGCTTATATTATTCAGTACCTTTATTATGAAGGGATGTTGAATTTTCTCAATGGATTTTTTCTGCATCTATTGAGATGATCCTGTGATCCTTATCCTTGACTCTATTTATGTGAGGGGTTTAGATAATCATATATCTGGACCTCTCCAGAGTGTATGTCCTTAACTAAGACTATGAAGAAAAGACTTAGAAAATGACATTTTAGATGTAGTTGGGATCAATCAGAATAATTAACAATGTTTCTGACCCGTATGAATAACTTAATTACATACCCATTTACAGAACATACTAGGACAACCTAATCTCTGTCTATCCCATAAGAAATAGGTTGTTGAATTTTTGGATCAAATACCAGTGAAATCAGATTATGAATGACCCAGGCAAAGTCTTCAAAGTCCTATACTTGTTTCGCCTTCAACTCCCACCCCTTGATATTAAGATCATATACAGATTTGGGAGGTTGCCCTCGTATCAAAACACACAGTATAAGGAGGTAGTTGAGTTCATTTTTGTCTGGAGAAATTAACTGTGTGTATAACCATGGTATTTTATAAACAAAAAGCCTGTCCAGACACCCACCCCATCCATGTGTGATTATCAAATTAGACTTAAGTGACCTGTCCTATTTATATCAACCAGTGTTGCTCTTCCTTTGCATGAACTCCTAATCTCATGACTACCTGGAGGCCCCAATCACTACTTAGAGCAGGGAGTCCCAAATAACAGACTCTCCTGGCAGGAGTTTAAGAATCCATAAATGAAGAATAAACAAATAAATAAATAAATATGATTATTCTCACATGCATTCAGGTTTGGAAACTACTGGTCCAAATGTCATTCAGGAAAACTGGAGGTACATCCTGTGGTACAAGGAAAACTCTTCCAGAAGGGACCACTTGTGAAGGAAACATCAAGGCCTAAGTCCATCTTGGTTCTGTACGAACTTCTCCACCTACCCATTTATCCAGCCAATAATTTAGGTAAAATCCTTGACTTACAGAGTAGGCTAGGATAAACTTAACTTCTCCTGAAGGGGAGTAAGGAGAGTAACAGATCTCATGGAGGGGTCTGACATCATCAGATTGGTTAAATCACTCTTATTCCTTCTATTGCCCGAAACTTGAGCTTCTTCAATCTTCTCAAGGCCTTCAATATGATAAAACTTGTTGCTACCTTTGCTTCACTAAGTGTATATATATACACATCCATTCATTTGGAAAAAATGTATTGAGCTTTTACTACTATGTTAGGCCTGTGGCTAGGTCTTGTAGACCTTTTCTATTGCCTGCTACCTGTTCTCTGTGGCTATATCCCTATGAAGCCTGAGAAACAACTCAACATCCACAACAGAATTTTGAATCTGAAAGTCATCTCTTATACCTGATGCAAAAAAATTTAAGGGTACTTTAGGGAGAATTTCTAGAAAGCAGCCTTGTGCCTCACATGTGCTAGGATGATTTTTCAGGCAGTGGGGTGAGCGTGGCAGGGACTGCTAATTATAATATACCATTTCTTCCTTTTTTCTTCTGTAACAGAAAATGGAGCTGACCTCATGAACACCCCAACTAAAGACTATTCTTCCAATCCCTGTTGCAGAATAAGGTTTGGGTCATAATACTAAGTCATAGAGTATCATTTTTAATAATACCAATACAGTAATATCCTAGGGATGGCAGAATTCATAACAGAAGGAGCCTGGGTTCCTGGTTTACTCACTGAGCAGTGTTGCTATCTGAACTACATACCTGCAGAAGGTTACATGAGAGAGAAATCAAATTCCATCTTGTTTATCCACTCTATTTTGGGTTTCTGTTACAACAGCAGCATCTGTGTCCTGCATGATATGCACTGCAATAACAATTCTATTAATTACCTGATCAGGATACACTCAGTAGACTGGTGTGAGCATAACCATATGACAGTGGATTGAGGAACATGAAAGAAGTGAGGAAGTTGAGAATAGTCGGTGTATATTTCAAGAAGGGCATCTGTAAAAGCAGGGATAGAACATTGGCTATACTGGATATTGGGCCAAGAGAAGGATTTGGTTTATTGGTGTAGTGGTAAGAAATTTGATCATGCTTCCAAGATTACTGGAAGTTTCCAGTAAATAACATGAGAGTGAAGTACTGAAGGAGTCAGGGGAATTGCTAGAAAAAACATCCTTATAGTCAGGAACGATGAGATTCAAACCTCAGTTTAAAAAGGAAAGCTGGTTCTTCTGAGGAGGGACATGATCAGAAAAAGATGGAAACAAGTGAAGGGCGAGGGAGCCAACAGCCTGAGGGATTTTCTCTGTGAGGGAAGAGGCAAGGTCATCTACAGAGAGTAGAGAACATGGTGATTGATTCCAGGGCTTATGTTTGAATGGTGGGGTTTTGAGTAATTAGATGAAATAAGAGGTCCACTAAAGCTGGAATTATGGGCCCAGATGACTTTGCAATAGATGAGTCTAAAAAGTTGTGATTTGGGCTGGGGCTGGGGCTCAGTGGTAGAGTGCTCACCTAGCACATGTGAGGTGCTGGGTTCAATCCTCAGTACCACATAAAAATAAATAAATAAAATAAAGGTATTATGTCCAAGTACAACTAAAAAATATTTTTAAAAAGGGAAAACTAAAAAAAATTGTATGATTTTTTCTCAGGAAAAGGTTAATTATGGAAATGATGAAAAAGTTGAAAAGGTATAGAAGGCGTAAAACTCAAGAGATACCATTTCTTTAGTACCAAAGGTTCATAAGAAGGATAAACGGTGAGCCGGAGCATAGTCTAATGGTAGAGCACATGCTTAGCACACACTAGACTCTGACTTCAATCCCCAGCATTGAAAATTTTCAAAAAGGAGAAAGGGTTAGAAAGTGTTCTCTCCAAAGATGAGGCAAGCATTTATTCTCTCATGCCAGATAGAGTGCTGGATTCTAAATACCACTTACAGAACCCTCACCAAAACCAACGGGGCTAGATATCACTCCCTCCCTCCATTCTTTACGTAGGAGATGAAGTCAGGTCAGGTCATATCCATGGTGAGCTGAAAAGCTTGGAATCCAGCACCATTTTTTTTTCTGACTTTCAAGTTCATGCTGAAGCCACCCCCACAATCCTGCCCTGAGCAGACCTTTCCTGGATGCCAGAAAATGATGATCTACTTGAGAGGTTATTTTGCAGCAGGGAGAGTTACTATCTTTTATCTGCAATTTCTCATTAGTCTGGGTTTTGAAAGCCCACTTGAATGATCTCTACTTGTTTGTGGGCTTTTTTCATTCGAATGCACTCTGATCTAAAGTTGCAATTGATAACTTGTTGCCAGGATATCTCTGTAATAGCCAGAATGAAAAGTAAACAATAGCAAAATACCACATCCATCTGGTTCCTTGTGATGCCTACATTTTTTAAAAAATTAAAGCCATTATTTCTGAGTCGTTTTGGTGGGGATGAGACTAAAGAAGGGGGAGAGCTATTAACAACTATTATTCATTTGAAATCTCTATATCATATTCAATTGTTGCTCCAGTCTTTTTAACATCCAGTCTTCATCCACTTTGGTTAAATTGCTAGTGATTAGATGACCAGATAAATAATCTTAAATAAAGGTGAGTATAGTAGTTGAAAACTGACAAGGACCCTACTAATTTTCAAATCCTAAAACAATTTGTTGGAAGCAATTCATTTTCTCTGACTCCACAGTCTCTACCTTTCTGATCTTTTACATAGTGCTACAATGAACTTATGGGGTAGTTAGAGTGATTATCCCATTTTATAGATGAGGAAACTGAAGAAGCCTAGATAGATAAAGTGACCAATGTAAGGGCATACAAATAATGAATTGTAGAGCTATGATTTGAAGTTAAGTCTTCAGTTTTCATATCTGTGATCTTTATCCCCTAACTTTAAGAATGGGTAGGATTGCAGCATGAATTTCAATATGAACATAGTAGGCAGGAACACTGAAAGGATACAGTAGCCCTGAACATCACTATTGATGAGCTTGACCTTTGACCTTTGCAGAACACTCCATACACATTCTTTTAAAAATATTTTTAGTTGTAGACAAGCACAATACCTTTATTTTATTTACTTATTTTTTATGCGGTGCTGAGGATTGAACCTAGGGCCTTGCACGTGCTAGGTGAGCACTCTACCACTGAGCCACAACTCTAGCCCCCCCACCTTTTTTATTTTTTATTTTTTCATACCTTAATTTTATTTATTTTTTTATGTGCTGCTGAGGATCAAACCCAGGGCCTTGCACATGCTAGGTGAGTGCTCCACTGCTGAAGCACAACTCCAGCCCCCCCCCACCTTCTTCTTTAATACATCTGATATATGAACCAGGAGAGGTCACATTTTGGACCATAAATCAAGTATTCACATCATACAAGGTCTATTCTCTGACAAGGGAATCAAGTTAGAAATTTGTAACACAGAGACCTCCTGAAAATTCCCAAATATTGAGACTCTAAATAATATACTTCTAAATAAACGTAGATAAAAAAGAACTCAAAAGTGAAATTAGAAATTAGGAAGTCATTTGAGCTGGGGGTATAACTCAATGGTAGAGCACTTGCCTAGCATGCATGCAGCCCTGGGGTTAATCCTGAGCACCAACACAAAAAAAAAAAAAAGAAAGAAAGAAAAAAATAGGAAGGAAGGAATGAACGAACTGAACTGAATGAAATGAAATCAAAATTTATGGAAAGCGGCTAAACCTCTATTGAAGGGGAATTATAGCATCAGACACTGATATTACAAAGGAAAAAGGATCTTAAGTCAATGGACTGTGTTTCTACCTTTAGAATCTAGAAAAAAAAAGAGCAAATAAGGTCAAACTGAGCGGAAGAAATGAAATTTTAAAGATCGTTGGAAAAAATTAAATAGAAAACAGAAAAAAATAGAGAAAATAAAAACACCAAAATCCCTTTATTTAAAAAGCTCGAGAAAATTGATAAACACCTTATACTGATGAAGAAAAAATGAGAATATACAAATTATCCATATCAGAAATAAACAAAAATCATGAAATATCCTACAGATATTAAAATGTTAAAAAGCTGTTATGAACAAATTTTTGCAAATAATTCAAGAACTTAAACAAATGGACAAATTTCTTCAAAAACACAAACTATCAAATTCTTACAGGAGGGCAATAACTTGAATAGCTTTATCTCTATTAAAGAAATTGAGTTTGTTGAGTAAATCCTTCCTACAAAGATAACTCCAGGCCTAGATATTGTCGGAGGTTAAAGTCACCAAACATTCAAGAAACCGATGATACCAATTCTATACAGTCTTCTAGAAAAGTGAAGAGGAGAGAATACCTTCCAACTCAATCGATGAGGCCAACTGAAAAAGATATCAATAAAATTGGTAAACCTACACCAAGACTGACAGAAATAAAGGGAGAAGACACAAATATCAGGAATGAAATAGAGAATGTCACTACAGATCCTGCAGCCATTAAAATAATAAGGGAATACTATGAGTGACTTTATATTCATAAATTGAACAACTGAGAAGAAATGAACCAATTCCTTCCAAATCACAAACTCCCAACACTCAAGGAAGTTAACAAATGTTTCTTTCTTTTTTCTTTTTTCCTTTTTTCTTTTTACTTCCACTTCTCACCGCTCTCACCTCTCACCTCTCAAATAGGAAATTTTTTAAAAACTTCATTTTATTTATTTAATTTTTATGTGGTGCTAGGGATTGAACTCAGTGCCTCACATGTGCTAGGCAAGCACTCTACCACTGAGGCATAACCCCAGCCCAACATATGTTATCTTAAAGAGCCAGAGAATAGTGGTGCATGCCTGTAATCCCAGCAGCTTGGGAAGCTGAGGCAGGAGAATCACAAGTTCAAAGCCAGACTCAGCAACTTAGTGATATCCTAAGCAATTTAGCAAGACTCTGTCTCTAAATAAAATATTTAAAAGGGTTGGTTATGTGCCTCAGTGGTAAAACGCCCCTGGGTTCAATCCCCAGTACCACATAGACATACACACACACACACAAAAAATAGGCCAGAGAAAAAATAATTTAGGATTTGTAGCCATACAGTTTCTCAACTTTGCTGTTTTAGCATAAAAGCAGTCATTAACAGTACTTGAATGAGGATATATGTGTTCCAATAAATCTTTATTTATGAACAATGGGGTATAAATTTCATGTTTCGTGAAATATTTTTCTTTTAATTTTTTGAACCATTTAAAAATGTATATTAGCTTAAGGGTCATATAAAAACAAGCACATAATTTAAGGCAAGTATAATGATTCACATAGTCACAGAGTTTTAATATTTTTTTTAGTTGTAGGTGAACACAATACCTTAACATTATTCATTTATATGTGGTGCTGAGGATTGAATCCAGGGACCCACACATGCTAGGTGAGTGCTCCACTGCTGAGCCACAACCCCAGCCCTAGTCACAGAGTGTTAAAAATAGCCACATTACTTTGGAGGAATTTTAGGTAAGACTTCCAAAATCCTAGGTTAGGGTAATAGGGAATGAACCACTGGTGGGGTGGCCATGGGCAACAACTTGGATGAAAACAGCCTATCTCTGCCATGTGTTCAATAGAATTAAACATGGGGCGAAGAGGAGGAGTAGCAAGTCGGTTTGGGAACACACCTTATGTGGGGGTTAAAGAAACCCACTTTCTGCAATCATGGCATCTTGGCCTTTCCAATATCACCCCCCAACACACACACAGACGTGTTGGGGTTGTGGTTTATGATGTCTGAGTTACCCCTGGGCTTCCATTGGCTGGAGCAGTGCCTAAATGACCAAACAACCCCTAAGGGTGTGATTCCTCATTGCCTCCCCTGATCCCCAGAAGGAATGTATAGGGAGGACAGGAAGCCAGACACCTGGGAGGCTTCTGCAGGGCTGAGATTACCAGCAAAGCATTAGTGGTAACCACCAGTGCAAAACAACCACACTCATGAAAGGAAGAAGGGGCTGACTGTCGGTGCAAGTGCAAAAACATTAGCCAGGTGGGAGGACCCTACCCATGTTCCTCATAGGTCCCCCAAGACCCCTTCCCTTTTATCGCCTAGCATAAATGCCCTCCTCAGCCTGCACCCCTTATGAAGCCCATCTTCTTATTCAGTCTCTATTCTTTTCCCCAAAACCAATGCCCTTCTGTGTTCACTCCATTGCCCTTTCAGGTATATAAGGCAGCATAAGGGTATACATACCCTTCACACATGTGCAGGCAAAAAAAAAAAATCTCTGAAACATCACCAATTCAAGAAAGTGTTAAAAGAAAAACAGGCCAATTTTTAAAGAAGTTTTTAAAAACTGTTTTTTAGTTGTAGATGAACATAATAGTGAATCTTACTAGAAATCAGTGTTTTCATTACTCCCATTGCCAAGTGGGAAAAATACAAAATATAAGTATGTACTTACCCAATGACCAGAATTTTTTAAATGTTTTTTAGTTGTAGTTGGACATAATAACTTTGTTTATTTTTATGTAGTGCTGAGGATTGAACCTAGTGCCTCACATATGCTAGGCAAGTACTCTTATCACTGAGCCACAACCCCAGCCTTTAACTTGTTTTTTGTTTCTTGGTTTTGGTACCAGGAATTGAACCTAGGGGCAATCAACCACTGAGTCACATCCCCACACATACCCAGCCATTGTTTATATTTTATTTAGAGACAGGTTCTCGCTGAGTTGCTAAAGGACCTCACCAAGATGCTGAGGCTGGCTTTGAACTTGTGATCCTCCTGCCTCAGCCTCCTGAGCCGCTGGGATTACAGGCCTATGCCGCTGCACAAAGCTCAGAATTAACTGTTTAAAGTCTCAAAAATGGCAATCAGTTTGAATTTATACACACACATATATAACCCGTGTGTGTGTGTGTGTGTGTGCGCGCGTGTGCGCGCGCGTGTGTATTCCATGTTCCACCATGTTTCAAATATATATGAGATTGGGCCAAGCTACTCCACAGAACAGCATCTGGGAAGTATATGTTGGACAGAATCAGAATTTGATAACCACGCTGAACTGAGGAGCTAAATTAGGCAATATTTACATATTGCCAGCTCAAAGACATCCAGGCTGGTCAAGTTTGCTCTACATTACAGGGAATTGAGGCCTTCTCTGTTCCATGTTAATCAAACCCCTTCCAGGAGGACTAGCATGTCACTTATGGATGGTAGACTGAGCTGATAGATGAAGACACATTGCAACATTTTCTCAGGAGAGACACAAGAGTGCTTGTTGAGCCATGGAACCATGAGAATGAGAACAATATTGAAGGAAGAGGGAATGATCAGCCTGGAGATGAGCAACCTTAGAGTGCAGGGCTGCCCTAGGATACATGGAAAGTCAACTCTGTAAGTCCCAGCTAGTAGATAGTGCCATACAATTTTTTCAGCAAGCATGATCCTGTGCAATGTCCTCTGGGGGTGGCTTACCTCCTAGTCTGCTGTGCTCTTTCATAGTCTGCCCTCCCCAAATGAACTGCTATTGAAGTGCTGACAAGCTTGAAGAAAGTGATCAAAAGTAGATGGAAAGTCACTGTCGACATGAACATTCTGATGCGTGGCTGAGTTGAGGGACATCTGAGAGTTTAGACATCAGGAACTGCTCTGAGCAAACAAGTTACAATCCTCTGGGAAACTGTCTTTCAGCCTCATTCATCACTGAGAAATGTCCATCAAAGACTTGCTGCGGTTCTGAGTCTTGTCTTGCAAACCGGTACCCCCTTCACACATGGCAATGCTAATGTGTCCACCAGTGGAAAACATTCTTTAGATGGAAATAGCCATTTATGCAGGTGACATACAGTCTCCTAATTTCTGGGGACTACTTTCTACAATTTTCTATATCTATGGAACTTTTTTCTCTTCTCTCCTATCCTTTTTCATCCCTACTGAATATTTTTTTTCAAAGTGGGCATGTCTTTACAATCAAGACATAAAAGAGAATGCTTTGCAAGAATGGAGAAATCAGGGTTCTTCCAGACAAGGGTGATCTGTAGCATGTTTTCAGACTGTGGGAAAGTCGTGGAACAATAGTTGATCTATTGGGACTAAAGCTAGAGCTTGTCTTTTCAGTCTCTACTTTTTGTTTACTTCTTTACTCTGCTGGTTTAAATCTCTCTTAAAGGGACAAGTAGCATGGGGTGTAACAACATCTGGGACATGGTAGCAAATGGGCTGAAAAGGAAAGCCAGTGTTTCTTCATTCTGCAATAATACCACTTAATGAGCCAACCACTGTGGCTTTCAGACACTGTCAGACCTGCAGGGAGCCTTACCAAACATCCCTTCCTACCCCCTTATATTACAGTAGGGGCCCAGAGAGGAGCTGGCTAAGCTGTTCACTAGGACTAATGAAGCACAGGCCTCAGGTTGCCCAGTGGCCCGTTTAGTACTCTTTCCTCTATACCACCAATCTCCCCAATAAAAGGAAACCACAAACTTGCAACAAAGCAAGCCAATGGCTATATCAAGTCTTGTGGGTTAAATGGTAACAGCCACTGTTCATTCAGTACTTTTTGCCTGTGATCTCATTTATTGAGTCATAGCATGTAATAAGGGGTTTCAAGTTCATTTTAAAATTTTGACTCATGATAGCATTTAAGCTTTACCTCCCTATTTTCATTATTCACCACATCTGGGCAAGCTGATAAGAATGTTCCAGTGCTTTCTTTTTTAGTGCTGGGAGGACTAGAACCACAAAAGTGTGCTCTCTCTCTCTCTCTCTCTCTCTCTCTCTCTCTCTCTCTCTTTTCTAATTTTTTAGTAATAGATGGATGCAATACTTTTATTTTATTTATTTTTATGTGGTGCTGAGGATTGAATCCAGGGCCTCACACGTACTAGGCAAATGCTCCACCACTGAGCCACAACCCCAGCCTCCCTCCCACAAGCTCTTGACTCCAAGTGGTAACATGCAGCCTGGTCCCAGCCCCCTATCAATCAAAAGAACCCCTGCCCCCAGTGTCCTTTTCTTATTTGCACAAGCCAGTTTGGAGCCAGCTTGGGAAGCCTGTCCTGCTCTCTGTAATATTTAGTTAGAAGACTTTTTCATACCATTTTGATGTGTGTTTTGCCATCATCGGTCTTGACATTGAAATCAAATCTCAGCAACTCAACTGTGAGGTATGTGCTGTTATAATCAGCACTTTACAGGTAAGGAAACTGAGGAAGAAAGAGGTCAAAGTAATGCACAGGGGCTTCTAAAAGGGTTATTAAATTACAGAAGCCAGGGCTGGGGTTGTGGCTCAGAGGTAGAGCACTCGCCTACCATGCATGAGGCACTGGTTTCAATCCTCAGCACCACATAAAAATAAAATAAAGATATTGTGTCTACCTACAACTAAAAAATAAATATTAAAAAAAAGTTACAGAAGCCATCCAGGCACAGTGGCATATGCCTGTAATCTCAGCAGCTCAGGCGGCTGAGGCAGGAGAATCACGAGTTCAGAGCCAGCTTCAGCAACTTAGCGGGGCCCTAAGCAATTCAGTGAGTCATTGTCTCTAAATAAAACACAAAATAGGGCTGGGAATGTGGCTCAGTAGTTAAGTACTCCTGGGTTCAATCCCCGGTACCAAAAAAAAAAAAAAAAAAAAAAAAAAAGAGAGAGAGAGAGATACAGAAGCCATTTAGGAAAAGTATACTGGTAAGTTTCAATTTAGACCAAACAATATTATATGGCTAGTGTCTGCTATGGAAATGATGGAAATGTAAGCAAAGAATCTAACTCTTTGAATTCAAGTTAAAATTCTTATCCAAGGTCATGCAGCTTCGTAAGTGATAAAACTGAGATTGACATGCAGGCACTGAGTCTCTGGATCTACATGCCATATATTTCAAATGGGGACCTATCTGATGGCAAAGTCTGGGCTCTTCCCACTATAAAAGGAAAGTAAAGAGGCTGCATGAGGCTGTAGAAAGGTTTGTAGAAAGGCTGCCTGAGGCTGTAGAAATTTATTCTGTAAGTTGTTACAGAATAACAATAATAACACTATATGCAAGGTATTGTGCTTTTTGTTTCATCTTTATCATAATTATGTAAAGTCAATATCATTATTATTCCCATTTAGTAGATAAAGGAATCAGAAACTCAGAAAGGTTAGGAGATAGGTCCAAAATCACATAGGTAGTAATGAGAAGATCTGGCTTGAGAAGCTGTGTAGGTTGATGTGTCAGAGGTTATGGTCTAATGCTCCTATGAATGGTGGGTGTTTTGCAATCTCCCAAGTTTGGAATAATAAAGGTCATATTTTTCCTGTGTGATAGCCCTTTACATACATCATCCTATTTAAACTTGAGGTGACACTTTAAAGTCAGTACCACTGTTGTCCTCACTTTATGGAAGAGGAACTTGAGTCTCAGAGAAGTTAACAAAACATCATTAAAAAGTACAAGGAGAACTGGTGTGGTAGTGGACACCTGTAATCCCAGCAGTTTGGGAGGCTGAGGCAGGAGGATTGCCAGTTCAAAGCCAGCCTCAGCAACTTAGTGAGGCCCTAAGCAATTCAGCAAGACCCTATCTCAAAATATAAAAAGGGTGGGGATGTGGTTCAATGGTGAATCACTCCTGGATTCAATCCCTGATACAATAAATAAATAAATAAGAAAAAGGAAGAAAGGAAGGAAAGAAAAGAAAAGATGAGTAATGTATGGACTTTGGAGGAGCTGGAGTTGAGGTCTATGGGATTACAGTGCCCAACTCACTTGCCCCCTTTCAAGCCTAAAGGATTCCAATCCTCTCCTCTGCTGGCTGCAAGTACATAGTATGTGGCAAGGACCTGGCCATATCATTAGCTGCCCTGCCACAGCCCTCCCCACCATCAGCACCTCTCAAGCTGTTGCCGCTTAGTCCTTCTCAGCACCTCCTGTCAGATTCCTCGTTCTTGCTGATTTCGGAGACTGGACTATCACTGGAATTGCCATTGCTGCTGTAGCTACTCAGGCAGCACATGCTGCCAGTCTGTTATCTCTCAGACAGCTCTTTTTGGTATGTTAAGGATTTATTCAGTAGGAAAGGAAGAAGTAGGAAAGGAGACTCTTCTACTGTTCCTTGTGAAGATCCTTGAGTTCTAAAGCTCTGGAAATTCCACATACCTACCCAGAAAAGAGAGAGATGGGCGAACCTAAGAAAATGGAGAGAAATGCAGCTAACAGAAGGGTCCAAAGAGTGGTTCTTGGGACCATAAACTCCTGCAAACAAGTTCAGCCCTCCAACAAAAATGAAAAGTAGATGTGATTTCTTCTGATTTCTTTACCCAAGAGTAGAATGTGATTCTCATCACCTCACCAAGTTTATATTCACATCAGCTGGAGACAGAATTAGAACTTACATGGACCCAGAGGAAGAGAAGCATTACTGTGGGCTTATTTTTGAACTCCTGTTTTTCCTACTTTGAGAGAATCCTAGATATCCAAGGGCAACAGGGAGACTAGAAGCACTAAACGTACTTTAGTCGTAATAAAAAGAGCCCTTGAGTTGGTGTGAGGAGCTGGTTTGTTATTTCTAGCTCTGCCACTGAATAGCAGTGTGGCCTTAATCATTTGCTCTCCTTTCTCTTCTCAGGTCCTTCAAGTTCTTCCTCATTTGAACTTCTTATGTACTGCTCTAGTACATTTGAGTTTATTTAAGAAAATGACAAATCTGCATCAAAGGTCTCATAGTATATATGTCAGGCACTATGTAAATATCTCAACTAGAGCTACTTCCAAAAAGCTCAGGGAGAACAAAGGTAGGGAGAATGGGGCCTGGCATATAAGAGGAGGTAGGGTGAAGCTGGGCCTTGAAGGATGAGAGATAGGAAACACCAATTAGGGAGAGCAGCATATGCTCTTCACTTCCTCTGAACTTGTGGAAGGGTCTAGAAAAACCTGGCTTATTTGAGAGGAACCTGGTGACCATGGGAAGTTTGATATTGCTGTAGGAAGGGTGTGTGTGGTGGTGGGAAATGAGGCTAGAGAGCTAAGGAGCCAGAACTGAATGGTGAAAGGCCTTGAATGGGTCAAGGAATTGGGATTTTGTCCTTTGGGTAGCACAGGTTGCCAGCACAGATGAGGTTTTTGTTATTGTTATTGTTGTTGTTGTTTGTGGAGTCACATAATCATATCGGTTTTGCAGAAACACTGCTTGGGTCTCAATATGGACGATGACCTGGAGTGGGGAAACTCTGGAGTCTTGGAGGCCAAATAAGATGCTAGTACATAAATTACATTCTAGACAAAAGACAAGGGCCCTCTGGTGGACGGACTCTAGGGTGGCCTCCAGTGATCTTTGCCTCCTGATACTCATGTTCCAGTATATTCCTCTCCCCTTGAATGTGAGCTAGACCAAGTGTCTCACTTCTAAGAACTAAACACAGTAAATGTGCTAAGATATCACTTCCAAGGTTACAGGAAGACTGACTTTGAAGCCAGCCACCATCTTTGAGCTGTCCTGTGGAGTGGCCCAGATAGCAAGTAACTAATATCTCTGGTCAAAAGTCAGCCTTGGACTAGGGTCTTACCCACTAGCCACTTGAGTGAACTTGGAAGTGGATCTTCTGAAGCAGGCCAACAGCTACATCAGTGACCTTGGAAGCGGATATTATCCCAGTAAACCTTGACTGCAGTCTTATAAGAGACCCTAAGCCAGCTAAGCCACACCCAGATCCTGATCCATAGGAACTGGAGGCAGTAAGTATCTATTTGATTTATATTGATAAAATTTGGGATAATTTCTTAGACAGCAATAGATAAATTATTTATCTATATAAGCAGTGAAAATCTTATATTTATAAATAAGCCCCAAATAAGGCAGTGGGAATATACAATTGATGGATTCTGATTGGAGTGAAAAGGGAAAAGAGACGTCTAGGCAGACATTGTGCTATTTAATTAAGATGCAAAATCAAGTAGGAAATGTTCCTTTAAGAAAGAGTATGGTGGGTTTGTTATCTGGTCAAATTAGAGGAACTGGGGGACACCCTAGTAAATATACTCAGGAGGCAGTTGTATACAAAGTCTGAGTCTCAAAAGAACCATATGAACTGAACATGTAGGAATATCAATGTAGAGCTGCCTCGGGAAAGTATTTCTTGGTATAAGGACCAAAGCTAAAACCCTGGAGATCTTCAACAATTGAAGAGACAATCCTTCTGTCATACAGGTGTTATTCTGTGTGTGTGTGTGTGTGTGTGTGTGTGTGTGTGCAAGCACATGTGTGTGTTATCCATATGTATTGCCTCCCAAACAGTTACTTCCCATTGTAAAATAGATTTCCTTAGCTTTGCAACCATATTTGGATTCCAATTTTATCTCACTAAAGACTAGACATTGGTGTCTTGCAGATGAACCTGAACCCTCTCCAAATTGGACAAGTTCCTGTTGAAAGAGTTCTGAGTAAATCTGCTGTTGATTTTCACTGCTCATAATTACTGGCAACATCTCTACAGTTCATATGTTGTTTACACACTCAGCTTTATTTATTCTTCACAAGGAAACTATATATAATGTGACATAGCAGGAGAGCTTGATAACAGAAGAAATATAGTACGTGGAGAGTCTAGGAGATGTCAAGTTGACCCAGAGATCTTTTTCAGGGGTTGTTGGTGGTAGGCGTATTTCTGTCTAACCTGCAGAATGTAAACAGAGCCTGCAGACAGACTGAAAGACAGCTCTGTCAGGTCTGCTGCAGGTGTTGACATCACTATCCTCCCTAGGGTGTGAGCACAGGAGCTTGTTACCATTCCAATTTTGCTGAGCTGTCTGGGGCTTTTGACATCATAGACAGCCTATTCCTATGCATAGAGACTGTAGAGAAATCTTTTAGAAGATGCCTGAGGTCTTTTCTGAATGTTTCACATTATGTAATTGCAAATAATGGTACTTCTTTTCTTTTTTGTTATTGGAGATTGAACCAAGGGTCCTTAACCACTAAGCAACATCCCCAGCCCTTTTTTATATTTTAGTTAGAGACTGCTGAGTTGCTTAGACTGCTGAGTTACTTAGAGACTGCTGAGTTGCTTAGGGCCTCACTAAGTTGCTGAGACTGGCTTTGAACTCACAATCATCCTGCCTCAGTTTCCCAAACTGCTGGGATTACAGGCATGCGCCATTGTGCCTGGCTACAAATAATGGTATTTCAATTGAACAATTGATAACACAACAAATCCAAGTATTTCCAACTGAGCATGATAGTTGATGTAATTGGATTTTCTTAACCTACAAAACCACATTGATTGCCATGCATGGTGATGCATGCCTGTAATCCCAGTGATTGGGAGGCTGAGGCAGGAGGATCACAAGTTCAAAGCCAGCCTCAGCAACTTAGCAAGGACCTATGCAACTTAGCGAGACCCTGTCTCAAAATAAAACATAAAAAGGGCTGGGGATGTGGCTCAGTGGCAAAGTCCCTCTGGGTTTAATCACCAGTACCAAACAAACAAACAAAATATTAACTTTGATGGAGCCATAATTTATTTGAACAAAAGCTATGTGTATACAAATGTACAAACTCAGTACTAAAGTCATATATAAAAATTTACTCTTTTTACTTTAAGAACTCAGACTGCTTTTTTGTGCTCTCTATCCCTATTAATGCCTTCATCCTCTCTAGTCACCCCTAGTCAGGAAGAAGTAGAGACGCTTACCTTTTGATCCTGCCACTTGGCATTCTCACTACTACTGCCTCCCAGTTAGGTCTTTCTGTGCTACCTGATCCGAAACCACACAACCTCTTGGCTAATCTCTCGTCTCTAGTCTCTTCCTTCTCTAATTTGTCCTTCACACTACAGCCAGCTTGATCTTTACAAAGCACTGATCAAAATCCTTTTGTGCTTCCCACTGAGTGCAGGATCAAGCCACAGACCCTTAGCTTGGTGTTCAAGGCAAGTGAGTAGGACTTTTTCCTCCTCCTCCATCTACATTTCTCATAACATCCCTCCACCTCTTTCCTCTGCAGCTTTGTTATTTGACCACATGAAGTTACTCGACACTGAGATTTTTAAAAATATTTTTATACTAGATGGACACAATACCTTTATTTTATTTTTATTTGGTGCCAAGGATTGAACCCAGTGCCTCACTTGTGCTAGGCAAGCCCTCTACCACTGAGCTATGACCCCAGCCCGACACTGAGATGTTTGACTGTATCTTTTGTATGCTCATTATGTCTACCATCCATTCTTTTCCTGTGAAAGTCTTACATACACTCTAAAGCTCAGCTTAAATGCTCTCTTCTCTAGGAAGTCCCTTCCTTGGCTTGCTGATGGGCCCTGGCTCTGCTGTAGAATGCCTCCCAGTACATTCTATCACAACACAGACTTCTCTGGTGATCTTTCTTCAAACCTGCATTATCAGCCCTATGACTTCATATTGTCCCCAGATATTTATACACTTCCTAACATATAGAAGGATGCCTTCTATACTGGATTCAATCCCTAGTAATGAAAATGGGGGCAGTTCCTAAAAATGACTATGAAATAAATAAATCATGGGCTTTTTTGGTACCAGGGATTGAACTCAGGGGCAGTCAACCACTGAACCACATCCCGAGCCCTATTTTGTATTTATTTAGAGACAGGGTCTCACTGAGTTGCTTAAGGCCTTGCTTTTACTGAGGCTGGCTTTGAACTTGCAATCCTCCTGCCTTAGCTTCTCAAGCTGCTGGGATTACAGGTATGCACCAGCTAAATCATGGGCTTTAACTAAACTTTTAAACATGTTTCCAAAGTCCTATGGGCTGGGGATGGGGCTCAGCAGTAGAACACTTACCTACAATGTGGCCCTACTTAGAATGTAGTGCTGTATTATTTCCTTTTTTCTTTTATATATATTTAGTTATAGGTGGACACAATGTCTTTATTTTACTGTATGTGGTGCTAAGGATTGAACCCAGTGCCTCACACATGCTAGGCCAGAGCTCTACCCCTGAGCCACAACCCCAGCTCCTGTTTTGTTTTCTCAAAAGCCCTTGATGGTTTTATTTAAATAAAAATTAAAGTGCATTAAATGTTTCCAATAATGCTTAGTAAGCATTATATGTATTTTATTTTTGCTTATCAGGGATTGCCAAGATCCACAAATAAAAGCATATTTGTTATCAATTAATAAAATCTAAGAGTAAAATATACATGGTAATTTAAACTTCTGTTAAATTCTATTGACATTTCCTTAGAGAATCACGTATTTTAAAAAGAAATGAACTCTTAATTACTTTTTTAACTGGCCCTTTTTTTTCTTAATGAAAATTTTCTTTAACAGAAACATGCTCATTTTTTAAATGAGTCTTGAGCAGAGTTGTTACCATAAGAATCCCAACTGGAGAATTAATTCTAGGTTTTCAGTAACAACAACAACAACAACAAAACTATTTTGTTTTTCTTTTGGGACTGGTTTGCCCTTTTCTGTCTGTTCTCCAACTGAGAAGGTATTCATGGCAAAGGGGGGAAATAAGCATATTAAACTTTATTAAAGGAAACTTGGGGGTAATTGTAGAAATCATTGAACAAAAGGCAGAATAATCCAAGCTCTAGTTCATTGCCTCTGGTGTTAACAGGCTACAGGAATTTGGTTTCTTTGTGTCCCTCTGGTCCTTAGCTTCCCTATATGTACAGTGAAGGTGCTGGATTGTATGATTTCCAAAGGACTCTTCCTTCTCTAACAGTCTATTAGAAGAATGTTGTTGGTTTTAGGGTAGCAGCTGGTGGATATAGCAGCCCCTATAGTACCAAAGAGGTTGCCTCCCAAACACTTCTCCTACCACCAGCCACCAGAGTCCCAAGGCATTTTTAAAAATAGCTACTTTATTGAGTTATAACTCAATACCATAAAATTCATCCTTGTAAAATATACAGTTCAGTGGTTTTTAGTATATTCAAACCTGTGCAATCACTATTACAATCAATTTCAGAATATTTTCATTACCCCAAGAAGAATCCTCCTGTACATATAAGTAGTCACTCTCCATTTCTTTTCAACCCCTCCAGGCTAGGATAGTACTAATTTACTTTCTGTCTCTAAAAATGTGCCCATTCATCTGGGCACCACCTGTAATTCCAGACTTGGGAGGCTGAAGCAGGAGGATTGCAAGTTTGAGGCCAGCCTCAGCAGTTTAGTGAGACCCTGTCTCAAAAGTAAAAAAGGACTGGGGGTGTAGCTCAATGGTAAAGCATTCCTGGGTTTCAATTCCTAGTACTGAAAAACAAAGTAACCTAAGGGAAAAACTACAAAATGTAATATAAATTTATTATTGTAGCCTGATGGGATAAAAGGAGTGAAAAAGGGACTTCAGGAGGAAACTGAGGAAATCTAGGAATTTGACCAGAAATTCTATAACTGCTAGAAGAAAACAAGGTTGACACTCCAACACACAGGCATAGGCAACGACTTCCTCAGTAAGATTCCTAACACTCAGGAAATAATGCCAAGAATTAATAAATCAGATGGCATCAAATTATAAAGCTTGTTCATAGCAAAGGAAACAAGAGTGTGAAGAGAGAACCTATAGAATGGGAGAAGATCTTTGCCAGTTACTCTTCTGACAGAGCATTAATATCCAGAATACATTAAAAAATCAGAAAACTTAACACTAAAAAATAAATAACCCAGTTAATGAATGGGCAAATCAACTAGACAAACATTTCACAAAAGAAGAAATACAAATGGCCAACAAATATATGAAAAAATGTTCAACATCTTTAGCAATCAGGGAAAAGCAAATCAAAACTACACTGAGATTTTATCTCATTCCAGTTAGAATGCAATCATTATAATACTAATAACAGTACTTGCTGGCAAGGATGTCAGGGGGAAAGGTATATTTATATACATTGTTCATGGGACTGAAAATTAGTATAACCATTTTGGAAAGCAGTATGGAGATTTCTCAAAAAACTAGGAATGGAGTCATCATATGACCCAGCTATACTACTCCTTGCTATTTATCCATGAGAACTGAAATCATCATACGATGGTGATACATGCAAAGCCATGTTTATAGAAGTGCAATTCACGATAGCTAATTATGGAACCAACCTAGACGTCCATCTACAAATGAATGGATAAGGAAAATGTGGTATATATACACAATGGAATATTACTTGGCTATAAAGAAGATCAAAGGAAAGTGAATAGAACTGGAGAACACCATGCTAAATAAAATAAACCAGACTCAGAAAGTAAAACGTCATGTTTTCTCTCATATGTGGAAATGAGAGAGAAAAGGAGGTAAAGGGGGGATCTCATGGAAATAGATGTGGACAAGTAAAGTAAAGGATGTGGAATAAGGAAAGGGAGGAGGAGAGAGAAAGGGAAGGCAGAGGGAAATGAATTAGATGAAATTATGCTATGTGCGGGTGTAAAGGGATCACAATGAAGCCTATTATTATGTATAAATTTCACCAATAAAAATTTAAAAAACAAATAAAGATGTGCCTATTCTGGACATTCATCTAAGTGGAATCATGCAATGTATATAGTCTTTCATGTCTGTCTTCTTTTACTTAGCGTAATCTTTTCAAGGTTGCTGTATGTTATAATATATATCAGTACTTCATTTCTTTTTTTAAAATAAACTTTAGTTTTCAGAACAATTTTGGATTTACAGAAAAATTGGGAAGATTGTGTGGATTGTTCCCCTATTCAGCCATCTTACATTAGCTTAGCATATTTGTTACAACTTTACTTGGAGGCAGGATTTTGCTAAACTGCCTAAGCTGTCCTCAAACTTGCAATCCTTCTGCCTCATCCTCCCAAGTAGCTGGGATTACAGAAATGCACCACCACACCCAGCTATTTGTTATAATTAAAGAATCAACATTGAAATGTTATTATTAAAGAAAATCCATAACTTATTAACATTTCCCCAGTTTCCCCCTGAAGTCCCTTTTTCATTCCAGGATCCCATCAAATCCAATAATACATTTAGAGTATATTTGTAGTTTCCTCCTTAGGTTCCTCTTTAATGCCACAGTTTCTCACAGACTTTCTTTGTTTTTCATGACCCTGAGAGTGTTGAAACTTGCTTGCCAGGTATTTTGTAGAATGTCCCCCAAATAGGATTTTTCTGTTATTTTACTCATGATCAGACTGGGAATATGGGCTGTAGGGAGAAAGACCACGGAAGTAAAATATAATTCTCATCACATCATATCAAGGGTGAAAGGAAAGTGAGGAACCAGGAAATGGGAGAGTGGGAAATGAAAGAGACCAGACAGAGATACACATGAGAGTTTATTTGTCAGAGCTGACAATTAAAGGCACATCTCTCCATATAGGAGAGAGGCCCTGAGATGTTGGGGTGTTCAGCTTTTGTGTGGTAGGGGTTTGGAGCTGTAGCTGTGATGCTATGGGATAGGCTCAGAGTGCTTGTGTCAGAGGTAGGTAGGTAGGAATAGTATGGGATTGGCTTAGGTTGATGGCAGCATGGGGCTCTCCAGAGTCAAGAGGTCCTGTCCTTCTGGGATTGGCTTGGGGTTATGGTACCATGGGGTAGGTCACTAATAGGAGTGGGGGGAGTTCGGGTAAGACAAGTATGGAAAATGAAACTTATCTCATAAGATGGTGTTTAACTTTTAAGATGGTTGCTCAGATGTTGAATCAATACCCTATAAAGGGCACAAACTATAAATGTGACTTTCTCTATGTTCTAGTACTACAAAATGCTCCAGACACATTTTGTATTTTTTTTTTTTTTTTTGGCTGGCCCAAGTCCTAAAATGAGTCATTTTCCCAAACATCCCTGATTCCTTTTATTGAGAAACAAAGATCTGGATATTAGGTATGCTCCTGGCTACTGGAATACCTTTGCTTCTAGGTCCTCTTAGCTGATAGCCAACAGAGTAAAGAAATACGTATGGCTGAGCATGGTGGCACATGCCTATAATCCCAGCAACTCAGGAGGCTGAGGCAGGAGGATCACAAGTTTTGGCCAGCTTCAGCAACTTAGTGAGGCCCTAAGTAAGTTAGTGAGACCCTGTTTCAAAATAAAAAATAAAAAGAGCTGGAGATGTGGTTCAGTGGTAAAGCCCCCTTTTATATATTTACATATAAAATATATAAAAATATATATTTTTATATTTTTTATATATAAAATATATAAAAAATATTTATATTATTGCCATAATATTTTATATATTTTATATATAAAATATATTTTATATATAAAATATATTTCCATATATATATATATATATATATATATATGGAAATATATTTGTGTATGGTACCCTTTGATGTACTAACATTTGATTTCTTTTTAATACAGAATAATACTCCATTGCATTACTATACCACATTATATTATCTGTTAATTAGTTGATAGATATTTGAGTTGTTTCCCCTTTTTGGCTATTATAGTTTCCAGAACCTTAGTGTACACATTTTTCTGTAGACGTGTATTTCCATTTTTCTTTTTTTTTTAATTTTTATTTTTTAGTTGTATATGGACTCAATGCCTTTATTTATTTATTTATTTTAATGTGGTGCTAGGGTCGAACCCAGTGCCTAACACTTGTATGGCAAGTGCTCTACCTCTGAGCTACAACTCCAGGCCTCCATTTTTCTTGATTATTCCTTGATGTGGGATTGCTAAACCATATGGTAAGTCAATGTTTAGCTTTGGAAGAACTGCCAAATTTATCTCCAGATTATTTTGCATTCTTATCAGCACCATATAAGGATTCTTATTTCTCTACATCCTCAGCAACTCTTGTTATTGTCTATTATTGTAGCCATTCTACTATGTATGATGTGGTATCTCACTATGGTTTTGATTCACATTTCCTTGATGACTAATAGTGTCTGGCGTCTTTTCCTATGCTTATTGTCCATTTGTATATCTCCACTTGAAAAATGCCTATTCAAGGGCTGGGGTTATAGCTCAGTGGTGGAGCACTTGCCTGCCACGTGTGACGCCCTGGGTTCCATCCTCAGTACCACATAAAAATAAATAAAGATATTGTGTCCGTCAACAACTAAAAATAGTTTTTAAAAAGAAAAATACCTATTAAAGTCCTTTGCCCCTTTTTAATTGGGTTATCTTTTTACTATTGAGTTTTAGGGGGGCTGGGGATATAGCTCAGTAGGTAGAGTACTTGCCTAGCATGCACAGGCCCTGAGTTCAATCCCTAGCACTGCCAAAAAAAAAAAAAAATGAGTTTTAGGAGTCTTTTTATAGTCTAAATATAAAGTCCTGATCAGATATACCATTTGCACATATTTTCTTTCATTCTGTGGGTTCTTTTCCCTCTCTTGATGGTATCCATTGAAACAAGCATTTTAAATTTTTTTAAAAATATTTTTTGTTTAGTTGTAAATGGACACAACACCTTTATTTTGTTTACTTCATTTTTATGTGGTTCTGAGGATTGAACCCAGTGCCTCACACATGTGAGGCAAGCACTCTATCACTGAGCCACAGCCCCAGTCCCAGCATTTTAAATTTTGATGGAGTCTAATTTATCTATTTTATCTTTTGTGTTTGTGCTTTGGGTGTCATATGGTTTATTCATTTTTAATGGCTAGGTCTTATTTTACCTTCTTTTCATACCAAGAACTGGCATCATGGGCTGGGGTTAAGGCTCAGTGGTAGAGTGCTCGCCTGGCACTGGGTTCAATCCTTAGCACCACATGAAAATGAAATAAAGGTATAGTGTTCACCTACAACTAAAAAAAAAATACATATTTTTTTTTAAAAAGAACTGACATCAGCAATGAAAGCATCACTCAGGACAGTGGGAAGTATGGAATCTGATCAGCAGGCACTAGCTCCTCCCCAAAAGATCAACAGAGGTTGCTGAGCAAGGTGATTCCAAGAGCTAACACACAGTCAAATGACTGTGCCAGGCACTGCTCAGCCTTCAAAGTATCATTTTATTGACTCTTCACAACCAGAGAGCTGTTCCCACTTGAACTCTCAAGAAATTGAAGCTAAGAGTAAATGGTGTCCTCAAAAGCCCATAGCTAGAAGTTGCTGAGACTGGCCTCAAACTACCTGTGATTCCCATGCCTCAGCCTCCCCAATCACTGGGATTACAGGTGTGTGTCACCCTGCACAGTGCTCCACATATGTTCTTGAGAGCCTACTATGGAGTAGATATTGTGCTAAGTGTTGATGAACAAAATCAATGTAGACTTGACCCATGTGGAACTTAAACCTGGGAGACAGACAACAGGCAGAATTGCACAAAATGCTTACTAGGATCATTTCTATGAGAGCTCCTAACAAGGGGTTCTGCCCTCTTCAGGGAGATGGCATCATGGAAGCCTTCTCAGGAGAAGTGATGCTTGAACTGAGATGTTCGGAGTGACACTGGAGTATTTGAGGGAAGAGCTCAAAAAAGAACATTCCAGACAAAGAGAACACAAAGTACAAAAGTCCTGAGGTGGGAAAGAAACCACATATTTTAGCTAGTAAGTTTTATTAATAGGAAATATTTTAAATTATCTTTATTTTTTATATTTTTATACCTGGAATTGAACCCAAGGGTGCTTAACCACAGAGCCATGTCCCCAGGCCTTTTTAAAATTTTGAGACAGGGTCTCACTATGTTGCTTAGGGCCTTGCTAAATTGCTGAGGCTGGCTTTGAACTCAAAATCCTCCTGTCTCAGCTTCCCCAGCTGCTGGGATTACAGGCATGCAACACCATTACCTGCTTGTTAGGAAATCTTGATACATGAATTTGGAGGAAAATTCTGTCAATATAAAAAAATAGTAAGTGCTGCACATAATAATCTTGAAGATAATTATTGAACTTGAACATTTGTTTAGATATAAAACTACTACAAACCATGATTTATTTATTCAACAAACATTTCTCAAAGGCATGATGGCCAGGATAAGAAAGGGAAGCGTAGAGATCCAAGAAGTTGAGCCCAGAGAAGTGGACAGGAACTAGATTAGGCAAAGTTTTGGAGGACATAGGATATTTTTTCTAAGACCATGCAACAGGAGGCCACCAGAAAAGTTACTAAGGAAGGGAAGTAAAAGTGATAGGAGTTATGTTTGGAAAATAGAGTAAATACTCTAGGGATTCACTCTAGTGGGAGGGCAGACTGGAAACATGGAGAAGAGATAGGAGGCCATGCCAGTAGCCAAACAAGGGGCTGCAGTGGTGCACACTAGCATGGTGGCGATGGGGAGGGAGGGCCACAGCATGTTGTATTCTCTTCAGCTTGTGGGTATCCACTTTGCCTTTCTTCTCCCTCCCCTGGAATCCCATCCCTGTGATAGCTCTCTTCCCCCTCCCAGGAAGACAGTGAGGGCTGCTCAGGCCCCTGAGTTTTTGTACCTTGGGGTTCCTCAGTGGCCCCCGGGCTGTTCAGCTTGGCTCCCAAGGAGGTCTTTTTCTCCAGTGAGTGGGTCTGAAGAATGACCGAGCAGCTCACTAATCTGCTTCTGCTCCTGCTGACTGAGGAGGGGACTTGGCAGGGGGCTGCTCTGGTGTGCTCCTCCTGCTTGTGTTAACTGCAGGTCCCAAACCCGAGAAAAGCTAGGGGATTACTGCTCCTGGGGCTCCCTGCCCCCTTCCTCGCCCCAAAACAGCCAAAGGAAAGGCTTGAACTCTCCTCTTCCACAATTACACACATTTCTGTATTCATGATAGAGACAGAACATATCTTAAACTTGCCTTTTCCAGTGATAAACAGGAATACAATCTACTAGAGAAAATTGGAAAGTACGACCAGGAAGATTTGCCAGGATTCATAATACTGCCCTGCATTTTTTGCATGTTTTTCCAGTCATATGTACTTGAATAAATGCTTAAGGTCATACACACTGAATATGGTTCTGTGCATCTTTGGCTCTTTTGCTTTGCATTAAGCTTTTCCTCTGGTATTAAAATCCTCCCATAAACAATTTTAATGTCTGCAAAGTAGACTTTAGAAAAAAAACATTTTACTTAACCTTTCCTCGTTTATTGGACATTTGGGTTGGTTGTAACTTTTAAGTATTATAAGGAAGGACAGTGAGGAACATTGCTGTTTGTACATCTTGCCTGTAGTTTAGACACTCACCACCTCCACAAATTTCTAGAAGGGGGGAACTAAACAGAGAAGTTGTGTAGTCAGAAGACAAGAAAGTAAATCTCCCTGAAGGATAATTCCTCCTAAAAGTAGCTCTGCTCCTGTCCACAAGCTAAAAGATGAGCTAGCCTTTCTCACTGTGTAGGGACCTGGTGGTCAAACCGTGACTACTAGGTATCTCTGTGTCAAGAATTACCTCTTTTCTCTAGAGACCTCCTTGGATTATGGGCTTGTGAGGCAGCTGGGGCTGTGATTTCATCGGTTTCTCTTTACCTTTTGTGTCCTGAGGAGCAGAGAATCCTTCCAGGCCTGGGAGTCTAGCTGGAATGGGCTGCAGAACCACCTAAGCACCTTTGAGCCTCAGTCATTTATTTCTCCTTTCCAGGGCGGTTTCCTCATATATAAAACAAGCAAGGGGAAGCAGGAGGAATTGGAGTTCTGTTATTGTTGCTGTTTGAGCAACAGAACTCTTATTTCAAATTAAACCTAGCCAGAACCACAAATCTATGGAACAGATTAAGGTGCACTTGCCCTGTAGACCTGTGGAGGGAAGGAGGGGGACTCCAGTTTGAAAACTCTGGCTTAGAGGATGGAAGTTTGTTCCAGTTCAGTTCAGCCCTCTTCCCTATTGCTGAAGTTTAAAAAAAAAAATTATCTTTCATCTGTATTTAAATCCTCCAAATGTGCTGATTGATGAAATCTCTTCTCTTCTTAAAGGCAATTTGGAAATCAGACAAAGTGGAGCACAAAGCCATGGATGTTTAGAGAGGGAGTGAGCAGTATGTGAGACACGCTGAAAGGGTGACCCTGGCACTTCTAAGAAGGCAGCAGCACAATGGGCTCTTCGAAAGAAGCAGTGTCAGAGTTTATTCCCCCGTTGGCACCGCCCCGCTCAGTGGGGAGAATTGCTTGTTTTTACCCTCCCTTTCCTGGAGTCCTTTCAGACCAAACTGGAGTCCACAGTGGCTAGCAATTGGAGACCCAGAGAGACCTATGAACAGGTATTTTAGTGAATTCAAACACTGTGAACGATATGAATAGGGAGATAACTATGACAAGAGTTTCCTACGACCGCTGGGACTTTGGAGCACGAGTGCTGGAAGGCAGAAGTGTAGGTTCACCCACCCGGCAGCCTGGGGCTTTTCTCCAACCACAGTTCCAAGGGTTGAAGCCTCTACGGCCGGACAGTAGGGGTTGGAGGTCTGTGGCCCTGCAATGGGGAGTGGAGGGAATGGTTAGAGGCCCAGCAAGGACGCAGCAGGCCATAGAAGAGCACTGGAGGAAGAGCCACAGCCGCCGCCTCCCACCCGCGGCTGGACCGTGGGGGATGGGGTTCAGGATAGGGAAGGCAGCGCGTCTTCGGGGGAGGGGTAACACTGCCTTCCCAGGGAGACCCGACCTTTCTTGGAGAGGCGGGGTGGGTTTAGTCTCCAGGATCCGCAGTGATGTGTAAAAAGCGGGCACGACCCCCCGAAGCTCAGAAAGCCCCCGCCCCTCCCCCCAGGCCCGCCCAGGCCCGCCCAGGCCCGCAGGTGAATGGCTGGTCCGCACAAAGGAAGCCGGCTGGAAATGTGGAATTCGGACCAATTTACGGGAGACTCTGTCGCCTAGGGTCCCAACAGACCTCAAGCAAAGAAACCTGTGGTCAGGAGTGGATGAGGATAAAAACAGTGCACCAGGCCAAGCTTATTCGAAAGGCCGAGTTTAGTTATTCTGGGATAGCGAGGTAACAGGATTAAAGGGATTAAGGAAATCACCTCAAACAGCTGAGGAGGGGGTAAAAAAACACTAGTTCTATTTGTTTTCTTCCTAGGCCCCAAACAGATACGCTGGGGCCGTGTGGTCGGGTGCGAAAGAAGGACCCTTCTGGGGACACACAGGAATGGCCAAGGGTCAGGAACTGGGGGAAAGTGAGGGGGTGGGAGCCGAAAGCAGCTCCAGGAGGCTCGGAGTGAGAGGGAGCCTCCTCAAGAAAACAAGTGCACTGCGTTGACAAGTTAAAAACAACCCATAGGCGGAGTTTTCAAATTTTTTTTTCAAATCTAAATGTACTTTTTAAAACCAAAGCTTCCAGTGTTGAATGCTCACTCCACCGCTTCTGCTACCTCGCTGAAAATTTATCTATTTCCTGCTGGGGATGCCTGTAACCATTTATTTTTAATAGGATCACTGAGATTTCCGAAGGGTTTTGGTTTTGTAAATATTTCAGCTCGGCTCAAGTGTCTTCCCGCCCCAGTGCACAAAGGTAAAAGTGCCCTTTTTGGTCGGTCGGTTTTCGCGGCCGCCAGTGTCGCGTTCCCGCCCGTGGTGGCTGCAGAAGCAGGCACTGCTTCCGCGGACGCTCACCGCAATCAACAAGTGCGCGGCCGCGAGGGGGGTGTGCGCCTCGGCTAGTATGGTGTCGGCTCCCAGGAGACGCTCCCAGAAGCCAAACTGCTTTCTCCGGTTCAGAATATTTCTCAGTCGAGAGTATTGGGAGCTGGTGTATTTTTGGATCACGACTAGTTTAAACAAAAACAAAACATTTCAGATCACAGTCGCCTCCCCAAGCCTCACTCAGCCCCCAGGGTGGAACCTCAGTTATAAAACCGAGCTTGAGTTCCCTCCCCAACCCGCACCTAAAGTTTCGGGCCCGCAAAATTATCAGGACTCATCATCTTGGTTATAAAATTTATTGTACTCTCATTTAGGAATTAAAAGTAAAATCTTGAAAAACCTGAAAACAAAATAGCCCCTTCCCCACCGCCCAAACGAAATCCGAACACATTAGCGTGACGAAATAGCAAACAGTTCACGGCAGAAATCACCAACTCAACAGCCTAAATGCGGGCTGGACGAAGCTGTCCCGCGGCCAGGGGCAGCGAGGCGGGAGACACACGCACACCTGGCTATAAATTAACATTGGCTTTAGCTGCCGCGCCCCTCGGCGCGGTCAGCCCCCAAAAAACCCACGAGGAAAACAGATGCAACGCGACTGGGGGCGGAGGCGTTGCATTTCTCAGGCCAGCCTCACCCGAGAGCGTTTCTCCCATTCACTCATTTCTCGATTAATAGCAAACTAACGAGACAACATTTTCAAATGCAACAGAAGAACCCGGGGAGGAGGGGGCTGCTTTTTCTTTGCAAACATTACAGCGATTCCCAGCCTACAAAGGGGGAGGGAGGGGCAGCGGCGAGGGGCAGGCAGCTCTAGAAAGTCCCATTTCCGCTGCTCCTGACTTTTTGCTTTTGTACAAAACCCGACAGCTACAGCAAAACTTTTAAGTCCTCCCCATCTTCGGTACAAGGCAACAGTCCCAGGCAAGCAAAGCTAAACAACAAGGCGTCCCAACTTGGGGGTGCGGGGCGGGGTGGGGGCGAAGGGCGACGAGCGCCGACCCGAGCTCAGATGTGGGTCAGCGGCACCGTTCCGTTGACCGCAGTCCCGGCGCCCTGGTAATGCTGGTGTACGCCGTGCAGGCGACCGCCGGGCAGCGGAGAGGCGGCGTCGGCCGCGTCCCCGCCGGGTGGCAGGTACATGCTGATCATGTCGCGCAGGTCTCCGAGGCACGCACGCTGCGAGTGCGACGCGATGGCGGGCGGAGGCGAGCTGGGCTCCGACTTCACCACCGAGCCCATGGGGCCCAGGCTCATGGCGGCCGCTGCAGCAGCAGCGGCGGCGGCGGTGGCGGGCTGCTGCCCGTAGGCGGCGGCGGCAGCGGCGGCGGCCGAGGGCGCCATGCCCCCGTAGCCCGAGGCGGCGGCGGCAGCGGCCGCGGCGTTCATGTAGCTCTGTGCGGTGGGTGGCATCATGGGACTGTACTGCAGGCCGGCCATGTCGTAGCGGTGCATCTGCGGCAGCGCTGGCGGCGGCGGCGGGCTGCTCATACTCGGGGGCTGCGCGTAGCCCAGCTGCTCCTGCACTAGCGAGTACGCGCCGTTGGCCCAGCCGTTCACGTGTGTGTACGTGTCCAGGCGCTGGCCCACGCCCACAGGACTGCTGGCGGCGGCGGCGGCGGCGGCAGCTGCGGCGGCGGCGGCGGCGCCGGGGGGCAGCAGGCCGCTGGGCAGGGAGTACTTGTCCTTCTTGAGCAGCGTCTTGGTCTTGCGGCGTGGCCGGTACTTGTAGTCCGGGTACTCCTTCATGTGCACGGCGCGCAGTCGCTTGGCCTCGTCGATGAACGGTCGCTTCTCGGCGTCGGTCAGCAGTTTCCAGTCGGCGCCCAAGCGTTTGCTGATCTCAGAGTTGTGCATCTTGGGGTTCTCCAGGGCCATCTTGCGCCGCTGCCCGCGGGACCATACCATGAAGGCGTTCATGGGCCGCTTCACGCGGTCCTGGTCGCTGCCCCCGCCACCGCCGCTTGCGCCACTGCTGCCGCCGCCGCCTGCGTTCGCGCCGCCGCCTGCGTTCGCGCTATTCTTGCCTGCGCTGCCGGAGGCTGCAGGGCCGCCAGTGCCTGCTGCTGGGGTGGGTGGCCCCACCGGGTTCTTGAGTTCAGTCTCCAGCAGGCTGTACATTGCCGGGGCGGGAAGAAGGTGCGCCAGCGTGGCGGGAGGAGAAGGCGCTCCAGGGGCTGGAGCGGCCACGGTGAAAAGGCCTGGGGACTCCGTCGGAGGGACGCTTGGGGGCCGGAGGGCCAGCAGGAAGGACAGGCTTGCCTAAGCGTTCCGCGCCAAGTCAGCGGGAACCCGCAGGCTACACGCACCTGATGCGTTGTCTTGAGCTGGTAGTATTCGCAGCCTGGTCGGGTGTTCGCCGGGCCCCTTTATATACCTGCTCGGATTCCCCGGGGGTTGGGGTTTGGTCCGCCCCTCTCCACCCGTAGGCCCCGTGATTGACAGGCTCACTGTGATGAGCTCTGGCCAATCATCAGCGAGCCCCCGTTTGGCCCAGCTGGGAAAAAAAAGTTGGGGGAGCCCTTTGGTTCACCCCTCACGCCCCTTTTGGGCCGAATAACGTGACGAGAGTTATTCAGGAGGCGGGAGTCCCGAAGACCGGCTCAGAGACCACCAATTAGGGTCTCAAAAAGTTTGAAAGAACGAAACCCGAGGAGGTGATGGAGGGGGGGAATGGGGAGCGCGAGCAGGATTGGGGGGAGGGGCAGAGGGGCGCCGGCGGGGCTCCGAAAACAACTTTGCAACCCTGTCAGGGCGGACCAGCGCCCCATTCCGGGACCAGCTTGCAAAGCTTCCCGCTGTCTGCACAGAGGACCTCCAACCACTTCTGCTGCCAGCGCTAGGGATACTAGGCACCGCCAGTTACCCAGGCGGGCTTGGAGGACTCAAGGCGCAACAGAGGTGTCCTGGGGTGCGCCTCCAAGAAGCCCTCCCTGGAATTGGCCACTGGTTTCCCAGACCCTCTGCTGGGAGAGCCAGTGCTTCCAGGACCGAGCGGGGGTCAGGGGCTAGGGCATGGGAGACAGGCTTCAGTACTGCCGAGTACACCGGGCAGTGAGGCTCTCCCGGGGTTGGCGGGAGGGCGAGCGGTCAGCCGCCCGCCGCCTGAGCCTAGCGGAGGCTCTTGCACGCGGTGGAGCGGCAGTATGTGTGGGACGCAGGGGGTGAACCGGTCTCCGCTCTCTCGCTCCCGGCCCCCGCTTAGCGGCCCCTTTTTGTCTCTGCTCTCTGGCCATTTCGGTTTTTCCAGTCCGATGCCCCTGAGGGGGAGGGTCGGGCCCCTTGGAAAATCCGTTTTCATGGCAACACGGAGCCTCTCTGAGTGAAAGAAAAGTTTCTTGGAGAGGGGGACGGTGGCCCGAGCGGAGCCGAGGCCGTCCTCCTGGTGGACCGCCGGGCCCCCTCCGCTGTCCGCGCACCTGCCGGGACTGCTGAGAGCCGCTCTCCGCGCGCAGCCGCGCCGCCTTCCCCCAGAGCAGGCTCTGCTAACGGATTCCATGCTTCTCCTTTCTTGTTTTACAGCCTTCCTGACTGGAGAAGCCTGGAGACTCAGAGCGGGACATTCAGTCGCTTGTCGGGTTGTCTGCCAAAGACTTGTGGCGGCACTGGAACCCCGTCTACCGAGAGAGGGAATCCGACATTCGCCGCTGCCAGCTCAAGCGAGTGGCACAGCGTTTGAAACTCCCCGAGCCGCCCGAGGCGGCAAGTGGGAATGAGAAGCCATCTGGGCAGATGTGGCAGAAACCGAAATAAGGTGTACGCGCAGTGTGGGATCTCGCTTCTCCCCTTAGCCCCATGGAAAGGTGGGAAACCAAAAGGAAAACATAAATCCTAAGCGTGGAAGGAAAAAATCCCAGGCTTCTAGTTTTTTAGCATTAATGCAAAAGCAGACGATCCTGGGACGCCTGCACGCTGGGCTCTTACCCCCTTTCTCTCATGCACTACTTAAAAAGGAAGCCACTGTGGCTTGTGTGGCGCAGAGCAGGCCAGTCCCCACTTGGCCAGACCGTCTGCTGACACCAGAATCCGGGCTCCCAGCCGGCATCACCCTCCGGAAGTTTGGGGTCCTGAATCCCGCCCCTAAAGTTTGTATTCCACCTGGTCTGAGTCGTCCGCGGCCAAGGGTTACAATCAATTGGATGACTGTACGGATTTAGGATTTTAAAGTAAACTGTCTGGAAAGGTTCTGTGTGTGGATATATGTATGAATGTGTGTGTGTGTGTGTGTGTGTGTGTGTGTGCGCGCGCGCGCGCGCGCGCACGGTTATGCACCACCCAGCTAACAGGGTCTGTAAGGCATATCTCAAAACAAAACAAAACAAAACAAACAAAAAAAAAAAACAGCATAATTCGGCAATCCCTACCTGCACCAGTTTTTTTGGCAATCTGGATTACAAAGTCAAATTTTCTTAGGTAAACCCACCGTTCCCTAAAGAAGCCAATGTGCAGTGGCCCCTGCCCTCCCTCAGTCTTCCCCACAAGCCCTCTCTCTGCTTTTCTGGGCCCCGGGGGCTGTTGCTAAGTGAAGGGCGTTTTAGGAAACTACCCAACCGACGCGCGGCCTGGCGTCCAGTAGCCTGACAGATGTCAGGATTCTTTCCAAGTTTTAGGACCCAAGTAAGCCGTTGTGGTGACAGCGCCTTGCCTGGATATTTCCCATGGTAGAGAATATCGGGCAGATCCCCGAGCTCCTTCCCAACGCAGATTATCTGGAAAACCTAGTCACTGCTGCCGATTGTTTGTCATTTGATCATACCTAGTCCATGGCTTACGTGAGCACATTTTCACATTATATTCTCCTGCCAGATTTATGAATGTCTTGCCAGCATCAGGCACCCTCTCCCACCCCCGGGCTTCCCGCGGTGGCTGTGATTAAACCGATCTCTGCGCCTGGTGGCTCTGGGGTGGTCTGCACAGACCAAGTGCCACGTTGAATTCCCTTGGAAACTCTTCCGAGGAAACTTTCTGATCCAAACTACCATTTCCGTAGAGAAGCGAGGCTACTATTGTGGGCGTGGGGAGGTGGAGGGAAGGCTGGAAGGAAACCAGTTCTCTCGGTTCACCTAGCAGTGAAGACTCAAGCCCCGGCCCGGCAGGGCGACTTTCTCTGAGGGTCGGGAGAAATGTCGCCGAGGCACCTTACCCGAGTGACCTCGGATCTGGTGAGGGTTTCTGGGAGGGAGGCCAACCGGCCGGTGGGGCATGAAATGCAGTTTCTAATGTGCACCCTGTACCCATCAAGGAAAGCAGAATAATACGACAGGACCTGGAATCAGCCCTTTCTAACCTCTCCGGAAGAAGAGAGGGAGCGCTCCCCAGTAGTCTGTCCTTCCCGGACCTCCGGGAGTCCATAGGCGGCGCGCAGAGCCCTGGATCCGCGGCTAGGAACCCGGCCAAGCGCCCCCTCCCCATTCCCCCGAGCTCCCAAGAGAGCTAAAGCTCCCTCCGACTGGAGCTGGGCCTGGGGCTCCCAGGACCCAGGACGCGACAATAGCGCCGTTTGTTGGCTCGGTTGGAAACTTCACCCAGAGTCGCCCCTTCCTGCCCTCTGGGTCCTTAAGGTCACCCCAGTCCTAGAAAGAGGTGCAGCCGGCTTGGTCGCTGGGCAGAAGTAGTGCCCATCCTTAGAGTGCGAGTTACCGCAAAACTCTGGAGATCCAGACTCTACCGTGACTGGCCCAGCAGACTCTGGGTACATAGGACAGCCCTGCTCTGCTGTTGCGGGCTTGGCAAAAATCGGGTGTCCCCAGGGCCTCATATCTGCAAAGTACCTTCTTAGCAATTAGTGTTAAATTTATTGGTAGAGAAAGCAAAAGAGGGATTGTCCCGCATTGATTCTTCCTCAGTAACTGCTTATGGGGGAACTTTTTCAGGGATCCCACAGGTTAGAACCAAGCCTCTTAGAAGTGCCCCCTGCCTGCTGGGTGGAGTGGGTGAATGTCAGTAGATGTCCGCTGGGAGAGTGGGGAGGGAGGGCAGTTTGGGGTTTGCCCAGGCTCTCTGAGGCTTGACAATAGGGTCATCAAGGGTGGCCCTCATGTGGTAGCCCAGGTTCCCTTTCAGGTTTTTCAAGAGCAGCCAAGCCCAGCGCTGGGTCTATATTTGAGGCAGTGAGAACTTATCTTGAATTCCTCGGAAACGCTTTGCTTTCCAGCAGACCTAAAATCTTGGGTTTCTAAAAGGCAGTTATTCCTATTTCTTCCTTGAAAACATCTCTTGACTATTTACTGTGGTTTAGCTAAGATCGTGTATTTAGATCACAGATTGGGGACCTTGATCAAGAAATAGAGGCTTGCCTCTATTGTAGAACAATCCTTAGTAAAGAGGTCGGAAAGGTCACTATCACTAATCAAGTGGAAGAGACAGCACCTTCCAGTTCCCCGGGAAATTGTGTGGGAACCCCACCCTGCTCTGCACCCTGCCAACCAGCAGCACCACCCCCAACCTCCAATAGAAACAACCTTTCTTACAAGTCTGGAAAGGGGCTGAAGACTCTAGGCTGGTAGGTACAAGCTGGGGCTTATATTCTGCAAAGAAATGTTGCTAGGAGCTGCGAGGTATGATAACATGGTCCTCGAAATACCATAAAATCTCCTATGGGTGGTACAATTGGATTCTATTGCACTTTGGTGTAGCTCTTTTGGGGGAAGGGCGGCTGAGTTCCAGTCCCTGGGTTAACTGAACTGTGCTTAGACACACTGGAGTCCCCTTGGCCCACATCTTGGCGCTCTGTTGTAAAGATTGCTTCCATTTACAGAATATTAAGATATTAATTACCAGTCCTTTTCCCTAGGTGCGCAACAACTATGAGGAATTTGACAACCTCCTTTTTCAGCGCCCCCTCGCTGACATCATTGCAGTGTCTCCGGAGCCAGGAAGGAAGACTCTTGTGTAGGAACTGGGTCCAATTTTAGAGGGTGTTCTGAGCTACTATGGTCCACGTCTTTACCTCCCCCGCCCGCCCCCATCCGTCACAATTCTCAGCAAGCTCTCAGCTTTGCGGACTACCTAACCGGCACCCTGCGGGGCATCCTCCAGGGACCAGGCACCCTACCGCGAGGCCTGCACTCCCACTGGGCCTGCGCTTCCACCTCCTTCAGTGGCTGCTAAGGCATGGCCTTCGCGAGGTGACCTGTAGGAAGCCAGAGCCAGAAAAACGATCTTAAAATCGTTATCAGAACATAAGGTTAAGCTATCACAGGGCTTCGAAATTCCACATGGGTATTCACACGGGGGGGGGGGGGCGGGGAGCCCACCAGACCTGACAGCCCTTGCCAGAGAAATGTGCCTAGAAAATCAGTGGATCTCCAGGCACTTCCAGTGTGAGCAGGCAAGACCACCTGCTCCAACCTCAGGGGTGCAGGATGGTGGCATCAGGGATTGGGTAGAGAGCATTCTGGAAAGTTGAATCTCAAAGCAATATCCAGCTATACTTTTTCTCATTTTTTTTCTTTCCTTTTTTATTTATCGTTTTCATTTTCTAAGAAAGTGGAGAGCCATGGAATTCGATGCGCATAATTTGTGTTCTCTTCTCGGTTGTCATTTCTTTTCATGACACCAAACTTTTGTCATGTACCTACTATGTGCTAAGTTATGCGCCAAGTACTGGTCTGAGACTGCCCTTTCCTACTCCGCATCTGAAAGTGGAGGTGGCCTGGTAAAGCCTCAAGAGGACTCCGCAATGAGAGCGGATGACATTTCACCTAGTGTTCCCCACGTCCGCCCAGCTGATCCACACAGTAATCACACGGGATGGGAAGCGCCAAGTCCTCCACCAGGGCCGGGCCTGATTGGGGCTGACACGCCCCGGCCCGCAGGGGCCACGCTCACTCCTTGGTGCGTGCGCGCCGAGCCCAGCGAGCTGCGGAGCGGACCTAGCGTCCGCGTGCCTGAAGCCCTGGCTCTGGCGCATCCGGGCGCCAGCGTCCCAGTGACCGTCGTGTGAAGCTCCGGGGCCGCTGCTCCTGACCTAGAACGGGGCGGAGGCCGCGGCCCGGGAACGGCTTCCTGTTGCCGTGGCTTGCCGTGGAGGATGCCTGTCTTCAGGCCGGCGGCCAGACAAGCGACAAAGTGAGGTCTGTCGGGAGGCCTGGCCCCGCAGGCATTTTGGCGTTTAGGCCGCTGTCACCCCTGTTCCATTTCTCTGGAAAGCGTCGCCAGGTTAGGACCTTGAAGCTTTGCTAACGTGATGTTTGTGAGTTAACACCGGCTCCCCTTGTTTCTGAACACATTTCCTCCCCCAGCACAGCCTCGCTTTCATGAAAAAGCAACGGGGAAGAACGTCCCAATAGCCCTTTCTAATGGGAAAAAACTGCCCCTTTTGTGGAATGGTTTCTTTACAAAGCCAACAACCAACCTTATTTTCTAGTTCCAATGGCTATCCCTTTATGAGTAATATTATTAAAGAAATCCGACACTAATTGTGCCGATTTAACTTGTTAATTAGTTGCAAATAAACTATTCATTAGTGGTAAAATAAAATAAAACCCATGTGCCTAGATATCATTCCACATTCACATATTGTAGTGCCTACATAGCATAGGCATACTAAATTAAGTTCCTAAAAGGTTTCTCCTCAGGATAAATAATTAAAATATATTCTACTTTAATTGACATTATAGAGGACATAAATGAACTTTTCCTTTTAGAAAGAAATAGCCATTTCTAAATAAAGCTTGCAGTCTGGAGAATGGAAGCTTCAGCCAAATGAATAGTCATTACTACCTTTTCAACGACGTGGGCCTTTTGATCAGAAAAGAAATTAGCTCTAAAAAACAGACAATGGAAGCCTGCCCTGCAATAGGAAGAAAATTAGACGGCCAAGGCTCTTCACAACACCTATTTCTATAAACCATAGAGCTCCTTGCTTTTCAATTACAGCTGTTCATTTCATATAAGGAAAGGGGAAAAACAGGCCTCTAATGTAAACTCGCTTTCACCATAAAGCCTTGTTCCTGGCTTGCAGCCAGGCTGCCTACTTACTATTGTTTTTAGGCCTCTCATCAATTAGCTAATACTATATATTTTAAATGACTCTGGGGGTATTCACAGACGCCCTCCCTACTTCCCCACCCGGACAAAACCCAAGCTGGACTCCCATGAAAGGGCTACCATTCGGTGCACAGACACTTAAATGTATAAAGTTTAATGTTTTTATTGTTCCTCAAAGAAAAACCATATTGAAAACCCTGCTTTTTTTTTTCTATATTTCTTAGTCCATCATTGAAAGACCCAGACAAGGTGATGACAGGGGAGGGACATAAATGAGCAGCTTTCAGTATTGTTTCTAATTGTTCACAGGGCTCAATCCATCTCTAGATAATTTTTCTGTGCCCTTTAGACTACAATTCGGTTTATGCATCTTTGTGTTTTAAAAATATGAATTTTGAAATTTGCTAGCCCTATTGGTTGGGTGTCATTAGATATAATTTCATTTAAAAAATATTGTCTTCACCATTGTGGTGACATTATCTTGCCTTCAAGAAAAAAAAATCCTGATTGTGTGATGTGCTACAAAATGAAATCTTTCAGCACATACAAAGTGATAATATGAGGGAGAAAAATGGCAATAATACTAGTAAGCTCTAAAATGTACTCCAGAAATATCCGAACAGAGTTATAGTCGAGAAGGCTTTACATCCTTTGAAAATAAAATACTTATCTATTTGATCTTTAAATCACTATATTAATTCCCTGAAGAACTAACTAGTAGTGCAATTTCAATAGGATCAGTTTGGGATCTCAGTATTTAAGAGAGTGACTTAGAATCTTTTTTTTTTTCCTACTGGGAAATTGAACCCAGGCCCAGGGGCACTTTGCCACTAAGCTACATCCCCAGCCCCCCACCTTTTTTTTTTTTTTTTTTTTTTTGAGACAGGGTCTGGCTAAATTGCTGAGGGTCTAAGTTGCTGAGTCTGGCCTCAAGCTTGTGATCTTCCAAGTCACTGGGATTACAGGGTTGGGCCACTGTGCCCAGTGAGGTAGTTTTTGTTTTTTTTTTTTTTTTTTTCCTTTGTGGTGCTGGGGATTGAACTCAGGGCCTGGTGCATGCAAGCCAAGCATTCTACCAACTGAGCTATATCCCCAACCCTGAGGTAGAATCATTTTTGAAAGTCAATTAAAGATAATTGATTCAGGGAGCTGGGCATGGTGGCACACACCTGTAATCCCAGCAGTTTAGGAGGCTGAGACAGGAGAATTGCAAGTTCAAAGCCAGCCTCACCAACAGCAAGGTGCTAAGCAATTCAGTGAAACCCTGCCTCTAATAAAATACAAAATAGGGCTGGGGATTTGGCTCAGTGATAGGTACCCCTGAGTTCAATCCCTGGTACCAAAAAAAAAAAAAAAAAAAGATAACTGATTTATTCACAAGCTAAGTATTTTTTCATAACTGTAGTGTCAAATTAAAAAACACAATAACCATGGCCTTGTCCCCAAGGAGTATCATCCCTTTATTGTTTAAAGAGAGACAGTTGGCCAACTTGGATTGCAAAGTAGGACCTCTAGTATGGCTACTCAGTGACTTTCTAAACAACAACCAAAAAAAAAAAAAAAAGAATTACTACCATAATGCTTCTTATGCTCTGAGATATCTCTCAAAGATCATGCCCTAAAAGCTTAGTCCCCAGGATGGTGCTAGAACTCTTAAGAGGTGGGGCCTCTTTGGAGGAAGTGATGTCATTAGGGGGCATGCCCCTGAAGGGGATATTAGGACCCTGGTCCCAAAAGTGATGGGGTCAAGTGACTATGGTCTGAATCCTCTTAACTCACAAGCCAAAATAAAATCTTCCTCCTTAAGTTGTTTTTCCTCTGTATTTTGTCACAGTGACAGACACCCTCTAGGATGGATGCTTGCATTTGATGGCTTTCTGCCATATTTTTGGTATCAAGTTAATCAGTATGTTTGCTTTTTACTTTTGAGCATTACCTTCTTTGTTGTTTTGTTCAAATGGATATCAGAATACAGTTTCTAAAAGCATTTTGCAAAGGGTGCAGAGTTGCCATGTCCAATTTCCTTGGCAGCTGGAAGAAGGGACTCTTCCTTGGCAATCAAATCCCTTGATGCTTCCTATTCTTGGGCTCCTATAATACAGGATGTGATCTTACCAGGATGCATGGGTGAGACCAATCCCTTTGTCTATAGCATGTGATGGTGCCTGTTTTCAAGAGAATTAATTCTATGGGAGCTGGGGGGGGATTGCCACCTCCCCTATGTGGGATTTAATAGCAGGGGTCAGTAGTATGTTATCTGCAATCATAGCCTGGAGGTCATCCAGACTAAGAGCTGCTTGCATATTTGGTGAGTCTGATCTTTTGTATTACAGTATTTGTGTTCATTTTGGAAGGAATGAAGTATGTGATGTTATGGGCAACTGAAATAGAGTTTGGGGGGGTATCAAAACTGTTGACAAAGAGACCTGAGCTTTAACTGCAGTTTTAGAAGGGGAAAACATCTTCAGGAGAGGAAGTAAGAGTTGTTTCTCAGGTAGTTGACATAAAATAAGAGCTGACTGTTTACATGTTTTAAAATCAAGAAAATGAAGTGATCCCCCAGGGCACAGTCCTTGTGCAGAAACTTTGGATTGCACCAGTAGATCTTGGTTTGATCTTAGTGAATAAGAGCACAGGCTCTAGGGTCACATGGATGTAGGCAAGGTCATTAAGTAATTGACATATTTTTATTGAAGGTCTACTTTAGGCCAGGCACTCTTCAAACCCAGGGTTACAACAGTGGATTAAAAAAAGTTCTTATTACACTTAGATCTTAGTGGGAGACAGCAACAATAAACAAATGAATGAATAAATGAATGTATGCGTGTTGAGACTAATAAATGGTAAGAAGACAATGCAGAATATTGGGCTAGCAAGTGACGAGAGTTGATGTTTATATATAGTCCTCAGGAAAGGCCTCTCTGGGAGGTGATGCTCAGGCAGAAATTGGAAATGAGTAAGCAGTCAAATAATGGCATCATCATCATCGTCATTATCACCATTGCTTCACAGTAATTTTTTTTTGCCAGTACAGCCCTAAAACTCTTGAGACTGAAGTAAGAATGGGAAGGATGAATCTCCATACCAGAGTTGAGAGGGCTTTGGATATAGCTCAGTGATAAAGTGTTTGCCTAGTACACACAAGGACCTGGATTTGATCCCTAAGACCACAAAAACAAAAATAGACCAGGACTGAGGTTACCAAGGCACCTAGTGTAAGGTACTTAAGGACATGCAAGTTCAATCCTGGATTAAATAGACCATCTTCTTGTCAATATGGTGAAATTTGCTTCACTTTGCTGTTAGGAAAGGATGGGATTTAGGATTGGAATGTGTTAAGACACTCCCTGATCTAGTGATCAGGGATCTGGACAGATAAATACTTGGGTTTTGTTTAGCATGATTCAGTAGGGGCTTTTGCAGGACCCTGGGAGTGTGCCTTCTTAAATTTTGTGTCCTAGACGCTTGTCCCTCCTATTCTAGTCTTTGCCATGTTCTAGATTGGCATTTAATTAGCTTTCGCTAAATCTCTAAGGGTTGATCTATCTTTACTAACTCACAGACCATTTCTTCTGCATTTTCTCTTCAGGGTAGTGTGAACAGGAAAAGTTGGTTGTACTGTTGCAGGCCTGTAATCCCAGCAGCTCTGAAGGCTGAGGCAGGAGGATCTAGAGTTCAAAGCCAGCCTCAGCAACTTAGCAAGACCCTAAACAACTCAGTGAGACCCTGTCTCTAAATAAAATACAAAATAGGGCTGGAGATGTGGCTCAGTGGTCGAGTGCCCCTGAGTTCAATCCCTAGTACCAAAAAAAAAAAACAAAAAACAAAAAACAAAAACAAAAAACCCACAAACAGTGTGGAATTGGGTTGGTCACTAGTAAACCTGGGTTTGAATTTGAGTTTGAGCACTTACTATCTATATGATTTGGGCACATTTATTAGTCTCTCTGAATGCCAATTTTCTCATTAATCTCTAGCACTGTGAAAAAAAATTCTTATTGGAAAGAGGTAGGTAATTAGGCCTTGTTCACTGGGGTAGAGTGGGGCTTTGGTGAGATGACACAGCTGAAGGCACCTGGTACTCTGCTTATCACAGAGCAAGTTCAATTAAGAATTGTCTTTAGGACTGGAGATGTGGCTCAGTGGTAGGTATGAGGCTAATGGGTTCCATCCCCAGAATGGGGAGGGGAGGTGTTGTGTTGTTTTCAACTAGGCTTTCTTATACTCCAAATAGATTTAAACATTCCTTTAGTGTGGAGAAGAAGGGACCATGTCTCACTTTCCTGACCCCCTTACAGGGCTATGCATATATATTTTGGAATGAATCATTGTATTTGAAGAAATCTTCTTTGGAAGAAAAAAAATGAACTAATCACTCCATGGCTCCAATTGTGCATTGCATTCTCGCCCATTCTGCACAGTCACTTGAGATGATTTCTGTCAAGACTCTCTGGAGAGCACTCATTGAGATGATGTGGTTTTGGTTTGTGACAGAGGGGCTTCTGGTGTTAAATTCTGACATAAAATATCTTTATAACAGAGACATGCCTGCTGTTAAAAACATACAATTAATGTCATACAGATCTTACAGCCTTTATTTTTGCTTAAAATGTACAGTTTAATTTTTTTCTTTCAGAGCTCAATAGAAAGTATATATTTTTTTTTCTGCAGATTGCATCAGGAATCCTGTTGAAATAGGACAGCAGTCTTGTTCAAATTTCATAGCTTTTATATTTTCTCCAAAGCCTCAGAAATAGGCACAATTGACCAAGTAGAATAAAAAAAAGGTAGTACTAATCACAGACAGAGATTAAAGTCTTATCGTTCCTCACAGTGGCTTCTAAAAAGGCTTAGAGTATTATAAAAATCATTTTGTTAAATAAATAAGAGAGACTTTAGTTCAGATTAAGAATAATTCTGTGGTTAGTCTGTGTCATTGCATTTGAAGAAAAAGATCTAGCCTGAAACTTTGATTAATTCCTAGTTAATATTCCTCTAGGTAGGGCTCCGTGGATAAAAATGAAGCACAGAGAAATGGTTAAGGCCTAGACTTGGGTTGGAATCCTGCCTCTGTTCCTTAACAGAAGTTACCTAACTTTTCTGAGCTTTAGCCTCATCTGTAAAGATGGGAATCAGTGATACCTCTTAAAGTGACTGTGGGAAATAAATGAGATTATGTAAAAAAGGTGTTGAACTCAGTACATGGCATGTTGTCATAGGACTCAGAAATATTTGGTCTTCATCATTTTTACCACAGCAGTCTTTTGAGCTATGTAGCACAGGTGAGATAAACTAATTTATTGTTTAACAAATAAGGAAATAGGCCGAAAAGCATTCAGTGGCTTATCTAAACAATAGAGCTTATTGTTGGCAAAATCAGGTAGAAAGGACCATTCCTGATTCCTTGTCCAGTTATCTTTCCATCAAACTATAGTTTGCTTAAATGTTGGCAATGAATGCATTTATTATTAGGTTGCGTATCCTGTAATATAGTTGAGACTATACCATATTAAGAAGCATGCCATTATTTCTTTCCATATTTAAAGCCAAATAGCTTCACAAACAGTGACAAAGGCAGAGGAAGCAAGTAGGGACACTGCCTTCCTAGGTTGTTCCCTCAGAAGTAGACTGAAGAAAAACATTATCAGGTCTCAAGTTGCTCTAATTAGAAACTTTAAAACTGACACTGATTGACTCAGGATGAAATGGGTACATTTAAGCTGCTAGTGTGAATTCAGGCAGTGCACACTGATCTCTCCTAGAGATGCCTGTTTCCTATTATTCTTGGGGTCAAAAGAATTCCATATTTGGCTCATCATCCCTGCCAGTGGGGCCTCACTTTGAAGGTCATAGCCAAGTAGTCAGATGATCCAGCATCCAGTGACTTCTCACTCCTCCCATTTCTAGTAGTAAGTGAGCCCACTGAAGGTTGAAGTCATCCTTGAGAATCTTCAGGATATGGCCAGTCTCCAATTGCTCAGAATCACCAGCTCCAGCAAATCCCTGTAGAAGCAGGGCCAAGCTAAGAATGCTAGATTCTAGTTCTTTGTGACAAGAGAATGTGTGCCAGGCTGGAGCAGACTGGGGCTAGGAAGAAAGCCTCTGGGGTGGGAAGATTGGAGAGGTCAAAGGTGACCTGGAGCAATCAACCATCACCAGCCACAAGCTTTGCATCCTAGGTGAGCTTTGTGGGCATTTCCGGAGGGGGGAAGAATTCAGGGATCAAATGGCTGCCCTTTCCTTCTGTCTTTAGCCTCTTCTTTCTCCATTTCTCAGGTTGCCTCTACACTTCACTGTGAAAAACTGCTTTCTTAGTGTTCTTGATCAGGCTCTTTTCTTCTACCTTGACTCCACCATTTGCTTCCTCTGCTTAGAACTGCTTTCCTAACCACCTTCCCCTCCTGTTACCTAACTAAATGCTGCTCAGTCTTCAAGATTCTGCTCAGGTTGCCTACTTTCCATAACATCTTTCCTCATTCTCCCCCATCCCCACACCCCAGGCTGGGTTTGCTGCCTTATTCTCTCAGAGCTCCTGCCACACTGTTTAATCACCATCTGTTTATGTGTTCACCTCACCCTTTAACCATAAGCTCCTTGAGGACAGAGTTTTTCTCCTTCCATTCTGGCCTGTTCAGCACCTAGCCCAGAGCATGGTGCATGGGAAGTACTTGTTCTGTATGACCAATGGATATGACAAGAACCATTACTGTGGACACTGAAATGGGTGTCAAAGAACCATAGAACTGTAGAACCATAGATCCTGTCCTCAGGGTACTCTCAGCTCTGTAGGAAATAGCTTGTCCTCCAGGAGGTAGGCCTGGAATTGCCTGTGGGACTGGGAAAATGTTAAACAAGAAGGCATTTGCAGTGGGGTAGGCGGCCCACACTTGCAATCCCAATTACTCGGGAGGCTGAGATGGGAGAATCACAAGTTCAAGGACAGCCTGGGCAATTTAGCAGGACTGTATCTCAAAATTTAAAAAAAATTAAAAAGAACTGGGAAAATATGTAACAACCAAACCTACCATTATGTATAATTATAATTCACCAATGAAATATGGAAGAATAAAGTGTATGGAAGGATATACATAGGTTATATGGGGAAAGGGGCGGGGGCTGGGGATGTATCTCAGTGGTATTTAAGCCCCTGGAGTCAAAAGGTGGAGGTGAGAGGATGTGGGGGGTGAGGTAGGTTCCCTCCCACCACAGGCCTCTTTACAGTGCCTTTTTTTTTTTTTTTTAATCTTGTTAGGTCTGGCAGTCAGCATTTTTTTCTGGAGCCAGCAACCTTAGAGCCTAATTGTGTTTTCCATCTAACCAAATCAGGTGATAGTTCATTCACTCCTTCATTTTACCAGTGTTTATTTGGCACCTATTTTGTGCTAAAAACTCCTCTATGAACTTTGAATACATTAAGGAGCAAAACAAAGGTCCTTGCTTTTGTGGAACTTTTACTCCATTTGGCTGGAGTACAAACAATAAACAGGTAAACATAGCAACCTTAAAATTTGTATGTATGTGAGAAGTGCTATGGGAAATAATAGGGCTGGGAAAGAGAAGTTTGGTCTGTCAGGTCTGGGAGCAATTTGCAATTTAAATGAAAATCTTAAGTGAAAGAGCTCCTTAAAATGGAAAAGCCTTAAACAGATATTAAAGATGAATACTGGTAGATGGCTTGAAAGCTGCCAAAGATGTCTGCATCCTTTCATAGGATCATCCTGCTTTAAGGAACTTCTATTCATTAATTTATACAGCCAGTCAATATTTATTGAGTGCCTGCTTGATTGAATGAATAAATGCTGATGATATTAATGATAGCCATTATTATGGAGTGCCTACTAGAGCATTATTTATATATGTGATCTCATTTAATCCTTGTAAAAACTCAGTTATATAGACATATGTCCCCAAGTGAGCAGTACTTGGGGAGTGTAGGCAGTGAGTGTGGTTAGGGAAGCCCTTCTTCATTTTGTGAAGCAAATATGGAAAGAGATGGCTCTGATGAGGATTACTGATGTCCTTCATATTGGCAAAGTCAGCTGCTTAGCAGTGACCCCTTTCCTTTGCCTTTAATGCCATTGCTGTGTCAGAAGTGCCCAGTGAACTCAAAATGTGGCTGTTTGAAAGCTGAGAGCTGGGTGTGGTGGTAGGCATAGGTAATCCTAGCAGCTTGGGAGGCTAAGGCAGGAGGATTAGAAGCCAGCCTTAGTAATTTAGCCAGGCTGTAAGCAACCTAGTGGGACCCTGTCTCAAAATTTTTAAAAAGGGCTGGGGGTGTGGCTCAGCAGTTAAGCACTCTTGAGTTCAATCCCTAGTACCAAAAATAAGAAAGCTCTCTGAGGCAGTAACATTGGTGTGCTTGGTGTTGAGTCTTATCATACATAATGGAGGCCCCCCTGTATTAAACTCCTCTGTTTGGTGAGGTGAAATCCTATGGCCCCTCATTACATAGGAACAATTTCAAGGAAATTAATTAATGCTAGTGAGTGAATAACAAGTATAAAATGTGCCCGGGTTGAAAGCTTTAAGAAAGGAAGACCCCAACCATCAGTTGTTGGCAGTGGAAGATTGGCTTGAAAAAAGATATAATTGTTAGCTAGGAACAAAGGCAGATGAAATGTCCTGGTCACGACTAGGACAAGCTGGACTGGGCTCAGTTCACCTGCCTTCCCATCCTCCCTTCCCCTGCCTTTCCCCCCTCTCTTTCCTCCCTCCTTTCTTCACTTGCTATTCCTCCCCTCCCCCATTTCCTCCCTCCTTCCCTGTGCAGCTTGCTAATCATCTGGCTATCCCTGAGGTGGAGATCCAGCCAGAGGGGGTACTCTGCTTCCTGTTGGAGAAACCAAAACCAACCAGAAGATGGGCTATCAAGTCCTGCTCTTATAATTGATAGCTCTTCACAAAGTCCGTGGCTTGCATTCCATCCCCCCAAGCCACTGCCTTGCCCCACTTCACTGGTTTATTAAAATAGCTCATTAAATTCCAGTTTTCTAGTGTCCACACCCTGCCTGTTTAGAATTTTCAGTGGTTCTTCACTTCTTTTAAAATAAAATAGACTCTTTTTTTAAAAAAAATATTTTTAGTTGTAGATAGACACAATACATTTATTTATTTATTTATTTAGTTTTATGTGGTGCTGAGGATCAAACCCAGCGCCTCACAAGTATTAGGCAAGCACTCTACCACTAGATTGAGCTACAATCCCAGCTCCTAGAATAAAATGGACTCTTGAAAGTGGCATGTAGGGGTCTTCCCTGTCTGGCCTCTGCCTGCTTCTCTCTCCTTATCCCCAGTTAAGTGAGCAGACCTTCATATTTTAGCTCTAGTTTCCTTTCCTCCTGGCAGCCTCCCTGATGCTCTGGTGTGCTTCTGTGCTCTTGCTCCTGTGGATTTGATATATGATGTTGTTTTAATTATAGCGTGTCCTAATTGTTTGCTTCGTTCTCTCTCTCTCTGCACCAGGTTTTGAGTTACTGGAGACCAGTGTTGTTCATTTTGTGTCCACCTATTTTGTTCATTCAGCCACATCTAACTGTGAGTAACTCCCCATTCTTGTCTCCATCAACACATCAGACCTTTCTCTGACAAGCATAATTTTATTTCTTCTGCCCTCACATTGCCATTTACCAGGTAGTGTGGTAGCTTCTGGAATAGGAACATAAGATGACAGGGTTATTATTTTTTTCTCCAGGTGTGATGGGGAGAAATGCTTTAGTGTAGTTTGTGGAGCCCCAGACCCTCTGGAAAGGCAGCAGGGACTGATTTTTCAAAGTCTTCAACAGAACCCTGATTGCCTCTTGTATTGTTGGGATTTTTGTAGAAGCTTTGATTTGGGTGGAGGGGTAAAGAAATTCCACTGCAAAAAAAGAAAAAAAGAAAAAGAAAATTGTTTGGATACCATTGTTTAAAACTAAGACATACTGTGTAAAGCCCTATAAAAAAAGAGACACCCTGTCTTCTTGTTCTGCAAAAGTCGGTTTCTTTGCTAAGCCCCAGCCATAGTGTTTACACTTCCAGAAGTTTGGAGGTAGGTAGGCATGTGCCCTTCCACCTGTTCACTGTCTTCTCCAATTGCTTCCACTCCCCCTTTTCCCCCAATCAAACTGTGGGGGAGGTAACATTTTAGCTAGCTCAAAGCATAAAGCTTCCCTGAAGCAGGTTTGTACTGAATTCCGTGTTCCTGGAAAGGGCTAGTGGCTCTCTCTTTAAGAGTGCAGGCAGAAATTCTCTCTTGACCTCTGTGAGAGCCTGGCTGCTGTTGGACGCGCAGTCCCACTCCTGGGAGAAAGCAGCTTCTTAAAGGGCCCTGCCCTACAGAGAACAGATGCTTCTGGTTGAGGGAAGAAGTGGGGGAGGGGAGGGTGTAAGTAGAAAGTCTGAACCACAGACTGCTCTGTGCCTGGAGGTCAGCTGTACCTGCAGAGCCCAGGAGGGGCTTTCTGCAGGAAAAAAAAAAAAAAAGTGCTTCTCACTTTCTAGAATCCAGGCCTTTTCTATTTCTAACCCTGACTTGAGAAAGGGAAGTTTGTCTTTGAAAGGGCTTCCCCTGTAAAATGGGGACTCTAATCCAGAAGCTGAAGAGGACTCACAACATTTCTGTTTCTAGAAATTGTCACTTGAACCAAAGATGCTGACGGTTCTTTCTTTCTTTATTTATTTATATGTGGTGCTGAGAATCGAACCCAGTGTCTCACAAGTTAGGCAAGCACTCTGCCAATGAGCCACAATCCTAGCTCCTGAACCTGTACTTTAGGGAAAGGTCAGATGTGGCCTGGGGGTAGGTGGAGCATCCCCAGAGCTGAAGGCTCTATCCCAGGTCTCTTCACTTTGAGTTTATTTATTTTTTTTTTATACTTTTTTAGTTTAGTTTTATACTTTTTTAGTTTATTTTATTTGTTTTATTATTTATTATATTTTTTAATGTGGTGCGGGGGGGGGGGGGTCGAACCCAGTGCCCCAGTATGCTAGGCAAGTGCTCTACCACTGAGCCACAACCCAGTCCATTGAGTTTATTTTTGTACCTTAGTTGGGTCTCCTGCCCTCACCAGGGGTGCAGATGTCTTCAGGGCATTCACCTTACTAACTTGATAAGATCAGCATTCATGTTTGAATCTGGAGTCTCTTGATGAGGACAAATCTTTTCAATTTTGAGAAATACAATTTTATGCCACAGGAGAATAATTTCATTTTCTAAGTCTGATTGATTGGTATCGATATTTTAGCTACTAACCTACTGCGTTATTCTGCCACCTTGATGATAATTTCTGATTTAAAAAAAAATTTAACCTTTATTTTTTATTTATTTGCTTTTCATGTGGTGCCGAGGATCTGAAGATCAAACCAGTGCCTCACCTGTGATAGGCAAGCACTCTACCACACAGCCACAACCCCATTTTAATTTCTTATTTTTATACTGTTTGCCCCACAAGGAAAAGAATCAGAATTTGCAAACAGATGTGAGAGTTAACGAAAAAATGCATACCCTACACCAGGAATGTGTATTCATTAACATATGTTAATGTATGTTAAACGAATCTATTGACTTGTAAATTCTACTTTGCCCATCCTGAGTTTTACTTGACTCACTCTCTACTAAGGCCTTGGAGGAAAGCCTCTGAAAAAAATGTTTCAAGCTTTTATATCTTGCAATTTTCACAACTGACAGAATTCTAGAAAGCAGCAGGTCTGCTAGGTGGTGAAAACACTGAGGCTTCTGCCAGCCTAAGAAGTGATTGTGAACAAAGGTGTCATGAGCGTCCTATGTCATTAACGGAGATGAAGCACATTTGTGTCTTTCCACAGTGTCAATTTATTGAATAACAATAAGTTCACAGGTTAAGCCACTTTCATCAGCGGCAGTTCACAGAATATTTGTGGGTCACCTGGTAGTCATAAGCTGGGCCATCACAGCTTCCTTTATTTCAGGCTTAATTTCTAACGTCTGACTTAAGTCACTTTGTGGCATGGTGTGATTTCTCACACACAAACACAAACACACACTCACACGCACGCACACACACACAGAGCTTTTATACATGTTACAGCAAGGCAAAGAAAGGGTTAAGTCAGCCATAGGAGTGCAGGAACTAACCAGCCTAAGAACTTATTCAGGGCAGCAGAGGTGTCAAAGCACTGGAACTTATTCTAGACCAAGGTCCAGACATACAGTCAGCAGTGTCAGCTTGGAGTGGGACTTGTGTGGTCCTCACAGACAGGAGAAACCACACTAAAGCCCAAGGACAGATTAAGAGGTTCCTTGCAGTGATTTTCCTGGGCAAGACTCTTGATGATGACCAGGTGATAGTGTCAGGGTGTCAGAATGTCCATTCTCAGGGTTCCCCTCCTTTTATGGGTCTCAAGTGAGGGGTTTGTTTCATTTGATGGTCTAGTGTGTTCAATAAGCTCATGGGCCTGGTTTTTCCAATATGAGTTTTATATGCCCATGTGCACCCCTATGCTTCTGATTAATTTGATAATTTATGGGTGATTATTTAAAAAAAAATATTTATTTTTTAGTTGTAGTTGGACACAGTACCTTTATTTATTTTTATGTGGTGCTGAGGATCGAACCCAGGGCCTCACACATGCTAGGCAAGAGCTCTACTGCTGAGCCATAACCCCAGCCCATATGGGTGGTCATTCTTATTAGCACGATTAATTTATCAGTTTATGCTTCATGGTTGTGCCAGGTAGGTGTTGGCTATTTACTCAAACAAGGTGTGGAGTCCTTGCACCTTAGCCCTTGAACTCAGAATGAGTAGTTTATGGCAGGCTTCAGCTTCACCAAATGGAGTGAATCGGGTTTAGGCACAGCCTGAAAACCTCCGTATACATCATAGATTAACACAGAGCAGATCATAGCCTGCTCTCCACAAAAGGGAAAATGCCTCATCCTAGTTTTCATAACATATTTTGCAACAGAGTTAAGTTTATCCTTTGAGCAATCAGTGAGATACAAGAAGAATCCCAAAGGGTACAGTTACAGAAATCTAAGTAGTCATAAGCCCCTCTTAATAGTTAATGCACAACATACATATTAGAACCAAAAAATAGTAGGATATCTCCATTATCTTCATTCTTGTTGTTTCATATATTAACAGAGTTGGGCAAGGGACCAGCCAGACTGGTGTGTATTTGAGCATACAGCTGCTTGTCAGGCTGGCCCCAGAATCCACTCACTACCATAGGAGACCATTTCTCAAATGCTGTCATTCTACCGGAAATTGACTTGTCTGGACAGGACAGTCTGTTTGGTTTTATTGTCCTCAAATTAAACTACTCTCCCCTGACTCTTCAACTTGTCTTAAATGTTTGATTAAACACTGGGAGAATTGTCAATATGGCTCAACTTCTAAGTCATTAAACATCCTAATTCCTCACATTCCTTGTAGTGGAGGCCATTTTCCTTCAGATTTCACTCAAGCAGTGGGAAGGTTGTATCAGATGCCAGGAAGGTTGGAGCCTTTACTTTGGCTTGGCAATCTGATGGTTATTTCTCTGTGAGAAAGATGTGGAGCTTGTATAGTGTGGAGTTTGAGGACACACTAATGACTAAATAAAAAATAAGCATAGGTTAATAAATTTTTGAAGTAGATGGAACCTGTGAATGTGGTTAACTTTAGAACAATTCCAGTTTAATCCACTGTGCTCATACCTGCTTCCCTCAAACATAGAGGCAAGGGAAAAACTTCTTTAGTCTTTTATAGAGATCCCAGTTGTTGAAATTGGAGAAATTAATGTATTCTCTTGAGCCCAAACACCTGTTCATCCTGTATCCCCTACCACGAATAATCAGTTCTTCTCATGATTATGATAGGCCTGTTGAGAAAATTGCCCATCTTCTTATTATAATTTTTATGCATACTCAAAATGAATATTTAAACTGTGATTTGTCAAGAGCTATGTCCAGTTGTTAGTTTTGCACAATGGTACGTGAGTAGGGCATATGCAGAAAAGGGTTTTAATATAAAAATAAAATGCTTGGGATTTTTTCAGTCTCATCCTAATAAAATACCAAGAGCCACATCTATTCCTTCTTCTTTCTTCCTCTCTCTAAAATCCCTGGTCACAAATATATGCTCAAAAGGAAGATAATTATCATAAGGCATCTATATGATTACAGATTACTCGATTGTAAATCCTCTGGCTTTGGCAAAATGACTTGATTGATTTTGGAATTTGAGCCTCTTTGTGATACACCGCTTAGAAGTGACCATTTCAGAGAAGGGAAAGGGGGACTTAGGCACACTCAGAAAAGAGTGCTGCATAAATAAAGGGAATCACACTGAATTGGCAAAGATTATTTTAATGGCCCGAACCCCTTCCTGTTAGAGTAATTACAGGAACATCTTTAAGCTCTTCTCTGAAGAACTTGTGAATTGAAATAGAAAATGTTTTAATGAATTTAAATTATTTAAAAATTTGTATTAGAATTTTCAGGGTGAATGATTCTTGTATTCTCTTCCCTGTTTATTAAGCATACACAGTCATTAATGTGTTTTCCTTCTAAAAAATGCACATTTATACAATTCTGGCATTATGTCACATAGAAATAATATACCTTTTGAAGATAATTGTCCTTTTAGGAAAATATGCATACATCAGCTTTTGTAAAAGCTACATTTCAGAACAACATTTCTTCCTTTTTTGAACTGCATAAAAATAGGTTTGGTTGTAATTTCTGCTTGTAAGTTCAGTATGGAGACAAACATCAGAGGAGTGGGACAGTGGTGTGTCAGCTTCCTAATTCAGAATACCCTGTTAGTTGTTGCAGTGTCAATGAGGACTTCTCCCAATCACCTGCTTGAAACAGAAGTCCTTCGCACAGCCCGAGCTTGACCTCTCATTAAATCCACTTGCAGTACTAACCAGCAGCTGCTGCTGACAGGAGCCCACATGTAATCTCTTTAACCTTGTCCTGTAAGGCGCACACAAGTCATGACCGGGGAATTCAAAGTAAATTAGGTTTCACTTGAAAGTCTATAATCTAAATTCTATTTGATTAAAATGATGCCTGATTTGTGTTTGTAATGAAATATTTGGCTGCAACTAGTATTTTTTTTTTCCTTTGGAATTCATACACCTAAGTCTATTCTTTCACAACCACATCTGTCTTATTTCTATTTTAAGATGGTTAGTTTTCCGTTATTACTTTGTCTCCACATTCTTGAAATGAAGAGGTGGAAGATACAGGCAAAACCAAACAAACCCATAAAAATAAAAAGTGTTTGTTTAGTAAAATATTACAGCTTGATGGCAAGCTTATTGTCTGTTTTCAGAAATCCAAGAGGAAAGGGTCATTTTTTGAGTCCAAATATGGTCATTCTGTGTTGGAAATATTTTCTGTATATTTCATATCATAGTATTAGAACTCTTTATTATATGTAAGTTTTGTCCTGCAACTATTTTGTTAAATTAATTGTTCTTAGTCAACACAATTTCTCATGGAAATTGAATTAGTGAAAATCATAAATCATTACCAGAATTATTCCCTTATGTTTTTATAGCTCTTGTTCCTTTTCTAAACTTACTGTTTTAAAGTATGTAATTCTGTTTTTCTGAAGATAACCTACAGAGAGTTGAAAACATCTAGGCTTCAGCCATTTTTTGTTGGGAGCTAGATGCAGGAGATTTTACAATTCACTTCTTAAATTTGGTTTTTATTCATCTTTAACACCTCCACCCTCTCCCTCAAAACCTCAAATATTGAAGGAGCTTCTGCCTACCCAGCTCTTCCCCCGATCCTCTCTCCTTTTTAGTGGTAATCCTGAGATTTGCTGCTAGGCTTCAGTGTGATCCTGAGAAGCAGGGTACAAGGCTGAAATGTGTTTGATTATCAGGGAATTTTAGGAACACAACCAGGAGCAAAAAATACTTGAGAGGAGGCTAGAGGTATTTACAGTTTTGGGAACCCGGGCATTTCTGGGTGAGTACTTCTGGCTAAGAATTGCTCCTGATATTGATTTAAAAAAAAAGGTCATTCTCACCAGGATCAGTGGTGTAGCTTGTAATCTTAGCTATTGGGGAGGCTGAGGCAGGAGGATGGCAAGTTTGAGGCTAACCTCCTCAGTTTAGTGAGACCCTGTCTCAAAATAAAAGGGCTGGGGATGTAGCTCAGTGGTAGAGGGACTCCGAGTCAATCCCCGGTATTGCAGAAAGAAGTCAATTCTATAATTTACATTGAGAACACAAATTTGCTCTTTGGTTGTCCTAATCTAAGCTGTCCACTTCCTGCATCTTGGATAATTGACTTTTTGTTTTGAGATTCTGGGGATGGAACCCAGAGTTTCACACATGCTAGCCAAATGCTCTCCCACTGAACTAACATCTTCAGCCCTATTGAGTCATCTTTTCAAAAGTTTACTAAATGGAGGGCTGGGGACATAGCTCAAGGGTAGAGGGCTAGGCTAGCATGAGTGAGACCCTAGTTTCAATCCCCAGTACTGAAAAAAAATCACTAATTGAACTTAAAGAACAAATTATTGAGTTATAATTTATATTCAGGGAGGTCCTCAGGTCTTAAGTTTAGAGAAGCATCAATTTTAAAATACATATACACTTGTGACCACCATCTGCATCAGGATGCCTGACATCTTTTGGGGAGGGGAATTGAACCCAGAGGTGCTTAACCACTGAGCCACTTTTTATTTTGAGGAGGGTCTTACTAAGTTGATTAGAGCCTTGCTAAATTGCAGAGGCTGGTTTTGAATTTGTGATCTTCCTGCCTCAGCTTCCTGAGTGGCTGGCATTACAGGCCTGTACCATCATACCAGCAGCCTGACATCTTTAGCACCCCTGCAAATTCATCCTGTGCTCCTAAGCTATGCTTTGAAAACTCTATTGCTAATTGAAATTTGAGTGGGCATTTTTATGTCAAAGTCTTGATCTCTTTAAGCTGCATTTAACTGTTAGGGTACCATGTATTCAATATGTGGTTAATGAAAGTTTTGTTTTTTAAAATTTACTCAGATTTTTCTTCAGTCTCTTTTCCTAAGCAAGTGGAGTATTTAAGTAAGATTTTGCTCTCAGTGTCTTTGATTGTGATGACAAACCCAGAGGACTCCCTATGGGGGCAACAGCAGCATCAGCCCCAGGATTCCCTGGTTCTTCCTCCCACCACTCTAGGTTTCAATTTGGGATCTGGGGGGAAAAATAACTGTTGTAATATGTGTTGCTGGTCACAGTGTTAAAAGTTGATTCCAGGGGACAAAGAACACATAATATCAATGTGGTGCTTTAGGGTTTGTCAGAGTCCTTTCCTCTGTGTTGCCTTGTTGGCTCTAACTTCCCAGCCAGTCTAAAAAGCAAAGCATGTATTTCCCGCTCCTAAACAGAGGAGGGTATGAACACTCAGTGAAATGACTTGTTGCAGGATCACAGAAAGGGGAGTCATTTGAACTTTATACTTGACTTTATTTTGGTCTGACTTCAAAGCCACTAAACAGCAGAGAAACCTCCAGAATCTTAGCCCTGTGTTCCAAAATGAAAATATTTTCATTTTGTGTGTGTGTGTGTGTGTGTGTGTGTGTGTGTTTGTGTGTGTGTGCACACACACATGCATACACACATTTATTTATTTTTCCTAAAGGAAAATAGCTTTTGGAGTTCCTATTTCTCAGCTGTCTTCTTTCTACCTCACATGGGATAGTAGTTTTATCAGTACTTGGGCAGTGAGAAGTGGCAGTGGCAACATATGGGCAAATTATTCCATGGAAACATCACTCTGGAGCTGCTGGGGAAGGAAGTAGTGTGCATTGGAAAAGGAGTCTAAGTGAAGTAATAGAGTCTATTTCAAACTAACTGGGGAATTGTGGGCCAGTCTCCAGATACTACTATACTCAGCAAAGGAAGTCACTCAGCAGGATGGATGTGTGCTACCATTCTTTCCTGTGATAGTGGTGGGGGAGCGGTATTTTGGACAGCTACTTTTATCCAATAAGGTAACCACTTCTCTATCATAGGGGGCTATTTAAATTTGTATTGCTTCAAATTAAATAAAATAGAGAATTCAGTTTCTAAGTTGTAGTAGGTACATTTCAAGTGTACAATATTCGTGTGATTACGTGTTGATTAGCATAGATAAAGAGTATTTCCATCACTGTAGAAAGTTCTGATGAATGTTGCTGATCTGTAACAGTCCTTTATGCTGGGAACATTCAGAAGAGATGTACCTCAGATCCCCTGAAAACCTCTGTGGGTATTAACGAGGTACCCTTCTTCTGCCAGCTTCTGTCTGCTACTTTGCAACTGTTTCTTTTCCCCTTCCCAACTTTGGCTCTTTTTCTGAAGATGGAGGCAGAAACCATTTTCTGTTGTCTTTGTTGCCAAAACAGAAAAAAGTCTCAGTCTTAGGGGGTTTTGAAAGCAAGGCAGGGATAGATGGCTTCCCACTTGAATTCTGTCTCTTCAGCCTACCTTTCCTCACATTCACATTTATTGAACATAGTGTATTCTTTTCTCTCTTGGTCCTGCCTCCCACCCTTTTTGGTGCTGTGGATTGAACCCAGAGCCTTGTGCATGCTGAGCATGTGCTCTACCACTGAGCTACATTCCCATCCTAAACAAAATAATTTCTTTGCAAATTATATGCTTAATATGAAACTAGCACATTCCATCTTCCCTTCCTATCGGTTTTGCATATGTGCAATTTTGGGGGATAGGATTGTGAGGACCTTTTCTGGGGGCTGGGGTTGTAGCTCATGGTTGAGCACTTACCTCACAAGCATCAGGCACTGGGTTCGATCCGCAGCACCACATAAAATAAATAAATAAATAATAAAACAAAGACATTGTGTCCATCTACAACTAAAAATTTTTTTTTTTATTTCAAGTCATAGAGAGCTTTTTAATTTGGGGTTCAAATGTCTTAAGACTTTAGGATGCAGCTTGAGTTTGTTTGCAGTGCCAACAGACATTTTATTATTTAGAATGGCTTATTAATAACAGGAGTTAAATCCTTTTATTAACGGTGGGACATCTTAAGACAATCACTAGTCATTGTTAAAATAAAGAACAGCTCATTATTTCTCATATCTTAAAGATTGAACCCTTCACCATGATTAATAAAGGATAGTTGTTATCTGCTTTGGTCACAAAAATTCATGTACAAAAGAAACACTTTGGCAAATTAAAAGTAAAATGGTAGCATGAACACTTGTATCTGCGCTGCTAATTAAAAGACTTAAGTTATTAGGTCTTGAGGGGGGAGGAAAAAAGAAACAAACAAGTATAATTTGCCAGATTAATTTTATGGTTCGTTCTATTTAATCAAACTATACCTTTTAGTGAAAATGACAAATCTGAGTTGTCAGAATGTGGTAGATAAGGAAGATAAAGGTCATATATTTTAATGTCACAGAAGGTCTTATTAAAGGAACCTTAATTACATTAGGTACCCATGAAACATTAATTAAATACTGTCTGAAATAATTAGGTCCAAGTTACTGATGGTTTAATTAAACTCAGTTTCTTATTTTATAAGAAAACTAAAGGTCCAATATCTCGGTTGGCAGCATAATTGATAGTATGTCAAAAAGGCAAAATAGTAACCTTGACCAACCATACAGAGGGTGATATGGCTCTCAGGGCCTTGTGTGCATCGACTCCATTCACCATGCTAGCCTGTGTGGGTTGCCACTAATACTTAATGTTGTGTATTCTGTTGTCAACTCTCAGCTTTTGGTAACAAAACATGGATGCCCTTGAGTAGGGGAGGTGAATGTAATACAGGTCAAGTCCATCACCTAAGTTTATGCCACGTGTGCAGAAAGATGAGATGCTTTATACAGTCCCCTCTTCCTTTTAAGAGATGCATCCTGCCTTTTTTCATCTCTGCATATTGTATTTCAGAAATGCCACATACCCTTTCTGACTATTCACCATCTGCTCAGAGGGTCTCATGGCATTAAAGAAAGATGACTCTAAACTCCATTCCCATACTTATTTAGTATTTCTGTATTACAGCATTCATTTTTGTTTGTTAGTATCTCTTTGTAGTTGAGACCATGGATTTTGGATTTTTCTTTCTTTCTTTCTTTCTTTTTTTTTTTTTTTTTGCAGGGTTTGAATCTCAGCTCTGCCACATATGTGTGGACTTGGGTAAATTATTTCTTTGAATTTGCTTCCTCATCTATAAAACATTAAATGTAGTAATAGCTATTTAACATTGTTATCAAGATAATGCTTTAATGTATATGAGCACCTAGCATGTGAAAAATATGTGGTGTGCCCTACAAAATTGATACAGATATTCTGTATACTATAGAATCATAGAGATTTGAGGCCCAAATTAGATAAGTAGGTGAGTCCAAGTGAAATGTCGATTTCTTTTTTTTTTTTTTTGGATACTGGAGATTGAACTCAGGGACACTTGAACACTAAGCCACATCCCCAGCCCTATTTTGTATTTTCTTTAGAGACAGGGTCTCACTGAGTTGCTCAGCACCTCACTATTGCTGAGGCTGGCTTTGAACTTCCTATCCTCCTGTCTCCCTCTGGAGCCACTGGGATTATAGGTATGAGCCACCATGCCCAGCTGTGAAATGCCAATTTAAAATAACTTTACAATATGACAGAAGGAAAGGATATGTTGCAAAAGCAAAAATATGATGAGATTTTGTGTGCTAATGATTAAAAATAGACACCAGGTCTTTTCTTTCATTCGTTTTTTTTTTTTTTTTTTTTTTTTTTTTTTTGCAGTACTGAGTATACAACCCATGTCCTCACATATGGTAGGCAAACACTCTACCACTTAGCTACAGCCTCTTTTAAAAATTTGAGACAGGGACTTACTACATTTGACTACACTGGCCTTGAACATGGGATCCTCTCATCTCAACCTTCAGAGTAGCTGGGATTATAGGCATGTGTCATCATGCCTGGCTCAGGTTTGTTCATTTTTTTTTGTTTTTGCCTTCTCGAATCTTGGGCTCACCAAACCAAGTCCTCTTTCTGTGCTTGAGGGTGCATTGAGGGGTGGTGATTGAACAGAGGAAGAGAATAAATTTAGTATACTATGGGGCAGTTGGCTCTTCTTTCCTTTTGGGACAGAAAAACAGGATGATAATCTTATTGTTTCTAATGTATTTCCACATACACTATCTTTACTCCTCTGGACAGCCCTGTGAAGTAGTTATTGACTGTTGGAAGATGAGGAAACTGCAGCATAGAGAAGTTAAGTACTGTGCTAGCTAACTCTGTGTTCTATGCTTTCTGTCAATGACACCGCTTTCCCTGAGCCAGCACTGTATTAGGTTTCAAGCAGGTGGGGGCAAGTTGGTCTGTGGACTCAACCTCACTAGTCCTTGTGAACTTAGAATGGATTTTACATGTTTATTTATTTTTTTGTACTGGGGATTAAACCCAAGCCTTTTTATCTTTAGATATATTCTCTCTCACTAAGTAGACTAAGCATTCCAGAAACTTGTTATCCACCTGCCTCAGTCTCCCTCTCCTGAGAAGCTGGGATCACAGCCATCACACCTGGCTGGTGGATTTTACATTTTTAGTGGATTTTAAAGAAGGAGGAGGAGGAGGTAGGTGGCAAAGTGGAAAGAGAAGGAGCAATGATGGAGACTGAGTGTGGCTTGTAAAATGTTTGTAGTATTTGGCCCTTAACAGAAAAGTCTGTTGTCCCCTGTTTATTAGTACAATGATTAAGAATCAACTGAGGCTGGGCATGATGTTGCATTGTAATCCTAGCAGCTCAGGAGGCTGAGGCAGGAAGATTGCAAGTTTGAGGCCAGCCTCAGCAACTTAGTGAGGCCCTAAGCAACTTAGCAAGGTCCTGTCTCAAAAAAGGGAGGAAGGACTGGGAATGTAGCTCAATGGTAAAGCACCTCTGGATTTAATCCCCAGTAGTAAACGAGTTCATGTGTGTGTGTGTGCGCACGTACACACACACACACACACACACACACACACACCCCAAAAAACAAAAACAAAAAAAGCTCCTGGGATCTTGTGAAAATGCTGATTGTGATTTAGTGTGTCTGGGTCAGGGCTGAGATTCTGCATGTCTAAAAAGCTCCCAGATGATACCCATGCTGCCAGTCCTTGGACCACGCTTTAAATAGTAAGGGTGTGACTCACATTGCTTCTGTACCCCTAAACAAGCTCTCATAGGAGCATGCACTGATTACTTTCCATTCATCTGTCTCTAGTGGACTTTAACTTCTTTTTGGTGGTCATAGCAGGTGAGCTTTTGGTAATTCACTTTGAAAACATTCTACATCTTTCCTTTCCAAATGGTGATGACTTCTGCTTGCTGCCTCTAACAGCTTGTCTGTGCTACATGCCAGGCCTTGGGATATAGCACAGGCAAGAGATGCAATGAGAGAAGCATGAAACCTGGCCCTTGTTTTCCAGGAGTGTCTTGTTGAGGCCCACACTGCTTAGATATTGTCCTTTCCTCCTGCCTCTTCAGCTGCAAATTCGCTTCCATGTTAAGCATCTCCCACAGATGTTTCCCAGCCTCGCTGTGGGCCCTCATATCCACTGTAGACTCTGGGTTCTTTCTCCAGGCTCTCCAGCCTTCTGCTTTGGCCTCTTTGTTTCTTCTTTTCTGGCCCTGGTCTGGCTAACCTGGTAGGAGCCCTCAGCACTTCCCTTTGCTTACTCCTTGTTTTGGTGCTCTATTCCATTTGCATAGAACTTTCTTTTCAAAGCTAAATGCAAAGCCTCAGAGTTTGCTTTTGAAACAATGTGGTCTTCCCCCTCCAGGGTATGGTCATCTTCCTCCTTGCTTGAATCTAATTTAGGAAATTTAGATGCTGAGCATGGGGAATATGACTTACTCCATTTCTGTTCTGTTAATAATGAGTAAATATTAATTACATATATGCCACAGTCATCATTTACTACAGTAGTTGTGGTCAGTAGTTTATCATACTTCAAAGAAAGTAGTGCTATCACATTATATTACCTCTCATCTGATTTCTGGGCTATATTGGGATACAGCAGTCCTTATTCCATAAAGAATGAACTTCTCTAATTATCATCATCATCATCATCATCATTGGTAGTAGTAGTAATGGTAGTACTGGGGATTGAACCCAGGGGTGCTCTACCACTGAGTAACAACATCCTTAGCCTTTTTTTCTTGTTGTTGCTGGGGTTTGAATTTGCTTTTGCTGAAGCTGGGTTTGAATTCATGATCCTCCTGCCTCAGCGTCCTGAGCCACTGGGATTAGAAATCCAACACCCTCCTACCCAAGAACCACCAAAGCTGATAGAAAACTCAGAAGGACAGTAAACTTAAACCTAGGAAAGAAATTTAATAGCTAGCCAGTTGCTACCCATTCATTTGTTCATCTATCTCTCACTGGTTAGTTTAATTCCCTTTTTTGTATCTCCTCCCCCCTTTGTTTATCTCTCAGTGAGGCCACCTATATTGGGAGAGGGGCCTGAGGAATCCAAGCTATGCAGAGACTTTCGTTTTCAAACTGGTCATTAGATACATAGGATTCATGAGCTCTAAGTAACAGTTTAGAAAATATTTCAAGTAGTGATTTTTTTTTCTTTTTTTAAAAGCAATTAGATTTAATTCCAGTGGATGGCTGTATTGACCATTTGTTTCAAACAACTTTATTTTATTTCACTTTCTACCACTGTGAAAAGAAGTCAGAGGGCAGGGAGAGGGTCTGTGTTCATTGCTTTGTTCAAATGGAAACAATCACATTTAGATCTTTTATTTAACCTGAGTTTTACTTATAGCTCAATATGGATATTGTCCTAAATTAATTGCTATCACAGTATGGTGGATGACTACACAAATGGTAGTTAAGGATTAATTTCCAGAAAGTAAAAATAGTTTTTTTAAGGAATAAAATAATTAGATGTTCCAGTGTGTCAGATGTGATCATATATTTGCATGTTTGCCCTTACTTAAGATACATTAAGTTCTAAAGAGAGTAGGCAAATATGGATAATTTATCATACAAATCACCTTTCAGAAATGGACAGTAATGCTGGGCACTGTGGCACATGCCTGTAATCCCAGTGACTTGGGAGGCTGAGGCAGGAGAATTGGAAGTTTGAGGACAGACTCAGCAATTTAGTCAGGCCCTAAGCAACTTAGTGAGATCCTGTCTCAAATGTCTGAAAATAAAGGGCTGGGGATGTAGCTCAGTGGTAAAGCATCTTTGGATACAATCCCCAGTACCAAAAATAAATCAAAAAAAAAAAAAAAAAAAAAAAAAAAAAAGGAAGAGGAAGAAGAAAAAGAAATGGGAAGTAGCTTCAGATGTCTAGTGTATCTCACATGTTGATCAGATATCTGATCTATACATATCAACCAAAATTCTATGTGTGGCTACCTTGAATGGTTGCTCCTTGGACAATGGATTTGACTACATGTATGACTGACCACATGGAGTACTTGGTTTTTCTGTGCCTGGCTTATTTCATTTAACATAGCAATCTCTAATTCCATCCATGTCATCAAAATGACAGGATTTCATTCTTTATTAAGGTTGAATAGTATTCTGTTGTGCACATGTACCACATTTTCTTTATCCATTCATCAGTTGATGAACACAGGCTGATTCCTTGTCTTGACTGTTATGAATAATGCTGCAATAAACATGGTGTGCATGGGGCTGGGGTTGTGGCTCAGTGATAGAGTACTTATCTAGCACACATGAGGCACTGGGTTCGAGCCTCAGCACCACATAAAAATGTAATAAAGATATTGTGTCCACCTAAAATGAAAAAATGAATATAAAAAAAAACATGGAGTGCAGATGTCTCTTTAATGTACTGATCTATTTTCCTTTAGATGTATACCCAACAGTGGGATTGCTGGGTCTTATGGTACCTTTATTTTAAATATTTTTTAAAGAATTTTGTTCACAATACATTTATTTATTTTTTATGTGGTACTGAGGATTGAACCCAGGGCCTCGCATGTGGTAGCCAGGTGCTCTACCACTGAGCTACAGCCCCAGCCCTCTATTTTTAATTTTTTGAGGGACTGCCATACTCTTTTCCATGATGGCTGTACTCATTTACATTCCCACCAACAGTTTATAAGAGTACCTTTATTCTTAACATTCTTGCCAACAATTGTTATTTTCAGTCTTTTTGGTACTGGCCATTCTGACTGAAGTGCAGTGATATCTTGTGGTTTTGATTTGCATTTCCCTGGTTAGTGATGCTGAGTATTTTTTTCATATACTTGTCCATTGTATGTCTTCTTTTGAGAAATATCTGTTTAGGCCTCTTCCCATTAAAAAAAATTGAGACATGATATTTATACATCTTTGTGGGGAACATTATGATAATTCAATACATGTATACAATGTATAATGATAATAAGCACTTCCATTTCCTGTAATTTTAGTCATATTTATGTGTTGGGAATTTTGTATTCTTCTGGTTTTTAAAATTTTTTTTATTTATATATGATAGCAGAATGCATTACAATTCTTATTACACATACAGAGCACAATTTTTCATATTTCTGGTTGTATACAAAATAAATTCACACAATTCCGTGTCTTCATACATGTACTTTGTATAATAATGATCATCACATTCTATCATCATTTACAACCCCATGCCCCCTCCTTCCCCTCCAACCCCTCTGCCCTGTCTAGAGTTCATCTATTCCTCCCATGCTCCCTCTCCCTATCCCACTATGAATCAGCCTCCCTATATCAAAGAAAACTTTTAGCATTTGTTTTTTTGGGATTGGATAATTTCACCTAGCATTATCTTCTCTAACTCCATCCATTTACCTGCAAATGCCATAATTTTATTCTCTTTTATTGCTGAGTAACATTCCATTGTGTATATATGCCACTTTTTTTTCATCTGTTCATCTATTGAAGGGCACCTAGGTTGGCCCCACAGTTTAGATATTGTAAATTGTGTTGCTATAAACATTGATGTGGCTGTGTTCCTGTAGTATGCTGTTTTTAAGTCCTTTGGGTATCAACCGAAGAGTAGGATAGTTGGGTCAAATGGTGGTTCCATTCCTAGTTTCCCAAGGAATCTTCATACTGCTTTCCATATTGGCTACACCAGTTTACAGTCCCACTACCAATGAATGAGTGTACCTTTTCCCCCACATCCTTGCCAACACTTATTGTTGTTTCTATGCATAATAGCTGCCATTCTAACTGGAGTGAGATGAAATCTTAGAGTGGTTTTGATTTGCATTTCTTTAATGCTAGTGATGATGAACATTTTTCATATATTTGTTGATTGATTGTATATTCTCTTCTGAGAAGTGTCTGTTCAGATCCTTGGCCCATTTACTGATTGTTTTTTTGGTGTTTAACTTTTTGAGTCCTTTATGTATCCTAGAGATTAGTGCTCTATCTGATGTGTGAGGGGTAAAAATTTGCTCCTAAGATGTAGGCTCTCTATTCACCTCACAGATTGTTTCTTTTGCTGAGAAGAAGCTTTTTAGTTTGAGTCCATCCCATTTATTGATTCTTGGTTTTAATTCTTTTGCCAAAGGAGTCTTAATAAGGAAGTTGGGGCCTAATCCCACATGATGGAGATTAGGGCCTACTTTTTCTTCTATTAGATGCAGGGTCTCTGGTTTAATTCCTACTTGGTCCTTGATCCATTTTGAGTTGAGTTTTGTGCATGGTGAGAGATAGGGGTTTAACTTCATTTTGTTTTATATGGATTTCCAGTTTTCCCAGCACCATTTGTTGAAGACGCTATCTTTTCTCCAGTGCATGTTCTTGGCACCTTTGTCTAATATAAGATAATTGTAATTTTGTGGGGAGGTCTCTGTGTCCTTTATTCTGTACCATTGGTCTACCAGTCTGTCTTCTGGTTATTTTTAAAATATATTGTGGATTGTTTTACCCAATGGTTATCCTTCTGTGCTCTAGGAAACCAGACTAATTCATCTTTAATTTTGGTGCCCCTTACCTAACGTCTTTCTCTACACCTACACACTCTCTTTCCCACTCTCTGGTGACCACTATTCTACTCCATTCTTCTAGTAGATTGACTTTTTAGTTTCCACAAATGAGTGAGGACATGTGATATTTATCTTTTGGTGTCTGTCTTATTTCCTTTAACATAATGATCTCCAATTCCATCCATGTTGCCATAAATGACAGGATTTCATTCTTTTTTATGGCCGAATAATATTCCATTGTATATACATATTATGTTTTCCTTATCTATGCATCTGTCAATGGGTATCGTAGTTGATTACATATTGTGAATAGTGCTGCAATAAACACAAGAGTGAATCCCTTTGGTATAGTGAGTTCATTTCCATTGGATATATACCTAGTAGTGGGATTGCTGGGTATTTCTAGTTTTAGTTTTTAAAGGAATCTCCATGTTTTCTGTAATGGCTGTATGAATCTGTATTCCCACTAACAATGTGTAAGAGTTCCTTCCCACTTTCTCCACATCCAAGCCAACATTTGTTGTTTTTATCTTTTGGGTGGTAGACATTCTAACTGGAGTGAGATGATATGTGTGTGTGTGTGTGTGTGTGTGTGTGTGTGTGTGTTTGTGTGTGTGTGTATGTATGTTTTGCAGTGCTAGTCATAGAATGTAGGACCTTGCACATAATAGGCAAGTGATCTATCACTGACCTGTTCCCCTAGCCCCTCATTGTGGTTTCTTTCTTTCTTTTCTTTTTCTTTTTCTTTCTTTTTTTCTTTTTTTTTTTTTGTGGTATGTGGATCAAACCCAGGGTGCTTTACCACTGAGGTATATCTACAACCTTTTTTAATTATAAAAATTTTGAGACAGGGTCTTGCTAAGTTTCTAAGGGCCTCACTAAGTTGCTGAGACCAGCCTCAAATTTATAATCCTTCTGCCTCAGCCTCCCAAATCGCTGAGATTACAGGTGTGCATCACTGTTCCTGGCTTCATTGTGGTTTTGATTTGCATTTCCCTGATGATTAGTGATGTTGAACATTTTTTTTGTGTAGTCTTGCACAGTGTGTGTCTTCTTTTGTGCAGTGTCTATTCATGTATTTAACTCATTTTAAATTTTATTTTCTGATGTTCAGTTTTTTAGTTCTTATGCATTTTCTGATGTTCAGTTTTTTAGTTCTTATGTATTCTTGGATACTAATCCTTTGTCAGATTAATAGTTTGAGAATGTTTTCACCTACTCGATATGTTCTTTCTTAACTCTGTTTATTGTTTCCTTTGTTCTGAGGAAGCTTCTTAGTTGGATATAATACCATTTGTCTATTTTTACTTTTATTGCCTATGCCTTTTTGTTACTGTCCAGAAAGCTGCGCCTACACCATATGTTGAAGTGTTTCCTTTATGTTTTCTATTAGTAATTTCATAGCTTCAAGTTTTGCCTTAGGACTTTGAACTGTTTTGAGTTGATTTTTACATATGGTAAAAAGAAGGGATCCAGTTTGGTAATTCTGCTTATGTATATCCAATTTTGCTAGCACTGCTTATTAAAGAGATTGCTCTTTCTCCAATGTATGTTCTTTGTACCTTTGTCAAAAACCAGCTGACTTTAGGTATGTGGACTAATTTCTGGGTTCTTTACTATGTGCCATTGATCTGTGTCTGTTTTTATGTGCTGGTACTATGCTGTTTTGGTTACTGTAGCTGTTTTTTTTTTTTTTTTTTTTTTTGCTGGTGGGGTGGGGGGAGCGAGACTTGGGATTGAAACCAGGGATGCTTTACCCTTGAACTACATCCCCATTTCTTTTTATTTTTTATTTTATTTTATTTTATTTTATTTATTTTTAATTGTAGTTGGACACAATACCTTTATTTTATTTATTTATTTTTATGTGGTGGTGAGGATCAAACCCAGGGCCTCTCATGTGCTAGGCGAGTGCTCTACCAATGAGCCCCAGCCCCAGCCCCTTTATTTTTTGAGACAGGGTTTTGCTAAATTACTTAGGCTGGACTCCAACTTGAGATCCTCCTGCCTTAACCTCCCAAGTTACTGGAATTATAGATGTATGCCACTGGCTTTACTATAGCTTTTTTTCCCCTTGTGGTATAGGCCTTGAACACAGGGCTTCCTTGCACATGCTAGGTAAGTACTCTTTTACTGTGATTGAACCCAGAGGCACTCTACTACTGAGCTAGATCCTCAGCCCCTTTTGTAAAACTTTATTTTGAGACAGGGTCTTGCTAAATTGCCATGGCTGGCCTCAAACTTGTTACCTTCCTGCATCAGCCTCTCAAGTGGTTGGGATTACAGGTGTGTGCCACCACACCTGGCTGGTTACTATAGCTTCATAGCATGTTTTGAAGTCACGCATTATGATACCTATACCTTTGTTTTTCTGCTAAAGATGACTCTGGCTTTTCTGGGTCTTTTGTAGCTCCTTATGAAGTTTAAAATTGTTTTTTTTGTAGTTCTGTAAAGAATGTCATTGGTATTTTGATAAAAGAATGAATCTATTCATCACTTTGAGTAGTATGGTCATTTTAACAATATTAATTCTTCTGATCAATGAATATACTTTATTTCCCATATAATTTCTTTCATTAGTGTTTGGTAACTTTTTTTGTATAGATCTTTCATTCCCTTGGTTAAAGTTTTCTTAAGTATTTTATTTCTTGTAGCTATGATGAATGGTAATGCTTTCTTGATTCTTTTTCAGCAAGTTCATTATTGGTATATGAAAATCCTCCTATTTTCATGTGTTGATATTGTGTCCTACAACTGTACTGATTCATTTATTAGTGCTAATAGCCTTTTTGGTGATATATTTAGTTTTTTTTCCATACAAAGAAATGTCATCTGAGTGGATAAATTAACATCTTCCTTTCAAATTGGGATGCCCTTTATTTTTTTTCTGTTGTCTAATTGCTCTTGCTAAGACTTTTAATACCGTATTGAATAAGAGTGGTAAAAGTGGGCATGCTTGTCTTGTTCTATATTTTAGACCAAAATGCTTTCAGCTTTTCCCCATGATATTGGCTGTGATTTTTTCCCTCCTTTGGTACTGGATATTGAGTCCAGGGGCACTTGACCACTGAGCCACATCCCCAACCCTTTTTTGTATTTTATTTAGAGACAGGGTCTCACTAGGTTGCTTAGGGCCTTGCTAAATTGCTGAGTCTGCCTTTAAACTTGCAATCCTCCTGCCTTAGCCTCCCAAGCCACTGGGATTAGAGGCATGTACCACTGCTCCAGGTTTGGCTGTGAGTGTTTTTATAGACAGCGTTTAGTATTTTAATAATTGTTCCTTGTATTCCTAAGTTGCTGAGAATTTTTATCTTGAAGAGATGTTGAATCCTATCAAATGCTTTTCCTGTATCTGTTGAGATGATTATATACCATCAATGTGTTGTATCATGTTTATTGATTTTGTGTATGTTGAATTATCAATGCAATTCCTGGGATGAATCTCACTAGATTATAATATATGATCATTTTGATGTGCTGTTGGATTTTGATTGCCAGTATTTTGTTGAGAATTTTTCCATCTGTGTTTATGAGGGATATTTGCCTATGTTTTATTTTGTTGTTGTTGTTCTTGTGTCTTTGTTTTTTTGGGTGTGTGTGTGTGGGGGGGTGTTACCAGGGATTGAACTCAGGGGCACTCAACCCCTGAGCCACATCCCCAGCCCTATTTTGTATTTTATTTAGAGACAGGGTCTCACTGAGTTGCTTAGCATCTCGCTTTTTCTGAGGCTGGCTTTGAACTAGTGATTCTCCTGCCTCAGCCTCCTGAGCCACTGGGATTACAGGTGTGTGCCACTGTGCCCAACTGTCTGTTTTTGTTATCGGCTAATGATGTTTGCTCATTTTAAATTGGGTTCTTTTCTTGCCAATGAATTTTTTGAATTCCTTATATATTTTGAATATTTGCCCTTTATGAAATATATGGTTTACAGATATTTTCTCCAGTCTGTATAGGTTGCCCTTTTATTTTGTTGATAGTTTTCTTTGCTGTACACAAAATTTTTAGTTTGATATTTTATTTTTGCAACAAAAGTCTTAGCTTTTGTTCAATCATTACCAAGGGGAATGTCAATGAATGTTTCCCTGTGTTTTCTTCTAGGAGTGCTATGGTTTCAGATCTTGGTTTTTAAAATGCTAATTTATTTTTGTTATTTTGTTGTTTTATTTTTGTTATTACTATTATTTTTCAGTGCTGAGAATTGAACCCAGGACATTCTACCACTGAGCTATATCCTCAGACCTTGTTATTTTAGGAGTCTTGCTAAATTGCCTAGGCTGGCCTCAAACATGCGATCTTCCTGTTTTCAGCCCCCTGAGTTGCTGGGATTACAGGTACATGTGATGGGTTACAGGCATGCATCAGGCTGGGTTTTGTTTTCTCAAATCCATTCAGGCACTGTATATCTTTTTTCTTTTCTTTTTTTCTTTTTATGTTTGTTTTTGCAGTGCTGGGTATTGAACCTATGGCCTCACAAATGCTAGGTAAGCACTCTACCACTGAGCCACATCTCCAGCCTTCTATGTCTTTTAATTAGAGTATTTAATCCACTTACATTCATTTTAATTATTTATAGCTAAGTATTTATTAGTACCATTTTGTTTGTTGTTTTCTAGTTGTTGTGTAGATCCTTTATTCTTCCCTTCTTAGTATTTTCCTTTGTAGTTACATGATTTTCTCTAGTAGTGTGTTTTGATTCTTTGCTTTTAATTTAAAGTGTATCTAGTATAGGTTTTATGTTTCATGGTTACAAAAAACACCTTAGAGTTAAAACAGGATATTTTAAACTGATGACAACTTTGATTCCAAAAACTTACATTTCAACTCTACTTTTGAAATTTTTATTTTTATTTTTTGGTGCTGCAAATTCAACCCACTGTGTTGCATATGCTAAGCATGTATTCTACCACTGAGGTACACTCCTAGCTTTTGAATTTTTTTGGACGGCACTGGGGATTAAATGAAGGAGTGCTTTACCATTGAGCTATATCCCCAGCCCTTTTTATTTTTTATTTATTTATTTTTTTATCTTAAGACAGGGTCTCAATAAGCTGTTGAGGGTCTTGCTAAGAAGCTGAGGCTGGCCTTGAACTTGAGATCCTCCTGTCTGACCTCCCAAATTTCTGGGATTACAGGCATGCATGAGCATACCTGGCTCATTTTTACCTTATTTTGTCTATTTGGTGATATCATGTTTTCCTGAGCATCCTTAATCCTCGTGGTCATGCATCAACATTTGTGCATTGAAGAAGTAGGTACTTGTTATAGCCTTTGCAGTTGGGCTTGTCTGGAGTGTCCTTCAGTAGTAAAACTAAGACTTTTCAGAGATTTGGGGAAGACTATCTAGTATGATCCCTAAGTCCATGACTGTTTCAGCACTAGGAGACATGCTCAGTCCCCATCTTCCATGGCTGGTACAGTCTTAGCTGGAATCCCATGACTGCTGAGGCTGGAGTAGCAATGGGGGTATACAAAGGCCTTGTGGCCTGCCTGTCATTGAGATTTGTCCAAAACCTAAGACCACTACAGTTGGGTAGCAATGATGTTGGTTGGGTGCAGGGGTACAGGTTTTGTTTTGGTGAGGGTTGGGTCTAGAGGCTCAGTCTGTGGGTACCAGCATGGAGTCAGGGATCCTGAGGATCCTGCCTACTCTTGGGTTTTATTGTGGTGGTCTTGGATGATATCTCATCATCCTGCCGAGTGTTTAGGGAGAGATGGTAAAATTATCCTTCTTATCCTCTCCATTGCATGCTTACTTACTGTTATGGCATAATCAGGTACTGTTATCTCTCACCTGGTTTCTGTAGCTCTTGCGAATGTGTTTTTGTGTGCAGATAATTTTTCAAATTGATGTTTCTGTGGGGGATAATCACTGGAGAGTTCCATCTTCTTGCTTTTCTCTCTGTTTCTAATCTCAAAAATTTTAAATAAAATTTATCTGATGCCAGTGGCTTGGCCTATACTGGGGAACCTTTTCTGAGTTCAGAAGCCTGTGCAAAGGCAGGAAATTATAAGCCAGCATCTCCTAGAGTCCTCTTCAGAGGAGTGAACACCAGCACTGGGAAAGAAAGATTATTTTCACCTCAGCATACTAGCACTTTGACCCTTAATTCTGAGCAGGTAGCTTGGTTATTTGTCACTGCATATTGTTTAAAAACCATCCCCTCTGAGCAGGACACCTGAAGGCTTTGGGAACCTGTGGACCTGGTTGGGACAGCTAAATACCCTGAGTCAGGATGACAAGGAGCAGAGGAGAGAGCCCGAGGTGAATCCACACCCAGCCCCGGAGCCCCACAGGGCAGCTACACTTCCTTTTCCTCTACCAATACTTACCTGCTGTCCTGCCCACTTTGCCATAAAGATCTTTCCTAAAAAGAGAGTGGCCAATGAATTATGGAGTAGGAATGTACTAACAAAGGTAGAAATGTGTCCTGTTATCAGTCACACACATTCAAGCCCAGCCTAGGGCAGCACTGTAGAGGGGACTATAAGCTCTGGGATCTTCTCATTCAACCAAGATTGCTTCATACAAAACTTGACAATGCCTGCCTGAGAGCCATTGTCGATATTCACCATTTTTTAAAATAGCTGAACAGACTAGACAATAAGGCATGACAGAAAACTTGGACAGGAGACTGGCTTGGACTCTGGCTTAAGAAAGAAACATACTATTAAAAGTAGGCAACAAACACACATTTCTAAATGTTTAATTTATTTGAAAATAAGAATCAACTTGGCTATTCATTTTTTTCTTCCTCTAAAGCCACAAAGACAAGCAGAACTCGATTTCAGTTGCTTGTTAGGGTATCTCTCTAGGCTTTCTTTTTCACATTGAAATTCTCACACACAGTAACTCTATGATCCCTTCTTACTGTTTGATGAGGCAGGGGAAGGGGTAAGAAGATGAGTTGAAAGGCCTTTCAGAAAGGAATCATAGCACTAAAAGGTATCTCAGAGCCATCTTAAACCATTCATTCATTCATTCAGCAAATATTTATTTAGTACTCACAGTGTGCCATGGGGATATAGTGGTGAACAAGATCACCAAAACCCTGCTAGGGTTATCATTTGGCTCAGCTTGCCCCACACTGTCCTGTTTCTAGCACTGGAAATCCTACATCTTGGAAAACAGCCCTGAGTCCTGAGAAGATAGGGATGACTAGTTACCCTGTGTACTTACTAAAAGCTCACACTCCACAGATGCCTGAGAATTCACCTGGGAGGTGAATTGTGGGGGCCTGAGTTCTAGTATCAGAGCTGTTCTTTGATATCTATGGCATCATGATCAGGAGACTTTATTGAGCCTCAGTTTTCTCATTTGTACATGGGGAACATAATTCTACCTCAAAGAGTTATTTGCAGATTAGATAAAGTTCATTCTTTGAGTCTTTAGCAGCTGTCTGTGGTGGCAGCTTTTTTAGCTAGCAATGGAAAAGGAAGATGTCCCATTAACTGTGGAGATATGAGAGGCTATTCTATGTTTTGCTAAATCAGGGTGAAACCTACCAGAAATATGGCTGAAATATTTTGTTATTGGTGTTTAGATAAGGTAAGATCTCAGTTCCGCAATTCTTTGTGGGAGGAAGGGGTTGACTCTCAGAGAGAGGCCCAACTGATAGCTTAACTACTTTATGTGCTGGCAGGTGCAGAAAGCGCAGGTACCTTATTCTCAAAGTGGGAATTTGAACTAAAGATGAAAGCATTAAGGTGAAAGAAGCACATATAAAACCGTACACTTAACCCTGCTCCTGTTTGAGGGTTAGTTTTCACCTTTTTTCTTCAGGGATCTCATTAAGATTCATTTTTGCTTTGACAAGCTCTCTATTACCCATAATTTGTCATCTTATTTAGCATTCCACGAGCACCCAGCATGCCTCAGACATTTTGCTGGGGACTGCAAAAGCTGATGCCAAGGGGAAGCCGATCTAGTGCCTTTTCTCAACAAGCCAACTCTCTGGTTGGAGGGACACACACATACACAGGGTTCATTTTTGTTTTTTAATTCTTTTAGTCCCAGGGATTGAATTCAGGGGCACTTAATCACTGAGCAACATCCCCAGCCCTTTTTAAATATATTTTATTTAGAGACAGGGTCTCACTGAATTGCTTAGGACCTTGTTGAGTTGCTGAGGCTGGCTTTAAACTCGCAGTCCTCCTGCCTTAGCCTCCTGAGCTGCTGGGATTATAGGTGTGCACCACCACATCTGGTTATTTTTTTTTTTTTAAGTTTTTGATTCCTTCCTTTATTTAGCTGTCCTTTTTTTTTTTTTTCCATCGTTGCACTCCTACCCTCTGCCCCCCCTTTTTTTTCCTGGAAAGTAACTGTAAGGCCTTTATTTTTCCCTCTCTTCAAATATCCCCCGCTCCCCACCTCATTTAATGCTACCTTCCACAGCTCTGGTGTACAGGGTCTTATGAGGATCAGCTGTCTCATAGGCACCACTGATAATGGCTTTTTATGCATTGACTTGTAAACTCATCTGGCTTTTAAGACTGATCTTTACTGGTCCTTAGTAGTGACGTAGGCTGCCTCATTATTAGCTGGTGATAGTGCCATTTCCAAAGCTTTATTGGGGCATAACTTCATGCTGAGTCAAAGAGCATCTGTCCTCCACCAATTGGCACTGATTATGGGTAGCAGTGTGTAAGAATTAACTTCTATTACTTCTTTTGTCATTTAATTGTAGAATTACTACTATCATATCCACAATCTTCTAGGCATTTTTATACATCATTGCTAACTTTTACACCATTCCTTTAAATTAGGCATTATTAACTCTGTTTTTATGGATGAGGAAACCAAGGGACAGAGAAGTTCTGTAAGTTGCCTGGGATCATCTAGCTAGCAGAAGGTTCACAGACATGAACATTAACTATGGCAATATTGTTAGCAAAGGTCACAGAATAAACTTGGTGTAATGGAAGCAGTCCCAATCAACTTTATTTGACTGACATACATTATTTAAGTCTATGTTTTCACTCACCTGCAGTGAGAAAATCTTGATTTACCCCCACGTTTAGATTCAACTTTTTAAAAAAATATTTAATTTTTTTAGTTATAGTTGAACACAACATCTTTATTTTATTTATTTATGTTTATGTGGTGCTGAGGATCAAACCCAGGGTCTCACACATTCGAGGTGAGTGCTCTACTGCAGAGTCACAACCCTAGCCCTATATTCAACTTTTGAAATTCCTTGGTAGCAGGTGGTTTATCCTACTACTTAAGGTATTCTTTTTTTTTTTTTCTTTTTTGTTACTGGGAATTGAACCCAGGGGTGCTTAACCACTTAGCCACATTCCTAATCCTTTTTTATGTTTTATTTTGGGATGGGGTCTTGCTAAGTTGCTGAGACTGGCTTTTAACTTGTGATCCTCCTGCCTCAGCCTCCCAAGCCACTGGGATTACAGGCATGTGCCACCATACTTGGCCATATTTTGTCTTTAAATTTATTTATTTATTTTTTATTTTAGTAGATGGTTTTTATGTGGTGCTGAGGATCAAACTCAGTGCCTCAAACATGTCAGGCAAGTGCTCTACCTCTAGACCGCAACCCTAGTCCCCTGTATTTTGTCTTAAAAAAAAATCTTTGAGCTGAGCACTGTGACACATAAATGTAGTCTAACAAGTCAAGAGACTGAGGCAGGAGGATTGCACATTTGAGGCCAGTCTCTACAACTTAGCTAGATAACCCTCAAAAAAAAAAAAAGTCTGTGTTGGCTACCCAATGGGTTCAGGTGTATTTCATTGTCTTTGCATAGGATACATATTGTTCAGGATTACTGTGGCAGAGCCAGGTCTTAAGACTTTATCTTATTCATGCCCTTTGCCGTGAATATACCCCACAATTCTTTCCCTAAGCTACAGTACTCTTTCACAAGTCATCTTTCTGTCCTAATTCCAGCCCAGATGGTGAATAGATGGATAGATGGGCCCATTAGAATGTTTCTGCTCACAGTCATAATTGTACATTTCATAATTGTAAACCGTGGTCATTAATAAATGCTAGCTGGGCACAGGTGCACACATGTAGCCCTAGCTACTTGGGAGACTGAGGCAGAAGGATTGCTTGAGCCCAGGAGATCAAGGCCAGCCTGGACAACATAGCAAGACCCCATTTCACGAAACAAAATAGAACAATCAAAACAACAATAAAAAAATGCCATTTTTATCTTTTCTTTGCTCTTTGGGGGCCATGAATCCTCACACAGCTCCTTGGGCAGGCCTTGCATTTTGGACCAACATAGGAAACATTTCATTTTTAAAGGACCCAAACACATTTTTCCAAACTGCTGGTCTTCTTTCTTTCTTTTGGCAGAGGATAGCTGCATCTTTAATGCTGCCTCAGAGAGGGAGAGATGGAAAGAGTGTGAAATGCACTCATGTTTCTTTTTTCTTTTCTTTTCCTCATAGTGCTGGGGATAGAACCAGGGCCTCATGCATGCTAGGCAAGCACTCTATTTCTGAGCCACACCTTCAGCCCATATGTTTCTCTCTTGATTCAGAAAAGGCCTGCAGTTGATGTTGGAGCCTTGGAGACATTTCCTACTTATGCTGGTGAAAGGGGTAACCTGAAAAGCAGATGGGAGAAATATTTTGTGGCTAGATTTCTCTTCTTCTAGTGTTTGGGATCAGATGAAACTTGTAGAGGATGGGCCTCTTGTCATTGTGAGCCCTCATGAGAGAAAGGGGACACACCGTGGTGGTGCTTCATTTGCTCCATGAGTATATGTACAGCTTGAGCTGAACATGAGACCAGAATCTCATGGATTTCCCTCCTTAGGACTGAGAATGAGGCAGACTGTTTTCATCCCCGGGTCTGTATTTCATCCTTCTTTGGCTAATGGTATCTCAGTAATTGCTTTCCTTTTTCTATTGTCTTCTACCTGTTCATAAAAGACGTGTATCAGGAATTTTTAATACAATTTCAGAATGACACTGAAATTGTCTGGTGTCTGGGGTCACCTCTTGAAGCTAAAACGAAAGAATGCCTGTCTTCTGGGGAATTCCCAAGAATTGATTTCTCTTAATGAGATGTAGATAGGTGTGTTGCTCACACCTGACCCTGTTGTATATTTTTTCCCATCCCCTCTGGGATGAACACTGAATAATTAGGAAGGAATCCTTCATGTTCTATTTGATTTCAAAAACAAGGACAATCTATTCTGATCATCTCATGACTCTTACTGCCCCATCTATTAATAACTCTTTTCTCTGTTTCATATGGTAGGAGATGAGAATTGGACCAGTCTTACAATAACTTGCATTGTCATTTATTCAGCAAATATTTACCGAGTGTCTATAATGTGCTAGGTGTATTCTAAGGGGTTGAGGGAACAATAGTAAAAGAAACAGTTAAAAATTCTAGTCTCTGTGGAATTTACACTCGAGTTGAAGAGAAATAGACAATATATCTTAGTTAAAATAAATCAGTGAGATATATGTAGTTCTCCCCTCGTTACCAGTGTGAGGGCATGAAGAGATGTGGAATATTAACTTTGAGTAATCCTGGAACTTGGCTCTGCCACCCAGGTTAATGAAACTCCTGTATTCCCCTCCCCACTCAAGTGCTTTTGGCTCCTGAGCAGACCAGTTTTAACTTTTACACTTCTTGGCACAGTATTGTGCAGCATCCAACATGGGTTATGTGGGCTAGTGCCCTGCGTGCCATCCAGTCAGGCTGTATTATCACCACTGCGACTGTGATTCTTGCTTACTTGGAACCATCTTTTTTGCCTATATGTGAATCAGAACATTCATCCCAATGCAGGGGTTCCCTTCCTTCTCCCTCTCTTCTTGTGGCAGCTGTCGATTTTGTTCCCTCTGACCAGATTTTCACTTCTCTCTGCACCCCAGATTTAGTCCTTAACTGTTGGTGACTTAGTATGGCTAGTGTTCCAAATCATGTTATTTTATAATTACAGGTAGATATCTGCTAACTTTTGTTGGTTGATTCTTTTTCAAATTACTCAGTATTTCTTTTGATAATAATGTATGCTCACTTACTAGAACTGGAGAATACAGACAAATACAAAAAGGAAAATAGTCACCAATAATGTTAACACCCACTGAGACTTAACTGGCACCAGGGCCAACTCCTAACTATGCAACCTGTGTTGTCTCACAGGGCCTAGTGCCTAGGATTCTGCATTTGGTTTAATGTTTTCCTATTGCTGTCTTAACACTTGTAATAATTTTTGAACAAGAAGCCAAATATTTCATTTTGCCCTGGGAAATACTAATGAAGTAGCTAGTCCTGCCTATTAACCTTATATATCTTTCTAGTCTTTTCTTTATCTATGGATTGGTTTTAAAAATCAGTGGGATTGTGGTGGAATTGTGGCTCAGTGGTAGAGTGTTTGCCTGGCATATGTGAGGCACTGGGTTCAATCCTCAGCACCACATAGAAACAAACAAACAAACAAATAAAATAAAGGTATTGTGTCCATCTACAACTAAAAACTTTTTTTAAAACACTGGGATTATAGGGCTTGTATATTTTTAATCTTGCTTCTTTCAATGAACATTATAAATGATGTGCAAATGTTCCTATTTTATTAGATAGTTTGAAAGCATTTTTATTAATTGATATATAATATTCCATCACTATTTAATATTTTTCCGTTGTTCATCTTTTAGGTTGTTTGTAGATTCTTAAACTCTTTTTTCATATATCAATGTCTGAAACATGGTGAGTGCTAAGTAAATGTTAGCCATTATTACATTTTCTGTGGTCCCTCAAAGCATTTTTTAAGAGTCCACTGGTCTCTCAGGGAATTCAGTTTGTTCTCTGGTTTCCTGTGCTTTTGGATACCACCCAGAAACTGGGTTTCCTGTGCTGTGTGATAAGAATTGGAAGTAATTTGAAGCCTGAATATCTACACCTTGGTGCTGGGCAGTTCCTTAAAGAATTGCAAATTGTTAGTCTTATGAATATAGAATCCTTTGTAGCCCAAAAGATAAAGGTTCAATAGCTCCTATCTCCAACCTTAGAGATAGTGGTAAGATTTGAGTCCAGTTTTGTCAGTTGGCATTTTTACTTCATCAGTATTCACCATTTTCAATCATCAAAGGCAGCAAGGTGCATTACTTTTCTTGAGTTAACCTGAGAGTTTCTGGACAGTGGCAGAGTATTAATTATACAGCAGACCTTGATGTTTTGAAGATGTGTCAATGCCCTTGTCATTTCCTTCTGATGATATGAATCTGTGAATGGGGTAGGGATAATGAAGGGACAACTGTTAAATTCATTCCTCTTGAACCTGCTTGCTGCATCCTCTTGTGCAGGATGGTATTTCCACAATGTTTGGCAGTTTGAACAAGGAAAAGGAGTTCGTTCTTCATGGGGCATTAAGAAGTTCAAAATTTTTTGTGCTTCTAAAACAGGCTTCAACTGCTGAAAGCAGCATAGCCAAAGGGGGGAAAAATGATTGCTCTTGACTTTGGTAGGCCTTGGGTATTGTTTTTCTTTCTACTCTGGAATTTAAGGTTTTTCTAACGATCTTTGTATTTTTTTTTAATAGAGGAAGAGGAGTTTTTAGAAGAGATTCTTAAAGGATAAAAATTTTAAAAACCAAGCACATTTGAGTGCTTTAGTTTTCTTTTCCCAGTAGGAATGATAATGATGGCTACACAAATTGCTTCTTTGACTTCTAGGTCTTGGTTGGACTCTCTAGCCTCTGTAACTCAGGACCATAGAGGAAAGACTATTATATTAAAGCATTTGACCTGAGAAATATTGTACCTCCTCCAAAGCATTATTTTGCCATCAAACTATTTTGTTGTAGTGGTTCAGCCAGATGCTGGGATAAGCGTTGTTTATTTCTTTCAAATATTTGAGTCTATAAGTTGGCAGCTTTTCCCTTTGTATCCATGTCTCTGGACTTTTAATACTGGTAAGAGATTCTATGGAAGTTGAGATTTAGGGGAGGTGAGTATCTAGGCCATGCTTGGAACCATTTGCTGACTTTGAACCAAGTCTGCCTACCTGGTGTGAGAGAGGCAGTGGAGCGAAGGGGAGGGATTGCCATAAGGGAAGGATGGACGGTCTCAGGGAGGCAGGCTGCTAGCATGGAGACAGTGCCCAGGCATGTGGCTGGGGCTTGAGGGAGACATCTCTCCCTGCAGAAGGAGACTTTGGGTGTCTTACCTTATTCTCTAGGCTTCTAGAATGAGGCACCGAGCAAGTCAAGTGTGAGGCCAAGGGCTACCATGTTCAGATATTCATATCCTATTCATATTCATGTCCTATAGGACCCATAGGAGGAATTCGGAATATTGACACAGTAAAGCACAAGGCCAGTTCTTCACATTGGGTCTACAGGGTTGGCAGTAATGGTTGACCTGATGCCAGTCCCCCAAAGATTGAAACCACCATGACTAGGGGCTGTGATACTGGTTCTGAACTTGGAGTAGGTGTGAGACCGTATGTGGGGACAGTGGTTTGTAGAGGGGGCTGTTGGGGCAGAAAACAGGACAAGTTGTTACATGCTTTCCGGAGGCACAAGGGCAAGCCAAACTGGAGACACAAGGGTGAGCCGAATGGGATGATGGGAATTCACACAGGTCTTGAGAAGAGTAAAGTATTCTATTTCAGAAAATAATTTATCTTCCCATCAATCATTTTACATATTTACATACAAATGCACAGTTCTGTCATTTATTATGTTTATACCTAATAATTAAATTCTCTAATTAGAACCCAAGCTCCTTTCTTTGCATAGTGCACATTCTTTTGGGGGTTAGTATGCTGGGCCACGTGGTCACCTACAATTAAATACTGTTTTATTGCAGCCTATGGAATAATAGGTTTTGCCTAATATTAGAGGTTTTCTCTGGCTCCTTCAAAAGCCTCTCAATTCACAAATTCAAGGTAAACCTGTTTTCTTCAGCATAAAGCTTTACTCTTTGTTAGGCTTTAATAGACCAATGTGACCCTGAACTGTGGACTCTAAGTTTCCTTTATGTATCCTATATTGGCTGCGTTAGCTGTGGTGGGGACAGATGTGGTGGGGGATCAGGGCAAAGTGGGAGGAGGAGGGATAGGCAGGAGTACTATGGTTCCAAAAAAAAAAAAATTATATGCAGAGAATGAGTTTTTCATACCTCAGTTTATCCAGCCTATATTGGTGCAATAGTCCTGTTGATCAGTCTAAAATACAATTATGTGTGATTCTGGGATCTGATTTTCAACCCATTCACCTCTGAATGGAAGACGGCCAGGGCAGGTGGGCTGTGGGGGCTTCTATGTAGTCAGCAGCTGCCCTAGTCAGTTGTCATGTATTATGGCACAAAAAGAGCTCCTTGGATCTCTCTGGAAAAAGGAATCTTTTATGACATTATATTTACACAAACCAAGCAATGAAACCATACAAAACAAAAAGAATAATTTGAGATTTCAGTGACAACTTCACCCTGTAATGGAAAACATTTAAGCATTAGAGTCAGGAAATTTGTTGTCGTCACGGTCATCTTGATGCTGTCTCATTCAAGCTGTGCAACTCAAGGCAGCCCTGATGACTTCTCTGGACCATACTTTTCTGTAAAATGTTGGTTATGATAGGCTGGCTCACTGAGAGGTTGATGGGAAGGCATGAGAACAAGCCTAGTATGGCATCTGGCACATAGTAGGCACTTAGCAACCCCCCTCCTTTGTAATGTGGACATGGATTGAAGCTTCAGCCTTCAGACAATTCCCTTTCTTTATAGGACTGTGGCAGGACCAGGTGGGACTTGATTTTAGAAAATGCATGTGCAGAGCTGGGGAGACAAAAGCCCCTTTTCAGCTCCTGCTTCAAGATGACCACACTCCATATGGCTTCACCTGCTGCGCACTGTTCTAATTGCAATCAGAATGGATCTCATTAGGGTTACAATGGCCCAGGAAAATGAAGAGTGGTTACCATGGCCCACTCCCTGGGCCTCCCAGCCGGGCAGTCCAAAAAGAAGCAGAGTCGAAAACGTTTCCTGTAATTACAGTGCCCAACACGGCACCCCAAGGATGTTGGGAGCTTAATAAATAGCCTTTGAGAATTTTTCTTTCTGTCTGCCAAGTGTTTATTACAAATTAGTGGAAGTCTGCTTCAATGACAGTGTACATACCCCAACCCCGCCTCCTTGAAGCACTTACACACAAGCTTGGTGTAAGGGGGCCCGTGTAGAACGGAGTAAGGAAAGTAGCTGCATACTTCCTGCATGGATGCACAGAGAATTCCTAGTGACCACTATTAGGTGTGGGCTAAGTGATTAAAAAACCAACTACATTCTGTATGGAAATAGACAATCAACGAACATTTTCTCATTTGGGTGTGGGTGGGATGGGAGCAGGCATAATCATTTACCTTGGGGAGATATTCTAACTTTGTCGAATCATTTAGAGAGGATGAAATGGATATGAATCACTTTGCCACTTGTTGACCAGTGTCATTGGATTCATATCAGTTTGGTTTGTTTTCTGGGGAATATATGTGCAATCTGGGTATCTGCAACCAAGTATAAGTGATGCCTTTTGCCTCGAGACTGTGAACTTTGCCTGAATAAGAGCTAAGGAGAGGCAACCAAGTACATGATTTGGTCAGTCACAGGTTTTTCTGGAAAAGTAGCAATAAATTCTGAAAGCAATAACACAAATGCTCTTTAAAGATTTAATAGCATGCATTTTTAATGAAAAGATTCCATATTCTTTAGTCTGTCTATTTGTTGGTCTTGATCTATTGACCTAGCATGTATCCATCCATTCATATAAATTAATTGGATGTTTGCACTGTGATTCTTTAAATATTTTGTCTTATCTAACTAGTATTACTGACCAGGATTAAGTAGAAAATGTTCTTCACTCGCCCTGAATCTTTGCTGGAGGCTGAAATCTTGTGCTGCTGTACTCAGCTCCTGTTCAGGTTCCATTTAGAGCGCAAGTGGCTGCTATGGCATTAGAAGCTCTCATGGAACCTCTGCCTGGCTTTACTTTTTATAGCCTTATTTTGCTTGCTCAGCCTTTTCCTTTCATTCTACACATTGCTTGTGTGTGCTGCCTCCTCCTCTGTGTTTTGTTTTTGTTCCAGGAAGAGATGGATTTTTATTTCTTTATAGATAGTGAATGTCCTGGATGGGTCTATCTGCATGCAGAGCTATGGGTTTCTGTGATGTAGAGGCAGGTCCCTAAGGTCTTTTTTTTTTTTTTTTTTGGAAGGCCATTAAAATAAATAACTCCTCTGTTCTCTCATCATGCAGAAGGAGTGTTGTGGGATGAAGAGGGTACCTCACAAAGTCAGGAGAGTCATACTGAGGAGGGACAGAATGGAACCAGGCCATTTACCTGGTAAGCAGTTGTCTGTAGAGATCTCATAGCCCATGGGGAGACACAGAGAGGTAGACACCCCAGGTGCAACTGTGTTGTTTCAGTTTCTCCTCAGTATATGGAACTGTCCACCTGCCAAGACCTTAGAAGGGTAAGGTTACTTTTCTGGGCCTGCTGTCCTAAGGTCAATTTAAAGAACTGTCATGCTGGGAAGGAAACAAATCTGTGTTTACATGGAGCAAAAAGAGAGGTATCTCTAGATCACAAAGAGCAGACTCAGTCTGTAACAGGGTGTAACAATGGGATCGGAGGTAACGCAGTAGCAGCAACAGTGTTATAAGGGATCACCAGGGGTCCTAACCCTGAGTGAAGAACAGCTGTACACTCTAGTGGGAAGCTTGTAAGCAGCAGTGAGCCGGTAAAGTAGATTGAGTCCTAGGGCCATGATGGGAGCCCACATTTAACAAAATTTTATTGAGTGCATATTGTGTGAGGTTCTGTTTCATTGAATCTTGAACACAGTGTGCCTATTTGTCGCATTTCAGAGCTGCTGGGATTACTCCTTTGGTTCAGATAGTGACAGCCTAATCCATGCATTATAAAATTCCCCCACAAACTATTGCCTGATGATCTAAATAGCCAAAGATAATCTTTGCTTAGATGTGGGCTAATGCAGTCCTTTAAAATTCATTTTGTGCCAGGGCCACTGGACTACCAGTAATGACACTCAAAAGTATAGCCACGGGGGCTGGGGATGTGGCTCAAGCGGTAGCGCGCTCGCCTGGCATGCGTGTGGTCCGGGTTCGATCCTCAGCACCACATACAAACAAAGATGTTGTGTCCGCCGAAAACTAGAAAATAAATATTTAAAAAAAAATTTAAAAAAAGTATAGCCACATAGAATTAATAATACTTTCTTAATATATTAATATATTCAATGTTCAAATTTCCTGCATTGTATATTTTTTAAAAAATAATTACATTTGATTTGACAGGATCCAAGCAAGATCTATAGTTTATATTTGGTTGGTAAGTCTCTTAAGTTTCTCTTATAAACAGCATACCATTACTCCATCTTTTGTTCTTAACATTTTTTTTTTTTTTTAGTTTTAGATGGACACAGTATCTTTATTTATTTTTGTGTGGTGCTGAAGATCAAACCCAGTGCCTCATATGTGCAAGGCTGGTGCTCTACCAATGAGCCCCAGCCCCACCCCCATTACTACATCTTTAATGTCATTTATTTTTTGAAGAACCAGTTTATTTATATTTTAGAATTTCCTACATGAACTTAACTAATCAGATATACCCTCTTGGAGTTGTTTATTGGCTCATCTATATCCCATATTTCCTGTAATTAGGCAGTTAAATACAGAGACTTCATTAAATTAAAGTTCTTTTTTTCCTCTCTTGTTCTTTTTTAAATTGTAAATGGATAAAATACCTTTATTTTATTTATTTATTTTTATATGGTGCTGAGGATCCAACCCAGTGCCTCACATGTGCAAGGCAAGTGCTCTACTGCTGAGCCACAACCCCAGCCCCTAAAGTTCTTTTATTAATATTTTTATTTGGTCAGTTTCATAGTGGGCATTGTGTATTTCTGATAGTTATAAGGAGGCACATATTGTCTGGTTGTCCATCTTTTTAAAAAAATATTTTATAGTTGTAGATGGACACAATATCTTTATTTATTTATTTATTTATTTATTTATTTTTATGTGGTGCTCAGGATCAAACCCAGTGCCTTACACATGCAAGGCAGGCACTCTACCACTGAGCTATACCCAGCCCCTGGTTGTCCATCTTCTAATGATGCTAGGATTAATCAGTGAGTTTAGGGGTTAGCAGCTGGACCCATCACTTGTACATTTCGCTGTCAACATTTTACCTTAACAGTTTGATAATTGGTGATGATCATTTTCTAGAGCCATTATTTCATAATGGTGATTTTAAATGTCTGTTAGCCCTTCCACATTTATTAGCAGAAATTTTTCTGTGAAGAGGGATGTTTCCTCATCACCGATTTGCAAAGATGTGATAGATGCTTGATGTTCTCCCTTTAGCAAATTTTAAAATAATGGGTATGTGCTCTAATAAATTCCAATTGTGAGAAACTAGGTTTTTCTAAGAAGTATTATTCTAAATCGATTAATTTGTTAATAGTTGCTATTTTTCAATCCACTGAAATCATTGTTATTTTTTTTATATATATTCAAATTGTGTCATTTTTGTCCAGTCAGAGCCCCTTAAAGTTGATTTTTGGTTCCTTTGACAGATCTTATTAGGGTTTGATAGCTATTTTGCTTGCTAGCAAAATAAGATATTAAGATTAATCTAAAAACAAACCTTCTTCCTTTTTCCTTTCTCTTTTTGGTACTGGGGATTGAACCCTGGGATGCTTAACCACTGAGCCACATCCCCAACCCCTTTTTTATATATTTTTTTAAATTTTAAGACAGAGTCTCACCAAGTTCCTTAGGGCCTCTCTAAGTTGCTGAGGCTGGCCTTGAAATTGCAATCCTCCTGGTTTTGCCTCCCCAGCCTCTGGGGTTACACCACTGTGCCTGGCAACATTTCTTATTTTAATGTAGCAGTCTTTCTAAAGGAGACTTGGCTTCTTTTGGGGGAAATGCTATCTGACACCACTATCTGAGGGTTAGGGATGCTCATTGTGGCTGTGTTGTTGTTATAGGCTTTTGCCACAAATAGAAGTAGGAATTCCGGTTTTTAGGAAGAGGAAAATTAATTATGAATTTATGCTGATTTTTACAATTAAAACTAAAGATTATAGGGTTTTCAATTAATTCCTTTGATTTTTGACTCATATTTGCTATTTTCTCTATGGTGTTATATGTGTGACCATACAGGTGTGTATATGCATACATGTATGTTTCAAAATAATAATAATACAAATATCACTTTGACTAATAAATACAATTTTATTTTTATTTATCTTGTTTCAGTCTCATTTAGCATCTCAAATCTGTAACTTCATGTCTGCTGTATTTGGGAGAATTTCAGCAATCATTAAAAAAAAATTTGCCACATTCTCTCTGTTTTCCTCATGGATTGCCACTTAAACTTGTGTTAGTTTTAGTTTTAGTTTTTTTGTTTTTTTGTACATAGATTATTTGACAGGTCCCTGAAGTTCTATTCATTAAAAAATCTATTTACAATGTTCTTCAGTTTTGACATTTCTTTTAATCTGTCTTCAAGTTCATTGACTCCTCTGCGATTTCCATCCATTCTGGGTGGGCCAATAGTACAATTGATGAAATAGCTTTGTTTAGTTCATTTTCATTTTAGATAATTATATTTTCAGTTCCAGAATTTACATTTGAACCTTTTTTTTCCCTCACCAATGTGTTTAACTACTTCTAATATTTTGGTTATTTTCTTCTTATGTTTTTATCTTTTTCTTTTTTATAAACCTTGGTATAAACCTATTATGTATAAGATTTTACACTCTGCTTTTTGTATTTATTTCCCCCTATCTTACACACAGAAAATTATCTGTAGCATCATTTTTTTTGGTGTGGGGGGTGGTATTGGGATTGAATCCAGGTGCACTTTACAAACTGAGCTACATCCCCAGAACCCTTTTTTATTTTAAGACAAGGCCTAAGTTGCCTAGGTTTTTGTTTAATTGCTGAGGTTAGCCTCGAACTTGTGATCCTCCTGCCTCAGCCTCCCAGGCTGCTGGGATTACATGTATGCGCCACTGTACTCAGTTGGAACATCACTTTTTTTAAAGACAAGGACTTACTATGTTGCCCAGACTGGTCTTGAACTCCTGGGCTCAAGTGATGCTCCTGCCTCAACTTCCTAAGCAGCCAAAACAGTAGGTGTGTGCCAGCATACCTGGTTTCTACATCATTTTTAATGACTGCCTAATTTATATCATACACTATATGACTATTCTGTATTATTAAGTGTTTGTGGATCCCAGTTTATGTTACTGCAAATTATGCTTCATTGAAAATCTATGTGCATAAATCTTTGAGTTTTAGACTGTTTTGTAGAGTAGACTTTTAAAAACCAGAAGTTTTAGATCCATATGTATAAATCTTGTTGAAGGCTTTGAAATTCTCTTGTCAAATTGATTGTTAGTAGTTGAATCAGTTTTCAACCTATGAACAATATGTGAGGAATGCTACTGTCTCCAAATGTCTCTAGTAGTGACTAGTACCATTGATCTTTTTTTCCTAATTTTATAGTGTTAATTAAACTTGACCTGTTGCTGTCTCCATAGCTTGAGTCCCTACTTAATGATTTTGTAACCTAACTTGGTTAACTGAAACCTAATTAGGAGTATCTTTTTGTAACAGGTAGCCAGTTCTCAGCCAGTCAGAAGCAAATGAGCTTTAGCCAGTCATAGGCTGCCAACTGATTTGATCATGTCCAAATAATGTGATTGCCTAGCTATAATCAATCAAGCTACTTCTGTACTTTACTTTCCTGTTATGTTTATAAATATTTATATATTTATATGTTTATAAATACTTATAAATGCCATTCACCTGTAGCATAATGGAGATCTCTGAACTTCTGATTCCTGAATGTCACATGACTCATGAAACATTTGCTCATATAAACTCTGTTAAATTGAATTTTTTGAAAGTATTTCATTTGATAATAGGCTAAAGAAATATTTCCTTGGTTTTCTTTTTTTGGCATTTATTTTGGAATACTTCCAGTAAACACTGTTTTCAGATGTTCATTAACCATTTCCTCCTTGTGAATTATCTATTGGTCTCTCTTATTTAATTAATTATTTTTGTTTTTGTGGTGCTGGGCATTGAATCCAGGACTTTGTATGTGTTGCATGTGCTAGGCAAGAGCTCTACCACTCAATCACAGCCCATCCCTTTATATTTAATTTTGTTATTCTGTGTTTTTTTACTGCTGGGGATTGAACCAGGGCTTTGTGCATGCTAGGCAAGAGCTCTACCATTGAGCCATGTCCCCAGCCCTATCTTAACTATTTTTAAGCCCTGTTTTTAAATAGCATGCCAGTGATATTAAGTACATTCATACTGTTGTACAACTATCACTACCATTCATCTCTGTAAGTCTTCATCTTATAAAATTGAAATTCTGTACTCATTAACCAGTAACTCTACACCAACCCTGACAACCACCATTCTACTTTTTGTCTTTATAATTTTGACTCTCTTGTATGAATGAAATCAGTTATTTGTTTATGACTGACTGACTTCACTTAGCATAATGTCCACAAGGTTCTTTCATGTTTTAGCATATGTCAGAATATTCTTCCTTTTGTCCTTTTTTTTTTTTTTTGGTATCAGGGATTGAACCCAGAGGCACTTAACCACTGAGCCACATACTCTTCTTTTATATTTTATTTAAGGACAGGGTCTTGCTAAGTTGCTTAGGGCCTCTTAGGGCCTCTCTGAGTTGCTGAGGCTGGCTTTGAACTTGCAATCTTCCTGCCTCAGCCTTCTGAGCCACTGGGATTACAGGTGTGCATCACCACACCTGGAATTTCTTCTTTTGTAAGGCTGAAGAATATTCCATTTTATGGATGTGCCTTTGCTTATGATTTATCTGTCAGTGGTCACTTAGATTGCTTCCATGTTTTTGGTATAGTGCATAATGTTGATATGAACATGAATTTACAGATATCTCTTTGAGACTCTGCTTTCAGTTCCTTTGACCATAAACCCAGAAGTGGAATTAATGGATCATATGGTAATTCTATTGTTAAGTTTTTGAGGAACCACCATATTGTTTTCCATAGCACTCTGCTGCTGTACCCTTTTACATTCCTATTAACATTGTACAAGAGTTCCAATATCTCCATATCCCAACACTTGTTCCCTTTTTTAAAAATAGTAGTCACCCTAATCATTGTGCAGTAGTGTCTTTTTTATTTGTTCTAATTAGTTTCACATGACAGAAGAATGCATTTTAACATACTGTATACAAATGGAGCATAACTTCTCATTCCTCTGGCTGTACATGGTGCTTAGTCACTCCAATAATGTAATCATACATGTATACAGGGTAATAATGTCTGTCTCATTCTTCCCTACCACCTTCCCATCCCTACCACCCCACCCCTCTTGTGACTCCTCTCTGCACAATTTAAAGTTCCTTCTTTCTTCCCTAACATGCCCCCACTATGTATCATCATCCACTTATCAGAGAAAACATTTGGCTTTTGGTTTCTTGGGACTGACTTATTTCACTTAGCATGATTTTCTCTAGTTTCGTCCATTTACCTGCAAATGGCATAATTTCATTCTTCTTTAAGGTTGAGTAATATTCCATTGTATATATGTACCACATTTCTTTATCCATCCATCTGTTGAAGGATGCCTAGGTTGGTTTCAAAGTTTAGCTATTGTGAGTTGAGCTGCTATAAACATCGATGTGACTGTGTCACTGTAGTATGCTGATTTTAAGTCCTTTGGATGTAAACTGAGAAGTGGGAGAGCTGGGTCAAATGGTGGTCCATTCCAAGTTTTCTGTAGAATTTCCATACTGCTTTCCAGAGTGGTTACACCAATTTGTAGTCCCACTAGCAGTGTATGAGTGTACCTTTTCCCCCACATCCTCATCAACACTTATTATTGTTTGTATTCTTGATAATTGTCATTCTGACTGGAGTGAGATGAAATCTTAGTTTTTTAAAAACATTTATTTATTTCTTAGAGTAGTTTTGATTTGCATTGCTCTAATCACTAGGGATGATGAACATTTTTTTCATATGTTTCTTGATGATTATATATCTTCTGTGAAGTATCTGTTCAATTTCTTAGCCCATTTATGATTGGGTTATTTATTTTTTTGGTGTTAGGTTTTTAATTTTTTTTTAATTGTAGATGGACATGATATCTTTATTTTTATTTATTTATTTTTAATGTGGTGCTGAGAATCGAACCTAGGGCCTCACATGTGTGAGTATGGTACGCACTCTACCAGTGAGCTACAACCACAGCCCTGGTGTCAAGTTTTTTGAGTTCTTTATATATCCTGGAGATTAGTGCTCTATCTGAGGTATATGTTGTGAAGATTTTCTCCTATCCTATAGGCTCTCTCTTCATGTCCTTAATTGTTTTCTTTGCTGAAAAGAAGCTTTTTAGTTTGAATCCATCCCATTTATTGATTTTTAATTTTACTTCTTGTGCTTTAGGAGTCTTGTTAAGGAAGTTAGATCCTAAGCCGACATGATGAATATTTAGGCCTACTTTTTCCACTATTAGGCATAGGGTCTCTGTTCTAGTGCCTAAGTCCTTGATCCATTTTGAGTTGATTTTTGTTTAGGGTGAGAGATAGAAGTTTAATTACATTTTGTATATATGAATTTCCAAATTTCCCAGCACCATTTTTTAAATAGGCTGTCTTTTCCCCAATGTATGTTTTTGGTACCTTTGTCCAGTATGACATAACTGTATTTATATGGGTTACTCTGTGTCCTCTATTCTGTACTATTGGTCTACATGTCTGTTTTAGTGCCAATGCCATGCTGTTTTTGTTACTATGGCTCTGTAGTACAGTTTATGGTCTGGTATCGTGATGCCACCTGCTTCACTCTTCTTGCTAAGGATTGCTTTAGTTGTTCTGGGTCTCTTATTTTTCAAGATGAATTTCCTGACTGCTTTTTCTAGTTCTATGAAGAATGTCATTGAGATTTCAATAATAATTGCATAAAATCTATATAACAGTTTTGGTAGTATGGCCATTTTGACTATATTAATTCTGTCTATCCAAGAGCATTGGAGATCTTTCCATCTTCTAAGGACTGCTTGAATTTCTTTCTTTAGTCTTCTGTAGTTTTCATTGTAGAGGTCTTTCACCTCTTTTGTTAGATTAATTCCTAAGTATTTTTTTTGGGGGGGGAATACTGGGGATTGAACTCAGGGGCACTCGACCACTGAGCCACATCCCCAGCCCTATTGGTATTTTATCTAGAGACAGGGTCTCACTGAGTTGCTTAGCACCTTGCTTTTGCTGAGGCTGGCTTTGAACTCACAATCCTCCTGTCTCAACCTCCTGAGCCACTGAGATTACAGGGGTGCACCACCATGCCCGTCCTAAGTTTTTTTTTTTTTTTTTTTTTTTGAGGCTATTGTGAATGAAATAGTTTTTCTAATTTCTGTTGCAGTGGCTCCATTGCTTATGTATAGAAATGCATTTGATCTATGGGTATTGATTTTATATCCTGCTACTTTGCTGAATTCGTTTATAGTTCTAGAAGTTTTTTAGTGGATTTTTCTGGATCTTCTAAATATAAATCATGTTATCGGCAAACAGTAATAGTTTGAGTTCTTCTTTTCCTATTCATATCCTTTTAATTTCTTTCATCTGTCTGATTGCTCTAGCTAGAGTTTCAAGGCCTATGTTGAATAGAAGTGGTGAAAGAGGTCATCCTTGTCTTGTTCTAGTTTTTAAAGGGAATGCTTTCAATTTTTCTCCATTTAGAATGATGTTGGCCTTGGAAGTAGCATAGATAGCTTTTACAATGTTGAGGTATGTACCTAATATCCCTAGTTTTTCTAGTGTTTTGAACATGAAGAGGTACTCTATTTTGTCAAATGCTTTCTCTGCATCTATTGAGATAATCAAATGATTCTTGTCTTTAAGTCTATTGATGTGATTTATTATGTTTATTGATTTGTGTGTGTGTGTGTGTGTGTGTGTGTGTGTATAGTGCTGTGAATTGAACCCAGAACCTTGTGCATGTGAGGCAACACTTATCCCTAGCTCCTGATTTCTGTATGTTGAACCAACCTTGCATCCCTGGAATGAAGCCCACTTAATCGTGATGCACTATCTTTTTAAAGTTTTTGTATGCAATTTGCCAGAATTTTATTGAGAATTTTTGTACCTGTGTTTTTCATGAATATTGGTCTGAAATTTTCTTTTTTTGATGTGTCTTTGTCTGGTTTTGGTATCAGGGTGATAGTAGTTTCATAGAATGAGTTTGGAAGTGTTCCCTTCTTTTCTATTTCTTTTTCTTTTTTATTTTTTAATTTTAATATTTATTTATTTTTTATTTAGTTTTCGGCAGACACAACATCTTTGTTTGTATGTTGTGCTGAGGATCGAACCCGGGCCACACGCATGCCAGGCGAGCGCGCTACCGCTTGAGCCACATCCCCAGCCCCCTCCTTTTCTATTTAATGGAATAATTTGGGGAGGATTGGTGTTAACTCTTCTTTAAAGGTTTTGTAGAACTTGGCTAAGAATCTGTCTGGTTCTGGGCTTTTTTGGGCTGATGGCTTTTGATGGCATCTTCTATTTCCTTGTTTGAAATTGATATGTTTAAATTGTGTATGTCCTCCTGATTCACTTTGTAGTCATATGTCTCTAGAAATTTGTCGATGTCTTCAAGATTTCCTATTTTATTTCAGTATAAATTTTCAAAAATAGTTTTTAATTATCTTCTGTATCTCAGTATTGTCAGTCATGATATTTCCTTTTTCATCACGAATTTTAGTAATTTGTGTTTTTTCTTTTTCTTCATTAGTGTGGCTAAGGGTTTATGAGTTTTATTTTTTTCAAAGAACCAACTTCATGTTTTGTAAATTTTTTCAGTTGTTTCTTTTATTGATTTCAACTCTGATTTTAATTATTTCCTGTCTTTTACTACTTTTGGTATGGATTTGTTCTTTTTCTAGGGCTTTGAGATGTAATGTTAGGTCATTTATTTGTTGACTTTTTATTCTTTTAATGAATGAACTCAATTCAATGAACTTTCCTCTTGGCACTGCCTTCATAGATTTTGATATGTTGTATCTGTGTTCTCATTTACCTCTAAGTATTTTTTTTTATTTCCTCCCTGATTTCTTCTGTTATCCATTCATCATTCAATAGCATGCTATTTAGTCTCCAGGTGTTGGAGTAGCTTCTATTTTTTATTTCATCATTGATTGCTTGTTCCATTTTGTTATAATCTGATAGAATGCAGGGTAGTATCTCTATTTTTTGTATTTGCTGAGAGTTGCTTTGTGGCATAACATATGGTCTATCTTAGAGAAGGATCCGTGTGCTGCTGAGAAGAAAGTGTATTTGCTTACTAATTGATGAAATACTCTATATATGTCTGTTAAGTCTAAATCATTGATTTTGTTATTTAGTTCTATAGTTTGTTTAGTTTTTGTTTGGAAGATGTATCCAATAGTGAGAGAGGTGTGTTAAAGTCACCCAGTATTATTGTGTTGTGGTCTATTTGATTCTTGAAACTGAGAAGGGTTTGTTTGATGTATGTAGATGCTTCATTGTTTGTGGAACATATATTTACAGTTGTTATGTCTTGTTGATGTATTATTCCCTTAAGCAGTATGAAATGTCCTTCTTTATCCCTTCTATGTTTGGTTTGAAGTTCACTTTATTTAATATGAGGATGGAAACCCCTGCTTGTTTCCACAGTCTATGTGAGTGATGTGTTTTTTCCCAACGTTTTTTTTAAAGAGAGAGAGAGGGAGAGAGAGGGAGAGAGAGAGAGGGGGGAGAGGGAGAGAGAGAGAGGGGGGAGAGAGAGAGAGAGAGAGAAAATTTTTTTTTAATATTTATTTTTTAGTTTTCAGTGGACACAACATCTTTATTTTATTTTTATGTGGTGCTGAGGATTGAACCCAGTGCCCCGTGCATGCCAGGCAAGTGCGATACCGCTTGAGCCACATCCCCAGCCCCCAGCCCCCAACTTTTCACCTTCAGTCTGTGGATTTCTTTGCCTATGAGCTGAGTCTCTTGAAGACAGCATATTGTTGGGTCTTTTTCTCTTTCTTTTTAATCCAATCTGCCAGTCTATGTCTTTTGATTGATGAGTTTAGGCCATTAACATTCAGGGTTATTATTGAGATATGATTTGTATTTCTGGTCATTTTGGTTTATTTTTGTTTTTTAACTTGATTTAGTTTCTCTTTTAGTTGTCCTTTCCTTTAGTTCCTCCCTTTGCTGGTTTATATTGTTTTTTTTTTTTTCTTTCCTCCTCATGGACTATTTTGCTAAGAATGTTCTGTAATGTTGGCTTTCTAGTTGTGAATTGTTTTAAATTTTATCATTGAAGGTTTTTATTTCATCTTCAAATCTAAAGCTTCATTTTGCTGAAAATAAATTCTTAGTTGGCATCCATTTTCTTTCAGAGCTTGATATATGTTATTCCAGGACCTCCTGGCATTGAGGGTCTGGGTTGAGAAATCAGCTGAAATCCAAATTGGATTCCCCCATTTGTAATTTGATATTTTAATCTCACAGCCTTTAAAATTCTTTCCTTATTCTGTATGTTGGTCATTGTCATTATAAAGTGCCTTGGTGTGGGACTACTCCAATTTTGTACATTTGGGGCCCTATAAGCCTCTTGTAGTTGATTTTCCCTTTCATTCTTTGGAGTTGGGAAATTTTCTGATATTATGTCATTGAAAAGTTTAAGCATTCCTTTGGTTTATATCTCTATGCCTTCATCTACTCTGATAAATCTTAAATTTGGTCTTTTTATGTTATCCTGTATTTCTTGGAAGTTCTGTTTATGGTTTCTTATCATCTTCTCTGTGCAGTTGACTTTATTTTCAAGAGTGTATATTTTGTCTTCATTGTCTCAGGTTTTGTCTTCTCATTGGTCTAGTCTGTTGGTGACACTTTCCATTGAATTTTTAATTTAGTTTATTGTTTCCTTCATTTTGAGGACATCTGCTTGATTCTTTTTTATAATCTCTGCCTCTTTATTGAAGTGATCTTTCAGTTCCTGTTTTTTTTTTCTCTCTGATAACCATCCTTTATTTCAAAGATGTCAGTCTAAACTATGTACCTTCTAAACTCCTTCTCTGACATTTCTTCTACTGTGTTGTCTATGAATTCTATTGTTGGAACATCTTGGTTTGTTTGAGGTGCTTTGTTTCCTTGTTTTTTCATGTTTGTGTGTCTTCCCATCTAGTGGTATGGATCTGCGGCTGTACAATAGCACAACAGAAATTCTTTCTAATTGTAACTTAATACCCAGTGATCCCTCAACCTCCCTCCTTCCTACTCTCTCCAGCCACTAGTAATTGCTATTCTACTCTCAATGTCTATGAGATCAACTTTTTTATATTCCACATATGAATGAGATCATTCAATGTTTGTCTTCCTCTGCCTGGCTTCTTTCACTTAACATAAATATCTCTAGTTTTACTCAAGCTGTTGCACATGACAGGATTTCATTCTTGTTTAGGTATGAATACTCTTTCATTGTGTGTACGTACCACATTTACTTTATCTATTTGTTATGATTTAGATATGAGGTATCCCCCAAAAGCTCACGTGTGAGACAATGCAAGAAAGCTTAGAGATGAAATTATTGGGTTATGAGAGCCTTAACCTAATCAGTGAATTAATTTCCTAATAGTGATTAAGTGGGTGGTGGCTGTAGGCAGGTAGGATGTAGCTGGAGGAGGTGGGTCTTTGGGGGGGGGTTGTACCTTTGGGATTTGTATTTTCTCCTTGGTGAGGGGAATGTCTCTCTCTCTCTGTTTCCTTGTGTGATATTCTGAGCTGTGCTCTTCTGTCATACCCTTCCTCTGGGATGTTCTTTCTCACCTCAGGCTTAGAGCAGTGGAGCTGGTCGTCTCTGGACTAGACTTCTGACACTGTGAGTGCCAAATAAACTGTTTCTCCTCTAAAATTGTTCTTGTCAGGTCCTTTGGTCATAGCAAAAAGTCGGCTAAAACCATTATTCCTCAGTTGATGGGCACTAAAGTTGTTTCCGTGTCTTGGCTGTTGTGAATAATGCTGCACTGAGCATGGAGTGCAGATATGTCTGACATCCTGATTTCATTTTCTTTGATTATATACCCAGTAGTGGGATTGCTGGATCACATGGTAGTTCTGCTGTTAATTTTTTTAGGAACTTCCACACTGTTTTTCATAATGGCTATTCTCATTTACATTCCCACCAACAGTGTGCATAGATTCTCTTTTCTCTACATCCTCATTTGCACTTGGTATCTTTTGTCTTTTTGATAGTGGTTATTCTAACTGGAGTAGAGTGATATTTCATTGTTGTTTTGATTTGCATTCCCCTAATGATTAGTACTATTGAGCATTTCTCATATCCCTATTATCTATTTGTATGTTTTCTTTTGAGAGATATCTATTGAGGTCTAGGTCTAGTGCCCATTTCTGGTTTGTTTTGTTTGTTGTTTGTTGTTTTGTTTTTGCAGTGCTGGGGATGGAACCTAGGGCCTCATACATGTTAGGCAAGCTCTCTACCACTGAGCCACATCCCTATCCCTTATTGCTCATTTTTAATCGGGTTTTTTGTTTTTGCTATTAAGTTTTTGGAGTTCCTTATATATTCTGTATCTTTTAAATTATTTTTGTTCATTATTTCTCACTCCCATCTCTTTTGTTTCTCCTTTATTTTATTTGAGGGAGAAACTTGATTGTCCTGTAAACTTCCCAGTCTGAATTTTGCTGAATGTATACCAATGGTGACACTCAGTATGTTCCTCTGTATTTCTTATAAATTCATAGTTAGATCTAAAGGCTTGTTTAGATTCAAGTTTGATTTTTTTGAGAAAACTGCTTCATAAATATTATGCTCATCTGTCAGGATGCTTAGTTATCTTTCTTTTTGTAATATTGTCATGCATTGATGATCAGTGTCCAGATATATTATTCCATTGAGGAATACAAAGTAATGGAACTTTAATATTTTTAGTTTCTCTTCATTTGTTCACTGGGATACTTGTATTAAGACAAATATTCCAGACCTGGAGAACATCATGCTAAGTGGAATGAGTCAGTCTCAGAAAGTCAAGGGTTGAATGTTTTCTCTCAAATATGGAAGCTAGAGAGAGAGAAAGAAAAAAAGAGGAATGAAAAAATAAGGGACTATCAAGAAAATAGACCAACAGAGTAGAAGAAGGAGATGAAGGGGCAGAGAATAGGGAATGGGGAAGTACTGGGCAATGAAATCTACCAAATTATACTCTGTCCATGTATGAATATCACCATCTGGCTGGACTTGCCATATGAAGTGGGTTCAAAGGAGCTGGCTGTATCAATAGCTAAGAAAATGGCAAAGAAACCATGCAGCACTCAAACATAAGTTTGTAAGGCAGGATGGCTCGGCTTGGTGACCTCAAGGGTCAGTTCTAGCGCTGGAAGGAGCAAGACAGCGAGCACACCCAAAACCTTCTATTTATTAGGGAAAAGACATTGGAGAAAGTTCCACCCAAATAAAGCAAGGGATTGGGTTTCGAAGAGTGGAGTCTTGCTTGGTGATGTCTTGTGGTCAGCAGATTGACTGACATCTTGGAAAACCATACCCATCTCAGGTGCTGTGTGGGATCAAAGGCAGAGTGAGAGAAAAGGCACACATATGAGACACAGCTCAGGCAGGCAGTAACATCAGGCCAGTCCCCTCATATGCTCAAATGCAGATAGCTCACACACACACACACAGCCCATGGCTGACTTGTGACATATGAATATAACATAATGAATCCTGCTTTTATATATAATTATAATGCACTGTTTTAGTCAGTTTTTTTTTTTTTGCTGTTGTGACTAAAAAACCCACTAGAATAACTGTAGAGGAAAAATGTATTTGAGGGCTCACAGTTTCAGAGGTCTTAATCCATAGATGGTCGGCTCTATTCCTTGGAGCTTGAAATGAGGCTAAATATCATGGCAGGTACCCCCCATAAAAAAAAGAAGTATTTTGTGCATACAAGTACATATATACATTTAACTTTATGCACATATTTACATGTATATATATACATACATGTATATACAGATATATGTGTGTATCTATATGATGGTCTCTGTTTTCCCTCCCTTTTCCTTAAAATATATCATACTTGATTAAGGCCTGTTTATTTTTCTTTTTTTTAATATTTATTTTTTAGGTGTAGATGGACACAACATAATGCCTTTATTCTTATGTGGTTCTGAGGATTGAACCCGGGTCCCTCCCATGCTAGGCGAGTGCTCTACTGCTGAGCCACAATCCCAGCCCCTAGTTTTTCTTTTTTTTAATAGTTTTTTTTTGTTGTTGTTTAGTTGTAGTTCAACACAATAACTTTATTTTTATTTATTTATCTGTTTGTTTGTTTGTTTATTTATTTATTTATTTATTTATTTATATGTGGTGCTGAGGATCAAATCCAGGGCTTCACATGTGCTAGGTAAGCACTCTACTGCTGAGTCACCACCACAGCTGAGCCACAGACACAGCCCCTATTTTTCTGTTTTTTTCAAATAACTTGGTTCTGTTTCTTGATCTTCAGTTTCCTTTATTTCCCCTGTATTTCATTGGTTTCCTCCATTTTCTGTATGATTTTCTTCTCACTATTTTTCTATGGGTTGTTCTATTGCTTTTTCCAACTTCTCATGTAAATGCTTAGTTCATTCAAAAAAACTTGATTTCTTTTTTTTTTCAATTTTGTAGTTGTAGATGGACAACATGTCTTTATTTTATTTGTTTATTTTTATGTGGTGCTGAGGATCGAACCCAGTGCCTCACATGTGCAAGGCAAGTGCTCTACTGCTGAGCTACAACCCCAGTCCCCCCCCAAAAAAACATGATTTCTAATAAATGTGTTTAAATGTATTTAAAGCTATAAATATTTTCCCACAGATTTCTGAGATGTAATGTTTTAATTGTCCTAGAGTTGTAAGAATTTCACAATTGTATTGATAATTTACCTTTTTAACCCAGCAGTTTTATAGTGATATTTTATTTACCTTATAAATCTGTGTTTTAGTCTGCTCTTGTATTGCTGTGACCATAATATCTGACAAGAACAACTTAGAGGAGGGAAATTTATTTGGGGCTTATGGTTTTAGAGGTCTTAATTCATAGTATACAGCCCACTCTGTTGCTGTGGGCCCATCCATGGCCAGGCAGCACATGGTGGGGGAAGGGCCCCCCTGCAGAGGAAAGCTACCCAGCTCCTGGTAAGTTTAAAAAGCAGGGGGGAGGAACCATAAGGAAGATGCACTCTTTCAGGGCACGCCCCCAGTGAAATACTTCCTCCAGCCACGCTCCACCTGACTACAGTTACCAGTAAAACTAAAACTAGGATGGACTGATTAGGTTACAGCTCTCATAATCTAATCATTTCACCTCTGCATTAACAGAAGCTTTTGAGGAACATCTCTTATCCAAACCATAGCAATATGAGAGTATTTTTTCTTTCATATATCCCTCAAACCCATTTTCTAATTTATTTTAGGTATCCTTGGCCAGCTGCATAATTTTATTTTTCTGGAACTAGCAAATTACACTTCTTGAATAGACTCAGACCATAATAGAATGCTGGATTAAGGTATAATGATTTTATGTTACTTGGCCAGGTAACTTGAGCTGAAGAAATTTACCACTTAAAATCTTGATTAGTTAGAGGCAAACTAGAATTGGATCCCAGTGTTTTAACCATGTGATGTCCCTAAGGAAAAATAATGGTTATACCTTATATGTGCTTTTTATCCTGTTGTTGACAAAACCCTTTCTCATAACCACTGTTTACTTCGATCTTTCCAATAGCCTGGTGAGGTAGATAGAAAAGTCATTTAACCTCTGTGACTTCATCTGTCAGCTAGCATTAAAATACTTCCAGAGCACTGTGGATTGTTTTGAGGATTGATTAATTAGAGCCAATAATCCTTTCTTTCCTCCCTCAGGGGGTTGAGGCCCTCTAGTGATATAATGGATATGAAAATACAAAGACACACAGCGATTTGAGCAATTTTTTAGGTAGTCGAAACAGTTTCTGCTCCAAGTTCTTCTACTTCTACTCACATTAGGAGAGGTGGGAAAAAGACACCATGAATGAACACCTGGTTGATGGCAAGTATCTGTTACATCTGTGTTGATTGGTTTCAATCAACTTGTGCCAGGGCCATCTTCATGAATGTGTGATCTGTACAGTGCCACAGGGCCCCACACTTGGTATAATGCTCTGCTATTGCTGTCTTGAAGTTCATGATAATTTTACCTTTGATCTTGTGTTCCATAAGTGAAGTCCTATGAGACAGCAAAGTGTATGCATAGTCGAGATGTGCTAGGTGGTAGCGGGTGCATTCCTGGACTCAGGTCCATAGGTACAGAAGGCAGTGTAGGCATCAAGCAATTGGTCTGGTGTCCTGGTGTGCACAAACAGGCTAGTGTTGCAGTCTGAGGGCACACAGAGCCCCAAGGTGGCTGGGCTTGGGACCTGGGCCCATATTGCTGCCATGGATTGTAGTGGCGGCTGCAGCAGAAGCAGCAACCCTGGTAGCTGCAGGACAGAATAGAGACTCTATATTGAAGAAGCACTGAGACTCAACAGGATATGAGTTTGCCAGTTTGTTTCTTGAGCTTGAATCTATTGAATCTACACAGATATTAAATCTCCAGCCCGAGTTCTATCACAGAAACTATTCACATTCAGGCATTAAATGTTGTCAGTAAATTATTACAAAGTAAAAGTATATGTTTGAACATTTGAATAACATATATAGAGGAGACATTAGAGTTCTTAAGAGTTTAGAATCTCTGGTTGCAGTATTACAAAGCAATATTACCATATTATCCACCCATAGGCTTAGAAATAGAAATTAAGTTTAAAGATCATTCTATTCAACAGAAAAGAACACTTTTTTCATGTGAAGCTTCTGATGAACCAATTATTAATGAGGGAGATGAATTTTAAGTTAATTTTCCTTGTCATTGAATAAAACATGATAGAATGCAATAACAGGTGCTTTGAATTATTTTCAAATCATGATGCCATATTTGGCTATTGGAAAACTGACATAAGGTACAGGAAATGTCAGAAGAAACACTAAATGCTATTGTATAAATGTACATTTAAAATTAAATTCATACTTAAGTGAAACTGATTTTGGGGGTAGGGTACCAGGGTTTGAACTCAGGGGCACTCGACCACTGAGCCACACCCCCAGCCCTATTTTGTATTTTATTTAGAGACAGGGTCTCACTGAGTTGCTTAGCGCCTTTCTGTTGCATAGGCTGGCTTCAAACTCATGATCCTTCTGTTTCAGCCTCCCAAGCTGCTGGGATTACAGGGAAACTGATTTTGTGTGAAGGATTAAGCCATTGGAGAAAAATTGTTCCATGAGAATCATCAACTCTAGATGTCCTAAAATTAATATATTCATCCTAGTGTTTACATAGGCCATAAAATACTCTTATAAGCTCCAGTAACACCTGTGCCAGCAGGAAGATCTTTCTCTAAATGTGAAGTTATCAAAAACTGTTCATAATTTGCTTTTGTGGTAAGAATATTTAAAATCCTCTTTCCTAGTTATTCTGAAATATACAATGTAATATTTTTATCTGTAGTCACCTCACTATAAAAGTTTGAGATGATGGATATGCTAAATACTTTGATTTGAACATCACCCAGAATATACATGTATTGAAACATCACATTGTACCCCATAAATATGTATACTTGTTGTGTGTCAAATAACATGAAATCTTTTTTGTTTTTGGTACCAGGGATTGAACCCAGGGGCCCTTAACTACTGGTCAACATTGCCAGCCCTTTTGTTATATTTTAGTTAGAGACAGGGTCTTGCTGAGTTCCTTAGGGCCTCACTAAGTTGCTGAGGCTGGCTTTGAACTTACAGTCCTCCTGCCTTAGCCTCCTAAGCTGCTAGGATTACAGGAGAATAAATGGAACTTAAAAAATTATTTGCCCTCTTGCATTTGCAAAGAAGGACTGATGGTGCTTTCAATTATGTTGACAATGACATTTCTAAAAGTATATATTTTGATGATTAATAGATAAATTTGTAGAAAATTCTATGATCAGTCAAGGTATCACTTCATAAACTATTAATAGTTGTTAGGTTATGTAAAACCATGAAACCAAGAACATTTTTTTCTAATATGTATGTTTTTGATCATTGGGTAAACAGAATAGTACTCTTCCCCAAGATGTCCATGTTTTAATCCCCAATACCTGTGAACATGGTATTTTTCAAAAAGAACTTCAAAGTTCAAAAAGAACTTCATGATTAAAGATTTTGAGATGGGGAGATTATATTGAGGTAACCATCCAATTGGCATAATGTAATCAGAAGGGTACTTGTAAGGGAAAATGGGAGGCAGGACAGTCAGTGAAGGAGATGTTAAGGGAAGCAGAGATGAGAGATGTGAGAGGGAAGGGAAGGGAGAGAGATATTTGAAGATACTGTTATGGGCTTTAAAGATGGAGGAAGGGACCATAAGCCAATGCCTCTAGTACTGAAAAGGCAAAGAAATGAATTCTTCCCTAGAGCTGCAGAAGGAATGCAGCCCTGTTGACATCTTGGTTTTAGATCTTTTTATCATGAGAACTGAAAGATAATATATTTGCATTGCTTCAGGACACTACATTTGTGGTAATTTTTTGATTTAAAAATTTAACTGACACATATAAACAAAAATGTGTACATATTAATGGGTTTCATGTAATGTTTGATGCATATATACATTGCATAATATTTTAAATCACTTTTGTTGTAATTTGTTATAGCAGCATAGGAAATGAATACATCCATGTATCTGTTGGTGCTCAGAAAACCATACCCCAAAGGGTGGCACTTTGACATGCTGAGCTGGAGAAACAATCTTGGAAGTAAGGACTCTGACATTCCCCCAGGTCTATTATCTTTAATCCTCTTTTTCTCCTAAAGTACAGAGAAAGACTTTCTTTAAAATTCTCTGTCCACCTAAAGACAGGATCCACCAAAGAGGAACACAATACTGAAATTTTATTTACCATGGAGGATTAGACTCATATCAGAGACCAAAAATGAAGCAACCCACCTAGAGCCCAGGAGCACTTTGTCTCAGGCCAATGTCTGTTCTTCAGGTTCATTCTCTCCCCTGAAAATCACTTACACCCCCTCTAAAATTGCCAACAGCCCATCTCTTTCCCCTCCTCAATGAAGAGGAGTTTTAAGCCTCAATCATCTGTTCCTTCTTTTGAGGTTCATTTTTTTTATGGCTCTTGTGCACATGTTCACTAATAAAATTGTGTGTGTTCTCTCCTATTAATCTATTGCCAATTTGTTTCAGCAGATGCAAGTACCAAACCTTCAGAGGGAAAGTTTGAAATTGCCTACCTTTCCTAGAAAAAGGGAAAAGAGCGGTGAGCCTAGGCCATAATGATAAGAGTTACACTATCCAATATGGTGACCACTAGCCACCTGACTACTGAGCACATTAAATGTGACTGGGCCAAACTGCAATGCTGCAGATAAAAAATGCACACCAATTTCACAGATGTAATGCAAAAAAAGTGAAAGATCTCATTAATAGTTTTAAAATAGTGGATAAATATTGAAGTTATATTTTTGGTATATTAGGTTAAAACAATTATTATTAAAATTAATTTCAGTTTTTTACATTTTTAATGTGGCTACTAGAAAAGTTGAGATTACTTTTTTTGTGTGCTGGGGATTGAACCCAGGGCCTATGTGTATGTGAGGCAAGCACTCTACCAACTGAGCTATATACCCAGCCCAGGTTGAGATTACTTATGTGGCTTGCATTGTTTCTGTTGAATTCAGGTGCCTTGGAGAATACGTATATTTAAAGTGGGCAGACGAAGAAAAGTCTTTAAAGAGATCGAGAAGGAGAATAATGAGTTCTTTTTAACCAATGAAAACCAAAATGAATAGAATTTTTCCTTTCTTTTAACATTTATGCATATTCAAATGCATAATTGAATCAGTAATAAATGCCATTTTTTCATACAAATACAGCATTTACACCTTTTGGTTCTGCTAATCACCCCCCCCCCCTTTCTGGTAATCAGTGTTTAGCTGGTGAGTATCTGTCTTTATTTTTCTTATGTTCATATGATCATACATCTCCTTATAGTTCTAGTATGTATTATATACATACAAGGAGTTTTCTATTTTTCCTATTTTGGTTATATTCCCATTTATAAATATGGGATGATTTTTTACATATACTTTTCACGTACTGGTGATTTTACTTCTTAGATAAATTCCTAGATTTGGATTTCTGACTCAAGAATATGTATTTCAAAAGTAAAATAGTAATTACCATTTCCAGCATCGGTGGATGGGCCTATTTGCCCATTGTTTCAGTAAAGGTGAGAGCTGAAGGTTATATCAGCTAATTGTAAAGATGGAATATCTCATTGCTATTTTAATTTGCATTTTTTTTACTACTGAACATCTTTTCAAATGTTTACCAACTATTTGGATTTCTCCTGCTGAGCATTGCTTGATTTTTCTGTAGGCTTTCTCATCTTCCTTCTCTGTGTCTCTGTCTCTCTTTTTATTCTATTTAAAAGAATATCTACATGCTGGCTAATTCACTGTCAGTTATTTTAATTTAGCGATTCTAGTGGGTGTCAAGTGATAGCTCGTTGTAGTTTTAGTTTGCATTTCCTTGATGTCCAATGACATTGAGCACCTTTTAATGTCTTTATTGGCCATTTATATATCTTATTAATGTCTTTTAATTAAACTTCTTTGACCATTTGAAAATTTTAGCTATTAAGTCTTTTGCTGTCATACGGCTTACAATATATGTGTATGTAGATGTATGTGTGCATTTAACCATTGTATCAATTGTCTATTTGTTTAGGGAATATTTTGTCATACAAGTTTTGTTTTCATTGTGGTAATGTATACATAACATTTAACATTTTAAGCATACAGTTCAGTGGCATTAAGTACATTCACATTGTTTTGTAGCAGTCTTCAATATCCAGAACTTTTTCATCTTCCCCAAATAAAACTTTGCCTCAATTTAAAAAATTAAAAATTTAAAATAGTTAAATATATCAGGTTTTTCTTTTCTAGTATCTGTTTTTCTCATCTTGATTAAAAAGATTTCTTACACATCTAGATTGTACATAAAATTTCTCAGCTTTTATTGTACCATTATTTGCTTTATTTTTATGTTTAAGCATTTAATCCATCTAGAATATATTTTATATAAGTGTGGGGAAGGGAGCAAACTCCATTTATTTCCAACAGGAGAGCCAAACTTGTGTGTCAGGGTATTCATCAGGTATTTCCCCATTGAATTGAAATATTACCTGTGTAATAAACTAACTTAAATACTGGGATATATTTCTGGGCACTTTGTTTCACTGATCTAGTTGTCAGTTTCTATGCCTGTATCATATTATTTGGTTCTATTTTCATATGTAATAAATCAAATCCCACCTCAACATTCTTCTTAATAATTTTCCAAAGTATTCTCAAACATGCATATTCCCATGTGGATTTCAATATTATTTAATTAAAACCCCAAGTCTCTCAGGGTTCCAACAGTCATGACATAACATTTATATATTATTTTTTAAAGCATTTGCATTTTTATAAGATTACCTAAGAAAATAATATATTTATTTCTATATTTTCAAATTCAATTTTATGCCCTTTAATCATTTTTTTTCTTGATGATAGGGTTTGAACCCAGGGCCTTGTGTATGCCAGACAGGTGCTTTAACCACTAGATACACCCCCAGCCTTTAATAGAATTTTTGTGATTTTATCTAGTTTCTCTATTTCTCACAATGAATTTGTTTTATACTGGGAATTGAACCCAGGGATGCTTAACCACTGTAGCACATCTCTAGCCCTTTTTATTTTTTATTTCAAGACAGGGTCTCTCTGAGTTGCTTAGGGCCTCACTCAGTTGCTGAGGTTGGCTTTGGATTTGCAGACCTCCTGCCTCAGCCTCCCTGCATTGCAGGGATTATAGGCATGCACCACTGAGCCTGGCATGAATTTATTTTTAAATGTTAATATTCAAGCTCTTGCTAATGAAATATTTTATCTTTTTCACTTGATTTCTTTTGTTTAATTTAACATTTCTGATATTCATCCATATTGTTGTATCTGTAAGTAGCTTGGTTTTGGTTGTTGAGTAGTATTCACGTGTATTTAGCTTGATACAATTTATTTATGCATTCACCTGTTGGGTTGTTTCCAGGTTTTGGTAATATGAATACAACAGGAGGCAATGAACAATGCTTTAAAGATTTTAAAAATGGATTTATGTTTGCATTTTTCTTTGGTAGCTATCTAACTATAGCACTGCCTCTGGGTGTAATGTTTATGTTTGTAAGAAACCACCAAATGTTTAAAAAGTGGTTTATACCATTTTACATCCCCAGTAGCAATGTAGGATAATTCCATTTGCTCCATATCCAGGTTAATATTTCATACCGTTAGCCTTTTCAATTTTAGCCATCTTATTGGGTGTGAAATGGTATCTCAACGTGGTTTTAAACTGTATGTCCCAAATAACTACTGTCTTTGACCACTTTTTTTATGTGCTTTTTATCTCCTTGTATGTCTTTCTTGAGAAGTGTTTGTTCAAAATCTTTTTTGCCAGTTTTTAAATTGAGTTATCTTTGTATTACTGTTTTGTTGGAGTTTTTGTTAGTTCTTTGTCAGTAGTGTGTATTGAGAATATTTTCTCCCATTCTGGGAAAGTTTATTTTCTTAATAGTGTAATTTATGAAGAACAGAGCCTCATGAATTTTCAGTGACATTCAGTTCATCACTTTTTTCATTTTGATGCTTTAGTTTCTTTTATATTCTTGTTAGAGAATCTTTATTTCAAAGTTGTGAAGACATACTCCCATTTTCCCCAGAAGAATTATAGATTTTAACTTTTATATTTATGATACATCTCAAATTAATATTTTATTGTGATATAATTAATATGCCATGAAATTCACTATTTTAGTATGTATAGTTCAGTAAATTTTAGTATATTCATGAAGTAGTGCAACAATCACCACTGTCTAGTTTTAGAACATTTTCATCAACCATTTAGACCTGGGAAACCATTAATGTACTTCCTGTTTTTATGGATTTACCTGTTCTGGATATTTTAAAGAATCCTATAATGTCAGACCTTTTGTCTCTTTTTTTAACTTAATGTCTTCAAGGTTTATCTATATGTTAACATGTACACCACTTCATTCCTTTTTATGGAAGAATAATATTGCATTTTATGGACATACCACAATTTGTTTATCCACACATCAATTGATAGCCATGTGGGCTGTTAAACCTTTTTAGCTGTATAATGCTGCAATGAACGTTTTTGTACATGTTTCTGTATAAACATGTTTTCCATTCTCTTGGGCATACACTGAGGTGTGACATTGCAGATAGTATGATAACTGTGGGTTTTTTTCCCTTCTTCTTCTTTTTTTTTCTTTTGTGGTGCTGGGGATCTAATCCAGGGCCTTATGTAGGCTAGGTGAAAGCTCTACCACTGAACTGCATCCCCAGCCTGGTACTTCTGTGTGCAACCTCTGTTCTTTGTGTTGCCATGCTGTCTTTATCATGTGTTAAAAACGGTATACATGTGGGTATTTTTCTGGGCTCTTTATTCTGTGAACAATGCTTTAAAGTTTTTAAAAATGGATTTATGTTTGCATTTTTCATGGTAGCTATCTAGCTATGACACTGACTATTTTTAAAATTTATAAATCTTGTGCTAATAGTGCACTACCTCAATCAGTGTAGTTTTAAGGTAAACATTGAAATAAGATGGTGTATGTCCTCCTGCTTTGTTCTTTTAAGAATGTTTCTTGAGAATTCACCCATGAAACTATGAAACTAACTGGTTTCATGAACCAGTTAGCTATACACTGAAGAAAAATGAGTGTATGTGCCCACCAAATGATATGTTCAAGAATGTTCGTAAAAGCTTTATTCATGATAGCAAAAACTGGAAGCAACCCAAGTATTCATTAACAGAAGAATGGAGAAATAAATTATGGTATGTTCATACAATGGAATTTTGCAGAGCAGTAAAAAAAGCAAACTACTGATGCATTAACGTGGACACATCAGAAACATAATATTGAATGAAAAAAGCCATACCAAAGGAGTACATACTGTATGATGCCATTTATATAAAGTTCAAGGACTGACAAAACTTATGTATGGGTTTAGAAATCCTATTAATGATTACCTCTGTGAAGAGACGGATTTTGACTCTGAAAGGGCCATGAAGAATTCTCTTGGGTGATGGTAAAATTCTAATCTTCCCCCGGGTGTTGGTTACACAGATATTACATATGTAAAAATTCATAAAGCTGCACACTTAGGATTTAGGTGGATTACTATGTGTGATTTATATTTCTCATACAACCAAACATTAATCTTGCCTGGAACTCAGTGAACCCTTCTCAGCTTGCAAACTTCATTTTTCTTTATTTAAGGAAATTTTCTTCTATTACATGTTTAATTATTACCCTCCTGCATGCTCTTTTTCTTCCTTTTGAAATTCCTGTTATTCTCAGATTGGGTGTTCTGGATCCATTTCTATATTTCTTTTATATCTTTTTTGCATTTTCTTCTTTAAAAGATTTATTCCCCTCCATCTTGCAGGCCTCTAATGTTTTGTCTTGACAAGTGATCACTTCCTTCAGTTTATCCACTGAATTTTTAAATTTAAAATTGCATTTTTAGTCCAGAAAGCCTTTTTGATATTATAATTGGATTTCCATAACTGAATGTGTTTTATGTTGTTCAAATAAACATTTTAAATTTTTTTCTCTTCCAGGACATGTCTTTTTTTTGGGGGGGTACTTATTGGTATTACTTTGTTCTTTCACTTTCTGGGTGTTGTATTATCTTAGATAGAGTGATATTATAATTTATCATCCAGATTTATGAGTACCAGGAGTGCTACTAATAATTACACAAATATCAGCAAGGACTACTTCATGGCAAGTAGAATGTATAGTCACTCCACCTTAATGTGCCAATTTCTGGCTTGAGTCTCTGGTTTAGATTTGGAGAGGGATTAAGTAGCAACAATCCAGAGAGAAATCTTGGTCCCTGCAGGCAGGGGCTGTAGTTCAGTAGTAGAACCCTTGCCTAGTATGTGCCAGGCCCTGTGTTCAATACCCAGTACTGCCAGAAACAGAGAGAGACAGAGAAAGAGAGAGAGAGAGAGAGATAGATATCTTGGTTCCTGGGAGCAGGCAGTATACAGTATTAGATGGCAAGTCTTTAGGCTCTGGTCTTCTAAGTTTGGAAATCAATATAGAATCTCAAGCTATGTGTCAAAAAACAGTGGCCATGGTGGCAGAAAATTCAATTACATAAAATATTTACTAAACTCACAGTTTAAAAAGAAGTTATTTCTATTGTTTTTTTAATGGAGAATAATTCTGATAGAATAGTAGGAGGAATGCCATATGAGATGTTAAAAATGTAAATACCAAGAATAGAGTACTTAATTTTTCTTTCAAAGGAGGAAGGAAAGGATGGGATTAAGGGCACAAGAGGGGGTTTGGTCTTGGATGTAAGGAGGGACACTGTTGTCACCCTGAAAATGGAAATAAGGAGATGAGGCCAGGTATGTCTATAGATATAGTATATCAGGCCTATCATGAGTTAAGAAGGCTTATGTTTGTTTTAAAAAAATTAAATTTTAAGTTTATTAAATTCAAAGACTATTCAGAGATAGATACTGAAAATTCTGTAACCCCACCCCCCACCTCAGGTACCTTCCCTATAGGCAGTGATGCTGTTTGTTTTTGTAAAAGATCTATGGGAGAATGAAAAGTAAATAGCATCATTAGCTATAGGAAAAGGAAGAGAATAGAGGGAATTTTCAGTTTTTTTTTTTCTTTTCTCTGGTACTGGGGATTGAACACAGGGGTGCTCTACTGCTGAGCTACATCCCTAGCTCTTTAAACAAAGTTTTAATTGTTAATTTTTAAAAATTTGAGATAGCATCTCACTAAGTCTGTTTTATTGGGTTGTGCATTTTTAGGGTTCTTGGTATTTTGACAAATTGTTTCTAAGAAGGTTGTAGCAGTCTGCATTCCTGTTAGCAGTATATGAGTGTCTTTCACTGACTTCTTGCCAACCTCCCTGAGAGTACAGAATATTAACTTTTTTCTTTTTGATAGGCCCAAATTAACATCTAAGTTGTGTTTTATCATGTATTTTTTAGATTATTACACTACTTGAGTATCCTATTATGTAGTATGAATGTGCCTTTTAAATTTTTTCAATTTCTTCATGTCTTTTGTTCATTTTTCAATTGAGATGTGCTTTTTGTTGAATTTAGTAGCTCTTTATATTTAAAGGACATCAACATGAATATTATTTCCCTCTTTTAACTTTATAGAAGTTATTTTCTTTATAGTAGATTTGTATTTTCTAGTGTTAAATATATCAACCTCTTCCTTTGTGCTCTTCTCTCTTGAACATTTTTTTAGAAACTCTTTGCTTACCTTAGGTCAATTAAATATTAAATGAATATTTTCCATTTTTATTGGTTTAATTTTTTACTTTTTACAATTCATCCAAAATTCATTTTGATATTAGGTATGATATTAAGTTCTATCTAAATATTCAATAATTAGTCAATGGATAGGCCAAATACAGGCTGAAAGTCAAAGTCAAAAATAGTACATTTACAGAATGTGATTGTTGTAGGAAGAGATTTGATAAGTAAGGTGTATTTTGTGTCTCTCCATGCTGAATTATTGAAAAAATAGGGAGGTATGTAAGTTTTCACTTCTTTGACCTGGCATTGTTTTTCGAGGCTAAGCAATTTAATTTTTTTTTAGTTGTAGATGGACACAATACCTTTATCTTCTTTCTTTCTTTTTTTTATTTTTTATTTTTATGTGGTGCCAGGGATCGAACCCAGTGCCTCATGCATGCTAGGCAAGCACTCTGCCACTGAGCCACAACCCTGGCCCAGGCTAAGCAATATAAAAGACAGTGAATATGCGGTCTTCATTTATTTGTTCTGATAAATTAATAACTTCTTGCTGGCAGAATTTACTGGCAGCCTCTCCAAGTAACAAGGGAGGAAAGAGGGAGCTAGGTGTGCTGCAGTATGAATAGATTGTGCCCTACAAAAGGGTGCTCAGTAGAGGGAGCAAGCAAAGGCTGAAATCCATTCCAGACTCCACTCCTATGGTTGAAGTGGCATTTCTTAGAGGAGGGGTACCTTTTTCTGTTTCATAAAAAAGTACATTGTAGACCATTGGTGCCTGTGGTGGTGTGATCCATTCATTTCTTTTCTTGATCTTGTACAAATTCTTCGCTTTGTTTTTGTTGCTGGTTTAGCGGTAAGCCAAAGTGAAAGCAAACAAATCAGATATTTTTGCCAATTTTGAAGCATAAACAGTGTTTATAAACTGTTTTAGTTAAATTTTCAACATTATTTTAAAAAATAAATTAGCATTCTCCCCCTTTGGTTTATAAAGTAAGTTTGATTAATCCTCCTCTCTCTAGAAATATCTTTATTTCATTTTCACTTCCTGATAACTCATGATTATTTTGAAAAAAACAAAACAAAACAAAACAGAGAATTGTGTCTATTTGCTAAAAGTACCTAATGTTAACAGTTTGTTGTATATCCTTCAGACTTTTTCCATGCATCTATGAACAGATATATGCATATCTACATATGTCATTCTATCATCTATCTATCCTGATTGATATTTACATATTTTTAAACATTTTTACTATCATAAACTTTTTTGTAGTGGTTATCTTTATACTTGTAGTTACTATTAGGTTAGCATAAATTGTCAGACACAAACTTGCTAAATCAAAGAGTATGAACATTTAAATTTCATTTGTGGGGGCTAGGGTTGTTGCTCAGAGGTTGAGTGCTGGCCTAAAATGCGTGAAGCACTGGGTTCCATCCTCAGCACCATATAGAAATAAAGATATTGTGTCCACCTATAACTAAAAAATAAATATTTAAAAAAATTTCCATGTGAATATACACATATATCCTCATTCCTCCAGAATGGTTATCTCAATTTATACTTCACCAATTATGTAAGAGAATGTTTCTTATTTTGCCACCCACTGGACAACATGCTTTCTTATCTTTGTCAGTATGACATGCAAAATGGATATTTGGTGTAATTAAGTCCTCAGTAAATATTTGTTGAATGAAAGTATTGTTTTTATTTTTATGTTTGTTTCTTGGTGAGATAGACCATCTGTTCAAGAGCTCAGAAAACTTTCCTGTAGAGGTCTCCATAGTGAGTATTTTCAGCTTTGCAGGCCACGTGGTCTCTGTTGCATCCATTCAACTGGGCCTCCTTGTAACAGGATAGCAACCGCTGGCAATATGGAAAGGCAGATTTGGCCCATGGGCAATAGTTTGCTGACCCCTTATCTATTTATATCATATATTTGATGGCCATGTAGGTTACTTTTGTGAATTGCTAATTTGTATCCTTTGCACCTTTTTATTAGGATGGAGGAGGCTGGGTTTGTTTTCTTCTTGCTGATTTGTGGGGACTCTTTATACGACTCAACCACATAGTCACAACCATAGCCCTTTGTCTTCTAGTGGAAATGTATTTTGTAGGATTTAAATTACTAACCTTGCTAATAGTCTCCTTTCCCTATAGAGATTTTGATTTTTTTATGTGATTAACTCTACGAGTCTTTTACTTTGTGGTTTCAGAATTTTATGCTTTACTTAGAAAGGCCTTCCTTATATAACCAGAGATATGAAAAATTGTGCTCTATATGTGTAATATGAATTATAATGCATTCTGTTGTCATATATAACAAATTAGAATAAAAAAGAAAGGACTTCCTTACTTCAAGATTATAAAAAATATTCTCCTATATTTTCTTCTATTGCTTTTCTTTTAATTTTTCAAATTATTTGAATGTTTGGCTATATTTGCAATTATTTGGTGCAATAAGGGAATCTAATTTTAGTTTTTAAGTGGATAACTTGTCATTTATGCCTTGAGTTGAAATATAATTTTTATTGTATTCTAATTCCCATATATGCAGGTGTCTGTTTCTGAACTTTGATTTTCTGATACATGCCTTATGTATTCTTTTTGTGTTACTTTGTGTGGCATCTGTTTCATTAGGTTATCTAATGTATTATTGCTTTCATAGAGAATCTATTGAGTTTTTCTATATATTAAATTGTTTTTATTCTAATAGTTTTCTCTTCAATTTTCTAAGCTGTTATATCATCTGCATACAGTAATAATTTTGCCTCTTCTCTTTCAAAAGAAATGCCTCTTGTTGTAATGGCTAGAATTTCTACGATAATGTCATATAATAATGGTGATAATAGATATCCTTTTTGTATCCCTGGTTTCAATGAGAAGGACTCTTGTGTTTCATTGTAGGTATGTTCTTTGGTAATTTTTTGTGTGTGTGGTTCTGGGTATTGAACTTGGGGCCTTTTGCATTCTGGGTAAGCATGTTTGCCCCTGAGCCACACCGCCAGCTCTTCATGGTAATTTTTTATAAATATTCTGTCATATTAGGAAGATTTCTTTTGTTTTTAGTTCATATTTTTTAAAGTGAGGATGGATGTTGAATTATTAAATGCTATTTTGGTATCTGTTGAGATCATATTATTTTTCTCCTTTAAGCCATTTGTGTAATAGATTATGTCAGTAGGACTTCCTAATATTGAGCCATCCTTTTTTTTTTCCCTTGGGAGGATTCAACTTGGTCAAAATGCATTCTTCTTCTGATTGTTTATTATTTTCAAATATATTGTTAGAATAATATTTACTAATGTATTTTCTAAGTTTTTCACTTTGTATTCTTAGACAGGTTTAGTCTGACAATGATTTTCTGGTTTTGTGCTGTCTTTATCAGGTTGTTATTAGGCATTTCAAATTCATGAAATGAATTGGGAATGTTTCCATTCTCTCAATGTTATAGAAAATGATATAGTTAAATATGATGTAGTTCAAAAGTTAAAATGAAAGAAATACTGTTCTTTGAGAGAGGAATAATATCTGTAAATATTAGTGAATCCAGCTAGTGTCCTTTAGAGGAGGGAATGTTTGACAACCTAACAAACACCATATTTACTTTTTGTTCATTTATTCAAGAGTAAGTGTTTTGTTCTTCTTTTAGTGAGTTGTAGTAACCATACTTTTTTGGAAGATTATCTAAATATTCAGATTTTTTGGCATAAATTTATTCATATTATTTCTCTTTATTTATTTATTTAATTTGTTCTTGTTACATATACATGATAGTAGAGTGTATTTTGACATATTAAACGTATATGGAGTATAAATTCCCATTCTTGTAGTTGTACATGATGTGGAGTTTCACTGGTGGTGTATTCATATATGAACATAGGAAAGTTATCTCCAATTCATTCCAGTGTCTTTCCTATTCCCATCCCCTTCCCTTCCCTTCATTTCCCCCTTGTCTAATCCAGAGAACTTCTATTCTTCCCTTCCCCGCTTATTGTGTTAACATCTGCATATTAGAGAGAACATTTGACCTTTTGTTTTTTGACACCAAAAACCCAAAAAACCCAATCAATAAATGGGCAGAGGAATTGAACAGGCACTTCACAGAAGAAATACAAATGGTCAACAAATATATGAAAAAATGTTCAACATCTCTAGCAACTAGAGAAATACAAATTAGAACTACACAGAGATTCCATCTCACACTAGTCAGAATGGCAATTATCAAGAATACAAGTAACAATAAATATTGGTGAGGATGTGGAGGAAAAGATTCATTCATATGTTGCTGGTGGGACTGCAAATTGGTGCAACCACTCTGGAAAGCAGTGTGGAGATTCCTCAGAAACTTGGAATGGAACCACCATTTGACCCACTTATCTCACTCCTCAGTACATACCCAAAGGACTTAAATCAGCACACTACAGTGACACAGCCACATCAACATTTACAGTAGCTCAATTTACAATAGCTAAGCTATGGAACCAACCTAGGTACCCTTCAACAGGTAAATGGATAAAGAAAATGTGGTGTATATACACAGTAGTCTATTACTCAGCCATAAAAAGAATGACTTTTTGACTTTTGCCAGTAAATGGATGGATCTGGAGACTATCATATTATTTCTCTTATTTTAAATTCATCCCTATCCTGTGGATGTATTTTCCTCTTCCTTTATATATGTGTTTCACATGTATTTACTGAGTGTCTGCTGTGTGCTGTGGTTTATGTAAGGGTTTCTGGCTCTTATAATATGCTCAGTGGCAAATCACATACATCAGATGTTACCTCTAAGGAGTTCAAATGTCAATGTTATACAACTGTGTACATTCTTGGATAAATTTGCTCCCTATTAGTTTTCCTGATAATTTTACAGGAATTTACTGATAATTCTTCAGGAAAAACATAATTTTATCTATCCTATCTACTGTGTTTATTCCTAATTCATTAATTTATTGTTTTAATGTTGTCTTAAATTGATTTTTGTTATCTGCAAATATATACAAAAATAGAAAGAATCACCAGTTATCTTCAGCAGTGATTAACCTAGGACTAGACTAGTTCTGCTTCACTTTTAGCCGTAAACCCTTACATTTTTCAAAGCAAACCCCAAACATTATTTCATCCAAATACTTCAGTAAGTATCTCTAATAGATAAGTTCTCCTCTTAAAACTTAGAGAGCTCCTGTCTCAAAATAAAAAATTAAAAAGGCCGGGGGATGTAGCTCAGTGTTAGAGCACTCCAGTTCTAATCCCCAGTATCAAACAATAACAAACAATATCACTCATAAAAATTAACAATATTTTATTTTATTAAAAAATTAGTTGTAGATGGACACAATATCTTTATTTTGTTTATTTTTTTATGTGGTGCCAGTATTGAACCCAGTGCCTTACGCATGCTTGGTAAGCAATCTACCACTGAACCACAAACCCAGCCCAACAATATTTTCTTACTGCTCCCTGATATCAGGTCAGCATTCAGATCCCTAGAATTATTTCATGAGTGTCTTTTTTTTTTTTTTTTTTTTTTGTAGATGGACCAAATACCTTTATGTTATTTATTTTTATGTGATGCTGAGGATCGAACCCAGTGCCTCACTCATGCTAGGCAAGTGCTCTACCAATGAGCTCCAGCTCCAGCCTCATGAGTGTCTTTTTATAGACTAATCAGTACAAGGTCCACAAATTGCATTTGGTTGATAAATTCTTTCACTTTCCTACTGCTTTGTTTTTTCTTTTCTTTTCTTTCTTTATTATTATTATTATTATTTTTGACAAGAGATTGAACCCAGAGGTGCTTTAGCACAGAGCCACATTCCCAACCCAGTTTTTAATTTTTTATTTTGAGACAGGATCTAAGTTGCATAGGGCCTCACTGAATCTCACTGAATTGCTAAGGCTGGCTTTGAACTTGTGATCCTCCTACCTTAGCCTCTCTGGTTGCTTGGTTTACAGGCATGTGCTGACTCCTACTACTTGTTATTTAAATTTAAACATAGAGGACAGTGGAAAGAGTTGTGCAGTGTAAACTTTTAAACCCTCCACCAGTTTCAAAATTTGTTAATATTTTGGTATTATAATTAAAAAATTTTTTTGTAGTTGTAGATGGACTGCATGCCTTTATTTTATTTGTTTATTTTTATGTGGTGCTTAGGATCAAACCCAGTGCCTCACACATGCTAGGCAAGTGCTCTGCCACTGAGCTACAGCCCCAGCTCTTTTAGTATTATAATTGAATGTCAAATTTAAATACCTATAGAGATCTCTTCTGGTTTCACAGGTCATTAATCTCCTCAGAACAAACACTTTTAAGATGAGTGAGATTCATTCAATTTTGAGATTTCTTTTGGGGAACAAAGAATACAAAATTATACTTGGGTTTTATTTTATTTTATTTTATTTATAATTAATAGTGATTTTTTTCTTCATGGTGAAGGGGATTGAACCTGGTGCTTTATGCATGCAAAGCAAGCACTCTCCAACTGAGCCGTATACCCAGCCCTTGGGTTTCATTTTAAACCTTTCTCAGTCCACATTGCTCAGCTTCCAACCATAGTGGACTTGCAGAATGTTTATTTTGACCTCTCCCATTATAGTTTAGATGAGAGGTATGTGACCTTTTAAATTTTTTGTTTTAATAGGACAGTTCCTACACAGGTGTGAGACAGAACAGTCTCAAAGGGTCCTGGACTCAGAGGGGCCAGCACTTAGGATGGAGTGGTCTGTGGTCATCATCTTGAAATTCTTATGTTTATATATGGATATGTTTTATAAGTAAAATCCAGTTGGAGAATGGAGCACCCACACAGGGTTGGAGTTTCTGCTGATGTTGCTTCCTACCACACACCACATCCCCCAGGGTGGGTTTTTGGTGGTCTGGTTTTCTGGTTTATTCAGACCTTTTCCTTGCATCCCTCCTCCCTGGCTCTACCCAATGACCATTGCTGTTTTCTGCCTGGGGCAGTAAATGAATTATGTCAGCATCAGGAAAAGGTGAATTCTGTCCTTGCACTTCACATCAGGTGGAACACAGCGTGGGTGCAGGGAAGTGAGGGTTTGGTGCACATACTTTGAGGCATTTTGTGATGCCATTCATCTTGTCTTGTCATCATGTTTAGCCCTGAGCTGGTAAAGTAACAATGCATCAGCAGGTATCTGTAGGTCTTCCTGTCTGTACCTGAGCCAGGCACCTAGTGTCTCTGCACAGAGGTTGTAGCCCCTTGAGAACTGGGAAGGAATAATAGACTTCCTCACCTCTGTCTGGAACCCTGCATTTGCATTTTGCCCTGTGCTTGCTAATTGTGTTACCAGCCTTGACAACAGTAATTTAAAACCTCCTTGCCTTGAAACATATGATTGTGTTACCCTAAGGATCTAAATATCTGGATGCTTTCTGCATTTACATATGGCACATCAGACTAAGATGAGATGAGATAGGTGACAACAAACCATATTCAATTAATTTCTATCTGCAAACAGATAGTAGAATTCAGATGCTTTCCTGAATGTAATCAGTTTTGAAAAATGTTTTGGATATATTCACAAGCCCTGGGGAGACATTAGGGAGTTAGAATAGTAACTTTTAAGATCTAGAAAATTGAACATGCAAGAAATTATAATACAATCACATAAAAGCGAAGCAGATCTAAAGGCATAAATGTAGATCATGTCTAAATATTAAAAGACAAAATTTGCAGAACAGAATGTAGTGTATATCATTTGTGTTATGAAAGACAGATCACTTTTTAAGAGTTTTCTCATGTGAATGTCTCAGAGATCTTTAGATCCTTAACATGCTTCTTTTTAAAAAATATTTTTATTGGCCAGGTATGGTGGTGCATGCTTATAATTCCAGCAATTTGGGAGACTGAGACAGGAAGATTGCAAGTTTGAGGCCAGCCTGGGCAGCTTAGTAAGACCTTGTCTCAGAAATAAAAGGGACTGGGCATGTACTTAGTGGTAAAGTGCTGAATACAGTCCTTAGTACTAAAAAAAAATGGTGACTAATAATTACACATGATAATAGGCTTTATTGTGATATATTTGTACCTACACATAGTATAATTAGGTCTATTTCATTTCCCCATCCCTCTCTTTTCCTTCTTCAATTCCCATTCTATACTCTATTGGTCCCCCTTCTATTTTCATGAGCTCCATCCTTTCCCCTTTCCTTTCTAGCTTCCTGATGTCATCAGGTGAAACCTGCATTATAATTTGTGTTCTTCAAATATTTTGGACAGAAGTCACAGAATGGGCATCAGTAGCGTAGAGGAAAGTCCAGAGACACCAGAACCATTGGAACACTTTTTTTGTTCTGTTTTTGGTACCAAGGATTGAACCTGGGAGGTGGGGATGGTTCAACCATTGAGCCACATCCCAAGCCCATTTATTTTTTTCACATTTTTTAATATAATACAGGGTCTTGCTGAGTTGCTGAGGGCCTCACTAAGATATTGAAGCTGGCTGTGAACTTGTGATCCTCCTGTCTCAGCCTTCCCAGCAGCTGGGATTATAGGTATGTGCTACTGTGCCCAGCCAGTGGAAGGAGCACTTTTAAAAAGAAATTCTAGGCTGGGAATGAAGCTCAGTGGTAGAGCACTTGTCTGGCATGTTGGAGACCCTGGGTTCAATCCCCTGCACTGCACGTACATTCACACACACACACACACACACACACACACACACACACACATGTAAATAGGAAACACTGCATTGCCAATGTTTTATATAGCACAAAAAATATGAGGAAAAACAGACTTGTTGATGACTGTGTGTTAAAACGTGATTCTGAAAACTGGGATGCTGAATAATTACAATTTTAAAAAATACCACAGCCCAGCTGGGGTGTGGTTCAGTGATAGAGCGCTTATCTAGCATGCAAGGCCCGGGGGCAGTCCGGATTTCATGTTCAGGGTCTTGTGGCTGGTTTTGAAACTGTTCAGTCAATAAGCTTGGTTTATATTTCTCTTATGTATTATAATTTCACATAAGATTTTGTTTGGGAACAAAATAAAAGTTCTACTTCTTCACTAAAACAGTGCTTGTCAGCTGCCTGCTATGTGGTCTGAGGTTGCACAGAGATGGAAGAAGGGGTGATAAATGTCAGGAGGAGTCAGAGTTGTACCTGACAGGGCAAAAGTGTTTGTTGACTCTGAAGGCTGAGAGGAGTGAATAAGAACGTAAGTGACCATCTATGAAGTGGGGAGTTTCAAGGGAGTGTCCAGGAAGAGATGCCATCAGGTGTCTGGGATCAGTCTGGATTAAACCTGTCAACAGTCTTGTCTAGGGTGATTCTTTTAATTGTTATCCTGTCCTTGTGGACTTGACACTGCCACATTAAGGAGCCACATTGGGCTGGACAAAAACAAACTTTCCTTGTGGTTCACAGCATATCTGGACTTTGAGGATTATTTTGGTCCATTTAGTTCAGATATTACCTTCTTTTCACTGTGAAGAGTTCACATTTCCCCTGTCATCAACTTCTTGATTCTCAGATAAGTGATTTTTCCACTCAGTCCATACTTTCATATCTATACTTGCGTGTTTGTATTCGAATTTCTAATTTTACAAAACGCAACTGCTGCTACCATTGATGACATTGCTATATCCGCTTTCTCTGCATTAGCTTCTGTAATTCCCACCACAGCCCTTAAGGTAGGCATTACTGTTAGTCCCATGTTACTGAAGAGGAAGCTGGGACTGAGAAATAACTTGATGAAGGGTTCACAGCTAATAAGTAACACAGACAGAATTTGAACCCAACTGGTCAGCCTTAGCACCTGTGCTCCTAAGCACTATACTCCACTGCCTTGAGGTCAATGTGAACCCTTGTGGAAGAGCCTCAAATCTTGACAGGCCTTGTTTGGGGGGAGGTGGAAGTTCCAGCCATGTGCTGAAAGCACATGCTGATTCATAAACAGCCCATGAAGTAGCAAGCCTCCAACTGAAATGAGATGTTCCTTCTGTGCAGGCCAAGGCAGTAACTCTAATGCAGCCCAGCCGCCTATTATCCCCACCAGCGAATCCTTTTTTTTAGGCCTTTTCTTTTGCTCCTCAGGTGAGGTCTTTATCGGGTCCTGTCCACTCAGATGGTTGGTGCCCCAAGGCCCCAGCTTTCTTCCCTTATGTAGACTGCCCCACACAACAAATCTCTGTGTGAACGATTGCACAAAAGAGGTCTGGAAAAGAAGTGGCTTAAAATGCTCGATTGCAGTGTTCTGGCAAAAGGACTAATTGGCATTTTTATTCCAAAGGGGAAAAATTGCCTAATAGCAAGAATCAGCAAGTAGTACCACCCATGCAAACTGTTCATTCTTGTTTCAGCTCAAAGGCCTCAAGTGGGGGAAAACAGCTCTTGTTTGCTCAGTGTTTTGTGTGGTAGAGTCAGACTGATGCTGTTTAAATTCTATGCACAGGCCAATTAAAATCACTAAGAGTTCTTTTTCGTTGTTTCATCCTTTTTTTCCATGGTATTTTATGCTACCAAAAATACACTTGGTTAAAACTCCAGCTCCCATCACCTTTCTACATTAAATGTAGAAAATGGGACAGGGATTTTTGCAAAGTCTTTTGAACATATATTTACTACAAACTGACTAGAAGATTTAAGATTTTTAGGCATCACTGAAAAATTGGGTGGTTTTCTGAATTCAGTAGAAAGCAGATGGCTGTGATTTGTACCTTAATTCATCCAGCTGATTAGTGGGGAGTCAAATCCTGCAGAAGCAGAGACTAGGAGGGGTGGAAGTGGAGGTGAATAAGAATAATGGAGGTAGGCTGTGAGTGATTGGCAGAGATTTGGAACTTGGGGGAACTCTGGAACTTTGGGGGAAAACTGACTTTTTGATCACACATGGAAACTGATCTGTTTAATTCAATTATTTTCTAATATATATAGGGGCAAAGAGAAGATATGTCCCTGGAGGAAATTTCCATTCGTGATGTCTTTTCCTGCATCTGTGGCACATATAGGGGTCTCCTGAATATGAGGCTTGAAATAGAGCTTCCAGCTGGTTGGAGGATGTCAGGCAACACAGCTGCAGATGAGATTGTATCTTTAGCACTTGTTGTGATTTAAAATGTGGATCTCAAACATTGTCATTTGTCCAATTGGTTGGTCTTGACATACATGGTCTGTGTTTTACTTGGAAGGTCCCACTTCACCCATTTTTCATTCTCATCTTTGTTGGGAGTCTCCCTGAGAACTCCCCGGGCCTTTCAGACATGGTGGCAGGCAAATTGCCAATGGGCGGCTAGAACTCCCTGGGCTTTTCAGATAAGGAGCCCCTAATGCAATATGGTGGCGGGCAAATTGCCAGTGGGCAGATAACAAGTTGTTTTGAAAACCTTCTAATTGGCCCTCCCATCTTCCGTGGACAGTTCGTGATCTCCATGAATCTTATGCAGGGCGGACATGCGTGCACCGTAGGTGATGACCTGACCTTTACTATGATTGGCCCCAGGAGCTTCCTGGTTTAAGATAACTGACTCTCACTTTCTATATAAGCTAGCACCAGCTTGCAGTAAAGTGCTTCATCTTTGTCACTGCTATCTGTGTGTGTGCATTTTAATCTCCGATGACGAGCCTTGGCCTTTCAATCTTTCCATGTCCACAACCTACCTGTTCATTTTTTAAAACATTTTTTTAAGTTGTAGGTGGACACAATATCTTTATTTCATTCATTTATTTTTTATGTGGTACTGTGGGTGGAGCCCAGTGCCTCACACATGCCAGGCAAGCTCTCTACCAGTGAACCACAACTCCAGCCCAAGCTACCTGTTCTTTAAAGCATTGTTCAAAACCAAGATACCACCAGCTTCTGCAAGCTGGAAATCATGTCTTTCTTTTTCTCAAATCCCTAGATACATTGCTTGTGTCCCTGTCAAGGTGCTGGCCACTTTATCCACTGTCTGCATTGTAGAGTAAACTACTATGGTTAATACTAGAATGATAAACTCTGCAAAGACCTGGTTGAAAGGGTGGGCTTAATATTTGTGTTGAATAATGAACAAATTTCAGGGTGAAGAACTATGCTTGAGTTCTTGATGCTGCTGATAGACTAGGTTAGAGCCTACCAGCCATTGGCAGGGTGCTGAATATCTCCCAGACTTGTTTGAGTAATTGAAAGAGAACATCATAAATTTCAGCAAGGCTGCTTCACTATTGGCATCACCCAGAGCTATCCTCTCTCTCGGTCCACACGGCCTGTCTTTTAAGTGCTCATGATGTCCTGAGAAAAGAGCGGTTTCACATAATTCAAAAACAGCTGTTCCTTGTCATCCAGAAGCACCTCTTCAGTGCCAGTTGCACATGGAGCTATGTGAGGGTCTCTGAAAAAGGGAACATGTAGCCCCAGCCCCTTCCCTCTGAGCACTGCATTCATGGAACCATATGTACAGACAATGGAAGTAAATCTTTTGACTCACATGTGGGTTTAAGGAAGTATTTGGACTTTAGGTTGGTGAGTATCTGGATTGGGAGAAATGTGGGAAGCAAGCTCTGGATCTTGCATTCATGTGCAGGTATTGGGTTCTGTTTATTTCCTTCATGTTTGACTTTCTTCCTGAAGAAAGTACTTTGTTAGTGTTAATATCCTGTGAGTGTTGCTTCTCTGATGCTCTGGCCAAGGGAGAAAAGGAACATTCACCTTCTCAAATTGCAGAAAAACAGGTCCAGACCAAAATACCATGGCTTTGGATTTGGTTGGGGGGACCTTTGCTTTAAAAGCAGAGTTTGGGGGATTGGGGACATAGCTCAGTGGTAGAGTGCCTTCCTGGCATGCATGAGGCCATGAGTTTTATCCCCAGCACCACAAAAAAAAGGAAAAAGAAGAAAAAAGAAAAAGAAAGTGGAGGCTTTTGGAGTTCAGTGCAAAGTGAAAACAAAAAATATCAAAGCTAAAAAGGAAAAGAAAAGCAACAACAACAAAAAAAGAACAAAAACAACAACAACAACAAACCCAGCCTTTAGGTTCACTTTAAATCAACCTCTAATTAAGTTCAAGGGCTATCACCTTGTTTAAGAAGTCTAGGAGTGAATTTCTGAGTCAGGATTCCTATGTGACTGAAAGCTTTGCTCTCACACCAGCTGGCACCTCTCTCTGCCTTTGTCTATTTGGATTGAGGAGTCCAGATGTTTCAAGCAGATCCACAGACCCTCAGCTATTATCCACCTGTGTCCCCTTCCACATTACTATGCTTTTTAGTGGGTCTCTCTGTGCTGCATTAGTAGGGTTCAACTTAGTGTAAGACTGGAAGACGCCGCACCACACGACACAGATCACCGAAGAGGTTCCGCTTTATTACAAAAGGCTGTGTGTTTATATAGGTCTAAGGAGAGGTAGCAGGGCTGAGGTAAATAACAGGTTGCCCATTTATTGGCAAGCTCTTCCCTATGTCAGTTCCGGAGCCCAAGAAGTTAATTCTTGTCGGGAGCCATTCTCACACGTGACTGGGTGACTCCTGGTTAGGGTCTGAGGCGCTCTGGCTGTGTCGGAGCTTTCCCGGCCCTCTCCTGTTGAGAGAACCTGTCCGTGTGGGGGTGTAACTGACCACTGACCCCGGAGGCCCAATCACTGACCCTGACCTTGGAGTGCGGCCCCCCTTCAACCTTCATTGGATGGAATTCTCCCCTGAATTTCTTGCTCCCCAATAAAAGGCTACTCCCTGGCGTGCTCGCTCTCTCTCTCTCTCCTGCTAGCCCTGAGTAATCCTTGCTGCCCTGCCGGGCGGTTAGAGGAGGGAACCAGAGAGGGGAGCCGTCTCGGACCTGGTCATAGAAAAAGGTAACTGAGTCTGTGTGTTTATTTCGATCTCACTAGCTAACTTTTATGCCAAGAACCTCATTAATGAAACCATTGCGCTGGCCGCATGGTAGAAATTCTTATTGGGGCTAAGGCTTCCCACCAGCAGGGTTTGAACATTGTCACTGGCTGAACGTTTCACGCCAGTGAAAGAAAAAAAAAGGAGAAAGAAGGTCGTTAGGCACCATGTTGGGGGTTTTCTCTAGGGTGCTGCTGCCGTTATATGTTTTCCCAACATTCCTCCCTTTTTGTTTTCTTAGGAAGTGGGGCATCGTTGGCCAGATCTGGCTGCTTCCAGCTGTGCGGGGGCAGTGTAGGGCCTAGAAGGGGAAGTGGAGGAATGTTCGGGGCTGGGGGCAGGTCTGGGGATATCATGGCAACCAGAAATAAAACCCAGTGGCTATAGACAGCTACTTCCGTAGGGGTGAAGTCTATGAAAGTTCCCTGAAACCACAAGTTGTCGATGGTGTTGAACCAGTCCTGGATGAAGGAAATAGTTGGTATCGGCCACTGGTCCTGTAACAGAGACTCTAGGAAATACTGGAAGCGTTGCCTTGACATGGCGTCACCAGCACCTGAAGAAAATCAGAGCGAACAAAAACAGGATGAAGATAAAAATTAAGGCAAATTTCAGTTTCTGGCAGAAGTTCCATGTCGGGGGACTGACAGAGAAGAGGCCAAGGGCCATGAGGAGGCTTAAAAGGACATAAAGGCTCAAGAATCTGGATGGCAGATTAAGAGGTTCTCCGGGCTCATTGTCTCCCGCTGTCCAATGTCCGTTGCACTCCATCGCACCTGGTAGTGAGCTTCAGCAATGAGTGAGCTGTTCTCTTGAGGATGTTGGGGGTTCATTGGTCATCAGAGGCTGGTAGTACCTAAGCAGAAGCTGGTTGAAAGTTTGGTTAGAGATCTTCTGTAATTGGCCCTGTAGGAAGCAAAGCAGACAGGGCAAGAACAGACACATCAGGAAAAGAAGACATATGGGCCCTAAAAGAGGCAACAGTCACGATTGGAAGTGGGCTAAAAAGAAGGTGGCAAATGGGTTTTGGTTTGGTGGATTTTTCAAAGAGGTAGCCAAGTCGGTGAGCTTGACCACATTAGTTTGCACAAGGCCTGATTCATTAATGTAGTAACAGCATTCTTCCCTCAAGAAAAGACAGGTTTCACCTTTTTCGGCTGTGAGTAAGTCTATATAGCTTGTCGATTTTGAAGAGTAACTTGAGCCAAGGATGTGACCTTCCTTTGTAAAGATGCTAGAGATTCTGCCGTAGAAGTGAGCGCTTGTTCCAGTTTAGAACTTAAGTCCTGTACAGCCCATAAGGAGTGTCCTAGAGCTCCACCAGAAATTCCTGCTCCCACCACAGATACAGCCAAAGAGAGACCCACCAGTATTGGAAGGAAAGCAGCCCGCTTATTCTGCACTGAGGGAGACAAGAGGGCCTGCACTTCAGCTGGGGTAAAGAGAGTCAATTGCGGGACAAGCGTCACCAGTATACATGGGGTAGAGGAGTTGGTGAATAAGATAGTGATGAGAGAACCATTACAGCAGAAGAATGAGCCAGGTGGTGCATAGAGGGTGAAGTTAAAGGTGATGTTAGAGTGGCGAAACTGACTGGGAGACACCTAAGCCCAGGAGGCAGTGCCGGGGAATCACAGTATGGTTAGACTCCTCGGGCTCCCATAATGGAGCGTCGGGTGAAAGGGTTCGGAGAGAATGGCGGGCAGATGGAGTGGAGAAATTTGAGAGGTCAGAAGCCAAGAAGTTCAAGGGAACTGCTGCAAGCAAAGGTCGAGTCAGAGAGGCACATAAGTAGCAATCAGTTGGTGTGATGGCGGGGAGGGTTAGATTTAAGAAGGTTACAGTTTCAGTAAGTAGTCGTAGCCATGGATACTGTGGTGGACTCCCGACATTAGGTTCATATGGATCCTGTATGGAGTCTAACAACTGCTGTTTGGAATGCTTTATGTCAGTAGAGATTATAGCTACTGAGGGCTGGGAGGGTAGAAGCTCTCGGGAGATGGAGATGGAGTCACAGGGGGTGGGAGAGGATATGTCACAGTAGAAGGAAGCATTTACCCTAGAGGTCCAGCGTGGATGGTTAGGGTCAGTGATAGCCAATTGATAGCCCCCCGAGATCGATCTGAAATTTCCAACGCAGGAATCCCCGATGCATGCACGTGGGTTATGAATATTGCATGACCAGTAGGGGCACCCTCCATAGGTTTTGGGCCACCATTTGCAGTAATCCTCTGTCTGATCATATAAGAAGCAAAGGTAAGGCCTAGAGGCTGTTTTTAAAAGTTCAAAATTCTGGTAGGAGAGGGGAAGGAAGATAGATGCATTACATCCCATAGGGGTGCAATCAACCGAAGAAACTAGGTGAGTGTAACGAGTGCTGCCTTGGACATATGTCTCTCTGACTTTGAATCTCCAAGTATAAGAGGAGGACGATGATGTCCCCTGGAGAAGGGTGATGACTGTGAAAATACCACTTAGAAGAGTGGGAGTCATGGTGGAGTATGGGCGGTTGCGCGAGACAGGCGAAGCTTTAGAGGATAGTTAGGATGTGGAGAGCAGGAGTAAAGGGGAGGTCTAGGAGGTGACTCTTGAGGCTCCTCTGGGGTAGTCTTGTCGTCAGCAGATGCGGCCTCCTGGTAATATGGCTTCAACCTAGAAATGTGAATCCAGGGGGTGAGACGGTTGCCTGGTAAGGAAAGTTTGGTGGTGCTGGGGGTACAGAGAATGACAGGATAGGGACCTTCCTATTTTGGGGCAAGAGGCCCTTTCTCCTCTGAGGTGTTATAATAGGCTAAACTCCCAGGTGTTAAGGGAGGAATGTTTGGAGAGGAGTCTGGGACCGGAAGAAGCCAGTCTTGATATTTCCAGAGTTCCGAGCGGAGATGAAACAAGAGAGGCAAAGACAAATCTCGTGAGAGGGGTCCCTGTGAAACCACAAACCCAGGTGATATAAGAGGTCTTCCATACATTATCTCAAAGGGAGACAGTAAAGATGGTTTCTTAGGGAGAGCTCTGATCCGAAGCAAAGCCAAGGGAAGGAGTTTGACCCAGTCTAAGTTTAATTTCATTGTTAATTTGGTAAGGACTTCCTTCAGAGTCTGATTTACCCTTTCCACTTTCCCTGAAGCCTGGGGGCGATATGGACAGTGGAAATGCCACTTGAAGGAGAGGGCTTGAGAGACCTTTTGTGTGATCCTAGAAATAAACTCAGGGCCATTGTCAGATTGTAGGGAAGTGGGCATACCAAACCTGGGGATGATGTCTGTCAGTAAGATTGAAGCTACAGTGGAAGCCTTTTTATTGGAAGTGAGAAATGCCTCAACCCAACCAGAGACAGTGTCCACAAAGACAAGGAGGTATTTAGTGCGCCGTACTGCAGGCATGTTGGTGAAGTCTATCTGCCAGTCAGCAGTGGGAATGTGTCCCCGGGCTTGGTGGGAAGGGAACAGTTTAGGTCTTAAAGGAGTATGAGAATTGGTCCACTGACAGATCTGACAATTGGAGGCTATATTCTGTAGCATGGCTTTGTCAGAGGGAGTGAGGGAGAAGCTCTGTAAAAAGAGGGTCAAAAACTGAGAATTGGAATGGAATAGAGTATGGAGGAACTCAAAAAGATCCTTGGTCTTACTGGAAGAAGTAGGGGCTTCAGATGGACAGTCTAAAGCGGCCATTATATGTCCCCCAGGAGGGTCATAATTGGAAGTGATAGCAGCCATTCGTGCTGCCTGGTCAGCTTTGGCGTTGCCCTCAGTGATAAGAGAGCCGTCCTTCTGATGGGACCTACAATGGACAACTCCCAACTGGGTGGGTAAGTGAGAGGCCTCTATCAAATTGGTTATAAGAGCTGAATTAGTGATTGCATTACCTTTGGTGGTAAGTAGGCCTCGCTCCTTCCATATTGCAGCATGGGATAATAGAATATGGAAGACATATTTTGAGTCAGTATAAAGGGTGAGGGATTTGCCCTGCGCAAGAAGGCAGGCACGAGTGGCTGCTACAAGTTCGGCCTGCTGGTTGGTAGTTCCTGAAGGGAGAGCTTTGGCCTCTATAATCTCAGTGGCCGAAACTATGGCGTATCCGAAGTAATGAGTGCCATTCTGCCTAAAGGAACTGCCGTCAGTGAACCAAATAAGGTCAGGCTTGATGAGTGGTCCCTCAGAAATGGAAGAATGACAGGGGAGGAAATCCTCCAAGGTTTCCAAGCAATTATGAGCTGGTGTGTCAGACGTGGGGGTCGTTGGGTGTAGTGAGGCAGGGTTCAGTGCAGAGCAGGGGAGGAACATAATATTAGGGTTTTCCAGAAAGGAAGTGAAGAGCGACAGAACTCTGGATGGAGGAAGGGTTTGAAGGCCCTTATAAGCTAAAAGATCCTTCAAGTGATGTGATGAGTGGATAGTTAAAGGGGCCCCGAAAGTCAGCTTAGAGGCTTCTTTGTGTAAAATTTGTCCAGCAGCCAGAGCTCTTAAGCAAGGGGCCCACCCACGGATGGTAGGATCTAATTGCTTGGACAAATATGCCACAGGTGCAAATGTAGGCCCATAATTTTGACCCAAGACCCCAAGTTCTTGCCCCCCCCCCTTTTCATGGACATATAGATGAAACGGTCTTGAAAGATCGGGAAGGTGAAGGGCGGGTGCCTTTAAGAGGAGCTGCTGAAGTCTGTGAAAGTGGTAGTGGGGGGAGGAGGCAAGAGATTCACCAGGGGGTCCCTTTGCTAGGTCATACAGGGGTTTGGCTAGAAGAGAGTAATTTGGGATCCAAGCCCTAAAATAACCTGCTAGTCCTAGGAATGATAGTATTTCGGCTTTCGTATGAGGCACCGGAAGATTAGAAAGGAGTTGCCTCCTATCCAGTGTTATTTCCCTTTTCCCCAGTGCAAGGCGAAAACCAAGGTAGGTGACAGTAGACTGGGAAACCGGGGCCTTGTGGGGAGATACCCTATATCCCTTATCTGCTAGGAAATTGAGGAGTTGGGCAGTGTGGGATTGAGAGTGTTCCCAAGAGGGACTACATAGAAGAAGATCATTGACATACTGAAGGAGGGTAGAGTCAGGACAGGTGGGGTGAAAGGATGTGAGGTCCTGGGCAACAACCTGGCCAAAGATATGGGGGCTGTCCCTGAATCCCTGCGGGAGGATGGTCCAGGTAAGCTGACGAGAATGGCGGGTGTGAGGGTCAGTCCACGTAAAAGCAAAGATATCCTGAGATTCTGAGGACAAGGGAATAGAGAAGAAGGCATCTTTTAAATTTAGGACTGAGAAGTGGGTGGTAGTAGCAGGGATCTGAGAGAGAAGGGTGTAGGGTTGGGCACTAGCGGGTGGATGGGGACCACAGAGGAGTTGACGAGGCGAAGGTCTTGAACCAGCCTGTAGGACCCGATAGGTTTCCTAAGTGCCAGAATGGGGGTGTTGAAAGGAGAGTGTGTAGGCCTAAGATACTTCTTCCCTACTAAATCCTGGATGATGGGTTCTAATCCGAGGAGGGCTGTGGTTGTGAGTGGATATTGTGGTTGACTAATATATCTTGAAGTGTCCCATAAGACAATATGAATAGGACTGCACTTAGCCACAGAGGGCGTAGTTGTGTCCCAAACCTCAGGATTAAATGGTTTAGATAGTCACGGGAGAGTGCATGATGGAGGTGTATCTGTCCCTAGGAACATCATGAGGAAATGAGAGGCAGGGGAGATGTGGGGTGATATGTGAATGGTGACCTTCAATAATGAGAGTATGTCCCTTCCCAGAAGGGGAATGGGGCAGTGACTCATAATGAGAAAGGAGTGTGTGAAGGACAAAAGGGATCCCTGCATACAACATGATAAGGGGGGGTTTTCGAGGGAAAATCTGTTTACCTCCTACCCTGACAATAGGAGTTTTTGAGAGTGTGGTAGGACCCCAATACTCCCTCAAGACTGAAAATATGGCACCAGTATCCAAGAGGAAGGTAATGAAGCGTCCATCCGCCAGGAAGGTGACCCTAGGCTCTTGCTTCTTGATGGTAATAGTCGGGAGGGAAGGCCCAGGGCTCCATCAATCCTCCTCTGCCAAGCCCAGGAGAGGCTGGGGTTGCCGGGCGGCTGACCAACCTCCCTTCCAGGTTGTTGGGCAGTCTGCTCCCCAGTGTCCCCTTTGGTGGCATTTTGGGCAGGGGGTGGAAGGTATCCTCGGCGAAGGACAATCCCTGCCCAATGTCCCTCCTTAACACATTTGAAGCAAGCTCCAGGGGGTATCTTATTGGGATGGTGTGGTGATGCCTTTCTCTGACTGACATGGGCCAACATTTGGAATTTGGCGTTTTCAGCCCTCTGCCTACGACATTCGCTTTCATCTTCTCTACTATGGAACAGCTTGAAAGCGACCACGAGAATTTAGGTCTGAGGTGTAGCAGGGTCCTGTTCAAGCTTCTTAAGCTTGGCTTTAATGTCAGGGTAGCTTTGGGCCAGGAAATATGTCATTAAGACATGACGGCCATCAGGGCTTTCTGGGTCAAGGTTTGTGTACTGCTGGAGGGCCTTGGTTAGTCTATCCAGAAATTCTGAAGGTGTTTCTTCCTTCTTTTGAATAACCTCCTGCACCTTTTGAAAATTAACGGCCTTGCAGGTGGCCTTTTTTAGGCCCGCTAAGAGGCAGGATGCAAAAAGGTCACGAGACTGTAAGCCTCCAGGGGTATTGTAATCCCATAGAGGATCCTGCTCTGGGACAGCATGAGGGCCCGTGGGGTGGTTGGGATTGGTCCTATGATTTTCATCAGCATGGACTTGGGCTAGCTCCCAGACCCATCGCCTTTCCTCAGGGAGAAGTGTATTGGCCAGGAGCATGCAGATGTCGTGATGTATAAGGCTGTATGCCTGCAGGACCCACTGGAACTCCCAAATGTAAGAGGTGGGATCAGTGGTGAATGAGCCTAACTTCCTCTCTAGCTGAGTAATGTCCAACATGGAGAAAGGCATATGTATTCTAATAACACCCTCAGGACCAGCTACCTCATGAATGGGTGCAATCGTCATGGGAGTAGGAGGGGGTCCCTTAGACCTGGTGACAGGAGGACTGATAGAGGCAGTTGGTGGTGGACAGGAAGGAGAGGGAGGGGAAGGGGATGTCTCAGTGGAAGAGGAGGAGGTGGGACTGGTGGAAGAAAGGGGGGGAGGGGATGAAACAGAAGGCTGAGGATCGGTGGAATCAGGCGGAAGAAGTGGAGGGTGTAGCGGCAGAGGAGGGGCGGATGGGGCTGGGGGATAAGGTGGGGGTTCATCTGCTGGGTCAAATGAGGAAGAATCTGCAGAGTCAGAGGAAGAAGTAGGGGAAGGGAGGGGTTTACAAGCAAGGAGGACTTGAGAGGGAGAGCAGGAAGTGCAGAGGGTGGGGTGTTGGGCGAGAAGGCTAAAACCTTCAACGTATGGGACCTCTCTCCATTTTTTAGGCGTAAGTAGTAGTTAAGAAGATCCTGAAGAAGGTTTGGGTCTAACGAGCCTTCTGGAGGCCAATGATTGTCATTATCTAACAGATATGCGGGCCAATCTTGGGTACAGAATCTGATAAGAATTTTTGGCTTGAGATCCAGGGAGAGAGAGAGAGTAGCCAAATTCTTAAGGAGACACTTGAGGGGTGAGCTTTCGGGTATAGACGAGGAGGCACCCATGGTTAAAGTGTGCAGGAAGGGTCAGCAAAGAGAGAAAAAGAATTAACCCAGGCCGTAGGAGCTTCCTGGAAGCATAGAGCAGATGGAGGGTCATGTGGGCGTCCCCAAAGTGACCAGTCCACTGAGAGTAGGCACAGAAGGCACCGACGAAGTCATCACCGACGAAGTGCAGTCTGTGTGACCCTGTAAGGTCGAGGCCGCGGGCCACCTGGCGCCAGGAAAATTTTCCACCTGAACGAGAGAGAGTCAAGGAAGGAAAGAACAGAGCCCCAGCAGAATGCAGCTCCGGGCCAGAAGTTCAGCTCCAGGCTGAATACAGCTCCGACAGGGCGCTCGGCTCCAGCGGGACACGGCTCCCGTCCGGCGGGATGCGGCTCCCACGGGGCATGGCTCCCGCGGGGTGCAGCTTTCACAGAGGAGGAAGAGACCAGGGAGCCTCTCTCATGTAAACCCAGAAGCCTCACGCCACAAAGGGAAGCGGGTTTCCAGAGGGTCCACTTCGACCAGTGAAGGTCTTAGTGGGGTGCATTCCCTCCTCCCTACTGGGCGTCAGGAGCGTGCCAGACAATCACAGAAGTGTCCCCTGCTGGAAGCCCAAAGGGAGTTGGCGAGCCTGGGAGGGGGAAACTTACCTAGACCTGATCAGTGGTGAGTGCAGGGAGCCTGCGCCCAAAAAGACAGACAAGGGCGAAATGTGTTGTTGGTGACGGCAGTGGTGGAGTCAGGGCTCAGTTTGTCAAGCACACCGTCTCCCGGGTTTTCGGTACCACTGGAAGACTGGAAGACGCCGCACCACATGACACAGATCACCGAAGAGGTTCCGCTTTATTACAAAAGGCTGTGTGTTTATATAGGTCTAAGGAGAGGTAGCAGAGCTGAGGTAGATAACAGGTCGCCCGTTTATTGGCAAGCTCTTCCATATGTCAGTTCCGGAGCCCAAGAAGTTAATTCTTATTGGGGCAAAGGCTTCCCACCAGCAGGGTTTGAACATTGGCGCCAGCGGGAACGTTTTGCGCCAGTGAAAGAAAAAAAAAGGAGAAAGAAGGTCGTTAGGCGCCATGTTGAGGTTTTTCTCTGGGGTGCTGCTGCCGTTATATGTTTTCCCAACACTTAGGAGAACTTTCTTGAAGTCTCCTCTGTTAAGATGTCATTTGTGAAAACTATTTCACCATAAGCCTTTTATTGTTAAAGTTATTTAGGAAATTACTCATGCCCATCCTGAAACTAAGGGAAGAAGTAGTGCCCTCTCTTTGTTGATTTGACCATTCATCCTGAAATGTTTATTAAATTCCTTTTTAGTGCGAGGCACCCCTTTGAGCACTGAAGATAACAGATTGGAACAGATCTGCCCTCAGAGAGCTCACCTCCCAGGGGATGGTTTCAGACCTTAAGAAGGTGAAACTTGTAAACAAGAGCAAGTGGAAGTATGATGACTGCTAGGAAGAAAAGAAAACAGAGCCTTAGTGTCACTCTTATTTACCATCAGCAGGAATGCTAATGCATTTATCACTACTGTGTTTTAGGCCCCATGCTAAATGCTGGGGATGCAGAGATGAAAAAGATAGCCTTCAGCCTCTAAGGGGATCTGTCTGGCAGAGGACCACTGCAAGTAGCTGTGACCCAGGCAGAATGAAAAGAGTGCCTCACACAGGAACAAGGATCAGTTTGTGGGAGTGAGGTTGAGGGAGAGAGAAATAGAGAAATTTGCTTTGGGCTTGAATGGACTTGAATGAAAAGTTTCTAGGATGCAAATTTCCATTTAATGTAGCTGTTTCTAAAAGCTGAAGTTGCTGGAAGGCAAGAGTAGTCTGCCTCTGGAAGGGTCATCAAGGATATTTGAGCTTAGAGTGGGGAGCCTGCTAGGTAGATATGTAGATAGGACTCAGATTCATACATTGAATTGACAGCAAGTTGGATTTGGTGGTTGTGAATTGTCTTCCAGCCCGAGAGTCTGTGACTCCCCAATGTTTTAAATGCTGTAAACCAGACTCTTCTTTTTGCATTTGAGACTTCTCTTTACCTTTCCTCGGCAAAGCTTTTCACATAAAAGTTAGCTTTCTCTGAAAAAATACTTTGCTGGAACAAGGTAAATCAGTCAAACCTCTGTTTGAATAATCAGAAATTCCAGTGAGTGTGATAATAATCAGTGACATCTTCCTTTTGATTATTTCAAACAGATGTAGGCTGCTGTACCTTGGATGGACTGAAGTGCCTTATGGCTCATTCTAGAAGACTCAGCTTATTTCTGCCTAAAAGTAACTAATACAGGTGAGCTTGAAAGTTTCCTTTTGAGCAACTTCCATCTTGCTTCCTAGCATGTGATCAGAAGTAAATTCACTTGTGAACTTGTTTTGCATTTCCTATATATGATATCTTCTCTATTATATTGACCATGTGTTGCAGCAGGATGCATCAGTTACCTGTCAGTGTATTTTGTTTATTTATGCAAACCAGCAGGGTCATTGTTGATGGAGATCAAAGACAGTGGACCAACCTGTTCTCTTTTTCAGCAGGTAGAGTGTGGAAAAACTTAGTCTGTCACCTAAATGAGAGCCCATCTCTTCACAGCTGAACTTGTAAGTCAAGCTCCATCTCACTCTTTCTGGAATGCTAGGTTCTGTTTCTGGTACTAGACAAAATAACATTTATTCTACAATTGCAAACTGGGTCCTGGACCCCACTGTCCTTGAAGGTGGCCTGCAGATCCCTAGCTTTTCAATCTCCCTGCTTCTACTTTAGTGATCTCCCTTCTTAGGTTGCATATTCCCATAGTTTTTAAGGGTAAATAGCTTTCTTTGGAGTATTCTAGGATAGAGAACATCCATTTCAACTGATACTATCAATAAGGATTATAGGTCGGAAAGGAGAAGGGCAAACTGATCTTTAAGTTAATATTTCTCATCAGCATCAAAAGTATGAAACATTTTGCATTATAAGCTCTTTACTTGGTTTCTCCTTCCTCATCACTTCTTTCCCTTATTAAAAAAACATTTTTTTTATCAGTGGTTATATTCTTCTAAACAACTATATAATAGTTACTAAGCTCAGAATTTAAAGATAGAGCATCAAGGCACAGAAAACTTACTGGGAATACTGTGGCATAATGTATGTTCTCAAAATCAAAATTAATAAAAAAAGTGTTAAATAGCATTTGTGTGATTGTTGTATAGTAACAAAGAAGGGATTTGCAAAAAACCAACTATTCCAAGATGGAGCTTCAGAGCTCAGAGAGGCTAAAGGGACAAGGGATGAGGAGAGTTAAGAGTGGTGCCAGAGGGAGGCGGGGCCTGCCAAGAGTATCAGCATTGTCATGCAGACCTGCTCTTGGGTCCCTTGCTGGGTTTCAGAGTCAGCCTCTGCAGGGAGTCACATGCCCTTTCTGCACTCTTTTTTTTCTTTCTGCACTCTTTTGCTCTCCATTTCACCTTATTATTTATTGTTCTTTCTGATTCGTATTTTAGAGCTGTCAACCTGGTAGCTGGTTGAATGTTTTGGTCACTAAAGCAGCACATCAAAGGGATTATGTGCCTCTCTTCATGATGCGGGCCATGTGTAGACAGGCAGATTGGAGCATGGAAGAGCATCTTTTCTTGGCTGAGAGCTCAGAACACCTGAAAGCTCTTCATACAGGGAAAACAACAAAAACCACAAACAAACAAACAGAAAACCCAGAACAAAAATGAACCTAACCAACTCAGAGCTGGAGAGTTTTTCTTCTTCTTTCAACCCTATGGGGCGCAAGTAAAACTGTTTGTTTTTCTCCTTGTCGTGATTAGCTGTAACCCCTGCTTTAAAAGATAATAGGTTTGCTCAAAAGTTGCCTTGCAAGATTTCTTTCCCTTGGACAATAAGCATCCTAATAATAAAAAAAACAGGCTAAATGCAAATAAAGTCATTTCTGTTTCTGGAAATCACGTTTATAAGTACCACAAATACATTTCAATTGATAAAGGGAGCAGTAGGTAAAAATGTGTAGTCACATACTTCCTGTTCACTACCGACATATACATATTTTTCTAGTACATTGCTCAATTGTGAAATCAGGGGAAAGCATGCAATAAACATTTTTTGCAGCAAATTTTAGTAAAATATCTGTAAAAAGAAGACCAAATATACCAATGTTGAATATTACAATGTATTTGATTAATTTTTTCTTCTTTTAATACAAAATTGTCAGATAATCTTGTCCTGTAAAAATACTACATTTTAAAATTCAGTGTGGTGCTATCAGGCACCCCCGGTCTCTTCGAGCTATAACTGGTACCGAGCTCGTGCTGCTTGTCAAAATTTAATGAGAGGGCCCGTTCTAAAATAATTGAATTTTCATATCAGAACGAACCAGGATTACTCAGACAATAAAATTGCTGAGTCCTGTACTGTTACCGGCAAATACCTTTTGCTTTGCTCATGAAATCAGTATGTAAATGTTCAGGGTTTGTATTTAAGGCATCTCAGGCATTTGGAGTTGTAGTACTAGCAATAATTTCAAATGGTGCCAGTGATAAGTAGCTGGTTTTTTATAATGTTCAAAGTGTAATTTGTTTGGTGAATCAGGATAAGCATTTGGTTTATATTTTATATAAATGTTAATGCATTTGCAGTTTAATTATGTTTCTTAACTTTTAACATTTCAGAAGTCAAATTTGAGGACTAGTCCATCAGATTGTCTTGCTTTCATAACATTCTGAAAAATGGGAGCACCCCCATGCAGTGAGTTTAAAAAGTAGAGGTGGCTGGAAAGTTCATGATGGTATGTTTTGGGAACTGGGAGCACTGATAATGAAGCTGGAGAAATGCTATCCATGCCTTCAGTGTGCCCTCCCCCATCACGTTGAGTTCTCTGAGACACAGGTTTGGACCTGAGAGCTCTCTATCAACAGCAAGGAAGACACCTCAAGGGAGTGGCTAATTTAGTTCTTTTATGATAGTTGAGTTGGAGAGCAACTATTGAATGATGTAGTATAATTTAAAAAATTAATGCACATTTCTGTAACATAGCAATGATTGAGGGTATGAGAACAGAAAAGAGTTCTTTCTAGTGCAGTAGAGAAAACTTGCTGTAAGATATGTTATTTTCCATATTCTTAGGTTTAAAATGATCGCAGGTTATTAGCCTTTTAGCAGATGTGTTCTCAATCAAAAGTTAGCTCTGTAATTTGCCAGAGATTAATACCTGTCAAAATCATGATTTTTTTTTTTATGTCTCCTTCATCGTATTGCCTGGTTGAGTTAGAAAAGTATTGGATAATCCAACATTAGAGGCAGAAGCCTTGGCCTTTACTTTTTTTTTATACCATAGAGCATAAGGGTCGTCAAACTATAGCTGGTAGGCCAAATCCAGCTTGCTGGCTCTTTTTATAAATAAAGCTTTATTGGAACATAGCCACATTCATTTGTTTAGGTATTGTCTGTGGCTGCTTTGGGCCTCCAAGGGCAGAGTTGAGGAGTTGTAACAGATTGCATGGCTTGAAAAGTATAAAATATTTGCCATCTGGCCCTTTTCAGGAAAAGTTTGCAGATCCCTGATTTAGTAGAAAACTTCTCAGTTTTCTTTTTCTTTCTTTTTTTTTTAGGTACTAGGAATTGAACCCAGGGGCACTCAACCACTGAGCAACATCCCCAGCCCTTTTTGTATTTTATTTAGAGACAGGGTCTCACTGAGTTGCTTAGGGCCTTGCTAAGTTACTGAGGCTAGCCTCAAACTTGTGATCCTCCTGCCTCAGCGTCCTGAGCCACTGGGATTACAGGCATGTGCTACCTAGCCCTTCCTAGTTTTCAGTGGTGATGGTGGCGAACACTGAACTATAGTGAGCACTTTGCACTTAACCCTCATTTAACCCTCACAACAATCTGATGTTATAGCACTGCTGCTATCCCTATGATACATATAATGAAAAGGAAGTCCAGAAAAGGTAGGTGACATGCCCACTCTTATTAACCTAGTAAGTGACAGAACCAGGAAATCTGGATCATCAATTTGTGTTCTTCTCATTTTTTAATTGTGATTATGGAATTTTCAAGCATACATTAAAAAGAGTGAAATGAATCACTAAGTGATTAATAGCACATCCCCATTTTGTTTTATCTCCTCTCCCTCTTACCAATTTTCCACATATATTTTTATGTAGGTAGAGCAAATCTCCAACATCATTTCATTACACCTACAAATACTTCAATACATGTCTCCAACAGATAATGATTTTTTAAAAATGTAACCAAAATATCATTGTGGTATTTAACAAAATCCACTGTGATTCCATATACAATCTTAAATCAGTCTGTATTAAAATTTTTTTTCTGATTGCCTTTCTTTTGACAACTGATTTGTTTAAATCAGAATCTAAGCAAGAATCACTCATTGAATATGGGAATTATGTCACTGCGTTTTTATTCATATATAATGGTCCCTACCCCTTACTTCCCTTACCCCTGTCAACTGTCAGCTGATTCATTTGAACTCTGGAATGCCCACATTATAAATTTAACCAACTGGGTTTTTTTTGTTGCAGTTTAATTTGTTTCTCTTTTCCTATTATTTCTTTTATACTCAAAGTTAGGTCTAGATGATTGATGAAATTAAGATGTGGGGTAGGTGTGTGTGTGTGGGGGGGTGTATGTGTGTGTATGCATGTGCACGCATGGGCACACACGTTTTTTCCCCTGGAGACTCCTTCATAGGTGGTGCTGGGCACTTCCTATCATATCACATCAAGTGGCACATGAGGTCTGTTTATCATTACTAAGAAGTGATGTCCCGTTTCCTCAGTGGGTTCATGTGATGTCATTCTGATTCTGCCATTGTGAAGTTCCCCACTGACTTTTCTTCAATGATTTTGTCATTAACGAGCAGTAATTTCCTAGGTCCATTATTTGACAGTTGCAAAATGATTTTTCAAAAAAGTTTTGTCAATATTATTAATTGTATTTCTTCCATAAAGATCTTTCCCCTCATCAACTACTTGCTTACCCTAATATATAATTTGTTGAAGAGAAGCAGTATATTTGCTTAATTCTTTTTTTCCAACTGTTTCTTGTAGTGTCAGCAATTTTCAGTAGTGATCAATGATAATACAATAAATAATAAAATTTATGGCTTTTAAAATACATTTTTGCTTCAAGAGATTATAATTTTTTTTGATACTAGGGATTGAACCCAGGGGCTCTTTATTATTGACTCACATTCCCCAGTCTTTTTTATTTTCTATTTTGATACAGGGTCACACTAAGTTGCTGAGAGTCTTGCTAAGTTGCTGAGACTGACCTTAAACTTGGGATCCTCTTGCCTCAGCCTCTGGAGTTGCTGGCTATAACAAATCTTTTGGATGACCCAGTTGCCCCATTTGTGGCTCGTGGGAGCTGCATGTTGGCTTTTGTGTCTTTGTGACATGGCCCTGATAGTGTTCGCAAGTATACTTGCTTTCTGGTGCAAGATATCCCATGGCTATCTTGTACGTTTTATTCCTCAAACTGATAATCAGCCATTTCTCCAGGAAGTTTTGCTTCCTTTTAATGGGAAATATGACTTAGAAATTGAATCTAGGTGCTCTGACTGCTCAATGCTGCTGAGTGGTCACTGCATCTAGCTTTTCAGTAGGGATAGCTAGGAAATATGTACTTAATTAAAAGAGAAAAATCATGAGTTTGTTTTGATATTTTTCAACTTAATTATAAAATTTCGGGATTTTTACTTCTTTGATTTTATATGTTTCTCTTTTTTTCTTATGCTGAGAATCTTGGTTCCTAGTGATAATATCCACTTATTTGCTTTATCCTGCAATTTACATGTGGCAATTTAAAAATAACAATACCAGTATTATTGTAAATGGTAAGACAGTTTAAATTTTTTATCCTCTTAAATTCTATGCTGAATGGCCTCTTAGTAGGATGAGAATTTTAAACCTGGGTCTACCTAAAGGGTTCTGGGTGGGAGCAGATGATATGTTGAGATCCATCAGTGAGATTTCTTATATATCAATAATTTTTCTTATATTTCTTATATATCAATTATTTTTCTCCAATGGTTTTGTCATTAATGAGACTTTCTAAAGTGTGCAAGGTGGTAACAGTGCTTACACGTGAGCTAGCAGGTCCTAATTCAAAGTTCTTTGCAAGATTTTGACACAGAAGTTATGGTCATCCTTTGGTATAAGAACAAATGCCCCTTGAAGATTCTATAAAGTGAGCAACTGTCATACAAAAAACAAATTTAGGGATCCTATAGGATAATATACATGTTGTGTATAAATTGCTGGTATATAAAACATCTTCCTATATGTCATCTCATTTGATCCTCATATCTTCCCCAGGTGGTAAGGAACTATTATGATCTCTATTTTCCAAATGAGGATCAGAAGGATTAAGTATTTTCTCAAAATCACACAGCTAATAAGTGGCAGAGCCAGGATTCAAACTATATTCTTCAGCCCACAGCCTAGCAATCCTTCCAATACATCATGATAGTCAGCCTAGCCAGTCATGGTAGTGCATACCCATAGTCCCAGCAACTGGGATTAAAGGAGGGAGGAGGATCACAAATTTGAGGCCAGCCTGGACAATTTAGCAAGACCCTGTCTTGAAACAAGAAAATAAAAAGGGCTGGGGATGCAGCCCAGTGGTACAGTGCCTCTGGGTTCAGTCCCCAGTGCTGGGGGAAAAAAAGTTAGCCTATTCTAGGGTGTTGTTTGCATTACAGTAGTAGAGGTTCTTTCAACTTCTCTTGGGGATCAGAATAGGTTTTGGAATATTTTCTTGAGAAGGGGCAATGTTACTTTCCTTCGCTACTGGTGGTCAAATCTGGAATCAAGGTGTGTGCCTGAGGGCTTCTCATTTTTATCGGTTGTACTACTTTTCCTTTCCCACTTCCAGCTTGTCTCTTTGTTTGAAGGAGGAGGAAGAGTTCTGGCCAAATTTGTTCCTTCAACTTAGAATGTAACTCTGTAGTATCTGGGTCTGACCTGGCATCTCTTTAACCAGGTACTGCCTGAGTTGCCTTCCACTGTCCCCATGCGCAGTTGCCAGTAGTAGTCATAAGGAAACATCCTACTCTTTTTTTCCTCTGCTGTATTTGATAGAGTTTTCAGTTCATTTCATATTGACAGTTACTTGACCAGGAAATAGAAGTTTCTCACTAGTCTTAATAAAACCCCAACTTGTTTTCCCTCAAAATTCATCCATGTGAATTTATTTCAGCAGTAGTGTCACTGAAAATTAATAAATGTAAAAATTAATTAAAATTTTAAAATAATAAATAAATTAATAAATATGATGACTAACCACAAAATATAACCGAGGGCATAAAATAGAGTCTGAATTCTACTAAATTCAGAATGTTTGAATTGGACCTGAACAGAGGAATCCTGGAATGATTAAGGATCTGACATGTCCATTTTGTGCCTGCAGATTAGGCAGCTTGCGGGGAAAAGACTGTCTCTACCATAGGCACCTGTATACCCAGATCCTTCCAGTCTGGAATCAGAATGTCTGAGTTCAGATCCTAACTTCACCAGTGTGTACCCCTGGGAAAGCTGATCTTACTAGGCCTTTGATTTCTTATCTGCCACATGGAGGCAAAACACTGCCTAGCTCATGCAGTTGTGGGGATCAAAGAGAAAAAGCCATGTGACATTTAACATAGAACTTGGCATATGACATAGCAATCACTTCAATGCTGGATGCTGTCATTGATCATGAATGTCATTATTATTGATTATTGTCATTAATATCATCTTCATAAAAATAATATATTCTGATAGAATACATTATCTAGGCCTCAAACCCATATAGTGATATAAATCCCAAGTAGCAATTGGACTTTTACTCCCAATTCTGATGATTTTCATTAAAAAGTGTGAGTGTTACCTTAATAATAAGGATTGGCTAAAACTGTTCCCCTCCCTAATATTTAAACAATGTCCATATTGTTTCCTCTATCTCTTCCTCACACAGCATCAACATCATGCTCATCATAGTAGGGGATAGAAAAGGTAGCAGAATACAACAGTCACTAATATGCCATTATGTAAAAAGGTGAGTGTGTAACCGATGTGATTCTGCAATATGTATTTGGGGTAAAAATGGGAGTTCATAACCCAATTGAGTCAAATGTATGAAAGATGATATATCATGAGCTTTGTAATGTTTTGAACAACCAATAAAAAAAAATCATGCTCATCATCCTCTTTTTGTTTTCCTTGAACAGTAAAACACTCTGTTCAATTCCTCTTTTCCCTTTCTCCTTTGAACCCACCTAAGAAGGCTTTCACCCTACCAGGCCACTGAAAGTACTGTGGTTAGTGTTACTAACAAATTCTACCACTCTAAAGTTACTAATTCCACATTACTAAAGCTAATGGTGCCTTCTCTCCTTTGTTTTTCCTTTTGCAGTATGACCCAGTCACATTTCTCTTCCAGATTTTCTTCCTGTCTCTTTGGCTACTCTATATCGCCTTTTCTGGCTCCACATTCATATTGCCATCTGGAAATAAATGTTGGGATATCCTATCCTGCTTCTCTCTCTATTCTCTGTTTACTCTATTTCAGTGACCTTGTCTAGTCCTTGACTTTAAATATTGTCTAACCTTCACCTTTCTGTTGATATACACAGGCCATGAGTATTGTCATTAAAGGTCCTGAAACATTGTAGGGCATTACTCATCACATAAGCTTTTGGACCACACCTATGCCCCTTACATCTAGCAAAGGCCTTCACCTTTGTCTTTATTGAAATATCCAGGCTTTTCTTTTTCATCTTTCCATATAAACTGTTCTCTCCAAACTACTGATGACCTCCTTCTTGATCAAATGTAGTGACCTCATATATTTTTTTATGTCTTCCAAGGTGCCATTTGTTATTTTCCTTTCAGTATAGATCAGATTTTGGTGGTATATGGGAGAAATGTTCAAAAACCATTCAGCACTACCCCAGTGGATAAATTTAGGGATCAGACTAGGTCATTGCGAATTAAGATGAAGAAACAAATGAAACTAAGTGTGACCATTCATTCATTCATTCACAAGCACTGGTCACCTTAGGAATGCTCATGTTCTCTGTTGGGGGAAGATTCAGAGGTGTTCAAGACACAGCCCCAACTTGAGCACCTCTTGGTTTAATGAAGTATATGCTCATTAGGAGGCAAAGCAGTGTACAGGAGCAGTCTAGTGAGTGGTGGACAGTACCATCATGCCATTCAGATGAACGTGAGTTCAAGTGCTTCCTCTTTCTTACTAGCTTTGAGGCCTTGGACAGACTGCTTCACATTTCTGAGCCTCAATTTTCCATCTATGAAATGGAGATGATGGCAGTGCCCACTTCATGGGGTCTCTGTAAGAATTAAATAACATAGTAAGGCATATAAAATGATAACACATAGTAAGAGCTCGATAAAAGGTAGCTATTTTGATCTTTATGAGACATATTATCATTGACTTGCTCTTTTCTTCCCTGACACAGGTACCATAGAATCAATGTCCAAGATTTCATAGGTGCTCTTAGAGTTTGTTTTTTTCCTTCTATTGTCTGATTCCTGTTCCTTTGGCTAGAACAGTGCTATCAAATATGGTAGCCATTAGCCACTTGAAATATGGCTGATCCTAATTTGAGAGACTTAGTATGCCAAAGAAATGGATGTAAACTATCTCAAACAAAAACATTACTAACTTTTATACTGATCACATGTTGAAATATTTTATATATTGGGTTAAATAAAATATATTATTAATTTCTTTTTTTTTTGAGGTACCAAGGATCAAACCCAGATGCACTCTACCACTGAGCCACATCCCAAGCCCCTTTTTATATTTTTTATTTAGAGACAGAGTATTGATAAGTTGCTTAGGACCTTGCTAAATTGCTGAGGTTGGCTTTGAACTTGGGATCCTCCTGCCTCAGCTTTCCAAGCTGCTGGGATTACAGGCATGCACCACTGCAACCAGCAATTTATTATTAATTTCATCTGTTCTTTTTACAATTTTTCAATGTGACAACTAGAAAATTCCAAGATGTGACTTGCATTTGTAGCTCACTTTGTGTCTGATTGGATGGCACTGGCCTAGAAAAATCCACTGCTCCACATTCCTGGCTCCTCCTCACCTTGGGATCTGGTGAGATTCTCCTTACCCCCTAGATCTACTGTTAGTACCTCTCTCCCCTTTCCTTGTTCTTTGCCACAAGCAGACATAGCGGTCCATTCATTCTGGTCTGCCCTGACCCTTTACCCGTGCTGACTTCCATAGCCTTTTGCACCCAGCAGGCAAGGAGGAAGGCCTGTGGCCACTCCTGTGCTGTTAGTGGATTTTTCTCCTTGGTTTCCTCACAGCTTTTGGTTTATCCTTCTGCTTCAGAGTTGAAAATTTTGGTTTCTAGTTAGATATTTACTGGTCTCCCTCCACTATTCTGTTGTGAATTCATTGATAGCCCATGTTCTTTCTAATTTATCTGTGATCCCCAATGACCAGAGTAGCATCTTGCAGAAATTGAGCACTCATTAAGTACTGCAGGTACACATATATTCTCAGATTGCATTTCCTGCTGCCAGTTTCCCCAGCTGCACCACTCCATGACATACAGTTTCCTGCTAAAATTTTCCTCATGGCTTCCCTTGCTTGTAGCCAGACTCATTGTAAGAACCTGTCTGTGTCCTCCTCTGTCTATCCTGTCCTACTCTGTCTGTGGTATGGTCTGCCTCAGCTGGAGCATAGCAGGTCTGTCATCAGCTGATGTGTATCCTGGATGGTGGTTGTTGCAGAGGGATGGGTAAGCTCCCTTGAGGCTGGCACTGTGACCAGTATGTAGAGAGTGGCAATAGACTGCCTCCTGCCTTGGTTGTAGGGATTTTCCTCATCTGCCTTATGGTGGGCATCCTTCCAACTTTATGGATGATGCTGCCATGTAATTTGTGGTGAGTAAATGATGCACAGAAAGCAGAGTGGGTAGATTGTGGCAGATGTGAGTTTCCTAGCAACATCATTAGCTACGCTGGACCACCATTCAGTCAGCTTTGCCTCCTGTGGCCTGATACCATGGTGACACCACACTCTCTCTGGCCACTCCATAAACCTTGCACTTATGGTTCTCTGTCTTTAGAGGGACTGGGGAGAAAGATCACTTAGCAGTGTGCTGCTAAGATGCTAAAATGGATGACAACTTCCCACTTTCTTCCTTTCCCCCCTGAGGCCTTTGACTGTGTACTTTGTATGACTTATTTCCTAGGGGTGGACAGCCTTGCAACCTTTTTGTCTTATAAAAGTAGAATCTCAGCTGAACCATCTCATCTCTCTCTGACCACAATGCTTGAGAATAAATAAAATTTAATGGTGAAAATTCTGTAGTACTTATTTGGCTTAGGTGCCATCCATTTATTAAAGGATCCCAGTCCCTGTCAGATTCCTTCTACAGTGCTCCAGAAATTACCAAGGAATGTTTGGTGTGTGCCTGTGAATTACTCCTAAATACCTTGTGACATCTGTCATTTTCTTTCCTGTCCAAGTCCAGCTACTTCAGTGATTACTATAGCTGAAATGGTCTCAGTGCTCTACTAGGCTACCACAACAAAACTGTCATCAAGGTCACCAAAGCTGTGATGGTGTCTTTGCCTCTCCACTGCAGAGGGGGACTGACCTGGTTCTGTAATCCCAATTTTGCATCTGTTCTGGGTTCTAGAGACTTTAGAGTCCTTCTCTGCATTTTTCACTCTTTTTTGACCTCTCCCTCCTTTTTCTCTTTCCCTTTTCTTAATTCTTTTCCTTCTCCATTATGATGTTCCTTTTGCCCCAGAACTCAGATCTGTATAGGTTGGGCCTCAGAACAATCTGAGTGATAGACAGTGATATTCTTAGAACAGTGTTATCTTCTCCTCTTCCAAACCGACCTACTAGATATGGACCAGATTTAAGCACTCAATGGGAGTATTTTTTTTTCCATTGAGGCTATACAGTGTCTCAAGTAAAGGGAACTGGCTCTGCTGGTCTCCTAGACAGGCTAAAGTGCCTGTGCTCAGAGCCTGTGCTACTATTGTGGAGGAAGGCCAATCACCTTTTTAATTTTTTTTTGTGGTGCTGGAGATTGAACCCAGGGCCTTGTGCATATAAGGCAACACTCTACCAACTGAGCTATATCCTCAGCCCCCAATCACCTTATTTATGTCTGCTTGAGCCTGCCATTTGTAGACCCTCTCTTATTCCACTGACCTACTTGTCAATCCTGTTATTTTAATTTTTTGGTACTAGGGATGAACCCAGAGTTGCTAAATTACTGAGCCACAATATCATGGTGGAAAGGCATGGCAAAGGAAGGCTGCTCAGTTCATGGAAGCCAGGAAGCAAAGTGAGAGCAAGAGGCCAGGGACAAGAAATAGTTCAAGGTCACACCCCCAGTGTGACCTTGACTTCCTCTAGCTATACTCTACCTGTCAACAGGTACCCCTCAGTTGCCCATTGTTTAAGTTAGATTTTTTTCAGTGCTGTTACTAAAAGACCTGACAAGAACAAATGTAGAAAAGGAAAAATTTATTTTGGCTCAAAATTTCAGAGGTTTAGTCCATGGTCAGCTGATCTCATAAATTTGGGCCCAAGGTAAGGCAGAATATCAGGTGGATGTGGTGGAGAAAAGCAGCTTAGGATATGGCAATCAAGAAGCAGAGAGATGAGGCTGGGGTTGTAGCTCAGTGGTATAGTACTTGCCTAGCATGTGTGAGGCACTGGGTTCAATCCCAGCACCGGATAAAGAATAAATAAATAAAGGTATTATGTTCATCTATAACCAAAAACATTTTAGAAAAAAAAAGAAGCAAAGAGAGAGAGCTCTGCCCACCAGGAACAAAATATAAAACCAAAAGGCACACCTCAAGTGACTTCCTGCCTATAGTTATCCCCCAATTAATCCATATCAGTGTATCAATTTACTAATTAGGTTATACATAATATAAACTGATCATTTCACCTCTGAGAATTCTTGCAATCCTTAAACTACTCACACATCATTGTCTCACATGGGAGCTTTTTTTGGGAACACCTCATGTCTAAATCCTAATACCCATTCAAATTATTAATCTATCAAAAGGATTAATCCATTGATGAGGTTACAGCTCTCATAATCTAAAACAGTTTTTTGGGGGGGACATTAAAGATTGAAAGCATAAGGCTAAGCTCTTTGAAACTTCATGTAAATTTGATAATTAGTTTGTCCATTTCTACAGAATAGTTTGTAAAGTTTTAATTAGAATTGTATTGAATCTATACATCAATATAAGGAGAATTAATATCCTAAAAATATTGAATCTTCTAATTAATGACTATGGCATATCTCTCTACATATTTAAGCTTTTATTCATTTATCTTAGTCTTTGTCATTTTCAGTATACAGATATTACGTAGTTTTGTTAAATTTATTCCTATTTTATATTTTGATGCTATTTTAATTGCATTTTTGCAGTTTTTTAAAAAATGTTTGCTGCTACTGTATAAAAATTCAACTGATTTTTGTGTGTGTGCATGCGCTCATGTGCTCGTGTGTCCGTGTGTGTGTATGTGTGTGTGTGGTGAATCAGGGCCTTGCACATGTTAAGAATGTACTGTAAAACTGAGCTACACCTCCAATCCAATCTTATTTTTTTAAATTTATTTTACAACTTAATTTTATTTATTTATTTTTTATGTGGTGATGAGGATTGAATTCAGTGCCTTACCCACTCTAGGCAAGCACTCTACCACTGAGGTACAACTCCAGCCCCTCCCACCTAATATTTTTTTTTAAAATATATATATTTAGTTGTTGTTGGACTTTATTTTATTTATTTATAGATGGTGCTGAGAATTGAACCCAGTGCCTCACACATGCTAGGCTAGCGCTCCACCAGTGAGCCACAACCCCAGCCTCCAATCTTTTTTTTTTTTTTTTAAATTTTTCTTAGAGAGAGAGAGAGAGAGAGAGAGAGAGAGAGAGAGAGAGAGAGAGAGAATTTTTAATATTTATTTAGTTAGTTTTTGGCGGACATAACATCTTTGTATGTGGTGCTGAGGATCGAACCCAGGCCGCACTCATGCCAGGCGAGCGTGCTACTGCTTGAGCCACATCCCCAGCCCCTCCAATCTTAATAAGTACAATTCTCAGGTTACTTTTTAGATTCCTTAGGGTTTTCTACGTGAACAGTTCTTTTGTCTGTAAGTTATTTCTTTCACTTGCCTTATTGTAATGACTACAATGTCCAATGTGGTATTGAATGAAAGTGGTAGTAGCATACCTCTTTATCTTGTTCCTAGTAGTAAGATATGAGTGTTCAACATTTTGCCATTAAATATGATACTATATGTAGGACTTTTTTGATATTGTTTGTCTCACTGAAATATATTCTCTTTAATTCCTAAGTTACTGAAATTTTAAAAATCATTTTATCACATATTTTAAAAGGTTTAAATTCTCTGTGAATTGAGATGGTCACATGTGTTTTCTCCTTTATTGGTGAATTATATTGTCTGATTTTTGAAGATTAAACTAATCAGTGTTCCTCACTTCAATTGGTGATAATGTATTAGCTTTTAAATATATTCCTAGATTCTATATGCCAGAGTTCAGCAATGTTTTTTCTGTAAAGGATCAGAGGTTAAATATTTTCATATAGCCTTTGTAGCAAGAAGACAGCCATAGATCATGCATAGTCAAATAGATATCAGCCACAGATCATGCATAGTCAAATAGATATGTCTGTGTTCCAGAAAGTTTTTATTTGCCACATAGGTGGTAGACTAGATTTGATCTGTGGGCAGCAAGTTTTCCATCTCTTATGAAATGGTAATTTTGTTAATGGTATTTTTCATCTATTTTTGTGAGAGAAATTTTCCTTTCTTTTAACATCTTTTTTTTTTTTTTTTTTTTGGTACCAGGGATTCAACCCAGGGGTGCTTAATCACCAGCTCTCGCTCTCTCTCTCTCTCTCTCTCTCTCTCTCTCTCTCTCTCTTAATATTTTATTTAGAGACAGGGTCTTGCTGAGTTGCTCAGGGCCTAAGTTGCTGAGGCTGGCTATGAACTTGTGATCCTTCTGCCTCAGCCTCCCAATCTGCTGGGATTACAGGAGTGCACCACCACACCTGGCTTCTTTATCATATTTTAAAATCAGCATTATGCTGGCTTCACATTTCCACCACATCTGTTTTCTGATAGAGTTCATATAAAATTGATATTTTTTCTTCCTTTAATTCTTGATGAAATTTACCCCTGAAGCTCTCTGGACATGAACTTTGTTTCTTTTCTTTTTGTAATGGGGAGATTTTTTAAATTACAAGTTATATTTCTTTCATGGTTATAGAGCTATTCAGATTTTTGCATTTTTTCTTAGATCAGTTTTAACAAGTGTTCTTTAAAGAATTTGTGTTAGGGTCTGTAAACAAGTCAAGATGGCGCCTGGCATTTTGCCAGAAGGAGTGGTTTGTGAAGTAACGCCAGCGAGCCATTAAGTGTGGAGATTCCTTATTGGTTGACTGCTGTATCTAGTTTATGTTAATTAGATAAGCTGTGTGTAATGTATATATACCCCTCCTGTCCTACAATAAACAGCTCCCACTCCTGCTGTATCAATGTACACAAGTTGTTCGTAACCCCCCCCCCCCCCCCCGTTCTTTTGCTGCAGCTGGACTGCGGCAAATTTGTTCATATTAAGTAATTGGTTTTATTGTTTATTGTCATAGCGTGGTTTGCAAAATTGAGTTATTTAGTCTTTGTAGCTTCTATAAAGCTATTTCCTATCTCATTCCTTTATTGGCAATTTGTGTTTCCTGTTTATAATCCTAATTTATTTTTAGTAAATAGTTATCCATTTGAATATTTTTTTACAAAGAACCAATGTTTAGTGTTCTGAATTTTCTTTGTTTTTTTTTTTTTTTTTTTACAGCTTTTTCTTAGATTCATTCTCATTATCTACTTGATTCTACTTCATTTTTATTGAATTTTCTCTTCTTGTAGTTTTTTTTTTTTGGGGGGGGGGATACCAGGGATTGAATTTAGGGGCACTTAACCACTGAGCTACACCTCCAGCCCTATTTTGTATTTTATTTGTCTCACTGAGTTGCCTCACTTTTGCTGAGGCTGGCTTTGAATTCATGATCCTCCTGCATCAGCCTCCCAAGCCACTGGGATTACAGGCATATACCACCATGCCCGGCTCTTCTGGTAGTTTCTTCTTAGATCATTTTTAAGTCTTTTTATTTTCTAATATAAGCATTTAAATCTGTACATTTCCAACAAACTCTGTTACAGCTGTAATCCATAATTTTGATATGTTGTTCTTTTTCAAGTTTTAATATTTTCAAATTTCTCTTGTAATTTCTTCTTTGATCCTTGGATTATTAAATTTGTGTTATTTGACTTTTGAATATGTACACTTTTACATAGATTATCTGATTTTTATTTCAAATTTAATTTTGTTTCGTTAAGAGGAGATACTCTGGAATCTTTTGGGATTTATTGAGAAATTTTTTAAGGTCTATAGTATGCTCCATCTTTTTTTAAAACTTTAATTCTCTTTGATTTCAGTATATAAACTGAATAAGAATTGTTTTTATAAGTTTTGTTTGTAGTGGACAAATAATAATTGTGTTTATTTATTGGGCACCATGTGCTTTTTCAGTAACACAGGGATAGAAATTCTTAGTGCCATTTGGAATCAATGTTATACAGCTGAAAGAACTAGGAAATGGTTCTGTTCTGGAAAAGCAGTAGACTCACTTTTTACTCTACACCTAGAGTCCTTTGTGCAAAGAGAAATTAGCTGGTTATCAGATTCTCTTTCTTTTCTCTTTGCTTTTCTTTCTTTTTGATTCTCTGAATAGATGAACAATTTTTTGTCTTTTTATTTGTTCTTTTTAGATACACATGGCATTAGAGTGTATTTTGGCATATCATACATACATGGAGTATAACTGCTCATTCTTGTGGTTGTTCATGATGGGGAGTTTCACTGGTCGTGTATTCATATATGAACATAGGAAAGCTATGTCTGATTTATTCTACTGCCTTTCCTATTCCCATTCCCCCTCCCTTCCCTTCAATTCCCCTTGTCTAATCCAGTGAACTTCTATTCTTCCCCTCCCCCTATTGTGTGTTAAGTATGCTACATCTTGTTGCATGTTCCTACCATATTTGTAAAGGATGCATATTCTGTATTGGGTAGAATGTTTTCATAAATATTTATTATATCATTTGGTTAATGGTGGTACTCAAATCTTTTATATCCTCATTGATTTTCTGCTTGTCCTATCAATTCATGAGATGCCGCAGTCTGGCTCGGCACAAGTCAGGAGCCACTTGTCAAAAGAAACTAACTTTATTTTTAGAACCACACACGCCAAACAAAACCGCTCCTCAGGAAAAACCCTCAGAGCCCAACTGCCACCACTGGCTTCCCACAAGCCACTCCCCCAACCACCATCCTTTCCACCTCCCACAATCCTCCTGCTCTTGAGGCTGATTGGCTGGGTCACGTGGGCGGAGCCAAAAAAGTCCCCCAATGAGCAGCTCCGTGGCCTGAAAGGGCAGGGAAACAGCCAAATGAGCATCACTGCAGAGGAGCCAATCAGCTAGATGTTGCTGGGGCCACTGTGAGCCAATCATCAGCTGGCAGTCTGAAAGTTTGCTGGGGCCCCTTCGGCTGTGGCTCTCAACATCTCCCCCTCTCTGTTTAAACAACAAGCATGTGGCTTAGGGACCGTGCCTGCCTTAGGTTGTCCAATAGTACATATGGTCCTTACCCGTTATCGGATGAGCTGACCTCAAGGCGTCAGCCTCCTGTCTTAGGTTGGTACCATTGCAATTGGATCATACCCGTCACTGACTACCGGTCCAGTATACAGCCACACCTGTGGAGAGGTCTTTGTACCAGCGGGGGGGGTGAGGTTCTTTGCCTCACCTCTGTTGGCCCCCAAATTTTAGCTGAACGATCGTGACAAGCAGAAGGGAGGAAGATACAACAAGCCAATTGATGGCTCCTTTTGGAAAAATTGTACCACCAATGACACCATCAGCATAAATACCCCAACACTACCACAAGTCGCTGCACCAACAGATACTTCACAATGCATACAAGTGAGTTCACAATGCATACAAGTGACACATAGTCCAGGCAAGTTCTGCAAGCAGTTCAGTGATGGCTATTGCCGAAGCTGTAGATTGGTTTTATCTTTGTCTTCACTGGCACTGGGATGAAGATAGGAATTCTGGCAATAATGGCTAAAGAAAAAATTATGTAACATTCCAGAAGGCAATAAAAGAAAACAATTTTCTTAACAATTTACATTATCTTGAAGAGAATTATTAAATATAATGAAAAGAAACGGTGAAAGTAAATAAACAGATCTGTTAACCTCCTTTTTTGTTCACATATTAAAACAATCCTCAACAGTTGTTTACCCAATTTAAATTAAATCATTTAAATCACGTGAAATAAAAAAAAATGGATCCATTTTTTCATGAGCGCTCATCATATATGATATATGGACATACATACATTCAAACATATAACACAAAACACAAGTGTGCACACATAATATAATACATACAACACATAACATAATAGTAAAGGCCTTATAACTTTTTACAGGTGAAATCTCCATTGCAATGTTTAAAAATTCTATAGTCAAAAAAATAGAACTGATCAGCAAAACATTAACCTAGGTCTGTATGAGCTCAAAAAACAAAATAGAACTTCATGATATGGGAAAGGGCAATAATAAAATAGATATTGAAAAAAGCATCCTGGTTCTGTCGCAGATGTAAGAATAACCAAACTGGAGTTCTGGATATCAGCTGTTATGGATTTGAGCCAAATCATCTTCTTTTTGGTCTGTAGAAATCACTTTAGTTAATCTCTCTGGAATCCAAATCGGCTGCTGTTCTCCCTGTGGAAACGCATAAACAGACCCCCGACTACAGGCAATCACTGGGTCAGGACCTTAGTTAATCTCTCTGGAATCCAAATTGGCTGCTGTTCTCCCTGTGGAAACACACAAACAGACCCCCGAATCCAGACAATTACTGGGTCAGGACCTTTCCATTGTCTTGTTAGAATATCCTTCCAAAGTACCTTGGGCTTATGTACATTTTTTGGACACATATGCCTTTCCGCAGCACTAAGCCCTAATGAGTCCAAATTTAAAAAGTTTAGAGTAAAAAGGGTTGTTTTAAGTTTATCTTTGGGGAATGTATACCCCTTCCCAAATCCTTCTTTTTGTTTTAATAAGTACATTTTAATAGTTTGATGAGCTCTTTCAACTATGCCTTGTCCCTGTGGATTGTATGGTATTCCTGTTATATGAGTAATGCCAAATGATGAGCAAAATTGTTTAAAAGAGGTAGAAGTATAACCAGGGGCATTATCTGTTTTAAACTGTTTTGGAACGCCCACAGTGGCAAAATTTTGTAAGCAATGAGCTATAACATCTTTAGTTTTTTCTCCGGCATGAAGGGAGCCCATCAAAAATCCAGAAGAAGTATCAACTGTAACTTGCAAATATTTTAATTTTCCAAATTCTGGCAAGTGTGTGATGTCCATCTGCCAAATATGGTTAGGTATCAATCCTCTAGGATTGATTCCAAGATTAACTTGTGGTAAAAAGGTCACACAATTTTGACATTGTTTTATTATTTGTCTAGCTTGTTCCTTAGTTATTTTAAAACGCTTTTGTAAAGTATTAGCATTGACATGAAACTTTTTATGAAAATTTGTAGCTTCGTCTAGTGTAGAGAAAATATGTATGTCATGTGTAGTTTTATCTGCTAAATCATTGCCCAAACTAAGGGCTCCAGGCAATCCTGTATGTGCCCTAATATGTCCTATAAAGAATGGATCTTTTCTGTCCCAGATTAGACTTTGTATAGTGGAAAGCAAAAAGAAAACAGTAGAGGAAGGGGAAATCCTACCAGCATCTTCAAGGGATACTATAGCATTAACTATATACTGACTATCAGAAAATAAATTAAATACAGAATCTTTAAACCTCACAAAAGCTTGTAATACTGCATTAAGCTCTACCTTTTGAGCTGATTGTTTGGGTACTAAAAATGTAAAAGTTTGATCAGGTGTAACTATTGCTGCTATACCATTATTTGATCCATCAGTGAATATATTTGGAGCATTCACAATAGGTGTTTTTCTTGTCATTTTTGGAAAAATTACAGGATGCGATGACCAAAAAGACAATAAAGGATTAGATGGTAAGTGGTTATCAAATGAAACATTAGATTTGCACATGATTATTGCCCAAGTATTTAACTCATTAGCTAACTCATCAATTTGATTCATAGTATATGGAGTAATAATTTTATTGGAAGAAATTCCAAACACTCCCTTTGCTGCTTTTATTCCTTTGAGTATTAATTGTCCTACAGCCTCAGGATACCTAGTAAGAATAGTGTTAGGAGAATAAGATAAATGTATCCATAATAATGGACCTTCTTGCCAAAATACTCCTGTAGGAATATTTTTTGTTGGTAGTACAATAAATAATAAAGGCAAACTTATATCAATTCTATCCAAATGCATATTTTCCATATATGTTTCAGTGATTTTTAATGCCTTTCTTGCTTCAGGCGTTAACATTTGGGGTGAATTTGGATCTGATGGACCTTTTAGGATATCAAATAAAGGTCCCAACTCTCCTGTTGGTATATCTAGATAAGGCCTTATCCAATTTATGTCTCCTAATAATTTTTGAAAGTCATTAAGTGATTTGAGTTGATCTACTCATATTTGAATTTTTGGTGGATGGACCATGGTTGAGGATAATAGAACTCCTAAATAATTAATTGGAAAATTTAATTGTACTTTATCTATTGCTATCTCTAGATTATAATTTTTTAATAAGTTTGTAAGCGTGGCATAACATTCTAGCAATGTGTTTTTAGCTTTGTTTGCTAATAATACATCATCCATATAGTGAAATATTTGTAGTTCAGGATTTTGATTTCTAAGTGGCTGGATTGCTTTGTTAACATAAATTTGACACATCGTTGGGCTGTTAGCCATCCCTTAAGGGAGTACTTTCCATTCATATCTCTGATCAGGACCTTCATGATTCAGTGCAGGGATAGTAAATGCAAAACGTGGACTATCCTCAGGATGAATTGGAATTGAAAAAAAACAATCTTTAATATCTATAACTAAAACATACCAAGTTTTTGGCAAAGCTGACAATTGAGAAATCCCCAATTGAGCAGGTCCCATAATAACCATCTCATTATTAATGGCTCTTAAATCTTGCAATAATCTCCATGTACCAGATTTCTTTTTGATGACAAAAATGGGAGTATTATGGGGAGATACAGAAGGTTGTATATGTCCTTCCGCTAATTGTTGTTTGACCAGGTCATGGGCTGCTTGTATCTTTTCTTTAGTCAGGGGCCACTGAGGAACCCATACTGGTCTTTCTGATTTCCAGGTAATTTTTATTGTCTCAGTGGCCCTTTCTGAAAATCCAACGCATGTCTGTCTGTTCCTTGATCTATTTGTATTGGTGCTGCTATACCTTGTTCTTGTTTTTCTAATCTTTTTCCTTTCCTAAAACCTTGTCTAGTCATAATAGTGGGTGCATTTTGGTTGACGTTATTTTTTAATGTCAAACCTAATTGATCTAGGACATCTCATCCCCATAAGTTTACGGGAAGATGATCCAATACATATGGCTGTATAGTTCCTTCACATCCTTCAGGATCCTTCCAATCTAATACCATTGCACTTCTATGGGGATTAGTCGCCACTCCTAGGCCTCGAAGCATTTGAGTGGCTTGTTGTAATGGCCAATGTTTTGGCCATTCTTGACGAGAGATGATGCTAAGGTCTGCACCTGTATCCAGTAGCCCATTAAATTCATACCAAGTTTTGGTATGAATTTAATGGGCTACTGGCATTCATTAGTTTTAAAATGGGGCGAGAATCTAAATTTAAAGAAAGCATAGCCCAATCTACATCTGTGGAGCCTAATCCCTTGGAACCTCTTTCTACAGTACGACTGGAAAATTTATCATGTAGGCTGGGTATTATTAGTAACTGTGCTATTCTATCTCCTGGTGAAATTACTGATATACCCTTTGGAGAACTGGCTATAATTTTTATTTCACCTTCATAATCGGGATCAATTACCCCAGGACTTATCATAAGTCCTTTTAGAGTAGAAGAGCTGCGTCCCAATAATAAGCCTACTGTTCCTTTGGGAAGAGGTCCTTTCACCCCTGTGGGAATGATTTGAACTCCCATCTCTGGAGTTAGTACTGATCTGGCAGAGGCGCAGATGTCCAACCCTGCGCTCCCTCTGGTTTGTCTGATGAGGGATCTGATGGACAATGTGTCCTGGGCACTACCCTGATGGGGTTTCTAAGTTCCTCCAGTGCTCCATATATTTGTGGTTCTGGGCCCCGGAGCATTGGGCCCCCCTGTCCATTTTTTGGCAGTGGAGCCCAATGCCTTTCTCCACGATATCGTGGATAAACACTTGGTCCTTGTTCGTTTTTTGATAATGGAGTACCCTCTATGGTGGTTTGAGAATGGCATTCGTTAGCCCAATGTCTCCCTCTACGGCATCGTGGGCAAATACCCGGTATTCTACTCCTTTGATACCTAGTTTTATTAAACCCTCCTCCTATGGGGCAATTCCTTTTAAAATGTCCTGTTTTTTCACAATTGTAGCATGTTCTTGGCCTGGCATCTAAAGCCTGTTTTACTGCAGCTGCCACAATTTGCCCTTGTTCATTAATGTCTCTGGCACCTAAAGCCTGTTTTACTGCAGCTGCCACAATTTGCCCTTGTTCATTAATGTCTCTGGCATCTAAAGCCTGTTTTACTTCAGCTGCCATGACTTGCTCTTGTTCATTAATGTCTCTACATAATTTAATATATGTGTTTAAATCTTCATGTTTCCATGGTCTAATGATATCTCTGCACCAACGATTTGCTTGGTCATAAGCCAGTTGTTTTATTAATGGCATTGCTTGTTCTGTATTCCCAAAAACTCTGGTAGCTGTTTGAATAAGCCTATATACAAATTCAGCATAAGATTCATTAGCTCCTTGTATTATCTTAGATAATTGACCTTGTAAACCTCCATGTCCTTGTAAAGTCTTCCATGCCCTAATCGCCTCTACAGCAATTTGTGCGTATACGCCAGGATCATATGCAATTTGTTGCTGCTGATCCTCATAAGCTCCCTTTCCTAACAACATATCTAGATTTCTCTGAGGATAACCAGCTGCTGCATTTCGCCTAGCCGTCTCCTTGCAAAATTCCTCATTGGCAACCTTCCATAACAGGTATTGACCTCCATTTAGCACAGCTTTACACATATTAGCCCAATCTGCTGGCGTCATGTTTAGGTTGTTAATGGATTCGACCAAGCTTACAGTGAAGGGTGCTTGAGGACCATAGGTTGTTACAGCCTCTTTTGGCTGCTTCACTGTTTTGAAATTTAAAGCATGGTAAATTCGCTGCCCTCCTACCTCAAATACAGGGCATGTTAATACTTGAGATCCTGTCTCAGGATCCCAACTATCAACTGCGGGGGTTGGGAGCCTCCCAGCGTATGGAGGTGGTTCTGTTGGTTGGACATTTACGCCCTCTGGTGATAGAAAGGTGTTAGTAGCAATCTCCTGTTGTAACTTTTCCCCTGATGGCTTTTTCTGCTCTAAACTTCCTTCCTCTGTCTGACTAGCTCGAAAGACCTTCTCTTTTACTTGAATCTTTTCCTCTTTCTGACTAACTTGAGAGACCTTCTCTTTTACTTGAATCAATATGTCTTCTCCTTCCTCTACCTTTGTCTGAATTGAAGGCTTTGGACTAAGCAAATCAGATACGAACGTCCACAATGGCAATGTGCCAACTGGCAGAGTTCCTGGACTGTTCTTTGCCACAGTCTGGCTGGGCACAAAATCACGAGCCACTCACAGCCTTGTAGATTCAAACAGCAATTCTTTATTCCCGATCTCACACTGGCACTCTACAAACACGTTCTGGGGCAATCCACGTTCTCGGAGAAAATCCCAAATACTCTCTGCATCCCAGGAGAACTCAACGGGAACTACAGGAGCAGGCACGCCTGAGGCAGCAGGATACGCCCTATTCCCAGCAGGGTACACCTTAAACCTGGAACCGCCCTAAACCCAAGGAGAGCCCTAAACCCTGATTCGCCCTAAACCCGGATCCGCCCTGGTCCTTGAGCAAGGTCACCTTACATGCAATGTCACTGCAAAATGTCCAAGGCAAGTCCATTTTACCACGAGTCCTTCCTCTAAGCAACATGGGGTACGCTGGCAAGGAAATTGTCATACATACTTGGCTAATGGCTCTCAGCAGTTCTTTTCTATTCTTTTTAAATCTTCACCATGATGGTTCCATTGTGATATACTTAACAACTCCTCCTTAAAAAGCCATGGGCTACATTTTTGTATTGTATCAACGTATGCCCTGACTGCTCTTGATTTTACTGGGATGCCTCCTTCCTCTAACAATTTACTTAACACTCTTTTGGTTTGTTTTTTACTAATTTCTGATCCCGTATTTCTACCATAATACAACCCAACAAGATGACGCCAAACAAAACCGAGACAGAATGAAACAAAAAGGGAACAACAAAAATTCATTATAGCCTTTCTATCCTCCTGACATGTGCATCCGTCCTTTCTCCCTATCTGTTCCTCAGACGTAAATAGTTTTTCCTCAGAAGTGAGCGGTTTTTCTTCCGTCTCACTCATCTCCAGGGACAGGCAACTTAAAACAAAAATGAAGCAAAACAAAAGAGGACTCTTAAAATGGCTACCCATCCTCTCACCCTGCCCTCAGGGGCGAGCAGTTTACTTACCCTCAGTCGCTCCCCGTGCGAGCCACCAAATGCCGCAGTCTGGCTGGGCACAATTCAGGAGCCACTTGTCAAAAGAAACTAACGTTATTTTTAGAACCACACACGCCAAACCACACAGCTCCTCAGGAAAAAACCCTCAGAGCCCAACTGCCACCACCGGTTTCCCACAAGCCACTCCCCCAACCACCAGCCTCTCCACCTCCCACAATCCTCCTGCTCTTGAGGCCGATTGGCTGGGTCGCATGGGCGGAGCCAAAAAAGTCCCCCAATGAGCAGCTCCATGGCCTGAAAGGGCAGGGAAACAGCCCAATGAGCATCACTGCAGAGGAGCCAATCAGCTAGATGTTGCTGGGGCCGCTGTGAGCCAATCATCAGCTGGCAGTCTGAAAGTTTGCTGGGGCCCCTTCGGCTGTGGCTCTCAACAATGAGAGAAGAGAGTTGAAGTTTCCAACTGTAATTGTATATTTGCCTGTTTCTCCTTTAATTTCTTTCAGTTTTATCTTCCTTATTTTCAAAGCACTGTTGTTGAATATACACATTTAGGATTTCTAGGTCTGCTTGATAGTATAACCATTTTATCCATATGAAATGTGTCTTTTTATTTCTGGTAACATTTCTTGTTTTGAAGTCTGCCTTATGTGATATTATATAGCCTTTCTAGTTTTGTTAGATTAATACTTACATTGTATAGTTTTCCCATATTTTACCTTTAATCTTCATATTAAAAATGGGTTTTTATAGACATCAGGCAAGCTCTGCCTTTATGTAATATAATTAACAATGTATCTATCAACTTACTGGTTGTTTTCTACTTGTTCTTTATTACCTTTTTTTGCTTCACTTTTCCAGCTTACTTTACATTTAGGTATTTCTTTTAGGGTTCTATAGTATTTCCAATATTTGGTTTGTAGCAATACTGCTAAGAGAAATTTTATTAGGATTTATAGTATATATTTTTTACTTACTACAGTATATCTTCAATAGTATTATGCCATTTTACATACAAAAATATTGCACTGATATGCTTCCATTTCCTCCCTCCCATCTGTCATAGTTTATTCAGGCTGCTGTAACAAAATACCTTAGCCTGAGTAATTTATAAACAATAGAAATTCATTGCTTACAATTCTAAAGGTTGCTGAGTCCAAGTTCTAAGTGCCATCAGATTCAATTTTTGGTGAGATCTTGCACTCTGCTTTATAAATTGGGACCTCTTGTTGCATCTTCATATGGTGGAAGGAGCAGACATGTTCTAGGAGGCGTCTTTTGTAAGTTCACTAATCCTATTTTTGAGGGCTGTGCCCTTATGACCTAATCACATCCCAGTGGTTCCATCTCCTGATACTATTGCATTGGAGATTAGATTTCCACATATTAATTTGAAATGGGGTTACAGATATTCAGACCATAGAAATTATTTTTGCTGTTGTAATGAATTTCATTTCTACATGTATCATAGATTTTTCTTTAATTGATCAACTTTCTTTTTTAAATTTTGGAGGTAATGTTAGGCTTACAGAACAGTTTCAGTAATAGTTCACAGAGTTTGTGTATAACCATTGCTCAGTTCCTCTACCAGTAACTTCTTACATCACCATTATATTGTTATCAAAATAATAAGCTAAGATTTTCTGTGTGGATGTGTGGTGGAAGATGGTACTATTACACATGTCTGCCCCTCCATGGGATAGAACCAAAGCAGTAGGAGGGTATGTCTGGGTAATTTTGTAAGGTGGGAGTGGACATGGATGAGCACTGGAATTCAATAGTGGGGAGACTGAGACCTGGTAAAATTCAGAGACTAGGGATAATAACATACTAAGAGAATAATGCATCATGGTTCACCTGGTGCCTGGCACCATTGCTGGGGGAGGGCAACTATCCTCTTCAAGGGGGTAAGGATGAAAAAGAGTGTCACAGTTTGACACAAAAGCCTGCACTCTACAGACATACAGCCTAAATAAATAAGAGACCTGAAGTCTTTGCAACAGGGTAGTTATAGAAAAAGGCGTCACTGCATCTCCCAATGAACTCTGAGAGTGCTATGAGCAGGAGCTATCTTGAGAAGAGTCCTATTTATCTGAGACTGTACTGCTCAGGGGGTCAGAAATGCTGACATTGACATTGTTGGGACCCTCTGGACAAAATTGACTAGAAGAAAAGCAGTCTTGGCTTAGAGGAGAGACTGGCACAAGTCTGCTGAGGGTTCTGTGCTGCGGGGAGCATGGGTCAATAACCATCAGGGGGCCAGTAACAACCAGCATCTGGAATGGGTGGATTGGTGAGCCAGTCCTCTGAGACATGAGAAAAGCAGTTGGGTATGGTTTTACTTGGGGGCCAGGACTGAAGATACCAGGTTTAGTAGTGGGCAAGTGGCATATTATGTGGTTCCTGCAGCCTCCACCCCGACTACAAAATTCAGTGCTTCAATTGCCTCCCCTCTTCCAAGGGATGTGGAATCTACTGTGACTTCCACATTTGCTCCATCCCTACACATAGAGCCTAGTGACCTCCAGAGAGAACATTTACGTGATATAGCCCACATTCCACCCTAACTCAATTCATAGAAGTACTCACCATGACTTTGGCATCAGCCCTGCTTCCAGGTGCACAGCCTAGAAAGCTCCAGAGAGATGGCACAGTTGACCTGGTGTGCATTCCTCTCTAACTTGTTTGGTGAGAAGGATCCCACTGGGCTTCAGCATTTGCCCTGTTCTCAGTAATGCAGCCAAAAAAAAAAAAAAAAAAAAAAAAAAAAAAAAAAAAAAAAAAAACAACCCAAAACCAAAAACAAAACTCTAGAGAGAATGTATAGCAGGCCTGGTCTGGATTTCACCCCAACTTTTTTGTTCAGAAATCCAGCTGAGAGGAATATAGGTAGCTGCTCATGCAACCTGCTCTCCCCTGTCCCCCACACCTCTCGGGATCCACTGCTGAAAGAAATCCTAGGACAACTCCTTGCCACCACACTACATAACCTAAGACCTGGAGAGAAACTTAGATCAGTATATCCTGCAATCTTCTGCCTTTGGTAGCATTTCCAAGTATCATGGCTCAGAGGAATTTGTGTTTCTTACTAAAATGTTCAAATATATTTTATAATTTTCTTTTATTTATGTTTATACATATTTATTTTTCTTCTTATTTCTCTGTCTTTTCTGTTTTTTATTTTAATATTTTCTGTATTATCCTATTATATTTTATTCTATTTTTCTTTACTTCATCACTAGGGATTGAGCCTGGGTTCTTTGCACACACTGGGCAGATGCTTTGCCACTGAGCTACATTCCTAGTGCAGCTAAGAGGAATAGTACTCAATTCCAGACACAATCTAGCCCTGCTAGAACCCTGTCAGACGTTTCTACTTAAAGAATAGGGGGAACATAAGCTCCCACTTTTCAACTCCTCCCTAGGCATGCAGAACTAAGGAAGTCTGAGGTCCCAGTCCAGGTTAGACACCCTCATAGTAGCAGCAGAGAGAAAAAACAATGGTTATTGCTACTGCATCTATACAAGTCCTATACATCCATCTCAGCTGGGCCTTCTCACATAGCATGAGGCTGAGAAGATTGAGGTGAGTCCCACAGAGGGGAAACTGTGATTTCAGCTGTAGCCTCTCCCTGTGAAGTGCCTGTGTCTACACTAGTGCCCAATCAGAGGAAGAGCTTCAAGCACTTCACATTGTTGGAGCAACTACCATCAGAATTATATTCAAATCACAGTATCAGCAGTACTGTGGAAATACCCATCACCTGCGGGCCTGCCACTCCCATTACAGGAGTAACCACAGAGGGCACATCCCTCAAACTCTGTTACCTATATCACATCTGCCTTAAATACCAGAGTGTCTCCATTCATACAAAACCTGCAGAGATAGTGGGTTACTCCTATATGGTATACTGTATGCCCAAAGCCGTGACTCACAACCAAAGAAACTACAGGAATATTACACTGTATTGTCCAGTTGGAAATCAACATCATTATACAATAAACCAATACCCCAAGACACATAATTAGGAGAATGCCACATACCAAGAAGGTCATTGCATAAAATTGGAAGACAGAGCCATTCCTGCAGATCTCAACACAGATTTTTTTTTTAATGAAGAAACAAGGTAAAATGAGATCCCTTAAATTTCATACTTCTCTAATAACAGATGCTAAACAGATCAAAATTGGTGAAATTCCAAAACAAGAATTCAAAAAAATGATTTTTAAAGAAGCTCAATGAAATCCAAGAGGATATAGATGAACAGTTGAATGAATTAAGGAAGGCAGTATAAGGTTAAATGAGAAATTCAGTAAAAAGGTAAATATTTTTTAAAAGAACCAAACAGAACTCTTGGAAATGAAAAGCTCAATAAGTCAGTTTTTAAAACTTGGTTAAAAACCTTAATAAGAGATTAGAAAAAATGGAAGAAAGAATACCAGAATTTGTAGAGAAATCTTTTGAAATATTATATTCAGAAAGAAAAAAACAGAAAAAGAAAGAATGAAGAGAACATATAAGAACTTTGGGACACCATCAAGAAATCAAAGGTCTGGCTCATTGGTATATCTGAAGTGAAAAATGTAAAGGTTGAGGACACAGAAAATCTATTCAATAATGCAGAAAATTTCCCAAATTGTGGAAAAGACAGTCATTCAGGCAAATAGGCACTCAGAACCCCACAGGCACAAGACGAGAAAAGAATCTCTCCATGACATATTTCAATTGCCAAAAGTACAGGGCAAAGAAAGAATATTAAAATCTGCAAGAGAAAAGCCATACTCACATTTAAAGTCAAACCCATGAACCACAGATTTCTCAGCAGAAACCCTAAAGGCCAGGAAGGCATGGAAAGATGTATTACACATCCTAAAAGAAAATAACTGCCAACAAAGAATACTATACCCAGCAAGGCTGTACTTAAGAATCAAGACTTTTCAACATAAATGTAAAATAAGGGAATTCATTACAACTAGACCAGCATACTTAACTAGACTAGATGCTTAAGGTAGTCCTATATCCAGAAGAGGAAGAAAGATAAACATTGTCATGAGGGTATGGGAAAGAATATATCTTACTAGAAGAGTACATACACAAATGAGAAATAGGAAATAATCAAACATTATCAATATAGTAAGCCATCAAATTTCAAAGATGAATAAGAGAGGAAGAAAAAAACAATATTATAATAGCCACAAGAAGAAACATAATGACAGGAATAAGTACATACCTTTCAATAATAACTACATGTTAAATGCATTAATTCTCCAATGAAAAGACACAGACTGAATATATAAAAAGGATCCAATAATATATTACTACAAGAAATCCAGCTTAACTGCAAAGAAATACAGACTTATAGAAAAGGAATGGAGAGCAACTATATGAACAAATGGAATCTGAAAGCAAATAGGAGTAACTATACTTATATCTGACAAAGTAGATTTTATGACAAAATCAGAAGAGATGAGGAAGATCCATGTATATTGGTCAAGGAAACAATTCTTCAAGTTGAAACAGTTATAAACACCGTATGTCATAGCACCCAGTTTTGTAAAATAAACATTATTAAACATGAAGGGAGAGATAAACTCTATTAAAATAATAGTATGTGACTTCAGTACTCCACTTTCACCAGTAGATAGATCATTCAGACAAAATAACAACAAAGAAACATCAGAGTTAAATTATGCTATAGAGCAAATGGATTTAACAGAAATTTACACAATATGCCATCCAAAATCTACAGAATATGCTTTCTTTTTATTAATGCATGGAACCTCTTCTCAAATAGACTATATATTAGACCTCAAAGCAAATCTTAACAAATTTTTTAAAATTGAAATAATGGCCTACATCTTATCTGATCTCAATGGAATAAAACTAGAAATCAACAGCAAGGGAAATTGCATAAATTATAGAAATACATGGAGATTGAATACACTTTTTTCTTTTTAATTTAATTAATTTTATTTTTTACACAAATGGAGCACAACTTTTTTATATTTATTTTTTAGTTTTCAGTGGACACAACATCTCTATTTTATTTTTATGTGGTGTTGAGGATCTAACCCAGTGCCCCGTGCATGCCATGTGAGCATGCTACCGCTTGAGCCACATCCCCAGCCCATGGAGCACAACTTTTAATTCCTCTGGTTGTACATGATGTAGAGTCACACCATTCATGCAGTCATACCCATACGTAGGTGTAATAATGCCCATCTCATTCCACCATCTTCCCCCAACACATCCCTTATCCTCCCCTCCCTTCTCTCTGCTCAATCCAAAGTTCCTCTATTCTTCCCTTGCCCCCCCCCCCCCATTATGGATCAGCATCCACTTATCAGAGAAAACATCTGGCCTTTGGTTTTTTGGGATTGGATTACTTTGCTTAGCATGATATTCTTTAACTCTGTCCCTTTATACCTGTAAATGCCATAATTTAATTATTCTTTAATGTTGAGTAATATTCCATTGTGTATATATACCACAGTTTCTTTATCTATTCATCTATTCAAGGGCATCTAGGCTGTTTCCACAGCTTAGCTATTGTAAATTGAGCTACTATAAACATTGAGGTGGCTGCATCACTGTAGCATGCTGATTTTAAGTCCTTTGGGTGTAGACCAAGGAGTGGGATAGCTGGCTCAAATGGTGGTTCCATTCCAAGTTTTCTAAGGAATTTCCATACTGCTTTCCAAAGTGGTTGCACCAATTTGCAGTGCAACCAGCAATGTATGAGTGTATGTTTTCCCCCACATTTATTGTTGCTTGAATTCTTGATGATTGCCATTCTGTCTGAAGTGAGATGAAATCTTAGAGTAGTTTTGAATTTCATTCCTCTAATTGCTAGAGATGTTGAACATTTTTTTCATAAATTTGTTGATTGATTGTATATCTTCTTCTGTGAAGTGTCTGCTCATTTCCTTAGTGCATTTATTGATTGAGTTATTTGGTTTTTGGTGTTAAATTTTTTTGAGTTTTTTATATGTCTTGGATATTAGTGTTCTATCTGATGTGTGGTAAAAATTTGCTCCCATTCTGTTAGCTCTCTACTCACTTCATTGATTGTTTCTTTTGCTGAGAAGAAGCTTTTTTTTTTTTTAGTTTGACTCCATCCCATTTATTGATTCTTGATTTAATTTCTTATGCTTTAGCAGTCTTGTTAAGGAAGTCAGGTCCTAAATAGACATGATGAAGATTTGAGCCTACTTTTTCATCTATTAGGTGCAGAGTCTTTGGTCTAATTTCTAGGTCCTTGATCCACTTTGAGTTGAGCTTTATGCAGGGTGAGAGAGGTTTAATTTCATTTGCTACATATGGATTTCCAGTTTTCCCAGCACCATTTTTGGAAGAGGCAATCTTTTCTCCAATGTATGTTTTTGGCACTTTGTCTAGTATAAGAGAACTGTATTTATGTGGGTTTTTCTCTGTGTCCTTTATTCTGTACCATTGGTCTCCATATCTGTTTTGGTGCCAATACCATGCTGTTTTTGCTATAGCTGTGTAGTATAGTTTAAGGTCTTGTATCGTGATGACCCCTTCTTCACTCTTCTTGTTAAGGATTGCTTTAGCTATTCTGGGTCTCTTTTATTCCAAATGAATTTCATGATTGCTTCTTCTATTTCTATGAGGAATGTCATTGGTATTTCGATTGGAATTGAATTAAATCTGTATAGTAACAGCACACTTTTGAACAGTGAGTCATGGAAGAAGTTAAAGGGGAGCTAATTATGGTAGTACAGGCCTGTAATTCCAGCTACTTGGGAAGCTTAGGCTAGCCTGGGAAACTTATTAAGATCCTATCTCAAAACAAAATAAAAAAGGACTGGGATGTAGCTCAGAGGTAGACCACTTGTCTAACATGCTCAAGGTCCTGGGTTCAATCCTTAGAAGTGCAAAAAAAAAAAAAAAACCCAAAACAAAAGCTAGACGAGGAAATTTTAAAAGTCCTTGAATCAAATGAAAATGGAAATATATGATAACAAAATGGTACTGAAATTGAGGTTTGTAACAATGAGTACCTATATAAAAATTAAAAATAGATCTCATATAAATAACCTATGATGCATTTCAAGCTTTTCAAAAAAAGAACAAACCAGACGTTGAATCAGTAGAAGGAAAGAAATAATAAAGATCAGAGTGGGAATAAATGAAATACAAAAGAACAATGCAAATAATCAATGAAACAAGGAGGTGATCCTTTGAGAAGATAAACAAAATTGACAAACCCTTTACTAAGCTAACCAAAAGGGAAGACCCAAATAAATAAATTATAGTTGCAGGAGAAGAGATTACAACTGATACTACAGAAATTCAAAAGATTGTGAGGGAACATTTTGAAAAATTATATGCCAATAAATTGCAAAAATTTGAACAAATTTTTGGACACATGGCTTATGAAAATTGAACCAGGAAGATAAAAATCCTATGTAGACATATAAAAAGTAACAAGATTAAATCAGCAACAAAAAGTCTCAATAAGTCCAGGACTGGATAACTTTACTGCTGAGTTTTACCAGACTTTTAAAGAAGAACTAACACCAATGTTTCTCAAATTATTCCATGAAATAGAAAGGGAAAGGATCCCTTCCAAACACATTCTATGACAAGGACCTAAAACTTGACAAGTACACATATATATATACACACAAAAAAAAAAACCCCACAACTGTTTAGACTTGATAATCATAGATATCAAACTTCTCATAAAAATACTTGCAAATCAAATTTGACAGCATGTTAGAAAGATCATATATGATCATAAATTTGTATTTGTTCCAGGGATCCAAATATGGTTCAACATACACAAATCAATAAATATAACAGAGCACATCAATAGAATCAAACATAAAAATCACATGATCATCTCAATAGGTGCAGAAGAATTATTGGATAAAATTTAGCATCCTTCATGATAAAAGCCCTCAGTAAATGAAGTATATCTCAACATAATAAAGGCTATATATGACAAACCCATAGCCAGCAATATACTAAATTGGGAAAAACTGAAAGCATTTTCTCTAAGATCACAATAAGAGTGTTTACTCTCACCAGTCTTATTCAATATAATAGAAGTTTTAGCCAGAGCAATTAGGCAAAAGACAGAAAAAAAGGCATACAAATAGGGAAGGAGGCAGTCACAGTATCCCTAATTGTACATAATAAGATTCTGTACATAGGAAATCCTAAAAATTCTAACAAAGAGCTACTAGAACTGATAAAATTCAGTAAAGTAGCAGGATATAAAGTCAACATACAAAAATCAATGTTTTTTCTATATACCAATAATGAACTCACTGAGAAAAATATCTGGAAAGTGATCCCATTAACAATAAACACACACACACACACACACACACACACACACACAACCTAGGAATAAACCTGATTAAGGATACTAAAGACCTGTATGATGAAAATTGCCAAATAACAAAGAAAGAAATTGAAGAAAACACCAAAAGGGAGAGATCTCCAATGTTCATGGATTGAAAGAATTAATATTGTGAAAATGTCCATACTATCTACAGATTTGCAGTTGCCACCAAATTACAAATGGCATTCTTCATAGGTCTAAAGAAAACAGTCCTAAAATTTGTTTGGAAGAATAAGAGACCCAGAATAGCCAAAACAACCCTGAATAAAAAGCAAAGCTGGAGGTGTCACAGTACCTGATTTCAAGATATCCCAGAGAACCATAGTAACAAACCCAGTATGGTATTGTCATAAAAACAGACACATAGACCAATGGAAGAGAATATAAGACCCAGAAATAAATATATACATCTTCCACCAACTATTTTGGCACCAAAAATATACATTGGCAAAGGGGCAGCCTCTTAAATGCTGTTGGGAAGTCTAGATATCCAATGTGGAAGATTGAAACTAGAACCCCATCTAAAATCATCTCAAAATGGATCGAAGATCTTAATGTAAGACTGAAAACTACTAGAAGAAAGCTTAGGGGAAAAACTTCAAGATTGGCTCAGACAACAATTTCCTAGATAAGATATCAAAAGCACATATGGATATTGGACTCCTGCTGTCCACCTCGGCCTGCTACGGGACTCCTGGAGAGTTCCCATTGGATGGGGAAGTGCGGTAGGAGGGAATTCTGGAGGAGGAACTTCCTCTTGGGATCCGGGAGAACGCTAAGCTTCTTCTTAGCAAAAAAAAAAAAAAAAAAAAAAAAAAAAAAAATTAGTGAGGTGTATAGAGAGCCTACAGAATGGGAGCAAATTTTTACCACACACACTTCAGATAGAGCACTAATCTCTAGAATATATAAGAAATCAAAATCTTAACACCAAAAAATAAAAACAAAGACAAATAACCCTATCAGTAAATGGGCCAAGGAACTGAACAGACACTTCTCAGAAGATGGTATACAATCAGTCAACAAATGTAGGAAAAACGTTCAATATCTCTAGCTATTAGAGAAATGCAAATCAAAACTACTCTAAGATTTCATCTCACAATGGCAGCGTGTACGGGGCATTGGCGGCAGTTTCAAAAAATAAAGTTTGTTCCTGCTTGAGTGTGCCCAGCCAGACTGCGGCACTCTCCCTTCTCTATAAATTCTCAGTCTAATTGATCTGACCAGTGTTTCAAGAACTATGTTAAATGGAAGTGGTGAAAGAGGGCATTCCTGTCATGTTCCAGTATTTAGAGGGAATGCTTTCAATTTTTCTTCATTTGGAATGATGTTGGCCTGGGGCTTAGCATAGATAGCTTTTACAATGTTGAGATATGTTCCTATTATCCCTAGTTTTTTCTAGTGTTTTGAATATGAAAGGGTGCTGTATTTTGTTGAATTTGTTTTCTGCATCTATTGAGGTGACCATATGATTATTTTAAGTTTGTTGATGTGAATGAATTACATTTATTGATTTCCATTTATTGAACCAACTTGCATCCCTGGGATGAACCCCACTTGATCATGGTGCACTATCTTTTAGATATGTTTTTGTGTTCGATTTGCCAGAATTTTATTGGGGATTTTTGCATCTATGTTCATTAGATATATTGGTCTCAAGTTTTCTTTCTTTGATGTGTCTGTCTGTTTTTGGAATCCGGGTGACATTGGCCTCATAGAATGAGTTTGGAAGTGTTCCGCCTTTTTCTATTTCATGAAATAACTTGAGGAGTATTGGTATTAGTTCTTCTTTGAAGGTCTTGTAGAACTCAGCTTTGTACCCATCTGGTCCTGGGCTTTTCTTGGTTGATAGACTTCTGATGTTGTCTTCTATTTCATTGTTTGAAATTGATCTGTTTAACTTGTGTATATCACCCTGATTCAGTTTGGGCAAGTCATATGACTCTAGAAATCTGTCAATGCCTTTGATATTTTTTATCTTATTGGAGTACAATGCAAGGTAGAATCTTTATTTTTTTGTATTTGCAAAGAGTTGCTTTGCAGCATAATATATAGTCTGTTTTAGAGGTGAGAAGAAAAGTGTATTTACTCATTGATGGATGAAATATTCTGTATATGTCTGTTATGTCTAAGTTATTGATTGTGTTATTGAGTTCTGTAGTTTCTTTGTTTAGCTTTTGTTTGGAAAATCTATCCAGTGGTGAAAGAGGTGTTTTAAGGTCACCCATAATTATTGTGTTGTGGTCTATTTGACTCTTGAACTTGAGTAGAGTTTATTTGATGAATGTCGATGCTCCATTTTGGGGGGCATATATATTTATTATTGTTATGTCTTGTTGATGTATGGTTCCCTTGAGCAGTATGAAATGTCCTTCTTTATTCCTTTTGATTAACTTTGGATTGAAGTCTACTTTATTTGATATGAGATGGAAACCCCTGCTTGTTTCCGCAGTCCATGTGAGTGGTATGTTTTTTCCCAACCCTTCATCTTCAGTCTGTGGATGTCTTTTCCTATCAGATGAGTCTCTTGGAGGCAGAATATTGTTGGGTCTTTTTTTAAAATCCAATCTGCCAATCTGTCTTTTGACTGGTGAGTTTAGGCCATTATCATTCAGGGTTATTATTGAGACATGATTTGTATTCCCGGTCATATTTGTTTATTTATGGTATTTAACTTGACTTGGTTTTTCCTTTGATTAGATTTTCCTTTAGTGTAATACCTCCCTCTGCTGATTTTCATTGTTGTTTTCATTTCCTCCTCATGGAATATTTTGCTGAGGACATTCTGTAGTGCAGGCTTTCTAGTTGTAAATTATTTTAATTTTTGTTTATCATGGAAGATTTTTATTTCATCGTGAAATCTGAAGCTTAATTTTGCTGGATATAAGATTCTTGGTTGGCATCCATTTTCTTTCAGAGCTTGCTATATGTTGTTCTAGGATCTTCTAGCTTTCAGGGTCTGGGTTGAAAAATTTGTAGATATCTTAATTGTTTTCCTCCTATATGTAATCTGATTCCTTTCTCTGTGGTTTTTAAAATTCTCTATTCTGTAAGCTAGGCATTTTCATTATAATTTTCCTTGGTGTGGATCAATTGTGATTTTGTACATTTGGTGTCCTGTAAGCCTCTTGTATTTGATTTTCCAACTCATTCTTCATGTTTGGAAAAGTTTCTGATATTATTTCATTGAATAGATTGCTCATTCCTTTGGTTTGGAACTCTATGCCTTCCTCTAACCCAATAACTCTTAAATTTGTTCTTTTTATGTTATCCCATAATTCTTGAATGTTCTGCTCATGGTTTCTTACCATCTTCACTGTGTTGTCTACATTCTTTTCAAGATTCCATATTTTGTCTTTATTATCTGAGGTCCTGTCTTCCAAGTGATGTAGTCTGTTGATGATGCTTGTTTGAGCTTTTAATTTGTTCTATTGTTTCTTTCATTTCAAGGATTTCTTTTTTTTTTCAGAACCTCTATGTCTTTATTGAAGTAATCTTTTGCTTCCTGTATTTGCTTATATAGCTCTTTATCAAAATAATCTTTTGATGCCTGTATTTTCTCTCTTATATCATTCTTTAATTCACAGAACATTTTATTTATGTACAGTCTGAACTCCTTCTCTGTCATTTTTTCTGTTGTGCTGGCTGTGGATTCTAATAATGTGGTATCTTGGTTTTTTGGGGGCCCTTTCTTCCCTTGTTTTTACATGTTGTTCATGTGTCTTCCCTTCTAGCACGGTGGAGCTGAGGCATTACAGTTTTTACTCTACAGGCTTATAGTGTGCCTGACAGTTTCTAATACCTCTCCTTTAGGGGGGAGAACAATGTAAACAGATCCCTATATAAACAATATATAGCCTTAAACCAAATAGCCACTATGAAGACATTTACAGTTTTGTCACAATATCCAGAAATGGTGAGTTCAATTATTATCTACAATATAAACAGTAGGTTTGCAAAAGAGTCTACAGTTTCTGATGGTGGACAAAGAGAGAACTAGAGATGAGGTATAGGACGAGATGTTGAAGGGGTAAGAGGTTAGGAGATAGAGTTATTAGATCTCAGAAAGCATGAAAGAGGAATCTAAGTTGTTTATTAGCAGGAGAAGATACAGAAAGTGATTTGGGGGAGAAAAGTAAGTGGGAAGACAATGGAGAGAGAACAAAAAAACAAATAAACATAAATATTAAGAAAAGTAATAAATGTAAAAATAGGAGATAAAAGAATATACAACACCACTGTAATATACTGTTCAGACATACCACTCCTCAGTAGCCTAATTCATGAAAAGTACTTGGTTTTACAAATGTTGGGATGTGAGGGCCAGAGAAGAGAGAGAGGGAAAAAAAAATCTCCAAGGAAGATACAAGGATTGTTTTTGTTGGAAATCAGTATCTTTCCTGCTTCCCTTCTCACCCAGTAGGTGGGGTTGTCTGTTGTTTGCTCGTTTCTCCACCCTCAGGACGGTGAAGGTTATTAGGGTGGGAGGGTTGGTCCAAAGATCTCCTTTGGGGCCTGCTTGTGTGATGTGGGCACCTGGTCTTATCTCCTTATATCACCTATAGACCTTGCAATTCCTGGCCTCCAATTTAGTCTCTATACTGTATCTCACTCACCCCTTCCCTTTCTGCTTCCCAATTAAGAACCTTTCTCTCTGGACGTCTTGTAGGCTGCACTCTGGGGGCTGCACACCTGTTGCAGAGAGCTGTTTTATATTGGGCAGTTCAGGACCTAGTTTTGTGAGCTACTAACTGGCCACATAGCCGCAGGCACTGTGCTGGATTAGCAGCTGCCAGGGAGAGGGGGGAATTGGGGACTTTTGGTACTTTACATTGTTTCTAAGCCCCAGCCAGTGTTCCAAGCTGGGAATTGCCCAAACTAAAGATGGCCAAAAAGGTGTCCCAAGATGGAGGTGGTTGCTTTCAGAGATGGGGTATCAGGTTTGGTGGGACCTGGCAGTGGTGTTGAGCAGTGTGTTCAGAGATGCAGCTCTATGGTGTTCAGTGTTGTGGCTGCTGGCTGTATCTGGACCCAGTGCACTGTCCCCAGTTGCAGGGTACCACGTGTAGGGGACTGTGGCAGTGGTTGCAGTGTCCCAAGATGGAGGTGACTGGAGGAGCCCCACATTGGTAGATGTGGGTCCACATAGGAGTGGCAGCTGGAGTTCCTGCAGGTGGGCTGTGGCTGGGTGTCCTGCATGGGAGCAGTGGTTGGGATTCCTGTAAGGGTGGGCAGCCAGGAGTCCTGCGTGGGTGCTAATGCCAGTGGTCCTACTCAGGCAACCAGAAGACCTGCACCGGGAGGACCTGAACTCTCAGGACTTGCATGGATGAGAGGCCAGGTGTCCTGCACTGACACTGAGTTCTGGAGACCTGCACAGCAGAGAGGCCCTGATTCCTGTGCAGGAGCAGCTGTCTGGTGTCCTCTAATCACTTGCAGAGAAACAGTATTCCTACTACTTGAACCCCAGGTACCTGAGCAACACAGAATGCAGTCTCCCTCTAGCCTGCCATCTTGGATCCCCTAAATGTTGTTTTTAATGTCAGTAAATAATACATTTGAATGTTGATGACCATGGTCTACTGGGAAAGGAAATTGATGCTTATGAGTGAATATGTTCTTTCTTTGCAGTTTTAGGATAGAAATTTTTAATTCTTATGTTATCAAATTTGCTAAGATTCTTAAAGATAAAAATGTTTTCTAATGTTTAACCTTTATAGCTTAAAATTTTTATATGATTTAATCAATCTGAATTTTTATTTAATGTGTGGTGATAAAGTTGTACCTTTATTCTCTCTCCACTCAGATTGGAAGTAAATCGACCTTATATTGTTTACCCAACAATATTTTTTCTTTCATTGAAAAGCTACATATTTGATTTATCAAGGTCCCACATGACCATGTGACTTTATGACAAACTCTTGTCTAGTTCTGACTGCATACAGGGTTGTTCTAATTACTCAGATTTATAGTATATTTGCTACCTGATAGGGTCAATTGCTATTTTAGTGAAAAGTCAGGAGAATATATATATCAATAGTTGATAGCCAGATGCTATTATAAGTAGAATCCATTCTAGGTTTATTCTGATGTTAGCTTTTGTTCCTGTCTGAATCAGTATACATAGGGGAATAGTACAGATTTGTGGCTTTATACTGAATAAACATGTGGTATATTATTGTGTTCAAATTTTTAAAAGTATGTGTGTAATATGCAAGTGATGAGAGACCCAGAGTAAAGGAATGATTTATTGTGGATTGAATTAAGACTGAAACTTTCCTAGAAGAAGTGAAATTCATTAGTGTATAGGGAACTAAGTCTTTAGTAGGTACACAAATAGTTCCTTCCTAGGATGGGAATATTGCTCAGTGGTAAAGTGCTTGCCTAGCATGCATTCCATCCCCAGCACCCTAAAATAAATAAATACATATATACATACATATTTTCATTCCCTTTTATTCCTGAGTAGTTGTATCAGTCAGCTTTTAGTTGTTGGTACAAAATACCTGAGAAAATCAATCTGTAGGCAAAAAGATTCATTTGGCTCATAGCTTCAGAGGTTCCAGTCCAGGGTCAGCTGGCTCCATTGTTTCTGAACCTTTGGTGAGGCCATATGTCATGGCAAAAGGGTATGGCAGAACAAAGCTTCTCACCTCATAGCAGCCAAGAAGCAAAGAGAGGGATTGGGGCTAGGGACAAGGTAATAATCTGAAAACTCAACATTAGAAACCACAGAAGAAATATTTTTGTTTGTAAATTACTTAGTCATTCATGTTGGTCAGAGCATGTCTTGCTTTTTCCTCCTCATTCGTCACACACAGATCCCCGTCTGGCTACATACTTGACGAGTAATATTTTTTTTAATGTTCTTATAAGTGATTGCTTGCAGCATCTTATAGTCTTATCTCAGCTTGTGCAGCTTCTCATTAATATTCTGTACATATGGGAGAGTTTTCTATATCATTGTCCATTAACAAGGAGAATAATCACTCATTCAGTTATCAAGCAGTCAGCAAAGACCTGGCCTTGCGCCCTTAGTGCAAAGAATCATGGGATATCAAGAAGGTTAAATGTGGTTGACATTATGATAGTTACATTTTTTTTTATATAATTAGAGTTCTATAACCAAGTTGATCAAAGATAAGCAAAGAAGTATTAAAGTCTTTTAGGGCTAAGAGACCATATTAGTAACTTTACCTCTTAGTAGAATGACAAAATCCATATTTCAGCTGATACATACCAATGAGTATTCTTTTATGCCAAACAGGTAAAGGTCGTAAGTTTACATATAAATGACATATTTTTACAAAATAGCTTTTAAAAGGAAGTAGCCTAGGTGATATTAAAAAATTTAAAACTGAAATGCATAAGGAGAGAGACATAAAACAGCTAACTGGCTGAACCACAACTAGGGGCCAAAAGTTTAAAATGACTCAACTCAAAACAAAACATTCCTGCTGTACCATTGTGGTCAAAATTTAATCATTCATTTCCACAATCACAGAATCTCTATAGAGACACTTGAGGAAATGTATTTTTTTCAGTGTCAGCATTACTGGGTGGGCAACCAGACTTGGGTTTGGATGTTTCTAAATAGGTGATATGATACATTCAAGGTATAGCTAAAAGTCAGATCTTAGAGTGGATAGCAGCAATTCAGTTGCCAAAGCCCTCCCTAAGACAGGTAGAAAAATAGCACAGCAGTACTTGATTATAAGAATATACCTTGTGGAAATTTTAAATTGCCATAGAAATGAAAACACAAAATTAGAATGTTTTAATAGAAATGGACAAACCATCTTCTCTAATATGTCTGCAGAATCCAATTTCAAAAACATTAGCCTAGATTAATTCTCTCATTTTGCAAAAGGAAAACTGTTAATTAAGATCATAAAAAATCCAGAAGTAGAGCCAGAACCAGAATCCAAATCTGGAGCCAGTTTCCTGACCCTTTACTACCATAAATTAAAGTCATACAGGTTTTATTTGCATGATTTAAATTTGTCTAAAACTAAAATCAGAATAGTGCCATTTTGTGTTCTCACCCATAGCACTTGGAGTTTGATATCACTGGGGACCCGAGAAGCTTTGTTGATCCACTGTTAGCTATTTTTCACATGACATCTTATTTGTGATAGTTTTAGTATTATGTCTTATTTTTATGTTGATGCCTTCAATATTCACAGTATGAGGAGCAGGAATTAATATCAAAAATTTCTGGACAAAAGTAGGTAGGAGAAAAGATTAAGACTCTGGGATACAGTGCTACATTATTGGTGAGTTGATAACTTCATTGGTTTCCAATTTTATTTGATATCCCTTCTATTTTATTTTTACTTTTGAATCTAATTTAAAGTTTTGAGCAAAGTACCATGTTGTGCATGTAGAAAGTCAGAGATTACAGGTATGATTTTTTGTTGGTTTTGCCATCAAATGAATGTTGCAGTGGTGTTTATGTAATACCAGTATGGATGGATAGTATTGGGAAGGCCAATAGATAAAAAAGAAGAACATTCCCAATTGTGAGGAAGCTGACTGGTTAAACCCAGCATGATCATGGGACACTAAAGAGCAAAGGAGTAGTGGGGACTAGGGACAAATGCAGCAAGACTTTCCAAGAAGGGCCAGGGTATGGAGAGCCTTGAGTGCAGGCCAGAGGATTTTGAGCCTGATAAGTAAAAAAAAAAAAATGCTCCATCAGGGCTTTCTGCTTCCTGTGGATAGATGTTCCCAGCTGAACATGAAATAATGAGTTTAGGTTCTGTGCATGTCAGGTCAGTTGTTTTTGTTCATCCTTTGGGAATGATGTCTCCTCTTAAACCCCTTTAACACTTTGTCCCCTTTTAGGGACTGCTTTGAGTAACCTGAAAACCCCACTTAGGCTTCAGTTTGCTCATCTGTAAGATGAGGCCATGAAATTAGATTAGATGGTCATGTTTTACTCACAGTGTCTTTCTGTCTCTTTCTCTTCCCTCATACACTCCATGAATGGCATGGCCTCATCAGTGAAGTGTCTCACTACAGCAATGATTATTTGTCTACCTGTATAGAAGTGGGAGGATGTATGTAGTTTGGGAACATAAAACCTGTGGATGATTCTCCCTCCAACTTTAAATCCATTAGACTCAATAATTTCTAAAAGTTTTTCCTAGCCAGACATTCTGATTTATAGTCCCAGCTCATGAAAAGAAAGAAATAAACCTGGTGACTTTGGAAATGAACAGGAAAAAATAATTGTCATATTAGCAGTTGTGATCATTTTGGTTGCAAGTAAAAGATTACCTAAGTAAAAGCGACTGAAATAGCAAGGGTGTTTTATTATTTCACATCCAGAGGTAGGGTGGCTCAAGGATCACTCAATTCAGTGGCTCAGTAGTGCCCTCACAGATGTGTTCCCCCCCACCCCATCTTTCTCTTCTGTTATCCTCAGAATGTTGACAGTGTCTCCCCTCTTGGTTACAAGATAGTTGCGGCAGCTCCAGACATCAGATGCAGAAGAAACCATGTCAATTTAAAAGGAAGAGGGGACATTTCTTCCTTTTTTTCCCCTTTTCATTATAGAGGAAAGCCTTTCCCAGCCAACTTCCCTCAGCTTCCATTGGTTAGATAAGCAATAGTCACAGAGTCCCTTCTTAGCTGCAAGAGAAGATTAAAATGTGGGTGTCTGGCATATCCAGCTTCCAGAGTAGGAGGTAGTTCTGCCTGAATAGAAGAAAGGGGGAGGGGAATGGATGTTAGGAAAGCAACTAATAGTGCCTACCACATATGTCCTTTTTCCAATGCTCATCTTAAGACCCCTCCTTCCTTTATGTAGCTGCTAGCTAATTAAAGTTAAGTATTTAGCATAAATCAGGGCTTTTGTGAATTATCTGAATAATTAGAGTCATTGTAAGCATAGGACCCTTATTTTATTTAATCTAAAAGTTTAATGATAAATGGGCTACCATTGCCCAAAATGAGCTGCTCTGGTGCCAAAACCGGATGTAATTTTTTTATTGAATTGGGCTTTAGGAAAATAACTTAAAATGTTCCAGGATTGTGATAAAGAGCAGCTTAAATTCTCAATTTTTTTTTTTTTTTTTTTGCTTTATGAATCTCCATCAGCTACCAAAAATAAGACCAGATTAAAGGGGTATGTGAATATTTAATGCAAAATTAGGAATATGTTACTACAAATCAGGAAAGAGTTTAGAGCTATGACCATGAATAAATTGTGAAATATCAGCTTACTTCTCTGCTACAACACTGACCTAAAGAAGCTTTTCTGTTTCCCCAGCAACCTCGCACGGCATTAGCTTGCTTCCCTCTGAGTAAATTAAATGTGATTTTCAAGTACTACACTTCATTATTTCAGAAATCACAATACCTTGCAGAAAGAAGAACATTTCATAAATCATATTGGAGTTTATTTTTAAGCCAGAGCAAAGAAAGTATTTATTTGGAAAAATGTTTTTTTAATCTACTAAATTTCCAAGGACTTAAAAATTATCTCTATGATGAGGTGGTAAATGGGACATAGTATGCTTCATTTAAAATACATTAGTGATTGCCCAATCATATTTTTAACAAAGAGAAGAAGTACCAGGGACATGAGAAAGATTAAAAAGTCACCTCTCAAATGAACTACCTAACTTTATGATCAAAAGCTCCAGAGGGTAAATGATATTAATGCTAGCTATCCTTTTCTAAAGTTGTTCTTTTTATTCATGCATCAGATCACTTGTGAACAATGTTTCCCCAAATTTGGGTTATATTCTATGTGTTTATTATGCACATGTATGCTTACCCACGTATACACATCTCATGCTATGTTGGACCCAAATTGGTCTATTTCATTTGAGGGGAGAATTGATTATTTTTAACATCTGACGTGTCTCCATCTATATCATTTTTGGTTTTTTGAAAAGATATTAAAATTGGAATTGATGCAATTTTATTTTTCAGATTGTACAGTAGCAGTAATTAAAAGATTTTTGGATTTAACCTGAGTCTGTAATTTTATTTATCCAACCTATTCCGCATCAGACAGGAGCTATCCAGTAAGTAATGACTCCTTTGCTATAGTGTGAAGAAGCTGAGGGGATTCTGGTTCTTCAATCAAGTTGGTTCATTTAAGTATAAAGCCATGCTTTCTTTTCTCCAGAGCAGTAGTCTCTGGGTAGAGGACTTCCACTCTGTTTTTTTGGTACCAGGGATTGAACCCAGGGTTGCTTAACCACTGAGCAACAACCCCAGTTTATTTTTTTTTGGGGGGGGGGACAGGGTCTTTCTAGGTTGCTGAGGCTGGCCTCAGACTTACAATCCTCCTGCCTCAGCCTCCTGAGTCACCACCTGCCGCAGTCTGGCTGGGCACAATTCAGGAGCCACTTGTCAAAAGAAACGAACTTTATTTTTTGAACCACACACGCCAAACAAAACAGCTCCTCAGGAAAACCTTCAGAGCCCAACTGCCACCACCGGCTTCCCACAAACCTCTCCCCCAACCACAATCCTCCTGCTCTTGAGGCAGATTGGCTGGGTCACGTGGGCGGAGCCAAAAAAGTCCCCCAATGAGCAGCTCGGTGGTCTGAAAGGGCAGGGAAACAGCCCAATGAGCATCACCGCAGAGGAGCCAATCAGCTAGATGTTGCTGGGGCCTCTGTGAGCCAGTCATCAGCCGGCAGCTGGAAGTTTGCTGGCAGCTGGAAGTTTGCTGGGGCCCCTTCGGCTGTGGCTCTCAACAACCACCATGCTGGGCTTTAGAGTACTTCCACTCTTAAGAGTGTGTATATAAAATAACCCCACCTGGAAGTAGAAAGGAAATATTATAATTTATGTTTATTTTGATCTTAACAAGAAATAAATAAATCTTTAGTGAAAGTAATATGTGATTTTTGGTAGTCCAAGCATAAAATTTAATGTGTGTAGTTAAATATGCACATATTAGGAGTGTATGCTCAGATTTTATCACTGATAGGGTTAGAGATTACAGAGGTTTGGAGACCACTGTTTTAGCTGGAGAATGTCCAGGTTAGGTGATTTTCCTGGTACAGGAGGCACATTGCCCTCCAAATCTCTCTGAACTGCTGACCAATACCCCAAATTCTATTATTTGGCCTTGTTCTTTACATAATCAGGAGTATAAACTTGAGAGCCAGTTAGATCTGGATTTAAATTCTAGTATTCCCACCAGGTGTCAGACATTGGATAAAACAATTCATTTCTCAGTTTTCTGATCTTTAAAATAGGGACAAAATACCTAATTTGTAGAGTATTGTGACCTTTACTGGAGAGGTAAAGTACCTAATAGATGGTTGAAATTCAGCAAATATTAGTTTCAAATGATGTTAACATTTTAAACCCATAAGCTATTATCAGTAATCATTTCTTCTGCATGAATGTGTATCTTTTTCTGCTATGGCAAAATACCCATAACATAAAATTTACTGTTGTCATCATTTTAAAGCGAGCACTTCAGTGGCATTTAGTGCATTCACAGTGTTATACAGATATTGCCACTATCTAGTCCCAGAAGTTTTTCATCACCCCACATGAAAAATCCATCGTGGTTTAATGGTCACCCCCAATTCGTTTTTCTTTTTCTTTTAATTTAATTTTTTAATTAGTTCTAATTAGTTATACATGATAGCAGAATGCATTTCAATTCATTGTACACAAGCGGAGCACAACTTTTCATTTCTCTGGTTGTAAACGATGTAGAGTCGCATGATATGTGCAGTCATACACGTACTTAGGGTAATGATGTTCATTTCATTCCATCATCTTTCCTGCCTCTAATCCCTTTTTTTCCCACCCCGTGGCAACCACTAATCTGATTTGTGTCTATGTATTTGTCTATTCTGAATATTTCATATCATGTGATCTTATAATATGTGTTTTTTAAGTCTGGTTTCTTTCACTTAGCATAATGTTTTCAAAGTTAATTTATGTTGTAAAGTGGATAAGTATTTCACTCCTTTTATTGGCAAAATAATATTCCATTGTATGGATATTCCACATTTTGCTTTTCCAACCATTACATAATAGATACTTAGACTGTTTCTACCTTTGGGCTATTGTGAATAGTAGTGCTGTGAACATTCGTGTGGGCCTATGTTTTCAATTCTTTCATCTGTAAGAGTAGAATCCTTGGGTCATAATGTTAATCCTATGCTTAGCCTTGGGAAGTATCCAGATTTTTTTTCCTGAGAGCAGCCTGTGAAAGGAAGTTGAGAGCTTATGGTGCAAAACTGATAGAAAAGTAGGGCTTCACACACATACTTTGTTTATTCTCTATGTTAGATGAGATCCTGTCTGTATGCCACCAAAATTAACCCAGATACCTCCTATGAAGCCAATAAGTATATTGTCTATCATCTCCTTAGTTCTACAGTGCTCCTAAGCTATTCCCTAATAGTTTGAGTCAGTATACAGGGTAATGAAGAACTGTATCAGCTTCTATGATGACAACCCCCCATCCTGAGATCCCTGAAAGAGTGGTTCCTGCCCTGCCATCATGCTTAGGGGGCCCCTACTCTGACCCTCTGTTCTTTGCCTGTAGTCCTTATGAGGCAAGGAGAGTCTAAGGAACCAAGGAGATGAGCACCTGTACAATCCATGCCTCTGCTCTGCTCTGTTCCAAGTACCTAGAACACAGGACTCCAGTCAGTTTCAAGCCTTTGTCAAGGCCTTCAAGAGCCTTATTCCTATATGTTTCCTTCCAGGGATCTCATTGGAAAGAAATGCATCACATTGGTATGTATACCCCTAAACCTAAGGAGTGGTCCAGGGTCTGTGTGGATGGAGCATGCACACGCAGGCTGGAGTCTGTACATGTGAGCACATGTGAATCCTCATGTAAGTACAAAGCCTGCATGGGAGTGGGGAGAGAAGAGGGGTGGTCTGAGTTCAGGGACTGGTGCTCCCCTAGATGCCATGTTCTGAGCCAGCACTCCTAGGAATTTGAGAAGTCTGTATTTGGAACTGACCCTCTGTTGTTCTGTAGGCGGTGGTGTTTCATTTGAGCAGAGTGTTCAGCGTAGTTCGTCCAGGGAGTATTTTCAAGGAGTATAAGGATTTTTCTTATAAGATCTCTAGTCTTAGAAAATCATTTTGATCCAGGGGAGAGGTTACTGATTTTAAGTTTGCTACTAGAAGAAGGAGCATTGCCACATTGTCAGGATGGTATGGGGGGACAGGGAGGATGTGTGACACAGTCAGGAAGAGATCTTGTCTCTGTCTTTCCATTCAGTGAGTTACCCATTTGACAGCATGTTTCATTCTTCTTCCCAAGCAGGTGGGGCTTAAATCAGAAGCCCCTGGAATTGCTGCTCCAGGGCTATTTTTCACAGATGAGTAGAGAAGTTGGACCATTGCTTTCCAAAAACAAATGCATTTTTTTTTCTATTTGAATAAAACTGAAAGTCCTACTCTAGCTATTATCCCTAGTAACTTCCAGCTGATATTTGGCATTTGACTGAAGATATGGGACAAAAGAGGGCTTAGTTTGTTCTTCAGTATTCTAAAGACTTCTTTCGGTTATCTGCCTTCCACTTAGGGTTACTGAAGTCAGAAGTAGCCTTTTGGGTCATTTTCTATTGTATAGCCTTCTCAAACTCATGAATCTGTGAATTTGTCACTGTAGACTAGGGTTCCCTTGATCTACTCAGGGCTTTTGTTGAGCACTTCCTGTTCCCTTGTGACCCTGGGGAACCATAGCTTTCCTCAGTCAGGGAAGAGATGGCATCTTCACAAGTTTGAGTCCTTCTTGAGACTGGAACCCAACTATCCTTAGTACTAAGCTGGCCTTGAATGAATCCTCTATTGCTGACACTTTCATAAACGAAGTTTGAATTAATCTGTTATTAATGCCAATGCCACATGTCTCATGAAGGAAATAAAGTCATATACAAAATAAATCACCTCACTCTTTAATTTGTCATCCATATGTGTGCCCCCAGTCATCAGCTAGGCTACAAAGGGCTGGAGATAAATGACTTGGGTCTCTGTCATAAACTCAGGAGTTGCTCAAACTGGGAGAGCCCTTCAAGATGGTGTCATGTTACAGATGAGGAGACTCTGCTGATGTTCTGGGCCAGAGACACCAGACCAAATCTCTTATACTTTAATGTTCTTCCTACCATATGACCACCCTGATACATGGATATAACTCAGAGAATTAATACTGCTCAGTTATGAGATGCCTTAGGTTATGCCTTGGGAGGCTAAGAGGCCCAGACTCAAGTATGGGAGCAAGGCCCATGTTCAAAGCCTGTTGAGGTCAGTGACATTCCCCCTCATCAAACAAGCTGTGTATTTGGTGAGCTATGTGTATTGTCTCCCACACTGAATCTCAACCAGGGTACTTTTCACACAGTACTATACTGTGAGCCCTTTACAAGCTATGCGATCAATTCATGACTTATTTTCCCCCCAGTTTTATGGAGGTTTAATTGGCAAAAATTGTATATATTTAAGGTGTACAGTGTGATGATTTGATATAACTATAGATGGGGATATAATTACCACAATCAACCTAATTAAGATATTCATCACCTCACAGTTACCATTAACATGCATTTGTTTTTGCTATGACTGCAGCTTAATACTGCTGGGAAGGGTGTGCCACATAAAGCATGATAAGTGAGAAGTCGTGAATACCATTGGCCATGAATAGAAGCAAGAGACAGAGCACTATTTCAGGCTGGCATTAAGGAAAGATGGTGCAATACTTGGTATATATATATATATATATATATATATATATATATATATATATATATATATAAAAGAATTAGGCTTACAGAGTACTTGAGAGGGTGTGTACTATCAAGATAGCAAATAGTTCCACTCAGAGAGCCCCACAGTGTGTGGTGATTGTGGTTGTGTTTGTAAACGTAGAGGAAATAGTGAATGTGAGGTCATTACCATTTACATGCTTTGGGCAATTTTGACCTCTTTAATTGCTTTAAGTGTGTTGTCTAAAATATAGGGTTTTTTTGGTGTGCATTACTCACTAATGGCCGAAAACCTATCCTCGTGAAACATGCTCCTGCCTGCTGATGAAGTAATATTGAAGCCTCATGGAAAATGTCAAAACTGAATTCAGAGAAGAGAGGTCCTTTGTGGCTGGGATAATTAGGGAAGACTTTTTAGACAGGGTAGCATCTGAGCTAGATCTTGAAACCACTTGCCCAAGTACAGGATGGAAGAGATGAGCTTAGCAGCAATCTGCGTGAAAAATCAGAGTCACGATTTTAGTTAATAGTAAGTCTATGAATTAAACGTATGCATTAAACTTTACCAACATCTCCTGTGTGTGGGAAGGTAGCTAGGTACTGGAGACAGGGAGTCAGATCAGGCTTGGTCATGCCCCAGAGATGCTCAGTTACCTGGATAAGATGTGCTAATATTAGCTGCTAGAATTCTGAAACTATGTGCCCACTTGGCACCTAAAAGCTTCTTGGAAGCCTAGAGCATTGAGCTTATGGCAGCATGCAGACAGAATTGAGGCTGGCACAATGGGCAGAGGTCCAGTTATTGAAAGCATCATCCAACATTTTAAGCAGCTTATGCTTCACCATATATGAGTCAAAAAGGCAAGATGTGATTGCTTGAAATATTTTCATGTTTTCACCATTTAAAGATACCATCTGTGGGCTGTGGGTGTAGCTCAGTGGTAGATCACTTGCCTGGCATGTGCCAGGCCCTAGGATTGGTCCCCAGTATCACAAAAACAACCAAATAAATATATAAATATGCCATTAATTGTAACTTATACCATTGATACTAATAATCTTTGTTGGAAAACATAAAGTATTATGTACCAAATGGATACAGTTACTTCTTACTTTCAGAGATGTTAAAATGTTAAAAGTTAATAAACCTCAGAATGGAATAAATACAATAATTTGGCTTTAGGCTATGTTAACTGAAGTATAGGATCTGTAATAACAGAGGTGTTACTTCCTATGCTGATAAGAAAGCATCCATGTGCATTTCTGGTTTATTTTCAAATAAATACTTAGACAAACTAAATGCATTGGGAGAAAAGCTACTAGGCTAGAGGAACTCCCCATGCTTTGCATGAAGGAGATATAGGAGTCACATGTGCTCTTATAGTGTACCACACTTGACCTCTCCTTAGCACTTTCAAGATCAGGGTCTGTCTTCCCCACCAGACTCTTTTTTAAGTCTCATGAGGCAGAGAATGCTGTTCCCTGCCATATCCGTAGCACCTACAACAATGCACATCATATATTTGGCACTTAATATATTCTGAATGAATGAATGAGTGAAGGAGAGGCAAAGGCTTGAGGATGGAGGTCAGGAGAGAGTACTGTTAAATCTTGGGTTGTTTTCATATTGTTGTTTTCATAAAATGAAGCCAAAGAGAAATAAAAATAGAAACTCTAGGGAGACAGCATGGTCTCTAACTAGGGAAACTCTTATCTCCTCTAGTCACCTAAAGACAAAATGAGTAGTTTATTTACTGGAGTAGCTGCCTTCTTTAGAGTAATCTGGTTATTCTTTCTTGGAGGAATCACATGTACACATACAAGCTAATCTTGCAGGCAATATCAAGGGGCTCAGCAAACCTCCCACAGCCCATTTGTAGACTCCAGATTAAGAACTCATTCCCAACACCTTGCAGTTAACAAAGTACCTTCTTATTATTTTAGGAGTAGAGACACTATGGAGAAGGCCAGGCCAGGCTAGGCTATGAAATTCATTGTTCAGGTGAAGACACATAGCCAATAAATACTAGAACTGGGATGTGAGTTCGTGTGTGTCTGTCTCCAGATTCCAGGGATTTCCACAGTGTACCACTGTGGGTTCTGTTGCCCAAGAAGTGCTCAAACAGGCCATTACCTCTTGGCAGGCATATAGAAGTGGTGTGAGCATTGAAAGATGGATGTGAAATACTTGCTAAATGTCTACAATTCTTTACAAACCATAAGATACTGTCTGCATGCTTGTTATGAGAGAGGCTGTAGGACATAAGAAGTCAGGGGCTTGACTAAGGAAGAGGGGCTGGACTCTTAACCTGCTTTGAATCCCATTTTGAGCATTTAACAGATGTGTGATCTGGGCAGGTTATTTAACTTCTTTAAGTCTCAGTTTCTCCATCTGTAAAATTAAAATAATAATAGTACTTACTTCATGTGTTAGTGGGAGGCTAAAATGAGATAATATGTATGCAGTGTTTAGTACAATGCTGGAAACTTGATAGGCTCCCAATAAAATTTAGCACTTCTCAATAAATGATAGCTGCTATTGATATAATTACTATTTTGATTATTTAAAATAATTTTCATTTTAATTACTCCATTAATCCCTAAGAAGAGAATCCTTTCTCTTGTGATGGTGCTGTGAAGGACGATTTCTGTGCCCTTTTCCACACTGGGAGGTTACGTGGATATGCTGCTTCAACCCCTGCTATGATGAGCACCCACCTACCTGTTCAAATTTTATCTTTTGTTTTAAGAGAAGAGATAGGGATAAAATATAGTAATATAATTTTTAATAATTTTATCGTTTTATTTGGTAAAAAAGCTTATATTTCATGTTTTTATTTTTATGATGAAATAATATATCCATAATTTGCTCAGTGTAGAGCAGTGTCAAGGAAGGAGGCATTCCATCAGACTGAACAGTTGTTAAGCATATCTATAGAAGATATAAAGATATTTGTACCATAAGTAAATAATTGTCACTTGGGGCATATTGAGCATCAGAGGGGCATAAAGAGTGAGGTAACAGCTAATGTCTTACAAATCATACAACACCCCCAATCCAACATCCTATAGTAGGAGAAGCAGCATTCAGTTTTCCCAGGTTGTCCACATCACTAATATCTATGCATTTCCTCTTTTGGCAGATAATTTTTGGATAGGAAAGACAGTTGAAAAATATTCCCACTTAAATGGCTGATGGGATAAACCTCCAGAGGTCATTCTATTGACATATCCCTGTGTCCACTTTCAATTTCAATCCTGTCATTAAGTTTCTTCTTTCCTCCCAATAAAAGCAGTGGTATATATTTTGGTTGTATGTGGCTGTCTCAGATTTCTACCTATTCTGTATGTTTTTGTATATTGTTGCATTACAAATTTAGGCAAACATACTGGCAAAATTCATTTGGCTTAGGGTTTTTTTAATTTAATGTGTTATTTAGTGTGTGAGCATCATGATTAATATCTTTTTGCTTTCATTAGTGCATTATAGTTATACATAATATTTGGGTTCATTTGGACAAAATCATACATGCATGGTACTTGATTTACTCCATTGTAGTCCCTGGTTTCCCTCTCCCCTCCCCCTATTCTTCTTCCTCTACTCTACTGATCTTCCTTTCACTCATTTATTTAGTTTTGATTGGGTCTTTCTACATATATCTAACAGCAGAATTCCCTGTGGCATATTTATATATGCACATAGTATGATTTTATTAAATTCATTCTGCACTATCCCCATTTCCTGTCTCTCCTCTCTCCCTTGATCTCCTTCTACTCTATTCATCTTCCCTATATCTTTATGATATCCTTCTCCACCCTCCCCCCACCACCTTTTCCTTTATTTTGCTCTAGCTTCTGCATATGAGAGAAAACTTTCAACCCTTGATTTTCTGAGTCTGGCTTATTTCACTTAGCATAATTTTCTGTGTTTCCACCCATTTACTGGAATATACAATAATTTCATCCTTCTTTATGGCTGAATAAAACTCCATTGTATATATAGACCACATTTTCTTAATCCATTCATCTTTTGGCAGGCTTCTTGTCTGGTTCCATCACTTGACTATTGTGAAATGTGCTGCTATAAACATTGATGTGACCATATCACTGTAGTATACTGATTTTAGTTCTTTTGGATATATATCAAGGTGGGGGCATATCGGAATCATATGGTGATTCCATTCCTAGTTTTTTGAGGAATCTTTACACTGCTTTCAAGGATGGTTGTTCTAATTTGCAGTCTTACCAACAATATATGAGTGTACCCTTTTCCCTTCATCCTTGCCAGCATTTTTATTATTTGTTTTCTTGATAATTGCCATTCTGACTGGAATGAAATAGAATCTTCATGTAGTTTTTTTTTTTTTTTCCATGGTTTTAATGATTGAACCCAGGGCCTTGTACATGCCAGGTAGATATTCTACCACTGAGCCACATCCCCAGTTTATATCTTAGTGAAGTTTTGATTTGCATTTCCCTGATTGCTAGAGATGTTGAAGATTTTTTCAAATATTTGTTGGCCATTTGTGTTTCTTCTTTTCAGAAATTTCTGTTTAGTACTTTTGCCCATTTATTGATTTAGTTATTTGTATTTTTTGGTGTTAACATTTTTGAGTTCTTTATATATTCTGGATATTAATCCCCTATCAGAGGAGTAACTGGCAAAGATTTTTCTCCCATTCTATAGGCTCTCTCTTTATGTTCTTAATGGATTCCTTTGTTGTGCAGAAGCTTTTTAATTTGATGACATCCAACTTATTGATTCTTGGTTTTATTTCTTAAGCTTTAGGGATCTTGTTGAGGTAGCTGGTATCTGTACCAATATGATGGAGTGTTGATCCTGTGTTTTCTTGTAACAGTTACAGGGTTTCTCATCTGATTCCCAAGTAGTCTATCTACTTTGATTTGACTTTTGTGCAGGGTGAGAGATAGAAATCTAGTTTCATTTTTCTACATTTGGATATCTAGTTTTCCCAGCACCATTTATTACAAAGGCTCTCTTTTCTCCAACCTAAAGTTTTTGCTCCTTTGTTAAGTATCAGAAGACTGTAAATGTGTGGGTTTGTCCCTGAGTCTTCCATTCCATTGGTCTTCATGTCTATTTTGATTTTACTTAAGTTTTAACTATTCAATTTATAGGATTGGAGAACAATTCTTTTAGACTTTGAATAATGTCAACTACCAACCAAGAACTCAAATTTATCATTTGATGTTTTATTTTCTCTTTCCAGACTGCTCATTTTCTTGGATTTCCACACTTTCTATAGATCTTGCAAGGAAGATAATCAAAGACAGAATATTAATTCATATTTTTATAGAGGCAGAAAAATGGAGTAGAGACTTAGAACCTTACAAGTGCTAACTATTAAAATTATCACATACTTTTTACTTGTGTTTAGAGTGGAGTAGAGAGTTGAGGTAACTAAGCAGAGGGAAAGTGCCATATTTACTTCAGTTATTGGGTTGAAAGTCTTGCGTACTTCCCTCCTTGCACATAACTTGAACTTGGTCAAAGCCAAGCTTACCTTTTTTAAGCTATGAAGTGAAGTATGGAACTATGCTCTGTGAATTCAGTGTTTTTCTTAGCATTGTTTTAATATTTTATCTGTATAATACAAATATCAGCAAAGCATAAAATAACTGGCTCTTATTCCTAGGAAAAATGCACAGTTAGCAGACATTGTGTATTTTAAAGTAACCTATTATAAGTGATGGCTTAAAATGTGAGGCACTAGTGTTTCTAGTTTTCTCTTTTCTTTCTTTACTTTTTTAAAAAACAAATTTTTAGTTGTAGATGGACACAATACCTTTATTTTATTTCTTTTTTGTTGTTGTTGTTTATTTTTTATGTGGTGCCAGGGATTGAACCCAGTGCTTCGCACATACCAGGTTCTACCACTAAACCACAACCCCAGCCCTTTTTTGTTTGTTTGTTTGTTTTGTTTCTATTTCCCACCTCAAAAGAGGGAAGCTATTTAGCATTTTAAATACCTGACTTTGGTTAATGTTTGAATAATCATTGAGGCATTATTATAATTAAGGGGACCTGCCTTTGGATGCTGCTGCTCCTTTCCTCCCAGTTTCCAAATAGCATTTTTCTTTCTTTCTTTTTTTCTGGCATAAAAGTGTTGGAAATTAGTAAGGATTAACATATATACTTCTTCCTGATATTTCTTATGCCTGGTTATTGAAGCATTGTACTGAATAAAACAGAAAAGTATTGCCAAAAAGATATAAGCTTTGAGGTTAATTATATAATATATAGTCTCTATTACACACAGGCAGGGAGTAGCGTTTGGAAGAGAGTTATCAGCCCACATTGGCTGGGGAAGTATTTCCTCATTTTATTTTAATGTGAAATGGTGTGAGTGACTATTTAGAATAGAGAAGGGACTACCGCTAAGGAGATTCCAATACTCCAAACAGAGGTATTCTATGCTATTGTCGCTTGCAATTATTTCTTTTTAAAGGAGATTGTACTCTTTCAATATGAAGATGACAGTGTTCCAGAAATGTATTGATTGAGAGTATTAAAAATAAGGTTCTCTATTTTTGCATGAAATAACAGGTGAAAAGATGAGTACTCAGTGATGAATGGGCCCTGTGCTTGTCGAGTAGAATAATGTTTTGTTACCTGGACCTAGTTAATTTTTCTGTCTCTCTTGCAATTATTAAGTAGCACCGTCATTATGTTATTCTTTCGCTTCTCTCTCTCTCTCTTTTAATTTGGTCCATCATAGGTTTGTTCTTTATTAGGATACCAAAACCCTCCTGTGATCTGAGTGAGATGCCTTGTCCAAAAGTGACATGTCCTTTTAAGAGAATTGAGACAGGTACTTACCTTGTGATTTTCTTTCTTTTCTATTTGAGGGAGAAGATGTGGGGTTGGGTACTCTGATCACAGAGCAGGGGTCTGCTTCATCATCCCCATTAGTGATTCATTTTAATTTACTTCAACTTCATTGCAAGCAATTCTGGACTACTGCGCTATGCTCTAGATACCTTTGCCCCTGAGAGGTGAAGGAATCATTAGGATAGTTACCTGTCTCTTCCCACCTCCAACTTACTTCCCAGCCTGAGTCTGTGAACAGTCATACCCATTCCCATCCCTGGTACAAAAAGACCTTTGCCTCTAGGAACTGGGCCAGAGTTGTTCTTAGGCTAAGCCCATCGAAGCCTGCTTTCTTGTTTCCACGCAGCCAAGGATAAAAAGGAAGAAGAAATGGGGGAAGTGGCTATGAAGGATTCCAGAATGTCAACCTGCATTCACTGGGGTTTTTCCGTGGCAGTGGATATGGAGTGCAAGGAGCTCTCAGACACTTAACTTTGGCAGAATGCAACATGGGATAATGAAAAGAGCTCGGGATTTGGAATCACTGTGCTAGTACTCTAGTCCCTGCTGTGTGGCTCAAGCAAGTCCTACTGCACCTCTCTGAGTCCTACCAACCTCATAGGGCTATGGCAAATGTCTAATCCAACAAGAAAGTGCAAAGCATCTTCTAAAACCACAAAACAATAAATCAATATGACTCATTTGTATGAGAGCTCAGAACTGGAAATATAGATTTAAGTCATCAATAAAATGTAAGAATAAAAGCCTGAGAGAAGTCTTAGGAGATTTTTTTGTCAATTTAACTCGTTTAAATGGTCGGATGCCAGAACCCCAGATTTTCTTGTAGCAGGTTTGCTTTCCTGTTGTTGACCTTCATCAACAGTCTCTCCCCTGACAGTGAATTGTGAATACAGCCACAGTCCTGCAGGGGGGGGCTTGTCCCTCAGCTTCAGTTGCATTTATCTACTTGATGGAGACATGCTGCATGGCCCCCACACTGTCCATTTCTTATATGGAGCTTCCCTTCCAAACCCCCAAGGTTAAGCTGAGGAAACTGCCATCTCACCTGTCCTTCATTCCCTAACACCTGAGAGGATTTGCCTAGTACTGGTGGGGTACCCTGAAGCTGAGGACAAGGCAGGGGGTACAGTCTCCTAGGGGTGTAGGTGGAGAAGAATAATGAAATGAGAGTGGAAATTTACAATTCTCTTCCAAATCACTAAACTTCAGATATTGGCTTTTCAATTATTTTCAGTAGGTCAAACAAATGATTTGGGAGATGGGAGCAGGAGGCACTGGAAAGTTTGAACTCTGCATAGATGAAATTGTCACCAATACATAACTTGAAACAGTCATGTATTGAAACAGTCACTTCCCCTCAAGCTAGGGCTTTCATCACATAGCATGCAGTGGTTTGTTTTGTTATTTTAATGTCAGCTTTTTGAAAACATCATAAATCACAATGTAAATTCAGTATTTAAAATTGCCAAGCAGGACGAGTCTCCTGTGCAAGACAAAACAAAACCAGGGACACATGAGTGAATAGTGATAAAGCCTATAGCTCCAAGTGTAGATACATAAAATACGTTAAGAGAAATAGCTGCTTTATCCTCTGTCACTTTTACATGCTATGAAGATCCCAAGTGGTATTATTTGGCAGGCAGTATTATTCAGAGGCAGGTGTTAGACATGCAATTATCATAAAGACTCTATGAGGAGGATGACCACATGATACGAATTTATCTTTATTCTAATATAGTTTACAGAGTTTTTTTCTGACAAATTACACTACACTTTATGGAAATGTAACATTTTGTATGAATGGGGAGGATAGGACTGGTTGCATGCTAATGAGGGAGACAAAGTAGCCTCACTCTTATTTGCAACTGGCCCAGACCTTTCCATTAGCAAATTAAAATCTGTTCAAATTTATTTACTAATATATTAGGAGAAGCTTCGGGCTAACCCCTTGGCCTGTATTATATAGCAAACAACTGTAGCAGTGAAAATAATTAATAGCATGTAATGCACCTCCTGTTTATTTCTTCTTCATGCCCAGGGGTCAGCTGTATAGTGGATTTGCCATCTGCATTTGGTTCCAAGGGTATATTTACTTAAAAATTATCAATTATAGTTTTAAATGGCTTTCCTTAATTGCAGTGTTCTTATTCAAGTGTGATACATATCATATATATGCTTTGTGTTTATTTGTGTATTATATCACCTGCCTCTGATCAATTCTGAGAGGAGCCTATTCATTTGAAAATAATGTCCTCTGAAGCCTGTTGTGTTGTTTGTGTTTACCACATAATCATGAAAGCCATGGCTTTGTTCGCCCTCATTATACCAATACTGAAACGATTAGTGTGCACTCTCTATATCTAGGAGAAACCTTCTCTCAATTATCTTGCAGATCCTTATGAGAGGCTGGGTTGCTATAGGGCCTGAAACTTGCAACACCACTGGAGTAGAGGTGTGGACTAGGCTTTGGTGACCTCTACTGTCTGCTTTGAAAGGCAGTGGTAGTTTTGTTTGAGGCCTTATTGAGTGTCTCATTCTGATGAGGAGGTGATCATAATTTTGAGCAATGGAAATAAAAAAGTTCTGTTGGGATAGTAAGCACAGCACATAGTACCAGCAGCACATAGCTGTGCCTCTTATCCAAAAGTAAAAGCCATACCCCTTTCAAAAATCAAATTCAAAACTGGGTGCCAGGAGTTGTCACACTGTCCTTTTGTAATTTTTCAAAATCTTTGTCAAAGAATTTCCCAATTTCCTAGAGAGTCAGAATAATATCTGTGCTGGGATGGTTTTATGATGAGACGGTCCTTTCACTAAAAGTAAGGCTCAAAGAGGAGAGGAAATGGAATTATAAATCGTGGGAGTGGTTTAGAGTACAGAGAATTTGGGCGAGTGGGGGATTTTTGACTTATGCTTGACAAAGGTAGAAAGCAAATTTCTTGATATTTATAAATCCCCCATGGGATTGCACCCTTCTTTTTCTCCTAAATTCCCAAGGTGAAGTCCCCTTCCAGCCTACCACCCCACTATAGTCTACCTGCTTGTGAACTTCAGAAGCAATTGTAAATTGGGGTGATAAAAGTCAGGGACAGTTTTTGGATGAACTCTCTGAGCATCTGTCTTGTCAGCATCCCTGCATTTCTGCTTGTCAAGAAACTGGACTGAGAAAGGTTGCTATTTTTCTTAGCTACTGAAGTATAATCCTATAGTCAGTCAGGTGAGGATAGGTATGGCTTTATTTCCTGTTTCTGCCTAACCCAGGATGGGCAGATGCCTTGAATCACACCAATTCTTTCCATCTGCAGAACACTTGAGGCCTACAGAAGTCTCCCAAATAGCTCATGAAACCGAGAGAGCAGTTGCTTTCTACCCATTTCACAGATGATCAAGTATGGAAATTGACACCATAAAACCCACTGGACTGATACATGACAGAATTCAAGTAGAGCCAGAACCCAAAACTTTGAAGGCTTCAAAAAGGCATTTAGCTCTGCAAGGATTCTGAAGTGAGAACTCCTCATGAAATGCATGCCATGCACAGCACCATCTCTTTCCTTGGAATCCTCAGCCCTTCCTTGCTTTCTCTCTTTACCATCTTCCTACTTCTGCTCCCAGATTCCCAGACAGTGCCTCTCCTCATCTTCTCTGCTTCTCCTGTGGCCACTGACAACTCTTTCTTTGACTCTACACAAAAGTATAAGGAGCTATGTTATGCCCCTTCCAGGTCCGTATCTCTGCTTCTCTTCTAAGCTGAAATTAAAAGACTGGCATATCCTATGAGAAATGAATCTTTTGGTAATTAGAGAAGACCTCTGTGCTGATGCCATAAATGGAGCTTACCCCACATGGCTCTCAGCTTCTTCTCTATGCATAGGACCACAGTCTCCATTGAGAGGTGGCACAGAACCATAGACTCAAAAGTGGTCATTCCTTGTCAGTCTTCTGATTGTGCTGACTGTGCTTTCTCTACAGTGATAAACTAAAACATTGTCCATAGCTCAGTTACTGCTAACTTACAGCTTGCAGCAGGCATTTCCTGTGGATTGAATAGATACTATTTCAGGAGCATAAACATACTGTAGTTTTTTAATGTATATGAATGTTATGTTTAATTGAATATGAATTGATTTTAAAACATTGCTGAATTTATAGTAGCAGTTTATCAGCAAATAGTTTCTACATGGACAGATACTGCTATCATGTGGAAGTTAATGAAACATGTCAATGTTAAAATGATCTCCTAATATTAAGAGAGAGAGAGAGAGAGAGAGAGAGAGAGAGAGAAATTAATTTGCTAACTAAATATTTATTGAGAATTTATTTACTGTTACATTCTGCTAAAATGTGTTCAGTACTTATATCATTCATTAGCCTTTTTAATATTCACAGTAACCCTCTGATATAGGTATTATAATCTCTTTACAGAAAGAAAAAGTACTTATTATTATTATTATGGAGTTTCTCCTTTTTAAAATACGTTCATTTCCTCTAGAATTCACTACAACCCACAGTTAGGATTTTAATATTTTTTTAAAATTTTTCCCAAGCAAAATTGATTCTCCAATTATGACTTACTAAATCCTTTCATCACTTATTTTATATGTATAGCATCTGCTTTGGGTCCATTGTATTCTGGTCCATTGACCTGTCTACCTACTATACTGTGTTATTGTTTCAATAAGTATAATTTTAAATGATTTGGTGCTTTTATTGGGCATATGTTTCTTTTTATATTTTTTTCTTAATATTTTCTTGAGGCTAAAAATATCCAGGCTATTCTTGCCCATCTATTCCCCATGAATGATTAGACTGTATTTTCAAGTTTTATGGAGGAAAATGACATTAGATTAATCTAACTTAAAGAGAGCTAACTTTTTCAGAGCATGATATGGCCCTTCATTTATCCTTACTGCCTTTCATATTCTTTTTTAAAAATATCTATTTTTTAGTTGTAATTGGACACAATACCTTTATTTATTTATTTTTATGTGGTGCTGAGGATCGAACCCAGGGCCTTGAATGTGCTAGGTGAGCACTCTACCACTGAGCCACATCCCCAGCCCCACTTTCATATTCTTGAATAAAGTAATATAATTGCATTCAAGTAAGACTTATACATTTCCTGTTAATTTTTTCTGTAGATGATTATTATTTTTAAAATTTTTATTTTTATTAATGTGTTAATTTACATTTGAATGGATTCTGTAGCTTAGGTGTGGACTGTTTCCCAAAGGCTTGTTCCCCTGTGTGGTGCTATTAGGAGGTAGTGGAACCTTTAACAGGTGGGGCCTGACGGGAGATCTTCTGGTTGTTGGGGGCATACCCCTGAAGGGGATAATGGGACCCCCAGCCCCTTCCACATTCTCTCTTCTGACATCCTGGCCATGAGGTGAGCAGCTTTGTTCCGCCACGCACTGCTGCTATGATGTGCTGCCTTACTGCAGGCCCCAAGGCAAGGGGGCCAATCAGTCATAGACTGAAACCTACAAACTGTGAGACAAAATAAACCATTTATCTTCAAAAGTTGAATATCTTGTTATCTGTTATAGCAATGGAAAGTTAATACAATGGGGGTACTGTGTGATATTTCATTAATAATATAATATATTGCTATTATTTTTGCTATTGTAAAAACATAGAGCTCTCTTTTGAATAATAAATAAATTTGGATTTGGAGAACACAAATCACACAAGCAAAGACTTAGTGAAGAAAATAAGCATGTAGTGTCTAGGAGAGGTGAGGGTTAATTATTGGGTAGAAAAGCTGTATAGATGGCTCCCTATTATCTCCAGGATAAATTTTCTGATAATACTTGCCTCACCTCCTTGATAGGGCTATTATGAAGGTTCTTGAAATGTATGAAATATGTGAAAATTAGTCTCCTAGTCTAATGCAAAATAAGTAGAATTGTTAATTGGGAATTTATATGTGTTAGATGGGTACATTCTGACACCTTGTGGTTACTTAAGGGTATATGTGATGTTGTAATTCCATTGGTTGAACTGAAAATGTGTGGATTGTCTACAGAATCACACTTGGAGATTAAAGCGGGGAGTTAGGGATAATCTAATCCAACCCTCTTGTTTTACATGTGAGAAAAGTGAGACCAGAAAACGAAGAGACCCTGCCCAGGCTTGCACAGCTGCTAATTACAAGAGCTGGGACCAGTTTTTCTGGCCTATTGTTCTTTTTTGCTTTATCATGTACCATTTCTATAATTTTACAATTACGGAAAAAAGAACTAAAATAATTATAATATTAGATTGCAGAGAATCATATGTATGTAATTTTTATGTTGTTTCTGAGGCATTTAAGTCATTTGTATGAGTGCATGTATATATCTACACAAGCTCTGTGCTTGATGCTTGGGTAAGACAAAGGTTTGGGGCAGGCAAAAGATGAGGAATTCATGTGTGACCTTTAGATAGATGAATAAGCCTGTTTTTATGATGGGTGAGGGGCAGTGGCTCAGTCAAGCAGGCATCTAGTGAATGTATTAAAGAGAAAAAAAAAAAAAAAGAATCCTTTCCACGAAGAGAGAGAGCTACATGCCACAATGGTGTCTTTCCGGTTCATAGAACTCTGAAGCAAATGGTCTTGTAGGGTTCCTGAAGAGAAAGCCAAGAGAGAAGAAAAACCTGCCACAAGTGAGGCCCACAGGACTGCTGTGTATGTGCAATTTGTATGCTACACAAAGGGACCTGATGGGTGAGAGCAGGCAGTGGGACGGGGAATTCAGCCTGCACTTTCTTTGCTATGCAGTGAGCCACCAAACCTGTTTCTAATGTGTCATACAAAAGGGATGCTTTGCTAATTCACTAACCAGAAGAGGTATCTTTTTCTAATCCATTTGTCCAGGTAGGGCACCTTTCTCTTATTAGCACAACAGCACCGTGTAAGCTGGTGGTGGCCACAATCTCACCTTCTGGAGTCATGCTGCACAATGCTGCTGGCATTGGCTGGAGTTTTCCACTTGCCCTTCCAAAGTCTTTGACTTCTTGTGATAGTCCAGGAATTGTATGGAATGACTGGAGGAAAGGAACCCAGATAGAAGGCTGTGGAAAGAGATCCCAGGGTGGAGACATGTTAAAGACAGATGTAGATTTAGGCAGATTAACTTGATATTATATAATGAACCTGAAGTGTAGTTAAATGTTAATAAAATTAATGCATTCCAAAGTTCAGTAGAATAATGTTCTGTATTTGCAAAATTATGAAGGACAATTCACATTAAGTATTTGTCAATATTAATGTGGAACAGTAAAAATCTATTCCATTTGCTTTCTAGTCTGCTCTTGTTATAGCACACATTGGGAAGCCTCTTCCTGGGTTGAGGATCTGTGTTGTCGTTAAAAGGTCAGAAAGCCAGTGTCAGGAAAGAACGAAGAGCCACACAAATTAAATGTTATATTGTGTAGGTTTCCTTTTCTTTTTAAGAAAGTGAATCATTCTGCATAAAATATATCAACAATGAATATTTACTTCCTGACTTTACAGACTGTCTTTTGAGATTAGCAGAATTCCCACTAGCATTCAAACAAAAAAATATTAAAACCAAACAAAACACAACTTTAAAGAGAGCTGTGCGCTTGTAAATTGTCTACGTCTAGACTAATTTTCTCTACCACCACAATGCACGCATCAAATTACACTTAAAGTCATACAGCCACGGTTATATTATCTGGTTGGGATTGAGGGTTTTGTGAGTGTTAACCAAAAATAAATGAAAGAGAAGAAAGCAACAATCCCTAAAGAGAATGATCTGGTTTTAAATACAAAAGATTGTAGTATTTCATTTCTGAGCAAATGCTCATCCAGTTATTTTATGGAGAGTGCTGATGAATCAATCCACAAGCAGAGACAGAATCATTTACCATACAAAAGAAACCCAAGCTTCTTTTCTTTTCTTTTTATTCTTTTTTTATACTGTGAATTGAACCCTGGGGCACTCAACCACTGAGCCACATCCCCAGCCCCCCTCCTTTTTTTTTTTTAATTTAGAGGCAGGGTCTCACTGAGTTGCTGAGGCTAGCTTTGAACTCATGATCTTCCTGCCTCAACCTCCTGGGCCACTGGGATTATAGGCATGTGCCACCATGCCTAGCTATTCTTCTGAAATAACTATAATATAACTGAATGTGAATCATGTATTGTTTTACCTGAATACTTGAAAGAATTTCCATTTTCTCCTTGTGCTCTGATTTCATAATTTGATCTAGATGGTGACATGCTGAATTTTATGGGTGCTGCAATATATTTGTGAGAGCTTATTGTCTTGAGAGTCATTAGTAGTGAAATAGAATTACTCCTAGATATAATATTTACTTCACTAATGGTTAATATTACTCATTAAGCCGTTAGTTGTCCTGTTAATTTTCACTCACCTAAATAAACCATGTGTAAATGAAATTGGCATTCCACTAAAAACACAAAACTAAGAAAACAAGAGAACGTTGGAATTTTACCCAACCATGAATGGTGGCACATGCCTGTAGTCCCAATAACTCTGGAGCCTGAAGCAGGAGGATTGCAAGATCCAGGCCAGCCTGGGCAACTTAGTGCAACCCTATCTCAAAATCGTTTTAAAAAAACTGTTTTTTAAAAAAGCAGAAAAATAGAGTTGGGGTTGTAGTTCAGTGGTAGAGCGCTCACCTAGCATGTGTGAGGCTCTGGGTTCGATCCTCAGCACCACATAAAAATACATAAATTTTAAAAAGGTATAAAAAATCAGAAAAATAAATTGTAAAAATAAGTAAATATTACATCTCTCTTAGGATTATCATGATGGTTTAATAATATAGTTGATGTTCATAGGCAGTGTCTGGCACTCAACAAATGTCAGCTATCATGTATATATGTGTGTGTATATATATATATATATATATATATACACACACACACACACACACACATACATATATCAAGTAATATATATTACAAATATAAATTACATCTCTCTATATATCAAACAAATGTCAGCTGTTATATGTAGTAATATCTGCATGTGCATAGTAAATCAGCTTAATATACCTCCAACCTCTGGGTAATATTCAGACACCAAGATAAGTGACTATCTCCTTATTTGGGGGAGATTGTACTGAACAATTAGGCTTGAGATAGAAGAATTTGTGTAATATTATTGATATATTAAATAGTGTGTTTCAGGTAACAGACTGTTGGGAATCTTGTAACCCAGTAATTTCTATACCTATATGTACATCTTAATTCCCCTAAGAGAACTTTAAAAATACAGATTCCTAGGTACCAATTCCCAAATGATTTGGTATATTTGGGGGTGGGATAAGATACTGAATATTTGTGTTTTAAAATTTTTTTCTTCTGGTGATTCTGATTCAAGATTAGTTTTGAAAACTACTGACATGGTGTGGCCTCTGGGTGTCCTAATAATCAAATTCTTAGAATAATCTTTGATCTGTGTAGCTTATGTATTCTCTCTTTAAAAATGTTTCCCTTGTTTCTAATAAAGGAGCCACTTGAGGGTTGATTCTCTGCCATAAGATTAATTACTCGTTTTTCGTTCTTTTCATCTCTCCAGTTGGGCTATATCCTCCCACAAACAAGATGAGCTCCACTCAAGAACCTGGGAGCAATCTGGCCTCCAGGAAGGGTACCGTGCCTAGATTCAATACTACCAGTCTTGTAACAATCCTGTATTTGACTATAAACTCTAGCTATTTTAAATGACCTTGTACCTTGTTCCTTGTGGTACTAACAGAATCCCTTTCCTTGGTTCCCTACTTTTAGGACTAGGGTTCTGCCTTATTCTTGAGAATTCTCCTTTTTTCACTAGAGTCCTGTTAGTAAACCAAAGTTCATATGGCTGGACCTAGTCACTACTTTTTCCTTTTTTTTTTTTTTTTTTTTTTTTAGTTATATTGATTTTATTTTTTAAAATACATGACAGCGGAATGCATTGCAATTCTTATTACACAAATAGAGTACAATTTTTCATGTCTTTGTATATGGAGTATTTTCATGCCAATTCATGCCTTTACATGTAATTTGTTTTTCTGCATTACAATTTTTATTACACATATATCCCACAAATTTTTCATATATCTATTTATATATAAAGTATGTTGACACCCAATTTGATTCTTCATACATGTACTTTGGATAATGACGTCTATCACATTCCACTGCCCTTGCTAATCCCCTGCCCCCTCCCTTTCCCTCCCACCCCTCTTCCCTATCTAGAATTCATCTAATCCTCCCATGTTCCCCCTCCCTTCCTTTCTATTTCCTTGCTTCCCTGCTCTTGATGTCTCTGTATTCTGACTTGTACTCTCTTTTAGTCAAAGATATCCTTACTTTTCCTTCTGTAATCCTTGTCTCTAATGTTGTTTGGGGGGATAATACTGAGTATAGTTGTGCCTAGCTGAGTTGCTATGAGATTGGGTAAGTGTTATTTCTAGAATTGTTTAGATATTTACCCAGATCTCTTAGAGTATTGATGCTTTTTACTGACCATGAGTGAACCTAGTATAGCCCAGCTGTTTCTTTGAAGTCTGGTCCATTCTATAGCCTGCGTAGGGAAGTCAGACAAGAAGTATAATAGAATGCACTCATAGCAGATGCAGCTTGTAGGAAAGGGAATCTAGCACATCTGTCCTAAGAGTGAGGCTAGGGATAGAAAAGATGCATTTTAGTGGAAGAAATCAATTATGCTTATACAAATGGAGGAGGATCTCTGTTTGAACAGGACAGTGAAAGATGAAAAGATCTGAAAATTTGAATTAAACACAACCAGCCCTTTAGCAGAGCTACTGAAAATAATTTAAACAATTCTAGGCTACATCAATTTGTTTAATCTTTTCAATAACTCAATATAGCACAAACATTAATGGATATTATCTCTATTTCATAGACAAAAGATATTAGTGTTCAATGAGGTGCATTGATTTGGATAGTGTTATATATTTGACTCTATAATATCCTCAACTACTCCCACTGCTCTAAATACCACTTGTTACTCCCAGTTTTTAATCTGTAGTTCAGATCTCTTGCGCAAAACTGTATCCGGCCTCCTATACAATATCTCCAGTAGAATCTCAAATTCAATATTTCCAAACAGAACTTCTGATTTCTATTTTGCTGCTTCAAATCTGTTCCTTGCCCAGTCTCCTCACCCATTACCTGGCACTACCATCAGCCTAGTTGTTTATGCCCATAAACTAACAGTCATGCTAGATTTTATTTCCTTTATTACAGCAATGACACCCTGTTGACTCTACCTCTAAAACAGGTCCCTTGAGAAACTGAGGCAGGAGGATCTTGAGTTCAAAGCCAGCCTCAGCAAAAGTGAGGCCCTAAGCAACTCAGTGAGACCCTGTCTCTAAATAAAATACAAAATAGGGCTGGGAATGTGGCTCAGTGGTCAAGTTCCCCTGAGTTCAATCCCTGGTACCCAAAAAAATAAAATGAAATAAAATATGTCCTGAAGTTGAACCCTGGTTTCCACCTATTCTGCTTTCACCTAAATCAAGTCATCAACATGTTTTGCTCTTGTAAGAGCCTCTTTCCAACTCTCCTATTTGCCATTTTCAGCATAGTAACCAAAATTGTACTTTAAAATCATTTCATGTTATGTCATTTCCCTGCTTAAAGATCCTGCTTTGCATTGCAATTAGATATCTAAGTTCATTTCCATTGTCAATAGTAGGATCCTACATGATCTAGCCCTTATCTGCCTTTTTTTCCTTATCTCCTATTTTCTATATCCCTGGATATGTCAAGTTCATTCAGTCTCAGGACCTTTGCATCAGTTGTTCTTCAGTTCAAGAATTGCTTCCACAAATAGTTTGCTTCTTTTTATCCAGGCCTTACCTTGAGTGTCACGCTCTCAGAGTGGTCTTCAGTCACCACATAGGATGCACTGTCACATTACTGTTTGATTTCATTTACTATCTTACATTTTTATTACTTGTTTTACCCTTGTTATCAGTCTGTCTTCTCCATTAAGCTCATTAGCTCCTTTGAGTCCTGGACCTCACCTGTCTTGCTTGCTTTTGTATCTTGGCACCTAGAATGGCGGCTTTACTCCACCCCCCACAACGCTTTGCTGCACAGTATTCAGAAGTATTTTTGATAATCAGAAGTAATTATTCTAGTCTTCCTGTGTCCTTCAGCTGAAATTTGGACTATTTTGATAAATTTTTAGCACCATTCTCTGAAAGTCACTAGAAAATCTCCAAAGGAGGATGTTCAGAATGGTGGAAATTTTTGTAACATATCACAGGAGGACAAGGTCATGAAATTTATGTATTTCATCTGGAAAAGAGAAGAATAAAAAGAACCATCTCAAGTTCATCACTATTTCATTATTCTTTTGCTCATTTATACTCTCTTGCTGATGCTGCTAGTTGGGTTAAGGAAAATCTCAATTCTGAGCCTTATTTTCTCCTTATAACGAAAGACTTCCAATTCATATGGAAATTGGATTTTGTCAAAATTCTCAGTGGAAAAGTTGAGCTTCCTGAGTGACCTTCTGTGATTTTATTTATGCTGTACTGACTGGTCTGGTGCCACTGTAGATGCTGTTCATAGATGCAACTAGCTAGAACATTCACTTAACTCTTTTATGTAAAATATTTAAACACATTATATTCTCAAATTTCCTAAGCATTAGCTTGCAAATGTCTTTATCTCCCCCACCATACTTTCCTTTATCATCTAGCTTAAAATAGAGTTATTTTTGCTAGTAACACCAGGCATGGGAATATCTACAGCTCAGGATACAATCTCAGCAGAATGTGATATTAACTCAGTTTTGCTGAATGAACTTATTCTTTCTGTCCTTCTCCAGAGACTGGTTCCTATTTTCCCAATGAAATAAGTCTGAGTATCTTACCTTGTTTTAATGTGTGGCTCAGTTGAACCCGTTATTATACCCACTGTGGCTCAGTGGCGCTATTCTTCTTGCCCCAAAAGGGGATTCAAGGGCCAACTCTCACAAAAGCAGTACCATTGATGAGTCCCAGATAACTACCTTTAAGCATCCTCCCTAAATAGTTTATTCAATTTCAAATATTTAATTTAATTTTTTTTTCAGTGCTGGTGATCCAACCCAGGGCCTCATGTAGGCCAGACAAGTGCTCTATCATTGAGCTCCATCTCCAGCCCTAAAATGGGTTGCATTTTAATACAGGAATAATTTAGTTCAGGCCTAGAACAGAGCCACTCCTTTGATATAAATATTATTATAAGAACATGTCAGTGAAAATATTTGTATCTTATTTAAAAGTAGTAACACTCTAAAACACAAGATGGAACCTGTAATTTTCCCTTTTCCTGCTATCCTTTCTCAGAGTGGATGTCACAATTACGCTAGCATTTTTTTATGTGGACATAAAATTTTATTACTAAAAATATTTACAATGCCATCCTAAACAATGCAAAAATTACCATCACAAAAAATAAAATAGACAATTTCAGAGGGGAGGGAAAGGATAGTTGTGGTGGTCAATCTGGCACTGGGTAATGCTTGGGAGCTCACAATGTGGGAGGTGCCGTAGAGGACTTTACAACTAGGGCAGTGGGTAACTATTCCAGCAGAAGTGGAGGGCTGCTGGCCTAATAATTTCTTGACCTCCTACCTCTGGCATTTTGGTGCCTGAAAATTATGTTGCTGCCAGGAAATTTGGCTCTCTTTGAAAGGATGGGATTGCAGCTGGATCACCATGTATACAAACTGGAAGACTGCTCAATGTCCTCTGGCTTGCTTAGTGCCAGTTGAGCTGCCTCTTCTTCCTGAAGATTCACAGTGACCGCTTGTGGCTCAACCTCTCCCTGTGCCAGAGTTAAGCTGTTTTCCAGTTTTGATGGCTGTTCTTCCTCCACCATAGGGCTTTTGGTAATAGGCTGCCTGAAATGTAAACTGGGCCGCTGCTGGAGGCAGTTCTATCACTTGAGGTGGTGCTAGAGTAGGATCTGTGTTCTCCAGCTCTGTAAGGAGTCTCTGGACATGGAACATCCCCTCTGATTCAGGCATGGTGAACAGCAGGAAGGTTCTGAGAAACTTCAGGTTGTCCATGTCCCAGGACCTTAAAAAAATCTTCGGGGGGAGGGAGGGCTGGTGTTGTGGCTCAGTGGTAGAGTGCTCACCTAGCACGTGCGAGGCCCTGGGTTCGATCCTCAGCACCACATATAAATAAATAAACAAAATAAAGGTTACTGTGTACCCCTAAAGATAAAAAAATCAAAAAATCTTCTGGATAGAGGTAGAGCCACATTTCAAAGATGGAGCAGAGGGTGTTCTTTCCTTGAAGGTACTCCTCCTCAACATCTGGATGCATGTTTTTTTTTTAATTTAATGTAATGTAATTTAATTTTTAGTTATAGAGGGACACAACACCCTTATATTATTTATTTACTTTTATATGTTGCCAAGGATCAAACCCAGTGTCTAACACATGCTACGCAAGAACTGTACCACTGAGCCACAACCCCAGCACTGGCTGCACATTTTTATACCTTTTACATAGTAGCTCTAGCACCTTCTGGGTACTGGCCAAATTTCATTATATATATACAAAAATTCATGGACATGAGAGGTATTCCCCCTTTGTAGGGAGGCACCAGGCCATTCATGAGCTCCTATGGGACAAGTGCTGTGAAGGTTTCCAATAGACAGGACACATCCACTGATGAATCTTTGTCATATTCTCCCTCCTTCTTCACAGTGTGTAGCAGCTTCTGCAGGATCTCTGCTCCTGGAGGACAAGCCAAGAGGGCACAAATGAACTCATGGTGGGAGCACCCAGGAATGTCTTCTCTCAGCCTGCTTGCACAGGCCTTACCCAAGGGGGCTACAGCCATGACCCCTGCATCCTCCTCTGGGCTCCATACTATCCCAAATGGCCTTTGCTAGTATTGGGGAGGTTGGGCCCAGGAAGTTATTTTCATTGTTTGAAATGAAGTTCCTCATCAGTCACTCACTAAATATTTCTGGCAGCTATTAAAGATTGTTGCCTGGATCCATTCTTTTGCCAAGTGTTGCCAAGTAGTTTCTAATCCTCTTGTTTGTTTTGCATTTATTAGCTGAAGTTTTTCTAAAAAAACAAGAGTTCCCCTAATCAGTTGCTTGATTATGTTTATATGCCATCTGTACAGGAGAGTTAAGACAAATGTTTGAATATTTCCTTTTACTTATATTTTCAAAATAAGGGATTGCTATCCTTGCAGCTACTAGTGGTAACCAGTGATTTGGGAAGGAAGTGTTAATTATGATATTTATGTATCTAATGCACTGCAGTCATTCTTTTGGAAGCTCATTATTCTGGAAGGTCAAGAGCCACACTGCATGTCTGCTCCCTACATCTCCAGGCCCACAGAATGAAAATGAACCAGAGTGGCTGGATAACAGATGACAGAAGCAGCAGATCACTCTGTGGTAGACTAGCTGATTTCATTCTGCAGCCTGCACCTGGACTTTGAACCTTGGTGTGAGGGTAGAGATGCAGAGCGAGTAGAAAGTCCTCAGCTCACCAGAACAGGGTAGTGGTTGAGAATCCCCCCACAGCCAATATCTCTAAAAATAGGGAACTAAGAGCTGGGGGTGTAGCTCAGTGGTAGAGCTGTTTGCCCATCATGCACAAGGCCCCAGGTTCAATCCCCAGCATTGCACAAAAAAAAAAGTGGGGGAGTGAGTGAGAAATGACCTCACAAAATTGCCTACTTTGCTATGCTCTTGAGGGTCACAGGGTATTCTGCTGACACTTTGGTTATACTGTGGTTGAGCCTGATCTATGTGACCTATGTGGAGACACACAAGATTGCCAGATTCCCAGCATCTTTTATCAGATTAAGGACATTTCTTGCTATTCCTAATTTTCCATGAGTTTTACCATCAAAGAATATTTAATTTTATTGTTACTTTTTCCCTCTATTATCCATAGGAGTATGTTTTCTCATTGAACTTTTTGCTCTTCCTGTCTGAAATGCTCTCCCTACTCCTCAACTATTCAGAGCAAGACTCAGTCATCTTTCAGTATTCAACTTGGATTTTGCCTCTAGCCTGGAAGCCTCTCAGCCATTTTCCCCCTCTTTTTTAAAAAATATATTTTTTAGTTGTAGATGGACATAGTACCTTTATTTTATTTGTTTTATTTTTATATAGTGCCAGGGATCAAACCCAGTGCTTCATGGATGCTAGATAAGTGCTCTACCACTGAGCTACAACCCCGGCCCCCATTCTTCCCCTCTTAGGTAGCTATTACCCATCTCCTCCACCAATCTTCACTATACCTCTGTGAGAGTATTGACTACATTGCATATTACAATCTACAGATTTGTTTTAATTCTTGCCCATTTAACTTTGAGCTCCTCAAAGGCAGGGATTGTATTTTTTCTTGTCTATGTCTCTGGTATAAGAATTGGCTTATAGGAGGCATTTAACCACTGTTGTGCAATACATTGACTGCTCATTCATTTCACAAACAGTTACTAACTGTCCATTGTGTTCTAGGATATGTGATGAAGAGATAATGAGCATGGCAAGAGAGGACTGGTAAGCCTGTAGGTGTCAGCATAAGTGACTCCCATTGAGCAGAGCTAGGGAAGGAAGAGGCCAACAAACAGAACACTCTTATCTTTTAAGTACTTCTTTTTAGCAAATTCCTACTGAAAAATAAAAGGTTGAATTTGGACAGGTAGAGCAAGTAAGTGGGAGGATGGGGCCAACCCAAATCTGAGTTCAAAATCCATGTTATTTCTGTTTGACTTGCTCCCTGTCTTTCCCTTAGGAATGCCTGCTCACTTCTGGCTCTGAAATTTCATAAAACAGACATTCCAGTGTAGGATGCATGAATAATAAGCAGATCATCAACTACAGATAACATCATTGCCATTTTTCCTTTTGCAAGAGCAAATACTTTTCTTTTTTTAAAATTTTTTTTATTGGTTGTTCAAAACATTACAAAGCTCTCGACATATCATATTTCATACATTTGATTCAAGTGGGTTATGAACTCCCATTTTTACCCTGTATACAGATTGCAGAATCACATCGGTTACACATCCACGTTTTTACATATGGCCATACTAGTGTCTGATGTATTCTGCTGCCTTTCCTATCCTCTACTATCCCCCCTCCCCTCCCCTCCCCTTCCATCTTTTCTCTCTACCCCATCTACTGTAATTCGTTTCTCTCCTTGTTTTTTTCCCATTCCCCTCATTTCCTCTTATATGTAATTTTGTATAACAATGAGGGTCTCCTTCCATTCCCATGCAATTTCCCTTCTCCCTCCCTTTCCCTCCCACCTCTCATCCCTGTTTAATGTTAATCTTCTTCTCATGCTCTTCCTCCCTGCTCTGTTCTTAGTTGTTCTCCTTATATCAAAGAAGAAATTTGGCATTTGTTTTTTAGGGATTGGCTAGCTTCACTTAGCATAATCTGCTCTAATGAGAGCAAATACTTTTCCAAGGAATGGTTCCTTAGATATTACTTCCCTTTAGGGCACTTACCACTTAGTGGTGTGCCCCTGAGAAAGTTATCCCCCCTTTGTGGGATAACTGCATTTCTAAAGAAGTCAAAAAAGTCTCAGCAATGTCTAAGTGACTAAAATACTTTCATCTATTAAGGGAGAACTAAAAGGAGCTGGAATTTGATGGAAGTCACCTCCTAAAGTAATTAAAAGGACTAAAATGAGAAAATGCACATGAAAGAAAATGACATAGTAACTGGCACTAAGTAGGAACTGCAGAGGTTTTTTTTTTTTCAATTTGTACATAATTTATTTGCGGTCCCATTCCTGTGAGGCTATGCTCCATTGCAGATCTGATTTGATGTATTACACTCAGCTTTTTCATGTATGAAGACAAAAGGTAGTAGGAATTGGTAGAAAATGTGACTTTGGGATAAAAACAGATCTTTGTTGGACTCTTGGTTCTTGTCATTTCCTGTGTGTATCCTTTGCTGGTCACTTTCTTTGACTCAGTTTCCCCCTATGGAAGAAATTGGGTGAGTAGTATTTACCTTAAAATGTTGCAGCAAAGATTAAATAGGATAATGTCTAAAATTTCTCATGTCTGGCACACCACAGTATTATTGATATAACATCACCATATATCAACCTTAAATTATTACATACTTTGATTGTTCTTCAAATAATGAGGCACTTCCCTGTGCTCCCCTGCAGCATAGAATTCAGTGTGTAGAATATATAGTCCCTTGGATAAAATTAACTGGTTAACATAAAGATAAAACCATGATTTCTTTCTCTTTAGGGGGTACCAGGATTGAACTTGGCCTCTCAACCACTGAGCCACATCCCCAGCCCTATTTTTGTATTTTATTTAGAGACAGGGTCTCACTGAGTTGCTTAGTGCCTCGTTTTTGCTGAGGCTGGCTTTGAACTCTCCATCTTCTTGTGTCAGCCTCCTGAGCCACTGGGATTATAGGCATGTGCCACCAAACCCTGCCCATGATTTCTCTGGTAGTCTCAAGAGCTGGCCAACTGAGATGGTTTTAGTGTCTTCCAAAAAACAATATTGAAGGGTGCTGTTCTGTTTAAGAAACATGAATGTCCCTTCAAAAAGTGATCAGTTTGTTCACTATCCATTTAAAACACTTTTTGTTTTTCAAACACGGTTAATTATATACATCAAAAACAATAACTTGAAAGTGGGAATCTAAATTTGGTGTCTGAATGATGTGATTCAGACCAGTCTTGCTGAAAATAAAAATGGTGGATGAAATATTTGAAAACCTACCTTTCTGAAAGTATGGAAAAGCTAGTAATATAGTAAGGAACTACAAGGCAAAAATCTAGGTGAAAGTGGGAACTTGAATAGATCTAGAAAATGCTGGAACTGTTCTTTCCCTGAGGGTATTTTCACAAACCAGTGAATTTATGCTTCAGTTTTTAGCGCCATACAAAATGATGAGGAAAGAAGTCAAAAAAGTCTCAGCAATGTTGAAGTGACTAAAATAATATAAAGCTTTTTTTCCAACCACATTTGAATTAAGCCAGAAACCAATAACAAAAGTGAGAAAACTCCATGAATTCAGAGATATGGGGAAAAACTAAAATTAGAAGATATTTTGAAGAGAATGAAAATGCCACATATTTAAATTCTTTCAATGAAGCCAAGAAGTACTTTGAGAGCATTTTACAGCCTTAACTCTATATATTGGAAAATAAGAAAGACTAAAAATTACTGAGTTAGTATCCACCTCAAGAAATAAGACAATTTAAAAAACACAATAAATTCAAAGAAAATAGAATGGAAATTACCATAAAGGTAAGCACATAAAATAATCAAATAAAAGCACATATAACATGTTGAGTATCAATAATGCCAAAACTTAGTTCTTTGTAAAACTGAAAAAATAAATAAATCTTTGGTAAATCTGATCAAGGAAAAATAAAAAGGGTCACAAGTAGTCAGTTTCAAAAATGATAAATGAAATGTCACTACAGATGCTCTAGAGGTAATTTAATATAATAAGGGAAGATTTGAAACTTCAAATACTTTAATGAAGTAGATGTATCCCTAGAAAAATGTACTTTAGCAAAAAAAAATTTTAAGAAAAGTTAGAACAAAACTTTAAAAATATTCCCACAAATTAAACTCCAGGTCCAGACTGTGCCAGTAGTAAGCTTTACAAGTATTCATGGAAGACAACTTACACAAATTATATCATAGAAAAGGAAGAAGAAGGAACATGATCCAATTCATTTTATGAAACTAGAGTAACCTCGATGCTAAAATCAATCAGGATAGAACAAAAAAAGAAAATTACTTTTCTGTGTCATGTATGCAAAGCAAACTATCACCAAATCAAATATAACTGCATTGAGGCATATAGCTCAGTGGTAGAATACTTGTCTTGCATGGGCAAGGACCTGGGTTCTATTCCCAGCACTGTTTTAAAAAAATGAGTTGGGTAGCATGTGCCTGTAGTTCCAATTATTCAAGCAATTGATGCTGAGGATCACTTGAGCCCTGGAGTTCAAGCCAGCATAGGCAACATAGCAAGATCCTGTCTCAAACACACACATACACACAACATATGAAATAGATAATACATCATCCAAGTTAGATTTATCCTAAAAAAAGCAACATTGGCTAAACATTTAAGAAGCAATTATAGGGCTAGGGTTGTGTCTCAGTGGTAGAGTGCTCGCCCCCTGGGTTCAATCCTCAGCACCACATAAAAATGCATAAACAAAATAAAGGTATTGTGTACAACTAAAAAATAAATATTTTAAAAAAAGAATCAATTATAATTTATCACACTAACCAACCAAGTACAGGAAAACATATTAAAAATTTCAGCAAAAAAATTGACAAAATTCAACATCTACTCATGCATTAAAAAAAAAAAAAAACTTTTATCATACTAGGAGTAACATGGAGCTTCCTTAATCTAGTAAGGTATTTCTGCTTTACTTCAAAATAAAAAACCTCTTCTAGGCATAATACTTACTTGTGAAATGCTGAAAATCTTTCTTTTATTTTAGGAATGAGGCAAGATTGTCTGTTAACTACCACTTTGCTGATGATCCTTACCAGGGCAATAATGTAGGAAAAACAGTTTAAAGGTTTAAGTATTGGGAAATAAGTGATAAAACTGTCATTGTTTGCAAATGAAGTGATTATAGACTTAGAAAATATAAAGGTGCGTACAGATAAATTTGAAAGAGGTTAAAGATCTAAATAAGTGGGAAAATATACCACAATTCTCTGGAAAGAAGGTCCCTGTTGTTCCCTTTAGTAATGCTCACCAGGAGTGCAGGTTGACCTCACAGGGCCACTAATCTGGGGAGTAGGGATGAAAGTGGGCAGTGTAAAACACCCCAACACTCTTGGGGCAATGCAGCAACTTCTTTCTTTACCAAGTTTTTCCCTGGTTTTTCTAATTTTTTACTAGATTCCAGAATTCTCCAAAAAGTTGATTCTTGAGAGTTTTTATAAGCTCATCAGTGACTTTCATGAAATAATGGAGCCCTGCAGTCCCCACTCTGCCATTTTCAGTGATATCCAGAGGAGTCCTTTTGGAGATGGTGCTGTGTTATATATCTTGATATTTCTGTGCATTTTTCAAAACTCAGTAAATTGTACATTTCAATCTGTGCCTTTCACTCTATGAAAATTATGCTTTAATAAAATCATTGTAAGGGTAAAATTTCTAAGCTGTTTCTAAGCTGCAAAGCCTGAGTTAAAGTGTAAAAGACCAGGCATTATAAAGTTTCTAAGCTTCAAGGCCTGAGTTAAAAAGTAAAAGACCAGGTATTGTTAAATTCCTCTGCTACCTCCAAAACCTGAAATTCCTGTAGCTGTTAAGACAATACTCGAACTGCTCAGTAAATATTCCCACTGACTCCCTGATTGTCTAATAACCTGGGACCCTGTGTAGCTTGTCACGTAGGCATTTAGGTCCTAAAACCAATCAATTTGAATGTGTACCCCACTTAGGAGTGACCAATCACCCCCGCCCAATCTGTTCCCGCCAATGAATGTACTAATCATGTCTCAGAGCTCTTGTTCAATTTTCCCACGCCTCATGATGATTTGTTCTGATGTATGCAAAGCCCCCGCCCTCCTCAAAAAGTGTACTTAAGCACTGCTTGACCTCTGCTCTGGGCTCTGGGCTGCTCTCCTTTCTCCACGGAGCCCCAGCATGCTGGAATCTCAATAACCCCCCTCCTGCTTATTGCATAAAGTCAGTCTCTTGGTGGTCTCTTCCTCCGACGCTTCGCCGGACCCTTACACCATGTTAAAGAAATCATTCTGGCTGCTGTGTGAATACATGTTGGCAGAGGCCACAGCCCTAGTAGGAGGCTGTAGGGATTCCTTAGGCCAGATATTATGGTAGTTTTAGATTAGAGATGTTAAAAGAGTAAGTAGACTTATTCATGGGTTACTAAATAAGGTTAAATATTGGCATCAATTTTTTTTAGAATTCTTTGTGCTAGACTAATGCAGAATCTTCCGCTGCAGCTGTAAGAACTTCCCTGTAGTGGATGTGGAGCTGTTCCAGAAATTCTAAATCATCAAGGTGATAATTACATCCACTTTTCATTTAACAAATAAACTAGACTATTTCCCTTTTATAAAACAATGTTTTGATGCCTCAAGAATGTATTGTAGGGTGGCTAGTAGAGATCAGCTGATAACCATAACTCAATCACTCAAGTGGTTTATTACTTTGCTGAGGGCTAGGAGTTAACTGTGTTGATTTTGATCATTATACAGGTTTTTACCTTTTTTTTCTATTATGCATATTGCTCATTATGGGGCAAAGGTCAACATTTTTTACATGTAATAGAAATTTTCAAATGGATACAAATTTAAACAAACCATTAGCACTATACTTCAGAACCGTTATCACAAGTCACCTAAAAGTTACAAAAATGATTTTTAAAACCAGAGTTATATTACTGTTTAAAGGGTTCTCAAATCAGAAAAGGCTAAAACATTCTAACTCTGTCCCTTTCGTTTTGAGAAGGAAAAATGCCCTTGTCAAGTAATCTCAAAGTCTGTAATCAGCAGGAACTGCTATGGGCTTACCACCCGGTCCTTGATTGAGCCAGCAAGAATATACTGAGTCTGAAATAGATGCAGAAGTTCATTACTAACAGATGGCATAAGCAAGATTATCATGGGGTCAACTCCCCACATCCTTGGTCCCCCAGGAAGGTAGTAAACCAGAGGGGCCAGATGACAGATGACATGAGCAGTGAGTCATTCTGTCACAAAGGAGCTGTTTCCAAATAGTCTATCTAAGCCATTCTATAGCTTGAAGTTGGACCCTGAGGGAGGAAGCAAGATGGAAATCCCCATGCCTTTCTAGAGTAAGGAAGGTTGGTAAGAAACTGCCCCTGGCAGCTTCCACAAAATAGAAAAGTAGTAAGAAATAGTCCTCAAAAAACTGTTTATCTCACATGTTCCAGGGAGGATCACAGGACACTTGGTCAAGATTTAGTTCAGCTTGTACCTGGGCCTTGCTTGTACACCTTGTATGAAGATGCATCAGGTCAACAGGACATCTCACCAGATGCATTCCTTTGTCACCAAAAACGCATATGGAAAATTAAGAGAATTCCTTTTATCTCTATTGGTAGATGGTAATGTGAAATGCTTATTTATTTATTTTAATAAGAATTAAAATAATATTTAATGGTTCATTGATCATTCAGTGTTCATTAGAAATCCTCCAGTCATGGTAAATTAGAATTTTGCCACTAGATGGCGCATGACAAATATTCATCCATTTGGTGAGTATGATTGTCCTTAAATCCAAGGAGTATAAAAATTTTGCCTTTAAATATGATTATCGTGCAGAAATTATTTTTCTGAAAGCATTTTCTTTGTTTTGTGAATTCTACTGTTTAATAAATTTTTTTTTCATTTTAAATACTTGAAACTTACAGAGCAGTATATAGTGAATGTCATACTTGACCTAGATTTACCAATTACCAAGTCTTCATGATTTTTTCTACAGTATTTAAGACTAATTTGTATACATTATGGCTTTTAGTTTCCCTTTTTATTTTCTACCCAGGAAGCAATCAAGAATCGTACATTACAGTCGGTTGTCATATCTCTTTAATCATTAATCTAGAAGTTTTTCTGCCTCCTACCCCTTTTTGAAAATATGACAATGACATTTTGCAAGGTTCAGGCCAGTTGTCTTCTAGAATGTTTCACAGTCTGAATTTTCTGGTTGTTTCTTCAGGATGAGGGTCAGATTGCACTGGATGGAGGTGGGTACCAGGGATTGAACTCAGAGGCACTTAACCACTGAGCCACATCCCCAGCCCTTTTTTATATATTATTTAGAAACAGGCTTTCACTGAGTTGCTTACAGTCTCAGTGTTGCTGAGGCTGGCTTTGAACTCATGATCCTCCTGCCTCAACCTCCCCAGCTGCTGGGATTACAGGCATGCACCACCACACCTAGCCAGATTACATATTTTGGATGAGAATTTACCTAGGTGATGGGTGCTTTCCATTTTATCCCAGTTGTGGCACATTTCCTTTTGACTGTCATTGGTAATATGAAGTTTAACTAGTTTATTAAGTTGGTATCTGCTAAATCTCTCCTTGAAAATAAATGTTTTCCTCTTTTATAATTAATAAATAATTTCTGGGTGATATTTTAAATCCTGTGAATTTTCTGTTCCTTAATATTTCACCTGGTGTTTTTGGTGTGCATTGATGATCCTTGCCTAAATCCATCATTTCACTGATGTTTTCTAAATGGTCATATACAAATTTTCTCATTCCTTATAAATATAGACACTGTTATTGTTTTATAAAGAAGTGATTTACCTTCCATCATCACTTTTTTTTTTGTAATTATTGTGGACTCGTAGATTCTTTATATTCAATGTTTTATAATTAACTACCATCATTTTTATTTTTCATGTTAAAATTGAACTCAGTTTGGCTATTGGGAATCCTTTTAAGCCATCTTCTGTGTCCTTTGGTATGTTCTCATCCTTAACTGGTTCTTAATTATATGATATGTTTCAAACTCATATTTTCTATACTAGATATAGAATCAGCTATTTCTCCAGTAAACCTTGGTTTCTTTCAGTGGGGAACAAACAGTATTTAGAAAGCAACATGTAGGCATTAAATGTATTCATTATTACAGCTGTGTCAAACTTAGTGCTACTGAGATGTCATTGCCTCCTTTCAGCGGGTGGGCCTAATAATATACATTTAGAAAATCATGAGTTCATACTAATACTTCCAATTCAAATCTGTCTCCACAGATGTCTTCAGAATTCTTTTCATTTTGTCAGGTTCTATATTTGTATCTCCTTTCTCCCAGAGTTAGAACTCTGCTTCCAAAAAAAGTCAATCCATTTATTCATTTGCTCTTGTCATATTGTAATACATATATAGTATCTCTGTGTTTGTGTGTATGTCTTATTGTGCAGAGTTTTAGAATTTACTTCCCTGATAATGTTACCAATAACAAAGATTGTGTTGAATGTTTTTTGGTCAGGAGCAAATGGTGATATATGTTGAAAATGTGTATATCTGGGCTTGCCCCAAACCTACCAGTGAAGAATCCTTGGGAATAATAGGTCCTTGTAATCCTCATTTTTTAAAAAAATTAACACTCCATACACCCTTGATGTTTGTGATGCTATGAGCAATGTTGTGATTAAGAACATGCAGTGAAAGTTTGAGGACAGCCTAGACTACTTAGTGAGACCCTGTCTCAAAATCAAAAATAAAAAGGGCTGGGAATGTGGCCTAGCGGTAAAGTGCCTCTGGGTTAATCCTCAGTACCGGCCCACCCCCGGCCAAAAAGTAGTGATTAAGAACACAGGTAAGAAAGGTTGATATCCAAGTTCTGTTACTTAATCTCTAAAATTTATTTTTTCTCCTCCTCCTCCTCCTCCTCCTCCTCCTCCTCCTCCTCCTCCTCCTCCTCCTTCTTTCAGCATAAGGTATTGAACTGGATTGTCAGGTGTTTCCTATGTAGTAAAAATTATTTTTCAAAAAGCAGATTAATGTACTGGATAGTTTAGGTTTGTGAAAATAAGCCAACATATTATAAAAACTGCACTGTAATGATAAATGAACATTGTCAATTGATATGCAATATATATTTATGTATTTAAAAATTAATTAGTTTTATTTCCTCCACCTATTGTTTCATTACTTGAGGCAAATCATGTAATAGTCTTACTTGCAAATGTTACTTAAAGTTGATAAAGGAAAAAGATAAATCATACAAAATACTTCTACTTTGCAACATGTGCATATTATTAGATTATGACCTTTTAGAAGGGGGAGTAGACTGTATTTGATTCACTTATAATCCCTGCTCTCAGCACAGTGTTTTATTGTGGTGAGATTCACAGACCTGTAGGGTCAATGAATGGCTCTTTTTTATTTTAGCAAAATATACATACCATTAAATTTATCATTTTAATGGCTTTCAAGTTCAATGGCATTAAACACATTCACATATTTGCATTACAGCACAGGTCCACTGTGCATTGCATGAAGAGAGGGGTCAAAAACGATCTCTGCTTTTTGTTGTGGAATGTCATTTGAATCATACTCTTTCCTCTGGATAGCTTGTTATTGCATTCCTGACTTTCCTTATTACTTACCTGGGGAAAACATATATTGAATATGAAAATGATAATGCTTGTCATCAGAGATCAGACCTTGTCAGTGTTCTCTGATGCCTAGTAGGACTACTGCAGGAAAAAAATATTAATGAGGATGTTGCTAGGAGACGGAAGAGACAAAAGCCCATGGTCTTGTAGGGGTTCCACTGGAAATCAAGACAATTTAAGTATGTTTCGTATCAGAGGTTTAAACATTAAACTCTGTTCTTCAGTGAACACACACATTTTAGCATATAATGTTTAGCATGATGTTACGTTTGGGGGAGATTTTTGAGGAGAATCTTAAGGCATTTCATTTCTTTGCATTGGGCTAATCCCTTTTTCAGAGCACAGCTTATTTTCAAGTGGCTGTTGCATTGCTGCTTTCCCCCACCCCTTCAGTGCGACAGCCTCAGAGCTGGTGGAGAGACAGAGAGCACGCAACTGGTAAGTAGCTGAGAAAGCGTTCTTAAAATAGTTACCGAGGCTCTGCTTTTCAAAGCTACTGACGTGTTTTGATGCAGTAGAAAAATACAGAGCTGTATAGGAATTTCTCAACTCAGTGGCACTAAGAAGCTGGATTACATCACAAATATTCCGTAGTCGTTTTTCCAGTTTAAAGCTTATTTCTTGAATGGTGAATGAGTTGCTAGAAGGAAATAAAGAGCCTTCCCCTCATGATTCTGGTAAGATACTTCCCCCAATAAGATTTATGAAGATATCACTAAAATGGGAAATTGCCTTCAGAAATGTATCTCAGCTCTATGTTTGGCTTAAACATGATGAAATGTGTTACGTATCAAGATGTTGTCAGATCTGCTTTCTTTTTTCGGTGTGTAGAGAGCATGAGAAAAATATTTTGCACTGGAGAAAAGGATGCAATGATATGTCTTATTTCTTTTTTTAATTAAGAAAATTGTGTGACCAGCTGTTTGTATGGGAGAATGAGGGAGAGGGCAGCTTGTAATAACATTAAGATTGATTGCTTCATTTGAGAGATGAGCATGTGTTGAACTGCAAAGATTAGAATTCAACTTTAGGATGAAAAACTCTGAAAAAAATGACAAATATCTTGAGTGTGCCTTCATTGGAAAAAATCATTTGTATATTGGATGTCAATTTATATGGTAAAGACAGAATGTTCTCAGTGGTTCTTTTTTTCTAAAAATGGATGTGAGTAGGGTAGCAGAGATTCCTAACAACACAGCTTTTATGTTTGTTTATGTTTTTGTAGGCTGGTTTCTGCCAGAAAAAAAGAAAATGTAGTGAAGTGATGTTTTTAAAATTTTCTTTGGAATTTGGATTGTTTTGACACTTCAACAGGAGAAAAGGAGAAAAAAATAGATTGGATTGGATTGAAGTTAGATGAAAGAGCAGCAATCAGAGGAAAAATAAAAATGGAAAAGCTTATTAGAAAGTCCACAAAACAGGCTCTTTCCCAAGTTGAACATGTCTGCTGGTAGCATGTTTTGCAGGGGAAAGGGAGAGAGTGTATTGAAGGCAGGGAGGGGGGCATCAGCAGAGCACTGCGGCAAAGAGAGTGACTGACGCATCTAGGGACATGTGACTGTTCTCTGGTGTAGTGAAGAAAAATTTCCAGGACTCCATCTTGTATAAGAAATTCTATACATACTAACACACAAATGATGCTGTCATCTTGCTGTGGCGCATAGTGAGTTCATGTTGTGTAATCTTCCATTGGTTGACATTGGTGCTTATCTTTGCTATATTGTCTTTGTTCCTAGACTTTTTTCTCTGCACTCCCAGAGATTTTATATGCTTGTTAAAATGCTGTTTTGCCTTTTATTATAAAAAATATTTTTGTAGAAAATTTGGAAAAATATAAAGACTGTAAGAAGTACCCCAAATCCTATAGCCCAAAGGTAATTTCTATTAACCTAATTACTGTCAGTTTTCTCTAAATATATACATAGAAATGTATATTTTATATAAGATGAAGACTGTGTGTACATGCAGTTTTTATTCTGCTTTATTCATTAAATATATCTTGGGAGCAATTCCCCATATTTTAAAATATCCCTCAAGAGTGTGACGTCGTTTGGATGCCTAATTTGGATCATAAAGGAGTCTCACTCAATGTCCAATGTTGAATGTATATGTGTGCATTATTTTGCTGTTACAAATAATTTAAGGAACATTTTTTTTTCATATAAATCTCTGTGTGCTTTTCTGTTTTTTTCCCCCTAGGATAAATTCAGACGTGGAATTCCTGGATCAAATGGTATGAACCAGTTTAAGGTTTCTTCTCCTGACCCAAGACATATTGCCTAATTTATATATCATATGTGGCAAAAGCATTATTTTCCAGTCATTGTTTGTTCATTGATTTCTATCATTTATTGTGGTTGTTTTTGGCATTTTGCAGCTTTATGGTTTTAGATTTCTACATCTGTCAATTGTTGATTTGGTGAGTTATTTCCTGTGAAGCATTCACCTGTATACGTATCTACCTGTACTTTTTCCCTAGTAACTCAATTTCTTCATGTTTTACAATTAAGTCTTTAATCCATCTGTAATTCATTTTGATAAATGGCTTAAAGTAGGGTCTAATTTTGTTTCTTTTCCAAATAGGTCGCCAGTTGTCTCAGCATTATTTATTGAATAATCCAACCTTCTTCCACTGATCTGATATGGCAACAGCTGTTTTCCCATTAGATAGGGTGTAGCTTTCCACAGGTCGGCCATTTTCTCTCGACCCAAGATGGTTACCATCCACAGTGTATTCGTACCTTCCCGTAGCGCCTGGCAGCATACTAAAGCATCATGTTTGTGCTCTGCCTTTCAAGACCCCTAGGCACATGCAGTTGTGGACAGTGGTTTTCAAACAGGATTTATTTTTCATTTTAAATATTTAAAATTTTATCTTTGTCACATGTTTTTTTACATTAAAAATTGAGGAATCCAATTATATAAAACCACTGTTCTAGATGTGCTAGTCCCTTGGACACAACTAACAACCCAATTGTGTGTTTAAAAAGAAATAACTCCATGTGTGGGGGATCCTGGTAGTGTTAGTCCTAAGTTTCCTCCTTTCAACCTCTTTTTCTACTTCTCAGGTACTCGAAGAGTTAAAGATGTCTGGAGTCAGTGCCTGGAATTTTCTAGAATGGTATCAGAGGAAAAAGTAAGAAATGTATGAAGAGCAGAAATAACAATATTTGTCAGCTTGTTGCTGGCAGTAGTATGCTCTAGTATTCAAAGGATGGAGGGTGAGTTCTAATCCAAGCTACCACTGTTATCATCTCTTCAAGATAGGGAGACACCCCAATAATCCACTTCTTTTCACTGCAGATGGAAGGCTCAAGACATAAAACATGGAGGCTTTTATTAGAAGGTGGGTTAAATATTGCTGTAGAAATATTTGACAGTTAAAAAAAATCAACTGCTACCCCGTGCTGCACCCCCTGCCTGCAACATAGCCTTCTTTTTCTGTTGACTTCTGGCCCTGGCCTCTAGTCTTTACTGACTGGAAGGAAAAATGGGGTGAGTGGGAGGCTGCCTTGCCCACCTTTATTGCAAGGAACTTTGCCTCATAGACAGTCTCAGTCATTTCCCGACTTGCCGCATTAGGCTGTGATTTGTTTATGACTGGAGGCTGGTTTCCCTGGCAACTGGAGCTCACCAGGGCATGCGCATCCACTCCTCTGCAGTAGCAGAATGCGACTGTGGGGTGAGGGGAGGGGTCTTGGGGGCAGCGACTGCTGAAGGAGTTATTCCGCAGACATGACGTCAGTTTTTCTGTGTGAAGTGCCATAGTTATTGCGCACACAACATTGTGTTAAAAAACAGTCCTCAGAATGCTTTGAGCCTCTTCCTTTTACCTCCTCCTAAATTAGCTGCGTTCAGTATTTTCACCAGTGACTACAAAGTCTCTCTAATGGCCCGTTGCCCCTAGGGCCCCAAGGGGATCCATATAGTGTGGGTACAGGAAACAGACTGCCATATTTCAAAGTGCAACCATTTGTTGATTGTATGGCCATGGGACAGTTACTTAATCTCCTTGTCTCAGTTTTCTCATATGTAAAATGGGGATAATAGTAGCACCTTTAGAACAGTATCTGGTATATAGTAACCATTAAAAAAGTGCTGTCTGTTGTCTTTGTAGATATTAAGGGAGACTTGCCTGGAACAGACTTGTGCCTGCGTGTCCAACTATCCCTCTAATGCCTACAGCTGGCCAGAGAGCATGCATTTCTCCTGCAGCATGTGGACTCCTCCCTAGCCTCCAGTCATGTCCCCAGGTGCCTCCATAAGAACCAGTGGAGGAAGACTTGCCCTATAGCACAGGGACACTGTCCAGTTCACTAGATTCTCCCAGAGGCACACACATGCTCTCAACACAGAGACCTGGCTAAGGGGTGCTGACCTGCCCACATAACAGACTTCTGACACCATTAAGACTCTACCCATGACACACAGACAATCCCAACACCAGAGACTGGCTCCACATCACATAGACCCTGCCCAGGACACACAGACTCAACTCATAGAACACAGATTCTCCCTGCAGCACACAGACTCTCCTCGTGGTACATCATGCTCCTATGCATGCCCCACTGACTGAACCCAAGCTCATAGATGTCTTATAGCACTCAGACTCCCCTCACGTCACATCGACCCTCTCAAGGCCACACAGCATATAGACTCTCTTCACCTCGTGGAAACTCACCACAGAAGAGGATGCTGCCCACAGCACACAGAATCACTCTAGACCACACAATCTCTCCACAGAATGTAGACTTTCCCTCCAAACACAAACTCATGACACAGCTCAAAAAGCCACCCCATGCCACTAAAGACTCCCATGAGACACAGACTCACCGCATGGCATACAAACAAGTACCACAGAACACACACTACCCCAAGAGGACACAGAATCATCCCACACTAAGCAGACACTCCCTCGGTTATGCATGCTTACCCCATGAAACACAGACTCAACCCATGTTACAGAGACACTCCCCACAGCACTCAGGCAGACTTTTCCCGCCATGCACAGATGCCACAGTACACCCTGCAGCATGTATGTCATGCCTGGATGCACAGCGTTGCACCACAGCACAAAAACTTGTCCTCCAGTGCACCATTCATTTCCCAACAGACATGCCAACCACACAGTGCACACACTTGCCTTATAGGCACACATCTGCCCTACAACATCTGGGCCTCCCTCCACAGTCACAGTTACCACAAGACACACATTGTAGCCCTGTGCCACCAAAATGCAGCCCAGTTCCTCAGATACATCACAGCATGCAAACTGGCACTCCAGTGGACAGACTTGTACCACAGCAGACACTCCTGCCTCAGCACCTCACCTTTCTCTAAAGCATTCAGGATGCCATCACATGTGTGACCCACGATACCCTCACTCAGCCCACACCATAGATGCAAAAGCCTACAGCATGCTGGCACCTCCCTCAGCATGAAACCTCACCCCCTCAACACTCAGAATTATGTCACAGCACATATCTGCTGTACAGCTTCATGTCACAAACCCATATTTCTTATAGTAGATACACAGAACACATGCCCCCAAACACATGAAACCATTTGCCAGGTGACTCAGATTTACCACAGAGCACCCAGACTGGTTTCACTGCTCACACTAAGGCCTACACAAACAAGACGTGCCCCACCATGCTCCCCAGTTCTCCCATCAATGTACATATTTGCCTCCCCACTCATATGGATGCTGCTGAATATTGGGACTCACCCTAAGTGCACAGACAAGCCCTTTGAGACAGAATTACCCCATTCCGTACTCAGATCATACACACAACACTTAGACACGCCTTCAAGCTCCCAGGTATGCCTGTAAACACATAAGTTTGTTTCACCACACATAGAATCACTCCAGAGTACAAAACCTACAATATACAGAAGCATTTCCCACTGTGTAGACATGCAGCACACACATCATCCCTCCTTTGCAGAGATTTCTGTCCTAATGCACACATATGCTTTGGTTACCATACTATTGACCTACAACAGAGATACAGCTTGTGTAATGGTTAAGAGCAAGGCCCGTGGACCCAGACCACCTGGGTTTGAATGCAGATCCCCATTCTTGCTAATTGTGTCACCATGGGTAAGTATATTTTTTTCTTCTTTGGTTACTCACCTGTAAAACCAAGATAACAGTAGTGCCTACTTCAAAGTTCTATTGTGAATAATAAATGAATTAAGATATGTTAAGTGCCTAGTTCAGTGCCTGTTGCATAGGAGCAGTTAGAATTGTTACTTTATGTTACAATCACCACCTCTTTCCACCACCACCATCACTAGTAAAGCAAAAAGGGCCTATCCCAATACCTGCCATCATTGAACAGTACAAACATTTACCACATAATACATAGACTAGCCCTGGAGCATCTAGAAAGAGTGTGCAGCACATAGACACCTCACCATAACATCCTTACACCCTGTGGAGCACAGCAGAACCCTAAACCAGGAGCCACTCACAAAGTCCAGAATTGCACTGAAATTAAAAATTTTGTTATAGCAGTGCACAGGCTCACAGACCGAACTCACAATGTGCAGATGCATGGCACTCAGCCTTACCTTACAGAGGCAAAGACCCCAGCATACATCCACACCCCCTAAACTCATAAGTATACCCTATATCACACAGACACACTCTCCTACACCCAGACTTTTGTCCCATAACACATGGAGTCCCCAGTTGTTCACCAACATGTTCCTAAGTTCATATTCCTAAATTTACAGCATAACATTATAATTGCAGAACCCTGGTCCTGTAACACATTCACTTATTCCTATGTTATGCTTGACCCATAAATAAGTATACCCCATATGTACTAACTTGCCCATAAATCTGGCACTACCATACATACGACCACATGCTCCACATCATACAGATTTGCCATGCTATACCATGCAGAGATACCTCCTAAACACAGGCCCTTCCTAAATACACAGTATCACATCACAATGTACACACATTGCAGAATTGCATTAAAACACCCACATCTTGCAGAATTGCGTTAAAACACTCACACAAAGTAAAGGCAGGCAGACACACAGTGCCCAGGCTGGCACAAGGCCAAGACTAGTCTCAACTCACCTTAAATCAACCCATATAATGCAGAACTTAGCCCACAACACCTAGATTCTGTGTGGTGGAAAACTTGTACTCAGAACCTCAGCTGCCTGGCTTCCAATCTCACATCATTACTAATTTTGTCACCTTGGAAAGGTTTCTTGACTCCTCTGTGTCTTACTTTTCTCATCAATAAGCAATAATAGGGGTATCTATGTCATACAACTGTTAAGAGGAATAAATGAGTGAATGCCTATAAAATGTTTAGCATGATACCTGGTAAAGAATTGACATTATTGATGTTAGCTCATCTTCATATTGTTACTGTCATTCTTCATGCATGGAGCTGGACCATGACAGTAAGACTCAATCTGAAACAACTGGAAACATTCTACTGCATGCAGAGTATCCCCCATAAATCCAAGAATCACATTACAACTCACCCCTCTTTCCTTACACTTATTTTGACTGCACCTAGCCTACAGCACCTACAAGCATTTACCATAGTCTCTGCACAACACCTAGACTCATCACACAATTGGATATACACTGTAGTGTACAAAGATAGCCATAATACATACACTCATCCATATAAAAACTCATCCCAGTTCAACTAAACACTCCACAATATACATGCTCACCCCAGAACACCATATTGGCTCTTTGACACAAACAATCTACAACACATAGACTTCTACAGAATACAGAAACGTATCATACTACGTAAACTTGGCTTCACAACACAAGGAACCAAGATGTGTCCCCTACACACAGATTCTCCCTATAATGTACATATTGGTTTAACCAAACACAGTGTTGCTTCACAATGCCAAGACTTTTGACTCATGAACAGATATGTTGGTCAACAAACATTAAACATCTCTCAGTGAACACATATGCCCCATAATACACAGACTTGCTCCGCCACACACAGACACCCCCATGTCATCTAGGCTCAACTCACAACTGCAGACTGACCCACAACATGCAGCAATAGCTTTGGAAAAAAGTCTCGCCCTACCACACACAGACTGGCCACATTAAATACCTCTTCCTGCCACAACCTCCCTCCCAGCAGCACATCCTGTGAAACATTATACACAGCAAATCACAGTGCACAGATATGCCCCACCCACACAGGCTTACTACAGAAGACCCAGACTTGCCCTGGAGTGCTCAAATCCACTCCACAACAAACAGACTTACACTCCAAATGCCACACTAGCCTGCCAATCAGTAGTCATGCTCCACAATCCATGGATGAACCATAACACACAGGTGCACCTCACAACACGTGGGCATTCACAGACTCTACCATCAGCACAGATGGGCTTCCTGGAATGCTTTCCAGACCTAAACTAGTGTAGAAGAAATGTTGAAAAGCACACTCCACTTCCACTAGCTTTGCTGCATGGTACCTGGATTCATCTGAAGCACACAGATTTGTCCTGTCAGATACAAAATGGCCCCCCATTACCCAGACCAGCTCCAGAATACCCAAACAGGAGTCATAGAACACAAACATACCTTCAAATTCTTCCCAAAAAATAATGACTGATCTCATAGAATATCTTTCTGCACAACACCAACACTGGCCTTCAAGCACACAGAGATGATGGATGATACACAGGCACTTTCTACAATAACAGACATTTTTCACAATATAAAGACTTGCTGTATTATACTCACACATGCCCCTAGCCTAACAGAATCACCCCCATGAGAACTGAACTCACCCTGTGACACCCAGGCCTTCCCCTAAATACATGAATATGTCCCATAATACATATAATCCCTAGGAAACAGATTGGTCCTGAAAAACATAGGTTTTTGATTCCATAGCACCAAGACTTAGAGAAGAACACATGGAAATTTTGAACAAAATGCACATAAAACACCACGATGCATAGACATGCTCAATGCCAGAGTCACCCCATTACAGACTCACTGTAGCACACCAACCCAGAGACTTGCCTAAGACAGGCCAGCGCAGGAGGTCCAGACCTGTTCCACAAAGCCCTGAGTGCTCCTTGTCAACCAGACTTACTTTGCAGTAGCCAAGCTGGATCTGTAATCTGACTTGTCCTATTACCACCAGACTGACATGGCAATATCAAGATCACCCACACAGCACATAGAAAAACCCCCTACAATGTTTTCTTGTCTCCACAATTCTGAGACTTTCCTCACAACACACAAATGCTGAAAAGATAAAATCTGAAACAGTAGGACTTACCCCCATAACACCCAGATTTCCACTTAACACCCAGAATGGCCCTGAATAAACCCAAAATACACCACCACAAGCACACCTGCCTTGCAACGCCAGGCTGTACCTTACCTCATGTCATATGGCATACTCTAGAATACACAGATTAAGACATGGCCTCAGCACACATAGGAATGTTGAATAACACATACAAAAAACCCACTTAAATCACAGATACATCCGTAACACCCAAAATGACATCATAAGACTCAAGATGCACCCATCACAACTAGATTCACCCCCAAACACCTGGACCTCTCCATCACACTCAGATTTGTCCCACAACACATAATAATGGCCCTTGGTCCAAAGAATCTTCACAACCCACAGGTTAGCCATAAAAATACCCCATCTTTTTGCCTTTGCTATATCAAGACTGGCCTCACAACACACAGAAACAGTGAGCAAAACACAGAACACCCCCAAGTGCATGGTGTACCTCATAATCCCCACATTGACTCTGTACGACGAGCCCAGTGACACAGAGATAATCCCCACAATAGACAGACATCCTCAAAATCTATGAACTAATTCCACAACATACACTGTTCCCATAAATGCCTCTTTTGTTTCTAGAACAGAAATGCTAGCTTCACAGAACAGAGAGAGGCTGGGCAGCACACATGCAATTAAAACCCCTTAGGCATAGTACTCATCATCCAGGTTTATTACACAAGGAAAGAACTTGTCTCATGACATTCAGATCTACCCCACAATGCCAGACCGGTTCCATAAAAATCTCACTTCTATGCCACCAAGCCTTGTTTCACAGCACAAGTCTGCAGTGCTGGAGAATATAGAGACAAAGCCCCTAATATACACAAATGTCATCCAACTGCACTCTACAACTTCCTGACTCGCCACAGAACATCCATGTTCCCCCAACTACCCAGATTGGCCTCATAGCACAAATTACATTCTCCATAATGTACTCTCCCCATACACATCAGCCCTGTAAAGATCTTTCTTTTGCAATATGTTTTCCTCTGATCTCAACCTACAGGAAAAAAACTCGATGCACATATGCACTGTATAACAACTTCTTGACTTGTCTCACAACACACAGTAGGGATTGAAAACAGACAGAAAAATCTCTCAGTACACACATAGACACCAGTACTCACTTTATATTACAGTCTCACAAGGCAAGATCCATACTGACCTGGCAGTATACAGACATATCCCACCACACACAGATATGCCCACAAAGACCCAGGTGCTCCCCATAACACATAATAACCCAACAAAATATTTTGAGATTCCATAACGCACAGTTTTGATTTATATAGCACATGTAAATGCTGAAGCAAACCAGCAAATCCTATACTGTCCATAAATGCTCCACTAGTTGAAGGGTTGTTGGCAAAATATTCGAACTTACCCCATGACATACAGATTTGGCTCATGAAGTCATACTCACCCTGGATCACAGAGACTAACCTAACAGCACTCACACATCCCCAAGATAAACCCTACAAAATGACTCCTTGCCTTCATTACACCAAGGCATACCTTGCAGTACACAGAAAGGATGGGCAACACATACAAGTCACACAAGAGACATGCCCACAGGACCCAAACTTCCTGCACAACACTCATACTGGGGCACTCATACTCACCTGGTAGCACTGATTATTCCACAACATACACACACAACCCAGCAATGTATAAGCATTTCCTCCATGGCACCCAGACATGCCTTACAATGTAGAGTCAACCTCACAATTTTGACTGTCCCCAAGTGATGCAAAGAATTTCAGAACACTGCAGAGTTCTCCCTACAATGCCCAGACCACCCTCACAGCACCCCAAATTGCAGCAAAACACAATCCAGAATATATAGCTTCTCCTACCACTCACCCCTCTAGATATCTTAAAATGCACAAATGGGCTTACTAAGATACTGGTGCCTCAGGGACATGGTATTGCACAACAACTTACAGACATTTCTCAGAACAGACACTCATGGGGAATAGACACACAGTATGCAGTTACATCTGCAAACACACAGCCTGTCCTCCTTGCCCTGCCAGCATATTCTTGGCCAGCAGCGATAGGACATGTCATAGAAAACAAGCTTGTCTCACCAACACATGAATCTTTCCTAGCTTCCAAATTTGTTCTCCAATGCTCAGACTTCTGCCTCTATGCACAGTGTGAGCCTACAACACAGACTTCTCCACAAAACAAATAACCACTTTGCAATGCATGGCAACCACCAGATACTACCCCAAACACAGACATGCTCCACAATGTCAAGGAATACTCCACAGCTTCCATAGGAACCCTGCAATTCTCAGACTCTCCCATAACTTCCACGCCAACCACAGAGTACCTAGACCAACCTAAGATGTCACACATGTTTCATGACATGATTCCCAGAACAGTCCATAGACTCCCACCATCATGTACAACTAACTCTACCTTACAATGCAAAAATTCACAAAATGCCAAGACTCATCCCAGAGTGCATCCTATTACCATAACACCTAGATTTGCCTCAAAAGTGAGCTCTACACCAGAATCCTACAGAAATGCGTCAAAACTCCTACAGTGAACTTCTAATCAAAACACTTGCTCCAGAGTGCCTGCATTCAAATACCAGGACGTGGCCTACAACCTATAGGTAAGTTCCACGATGCCAAAAATCTCTATAATGCACAGCCTTACTCTAAAACCTACAGTTACCCCATTGTAGCAAGAACAAATCCCAAACATCCAGCAACACTTACAAATTGTCTTGCCATACAATACTAAGACATGTCTTAGGGTGCCCAAACTAGCTCCACAGTCAGTAGATACAACTTACAATAGGAAGATGTATCCTGTTGACAGAAGGACTTTCTCACAAACACTAAATTGCTTCAAAATACATATAATCACTCTGTAGTGTAAATACCCCTCAAAGAAAACACATGCCCTTCCACACCCAGAATTGCTCTGGGACTGACAGGCTTGGCCTGCAGAATCAAGACCTACCCCATATTGTATAGATACGTTCCTCACCAGACATGGGTTTTATAGCCAATTCTCACCCCACAAGTCACCCTTAACCCACTCCCTAGATACAGTCTACGATGTGCATCCTCACCCTAACAACACTTTGGCAAACTTGCCAATGAAAAGATACATCCTATACTGCACCTTGAAAATTTATGAACATTCTCCACAGTCCCAGAATTACCATGTCATTTTTAGACTACCCCCAAGTGCAGACTCACTCCACAACACCTAGAATCCAGTCACAGCAAACAGACCCAGCCCATATTAAATTCTCCCCACAATGCACTCATATGCTCCATGACACTGACTCGTATAGCACCCAGAATCTCATCCCAAACTCACATCACCCCACAACATCAAAACATGACCCACAATATGCAAAAATGTACGTGAAAACAATATACAACAAGGCCCACATTGTATAGCCTTGCCGCCACTCAGAGACATACCCTGTGATGCACAAACGTACCTTCAAAATAAACCATCATCCCCAACAAAGACTTACAACCAAGACACACTTAGTTACATATGGTGTACTCCACAACACAGAGAATCTTTTTTTTTTGTTGGGGGGTGGGTATTTTGAGAGAGGACCTCACTAAGTTACTGAGGCTGGCCTTGAACTTATGATCTTTCTGCTTCAGCCTCCCAAATTGCTGGGATTACAGACTTTTGCCACTACACCTAAATAGAATTGTATATTTTTTAAAAAAAATTAGTGTAGATGGACACAATATTTTATTTATTTATTTTTATGTGGTGCTGAGGATCAAACCCAGTGCCTCACACATGCGAGGCAAGAGCTACCAATGAGCTATAACCCCACCCCTAGAATTGCATATTTTTTATATATTTTTATATAACTTTATTTATTTATATGTGGTGCTAAGAATTGAACCCAGTGCCTCACGCATGCCAAGCAAGTGCGCTACCACTGAGCCACTGCCCAGAATTGTATATTTTTTTAAAAAACTTTTTTTTGTAGTTGTATATGGATAGCATTCCTTTATTTTATTTGTTTATTTTTATGTGATGCTAAGGATCAAACCCAGTGCATCACACATGCTAGGCAAGCCCTCTGCCACTGAGCTATAACCTCTGCCCTAGAATTGCATCATATTGCAGACTGGACCTACAATACATAGTGTGTCTCCACAGTACAAACACACACTCCATCACATCCCAGACTTGTGTCTAATGACCCAAACTTTCTTTACAACAATAAGACATAACCCACACCACATCTGAAATTAGTCTATTTCATACAGACTCACCCCATGGTGCATAGAATTGGACCACAACCTCTAGAAACACCACTGTGTGCAGCCAGAATCTCACATTGGAGGGATTTAACCTCTCAAAAATGTGCATTCCCCATAAAGCCCAAACGTACTGTAATGTACAAAAAATAAGCAATATTACACAGATTTATTATGGGATCTCTGAAATCAATCTGTGAAATGTAGTCTCACCCTATGACTTCAAGCCATTTCCCACAATATATAGACTTAACTGTGTGAACCATAGTCTCCAGACCTGCCCTGCAGGGTGAGGACGGTCTCACAGTTCATAAACTCCCTAGGAGTACACGTGAGTGCATCCAAAATACTACAATAATAAAAGTCATGGCACCCCAAATCACTCCCACAAAACACACACCAAATCAAATGCCCCAGAACTCACAAGCCACATGATTCATAAAGTCAGCCTACCACTACTTCACCTCAGGCCATCTGTGCTTGCCTCTTTGAATGTAGAAAATAGCATCACAATGCATGCACAGACCACCACCACAAAAAATTCCTGCACAGGATCTGCAACTCACTGACATTTCAAGCTGCCCACATACTTGCCAGTAATGCTTAGAGCCACTTTCTTATCAGACTCACCCCTTGACATTAAAGACTTATCACCCCCCAATGCATAGACCCAATCCCTGATGCAAGAGAGACTTCATTTTAAACAAAAATATTTTCTCCATCACAAGATTGACCTCACCAGACTCATCCCATTATATCTAGCCTTGTGCCATGACACAGAGACATGCCATTTAACCCAGAAATTAGCACCAGAGTATTCAGATTAGTCCTGTAGTCTTCGGAGACTCAAACCCTAGACTGCACCATGATGCAGAGAAGAGCTACCCACAGGGAGACATAATGCATAACATACATACTCACCCCATACAAAGAAACTTACCCCACATTTTGTAATACCCAGGCCTATTAGAGTGCTCAGAAGGCCATACAATACCTAGAGAAGGGTGTGATGTGTGTGCTCACACTAGAACATTAAGTCACTTCACGAGGCCAAACTTCGTCTTATATTGATTCCCAAAGGACACGTCATATTGCTCCTTAGGATCTGAACAGAGGACCAACGTGCTCACACAGAGCTTTGGCAAGTGACTACACTTCCTTGAGTTCATCTGCCCATTTGTCAACATGTATGAAATCCTTATACTATTAAGGATTAAATGAGATTGTTTCAGGAAAGGACTAAAGTTCAGAATAAAGCCTTTGAGGGCTGACATGCCTGCCTCCAGTCCCAGCTCCACCACTTCCCGGTGCTGGAAGCTGTTAGGTAGTTGGAATGGTCTGTGATAGAGTATGAGGAATATGAGTTTGCTGAAGTCAGACCTCATTTTGGATTCAGTCCCTGCCACTTATTGGCCTTATGACCTTAGCTGAGGCACTCTAATTCTCTGGTTCACAGTTCCTCATTTGCAAACTGAGAATGATACTGGTTCCTGCCTCCAAGACTGTGGTACAGATTAAATAATACCTGGCACCCTTAATCTTAACTTTCAGCCAAAGGACAGTAGAGTGGGGAAGGCAGAAGCAACTTTGGAGCCCTTTTAACAAACAAGCCTGGTGAAACAGGAGGCAGCATGTAGGCCCTACTTCCATCCAGAGGTGAGGAGGAACTAAGGTGCATGCATCTTCACCAGCAGTGCTCCAACAGGAATCTCAATATCTGAGCAGCTACTTGTTTTTTTGTCTTTAGATAATAAAAAAAGCTTGTGTTATCAGACCAGTCACTATATTCAGTAATCAGTATTTTTCAGAGGAGGCTATAGTTTTATTTTGCTGACCACTTCAAGAAAAGGAAGAAAAATTTGAGCTCTTCCTGCTGGCTGTACCTTAGAAAAGCAGGTGTATAAGTGATCAGAAAAGTCTTCCTGGGAGAAATTCCCCCCATCCATTCATGTTCATTCATCATAGACAAGTACATATATCCTAGAAGACACACACACACACAAACACACACACACACACACACACACGTACAACTTACTAATAGTACCACAGATGTTTATATTGACGCATCTACACAAAGACTTACTAATATAAACAGTCTTAACCCATATACCATACCTTCTCACAGTTGCAACCAGAGACATATATTTACGTAAATATGAACATAAACTCTAAAGTACCAACAGGGGATGTGTGATGTACACAAGATACACATGTGTAATACACAGACATGCACACAGATTCCCATAATCTTTATGTAGGCACATAGCAGTATATAGTCTGAAACACTTAACTCGTACAGATGCAGGGAAGCACACAGAGAGCATCCAGAGGATGTGTTTACTTATTCCTAATCTCTAAGATGAGAAAACATGTGTACACAAAAACACATAAAAAACATGTAGATGCTCCTAGAGGCACAAAGCACAGATATCTTCTCAGAAACTCCCAGCTCTTCAGGTGGAAATGTGGACAAGCACAACTGAACCCACATAGACACATACGTATTTGCATGTGTCTACACATACCTGTAGACAGATGTATAGAATCATTCATATGTAGATACAGGTATATGTGTCTTTACTGATTTGCAGAGACATTTAAATAAACACTCATTCATAAGTGATAAAGATAGGGACTAATATAGTTTTGAATATGTATGTACACATATGCTCACAGTCACAGATATACACACAGAGATATAAATTATTAAAACACAAATGCATAAGCATGCTCATACCCACATACATAAGGGCTTGTGTTCACTATTAAACATATGAATACACACATGTATGGTAATGCACATGCATATGGGTATACTTATGGACATACACAAGAACATGGTAGTACACATGTACATAGGGACTCATGCATGCACCCACAGACAAAACAAAGACACGCATGAAGAGACATCTACATTCACACACAGACACAGTGGTATATCCATTTAGAGCATATACATACAAGAGCATATACATACAAGCACTTACATCTATGCTTAGAGAGAGAGACATTTAGCAGAGTCACATACATATGCAGATCCATGCTTATGGAAACATCCACTTATACATAGAGAAACAGACCAAAAAACAAAAACAGACCAAAACACATCTATAAGGTCACATTGACTCACTCACATACACAAGAGGAGAATGCCAGGTTATATGAATGTCTAGAAAGACAGATACATCACAGAGGCACAGGCATGTGCACGGAGACAAGAGATGTACACATACCCATACCCATGTATACTCACTTGGAGGTGGACACAGAGACTTGTACAGATGCATAAGAAAAATACAGATTTATTATTATGCTGACTACCACTGAATATGCACATATATGTGGAGACATGTAAACATTTACCTATACAAACATACTCATAGAAATATGCAGGTCTGTTGGCCTGTGCTCATGAATGTGAAAGTGTGTACACCCACAGAGAAAGAGTTCAACATACATTCACAGACACATACTGGTACACACACTTGTGTGTGTACTCATACATATATATATGCAAACATAGATGGGCATACATAACAGAGGCATGCACAAATAAACCCCAATACAGAAAACTATGTATGTACCAAAGTCTGCAGTTCCCACACGTACTGAGTTCTCACATGCACAACAACATTCTATCTACACACAGCTGCACTTGCTCAGAGACTCTTTGAAGACATTAATTTACATGCAGACAGATTTATATTCAAACATACACACATGCTCATAGACAGCAGATGGTCTCACAGGCATACACACACACAGGTGGATGAACACATGGATAAACACCAAGGCTTACACACATGAATATAGAAGCTCCTAGTCATGAAGAGAAGTACAGGCAAGAATATAAAGGTACAGATGTGGAGACTCACACCCAGATATACACATTATGTATATGCAGATGCATAGAAATGCAGAGACTCACACAGAAGAATATTTGCAGCCAGTTAACATGGGGATCAAACATGTCTGCACAGACACAGATGTCATAAGTATGGATTCAGCAATAGATAAATATAGGTACAGTCTTACATATTTACATGTATATTCACCCTCTTACATGGTGATGCACTCAGAACCTCTTGCAGAAAGCTCTATAAATACACTTACATATAGACACACAAATGCACATGCAGATGTACACTTACATGTCATGCCTTCTCTCAGAAAGACCAAGGTAGATCACATTCTGAGCATATAAAAGACATATATATATATCTATACATAGTACATACCTAAAAACATTCGAAAGTGTACACATACAGACATCCATACATACAGATGTGCACACTCACATACCAACATATACATACATTGACACACATAGTCACACACAATGATCTGTAGATCTACTCATATGCTCATAATGGTACACAAGTTCTAAATGTATGTTAAGTATATGAAAACACATAGACTTACATGTGCCAGAGTAGCTATGTAAGTCCTCAAAACAGAAACACAGACTTACATGCACAGAGACACATGCAGATTTATACTTATAAAAACACAAACATCCAGGGGGCACAGTGGCACATGCCTATAATCCCAGCAGCTCAGGAGGCTGAGGCAGGAGGATCACGAGTTCAAAGTGAGGCCCTAAGCAACTCAATGAGACCCTGTCTCTAAATAAAATACAAAATAAGGCTGGGGATGTGGCTCAGTTGTTGAGTGCCCCTGAGTTCAATCCCTGGTACCCTCCATCCCCCCCAAAAAAAACTTTAATCACATGTAAGAGACATACAAATACTTTTTAAAGGAAGCTGTAACTTTAAAACAAAGATTATTTTTTAATTGTAGTTGGACACAATACCTTTATATTATTTATTTATTTTTATGTGGTACTGAGGATCGAACCCAGGGCCTCACACGTGCTAGGTGAGTGCTCCACCACTGAGCCACAACCCCAGCCCCTGGAAGTTGTGACTTTTAATGAACCTTAGTCTTAGCATCTTAAACAAAAACTGAAAATTGTCAAGCCCCCTTAGTTGACTACACTGTATAAAAGTAGATCAGAAAGATCATACACAGAATCAGAGATCACATGGAAGCACAGAAATATCATCCGGTACGTAACCAAATATAGAAAGATACACACACACACACTCACACACACGTGTGTGTGTGTGTATGTGTGTGCACAAACAGCACCAAAATGTCACATTTTAATATTTAAATGCATAGCTATTAAATGCAAAACATTTTCATCCCCAAACTGTCACTTACTGTCTCATTGATTTGGGGTCATTTTTTGCTTTTGCACAGGTAACATAGGGGTAATCTTGGCAGCTATTGTTTGGAGTTGTTTGAAGATTCATTGAAATAAAGGGATTAACCTTACCGTTTGGAATGTCATAGATGTCGCTGCTGCTGCTGCTATTTTTTTATTTTGTTAGAGCCAAAGTACTTATCTAGATAGGATTTGATTTTTATGGTCAAACTGCATGATTTTATTATTTTGATTTATTAATTAACTTTATTTGTAAATGTTCTAATAAAGAAGCATTTTAATGTATTAATAAAAAAGTGTGGGGCTGGGGTTGTGGCTCAGTGGTAGAGCACTTGCCTCGCATATGTGAGGCACTGGGTTCGATCCTCAGCACCACATAAAAATAAATAAACACGGGTTGGGGATGTGGCTGAAGCGGTAGCACACTCGCCTGGCATGCCTGCGGCCTAGGTTCGATCCTCAGCTCCACATAAAATAAAATAAAGATGTTGTGTCTGCTGAAAACAAAAAATAAAAATAATAAATAAATAAATAAATAAACAAACAAAATAAAGATATTGTGTCCATGTATAACTAAAAAAATGTTTTTTAAAAAGAATATATTATATTCACAAATAAGATTATTTCTGAAATTCTCAAAGGTGATAAGGCTTTCTTCCTGTCCCTGGAAAATGGAAAGACTTGAAACAATTATTTCCTGTCATTATTATTTGTTGTTGTAATTACTGTCTTTAGCATTTTTTTCCTCTTTGCAGAAACTGGAAGATTGAGAGTGGTTGAGAGAGGGCTTCGTGCCAAGTGTACACTTGCCACCTAGTGACCATATCGAGTAAGTACAATATTTGTGCATTGCTCTAAACTGTCCAAAGGTTGTGTAACCATACTGGTGAATAAGCTAGAATACATCATGTTATAGGGGTTTCTGCTATATCCTGAAATTAAAAAGCAGTCATAAAAAATGAACTTCTTTGAAAATCTCATTTCCCACACACGCCCCAAATTTGTATTTGGGTTTCACAGGTGATATGTTCTACAGCAGTGGTTTTACATTTTCTATTTGCCACCTAAAATCATTTTGAGAAGCTGTATACCCCACTACAATCTTGTCTTAAAGTTAACACCAGATATTTACTCTAAGTTTAAACATTTGCAGAGTTATAATTTCTTACCATATTGTAAGTACTTGTGGTTTTAAATAAAATGATTTCATCATATGTTGCATTGTTCAGTGAAATAAAAATGCTATACTAATTTGAATTTTATCATTGTTGACTGAAGGAAAAATACAAGGAAGTAGGTCTACTTTAGTCATCAGAAATTTATATGATTTTCCCATGTCCTTGAAATAACCATTCCATTCAACTCCCTTCACATAATTTATTCTAAGGTAATATATTTTTATGTTAAAAGGCCTTTTAATGGTCTCCTTATAATACATCTCTATAGAAAATATATAAGGATGAAAAAATTTCCCTGTGACTCTAAGCCTCTTAAGTACTAAAAATTTTTTCATTAAATTATTAGTACCAAACAGTTGATCAGAAGAACATAAGATATCATACGTTTTGGTAAGTAATTACTAAAATGGAAAGTAGAAGTGGTTGGAAATGCATCTCTTAAGTAAATGTGACCTTATTTTTCCCCAAATTAGTTTATGACTCTGAAAATGACTATTATTTCTAATAAGACAGAATGCAGTATTTTTTTCTTATTTTTCATTTTTACAGATAGAAGAACTCAGATAACTTTGTTCTTACAAATAAGTAGAAAGAAAAGGAATGAGTGTATAAATCATAGGTCAAAAATTACAGAGTGACCTATCATCAAAAATAATTTTTCTCTGGGTGCAGTGGTGCATGCCTGTAATCCCAGTGACTGGGGAGGTTGAGATGGGAGGTTAAGAGGTTCCAGGCTAGCCTCAGCAACTTAGCAAGACCCTGTCTCAAAAAATAAAAAAGGACTGAGGATGTAACTCAGTAGTAAAGCACCCTGGGTTCAATCCCCAGTAACAAAAAATAAGATAGAATAAATTTTAATGTCTTTAAATTTTTTAAATAAAATTTATGTTAATTTTATTTTTAAATTAAATTTTAAAGTTTAAATGGACAGCTTGATTAGGTCCATTTTTAATTCCATGAAAGCAAAGAAGCCCTCTAATTTACTAAAGGATTTGTTGCAGAACCATTTACATTTTCAGTTTCCAGAAGCTTACCAGAATGGCTTTACTAAGATTTATCAAATGACCATTATATCTGTTATATTTTCATTTTGAGGCAGTATTCTTAATCCACTATAATTAAAAAAGGTTGGGAAGATCAAAATACTTAGATCAATGTGTATTTGCCAATATAATAATTTTTATAAAATGCTTTTGACTTATTGCATCCTTTAAGTATAAAAACTTGCTACAGATTTGAATCAACAATATTATAGAAAATATTTACAATTTAATTGGCAAAGGCTATGTTCATGTCAAAATAATCAGCCAAATCAGATTTATTTTTAGAAAAAAAAACCTGGCTCTATTTTTTAAATGAAAATATATCAAGATGCATTTTGATGATCAGTATTAAAACCACAGAGAAATCAAATAGGGAATATCTCTTGTTAAATAAATAACAAACTGAATATAAGATTAAAATAATAATGAGGTATTTATCCACTTCAGAGTAAATTAAGAAATTGAATACTAATTTCATTTCTGGCATGTAATTTTTTTATTTTAATTTTATTTATTTATTTTTTAAATACACAATAATAGTGGAACGCATTACAGTCATTATTACACATAAACTGGCATGTAATTTTATTTATTTGTTTATTTATTTTTGTGGTGCTGGAGATTAAACCTGGGGCTTCGCATATACTAGACAACCATTCCACCACTAAGCTGCAGCCCCAGCCCCTGGTATATCATTTTAAATTAAACAGTAAAATATTTAGCAGATATTATAAGACAGATGAAACAAGGAATCTGATGGCAAGTACAGTTTCCTTTGGTAAATATGTATACACATGTTTTTAGAACACTAGTGTTGGGTTTCTGGGAATAATTAATTACATATGAAAATATTTTAAGTCCATGAATTTTATTAGAACACAGAATCAAACTTTTCAGCCATGTTTTATGAAAGAAGAAAGTATATATTGCTAAAAATAACTGCTCTGGAAACTAGTACATCATAATTATTTTTGATAATATAAGATTAAAAAATGTTTTTTATAAAATGAGATGAAGATTGGTTTTAATTGGAAAAGATATTTCAAGATACAATCTGAAAAAAATGGGTTTTAATTAGTTTAATTGAATGATGTACCTTATCTGAAAGAAATCACATACAATTTCTGTGCATATATTTTACCAGTATGAACATTTTTAGTGCTGGAAAACAATCCAATTATAGTTAAAGAATCAGCATCAACAATGCATACTGCTATTAGCCAGGAGGTGCTTTCTTTCTTGTTGACAACACATTTTAGTGCTTAAAATTGAGAATAACTGCGGGGGGGGGGGGTTATTTTAAACATGTGGAGGATGGGCAGTAAAGTTGTCCTTAGGCAAATTAATTTTAAGAGAAAATACACATGAAAGTTGAGAATCAGAAAGTGGAAACCCTGATCCTGTCCCTACTCGTATACTTTTTTTTTTTTTTTTTTTTTTCGGTACCAGGGATTGAACTCACTTAACTACTAAGCCACATTCCCAGCCTTTTTAAAATATTTTATTTAGAGACAGGGTCTCTCTGAGTTGCTTAGGACCTTACTAAATTGCTAAGGCTGGCTTTGAACTTGCCATCCTCCTGTCTCAGCTTCCTGAGCCGCTGGGATTACAGATGTGCACCACTGTGCCCAGCCCTACTCATGTATTTCTTAAAAGATTTCATGTACCAGTAGCCTAATTTGAAGACCATTGTGCTAGACTATCCCCAGCAGGATTGCTCCTGAGCAGAGTATTATTGTCTTTGTTGGAATAACCAGTTTATTGTAGTTCACATTTACAAGGGTACAGTGGATGTAGCTCCCACTTTTGAATTTCTGCTAAATGCTCCTATGGTTAATCATGTTTCTGGAAGGGATGATTTTGTTAATAAATGCATACCTATGTTGTCCAGTTTGGGAACTGCAAGTCACATGTGGCTGTTGAACATTTGAAATATGGCTGGTATTAATTGAGATATGCTATGAGTGTAGATACACAGTAAATTTCAAAGACAGGGCAAACAAAGAATTTGGCTAATATTTTAAATTGGTTACAGGTTGATAATATTTTGGGTATATTGAGCTAAATAGTAAATGACATTAAAATTAATTTCACTTAATTTTTAAACTTTTTAAAATATTGCAACATGAAAATTGAGAGTTGGGGTTGTGGCTCAGTGGTAAAGCACTTGCCTAGCATGTGTGAGGTACTGGGTTCAATCCTTAGCACAACATATAAATAAATGAATAAAATAAAGATCCATCAACAATTAAAAAGAAAATTGAAAATTTTGTATGTGATTCACATTATATGTATTATAAGATAGCGCTGGTCGAGAGCTCCTATTGAAAAATCTCTAACTTCCTGTAAAGCTACAAGTATGGAAAAAATTGATTTATTCTCTAATCTAGTCTAGTATATTAGTATTTTGATATAACCAGTATCTTACTGGTGTTTTGGTTTTTATGTTGTAGAATTTCTTGTTGTGATCAGGTACAAGTAAAAATGAAGCAATATTCCATTAAAGATATTTGAAAAAGAATCTTTAATTAGTAAGTAGAAATTTTCCTAGTATGAACTTGGGTAAGCATCTCAGTGATTCCATGTACAGCTTTTCAAACTCTTCAAAATTCCCAGTGCTGGATATTGTAAGTATTTCATTACATCTGAGATTTTTTTTAAAGGTAATTCTTTTTATGTAACACTGAGAAAAAGATATATTTCCCAGAGAAACTATTACATAATGCTTTCATGTCTATAGAGTTTTAATTTTATACTCACAGAAAGAGCTTATTTAGACTTATTTATGCATATATATTTATAATTTATCATGATATTACAATAGCCATGACCAAGTCTATGCATATATAGACAGTGACAACTCCCATTCAGCTGCCTCTTGGCCTATAGTAACTGCAGAATGCCATTGATTCTAATTTCAGAGATGAAAAGATGAAAAAATATGCATCTTAGAATTGATTAAGTACAGTTAGTCATTTGTCTCATTTGTCAAAACAAAAAGATCATGGAGGGCAGGAAGCCAGACTCCAAGCCATATCAGCATTGGAGTTTAGACGTCAGCAGACATCAGTGAAAATACCCTTTCTGAGTATTGTATTTAGAAAAAAACAAAACATGGCTCTCATTTAAAATGTCATCATAGGCCTCTTAAATAACATTACATTATACACTTTATCCTTTGATAGCTTTCCCAGCATTCTGTTATTGGTTTTCTGACTGGGAAGTGGGAAGGCTCTGGAACAATGGGGATGGGTGGATCCATGGCTGGACACAGACTGGATTTCTCCACACTGAAAATGTCTAGCATCTCTGCACTGAGAACCACTTAGCACAGTCTTGTATGAGGCTGTGCCTTCAATGGCTGTTTGTTCTTCATAAGTGGGCTGACAAAGGGAGCCTTTTTTCTTGTCATGATTTAGTTTGGTCTTAGCATCATCAATGTATCCTTTCTCAACTGAAGGGCCTAAGAGGGGAAGGGATGGAGATTGAGCTGCTTTCCTTCTTTTGTTTTATATAGTATTTGAAAGGGACAGCAAGATGTATCAGGATTCCACAGGAAGTTTATTATATGACAAATCAGTGAAGTAAAAAACAGATTTGTCATCCAAGAATTGTGACACATCTCTGATTTTCATAGTACTCTTGATGATGCAAGAGATTTATAAGAGCGAACAAAACCAAAAGTTTTCATGGAATAAGAATAAGAAAACAGATGACACATTTTGTCTGTTAACCCTACAGTTGAACATTACACTAAGACTTGGGTATCTCTGAAGGCTTAGCAACATGGTCAACTTTATGAACTTGTGACCTAGGCCTGGTGCTTAAAAGGTTCCCATGTTTGATTTAATAGCGGGTTATCACTGACTTGAAATTTTCAGTAAGTTTTGAGGAAAGGGCCCCACATTTGTATATTACACTAGGCACCACAAATTATGTAGCTGATATTGTTCAAAATGAAATTCGAAGTAGTGCCTTTGTAATGTTTGTAAGAAAAGAAGCAACTGAAGGAAATACAGAGGGCAGGAGGCTCAACAGGTTTATTCAGGACAAACCTGCAGAGGGGCGTCCAGTGAAGACTGAGAGTCATCTTCCTCTTTCAGCCTAGGATAGATAAAGGGGCATGAGGGAGCAGGGGACATTTTGCAGTTAAGCCTTGCTAGGAGATTGTCAGGGAGGGGTCATTTTGGTCCTCACCTCCATTCTTTGAGGTGGTCACTGTTTCATGCAGAACCAGGTGTTTTTAGGATTCTAGTCCCAGATAACAATTTCCTTACTTTATATGATGTTGGAGTAATTGTCTGGGGTTTAAGGTCAGGCTGAGTCAGAGTCACTGTGAGGTGACTCTTTAAGATGGAGGATATGTGTGTTTCAAAATGGCATTGCCTATGTCAGGTTCTTCCTAACAATGTTGTGCATTGATTCTTGTCATCTTATATATTATATAATATATATATATACATATACATATATATTATATATTCCTCTCCAAGGCATAGACTCTGGCTGGCAATCACCTGCCTGGGACCCTAGGAGTCTTGTCAAGCTCCACATTGATGCTACTGTGGTCCATGATTACAGAGCAGGTATTCCAGAAGATCCTAGAGCCTTAAAATCAGTTCCTTTGAAATCTCAACAGCCAAAGCAGGACATCTCACTGTTCTCAAAGATTTGGTCCAGACACCTGGATAGAAATGGCAGAAATGCAAACAAGATTAAGAAGTTGGGAAGAGAGGAGAGGAAGTGCAGCCTGGAAAGGTACTGTTAGCCCCTGGAAAACAGCCACAAGTACTGTGGGGCCTCAGAGTTGGAGAGGGAATGGTCAAGAGTGCCAATCACTTCAGACAGAAATTTTCTTGTTGCCCAGATGGGAATTGTATTTAGAGTTGCTGTTATCTGAGGAAAGGAAACTTTAGCTTCTGATGTGTGAAGAAACTTTTTTGTTTTTTAAATGTAGGGAAAACCATAAAACTAGAGCCTTGAGGAAGTCCGGAAATACCAGATGGCTTTAAAGTATGCAAGAATGCAGGGCTAGGAATCCAGCTCAGTAGCTAGGCTCTTTTATCATATGCACAACACCCTGGCTCAATCCCAGTATCAGGGAAAAAAGAAAAATGCCTAGAGATGCCTTCTTTGGTACATCCTAAGGGTCTTATTTAAACAATTGCAGAGGTTTGTGATAAAATGCAATGGAGAAATAAAAATAGTACTTAAAATGAGGTCATAAAAATGCCATCAAAATGATGACTTACATATCACCTTGACAGTTATTCCCAGTTCTTGATGAGAGCCAGTGATTGACAGCTTGCTGTATTTCAGTTATCCCTTTTACATTGCTGACAGTGTGTGTCTCCCTGTTTCTCAATCCTATAGGCACAGGGAATCAAATTAATTTAACCTCACTATACTTTTATATTGGTAGGGAATTTCTGGGCTATTTTTATAGTAAGCAAACTGAATATATAAATTGCATTTTACCTAAAGAAACATTTTCCAGAGGCACCCATAGTGTGTATTTGACTATAATATAAATTATTTAGTAGGACTTATTAAAAGGCCCTATGTTGAATATGTTGAAAACCCACCAGTTATGCATAAGGGCATTTAGCCAAACTAGCGTGGCAGGGGGTACATTGGTAGGATTTCTGTACAGAGGAAGGTCAAAATCTTAAAGTATATGAAATTCCTATTGACAAAGTAAGTATTAATTCAGTCATTTGAAATTTGCTCTTGGATTTGTATATTAAATCCAGAGTACTTAAAGACAGGAAAGAAAAACTTTCCTTTTTCCTGCATCCACCAAGTAGAAAATTTCTTAATTTTCTTTTCCTATATCATTTTTCTCCCCTGTTGAAACATGGCCTTTTTTGCAAGTAAATAAATAAAGAACTATTTAAATCCCACACAGAGATATATTCAGGCAGTAGTTCTGTATCCCAGTATTTTTCATATGCACATAGGCAGGAAATTCCTATACAAGGTATCCCCCTAAAATCTCATGCAGAAAGCAATCAGTGTGACCTTGAGCTACCAAAGTACTCAATGAATACCTGAAAGAATGTTTCTCAGCCCAAGTGTCCATATACTTGGAGATGGATATTTGTATTGGCAAGATGTCAGGTATTTGTTACTAGATCATTTTGACTCGACAGGTGTGAGAAAGGAACACAGAGATTACATAGGGACAAGAGATAGTTTCCGTAAACTCCAGCACTTGGAATCATAGCTTAAAGAAAGCTACAATCAGCTGGGCACAGTGGCACACATCTGTAATCCCAGCGGCTCAGGAGGCTGAGACAGGAGGATCACGAGTTCAAAACCAGCCTCAGCAATGGCGAGGTGCTAAGCAACTCAATGAGATCCTGTCTCTAAATAAAATGCAAAGTAGGGCTGGGGATGTGGCTCAGTGATCCAGTGCCCGAGTTTAATCCCTGGGAAAGTTACGATCTTAACAGCTTTTTTTCCTCTTTATTCTGCTTTAATTTCACAGTGGTGAGTCAATCCCCAGTTATCCAGAGTTATAATGCATCTTGTTTGTCCAATTTTTAACATTACCCAGTATGAATTGAATGTGAATTTTTACAAAAAAGTGAAAGACAGCCTTCCCAATCTATGATATACTTACAAGATATTTAAATATTTACACAACAGAAGCAAGAGAATCTTTATCGTGGGGCTTACACAAAGTCCAGTTAATCTGCAATATTCATGCACCATATTGGGAAAATAACAAGCAAATGGCCACAAAGGTTTCTTCTCATCAGTCGTAAGTGGCCAGGGAACCAGAGCCTTGCACATGACTCCTGGTGCAGTCTGAGCATTTATTCCTCAGCTAAACATCATTTTCCATTGATTTTGTGACATGGCCAGATTGTATTATTGACTCACTCAGAGTTTCCAGATGGTCTGAAGATGCCCCCAAACTGCTTTACAAGGAACTATAGGCATAACCAGTGCTTCGAACCAATGGTATTTCACTCACTGAAAATTAGGTCATGGTGGTACAGGAAATAATAAAGTGGAGGGTAGAAAGTTCTGTGCTATATTATTTTTAGTCAAAAGCTTTAGTGTCTATTTTTCTATTACTTATCCCCATTTTAGTCACTTGTTATTTCATATGGTGCCTGGGAGAGCAGGCCCAAGAAAATATGTAAAAGTAAACATCAAATAGCATTGGCAAACTGTATTGATCATATACATTGCTCACAGTGAAGTGGGAATGAGCCTGAAACTTCCTTTCTCCCTTCAGGTGCTCCCCACAACAGTGTTAGGAATGAGCAGCACTACAAGCCTTTATATACAGGAAAAGAGAACCTGTTCAGTTATAAATATAGCATTTTGATGTTTTCCTTCTTCTAGATTTCTAATTAAAAAATAGTAATTGTATATATTCATGGGGTACAAGGTAATGTTTTGATACATGCTTACATTGTGGAATGATTACATCAAGTGAATTAACAAATCCATCACCTCACATATTTATCATTTTTGTGGTGAAAACTTTAAAAATATACCCCTTCAGCAATTTTGAAATATGCAATGCATTTTTATTTTTTTACAGTCAACTTCTGGGCAATAGATCACTAAAGCCTTTTCTTCCAGTCCAACTGAAATTTGGTACCCTTTCCCCCTTACCTCTAGATTAACAGCATTAGAACTGTTCACTACATAACCTGAAAAGTGTGATATATTCTGTATCTAAAAACTAAATAATAATCCCTAGTGGAATGTGAAGAAGAAGTGATTTAGCATGTTCATGCTTCACATAGTTGAAAGCATGAGTGGAATCCAGTGTGAAATTACTTTGGGAAAATGTTCACATTCTTGGTGGATCTATACAATCAGTACACATGACCATGATCACTCAGAATTATGTAATTAATACTCCATGGAAGGGTTAAATTAAAAATTGTGACAAGAAGAGTGACTGCTTCAAATTTATTTATAGGGACAATAGGACAGACTATTTGGTATTGGGGATGTTCTATTAAAAAAAAAAGAGAGTCATGTAGTTGCTGGGAGCAGCTGGTAAAGACTTTGTTCACATTGCACCATGTTCATGATTAGGTATTCTGCCCAACCCTGTCCTTGAAATTTACTACATTACTGCTCTCTGTCTTCCTCTTTTCTTTATACCTGCATTCCTACAGTATCTACCTTGCAACTGCATTTGTTCCCACATACATATGTCCCACTCCAAGACCAGTTTCAAGCCTGCTTCCTTCCTTTTGTCCTGTCTTTTGTGTTCTGAAGGAAAGGGCACATGAGCTTCTAATGCAAAACTTGAGTTCTTCCTAAAAAGGAAAGATAAATACATTAATACATTTTTCTGATTTTCCTAATTGGAAAAGTAATAAATGCAATAAAAACTTTATTTAGGTAAAGGATAGGATGAGCTGAATTCTGCATTTTTTTCTCACAGTAGACAATCTCTGAACTCATGAATAAAGAATTGCATTGGCATGCATCAAATCCTGGCCTTCCTTTTATGGAGAACAGTACAGTTTCTTTTATGGGGAGCATGTGAGGCCAGGTGTACTGGCTTTGATCTTTGTTTTATATTTTTAACTTTTTAAAAATTTATTTATTTATTTATTTATTTGGTATTGGGGATTGAACCCCTGGGTACTTAACCATTGAGCCACATCCCCAGCCCTTTTTATCTTTATTTACAGACAGGGTCTCACTAAGTTGCTTAGAGCCTTGCTGGTTTTGAACTTGTGATCCTCCTGCCTCAGCCTCCGGAGCTGCTGGGATTACAGGTGTGCGCCACCACACCTGGCTTTGTCTCTCGATTGACCATGGGACAGGATGGCTCATAGCCTCCCTTATCAAGAGCCACCTTCTTTTTAAGAGGCAGAAGTGGTCACTGGTAGTAAAATTCCTGACTGGGCCCTTAGTGTCCTGGCCTATTTGGCCATATCCCACACACATATCCTCTAGTCTCTGCTCTCCTCCTTGTCCAACAATCTGGTTGTAGGGTACAAATCATACCATGGATGACCATGCCTTATGCAGTTAAAAGGGCATGTCATGCTCTTTTTTTTAAAATTAATTTTTATTGTAGGTTGTTCAAAACATTACAGAGTTCTTGATATATCATATTTCACACTTTGATTCAAGTGGGATATGAGCTCCCATTTTTACCCCACATGTCATGCTCTTTTACAGATTTTTTTTTAATCTAGGAAAGAAGAATGTAAAATATTAACTTGCACCCCAGAAGAAACCACCTTACATTGATTTTAATGAAATGTTATTAAAGTTACAGATTTAAAATTTAAGTATTCAGGAAAATGTGCTTTTTATTTAAAAGAAGTGAAGCCATATGGCAGTGAAAATATTTCATTCAGTCTTATCCTTTATTTTTAATATGTATTTAGTTGTAGATGAACACACAGTGTCTTTATTTATTTATATGTGGTGCTGAGTATTGAACCCAGTGTCTCACACATACAAGGCAAGCACTTTACCACTGAGCTACAGCCTCAGCCCCTCATACAGTTTTATCTTAATGGCAACAGGAAACAGTCTGAGAATGGTACAGATTTCTTCCTTCAACCTAGGCAGTTAATAGGTCAGTGCTCTACCATAATTTCTACCCATTTTGTTCAATGAAGTATCTTACTGGTGAGCCCCAGTACTGGCAGCACACCTGTCAAACAGGAAGGCAGAAATAGGCCAGGACACTAAGGGCCCAGTCAGGAATTTTACTACCAGTCAACAACTAACTCCACTTTTGACCAGTTGGGTGATCTTTATCTCATTACCAACTTTTGCATCTGTAAAGTGGGAAGAACAATAACATTTGCTCTGCCTACCACACAGGGTGATTGTGAGCCCAAGTGAGGAAATATGTAGGAACCCACATTATAAAATCGAATGTGATATACATCTATATCTTGAATAAAATTTGGTGGCATATTTTGTAAAGCTAAGGGTAATTCAGCTGAATTAGATTCCAACCTGTTTCTTGGAATTAATTATTATTCATGGGTGTAAAAAAGGTGACTTCCCCAGTTCTGAAGTTGCTTTTAGGTGACAACCCTACAGCATTCCAAATGTGAGGCAGTTTTCCAGACATTATATCCCAATTATTAGCTATAGTTAAAAGAATATAAACCTTTTTTATTTTTTGATATTGAAAATTTCCCAAAATCACTCTTTAAGCGCTCTGGATAAGAGGGAGATGGGATGATTTTTTTCGATATATTTTATTCTTCCCCAGCTTGAAGATGAGCAAATTGGCCTCATTTATAAAACAGTGAATAATAAAAGAGGCTTTGCAGCTTGAGGAGCAGAAATGCTGATTCTGATACATCCAGGTGGCTGTGTAATGAGTTTGATGTTGATTCTCCCAAGAAAGAGTTGAGGAGCAATTAGAGGCTTAGTGAATGGCCCATTCACCAAGGAAGAGGGAGGGACAGAGATCCAGTTTGTGCCCAGGGGAAAAGATTTAGTCTCAACAAATTATAGAAAGAAGCAGGGGACAAGGAAAGAGAGCAATGGAGGGAAAAAGAGACATAATATTTGGGGGTAACTCCTTGGAAAGTATTTTAAGTTTTGCAGCTTTATGTCCTAGGTGTCCATTGACCAATGAATGGAAAAAGAAAATTGATATAAATGCACACACTGGAATGCTATTTAGCCTTAGAAAGTAAGGAGATCCTGTCATTTGTGACAATCTGGATGGACCTGGAGGACATTTTGTTAAGTGAAAGAAGCCAGGCAGAAAAGGGAAAATACTGCCTGACCTAACTTACATTTATAATCTTAAAGAAATTGAATTCATGGACATCAAGGATAGAATGGTAGTTTCCATAGGCTGGGGATAAGGGAGAATGAAGAGATGTTAGTCAAAGGGTTCAGAGTTTCAGTTAGGAAGAATAAGTCCCGGGGATCATTTGTACAACAGGGACTACAGTTAATAACATCATGCATATTTAAAAATTGCTAAAAAATAGATCTTTAAGTGTTCTCTCAAAAAGTGATAAGTATGTGAGATAATACATATGTTAAATAGTTTGATTCAGCTATTCCACAATATAAACATATTTGGAAACACCCAGTTATACATAATAAATATATACAATGTTTTTGTCCTCTCTGCTGTGCTTGCCAGAGCTGCTGATCTGGAAGTATGGGTTCCCCTCACTCTGGCTTCTCAGTTCTGTAGGATTTTCTCCCACCCTCCTTTGCTTGCTTCTATCTTTGCCCACCATGCTCTTTTTCCTCAATTCAGCTGTCCCAAACTTGTCCCATACTCCAAGGCTCATTTCCAATGCATCCCTGTAATCTCTTCCACCAGAATGGGAAACAGAGTCCTCATCGGTTTCTGCTATTGATGTCAGTAGAAAAACCTCAAAATGCTATCAATCCCAAGGTCAAAAGGAGGAGTTAGAGGAAACAAAGCCCCTAGACATCCTTATGGGAAAGGGCTTCTCTGTCCTTAACATCAACAGTCCTTTACTGTGTCTGTGGACCCAACTGTGGGGAATGAATGGCCTTCTCTTACTATCTTTAAAATATGGTACATGGATACTGCCAGATTAACCGAACTCTGTGGAAGCCCCATGATAAAGATCCCCTTGATTCTTGCATGCAGATATTTAAATATCTGTAAATGCATCATAGATTGGGAAGGCTTTCACTTTTTTGTATAAAATTCACATCCAGTTCATTTTGTCATATTGTCAAGTTGGACAGGCAAGGTACAGTATTCTTCTGGGTAAATGGGGATTTCCTCACCACTGTGAAACTAAAGTGGGCTAAAGAAAAACCTCTTTTTTTTGTGACAACTGATAAGATTGTAGCTTACATCTTTAAGCCATGATTCCAAGTGCTGGAGTTTACCAAACTTGTCTCTTCTCCCTCTATAACCTATATCTCCATTTCTCATACACATCTGGTCACAGTGTTCTGATAATGAATCATATAGTTATAAATTCATTTTTAAAAACCATGTCTTGCATAATGCATGCCTTTGAACACCAAGATTTTGTCATTTGTTTCAGTTATTTGTATGTTCCCATCTGCAAGCATCCAAGCATCCTGTGGGTAGAAGTTGTGTCTCTTTCATCTTTGTGTCCCTCGGAGGGCCTAGCACAGTGCTCATATGGGTTTCCAGTCAGTGACTGAATGTGTGAATCCATCAGTGTGTATATATGTTGCTAGGTGTCCATATGTTGGCTGTTTGCACAATTATGTGGTGTAACAGTGTCAAGCAAAAGATAAATCATCATTAAGTAGGACAGAACTATCTCCAGGTTAACACCAACACACCACTGAAGAGAATAGTTTAAGAAACAAAGGATTCCACCACATTAACCCGCAGCTCTATCAGGTGCACATAACTGCACTTTAGGAAGGCACATGCTGATAGTTCCTAAGTATCTTTTTTTTTTTTAAAAAAAAAAAAAGCTTTTTAGTTGCCACACGCTCCTGAATATCAGGCAGGTGGCTATTTGTGTTTAAATGACCTTTACTGACTCTTATTTCCTCAAAAAAAAAACCAACAAAAAAACAGATGATAGACTAAAGAGGTTGTGTAACCAACCAGTGGCCTGTAACACCCCAGATACTCTTTTGTTTAATAGAAGTCTGTTAATAGGGCATCTGATTGTTCCTACCAGATGTGTGGATTGTTCCAGAGAAATCAATCACTCCATTCAACTGGGAACCTCCTGAGTTAATTTGGCCTTTTCACTACCTCATTCTTTTTATGCTGAAATTAATGGTTGAGGAGGCATCAAATAATCTGTCCAAAGCCTGCTATACTAAAAAAAAAAAAAAAAATGAAAATGAGTTATTTTAACATAAAATGAAAAGTGTCTGATAAATATTTAGCTGAATGACAAAAATTTGAATTGCTGATGACAAAGATCAGGAAAAGATGAGTTTCTTTGATTTTTTTTCATCATTAGAGAAAATACTTCTTTGCTAATCAAGAAAAGGGAAAATTAGGACAGATGCTATCTTTTCAACCACCCCTCTCTTTCAGGATAGTGAGAACAGCCTAAGATTCCAGAGTCTTTAGGCTGTCACTAATTATTAGTCTAATCTGGGACAAGCCTGCCACCCTTGGGCCTCTGTCACCTCATTAATAGATAAAGAAGGGACTGGGGTTGTGGCCCAGTGGTAGAGCACTTGCCTAGAATGTGTGAGGCCCTGGGTTCGATCCTCAGCACCACATATAAATAAATTAAAAAAGTGAAAAATCCATTGGCAACTAAAAAATATTTTTAAAAAATAGATAAAGGAGTAGGACCAAATATCCATGGACTCTTCCAGCTCTAAGTGTCTGCAACTCCATGAAACATCCTTGTGTTTACCACTGTATACTGTGGCATTTGAAAAGTAGTAGCTGACAGAGATGGAATGGCCATATTCATATGGGGGGAATTCCCATGAACATATTGCCTTAGATTCTAGAGTACCTCGCCAGTAGCTCTACAAGTAAAATATGCAACAGCTTGCCAAGACTTAGGATGAAAAAAGAGAGACAGAATTTTTTTTAATATTTATTATTTTTAGTTTTTTTTGGTGGACACAACATCTTTGTTTGTATGTGGTGCTGGGGATCGAACCCAGGCCTCACGCATGCCAGGTGAGTGCGCTACCGCATGAGCCACATCCCTAGCCCTTAGGATGAAAAAAAAAAAAAAAAAAAACTATCCCTTTATTTTTTTATTGATTACATGTTAAAATGATAATATTTTAAATATGTTTGGTTAAACACAACATGTTATGAAAATCAATTTACTGGTTACCTTTTACCTTTACCTTGTGCTATCCAGAATGTTTTAAATTAACAGGGCATGGTGGTGCACGCCAGTAATCTCACTGGCTTGGGAGGCTGAGGCAGAAGGATCACAAGATAAAAGCCAGCCTCAGCAACTTATTGAGGCCCTGAGCGACTTAATGAGACCCTGTCTCAAAATAAAAAATAAAAAGGGCTGGGGATGTGGCTCAATGGTAGAGCACCCCTGGGTTCAATTCCTGGTACAAAAATAAATTATATCCATGGCTCAGATAATATTTCTGTTGGAAGTCCTGGTCTGGAAAGTTACCCCTGATGCATATGACCTGAATTTCAGTTACTCAGAAACCTCCCAAGGTTGAAACCATTTAAATCAGTGGCTCTTAGCTTTGGATGTACATTAGAATAACATTGGCATCTTTTAAAAAATAGTGATCCGTTCCTTCCTATGTTTCTGATTCAACTAATACAGCTCAAATGATCTTTCTTTTTTAATTTATGTATTTATTGGGTTACAATGTGATCATCTGATACATGTACATAGTGTGTCAGGGTGTAATGGCCAAATTAGGATAATTAACATTTGCATCTTCTTAAACATTTATCATTTCATTGGGTTTAGAACCTTCAAACTCTTCTGGTTCTTTATAAAATATATAATATATATATATATATATATTTTGTAAATGGTAGTCACCCTATCATGCTATAGAATACTATAACTTTTTCCTTTTACCTAATTATTTTGGTACCTGTTATCTGACTTCCCTTATAGTGACCTTTTCTTATGGCTCTGAATCTCTTCCACAAGGTCATGGGTGATGTAATCATAAAGAAATGGCACTTGGTCATCTGAATGCCAGAAACACATGTAGCCCTAATATGGAGAGCTGCTGGGTGAAGGGGTATGCACCTCTTAAATAGCCCTAACCCTTGACTGTCCTCAAGAGCAAAAGAGCTCTTTTAATCTCCATGATTAAAAGAATTCCTTCTACCATATTTTTATTGTTGTTTTCATTTTTCTTTTAGTGGAGGGACTATTTCTTGATTCCTAAGGGAACTAAAGAATGGAACATAGAAAGTGTGATTTGGTCTGATTTCTAAAATGGAGTAGTCATCCATCTCACCTTAATTCCCTGTGCATGCATAGGCTGTATTTTCAACCTTCACCCTCAAATTCTGGATGCCATCCTCTCTGATGTCTGTCATCCTTGTGTGCTTACTAGATCCTCAGTAACTTGAGGTTGGACCTTAGCTAAGGAGGGAAGCTGATCTTCTGATAGTTCTCTTGGTTCCTTGAGCTGTATGTAACTTCCCAACCTCTATGGATGGCAAAGATTGGTAGTCAATGAATTTGGAACAGATTTTCAACGTAACATTCCATTAGACTCTACTGAATTATATATTGGGATCCTGGTAAGTCACAGAACTTTCTGACTATAGAGGTCCTTGAAAAAGAGGAGTTACTATGATCGTGAATGTCAAATTTCATGTCACTTACAGTAGTAGTAATATCTTGTCAAGGCAGTAGAGAGTTAGTGAAAGTTGGGGTAAATAATCCTTTGTGTCCACAGTACCAAGGCTTATCCTCTGCCTAATATTTTAGATCAAATACCACTTCCCTGAGTTATAGATAAAGTGTTGTCTGAGTTATTTGGGGAGTGACTCTGCCACTTACTAGCTGTGTGACCTTGGATAAATAACTTCTCCTAAGTTCCACTTGTAAAATAGGAATCATAACAGTATCTACCATATATTCTTGTTATGAGGACTTCATAAATCGCTCTATGTATTCCCCACACCTTGTAGAAGATGTACCCAGAAATAGCAGCTGAAGAAAGATCCGTGGAATGAATAGATGAGTGAATTTATTAATATTGCTGTTAAAGGTATGTGCTTACAAAAGTGACTTCTCTTTGAATCAATCTAAAAGTCCCAGGGTTTAGTCTGAGAACTAGTTGCCAAAACCTAATCAGCTCAGTTAGCAAATATGCCAATGTAGTAGAGCTCCATTTCCCTGGCATTTTCACAGGATAATATGCAAGACATATTATCAGATTATCCGTAGCATTCAGACACAGATTGAGAGCTAGAAAAGTCATCTTCTACCATTGCCTTCCACTGGCCATAGTGTAGAAATATAAATATAAATACATTCTGCTAAATGAGGAGCCATTTTAATGGACAAGCATGAGTTAGATTGGTAAATAAATATATATTATTGGAACATATATTTGAGTGCTTGAAGAAAAAAAGTGGAATTCTATGAACTGCTTATGTAACCTTCCCACCCCTGTCAAATAGAATGGGGAATGAGCAGCCCAACTTTTCTTTTTAAAAACAGCTGTAATAGGATGGTGACATTAACCCAAAAGAAAGACATTATGAGCCATGATGTCGATTATTGTTTCTGTAAGGTGAAGTTTAAAAAGATCACATAGTCATTTTTTTTTACTCAGGGTGAATATTCTGCAAATCAATCGTAACCCTATAGTCATAACCTACATCACATCTGAATGAAACTTCAGAGAAAATAAAATTGCAAACCTATTGTATTTAGAGGTAGTTGTGGCTATGATGAATAAAAGTGACACACTTTGAAGTTAGGTCAAGTGGAGAGTCATTCCACCCTGGCATGATTCAATGGAATTCCAATTAGAAAGCCAGATCACCTCCACAGCTTCTTTTTTATTGTTTTGTAATCCCATGAGTCATTTTCTTTGGGCATCTCCATCATAGGAGCTCTATGCAGTGGGGTTAGGGGACAAGGAACAATAGGACAAAGTGAAGAAGAGAAAAACAGGTGCAATAAGAGTAAGGGAGGCTGGATAGACAGCCGGCCCAGCAGGTGCCTTGGTAAGCTGGGTCACTAAGTCATTTGGGGCCTATGTGCCTGGACGAACATAAGGAAATACACATTCATGATGTCATTTGCTTTATTTTCAATTTAGTTAACAGCTTTTCAAATCAACATGGTATTTTCTAGCAATTAACTGTAATTACAAATCTTAAAAACATTTTTATGGATAATTATATGCCTAATTATTCTTCCTTCATTTTCATTTAATCTAAAAGAATTTAACTGTGCCATTTTGGTAAGTGCTTAGTGTTTTTAAAACTGATAGTGAATATTCTATTACTTAAGTATTTCATAGACTTTAGAAAGCTTTCCCCAATCTGCTGGCTGTACCCTCACCGTCACACCTATGCTTACTTGGAAGGAACTGTCACTATTGCTGAAGAAAAGCTGTTCTGACAATGTAATGACAGGGCTAATTAATCAGTGAGAACAAGAGAAGAACTGAGCTCCCATTTTGTCTGATGGTGATTGGCTGCTTGGCAGCAGGCCACCAAGTGAGTTATTGATCTATTGGAACCTAGCCCATTTGCATTTCACGATTGGATTAGATTTCTGTCATCAGGCTATTAAAACTGTGTACTTGAGGAAGTTAAAAAAAATTAGAAGACTAATCTGTGGAACTAAACAGGTTTAAACTATAACCAAGATGAAACAGGATAAGGCATCAATAGAGGAGCAGCTAAATGACAGAAATACTGACTACTTGGATGCAGATGTACTGAATGAATCTCAGAAATTCAATTAACTGGCCTCCATAGCATTCAGATTCTGTTGTGGTGAGGGTAACATCTGAGTACTGATGAGGAATTTCAGGAAGTGATATACTTGCAATGAATTTTTAGTAAAATGGGCAGAATAAAAGGGAGGATACAGAAAGGGAAGGATCAAGTTGTAGTTCAGATGGCCTGTTAGCTGTACAACCTTTCTGTGCATGATTTTTCAGAGGGTAAGTTGGATAATGGGCAGTGTTTCACACGTAGTGGAAACTCAAAAATGCCCCTTTTCTCTTTTCCCATAACTCTCAGATGTGTTATTCTATAAAGAACTTAGTTTTGGCCAGGTGCAGTGGCTCATGTGGGTAATCCCAGCAGTTTGGGAGGCTGAGGCAGGAGGATCATGAATTCAAAGCCAGCCTCAGCAAAAGTGAGGTACAAAGCAACTCAGTGAGACCCTATCTCTGAATAAAATACAAAATAGGGCTGGGGATATGGCTCAGTGGTCAAGTGCCCCTGAGTTCAATCCCCAGTACCAAACAAACAAACAAACCTCAGTTTTGAAGATCACTTTTTTCTGAGAAATTTTATTTTTACTTATTTATCAATTAATTGCATAGGAATAACCTATTATTGTAGACTCATCTAACTTTTATGATCTTTTGAAACCTTTCTATCATTCTATTATAAGAAAAACAACTTATTGCTTTTTATCTAAACAGGTACTAAGATAATTAAATAATTATTTTAAAATCTGATATGTGCTGGGTGCTGTAGCATATGCCTGTAATCCCAGCAGCTTGGAAGGTTGAGGCAGGAGGATCACAAGTTCAAAGCCAGCCTCAGTTATTTAGCAAGGCCCTAACAACTTAGTGAGGCCCTTTCTCAAAATAAAAAGGGGTAGGGATGTGGCTGAGTGGTTAAGTGCCCCTGGGATCAATACCTGCTATCCCCTCCCCCCCCCAAAAAGGGATGTGAAAGGAATACTAGGGTTGGGACACAATTGCACTGGCAAATGAATACATAGCTTATTTTCCTAGAATATATGTAGCTATTACATGAAACTAATATATAAAAACAATGCTTTCTTTATAGGGTTTTATCACTTTGTTCTATTCTCTTGGAAGACATCTAATATTTGTTCTCCTAATTTCTACCATGACAAAAAATAACAAACTGCCTCTAAATGTCAGTAATGACAGTGGTAACTGAGGTTGCTTGTCTGTATAGGTGCAAGGAACAGGCCCTCTAACCCACACCCCTTCTACCACTCACAATTTACCTTAGCCTGGGTGGTAGATTCCCATCTAGCTCCACCTTCTTTAATTTATTCTTTGGGAGCACCTGTGGGCCCATCAGTAAGGGGCTACATTCATTGTGATGAATCTGTCACTCAGAAAATATTTATTGAGTCCATTTACTGGACCAAGAACTCTGGCCTGTGAGGGGACTATGGACATGCATAAAGCATAGCTCCAATCCTTGTTAAGGTGCTAATAGTCTAGCAAGGGACTAAGAGCTGTCTACGGGTAACTCTAAAGTACAATTTTTTTAAAAAATGTCACAAAGGGGAACAAGTTGCTGTTGGAGCTTAGAGAGGGAAAGGAGTCCTTCTAGTTGGGGGCATTCAGGAAAGGCTTCACTGTTTATGATTCATTCAACAAGCACATAAGCAGTGACTGTGCTAGGCTGGGAATATAGAGACAAGTAAAATACTGCCTGTCCTCAAGGAGTTTATGTCCCAGGGAAAGCAGATCCCCAGACTACTACCTTTACCATGGGATCCAATTAAGTGTTACAGATGAATAAGAACAAAGTTCTGTGGGGGCCTAGGGATTGCTGTCTTTGGGGAAAACAATAAGGGTATCATAGTTGAAGTAGAGGTTACAAGGTTTCCTTTGGAGCATTTATGGTCTAGTGATACATGTAAATAATTCCAGTACCAGGTAAAAGATGCTAAGCACCCTAAGAGAAATTCAAGCAAAGGGCCATGAGCAAGAGTTCATGGGTGAATGTGTTTATTCTAGCTGAAGTCTTGGGTATAACATACTAAAGAGGTTGAATTGGATTGCCAGGTGTGGTGCCATGCCTGTAATCCCAGCAACTTTAGAGGCTGAGACAGAAGGATCATAAGTTTGAGGCCAGTCTCAGCAATTTGGTAAGTCCCTAAGCAACTTAGGGAGACCCTATCTCAAAATTTAAAAAAATAAAAAGGTGATGTAGCTCAGTGGTAAAGCACCTCTGGATTGAATCCCCAGTATAAAAAAACAAGAACAAACAAACAAAAACAAAAAAACAAAGTCTAATTGGAGCTGGGCCTTATAGGATGAGTACAAGTCCTCCAGGGAAAGGGGGAGTAGAAGGAACACATGAACAGAGGTATGGCCTGTTACTGGTGAGTGCTTTCAAGTTCTAGAATGGACTCTGATGGACAGAGCCACAAACTGAGGACAATATAAGATGCAGCAAAATCACAGAAGGTGCTGAACCCCAAGATGGGTCATTGGACTCTTTTGACTAGATAGTGGGGAGTAGCATGTCTTTTCTTCTTTGTGCTATGGAATTAAGCCAACAATAATGAAAAGTGAGGGCTGTGCCCTCAGACTACCTGAGTTCAAATGTTACTCCATCACACACTAGCTCTGTGAGCTTGAGAAAGTCTCTGCCTCTGTGTCAAATGGGGAATGACAGTAATATTGCACCCTCCGGGTACAATCAGAGGATTAATTTAGTTCACATTCATGAAGCCCCTGCAATTGTGCTTAACAAGAAGCCACAATCTGTGTCTATTGTTGTTGTTAATGGTAACAACAGTAATAGTCTTGATATAAATAGTTGCAACTTCAAGAAATTCTTGTGCTGTGAATTTGTAGGGACATACTTGGGATGACCTGAGCAAACCAGAAGTGAACCCCAGGGGCTATTAAAATAATCAGTACTCTCCTCTTTACACAATTGTTGAGGTATACCTAAGTTGAACCACACAAGAGACACATAAATTGCCACGCCTCAGTAGCAAGAAATGGCTGAACCAGAATGTTGACCACCAAGACAATGGCGGCCATCAAGAAAATGGGTCCAGAGCCATGTCTGAGCTAAAGAGTTTCAGGGACTTCCTCTCTCTGTGATAATACAAATTGCACACCAGCAGAGTTTGCAAATAGAAGGGTTCATCTGTGGTTAAACTGAAGGCCATACACAAAGTCTAATGATAAAAGCATTCCATTCCCAGGCCCCAGATACCTTAGTTCTCACACCCCAACCTCATGTTGAAATTTTAATATGAAATTGTAACTATCTGCACGTAATCCTAAAGTTTCCCTCAGAGACCTTATTCACAAGAAATGGGACCAGCCTGCGAACAGTGACCTGTAAAGCTCTGGAAAGTGCATTTTTGGACATGGTGAAGTGCATTTAGCAGCTGGTCCATGATTTGGTACCTTCTCACTGTGTGTCATACTGCACAGATAGCAGATGGATGTCATCAGCAGCTTTCTTGAGAGTGGTGCTAACTTTTGATTCATTTAATCTGGTTCTTGATCATCACTAAGCACACACAGGCCACAACTGCAAGACAAAGGCACCTTAGTAAGTACCCAGAGAGTCCACAGATGTCCTTTCCCAAATGAGCTTTAGCACAGAATGATCTGAAGTCCCATTGAGATTCATAACAAGCCCCTGGAAATTTCTGAGACACCAAGCAATTAAAATGGATCTTTTTTGAGATCTCTGTGTCTTTCACTCTCAAAGCTCTGTGCAAACTTTCTTTTTGTAGGCCTAAAATCAGGGAATCATATTGCATTGGAAAATTTGTTATTATAGGTCTTAATCAAAAAAGGATTTAAAGAATAAGTGGTGACAGGTGTCCTGCCAGTGGACACACAGTTCTCCAAGGCTTAAGTATCTTCTTCCTAGTGTGCAGATTCTATCAGAAAATGGATCTAAACTGATTTTGTTTTGATAAACATTAATTAAATCTTAGGAAAAATTGTGTTTGCCTCCCGAGGATTATTTTGAGAGAGAATACTTCAGATGGCTCATGTTTGTTTAAAAAGACTGTCCACGGGATTGGGGATATGCCTCAGTGATAGAGCACTTGCCAAGCATACCGAAGGTCCTGGGTTTGATCCCCAGCACTGCAAAAAAAGAAATGAAAAAGAGAGAGAGAGAGAAAGAAGACTGTCCATGGAAGTTTCCTAGAGCAGATGTTCTTATAGAAAATAGAGATACAGTCATTCATTCAAAGAATAGAACTAAAAATGTCGAAATGAGAGGACCTGAGTTCAGAGGTTTAGCAAACAGTCAAGGCCCTTGTATCAGAGTCAACATCTATAACCTTGAACATGGCAATGTTCAGACTCAGTTTCTTCATTTGAAAAAATGTAGGAAAGAAGATCTGTTTAAACAACAGCATTGTAGTGAGGGAAGATTATTAAAATACTGAGCTCTGGGAAATGCTTTAAAAATTACAAAGGACTATTCAAATGTAAGGAATTACTGTTGCTATCATCACTGTGCAAGATCCTATAGCTTGGGCTGAAGTTATAGCTCAGCGGTAGAGCGTTTGCCTTGCACATATGAGGCACTGGGTTTGATCCTCAGCATCACATAAAAACAAATAAATAAAGGTTAAATTCTTAAAAGGGGGCGGGGGGGGGGCGACCTATAGCTTAGACCTAGCTGCTCAGTTTGTCTGAGAAAAATAAATGAAATAGTGCACTCTCATCTTTCCCCACTAGATGGCAGGCGAGTCACTTGGTAAAATACTGCGTTAGGTATCTCAAAAAATAATATTCTGGTTAGTGAGGCAGGGAGGCAAGGGACAAATTAGAAGTCATGAAAAGCAGAGACAGTTGTATTGTTAAAAAGAAATATCATTCAAACACCATTGGCTTACAACTTAAAGTTTTTTGTCTATGAAAATGAGATCTTTGTTATTTGACTATGAGCAAAAAGGACAGCTAAGCAAATACTTTCTGGAAAAAAAAAATTCAAGGACTGGGGCTGTAGCTCAGTAGTAGAGCACTTGCCTAGCACATGTGAGGCCCTGAATTCAATCCTCAGCACCATGTGAAAAATAAATAAATGTATTGTGTCCATCTGCAACTTCAAAAAAGATTTTAAAAAGTGTAGTCCACTCAGGATTACAGACTGAACGATTATTTGTAATAGCATTTCACAGGTAATCTATATCAGGGGTCAACATATGCATCTGTGAAAGGCCAAATAGTTAACATTTCTGGCCTTGCAGATTCAATAATCTCTGTTCAAACTATTCAACTTTGCTGCCATAAGCTGAAAGCAATTACAACAATATGAAAATGAGTGGGCATGGCTGAGTTATTATAAGCTTTTATTTATGGACACCGTTTTGAAATTCATATAACTTTCAGTTGGCACAAATATTCTTCTTTTGATTTTTTTTTTCCATTTAAAAGTGGGGCTGTAGCTAGGCACTGTGGCACATTCCGGTAATGTGAGCTACTGGGAAGGCTGAGGTAGGAGGATAGGAAGTTTGAGGCCAACCTCGGCAATTTAGCAAGACTCTCAACAATTTAGCAAGAACCTATCTCAAAATAAAAAATTTTTAAAATGCTGGGGATGTAGCTCAGTGGTAGGGAGCTTCTGGGTTCAATCCCGGGTACTGCCCCCCCCCAAAAAAAAAGGTGGGGCTACATTGTTTTGATAAGACTTCTATATCTATGGCTGGATATTTTGCTCTAGTCTTCCAAGAAGGACCATTTTATTTTTTTAGATTCATTTCTAAAGCCATGTGACCATTAACTTTAGACACAAATTAAAACCCAAGTCAACCTTATTGCATCTCACCCCATGAACATTGAAAACGGAAGGAATATATTACCTATAGTTTACTCTCATGTCTGGACTGAAAGCTAGAGAAGAAACTTAAATTTTCTGCTTCTTTGCATAAGTTAGAAAAACTAAAAGCTAGTGTAATGATATCCCTTGTTAACCTCAGCCACTGAAGAAAGCTGACAGTGTTAACTCAGATTTCAGAAATTATCTGAATTTTGGATTGCGTAGACTTAGAATCTGCATGGAAGAGCAACTAAATCAGATGGGCAGTCCCCGTGTGCACAGAGGCTGCCTCCTAAAAACTGTCATTGCTAATATTACCACAATGTTTTGAGGCCCTAATTTGACGAATTTACAATGAGATACTTTTGTTTTGTTTTGGGGAAAACCAAAGGTACATTTCTCAAGGTTCTTACTGCTTCCTTTAGCAGCATTTGATGAAGGTTCTTTCATATATTTGTAATAGATAAAAATCAACCCCATGTTGTAAATCCTCTTTTTAAATCTTAAAATTATGTATCAAGATTTTGGTTGAAAGTGTGTAGGATAAATTAAAGTTAAATTGCATTCTATTAACCAATGTGAGTATATTTTAATAAGTATAGTTACATTGAAATAAAGTTTTTTTAACATTTATTTTTTAGGTGTAGTTGGACACAAGGCCTTTATTTTATTTATTTATATGTGATGCTGAGGATCGAACCCAGGGCCTCACATGTGCTAGGCAAGTGCTCTACCATTGAGCCATGATCCCAGTCCCTGAAATAAAGTTTTAAAAAGCAAAGTAAAGAAATAAGTTAGTCAAATTTGTTATAAAAAAAATCATAAGAACTATTCTTTGCTCAAAGATAATATAGAAATGGTGGCAGGCCTGATCTGACTGGCAGGTAGTATTTAGCAGATCTCCAGATTAATGTTAAAGACTTAAAGAGTGTTCGATGTCAGAGTGATAGTATCCTCAATTAATATGTGTATGTGTGCATTTTCAACTTCCATACTAAATATTTCAATGTACTTTATATTTTTACACATATAAATTACTAAAAGTGTGTTAAAGACTATAAACAAACATTTCAAATAGTCCTTGCATTTGTTCATAGAGTTGTCAGAAAAAAATAGAACTCCTAGTTAAATTTAAATTTCAGTTAAATAATGAGAAAAGTTGAGTACAGTATACCCTCCTTATCCTTGGTGGGGGGCAGGCAGTAACATTCCAAACCCGCAAAGTGGATGCCTGAACCATGACTAGTACCAAACCCTATATATACACTATATTTTTTCCTATATACACATATAAATTTAATGCGATTTCCATCTTAACTACACACTGGGACTGTAACTTTGCAGTATAAGGTGTGATGGCAATAAAAACTAACATGAATTTCTTTTTCCTTCTTTATAACTTTTACCTATAGATTGTTCTCATTGTAGGTATCAGCAATCTCAGCATACAAACTTTTTCACTTAAAGGAAACATTTCACGGCTTTTCTTTAGCATATCCAGATGGCTAGCATCACTATGTTTGTGCTTTCTGGTCATTATTAAATAAAACTAGGGTTACTTGAACACAAGGTGTGTGATACTACACCAGTCAATCTGGTAACTGAGGTGGCTACTAAGTGACCTGCAAGTGAGATGGAGCAGGATGGCAAGAGATTTCACCGTGCTATTCAGAAAATGATGCAAAATTTAAAATTTATGAATTATTTTTGGAATTTTCCATTTAATATTTTTGGACTATAGTTGACTGTGGGTAACTGAAACCATGGTAAGCAAAACTGTGGATAAGGGAGGTCTACCATATTCAAAAACTGTTCACTGTTTCTCTGATTCAGTTTTAGCTGGGAGACCTGAATTTGTATTTGCTAAATCTGACATTTGTTCTTGTACTTACAGGCTTTGTTCAATCCTCGTTTATTAAATCCTTAAAGAAATAAGCAAAGATCTGAAGTCAGGACTCTGGAAGCAAAATGTATCTTTAGGGATTTGGAGGAAATTAGCATCTTGCCTTCCCCAGTGCTTTCTGCCCAGGGCCTCTGGCATGCTAAGTAAGCACTCTTTAACAACCTCAGCGGCATATTCAGTGTACTTTGACACTTTAAAACAACTGTGTGGCATAAACAGCAGGGTTTCCCTGCCCAGTTTCCAGGGCAGAGCATGTCAGGCTACCAGTCTTACTTGGACAGGAAGTAGTATATGATTTGTAAGAAACCCAGAGTAGCCTGTGCACCGGCATTTGCCCTTTTTGTTGCAAACAACTGAGAGAAATTTGAGGTCTCACGAGGAGAATGAGCACAAACAGCAAATCCAGTCCCCAAAGGCTGATGCTTTGAGGAGCTGGACTTCCTTCAGATCACTTCCCCTAAGACCTCCACCCTTCTCTAAGAGCTTATGAGCTTTTTCATACCTGTTGAAGGAGGTTGCAGGTGTGCACTGGCAGTAAGGGTAGGGCCTGCTTCAGTGGGGTTACTTTGTGTACCTGTCAAGATTCACTGCGGGTGCTAAATGTTAACCCATATTTAAATCACTTGGTGGCTTTTCAGGGAAGACATAAAATGTTAAATCCTACACTAATCTGATAGTCCTTTCAGCTTTAAGATTTCACTGGTTTGCATCTAGCCACATCAGCCACTATTACCACTTTTGAATAACAAACACCCTTGAGGTTCTCCTGTCTTTGAGATGGTTCACCAGGAGTGCCTCTGCACTGGCTGCATCTTTCAGGGACAGAGTGGAGGCAAGGGTGGTGGTGGCATAGTGGTGCAACAAGGAAGTGTCCTGACACATTGCAACTAGGTCCTAAGTGACAACTTGCGGTCCTTGGTCCTCCAGATCCTTTCAGGTTCGATCCCAGCCCACTGTGAGCCACAGTGGTCAGGGGACGCTGGAGTAGCTATCTATGGGGTCAGGTTTCAGCAGAAGCTGCAGGTTGGTCAAGGTGGCACTAAGGGCTGTGTCAGAGTAAGCGCACCATAGAGATGAAATGGCCTGGCCTGGAAAGCTTTCTGGTGTTCAGCTTCAACCACTCTGGTTTCCCTCAGGATGGCCACAGATGACCAGAGCCTGGCATCCAAGGGAGCCTGCCTCTTCAGCCGCCTCCTCCCCATTCCCAGGCAGCCCTTCCCAGCATCCTCCCCTGTCTGCATCCCACCCCTCTCCAGCCACAAAATCCCCTCTCTCACCCACACCCTCCAAATCACCAAGGCCAGAACTGGAGCAAATCCAACGAGGTCCTTGCCCCAGGCACAAAATTTAAGGGGGCATCAAGATAATCAGTAATCAAGATAAATAATTCTCATACAGTATCTTTAAAATTCAATGTCAAAAATTCCATAAGAGAGAAAATTTAAAAATGTTTGCAAAGACGGGATCTGACATTCCCCTTGAAAGGCTTGCCTCTCTTGCCCCACCCTAATCTCCTCTCTGTGAAACCTCTCTGAAAATGATCCCCTTCCCTGGACCCTGGCTGGGATGTCTGGGTGTGTTTGCCACCCTAGCTGTGCACCAGGAAGCAGGGACTGCTGCTTCATCCCCTGGTACTTCCTGATCCCTGAGTTGGGAGGATATGGAGTTTGAAGGAGACTCAAGGGATGAGCTCATCCCCGGCCCCATATTCCAAAGCTCTGCAGTGCAATGACTAAAAACCCTCAGAAATGAGCAAGGGAAGCTGTACTCCCTTAATTAGGAAACCATTAAGGACTTGGATTGAATATAAAAACTTTAAAGCAACCACAAGGAGTAGGAAACAGACTTTAGAAATTACTTTGCAAAAGAATGGTGCCCCTCTATCCTACCCTCAGCATTTGGTGATATTCTAATTTAGTTTGAATTTGCAATGATGCAAACACCTTTAATAAGGATCACAGTCACCAATTTATAGTGCCTCCCCATCATACCTCATTTAACTCTCCCAGTAGGTGACCAGACACCAGAGGTTATGCTGGGCACTGATAAAAAGGGCTTTGAGTTCTCATAATTGGGAGAGCCATTTGATGTAAGCCTAGTTTGCTGCATTTGTCTGAGGGAGGTCTTAGTAAGTGGCACGTGTCACCCAGGAATAGATGGCATGGTTGTATTTCAGGCTGGCTTTGGTTCCCTGCTTCCTTTCGTACTAAACTGGCAGGAGAAAGGGGGAATGGGAAGAGCAAAGGGAGGATGTGATCTGGAAATCTGTGTGTCTCCCCCCCACACCCCCTTCCCATACTAGGGATTGAACCTTGAGCTCTCTACCACTGAACTACATCCTCAGCCCTTTTACTTTTTATTGGGACAGAGTCTCCCCAAGTTGCTGAGACTAGACTCCTTTGGAATCCCTGGAATTACAGGCATGCACTATCAGCCTGGCTTCTATGTGCCTTTTCTGGGAAAAAAAAAATAATAATTAATTAAATAAAATTCTTTGGAAGCTTTGGGTGTGGCCAGCTCCTCAAAAGGGAGTTTGTTGGAGCACCTGACCAATCCTTGGCCTGCTAAGCACAGTTTGCTTCCTTTGAGAAAGTATTAAGTCAGAACTCTAGTTAATCTAAAAGAGGAAGAAACTTGGGGAGAAGGATCCTTGTGGGCATCCTTAGGGCTCACAGGAGTTCACAGCTTTTGTTTCTTATCTGCCCAAATTTGACTTTTCTGTTCTGTGACCAGCAGAGGGCACTGTTGCTACAAAGACTCTTTGACTTCGCAATGGAGAATTTTTCAGAGCTATAAAAAATACTTTGATCCAGTAAGGCCTATGAACAATGTTTCATGAAATTTTAATGTAAAAAATAGATCATTATTAAAAAATAATGGCTGTCTCATCAGTGACCTGTTGACCACAGAAGGATAGTGAAAATGTTTCATAATGGTTCTTGTTATTAAAGATTAACATAGCAAGAACAAACAAGCAATGTAGAATAAATATCATTATACCATGAAGTTTTTTTTTTTTAACACGAATAGGAATTTTGCCTGTAGAGATCAAGATCAGATCAAGAAAGTTTGTGAAATTTGCTGTTATTCATTTGGAAGAATGAAAACCGGGTTGTGAATAGTCATGTGATCTTAATGATTTATGATTCAGTTTTCTACAGAGACATCTCCAATGAAATATGATCTATATCTGCAGTAGTAATATAAGAGGAAAAATGTAAAAGATTTTTAATAAAAAAGAAAACAATGTGCATGATTCAGTACAAGATTAGGATTGAAATCTGCTATGTTTAGCTAATATTTATGGCAATTTAATGGAACAGTTGGATCAATACTAATCTGTTGTAGTTTTGTTATGAATATATGAAGCAAAAAGGAAATGTAGGTTTGAGAAACTAAAACTCATACTTTGAATTAGAACCTATGAGTTCTGGATGTTTCATTTTGAATATGATTTTGTTCATTGTTTTTCTGCAAGTATTGTCTTTTTGAACAGTGAAGGCCTTTTTAATTTAACCAACAGTCTCTTGTTGTGGGATAATTTTGGAGCAGTTAAGAACGATAAGACAAGAGCTGGATGTGGTGGCCCATGCCTATAATCTCAGTGCCTGGAATAGCTGAGACAGGAGGATTTCAAGTTCAAAGCCAGCTTCAGCTACTTAGTGAGCTCCTCAGCAACTTAGTGAAATACTGTCTATAAATAAATAAATAAATAAATAAATAAATAAATAAATAAATAAAAAGGGCCAGGGATATAAAGAGTCCCTGGGTCAGATCTCCAGTACTAAAAAAAAAAAAAAAAAAAAAAAGGAATTAAAAGACCTGAAGCTGAAGGTCATTAGGTTCAAGTTGATTGTGTATGGAGTCTAGAGCATGGTTGTATGGATATGAATTTTGGACTTGAGGGCTGGGGGTGTAGCTCAGTGATAGAGCACTTGCTTAGCATGCATAAGGTCCTGCGTTCCATCCCCAGCACCTAAATAAATATTGGGCTTTGCCATTTAATGAAAATGTGACCTTAGACAGATTACTTAACCTCTGTGAACTTCAGTTTCTTCATCTATAAAATAGAACTAATAGTAATAATAATACCTAGACTGTATGAAATATCAAATTCCAGCCTATAGAAAGAGTGTGATCACAGGTGCAGATGTGATTTTGGTTTGGAGCTAGTGAGTAGACCAGTGTTCACTCCTAGAGAGCCTTTTGGAGGAAGGTACAATGTAGCACCCACTGAAGCAGGAAGCAAGAATTAAAATGGGGCACTGTTTAGGCCTAGGAGTTTGGAATCTGTCCTGTAAGGTTTTGGGGAGCCACTGCAGCTTTTCTGAGCAAGAGAGCAGCATTAACAGAAGAACCGTTTGGGGGACTAACAAGCTGGAGTGTGCAAGACAGGCTTTCGATATAGCCAAATCCATTGGGAATGTTTTATAAAATGTCTTAGGTTGGAATGGGAACTTTACGTGAAGTTGGAGAAATGGAAAAGAAAGGTAGAAAATATTTGACAAAGGGAAGATTAGCTCTTGGAAATTGCTTACATGCAGGGACACTGACAAAGGCTAGAGCGCAGATGCAGAATCAAAGTCAGCTGCCCTGGAACCCTCTCTCCCTTTGTACCTTTAAGGGAACCTTCTTGATCATATCCCTGACATCTGGTTCTTCCAGTGTCCTGTATCTCACACCTTAATGCAATAGCCCAGTTCATTTTACATAGGTATTATTACTTAAAAAAGTCTTTCCTAATATTGAGCTCACAGTCTTCTGTCTTACCCATCTGGAGGGTCTATACCTGCCTTTTGGGGCAATGGAGAAATAATCTTACAGCAGCCTGAAATGCAAAGATTGAGTTCCTTTATAAAATGGTGTATTCCTGTTTGTGATGTCTCTTCTTTCTTAAAACTAGAAAACCCAACCCTGGTATAACTTCACAGGTATCATGGTTTGGATATGAGGTGTCCCCAAAAAACAAGAAGGGGACAATGCAAGAAGGTTTGGAAGAGATTGGGTCATAGCCTTCACCTAATAAGTGAATTAATCCCTGATGGGTTAGCTGAGTGATAACTGGAGGCAGGTGGGAATGGCTGGAGGAAGCAATTCATTGGGGATGTATCTATAGGGTATATATTTGTATCTGGTGAGTGGAGTCTCTCTCTGCTTCCTGATCATCACATGAGCCACTTGCCTCTGTCACACCCTTCCACCATGATATTCAGCATCACCTCAAGCCCCGAGGACTGGAGCCTGCTGTCTGTGGACTAAGACCTCTGAAACTGTGAGCCCTCAAATAAATTTTTCCTCCTGTACAATTGTTCTGTTTATATCTTTTAGTCACAGTAGCAAAACTAAAACAACAGGGAATGGTTCCCTGAGACCCTCAGGGAGTGCTTAAGAACTGTCTTAGGAAGAGCTTGTATTGCTTTGTACTCTTTATACCATTGAGTTTATTGGGCACTGATCATGTGGCGCCAGGCCAGGGACTCTGCAGAGAAGGGATGGTTGAAGTCGCAGAAGCTGAGTTCTCTAATGCAGAGAAAAAAACAGGGGCCGGGATCTAAATGGAAAGAGTGGCCAGGGAGGCTCACAGGTACCCTTGGCACTCTGTGCTTTTTTCTATTAGCCTGTTATCATGGGGCCCAGTGGGTATGATAGAGAAAGGCTTTTCTGGAGCAGTTCAGTGTGGCAAGTATTTGCTGCCAATGTGTCACACCCACTGTATCCCAGGTGGACTTCAGGCATGAGGGATGCAGAGGTGAACTAGAAATGCAGTCCCTGCCCTGGTGTCGTTTACATTCTGAGTGGAAGAAAGATTAATAAAGCAACTCATCAGTTGTATTGATAACTGCTATGAGGAGAACACTAAGTAAAAGATTAGGGATGGGGTGAAATTTTAGAGAAGGCAATCACAGAGGGCTTTCCCAAGAAGGTGACTTTTGAATAAATGCCTGGGTGAACACAAGCCATATGGATGAATAAGTCTGTATGGGGGATATTCTTCCGAGCCAAGAGAATAGCAAGTATAAAGGTCCTGCTGAGAGGCAGAAGTGTCATTGGCAAGTTCAAAATGAGGCCAGTGTTACAGTGTCATTTCATTGTAGTGTTCTTTCCCTGTGAAATAGGGCACAGTGAAGGAGAAGTATGGGAACATGAGATGCCCTTGGAGAGTAAGCCAAGGGCAAATCACCGTAGGGCCTCGTATTCCTAGTTGTTCCTCCATCAATACTGTGTATTGACTTTCACACTTTTGTAGACTAGTCCTCATACTTTTCAGATGTCTTCTATTTGAGTCTTGGATTCTGTGTTTTCTGTTTGTAAGTGGTGATTCCATAATCCAGTTGATTTCCATAACATCCAATGACATAAACTTTTTCTTCCCCATCATGAGGGAGAAGAATTTCCTATGCATTCCATTATCCAAACTTAGCAATAAAAGAACAGGTGAGATTTATCCTACATATATGCTGTTTTATTCACTGCAAATGTAACCCCTTTCAAATATCAAGATGGTTGACACAACTCTATTACACTGAAGACAATCTGGTATCTGAAGGCCTTTTTGATTTGACCCAATTGGTGAGATGGTAGCCTGCCATCTTTCCCCTCTCTATGTGAACATCTGTGCCAGAAAACAAGGACCTATTCTGTTCCAGACATTGTCATGACATTTCTAAATGATTCAGACCCAGGAAAACAGAGGGCACTGCAGTGAAATATTATCAGAGTAAGTTTTTTCATCAGAGTAAGCATGGGAAGGAAGCTGTGAGAGCTTCCATCAGTACTTGAGAGCCAGCATACCACATAGAGAGGGGGAGAGAGAGGGGGAGAGAGAGAGAGAGAGAGAGAGAGAGAGAGAGAGAGAGAGAGAGAGAGAGAGAATGCACCAGGAAAGCTTCCTAGAAGGCAGGGTGTTGAAGTAAGTGCTGGAGGTTGAGGCAAGCTGGAGGATTGAAATGGCCCTTTAACTGGCTGACATATAGATGGCAGAGGAGAAAGGAAAGAGATAGTGAAAGGTGAGTCTGGGAAAGTGGGCAGGAGCCAGCACACAGGCACAGGCTGGACTTTATTTGTTGAGCCACTAGGGACTCAGAAGTGTTTTTTGTTTTGTTTTGTTTTTTTTAGTGTAGTTGGTCACAATACCTTTATTTATTTATTTATTTTTATGTGGTGCTGAGGATCAAACCCAGGGCCTCACACATGTGAGGCTAGCGCTCTACCACTGAGCCACAACCCCAGCCCCTCAAGAGTGTTTTAAAGTGGAGGAAGTGCCGGATTTAAACCCTCTTTCAGAAAGGTTTCAAAAGTGGCAACTTTAAATTAAAAAAAAAAAGAAAGAAAGAAAGACTTTGTGGAAACTTCACCATTGGCCACCATTTGGGGGCATTATCTTTTTTTTTTTGCTACCCGTGATTGGCACAAAAACAGAACTTTAGCCAGCAAAATTCACAGTAATTATTCATTTGGCAATGCTTCCCTCCCCAAGCTACCCTAATCCTTAAAATTGATCTTTGAAACTGAAATACCAACTTGGCCACCTTGAAGCTCTGTAAGTATTAGAACCTGCTAGCTCTACACGTAAGGAATTCACTGAGAGAGACCTCCAGGTGGTTGTAGATGGACACTCATTTCTTCCAACGCCATTTTTTTTGAGTAGTCCATCCTTTCTTCAATGCCTTAAAATACCACCACAGAACTTTAAAAACATTGAAAGAAAACAAGAGAATGTATTTCTCTAATATTAATGAGGAGAAGGTTTTCAAAGCAAGGTATGATTATATAAATATTGGAAACATTTTTATGGCAAAAGACAAAGTAAAATTTAAAAGTAAATGACAGTCTTGGAGAAAATATTTGCCCCATAGATAGCATAAAAAAATAAGAGTTCCCTAAAATGCTAACAATACCTGCAAATCAATAAGACAGAAATGATCAAGTGGAGAAAGGATTTAAAGAGGAAACTAAAGATGAATAGAAACAGATCACCATATGGAAAGATGACTGAAGAAGTGAAAATTAAAGCCAAAATGAAGCCAGGATAATGGTGCATGCCTGTAATCCCAGGGGCTTGGGAGGCTGAAGCAGGAAGCTCAAAAGTTCAAAGCCAGCCTTAGCAATTTAGCAAGGTGCTAAACAACTCAATGAGACCCTGTCTCTAAAATAGAATACACAAAAGGGCTAGGGATTTGGCTCAATGGTTAAGTACCTCTGGGTTCAATCCCTGGTACCAAAAAATAGAGAGAGAGAGACAGAGAGAGATACCATGTTATTCACCTTCTAATTGGCCTGTATCACAAAGGTCAACAATGTTGGTGAGTGCACAAAGGGAAAAGCAGTCTCATCCATTGTTAGTGTGTGTGCAAGTTGGTACAAGCTTTGTAAGGACAATTTGGCATATATTATTATTCTAAATTTCTGTCCTCATTACCTTGTAAATAGTTCAAACTACCTCTGTTCCTGACTTAATTTCCTATTTTTAAAAATATTTTATTTTTTAGTTGTAGTTGGACACAATACACTTATTTTATTTATTTATTTATTTTTATGTGGTGCTGAGTATCAAACCCAGGGCCTCACACGTGCTAGGCGAGCACTCTACCGCTGAGCCCCAGGCCCAGCCCCAGCCCCAGCCCTAGCCCTTAATTTCGTATTTTTGTATCTGTGTCTCCTAGTGGTGGTGTTTATGATTCTTGCCTCAGCCTGGTAGCCTGACCTTGACTCCCTAGTTCCGTGATCCCTTCACAACTACAAGTCATTCTCACGAAACATTTGAATTCACCTCGTCTTCACCTTCACCTTCAAGAGCTTGAGCACAATATGCAGATTCAAGTCACCATCTTGTCATCTTGCTGATGGACTCATGTGACAAGACCAACATTTACATTGCTTGCTTCTGTCCTTGTTCTTCTGACTATTGTTGTTTCCTTGTAGCAAGTAATCACACACATGTTGTCACACAGAAACCGTTTAGCTCTTTTTATTTGTCTTGTGAATCTTATCATTTAGATATGTAATACAAAGTAATAATGTATACTGCTCAATGATACAAATCTGTCCGATCATTGTAAATTTGCATGAGTTAGGGTAAGAATGGTCACCAAGCAAAAGAGAGATGATTGGAATGCAAAAAGAGTGTAAAGGTGAGACAGGAAGACAAAGGTAGTGGTGGATCTCCTAAAAATCAAAGAGAGATCAGTAGAGGAAAGGGACCAAGGGTGGAAGACAGGGAGGGAGGAGAGAAGTGTTGGGGAGTGATATTGGCCAAATTATATTGTTATATTGTATACATGCATGGATATATAACAATAAATCCCATCAATATGTAAAAAAAAAATAAAGAGTGTAAAGGTGAGAAAGGTAATGTTGATATCAAACAAAAGGAGAGTTCTTCAAATGATCGATAATGGGGAAACAAGAACTCCATAGGGCATTCTTTGTGTTAACAAATCAATAATTTGTACAATAAGGAAAAATGAGGAAGGTATTTGGACCAGTGCACTGAGGGATACACCAGAATCATGGGAAAAATCATACGTAACTTGAAATGTCAGAATAGAGAAAATGAAAGTAGATTTACACTTATGGTCTCTAAAAACAGAAGGCTGAAGAGGCCTCTCTGATGTATGTGTCATCCTCCAGCGAGCATCACAAAAACGTAAGTTGAATTTTCGTTCTGTTCAAAAAGCAATGACATTCATCACAAGTTATGGGTGATTGGATGGGCTTAAGAAATGTTGTGGTCTGTATGAAAAGAAGTGCCTGGCAGAGGAAGCAGGTTTTGAAGCTTCCACAGAGTATCCTGAATAACGGAAGTCACTAATAGAGGAACTGGCCATTGGTCTGAAGAGCAGGTCTTCAGTGCTGGTGAAATGGGCCTGTTCTGGAAGCGCATGCCAACTTGCATATCTACTGCAAAGGATGACAAAAGAACCAGAGGCTTCAGGCCTGGAAAAGACAAGCTCAGAGTCCTGCTTTGTTCCATTGCTTCTAGTGACTTCCCTGTTAATCTCAGTTTGCTTCAGAAATTCTGAAATCCTTGCCCTCTTGAAAGAGAATCTCAGAAACAATTTTCTGTCTATGTGAAGGGAAGCCATAAAATATCGATTACTGAGAAATTCTTTTTGAACTGGTCTTTGAAATGTTTTGTTCCTGAGGTTAAACAATATTTAAATGAAAACAATCACGTATCAAAAGTGTTGCTGGTTCCGGACACTGTTCCCACTGACGAAAGTGTGGCTGTGGATGCTGATTTGCATTTACCCCAGGGTAGCTCCACTCCTTCAACTCCCACATCCTGGAGGTTCATGTTGTACTCAGCACCAAGAAAGTAGCTTGGCAAAATTTCTCCATTTGTAATGGCTTAACAATAGTAGACAAATAAGTGAGAGGAAGAAAATAATCAACCCTTAATGAAATCTGGCAGAAGTTTGGAATGAGGTTAAAACTGATACTGAGGGGCTGGGGTTGTGGCTCAGCAGTAGAGCACTCGCCTCACACGTGCAAGGCCCTGGGTTTGATCCTCAGCACCACATAAAAATAAATAAATAAATAAAATAAAGTTATATATATATTTAAAAAACTGATACTGAAGGCCTCTGTCCAGTGGTAGAAGAAATTGAAAATGTTATAACATTTACAAAAATAGTTGAGTGGTAGAGGGTTTGAAGAGATTAAGTTAAGTGACATTGCCCTAAGTGACTCTCACCCTGAGAAGATAGTTGAGAAATATTTCATAGATATGATCACACCAAATGTTGATAGAAGATGCCGCTGTAGGTTAACCTCCAGAACTCAAAGTTGAGGCACCTACTCTGAAAATCAAATTGTTGGGATGACTCAGAAGAAAAAGGACCTGCAGGGGGATATATGACCTTCAGGCAAGGCTTAACTGATGACCCACAACCCTATGAAGCAGTCATAGGAAACCTGCAAAGAGAAGTCATTAAGTGTTTTCTCTCTGATCTTTTAACAGGGGAGAAGAATCTGGACCATCTGCCATGCCGTTCAGACCTGCTCCACACACAACACCGCACACAGGATAGCTGGATCGAGGGTTAGACTCTGATGGCTCTAGACTCTGGTGGTGACCCATGCGCTGGGGATGAAACTGGAGCAGAAGACTGAGCTCACTTCTCTGCAAACCGATTCCCATTTTCTCTTTCCTTTCCCAATTGCTACTGCCGTGACCAGTGCTTTCACTGGTGCATTATCATCCTTACCCTGAGGTCAGAGAGAAATAGAAATCATTGTCCAGTAAGCAGTATTGCTAATGTAGAATGTGCAAAATATCATTGACATTTACTTCAGTGAACAAACCAGTTGTTCCGGCTTTCACAGTATTCTCTTCTCTGCTCCCTCCCCCCACCCCTTTTTTTCCCTAAAAGGTCTTAAATTTCTCTAGCACAGATAGTGTGGGGGTTTCAGGAACTCAACCATAGGGAGGGGACTGCAATATCTGATTTGACAATTTGATTTTGTGCTCCTGATCCTGAAAGTTGTTTCACTTCTGATTAAGCCTAACGTGCTTTTTTACCAGAAGGGACTAGTCTGCTCTAAGTTAATTTGTTTTGCAGTGATTCTATAACTTAGCTATTGGCTGGTCTTGAAAGGCAGTACATTTGTGCAGAATTCCTGGATTTATATTGTTACCTAACTAAGGAGGAAGAGCTGTTATACTTCATTTCTGTGGTTCCTCTCTGTTCTCAAATCTGGCCTCCCAGTAATTTGAACAGTAGAATATCCCGCTAAAAGGAGATTCTGATACTTCCTGTGCTGGAGAATTCATTTCCAGATTGAACATTTTTTATTCCCACTGTATCCCTTATGTTTACTTTATTCAACTCAATTGTTTTTATAGAAGTCATTGTTTCAATTTTGGAATTCTCCAGGCAGATTTAACAGAGGGGAAAAATAAAGTCAGAAAGCCAGAGAGATGAAGCTAATATAGTATTCTAAGAATTCTTAGAAAAGACATTAGGAATCTACTGTTCTCTTGGCTACTTGTACACAGTCTCATTGGATGTCTATTTTGAACTCAGTTGGACAGTTACTCTGGGAACCCAGAGAGACAGGAAGTCTAAATAGCATTGTTGTTTCTTCTCTCTTAACTGCTGCTTGGGCCAGCATTGCTGTACTGGCACCATAATTATATGTCATGATGAAGAGCAAACATCCTGAATAGGGAAAGGAGGAAAAATAACTCTTCAGCATGTTGTTGCCAAAAAGGAACTTATATATAGCTAAAAACCATAAAGACAACCTGGAATGATGAAATTTGGGTGCAGTAGTCAAATAAATGCTACCTTTGAGTAACAGCATGAAAAATGACAGCACAGAGTAAATTGAATTTGCTCTTAGAGGAAACATACAAGGAACCTACATGAGTTGTGATTAGGAATAGGGGAATCCAGTAATTTTCTCCCCAGTCTGGAAGTCTGAATGATAGGCTCCCCATAACTGAGTTTGAAGTGATCAGGAAAAAGGGGAGAAGATGAAGGCTGCAAGGACATACCTGCATAGTTACTTGAGATGACAGATATTCTTGAGAGAAAAGTTTATCAGCCTCATTGGTTGACCTTGGGAGTAGCTTAAGCCCTTTCTTAGAGACCAAGGTAAGTAGTAATATTATTTTATTTTCTTATTATTTGAAGAGTTGTGATTCACATTTTAGTCCCTTCCAGAATAGAAAGTTAGGCATAGGTGCCTTAGAAAAAAAAGTTAAATGTAGCATCAATTTCTGGTAAAGAAAAATAGAAAGTACCTCCCATTGCTACTTATGTTTTTTCTTCTAGGTTATAGGATGTAGGTAAAATAATACATAAATATTAGTGTATAAAACATCTTAACACTTTGCATCTATTGTTTCCATAAACCTAAGTGGAGAAGTCTGTGTGGTAAATATTTCAAGTTTCTGTGGGTTATTTGCTTAATTATTTTTTGGGGGGTGGGTACTGGGGATGGAACTCAGGGGAACTCAACCACTGAGCCACACCGCCAGTCCTATTTTGTATTTTATTTAGAGACAGGGTCTCACTAAGTTGCTTAGCATGTCACTTTTGCTGAGGCTGGCTTTGAACTCATGATCCTCCTGCCTCAGCCTCCTGAGCTGCTCAGATTTCAGGCATGTACCATCGTGCCCAGCTAATTTGCTTATTCTTAATCATGCCTAGAAGTAAATATTTTTAAGCCAATGATCTTTTTTTAATCAGTATATTTTTTATAATCAGTGCTTCTATAGGCTTTTAAAGAATAAGCTTTCCCAATCATGTAGCATTCATTGAGATTACTGCCTTGGCTCTAGTTTCTCCTAATTAGACCAGAATTAGAGAAATCAAAATTTAAATTGAATTGCATTCACTAGGAACTCTTAATGGAAAATAATAAAATTATCATGGTTTTTTGTTTGTTTGTTTGTTTTGTACCCTAGGGATTGAACCTAGGGATGCTTAACCACTAAGCCACATCCCCAGACCTTTTTATATTTTATTTAGAGACAGGGTCTCACTAAGTTGCTTAGAGCCTCACTAAGTTGCTGAGGCTGGCTTTGAACTTGTGATCCTCCTACCTCGCCTCCTGAGCTGCTGACATTACAGGCATTTGCCACAGCATCCAGTGAGGAATTGGACATTATATAATCTTATTTGTTGTGGACCTTGGCTTGATAGATGGAAACATTTGTCTAGGGCCTAAGTTATTTGAAATAACTGTTAGGATGAATCTAGTTCTTATTTAAGACAAAATCCAATTAAAATAATCTAAGAAGTATCACTGATAAGGGTAAATAATGGACATATTTTAATGTAGTTCAGTTCAAGAAGTCAGTAGAACTCACAGGAGGATGTGAAGGTTTGGTATAGGCTAAATGGAGCAATAGAACTTCATGACAGCACTATAGTGTAAACAGGTATTGTTCTTCTTTAAGTGAAAAATAGTCCCCCAAATTGAAAAGCTAACATTTCTCTGAGTAGGTTATATGCTGACATTTCTTTGAGTAGTTTTAGTAGAAAGGCCCTTTATGTTGCCAAATGGTTTGGGCGAGTTCTTTTTTTTTTTTTCTCTTTTTTTTTGGGGGGGGGGCGGGGTGGCGAGTTCTTGAGATGATATTAAGAAGCACCTGGAAACTTCCTTCTTTATGGATATATTTCAACCCTCTGGTAAAAAAAGAAAGAAAGTGGGGAGAAAGGGCAGTCCAGGCTGCTGAAATGTGGAGAATATATTTAAAAACTGGTATTACATTTAAAAAGATATTTTTATTTAAAATCTTTTAAAGTTCAATTTAAGTTTGGTGCAGAGCCAGCTCTTTAAATTACATCTGGATCACATAGCTGTTGCCACCTGAATGCTGGTCAAGGGTTTCCACAGCGTGTTTAAGTCTGATGGCTTCTGTGAACAATGGTTGTGATGTGAAATATGTTGATCACTGAACTTTTCATGGTATTATTATCATTTAATGTTCTTTGATGTTGGTGGGTTATGGTTGGTTAGGTATTTGGAAAGAAATTTGCTGTGAACAGAGTATGTATATATATATATGTGTGTGTGTATATATATATATATATATATATATATATATATATATATATATATATATATATTAGTGAACCATAAAATCAAACAGAAAATAGATGAAAGAATAAATGAAATATTTCAAGCATGAATACCAAATATTGAGAAATTACATATGAATCTGGCATATTTGAGACATCCACTTCATCTTTCTTGCATTGCTAACCATCATGCCAAATACCTAGAGTTGGCTCTTGACTTCTTGGCAGTAGTATGATGAGCATAAAAATGAGAAGGACATGGGACTTAGAGTGAGGGCTTTGACCAACTTCCTATCTACTTGGGGTTGGGGCCTCCTTTTTTTTTTTTTGTACAGGGATTGAACTCAGGGACACTCAACCACTGAGCCACATCCCTAGCTCTATTTTGTATTTTATTTAGAGACGGGGTCTCGCTCAGTTGCTTAGTGCCTCAATTTGCTGAGTCTGGCTTTGAAGTCACAATCCTCCTGCCTCAGCCTCCCCAGCTGTTGGGATTACGGTGTGCACCACTGTGCCTGACCCCTCCCTGTCTTTCTGTGAGTAGTGCTGAGTCCTAGCAGTATAACTTTGGGGGTTTGGGGGTGTCAGGAATCAGCATGGAGCCTGGGCTTTGGAATCAGACAAACCTGCTTTCAAATCCTGCCCCTCCCAGTTACCAGCTGTGTGACTGGGCATGTTTCTTAACCATTACAGATTTCAGTGTCTAATCTGTAAAACGGGGTCAAAAATACCTGCATTATTAGGGTTGCTATGAGAGTATATGAGATGCTTAGTGCAGTGCCTGGCACATAGTAAGCGCTCAATAAATCATTGCTGTTATTATTATTATAACATAAATAAACATTATCTGACTAGAATTTTTACTTCTGTTTTGACAACAATTTAATATTTCATTTCCCTCCAAGTAAGGTATGCATTGATGGTATTAAGATAAGGAATAAGAAATACTTTTTAATATTTTTCTTTCCTTAAGACAGATACCTAAGGCAATACTTCCTTTGTTCCTAAGTTACTCTTTGTCCTGCAGTGATTATTTGTGCTGTATTTATAATGTGGTTATCATTATATGATATTTATTAATATGATGGTTAGAGATGATAGCTTTTTTGACATGGATATATTCCCATTCTCTATTAAATAATCCAGCCCCTTAGATCCACTTTAAAGATAATGAAGTCACTCTGATTGGTATAAGGGGTAAAGATGAAGCTACATAGAACCTACTTTGCTTGGCTGTCAAGTTTCTAGCTCCTCTGTCTTTGAGAGAAGTTGTTTTAATCTAATTCATATTACTAGGCAAGGACATTCCTCATAACTAGCATCTATACTTCTTTGTACTTCATCTATTTGCGATGGCATTCAAGAACTTGAAAGTAGTGATATTCAGAATGCTGAATATTCTTCATGACTCTGGTGCTATGTCTGTTGGGGGACAGAACTGTCACTGCCTTAATTCAAACCCCTTTCCAGTATTACTGCAATGGCTTCACATCCCAACCCTTTAAGTGTTGTAAGCTGTCCTAGTATATATACTTATTAGTCTTTACTATTGGTACCTTGCTGCTCAACTAACTTTCCTTGTGTATAGTTCTGTAGATACTTACTTGTTCAAAAACTTTCAGTGACTGCCCATTGTCTGTATATTCTACTGTTTAATCTTTAACTCATGGCCTAGTCCCAGAGTACCTTACCAGTTTTGACTGCCTGTGTTGTCTTTCGTGTCATATATGTGATAGTCCCTGTCTTTCTCAGCCTTGTATAAAGACTAAGGACCTTCAGTCTATAGCTTAACTCTGATTCCATAAGCTTGGCAGCTAAGCTCTGGTAGATAAAAGCAGAAATGACATGTATTACCTGAAGCCAGGGTGCCTGAGATGAGCCCATCAATCTATAATCTCTTTCATGTTCCCCTCCATATATACCCATATATGTGGTTTCTTCTCAAGCCTCCAGGTTACTAAATTAGGACATCTTCAGTGACCCTCGGCCCCCTTGCTTGGGGATCTGAATGAAACCCATTTAATTTTGGCTCTGAATTCAAGGCTTCTGTCCATATAGCTGAAAGAGTTACCTAGAGATCTACACTCACTTCTTGGGTTCTTGCCAGCCTACTCTCCAGAGTGTATCACATGGAATTTTCATTTATACTGGGCTTCAGAGTGCTCCATGTTTTTCTCTTGAATATGAATGCTAGCCTGGCATGCACCATACTCTAGATTTGGCATCTCAAGGGATTGTAAAACAGACCATCGGACTAAATCCAACACAATTGATATTTTTTTTTAAACAAAGATTTATTGTAGCATAGCCATCCTCACTGTTACTTACCATCTAGGGATGCACTATAGTAGCAGAGTTAAATAGTTGAAAAAGAGGTCATGTGGCCTGCAAAGCCTTAAATATTTACTGTCTAATCCTTTACAGAAACTATTTGCTGAACCTTGATATAGAGCCAAGTAGTTCCCCTTGCTTAGATATGCTTATTCTTTGGTAATTCCCCATTCCTATTTTGTCTACCCACAGAGGCCCAGAAGACCAGTTCATTGAGACTATGAAGATAGGTTCCAACCCATGCAAACTACTTATTTTTACTTGAATTTCCCTACTTCCTCTTTGTCATCTTCTTAAAATGTCTTTCCCCTGTATTTTGCTTTTGAATAGAAGAAACGCTGTGGTCATAAGTTATAGTCTCATGATGTGCCTACTTTTAATATAATGTCTTAGCCCTAGTGTCAAGTCTGTCAATATGGACAATATCTCTAAACATGGCCTTCAAACATCTCTAAGGTTTGGCCTTTCCAGTCTTTGTTGTCTCTAATTCAAGTCTTCCAATCCCCACAGCTTCACAACATCTCTAGTTGCCAGATCTTCCCCATATTTTAATGTCCATATCTTCCAGTCTCTGGCCTGCAGCATCTCTGGTGCCCACATTTTGTAATCTCAATAAGAGTCATTAAAAGTCTAGGTCTTCCAATATTGTCACCAGTCTTTAAGGTCCATGTATTGTCTGTCTCTTTCAGTGTCCAGAGTTCTAACTTCCAAGACTTCTATGGAACCAATCCTTCAGTATTTCCTAAACACAGGTCTTCTAGAGTTTATGTATTTCATATTATCCAAGTCTAACTTTTCTAATATCTTCAGGCACTTACATCATTCAGTTCATATATTTTTTTTTTCTTAAATTCTGGTTTTACAATTTCTTTTTATTATCTGTTCTTCCAATGGCAAGTCTTTTGATATCTAAGGATCTGGTCTTTCAATATTCAGGTGTCCTAGTATCCCTGATGTCTGAATGGCTATGTCTCTTAACATTTAGATCTCTTAATATCTAGATTTCCTAATACCCAGGACTGCCCCTTAACATTTAGATTTCCTAATATCCAGGTTTGCCAGCATTCTCGAATTCTGACATCATTAAAACTTAATTTTTCCAAATTTTATATCTTTTATCAGAAATATGTCAATATCCAGATTTTCCAATGTTTCCCTATATCCAGGGCTTCTGATTTTATGATTTCTAAATGCCAGTCTCCTCTATTATCTATACCTGCTGGTGTTTAGGTGTTCCCAGGTAAAGGAGTTGTAATGTCTATAATATCAAGGGCTTCTATTACAGTTGTAGTGTCTGTAATATCAAAGGCATAGGCCTTTCAATATCCAATATCCCAATGTTCAGGGCCACCAAAGTCTCCAGTGTCCAGAGTAACCAATGTCTCCAAAATCCAAGGCTTCCAATGTCTCCAACATCCTGTGCTTCCAATGTTTCCAATGTCCAGGGTTTCCAATGGCGCCAGTGTCAAGGTCTTCCAACAACTCCAGGTCTTCCAGCAACTCCAAGTCTTCCAATAACCTCAAGGTCTTCCAGACAATCCATGTCTTCCAGAAAATCCATGTCTTCCAGAAAATCCATGTCTTCCAGACAACCCACGTCTTCCAGCAGTCTCCAAGTCTTCCAGTAAATCCAGTCTTCCAGTGATGGTAGGTCTTCCACAAAATCCAGATCTTCCAGGAAAATCCATGTCTTCCGGAAAATCCATGTCTTCCAATAATTTCAAGGTCTTCCAGCAAGTCCATGTCTTCCAATAGTTTCAAGGTCTTCCAGCTGATCTGTGTCTTCCAGAAAAATCTGTGTCTTCCTTCAAATCCAAGTCTTCCCATCAATCCAGGTCTTCCAGAATAAATCCAGTCTTCCAATTGATCAACGTCTTCCAGAAAGAAATCCAGGTCTTCCAGTCAGTCCATGTCTTCCACTAAATCTAGGTCTTCCAATCAATCCAGATCTTCCAGTCAATCTATGTCTTCCACCAAATCAAGTCTTCCAGTCAACCCGTGTCTTCCAGACAAAATCAGTTTCTTCCACTAAATCCAGGTCTTCCAGTAAAGCTATGTCTTCCGGACAATTCATGTCTTCCAATAATGTCAAGGTCTTCCAGCCAATATATGTCTTCCTGAAGATCCATGTCTTCCTGAAGATCCATGTCTTCCAGAAACTCCATGTCTTCCAGAAACTCCATGTCTTCCAGTAACCTCAGAGTCTTCCAGCAAATCTGTCTTCCAAAAAATTGAGGGCTTCCAGATAATTAAGGTCTTCCTGAAAATCCACGTCTTCCAGAAAAGCATGTCTTCCAGAGGATCCATGTCTTCCAATTGACCTCCAGGTCTTCCAGCCTATCCACATCTTCCAGAAAATCCTTGTCTTCCATAAAATCCATAGCTTCCGGAAAATCCATGTCTTCCAGCTAATCCATATCTTCCAGGAAATCCATGTCTTCCAGGAAATCCCCGTCTTCCAGGAAATCTGCGTCTTCCAGGAAATACGCGTCTTCCAGGAAATCCATGTCTTCCAGCTAATCCATGTCTTCCAGGAAATCCACGTCTTCCAGCTAATCCAAGTCTTCCAGGAAATCCACGTCTTCCAGGAAATCCGTGTCTTCCCAGAAATCCACGTCTTCCAGGAAATCCACATCTTCCAGGAAATCCACGTCTTCCATCTAATCCACGTCTTCCATCTAATCCACGTCTTCCAGCCAATCCACGTCTTCCAGCCAACCTACGTCTTCCAACAAAGCTGCGTCTTCCAGGAAATCCACGTCTTCCAACAAAGCCATGTCTTCCGTGAATCTATGTCTTCCAACAAATCCATGTCTTCCTTCACCTCCAGGTCTTCCAGCATCTCCAGGGCTTCCAGCATCTCCTCATCTTCCAGCATCTTCATGTCTTCCAACATCCTCAGGTCTTCCTACAGCTACCCAGTCTTCCATCAGCGGGCTGAATATCTGCGTCTTCCAATGTCTCCAGTGCCGGTCTTCTCACATCCAGTTCTTCCACTGTCTGCAATATCCAGGTATTCTAACATGCTTAAAGTCCAAGTCTTCCAGCCTTCCCCCATGTTGAGTCTTTTTCAAACTTAGTCTTCCCTGTCCAAGCCTTCCCATGTTCAGATCTTACCACAGACAGATTTCCCAACTCGGGTATTTCTGCTCTCATAAAATTAGCTTCTAAAAATTTAATACGGAATTCCTTCTTATAGGCCAGATTTTATAGACGAACTGTACTGATTTAATTGTCTTTTTTGTTATTAGGAAATGTGTATTTATTCTCTCTACTTTTTAAGATAGTATTTCAAGAGAAAAAGAAATTTACAGAATAAGCAGATAGGATTGTCATGGTGAATTTACTGCTTTCCCATTGCTTGTAGTTTTTATAGTCAACATGCTAAGGATCAAGTGAAATTTTTATTGAAATATGAAAAATTCATGTTTAGAGACTTATTTCATATGAAGTTAACATCTAGTGTATTTGTCCAATTTTTAATAACATTAATTTTTATTTGGTCTTATGTAACATGATGATGATAATAATAATATTATATAGCATTTGCTGTGTCCAGGCACTGTTCTTAGGTCCTTACATGCATTAATTCATTTAATCTTCACTACAACCCATTGAGGTAGGTATTACCATCATCCCCGTTTTACAGATGAGGAAATTGGCACACAGAGGTAAAGTAACTTGTCTTTGGACATGTCAATTAGTAAATAATAAAACTGGGATTTGAACCCAGCTAGCCTGTTTCCAAGAGTCCATGATCCTAAGCACATTGCCATAATATCTGCTTTTGAAAATCAACGTGAGCATTATAGGATCTGAAAGTTGATGGCTCCCATATTATGTGTCAAATATTATAAAATTTTATATACAAAGTCTCGTTTATCCTGTCACCACCATCAGAACCTATTTGTATTCATGACTTTCATTCCTCAACCAGCTACACCCATTCCCTTGCTCATGTATACTGGAAGTAGGTGGAAACATTTCCCAATACCATTTTTAGTTTTGACAGAAAGAATATAAGGGGTCAACTGAGCTCAAGTACCCTTTGATTTAGAATCATATTCCTGACTTCATGTTTGGGTACAAGTGCTTCAACTTTAACTTTCCCAACTACTTTCAGCTCTTATCACTGACCATTCCCCAGTTTGAACTTTACTCTCTAGACCACTTACCATTAGTTTGTTTCTGACCTCCAGGATCTACCTGCTTCTTCAAATATCACTGACCTCCTGGGTTCCTGATCACTGCCTTGTATCCAACTAATGGTAACTACAGCTCCTTAAATCCCAGCAAGCTGACCTAGAGAACTAACTACTTGGTTCTCCAAGTCTCAGCTCTCACCAGACACTTGCAGAAATGTTGCTACCCATGCCTCTGGCTGCTATGAACGACACGAAAGCCACACAATGAAGTGACAGTTAGGCAAGTAATCACCATAAAGATTTAGAATCCTCTACATGGTAATAAACAGGAAAAACAACAATAATAATTAAATAGCAACATATCATCTGAATTACAGTTTACGAAGTGCTATCACTTCATTGTTCATCCATCCATTCATTCAACAAATATTTATTGAGCACCAACTGTGTGCCAGGCTTATCTGACGGAACCTAAAATTGGCTGGGGGAGTACAGACAGTGTACAAATAATTGAACAGTTATTTATCACTTGTGATAAAGCCATGAAGGAAAAGTAACATAGGCTGCTGTGAGAGTTTGGAAAGTCAAGGAAAGCATTCCTCAGGAAGGAACATTCATGGTGACTCAGAAGGATCTAGTTTCTCATTTGGTTATCACAATAAGCTGCAACTTAGATAAGATGTTTTTATATCAGTTTTTATCTAAGCAGAGTAATGACAGTGGCCATGGGATTTGGGTGTTGGTTGGACTTCTTGTTTTTTTTTTTTCTTTACTATTATATTCTGCCTTAATTGAGGAATATAAAGCTGTATTCTTTAATTTAATACTTTCATGTCAAGGAATCTATCAAAGGACATTTAAAATGTGGATAATTCATGCTCAAAGCTGTTCTTTGCATATTTATTTGGTAGAGCAAAAAAAAAAAAAAAAAAAAAAAACACCTAAGAGTCTAGCTTTAAGGAAATGATTAAGTTAAGTGTGCTGTTTACATATAATGTAATATTCTTCCACTAAAATATTTATGGCATGTTCAATATATAATGTTGAGTGAAAACCCAACATACAAGATGATATAAAGTGTGGCCGCAACTATTAAAATATATAACAAGAGAGAAAAGACTAGAAATAAATACAGTGGTGATTGTGAACTAATTATCACTGGGTGAGCAGGATTATGTATGATTCTGTTTTCTTTTTTATATTCTTGTTTTTTCCCCCAAAGTCCTTACAATGACAGGGTATTTTCTATTCAGGAAAAATGTTTAAACAGTTGTGCACCAAAATTCATTATTAATTTATCCTTTTGCTTGTATATTTAATCAAGTTTACTTTTGAAAACACTTCAAAATGTAAGTAAGCAAAGTGGAAAAAAAAAAAAAAAGAATTCTCAAATAATCTCAATACCCAGAGATAATCACTGTGAAGATTTTGGTGAGAATATTCTTCTAGACTTTTTCAAGGGTATCTTTATTTTCTTTTACAAAATGTAGTCATTCTACCATTTAACCTATTTCTTTCACTTCACAATAAACTGTAGCTTTTCATGTCAGCAACTGCATTTGTGTTCTAATTTTAACACATAATTTACTCAGTCCATCTCCTATTAGTGGACATTAAGTTCCTTTCAATATTTTAGTCTTGCAAAAATTTGCTATGATGAGCATATATGTTGTGAAAGTTGTGCCCAGTACATACTATGTGCAAATTTGTTCAGATATTACTTAGTATAAATTACTAAAAGGAGAGGTACTTTGCCAAAGGTCTACAACTTAATGCTTATCACAGGAAAAAAATGACAAGCAATTCAGATGTTCAACAACTGGCGGTTATTAAAAAATTATAACTCTATGATGGAATACTCTCCAGCCATTTGAAGCTATATCATACAAGAATATTTACTAAAATGGGAATATGTTTGTAAGGTATCATTAGTATGAGAACTAAGTCACATGAAAATGTATATGGTATTCATATTTTGTACAAGGAAAACAAAATATATTTGAAAGAATACCCTAAAATGTTAGTTTAAAAAGTCCCAAAAGAAAAAAGGATAAATTATGATAATATTTACACAATGTGGTACTATATAGGAGTGATATGAATGCACTAGAGCTACACATAAAAATATGGGTATGGGCTGGGGTTGTGGCTCAGTGGTAGAGTGCTCGCCTACCATGCATGAGGCACTGGGTTCAATCCTTAGCACCACATAAAAATAAAATACAGATATAGTGTCCACCTAAAATTTAAAAAATAAATATTTTTTTAAAAATATAGGTAGATTTTACTTTTAGAAAATTAAGATACCAAGTCCCCCAAAGATTGCATATAATAAGATATTTTTTTTTTGTTCCAGAAGTTGAACTCAGGGGTGCTTAGTCACTGAGCCCCAGCCCCCCACCCCTTTTATTTATTTATTTATTTATTTATTTATTTTTTAGTCAGGGCCTTGCTAAGCTGGTTAGGGCCTCACCAAGTTGCTGAGGCTGGTTTGAACTAGCGATCCTCCTGCCTCAGCCTCCCAAGTCACTGGGATATCTTTTTTATATTCAAAAATAAGTACAGGGGCTGGTGTTGTGGCTCAGTGGTAGAGTTCTTGCCTAGCATGTATGAGGCACAGAGTTCAATTCTCAGCACCCCATGTAAATAAAGATCCATTGACAACTAAAAAAAAAAAACAGCTAAATACTGTATTTTTTAGTGCTACATATATATGGCATACCAATAATTTATTAAAAGGCAAAAGAATATTAGGCAAATAAATGTGGATGATCATCATCAGTATTGAGGAGAGTCAGAATAGGGAAACATTATATAAATGAATTTAAACTTATCAGTATTCTATTGCTTCAGTCTTGGGTGGATGACTGGATGTCAGTGTTTAATTGAAATCATCATTTATTATTTAATACTTGAATTATTACTGTCACAGTTAAAAGAACAAGTGAATGGATAAAAACAAGAGTCATGCATGGATCAATGAGATAATATGCATAATCTAAGAATTATTAATTTAATTCTCTATGGACTCACTCATTATTTTTAAAATTTTTTTAAAAATATTTATTTTTTAGAAGTAATTGAATACAATACCTTTATTTTATTTATTTTTATGTGGTGATGAGGATGGAACCCAGGGCCTCGCATGTGCTAGACAAGCACTCTACCGCTGAGCCACAACCCCAGCCCCCCCCATCATTATTTTTTGAGAGGTGGAAATACATGTGATTTTTCATTCTTTTGGTTCTTTATTTGCTAAAATTTATATTTTAAAACATGTATTATTTTTAAAATTAAATTCAGTTTAAACTTCATGTTAATGTTTTTAAAAAAATGTTTTATCCTTTGACTTTGACACAGATATATATTTTTAAATATATATTTTTTAGTTATAGTTGGACACAATACCTTTATTTCATTTATTTATTTTTTTATGTGGTGCTGAGGATTGAACCCAGCACCTTGCACACACTAGGTGAGCATTGTACCACTGAGCCACATATTTGAGGCAAGCACTCTAGCACTGAACCACAAACCCAGCCCCATGTTAATGTTTTTAATGATATAAGAAACACAATATTGTAAATAAGCCCATAATATTGTAAATATTATGTCTAAGATATATTTAAAATGCATAACAGATACTGAAAAGTGTTTACATGTTAATAGTAATTACCTCTGTGTAATGAGATTTCAAATTTTTTTCTGCTTACACACACACACATATTTTGAAAGAGATTTAGCATGTATATTTCTATATAAATATTTATATGTAAAGTCCAAATGTTTTAGGGTGGTCTTATATTTGCTACTTTTTTTTGTTACAAATACATGCTCATGTAAACAGTAAAAAAGGCAGTAGTACATAAAAGTAAAAGTTGAAAATATCCATCTTTTAATCCCATTGCCCAGGGGTAACCATAATTATTTGTTTTGCATTTTCCTGGTAATTTTTCCTTTAATGTGCATGTGTTCTTGTGTGTTTTACAAAATTAAATCATCCTACATGTATTGTTCTATAACTTGCTTTTTTCATAGAAAGTCATTTTAAAAATAGCTCTAGGCAGGGCTGGGGTTGTGGCTCAGTGCTAGAGTGCTTGCCTCAAATATGTGAGGCACTGGGTTTAATTTTCAGCACCACAAACAAATAAAAAAAATAAAGGTGCATCAACAAGTAAAATGAATAAATAAATAAAAATTTAAAAAATAGCTCTAGGGTATTCCAAAGTAGCATGTACTACATAATTTATTCAATTATTTCTACACAATAGATCTTTAAGTTGTAAAGTTTGTTACTTTTATAGATAATACTATAAAAGTATCCTTTTATATCTACATTTTGCACTTTTACAAGTATTTTTATAAGCTAGGATCTTATAAATATACTTTTACATCAAAGTATTTGAGCTAATTTCCTTCCTGGCATGCTGGACATTATCATTCTTTGAAATTTTTGTCAATATTTTGGATAGAAAATCCAATCTTATTCCTTTAAACTATTTTCCCCAGTAGCTAGTAAAGTTAAGCATCTTATTGTGTTTTTGTTAACTATTTGTATTTCCTCTCTTGGGAACAGCTTGTGCTTATCCTGTGCCTATTCTTTTCTTGTTATTTGTCTTTTTTTCTTATCAATTTGTAACAGATCTCTGGATATTAGAGCTAGTGTCCTTTTGTCCTATGTACATTGCAAATGTCTATCATCTATCTTTTAAATTGATATATGGTTCTGTTTGCCATAAAGAAGATTTAATGGCCAGGTGTGGGGGTACACGCCTATAATTCCAGCAATTTGGGAGACTGAAGCAGGAGGATTGCAAATTTGAGGTCAGCCTCAGCAGTTTAGCAAGGCCCAAAGCAACTTAGCAAGACTCAAAATAAAAAGGGCTGAGGAGGTCTAGGGATGTGGCTCAAGCGGTAACACGCTCACCTGGCATGCGTGGGGCGCTGGGTTTGATCCTCGCACCACATAAAAATAAAATAAAGATGTTGTGTCCACTGAAAACTGAAAAATAAATATTACATCTCTCTCTCCTTTCTATCTTTAAGAAAAAAAAAAAGGGCTGGGGATGTTGTTCAGTGGTTAAGCATTCCTGAGTTCAATCTCCTATTCTAAAACAAGAAAAGAAAAGAAAGGATTTAATTATGTAAATAGTCAAACATTGTAATCTTTTATAGTTTCTTGATTTTGTTTCATACTTAGACAGACTTCTGTATCCCAAGATTATAAAAATATTCTCCTATATTTTCTTCTAAGATTTAATATATTCTTATTGCTTAGTGATTAAATCTCTCTGGAATTGCTTTTTCTTTTGTGTGGCTTTGTAATGTGAAAAGTAGAAATCTAAGTTTTGTTTTTTCAGAAAAGATAGCCAGGTTCCCAATTTATTTATATAACTCAATTATTTGTAATTTGGAATTATACTGAATTATACTGATTTGGAATTTCCTTTCTGTCACATACTAGATGGGTATGTTCCTTTTCAGTTGATCATTTTTATCTTAGTACCTCACCACTTTAATTACTGTAGCACATTTCAAAATAGGGTAAGACTGTTCTGCCTTCATTATTCATTTTTTCAGAATATTCTCAACTATTTTTGTGCACTGTCTTTTTCTAGATGAATTTTAGAATTAACTTCCATTGAAGCAATCTCTTGGAAATGCCTGAGACCTTTTGAGTAATAAGTATTATATTTGGAAACATGGTGGCATTAAACAATTATTTGGCCTTTTTTATTTTATAGTTGTTACTGTGCTAATGTGAATGGTACTGTTTTTATTATATATTTATTAATTTTTAATTGGCAGCTAATATTACTATATATTTGGGGGGTATGGTATGATAATTTGATACATGGATACAATGTGTAATGATCAAATCAGGGCAATTAGCATTTCTCCTCCAATATTTATCATTCATTTTGGGAGCCTTTGAATTCTTCTAGTTATTTTGAAATATATAATAAATTGTTGTATACTGTATTTACCCTCTTGTGCTATAGAACACATGAACTAATTCTTCCTTTCTAATTGTATTTTTGTACCCAGTGACCAACCTCTCCCCATCCCTGCCTCTCTCCTTACTGTTCCCAGCCTATTTTCTACTCTGTTTCTATGAGGTCAACTTTTTCAATATTCTACATATGAGTGAATCACATGGTACTTGTCCTTGTGTATCTGACTTATTTCACTAGAAAACTATCCTTCCATTCCATCCATGTTGTTGCATAACAGGATTTCATTCTTTTTATGACCAAATAATACTCCATTGTGTGTGTGTGTGTGTGTGGTATGTGTGTGAGCGCACGCACATTCGCGCACACCATATTTTGCTTATTGATTCACCCATTGATGGACACCCTGGTTAATTTCATATCTTGGTTATTGTTGATAGTGCTGTAACTGCATTTTCAAAATTTATTATGAATAGTATATAGAAAAGCCATTGACTTTTCCAGGGTAGTGGGGAGTGAACACAGGGGTGCTCTATTAGCAAGCTATAGCCCTAGCCCTTTGGGGGGGGGTTATTTTTATTTTATTTTATTTATTTCTTGTGGTGCTGGCCTTGTGTATGCTAGGCAACCGCTCTACCACTGAGCCAGAGACTGAGCCCTTATTTTGGTCTGAGACAGGATCTCATTAAGTTGCCGAAGCTGGTCTCAAACTTGAAATCCTCATGCCTTGGTCTCCCGAATAGCTGAGATTACAGGTGTGCACCATTGTGCCATGTATCCAGGTATCATATTAAACTTTTCCTAGCTCTAGTGAGGTTCTTTCTTTCAGTTGATTATTTTGAATTCCTAAATACACATATTGTCAGCTATAAATAATGAAGTATTTGCTTTTTCCATACTGTTTGCATTTAATTGTTTTTCTTTTAGCACATTGGTAAATATATACTTTCAGGGCAATGCATATTTGATCCATAAAAAATGGGCAGCGTTCTCTTGTTTTTCACTTTAATAGAAATAAATGCCTATTGTTTCACTCTAAAATGATTGCCATCATTTCTGATGTGTGCCCTTTTTCAAGTTATGGAAATGCCTTTTTATTCTTGATTGACTTATAATTTTATTGGGAATGGGGATAGAGTCTTACCAAAATTCCTTTTCTGGCATCTGTCTAGAAGATAACAAGAGGGTAACATGGTTGTTGTCTTTCTTAATGTAGTTAATTACCAAATGTTGATCTATTCTTGTATTCCTGGAATAAATCTGACTTGGTCATGGTGTTTTGATGTCATTATTTCCTTTAGGACAGGAAACTCCATGTTAACAAGTGCCTCCTTACACTTTTCACATCATGGTATGCTGAGGTAGATAGACAAGATACTCAGGCCAGAGGCAACTGGCTTCTCAGGCATTGCTTGGCTGTCCCAAAGCCTTAGGGGATCAAAATTACAGTATACACAACCTATCCACAGGACACCAACATGCTGAGACACACTTGGGAAATTCTCATTTATTGCTTTCATTGCATGATGCTCTTATCCTGATTTGCTATATCAGAATTATGTTCCTCCTATGAATTGACTTTTTCTTTTCATTTTTTACAGTGTAACTTACACACAAACTACTCCTTAAATAATTGGTAATACCAAAAAAAAAACATTTTGTCCTGGTACTTGTTTGGGGGCTAGAAATCTAAATCTTTCCATTTCTTCTGTGCTTATTAGTTTTTCTACCTCTTCTGGAGTCAATCTGGTGAAGACCTGCCCTTTTCAGGTAGATTTCCAAATGTATTACTGGAAGTGCACATAATATTGTCTATTGTATCTTAATTTGCATATATATGACAGTATACCATTTTTTAAAATATTTATTTTTTGGTTGTAGTTGGATACAATACCTTTATTTTATTTATTTATTTTTATGTGGTGCTGAGGATCAAACCCAGGGCCTCACATGTTCTAGGCGAGCACTCTACCACTGAGCCACAACCCCAGCCCAACAATATACCATTTTAATTCATTTCTTTAATAGGACATTCCATAGGTTTGTATATTGTCAGTTATCTGGTTTTTTTTTTAAGAGCAAGCACTTTTAAAATATCAGTTTCTGCTTTTGTTAATTCCTTCTTTTTGCATTCTTGAGTTCTATTTGATCTTTTTCTAGATTCTTTCAGTGAATGCTTGGTTTATTTTTGATCCTTCCTATTTTTTAATTAATGTAGTTAGATTATAAATTGCCCCTAAATATATCTTTGATTGTGTCCCATAGTGTTCACGTGCAATGTTTTCATAGTCTTTGTTTAGTCACCTGAGTTGTAGTTAAAACTTTGTTTTCCTTTTTAATCCAAGTGTTATTGAGAAGACTATGTACTTCAGCATGGTTAGGATTTAGTTGATGTATTTCTCTCCCTCTCCACTGACTGCTACTTATACTGTCTCATATATGGTGAATGTTTTGTGCATGAGTTATACATTTTGGAATGTTTTCTTCATCTCCTATATGTAATAAATGTTCCATATGCAATTAAAGCAAATATGTATTTCTTTTTGTTGGGGTAATATTATGTCGTGTTTCTACATATTAAACCAAGTTGGTTTGTTGTTATTCAAATTTTCTATTTTGTCTGCTTGGCCTAAATTTTCTGATAAAAGTATGTAAACTCTCCTACTTCATTGTTTTGTCACAGACTCCTATTTCTAACCATTTTGGTTTACATATTTGAAATCCTTCAGTGCGTTAGGTTTCATGGTTGTCTTATTGGATCATCTTAGCTCACAATATAAAGATATCTTCTTTGACCCATCGAATGCCTTGACTTTTCTTTGCTACCTCTGCTTTGTTTCTGTTAGCATTGCCTGGTATTTCTTTATCCTTTTCAATATTCTCAACTTTTCTCTGTTGCTTTGTTTTAGGTGCATCTTTTCAAAATAGCACATAAGGATTTTTTTTTTAACTCCAAGAATGCGTGTCTTTAAATTCACAATTAAAGTTTTCATATTTATTACAATTTGGTGCTTTTTATTTATTTTTGCTGGAGTTTTATTATTTTTTAATATTTATTTTTTAGTTTTAGGTGGACATGATATCTTTTTTAAATTTTATGTGGTGCTGAGGATTGAACCCAGTGCCTCATGCGTGCTAGGTGAGCAGTCTACCACTGAGTTCCAACCCCAGCCTGAGTTTTATTATTTTTTTATCTTTTTGCTGGATTTGTCAAAGCATTGTACTCATCTTTCCTATAATTATTTAGAAGTTTGAAATATCACTTTTATTCTAATGATTACACCTATATGTATATCTATGTGTATATATATATATATATACACATAAAGTATACTTTTGTACTGTTGAAACTTTTACGGTGAAAATGGAATATCTTTGTAATAAAAAATAGAGAAAAAATATGCTTTTGAATGTGTCTAGTATTGATTCCTTTCTCAGTTCCCTTGCTCGTGCTTTCACCACATAAATTTAAGATCCTTCCACCACTCTCTCAATCCTTCACTTTTCCTGGCTTTCCTATTTATTGCTACCAGATTAATTTCCTTAAATATCATTTTCCACAGATCACTCAAAAAAGAACACTTCCAATTTCATAGTTGAACCTGAACTTCTATACCTGACATGCAAGTTCCCCACCACCTTCCCTGTGTCCCCATCTCTGTTCTCTACTTACATACTAACTGCCTGCTTCAGTCAGCTTCATTTCCTCACTAGCTCATACGTCAGCATTTGTTCCTCCTTTACTTGCATTCATTTTGTTTTCTACACTTTTTCTGTTTTCCCAGAGTTCTGCATTCTTGTCTTAGGTTTGTTATGGTGTCCTAATATTTTTCCATCAGAGAACACCTGCATTTTCAGGAAACATTTTTGTTGTAACCCTATGAGGACGAAATTCATTTTTGACCCTCATACCTTGTAGCATTTGTTTTTTAAAAAAGATGCATTCTGACATATCCTAAAATTACTTGAAGTTGGGATTTATATTAACTCCTCGTTGCACAAAGACTGCCTTACACTTCTAGTTAGTAATAGTGCTGGCAGCCATTACCTGCATTTAACCCTTTCCTCCGTTTGAGTATGCTGAGTCCTCCCTAGCAGAGGAGATTCAGTCTCACTCCTAGTGGGTCATATCCGCAGTTATTTCATGACCTTGAGCTTCTCTGGAAGTTTTTTATCATCTGCTCCAGGCCTGGGGTCCCAACAGAGCCTTTTTATTTCATTTCAGTCAGTTTCTGGAATGGAACTAGGAATGGGGCCCAAGAACTCCAGGCACTGAAAAAACTTATATTTTTTTTTAACCAATATAATGAATTAATCACCTACAGCACTCCCGCCCAATAAAACAAAATCTTAAATATACTTTTTACTTTTTCCTCTACCATCTTCTCCAGATGACTGTGTCCCCAAAATTCCTAGCAGCAGGTACAGCAATACTGTTCTGGTAGTAGAATTCTGTTGGACCACCAAAACTGAATTCTCTTTGTAATTTGTGGTACTGGGGATTCAACTAATGGGCAGTCTTACCACTGAGCTACTCCTCTTGCCCTTTTAATTTAATGTTTTATTTTGAAACAAGGTCTTGCTAAATTACAGAGGCTGGCCTCCAGTTTATGAGCTTCCTGAGTCACAGGGGTTATAGGTGTGTGTCACCATACCTGGCTCAAAACTAAATTCTTGATGAACTGCCACCTTTTCATAGATTTTTAAATAATTTTGTTTTTTTACACTATGCCTTTTCTATTTTAGGACTTTCGCCTAACCATTTTCTTAATTTCCTAGCCACACTATCAGAGATTGAGACACTATTTTCCTGGTTACCACTGTTATCACTGCATTTTCTACTTGTATACACTTCTCTTTCTTTTTTTTTTTCTTCTCAAAATGGCGGTATAAAGTCTATGTTTTTCATATCTCAACAAAGTTTTATTTAGTACCTAGGATCCCTGGGGATGTAGCTGCAAATGCCCTCACAGGATGGTGTCCTGACTCCTAAACACACCCCTGCACCATCACCTTTTTCTCTGAGGGCCTAAGGAAGAACCCACACAATATATGTGCCTCCATTTTGCACCAAACTCAACAAGGTCCTGTCCTCATCAGCAACATGGAAAAATGAGGTAATATGCAAGTGCCCATGAAATATCTGACCTCAGATATTTCTGAGGGAAATATATCTTGTCCTCAAGATATATCTTGAGGGACTATATCTTGTCCTCAGTCCCTTTCCCTCCTCCCTGCCCCATACTTCTCTGCTGCCATGAGGTGAGCAGCTTTGCTCCACCACACCCTTCTGCCATGATGATCTGCCCTATACAAGCCCAGAGCAATGGGGCCAGTGACCATGGACTGAAACCATGAACCAAAATAAATCTTTATTCTCTAAGTTGGATTTCTCAGGTATATTGTCACAGTGATGGAAAGCTGACCAGTACACAATACTGTTGTTTTAATTGCACAAATTTAGCTTTAATGTCAAACTTGAACTCCTCAAAGGTCAGATAATTGCAAATATTTTTATCTCAGTGCCATACTGTTTCATCTTTGCAAGTAGCAATTAAAAATCAGAAAACCCAGCCACATTAATGTCCCAAATTTTCAGACATTAATTTTTTATCTAGAAGCTTCAAGTACACTCTTGCAATTAGATTCTGTTCACCTATATAATTCATAATATTGTTTATCATAAGTACCAACTTATAAAACATTAGAAAATTAACATTGCACACTTCAGTAGGAATTTGTGTTCAGGTTACATTTACTTAACTGTGTAAATTCATTCAGTCTGCCATAACAAAATGTTTTCCTATAAACAACAGAAGATTTTTCTCATAGACCTGGAGGTTGTGAACTTCAAGATCAAGGCAGATTGGATGTCTGGTGAGTGTCTGCTTTCTGGTTCATATATGACACCCTCTCACTGCATCTTCACATAGTGGAAAGAGCTAGAAAGCTCTGTGGGGCCTCCCTTAAAAAGGTACATATACTATACATGAGGGCTTTGCCTTCATGACCTAATTACAACCCCAAAAACCTCCCCTCCCAATCACATTGGTGATTAGGTTTATACATACAAATTTGAGGAGGACACAAACATTAAGACTTCAGCTCTTAACCTCAGTTTTCTTCTTCTCTCACAACCCTCGTCAAGCCAGGTAGTGGTGTTCTTTACATGATTTCTTATAAAAACAAGGACAAAGCAAACATTTAAAGTTTTGGTGCAAAGATTTACCCCTTTTGTCAATTAAGATATACCATCTCCACAAGCAAAATTTTGAGTTTAGTGGTGACTTAATGGTCATCCCAGAAAAGAAATACAAAGCCAAAACTTTTTTGTAGGTTACTTGACTGCTAGAACCTGCATTACCTATTACACTATAATAACCCACTTCATATTTCAGTGGTTTAAATCCATAACCCTTAGTTTTGCATATGAGTCCATTAAATAGGCAGGTATTTCTTATTTGGGCTAAACTCACTATGTGTCTGTCGTCAGCTTTGGGTAAGGTAGGAAGCTCTGTTGATCTTGGCTGGATTCTGACATCTTTTGGAGTTTGCTGAGATAATCAGGGTCCCAACCGCATGGTCCCTTCTTCCTTCATCAGGCTAATGTAGGCTTGTTCTCAAAGTATGGCAGAGCTCTGACCAGGAGAATAGAAGTATTCAAGGCCTCTTGAGGCCTGTAGATGGAACTGGCATACCATTGCTTTTGCAATGTTCAGTGGGTCAAAACAAGTCACAATGGCACTCCAGATTCAAGGTGTGAGGAAATAAATTGCACCCTTTAATGGGAAGAACTGCAAGGTCACATTGCAACAGGTGTGAATGTTGGAGTCCAATAATGATGTCCATCAATGTACTTAATCCACCACAGTTTCCCTTCTGCCCCCAATTAACTTTATCTGTCCTGCACACAAAGTACACACTCCCAAGAAGTTAATCTTCCCTTGATATAGTGAACACACAATGATGAGAAAAGGACAAGACAACCATGATCAATCCTCACATTCAAAAAGAATGAAAGGCACACAATAGTCACTGGTTTAAATGATTCAAATATCTCAGAATAAGGATGCTAAGGGATGAGTGTGTTCCTTGATTACAATATGGTTCTAATCACTGTAAGAGGTCACACTGTTTGTTGTTCTCCATGGATGTTGGCTCTGCCCTCCTAGAACATCTCAGATATTCTTTCTTTACCTTGATGACTTCCAAAGGAGGTATACCCCTTGAGAACTTTCTCAGCCTGCTTCCTGTTCATAGAAAGTTGGGAACCCAAAGTCCTCTTTGTATTTTGAATTATTTAGTCCCTGTTAGTCCAGATTGGTGACACTTTTTTTTTCCAATACAATCCCCCCAAATATTTGAACTTTCTATGAATCTGAATCAACATTAGACAAAAACTCCAACCACAAAGCTTTTTGATAAAAGCTTTCTCTCAGGTGTAATTCCATTTACTTTGGGCATGTCAGTCTGCTGTGGGACAATAGCCTTAAGATTCTTGGAAGTCTTTTTGTGTTTTTGCTATTAAGTACCACCTTGATTCTCTCAAAAGTATTATTAAAGTGTTTTATAATTATGATTTGTATTATCTTTAGATTTTAAATAGACTGTTTTTTTGTTTGTTTTTTGTTTGTTTTGGGGGTAATACCCTCATTTGGATTGAGAAGCTGGAGAAAAGAAAGTTTATTTTTTAAACTGTTCAATTTTAGCTTTCTTATAGCCCCTAGAATTCTACTTACAAACTAGCCAGTTCTTTCTTTTGCTCATCTTATTGTTGCTGTACCTTCTTACACAGCTCAGAATAACCAAGTGACATATTCAATATTCTTCATTGAGATCTCTGTATTGAAATTGACAAGTTCATTAGGAATATTTAAATTATATTAAACAGCAGTTTTTCCAATTATTTTACTATACAAGTTGCTACATCTATAATAAAAATTTTCTCACCACTTTTTAGGCTTCCATTATTAGTTTTCTAGATCAAAACCAGACTCCACATTTCCTAATGTGAATGGCTGCAAGGTGACATTATAGGAGCTAGGAAGGTAGTCACTAAGATCAAGTACTGCATATGGTTTTGCTAAAAGTCAGGTACTAGACTTTGTGCTGGGACCTGAGCACCTTTTCCATAGTTACCTTTGTGTACATGTCAATTTCCTATACCTCTTGGGTAATTTCCCCAAATCTGAAAGCTTTTAACTTTTAACTCTTGGATCTCTTAAGAAGCATGTTTATTTAAAGCCAGGCAGACAGCTTGGCATCATGCTACTGCCACCTACCCACCTTTGAGGTTGGCAAAGTAGCCACAGAAACCAAGGCTTCAAAATAACATTTTAATATGACACGCAAGATTAGGGAGGAAAATCCTGCCTAAGACTTCTAGCCACAGAGTGAAAGTCTGGGAAATATTATTTGTTTGTTTTTAACTTGCCAACTCATTTTATTTTATTGTTGTTTCATTAAAAGAAAAAAATCATGTCTGAGACAAAGAGTTGGTTGTTTAATGCTTTAGTTGAATTGTCTCAAGATTTTTATTTTTCCAAGTAGAAATTATCTTTGTTCTATAGGAAACTTGTTCTGAAATCTTTTTGTTTGAATTTAAAGAGCTAAATTAATTTATAATACATTTTTACAAGTTACAATACTTCAAGGCCATAGCTCTCTTTCAGATTATTTTTGTAAAAAACAATTATATTGCATATGTTAAAGAAGAGTATTCACAGTTTTTTTTTTTCTAAAAACAAACTTTCATTCTTTTCCCTTTCAATTAAGGAATTTCTTGAATGTATACTCACCTTTTCCTTCCTCTGAATCTTTTGCCCTATTTGTCTTTTGGGTCCAACTGATTCCAGTTAGGGGAATATCTAATGAACTCTATTATTACAAGGCCTCTTCTCCAAAGGAAAATTCCACAAGAATCTAGCAGTTTTGTGTCTTGGGATATTGAGTTTCTGCACAGTTCAGCTCAGGTCACCATTTTTCTTTCATTTTACCAGTGTTTCTTCCCAAATCTGAGAGTTATAGTGATGGGTTTCTTTAGGGCAGTCTCACTTCAGACATCAACTACAGAATCTAATGAATATTATAAATTGGTGAAAAGATACAAAAGCACTCATGCACACACATAGATGCACATGCACATAGTAAGATAATATATGTTACATACTAGTTTTGCATCATCAGTTCATCTGTTGACAGGCCCCTGGGCTGAATTCATATATATCTTGGCTATTGTGAGAATAGCATCATAATTAATACATATGGGTATGCAGGTGTGACTTTTGTATGATGACTTCATTTCCTTCAAGTATATAGCCAGGAGCAGTGGTACAGCTGGATCATGTGATAGTTCTGTTTTTAGTTTTTCTGAGGAATATCTATAGTGTTTTCATTGCCCACAGTAAAAAGAATAAGTTTGCAAAAGGGTTTGCAATTTCAGGTAGTGGACAGAGAGAAAGAAGAGATGTAGAATGTGGGGATTATGAGGGAGGAGAGAAAATAGAATTAACAAATTAAAGCAAGAGTGAAAGAATATTAGAGATTGGCTGTTAGAGGAAAAAAGAGAAAGAAATTCAAGGGAAACATGTGAGTGAGAAGAAAAAAATACATAAACATAACCTAAATATACTAATCAAATATCATAGCCTTCAAAAGACTGAGCCATGAAAAATAACTGCCTTCAGGGCTGGGGCTGTGGCTCAGCAGTAGAGCTCTTGCCTAACATGTGCGAGGCCCTGGGTTCGACCCTCAGCATCACATAAAAATAAATAGATAAAATAAAGGTATTGTGTCCAACTAGAACTCAAAAATAATATATATTTTTTTAATTGCCTTCAAAAATGCTAGAAATGAGAAAAAAAAAGAGAGACAAATATGTCTATGTATAAGTGTCTATAAACCAGCCAGGTCACAGTTACACAGAAAAGAAAGAAAAAGTCTCAATAAAAAGTTGAATTGTTTCCGTTGGAGTTACAAAAAGTCATGGTTTCCCTTTTTAGCAGTGCTAGGTGGGGTGGGCTGGAGCATGATACCTGGTCCACCCTCTGGGTGGGGTTCTTCATGTTGAGAGGAAATCCTGTAGGCAGAGCTCCTGGAGGCTGGGTTTATGCTTAGGTCACCTCCAGGTTCTTTGTTGAATGGCGATTGGTCTGAAGATTTAAAATCAGTGCACCTGCAGGGCCCAGCAGCTGCTGGTCAATACTTGGGGACTGCACCTCAGGAATCTCCCTTGAGTTCCACTCCTGTGGCAGAGGAGCCAACCTTCGGCCCTCTACCACCTGAGGACCCTGTCTTTCCTGGACTCAGATTCAGTCCCCAAACTCAGTCATTGCTGCCTCTGTCCTTTTGAATTCCAGGCCAGGCTAGGCGTGTCTCTCCCAGCCCGTCCTGGCAGTTGCTTGCCTCAAGGGGCAGTGGGGAGCCAGGTGGGTTGTCACGGCCCGTATTCCCCTGTGTAAGCCCCTCTCCAATTTGAATTTCTCAGGACCTCTTAGACGTAATCTATGACGTTCCGGGTGGGTTTGTCAAGCCTGATTTTCGGACCCAGATCAGGTTTGCAAGGACTCAGCTCCCAAAGCTGAAGGCCCCACTGCGTATTTGCAAGATGGCTTCCTGCTCTGTTCTCTGCGGGCTGCGGGGGAAAGACATGGCTTCTGGGTCAGTCTGGCAGTATCTTTGATCTCTGATCTTTTCTGCTACAGGCCTCCTAAAATTGTGGGTGTCCTTTATTCACTATCCCTCCACTTTGCCTGTGAAGGGACTGCTCTGTATTTTGTGCCCCGCTTGGGTTGTCAGGTTTGCTTCCCCCTCGTCCAGGCCTGTGGTGCAGCTACAAAATGGCTCCTTTCTCGTTTACAGGCTTCCAGGAGTGATGTGGCTTCTTTCTAGCACAAGGATACTGTGAAGCAGGCCTTTCAGGTTAGTCCGGCAATGTCTCTGGTCTCTGCTTTCTCCATATCCAGAAACACCGTACACCTCCTAAAATGTGGCTTCCTTTAATTCCCTTATCCCTCTACTTTGCTGGTGGAGCGGGGGTGCCCCGGCAGGTGCTGGTGGTGGCAGTGGCAGTAGTGGTGCTGGTGCTGGGGATTTCTTCCCTATTATCTCCAGCCTCCTGAGTCCCTGATCTGCTTTGAATGTCCAACATTAATTCCCAGTAAAGTGCCCCCATTTTTTTTCACCCACCTTGCTGAGAAGCTGCCTAACTGCTTTTTTGGTTTCACACCACTAAGCAGTCTGGAAATCAACTCATCTTGATCTCTCCAATCTTGAGTTCATTTTTGTACAGGTGAGAGATGGGGATTAGTTTCAATCTTCTACATGTAGATATCTAATTTTCACAGCACTATTTTTTGGACAAGGCTGTCTTTATGTTTTTTATCATCTTTGACAATAATCATTTAGCTGTAGATGCATGGGTTTATTTCTGGTTCCACAATTTGGTTCCATTGGTCTATGTGTCTGTTTTTATGCAAATACCATGCTGTTTTTGTTACTATGGTTCTATAATATGTTTTGAAATGAGATATTGTGAAGTCTTCTAGCATTCCTCTTTCTACTCAGGACTGCTTTGACTATTAGGGGTATTATGTACTTCCATGTGAGTTTTCTCTAGTTCTGTGAATAATGTATTTTGATAAGGATTGTACTGAATTTGTAAATCAGTTTAAATAGTATGGTCATTTTAACAACATTGATTTTCCCAGTCTATGAATATGAGAGATCTTTCCACCGTTTAATGTCTTCTTCAATTTCTTTCTTCAGTATTTTCAAATTTTCATTGTAGAGGTCTTTCACAATTCTCAATTTGGTTTATTCCTAGGTATTGTATTTATTTATTTATTGTGTGTGTGTGTGTGTGTGTGTGTGTGTGTGTGTGTCGCTATTGTGAATGGGATTTCTTTCTTAGCAAGTTTATTATTGGTGTATAGAAAAGCTACTGATTTTTTTGTATGTTGATTTTTTTATCTTGCTACTTTACTGAATTTTTTTTAATCAGTTCTAGTTCTAAAATTATTTGGTAGAGTCTCTTGGATTTTCTACATATAGAGTCATACCATTGGCATACAGGGATAGGGATAAACTGACGTCTTCCTTTTATAGTCATATGCCTTTTATTTTAGTAACATATCCTGATGGTTCAATTTTCTAGCTCATATGTGAACATATCTTCTAGATTTTCCATTTTATTGGCATATATTTTTCAAAACACTCTCACCACTCTTAATATGGTACTAGAAATTTTAGCCAGCACAAAGAGGAAGAAGTCCATTAGAATAGAGAAGGGGAACAGGGGGAGAAGGGGAGGGAAAGAGGAAGCACTGGGGACTGAAATGGAGCAAATTATAGTCTATGTACATATGATTACATCAGAATGAGCCCCACTATGTGTATAACTATAATGTGCTAATAAAAACAGAAGGCTTTTTTTCCTTTCTATTTTTGGAATAATTTGAGCACTAATGTTAGTTCTTCTTTCCAAGTCTGGTAAAATTCAGCAGTGACTCCATCTAGTTTTGGGCATTTCTTTGTTATGTAGTGTTGAATTTAATACCAGTTGGGCTTCATAGTGTAATCTCCCTATGGATTCTTGGACTATAGTTAATTTGTCTTTATACAGTGTGTACCATAACAAAACATAAGGGACCCACTTTCTCTGTAGGTCTCCCAAGAGTAAGGTCTGTCTTGTAATTCTGGCAGATGTGGTATAGACAGAAGAGTACGAGGGCTGCACCCTCTGTTAATCCTCAAATGGGTATGGAAGCCCTATCAACTGATATTTTCTCAGGCACTTTGATATTGGGCTAACCATTCATACCCTCTCTGAAATTTTATGGTTTTGCTCTTTTTTTTAAAAAAATAGCCACTTTTATTATTTAATCATCATCTATTATTATTTCATTTCAGCAACCATGTCTTTAATTTTATCCAGAATTTATTTGGTTCCTTGTGCAAGGGGAAAATCAGTTTTCACTCTCTTTCTACCAACGTTCAACTAGATGGTCCAGCAGCCATTAGGCTACCGCAGTACTGGATCACTGATTAATTACATTGGTATATATAGGCTGGTTTGTTCCTGACCAGTTACTCATGCTACTTTTCTGCTGTGGCAGTAGATCGTACTGTTTTATTAACTAGAGTCATAAAGCATATTTTCAAATCCTAGGAACAAGAATTTCACTTATTTAAAAGTCATCTGGTCTTGAGTTCATTCTTCTGAGTGGATCTTAGAATAATTTTAAATTGATATTTAATTTACCTTTAAACCTAAATAAAGAATACCTAACATCTTCACAGAATTTGATTTGGATATCTAGGAAAATTGCATTTCTTTCCATTGACTCAAGTCTCTTTATGTTGCTCAAAAGGTTTTCTTCATATAAGTCCCCGTTTTTTTTTTTTCCTAAAGATTAGCTCTGTATATTTTATTTTGTTGCTATTATAAGTTGTTATCTTTTTCTAATTAATTGTTGGTGGTACATAAGAAGGGCAGTGACCTTTGTAGTTTAAATGATTATCTAGTTATTTAAGACAAATCATTATTAATTTAATTATTTGTTAATTCTCATGGATTTTTGAGGAGTACATGTTCTCTCAGTGATTAGGCTTTCTCTGGCTGTCCTCCTCCTCCTCCTTCTCAATTCTTCAGTTTTGCTCTTTATCCTTATAATTTACAAAGCATGTGCATCCATTAGTTTTTATTGTACAGCTACATGAAAATTCTGTTTGGCAGTTTGGGCTGAGCTCATCTGGGCAGCTTTTCTGCTATTATCTTCTATTATTCATGCATCTTCAGTTAGCTGTAGTGAATGGCCTTGCTTGTCTAGGGATTGGCTAGGTGTTATCTAGGATGACAAGAATGACTAGGTCTCATAATCCACAACACCAGTCTGGGCTTACTTGGTAGTTAGGGGTTTCAGGAACAGCAAGGAAGCAAATTTGGCTGTGCAAATGCTTTATTTTCCATCTTGTATTTCCATCATATTTGCTATTATCCTATTGGCCAAAGCAAGTCACATTGCCAACTCAGACACGGGGAGTGAAGAACTAGATTGTACTTGATGGAAGGATCTCAAATATCATATTGCAAGGACAAACATGCAGAAAGGGGAAGAATGGCTAAACATTTTTACAATCTACCACATTCTTCTTCCTCATTTCATCCCCTAATCCTCCCTTCATCCAGACTGACCTTGCTTTTCCACAGAAATGACAGACATGCTCTCACCTCAATGCTTTTTTTACCTCCTGATCCTGGTCTTTTCTGTCACATATCCACATAACTAGTTCCTTTGGCTACTTCAAGACTACGAATCAGCAATTTACCTAGATCTCAGCTTGGCAATTATTTTGGTCTTGCCAGAGTCATTCGTATGACTGTGATCACCTGGTAGATCAGCTGGGTACTAGAAGGCATCAGATGTAATAGCTTGTGTCTGTTCCACATGACTTTCAAGCCATCAGACTAGCCTGGGCTTGTTCACAAAATAGTCATGGTTCCAAGCAAGTAAATAATGCAAGCTTTTGGGCTGGGGTTGTGGCTGAGTGGTAAAGTACTTGCCTAGCATGTGTGAGGCCCTGGGTTCAAGCCTCAGCACCACATAAAAATAAATAAATAAAATTAAGGTATTGTGTCCAACTTCAATTAAAAAATTAAAAAAAAAAAACGAATGCAAGCTTTTGTAACAGGGATCCTTTTCATGCTTTGAGTATACACTTTACATGGTTTTTTCCTTTTTTTTTCCTTCTCTTCTACTCCTCCCTAACACCAGGGGAAACAAGACTAACATTTTTGCCATCCCAGGCTAGGATATTTTGTCCTTCATTGCCCATAAGAATAAGGAAACTCCAGACCTGGGTACTGGAACCATATGCAAGGGCCCGAGTTGGCCATCACTTTTATCTGCTGATAGTAATACTTGAATCCCAGCCCTCCATTCCCCCTGGCAGTTAGAACCACAGCGTTTGTGAACTTAGTCTGCTGCTTTTCTCATTGGATAGCAATAATAAAACTTCTTTTTCCTATTTTCACAACTTTGTCCTCAATACTGGATGGGTATTGGGGACAAAGACCAAGCTTTTGGTATCAGTTTCTTGAGACATAGCTTAGAACTAGCATGCAGTTACTCTTACCACATTCTGTTGGTTAAAGGAAGTCACAAGGCCAACCTAGAGATGCCACTTTTGATGGAAGAGGCTTCAGTTACATTGCAAAGAAGGTGGATAGTGGGAAGGGAGTAATTAAGGCTTTTCTTGCAACATGCCATAGTAGTTCATTTCAGAGCAATAATCTGAAGACTACATCTTTAGACAGGGAAGTGTATCTTCTGTTATTCCTTTAATTATGTTTTTCCATCTCTCCTTTCTCATTTTCATCACTTAGAATCCATATTAAATCAATACTGACTGACTTTTAGTTCTCCATAGTTCACCAACTTTTTTTTTTTTTAGCATTACTATCATTACCCTCAAAATATTCTGAAGTATACTTTACTGCAAACTTCTAAATTTCTAATTTGATTCCCTACTGTGATTCCTTCTCTATTTAGACCTTCTTTTTAGGTATTTTTTTAAATTTTTTTAAGTTGTAGTCAGACACAATACATTTATTTTATTTTTATTCATTTTTATGTGGTGCTGAGGTTTGAACCCAGTGCCTTGCACGTGCTAGGCGAGCACTCTACGGCTGAGCCACAATCCCAGCCCCGAATTTTTCTTTTTTAACCAGGAAATTATCTGTATATATGACCGTAATATATATTATATTATCCCAAAACTATTTCCTTTCACAATTATACCTTTATTTCACAGGAGCTTGGTCTATTATTTTATGGACAAAATATTCCCTTGAATCTTTCTGGGTTTTTTTTGTTTTGTTTTTTTTCCTGAAGTTTTCTTTTATTTCTTGCATTCATCCTTTGGGGTTAATTTTTCTCTTCAGTTTTACATCACTTTTCATGCTGTTCATTACCTTCATGTAATGGGCAATGTTTTATTTTTCAGCTCACTTCCTCGGTTGCTCCAATTAATCACCAATGACCAAAGCGGAAATACTACTGTGGTTGTTATTCACTCTGGATCATGTAACACCAAGTTCTCTGTTTGAGAAACAGTTTAATAGAAAGCTAGTACTTGTAATTGGAATTATTGTCATTTATAGTATCTGACCATGTGATGGGGACTCCTGTTTACCACTGTTTGATTTTTGTCTCATTAGCATGTTAATGCATGTGGCAGGGATTCCCTGTCAGCAGTCATAGAGATCTCCTGCTGCCCCACAGCTATAGCCGATTTGGAACATATTGTTATGAGTGTTTCTTTCCTGTCTGGCTTCCAAGGGGAATCTCATGTATTTTATTTAGCCTATATTTTGAGAGACCATTCTAAATATACTTTATAAATTTGGTGAAAATGCATCTAGCCATTTGCATGTGATATAGATATGTGTTGATAACACAATATTGTTTATGATTTAGAATAATTAAAACCTAATTAAAAATATTTTGAGGTATTTCATAGCATATTTTTTATATATGTGCAGTGAAAGAATGCACCTTTATACTGTCTGAATTTATTTATTTATTTAGGTTCTGGGATTTGAACCCAGGGGTGCCTAACCACTGAGCCACATACCCACTCCTTTTTTATTTTTTTTTATTTCTAGACATGGTCTCCCTAAGTTGCCTGGGGCCCTGCTAAGTCATTGAGGCTGGCTTTGCACTCCTGATCCTCCTGCCTCAGCCTCCCAAGCTGCTGGGATTACAGGCATGTGCCACCATGCCCAGCCTGTCTGAATTTTCTAAATACATGTGTAACTTTTAAAAAAAATGTTATATGGGGTTAACTGATAGTAGGGTTATGGATAATTTTTGTTTCCTTTGTTATATATTTTGAATAAAAAGAAATAAAATGCCACTTAAAAGCAAATTATGTGGGGCTGGGGATATGGCTCAGTGGTAGAGGCTTCCTAGTGAAGCCAGAATTAGACAGATAGGTAAATTGAGTCAGGTTGGATCAAGGAGGCCAATTTTGAGTGACTCTGGCAAGCTGGAGACTGTCCCCTGAGGGATTGAAATGTTAATTCCTTCAGAGCCCTTCCTCCACCCTTATCAAGAACCAGCCACTGCTCCAACCTGTTGCCAAGGTAACCTGTCCTAGGAATTGCCCTTCCCTACAGGGAGCTATAAGGTTGATAATTAATGTGTCCAGGGCTGCTCCATCCTGCCCTTCCACCTTCAGCCCACCTGTTTTTTGGCCATCTGACCAAGGCCTAGTCACGTATGCAGGAAGGAGAAAGGTAAGGGGAAGGGAGAGGGGGCAGGAGAAATGAAGGAAGTCTAGGACTTATAAAAAAGGGCAGAACACCTTGCTTCTGGGGATACCAGGATACCAGCTATGGCCCCTTTCTCCCTCCAGGGAAAGTCTATATTATCCCTTTTTATTTATTTATTTATTTTTAAAATATGTTTTTAGTTGTCAATGGATTTTTATTTTTAAATTTATTTATATGCGGTGCTGAGAATCGAACCCAGTGCCTCACCCATGCCAGGCAAGCGCTCTACCACTGAGCCACCGCCCCAGCCCTATCCCTTTTTAAATAAGCCCTGCTTTATATGCTTGCCTAGGCGTGCTTCTCTAATGTTGAAACTTCAACATGTGAGGAAGCAGGACTCCTCACTGATAACTGGTGGTATCACTAGCACGTGCAAGGCCCTGAGTTCAATCCCCAGCACCACACACACACAAAAAAAAAATAAAAAATAAAAAAAAGCAAGTTATGCAATAATAGTAGTTCAACAGTGTTAACATGCATAGAAAAAAATGGGAGAAAATGTTTCAAAATGCTACTGATGGTTATGGATGACTTTGAAAATCTTTTCTATATACTTTAGATTTCTTTAATGAGTATATAAATTTTCCTAAGCAGAAAATTTAAACATTTTAATGAAAGTGAGTGTCATAAGATAAACAAAAACATGGGACTTATGTTTTGTACCGTGTAATTTATGAGTTTATCATTACAAAGTTGGTACATGAAATTGCTGGCTTAACCCTTTAAATGTGGGAGGATTCATGCATTTCTGGAATTACTTATCATTGCAATGTTGATGCTTAAAATCATTGGTTTTCTTTCTCTTTAACTACGGGATCATTGATATTCTGGAATAGTTAGGGAAAACAGCTTTTGATTTGCTGAAACATTGAGGATTAAATAGAGAAGATAAAGAACTTGTATTTATATTTTGGTTTCATCTAGCACATGCCTTCTAATATTTTCAGGTGGAAGGGCTCTATGTCTTAAAAATCATTGTATTGTCTATAATGCCTAGTGTAAAAATTCACTAAAGTAATATGTGATAGTGAAAAAAGTAGTATAGTTCATTTTCTGATACTGTCTGGACTGGTTATTTGACAGTAAACTTGTTCTTTTACTAATAATGGAGAACATCAGGAAATCAAGGCACAAAAAGGTTATACATATCTTGCCCAAGATCACACAGCTTAAAAGTGTGAGGGTTGGTGTCTTAATCCTTTTTGTGCTGCTATAACAGAATGCCAGATGCGATAAAGGATAATTTATAATGCACACAAACTTATTGGCTTATAGTTCTGTATGCTAAGTTCAAGATCAAGGTGCTGGCATCTGGCAAATACATCCTCATAAAGATAGAAGTTGGAAGGGCAAGAGTGCAAGAGAGTGAGTTCACTTTTTTTTAACAGCACTGATGCTACCCCTGAGGGTGAAGCCCTCATGGATTAATCCCCTCTCAAAAGTCCCGCCTTATAATACTGTTGTGATGGCAATTAACTTTCAACATGAGTTTTGGAGGGGACAAATATTCAAGCCATAGCATTTGGGCTATAAATTCAGGTTGTCTGGCTCTGTAGCTTTCTATGTCAAGCAACCCAAGAGATTTGGCTGGTAAACAAGCAAACACAATTAGCCCAGATAGATTCAGACAAGATAGACAGCAAAAGCAAGATAACGACAGTGTCAGCTACCCATTTTGAGAAGCCAACTGCACAGAGTAGCTGTGCAGTCTGATAGTTTACAGTTCTCCCCCAAGGGAATTAACATGGTCCACTCCTCTCCACTCAACTTCCAAGAAATCTGTTGAGCGGGCAAAAGAGTCCATGGAGCAAGTGAGAGAGGGCAGCTGACTAATAGCAATAAGTTAGAGGTTTATTTGATAAGCCCATGCGGCAGCATGCGGGTGAGGAGCTTGGTCATGGTTTACCGAGCACCATGTAACATTTTAGGGAGGGATTATACAAGGCTGAGGTGTCCCTGAAGGAAAGCATTGTGTCAGAAGAGCTGCTGAGTCCAAATCAGAAAAAATGTTTGCGTAGCCATTATAAGATTATATTACCTGCTCTTGAAAGTTTAGACAGGTATATTGTGGCAATAGGCCTCGAAGAAGTCACTAAAAAGATCCACTAAAAAGTCACTAAAAAGAAGTCACTAAAAAGAAGTCACCAAAAGTCACTAAAAATATCCCTTGTCATCGTTGTACAATTCCATTTTTATGATAATTTTTCTCAACTTGCCTAGTTTCTTAGTCTTCCTAAGATAAATTAGCCAATATAGTTTGTCTTTAGAAGACCATGGAAATGACACTATAGCTAATTTCTTGGCAGGTAATAGTTGAATATAAATTCAAGAAGAAATGTGAAAAATCATGTTTATGAGTAGTGGAAAATGTGTATAATGTGGAGATTCTCTCCAGTTAAATTTCTTTTTCTTCCAGATATGCATATATCATGGATGAAGAACTACATGAATTAATAGCCAGATATGTTAAGCTTTACAAATAGGAATTTTTTCCATTGAACCCTGGTTTAGTTTATGCTTCAAAACAAACCTTGAAATTAACCAAATTGATGAGAACCCCATATGGGGAACATGCTTATGGAAGCTCAAGCAAAAATGGACACAAAAAACAAACCCCCAAATTGGAAGAGTACTAATAGGAACTCAGAGGATTAGTCTCTAAGACCAATTCACTGATCTGGACTACTATGAACTACTATGTCCTTGCCTTTGAGTTGTGGAGCTTGACATAGTGAATCAGATTTCCATAGTGGACCTCAATGCATTAGCCTGTTTTGGAAAATCGGGTAGTTCCTCAGAACAGTAGCATGTTTATTGCATACTGTCCTTTTGCTATCTCATTGAACTGTTGTTGTTCATTACTCAAGTAGTTCCCAGTATTGAAGTTACCTAAACCCATAGGAGGAAATGTATGATTTCTGCAGTTCACGGTTGGACAAATAATTGCTACTTTCTGGGAAGCAGTGTTGGTTATGATAAACTAATAGGACTTCAGTCCAAACAAATAGTCATGGTCTATAATGGAATTGTGAAAAGATTTGGAATTAATGAGTTTGAAGAGGTACCCCAAATTTCTACTTTGCTTTTGAGTAAATAAATCTTGTAAAGGATCCCTGTGTATTTGGAATACAGGATATGGATTCATAGTCCTGACTTTCAGAAATGTCTTTAAAACCTATAAGGCTGCAATCTTTAATTTTTTAAATTTTTCTTTAATTGACAAAGGAATTAAGAAGCAATTTCTGGTTTTATACTTCATTGCTTCTAAGCTTGCTTTCACATTTAATTCTCATGTTATATACATTTTTAATAATTTAATATTTGAAGTATAATAAAGCTAAAAAGTTGCAGACATTCTAATATGGGAAATCAAAATCGGAATTAAACTACTGTCTGAGTCAGTCAGTAGAGAGATTTTGAAGAGTTAGTGTAAGGAATAAAATTGCCTGAGGGTTTTTCTTTCAAAAGGTTTAGTTTGACTGTTGTTTTTGAATGTGTAATAGAAATGTTAATCTTGTGACTTAATTTAGTGTTAAGGTTTGGGTGTGAGGTGTCCCTCAAAAGCTCTTGTATGAGACAATGCAAGAAGGTTTAGTTAGAGGTGAAATGATTGGATTAATTTACTAATCAGTGAGTTAATCTCCAAATAGGGATTAACTGAGTGGTAGCTAAAGCCAGGTGGGATGTGGCTGGAGGAGGCCGGTCACTGGGGCATGCCTTTGGGGTATATATTTTGCACCTGGGAGTAGAGTCTCTCTCTGCACTTCTCTCTGTCACCCTCTTCTGCCCTGAAGGTTAGCCTCACCTCCAGCCCCAAGGAAAGGAGCCAGCCTTCTATGGACTGAGAACTCTGAAACTGTGAGCCCCCAAATAAACTTTTCCTCCTTTCTAATTGTTCTGGTCTGGTCTTTTAGTCACAGCAGCGAAAAAGGTGACTAAAACATTTAGTCACGTAGAAAAAGAGAGAACCATGTTGGTAAAAGGTTTATGAATTAAGTAATAGCAATGACACTGATAATCCCAGTCTCACACATGACGTGATTCTATTGCACTAAGCACATGGTTTACTTTGACTGTTGGTGTAAATACCATCTTGTATGATTTTTCCCCAAGATTATATATAAGTTCCTTCCAAAATATATTTGAAACAGGCTTAGGAAGGCAGAGAGGCAGCTGTTAGAGCAGTGACTTGGCTTCTATTCTTAACTCTGCTACAATTTAACTATTGTTACTTGGGGAAAGTCCCTTCTCTGCCATGGTCCTAAAATTCTTTATTTTTATCACATGGAGAATAGAAAAGAGGCCCTTAAGGGATACTGCTGAGCACTAAGTATCCACCTGATAGATTATAAATGAATCTTAAAGTATGAGTTCTTTCCTCTATTGTTTCAGGCAAGTGGCACACAATTCCAGAGACTGTCATTTTATGTACAACTAGAAGAATCTACTTTTTAAACACTCATACAGAGTGCTATACTGCACTAAGCAATTTACAAATACCGGTAAACCTATTTAGCTCTCATAAGAACTGTTAGGTAATTTTATAGATGGGAAGCTGAGGTACAGAACTTAGGTAATTTGCCCAGGGCACAAAGCTAGTAAGTAGCAGAGTTACTAGCAGTCTGGCTCTGAAGTCCCTGTTCTTAACCATTATCCTATACTATTAACCTACTCAGAATGTTCAAAAGTTTCCAAAACTTGATATTCCTAAAGTAAAATCAGTACATGGTTTAGGTTTGCTGAACACTCAAATTCAGAATTAAAGGTTCCCACAGTGTCTCTTTACACACAGCCAGCTGCTGGAGCTCTCAAGGTTTGCAGGAAGAACGTTTTAACAGCCGTCTATTTTCAAAGTTGCCCTGAGATGGTTGTGGTTTATCATGGCTATTTTCTTGCATTTTATTTTTTTTTAATATTTATTTTTTAGTTGTAGTTGGATACAATATATTTAATTAATTTACTTATTTTTATGTGGTGCTAAGGATTGAACCCAGGGCCTCACCCATGCTAGGCAAGCGCTCTACCGCTGAGCCACAACCCCAGCCCCTATTTTCTTGCATTTAAAACTTTAAGTTACTGTTGGTGTGTTTTGATGAATATTGTCATCAACAATATGCTTTTCTTCATTCTCAGTTTTCATATCATTCCAATGTAGACTTACCAACAGTAAGAAAGAGGCCCATTGCTGAGTTACATAGTTCTCGATGACCTCTCTCTTAGCTATAAAAGATTGTAAAAGCTTTGGGATTACATATTCCTTGTTTTAGTGCTCATTCTCTTTATATTCTATATTGGCAGGTGAAGAGAATGGAGGACATATATTCTTGCAGTTTCAACTTATTCCTGCAGTTGCTCATAGGAAATTTTAAGAAGGCCCAGCACTGTGGAAAGAATGCTGAGAATTAAATTGTTATATGGCTCTATATTTTCACATCTTGAAAACAACAATCCACCTTAGCGAGACCCTGTCTCTAAATAAAATATTTTTTAAAAGGGCTGAGGATGTGGCTCAGTGAGTAAGTGCCCATGGGTTCAATCCCTGGTAACAAACAAACAAACAACAAAAAACCAAACCAAAACAACAACATAAAAACAACCCCATGATCTAGTGGAAAATTTAGGTTCTAATTTTAGTGAAAAAGAAATATAGTTCAGTTTATGCTTTTTGTTTTTCTAATCATTATAAAGGTCTAGACCAAACCTATTACATTCCACAGCAAAATTTGTAGTCCATATCAAGCAGCATGTCTTAGATTTCAGGAGATGTGATAGGTTTAGAAATAAAATATCAGTGTACCCAGTAAGTCTCAAATTAGAACAATTTCCATGACAACTTGTTTGCTCTTCTTTAATAAAACATTTGCAGAGTTCCTATACAGAATCTGCATTCTGCTGCTTGGCTCCTGGTGTATTATTTTATATGTGAGATGTCATATGTTTTAATTCTGGTATCACATGCTGATATTTTTAGATATAGCAAAATGTTGCTATTCCTTAACTGTGAAGTAATTCCTAAGGAAATTAGGTCATTTGTCTTATCATTAACAAATATTATATAGAAAGATTAGTGTTATGGTTTGGATGTTTGGTGTTCTCTAAAAGCTCATGTGTGAGACAATGCAAGAAGGTTTAGAGGTGAAATGGTTGGGTTATGAGAGCCTTAACATAATCAGTGCATTAATCCCCTGATAGGGATTAACTTAACTGAAGGCAGGTTTGAGTGTGGCTGGAGGAGGTAGGTCCTTGGGGACGTGCCTTTGCAGTATATTTTTGAGAGCTGAGCTTAGTCTCTGTCTTTGTTTCTTGATCATCATGTCCTGAGCCACTTTTCTCTGCCACACTCTTCCACCATGATGTTCTACCTTATTTTGATCTCTGAGGAATGGAACCTTCTGTCTATGGACTGAGACCTCTGAAACCATGAGCCCCAAATAATCTTTTTCTCATCTAATTGTTCTTGTCAGGTCTTTTGGTCACTGTTTAATCAAACTGACTAAAACAATTAGTTTGTTTATAGTATATCCATTGATATAATCCTTATCAACAAAGACAAATTAAGCCCTTCCTAAAGGCAGGCACACCCTGAGGCATGTGTATAGGCTTTCAGATGTTAAAGAAGCACCATCCTTTTGGGGAAAGAAGATGCGTATTTGAAATGAGACACAGAAATCCCAGAGGCCAGCCAGTGGTGCCAACATTAAGTGATACAGGAGTTCAGAGGAGTGAGTGGTTGTTGAGGATGGGATACTAGAGAATGGCTTCAAAGAGCAGTTGACCCTTGAATGAAATACTAAATTTTTCCTGCTAGTCCTGCTAAACCTATGGAAAGTACTCCATTAGCGTATGCCTTAGTCAGAATTCTCCAGAGAAACAGATCTACTAGGATGGAGATAAATATATATATATATATATATATATATATATATATATATATATATATATATATATATGAATGTATGAAGAGGGGTGTGTGTGCGTGCGTGCGCGCACACGGATGCATGCACACATTTATATATATTTTAGTGTATCTATCTCCTGGGAATAGGCTCACATGATTAGGGAAGCCAAGCAATCCTATTTGCCATCTGCAAGCTGGAGAACCAGGAATGCCAGAGGTAGAGTATGAGCAGTGGCTGGTCACTGCCTTTTTACTTAGAGGTTTCCAAGTCAGGCAATAGAGGACCCAGTTTAAATGGACTTAGCTTAAGGAGATTTACTACCGCATATTGCAAAGTCCAGGGACCAAGTTACAGAATTGGTTATAGTTGCATCTCAGCACCTACTAACAGGACTCAGGTCGTTGCCATCCATTTGATCGTCTTCAGCCTTAGGGTTGTCCTATCATCTTGGAAAGGAGGCTTCTGTGGCTTCAAGAATTGTAATCCCACAAGGCATCATGCAAAACTGGAAGAGACAAAGTTCCTTAAGCTTCTTTTTCAGGGCCAAAAGGTCTTTCCCAGAAACCTCTCAGGAGCTTTCCACTCACATTTCACTGGCCAGTAAATCTGTTAACCAATTTACTATGCTAGACACGTAACAACAGTGAAGAAAAGCAAAACCTTGGGTCTTATACAATGTCTTCTTATTTTTTAAAAAGGCAATGGCTTTTTAAATGTAACTTGAAATGTACACTGTGTCAGTCCTTGTACAAATAAGTAAAACTGGGAGGTTAGAAATAAAGAGTTAAAAAAGACACTACCAGAGTCACAAGTTTGTTCTAAGCCAATTCAAGATCTATAAATTCCTTACCTCCTATATAGGTAAACTAATCTATTTTTAACTGATACGATTGCCTAGTTTTTTTTAAAAAATTTGACTTTATTTATTCTAATTAGTTATATATGACAGCAGAATGCAATTCAATTCATATTACACAAATAGAGCACAATTTTTCATGTTTCTGGTTGAACACAAAGTAGAGTCACACCATTCGTGTTTTCATACATGTACTTAGGGTAATGATGTCTGTGTCATTCCACCGTCTACAATGTTTTTTGAGGTCTTTAAGAAAACACCCTTCTTCCCCACCTGTTTCAGAACAATTGAAAGAACAAATATATGACGAGTAGCATCAAATTATTATGTTAGTTACCTTTGGAGGCCAGTTTGGAAGATGTGACTTCAGGTCTGTTAGTGAACAAGGCTTGCTAGGACAAAACCCCTACACTAGGCACATTTATCCACTCAGCCACAGCAACACTAAGCCTTGCTAGCTTCCCTTCCTCTTAAAGAGGCACAATCCCTCTTGGAGCAGAGAGTAGCTAGAAGCCGGGAGGGGCGGGGGGGGGAGACCAGAACTGAACTTGAGCATTTCCTATCTACCAATTAGATAAGTCGCTTTGCCTATAACAAAGCTTGCTTGAGTTTTTCTTCAATTAGAAAGTGGTAATCCGTGTCTTTTGCTCAGCCTAATTTGGCTTTGGACAATAATGATTTATAATTGCTTTCTAGAAAAGCTTCTTTATTACATAAAGCCATGCTTCAACAAAATGGGGACCAGGTCATGATACATTCTGTTTGTGTGCATGTATGTGTGTTACAGACAAAGTGTATGATTTGGTCTGGGGCTGTAGCTCAGTGGTAGAACTCTTGCCTAGCATGTACAGGCCCTGGGTTCAATCCCCAAGACCATTAAAAGGAATTACCACATGTGAACTTTGATGTCAACATGGACCGTGCTATTACCCAGAGCTTCTGAAGTAGCAGAATCAGAGGGTAGAGCTAAATCAGACCTAGAAAAATTTACTAAGTTTTAGGTTCAAGATGTGAAGTGAGACAGTAAATAGCACAGTGCAGAAAGTCACAGATTGTCAAAGCTAGAATGATACAAACTGCTTAGGATGCTGAAACGATAGATTGCCAAAGTGGAGCTGAACCGAGACTGTGGATTAATGTTAGGGTGCCTTTACATTGTGGGTGGGGTGGGGTGGCCTGACTTTATGCTGTGTACATGATTTCATAAAGGAACTCTGAAGGGCTTAATATCAGCTGTATTGAATACATACTCTAAGAAATTCTGAAAGAATGGGCTGTCCCTCTACACTCCCTGCATTGCCTATTGAAGCCCAGCTTTCTGTGTAGTTGGGTAGGATGTGGATGATTTAAACATGATGCTGGTTAGAGCAAGCTTCTAAGTAGCTTTCACAACTGTGTTGCAAGATATTGGACAGCTGTGTTGCCTGGGAGGTTTCTACATTAGCACTGTTAGCACCTTCCCCAGGCTGGGATCTAGAATTGTGTGGGAAGATGTGAGAAGATTCCTTCTGTGAGTCTCTGTCTGTGCTGAGGCTTGGAAATAAGGCTCACATATTTCTTACGGTCACTACATAGCACAGAAAAGAAATCCATTTAGTTGAGTTTGAAAGGAATGCCCATCACTTCTACCCTAGAGAGTTTCTCTTGAAATTGTTCACTCAGATTGTGCTGTAACTACCTACAGGATTGTAGGGAGTTCCCTCCAGATTTTCCTGTTGAAATATCCAATATGAACTATGTTGCAGAAATGTCAAGAAATGAGTTTTTGATTAAGATTGTGATTTCATTTCAGAATGGTACAATAAATAAATTTGTTATTTAGAGCCATCCTTCCAAAGGGATATCTTGTTCAAAAGAATAGTGTCAGAGTTGAGAGAGGTAAGTGGTGAGACCTCTATGTATCTCACCTTCTGTATATTTTATTTTTAATTTTCATTGATGAAAAATTAGACAAAATTATGAAAGTGGTAGCATTTTGATTTTGTTTCCTTTTTAAAATAAATAATATGTTAGCTATCCTGCCCCACAGGGAAACAGTGTCACATTTTTGTTAGAAGCAAACATTGCCCTCCCTTTATTTCTTTGTCACCAGCTATTTTTATTCCCACTTTATGTTTTAGATATTTCTACAACCAGCTGATGTAAGATCATCTTTGAGGTCTCTTTAAAACCTTTGTGTACATTATGGAGATTTAAAAAATAATGTGATACTTTACTTTGAAAAACAATGCAGTCTAAAAATGAAGCAAAACACTGTGAGTCCAGGAGTGATCCATCTAGGGGTACTGTAGGACTGTACCCCTACTTTAGGGTAGACACAAGATAATATCAGTCATGGTTATGAGCTGAAGATGTCAATGGTGTATCTACAACATTGCCCCATTAATGCTTTATTAAATACAGTTGTGATAACTGCTATTATGGGGCCATTAGACGATGCACCACACTATAATTATTTATGTATCTACCTTCCCTTTTGAAGCTGAGTTTTTCAAGGACACAGACCATGTCTCATTCATTTTTCAAATCTGTGCAGTGTTAACCTCAGTGCCAAACCTTGTAGTTTTCTAGGTAGAGGAAAAATGGAACTGTCTTCATTAATCTCATTCTGATGTCAGATTTGTCAAACCCAAGCTCCATACTGATATGTAAAATTTTTGCCCCATGCTTATTTTTTTTCCCTAATAGATACATGCCCTTAGCTTCAGCTGTGAGTCCATCCTGTTGTAAACCATGTGTACACAAGGTAAAGGTGCATGGTTGTTCACCCTTTCATTCGTTAACTTCTCTGTATGTTGGGTTGATATTTGAGGGCAATAGGAAGATGGATGATGTGTAGGTCTTCTAAGTCCCCTAAGGGAAAGAAGAGTGAAAGGAACCATTTGTCTGGTCTGTCGTTCAACCAACTCCTTCCAGCCCACAATACTCAAAGCTGCTGGGTTATTGGGACTTGAGCTGTACTCTTGCTAATGCATGGAAAATGATTTCCTGCTCAAATTCCTTTTTGTGACTTTCTGAAATGAACATCTGCCATGCCTTATAACAAATTTTCTATATTTTGTAATAGAATTGTACATGATGGAGGTGAGAATAGGGGTGATATTTTATGTGTTCCAATAGCATAGATATAACAAGTTCCCAAATACTTATTTTAGGCAATTTGATAACTAACAGAGGTGGCCTGATGTAAAGCCCAGTGTGAGACTCTTTTCTGTTACACTTTTCTTTGCTATTCTTCTGGCATGATTGTCAGTGCACAGTACTGGGAAATCACCTCCCATCTTTATAGCTTTCCTGAGTTATCTATAAAATACTAATGTAATTTACAATTCAAGATAGATGATGCTTGGAAAACATACATTCCAGAACTTACATATCCAAACAGGAATATTCATTTCATCCTAAGGACCCTGGCATTGCTCAAAATATATTCTTCCTTTTAGAGACAGTTATCTAACCAGATGAGGATATTTTCCTCATAACTTTACTTGAAAATGCACATTGAATTGAGAACATTGTGATTTACTTTCAAATGCATGTCAGACTGAGGACTGTGATCCAGATCAGCACATTCAGTTGATTCACTTTTCAATATTTCAGAAATGAAAAATGGGTTCACAGAATGAAGAGTTGCCATCATTGAGGAGACACAAATAAGTCAATGAGTGAACCCTTCTGGAGGCTTCTTGAAATGAGTGACAAACATGTTTGGAGCTCTGGCAGCATCACCGAATCACTGCATGTCTTCCTAGGGAGACAAGCTGAAAGCAACAGCGATCATCTCCAAAATTGAATGTCATAGAAGAGTGAACCATAGACAGAGGAAAACTGTGGTGTGACCTGTATGACTAGTTTGTTAACCAGGCTGGGCTCAGTGGGATGAAATATGAAAACACTTTAATTTCTCACAATAGTGACTTTCAAGCTCATTCCAGAATACTTCCCTTCCTGCTTGAGGACAGATTTCATGCAGACTCCTTAGCTTTGTCAGTGATGATAGTTTTAAATGAATTGTCTCAGACAAAAGTATGAAAAAGCCAAATCCGATAAAAAACAGAAGTTGGATCTTTCAATTGAAAGCTTCTCTCCTGCCTTCTAGCATGGTGGGTCAGGGTTGGAATTGCCACAGGCAGTCCCTGAGAGGGCAATGTGTGAAGCTGTAAGAGGGCAGCCAGAGCCGCAGTGGAGAGCCCAGGGAGAGAGGCCAGGAATGTGGAACATCTTTGGAGCGATGCTGCAGGCCATGAGTAGAGCCAGCCTAAGAAGCCACATGTGTATCAGCTGGCAAGGCCTTGGGGGAGGGCTCCCCAAGCCCGTTTTTAGCTCATATCTCACCACTATATGCCCTGCATGCCAGGCATGGAGCTGTAAGATTTAATGTTTGTCCTGCTAGAGTTTCAATCTTGCTTTGCTTCCAGTCCTTCCTTGATCTTCTTCCATTCTTCCCTTTGCAGGTGGCAGTGTTCGCTCTGTGCCATTGTATGTTGAAAGTATGTAACTTGGCTATTTATTTTTACAGGAGCTTGCAGCTGAGTTTTTCTGGAGTCTCAGAGTGAAATAGGAATTCAAGGAAATAGAGCACAGTCTCAAAAGAGAAAGGTCCATAAACTGTTGGGAATGCAGAACAAAATTCTTACAACTTTGTAAGCAACATAGCCTGTGTCCTTGCCCTCAGCTTGCTGACTGGCTGATGAAAAAGCAATAAAACTGCAAGATAACCCCAAGGCATCTGGAGGAGCCACCCCTTTAGGGAGTAAAGGGGTGTACACGAAAGACTCTAGAGACCAAGAAATGGCCCTAGCTGCATAACAGTAAGACATAACACTTGTGGGTGGAGATTTAGGATGCTACTGAGATGCATGATGTAAGAATTAGCATGACTAGAATATTGTAGGGTGATGCTCAGGCACAGGGCAAACTGGAGTAAAATTGTGTAACCCCACCCTGACCCTACCTCTAGTTCAGGCCCCTACTACTATTCCACTGTAAATCTTAAAACCTCAGACCAACACAAGGCACCACACTCTCTGAGATTTTCTGCAGTTTCATTCTCCAGTCCTCTTTATAATAAATATTTTTCACTGCTACTTACACCTGATGCATCCTTAAATTCTTTGCTGTGATGTGGTCAAGAAGCCAGAAGGTCTAAGTAGAGGTCTCCTCCACTCTCGGAGACATCCTCAGACCCCCTTATGATAAGAGGAGACTTTGGATTTGGACTTTTGAGCAAGGATGGAACTGTTAAGACCATGGGGACACCTAGGGACTAAATGCATTTTGTATTTTGAGATGTGTATGAGCCTTTGGGGCCAGGGGTGGAGTGCTGTGATTTGCATCTTGAATGGCCCCAAAGGACTCATATGTTGAAGGCCTGGATCCCAATGCAGCAATGCTCAGATGTGAGGCTTTGGGGAAGTGATTGGATCATGAGGGATCTGACATTACCAGTGGATTTGATATATTAATAATTTGATGATATTAGTGGGAAGTGGGGGAAACTTTACGAAGTGTGGCCTAGTTGGAGGAAATAGGGCTCTGTGTGTGTCTGTCTGTCTCTCTCTCTTTCCCTCTTTCTCCCTCTCTCCTTCTGGAGCTGCCACGTGAACAGTTTTCTTTCACCACACTTTTCCACCATGATGCTCTGCCTTACCTTGGGCCCAGAGTAATGGAGCAAGCTCACTTTGGAATGAAACCTTCAAAACCATGAGCCAAGATAAGTTGTTTATGTAACAACTTATGTAACAAAAAGCTGGCTTACACTGTCATTTTGTTATTTTCCTTCTGGGAGCAGTATGGAGATTCCTTGGAAAACTGGGAATGGAACCACCATTTGACCCAGATATCCCTCTCCTCAGTTTATACCCAAAGGACTTAAAAACAGCATACTACAGGGACACAGCCACATCAATGTTTGAATATTCTATGTTTCTCACTTTCTAGTTAATTGTAGAAGTTTGATTGTTTATTATGTAGCTAGTGTTTGATTCTTTCCTGTTTCTCCTTTGTGTGTCTACTCTTCCAGTGGGATTTTTTTCTTCCACATGCTGTCATCATTGTGTTCATCTTCCCTTCGAGGTACAGGATTGTTTTAAATATCTTCAGCAATAATGGTGTAGTAAATGAGTTACCTTAATTTTTTTCTTAGAAAGTCTTTATATTTTTCCATTTTTTCCCCAATGTGGGGACCAAGGGCCTTGTCCATGTTACATGCTCACTGATCTACACCCCCTAATCCTCTCTTTTAATTCTAAAGGATAACCTTGGTGACCATAGAAGTTTTGGTTAGGTTTTTCTTTTTTTTCAGGACTTGAAATATATAATTTCATGCCCTCCTGGACATTAAAGTTTCTACTAAAAAATTTGCTCTTAGTCTCATGGCTTTAACTTCAAATGTGACTTGGTACAACACTATTGCAGAGTTTAATATTATTGTTTTGTCATGGATTTTTGGCAATTTACCTATACTGTTATGGAGAGGTTCTTTTTTGGTCATGTCTATTTTGAATTCTAAATGGCTTGCATACTTCAATGTCTTTGTAATTCCCCAAATTTGGGAAATTTTCTATTGTTGTTTCATTGAATAGGTTTTCTATGCCTTTGGCCTGTAGTGCTTCTCTCTCACCTATTGCAATTTTGCATAAGTTTGTTTTTTTAGGGTGTCCCAGAAATTGTGTAATCTGTTCATTCTTTTTTTTTTTTTTTTTTTTGAGGGTGTGATATTTTGTCATACTTTTTCTTTTTTTGGTACTGAGGATTGAACCCAGGGGTACTTAACCACTTAGCCACATCTCTAGCCCTTTTTTATTTTGTTTTTTCACTTTAAGACAGGGTCTCACTAAGTTGCTGCAACTGACCTTGAACTTGTGATCCTCCTGCCTCAGACTCCTGAGCCTCTAGGATTACAGGCATGCACTATCACACTTGGCTGTCATAATTAAAGCTCTGATATTCTTTTTTCTTCTTGATCTAGTTTATTGGTGAGGCTTTCCACTGAGACTTTCATCTGATTTGTTCAACTTTTCATTTCCAAGATTTGTATTTGGTTCTTTGAAAATGTTTTCGTTATTTGATATTTCATTCATATTTTCTGTTTTCTTGCTTAATTCAATCAACAGTTTAACTTTTTTAAAAAAATATTTATTTTTCAGTTGTAGTTGGACACAATATCTTTATTTATTTTTATGTGGTGCTGAGGATTGAACCCAGGGCCTCGCATGTGCTAGGGGAGTGCTCTACCACTGAGCCGCAACCCCAGCCCCATCAATGGTTTAACTTTTTAAAAATCATTTGTTTGAGTTCTTTACCTAACAATTCATATGTTATGCTCCAATTTGGGACCCCCAAAGACCACCAGAGACCAAGATCGATGTTGTACTTAGTGATTTGAGGCTCAGTGTGTACCATATGGGAACTTGAGGGACCTACTTTCTCTGTAAGTCTCACAGGAGTAGGGTCCCTCTTATAATTCTGGCAGGTGTGGTGTAGACAGGAGAGTATGTGAGGCACATCCTCTGTGGTTACTCCTACAATGATAGTAGAAGCCCCTATTAGGTGATGGGGTTTCAGTGGGCCCAGCTGATATTGGCTCTGTTACTTGGAAATGGTTCTGATATTGGTTGTTCTAATTATGGTGAAGGGCCCAAAGCTTTTATCCTCTGTTTAGACACTGTTGTTAGATAGGTGAGTCAGCCATGAACAGGTGGATAGGGGAAGGACAGTGTAAGACAGCAACTTGCAGGGAGTCCATAGGTCACAGGACTAGAGATAATAGAAAACTGTCAGAGCCAGCAAAAAGAAACTATTACTGCACAGTTGTCACCCTGACCTGGGGAGGAAGGAAGCTAAGCCATAATGCTCTCCAGAGATATTCTAGCAGGTTTTCTCTTCCAGCAGTTTCATAGGTTTTAACTCCTTCAGAGCCCTGTGAGCCTTCCTTAGCATGACAAAGGGAGGGAACTTCCTGAGGCCAGCATGAAGGGGAGGCGGAGGCTTCCAAGTTCAGTCTTTCAAAACCTCAACTCTTTAAGCCCTCTGTCAACCTCCCTGAGGTGGCCCATTCACTCCATGCCCTGGGCTTCTGTACTCTCTTTCTAATCATCCTCTGCTTATTACTCTGTGTGAATCAATTGATATCCTTTCTACAGGCTGCTTCGGCTAGGTGTCACGCTGCACCACTGTTGCGCTTCCTGATGTTTTATGTAGACAGTCAGGGTCCAGGATCTGTGGCCCTCACACCAATGTCAGCAATGTGCAATTTGACAGGGTGTGGGAGTGGCTGATGTTGAGGACCCTTGTACGTTTGGTGTCCATAAAAGTCACATTATTTCTCTTTGTTGTTACTGGGGGATTCATGGAATGGGAATGGGATGTCAGACCCACCCATCTGTGCCCACTTGTGGATGTATCATTATCCCTGAGCTTTGGTACCCTCTCTTCTGTAGGGTGACGTGTTCGCCAAGGTTTAGGCGGGACTGAGTGTGGTTGGAGCTAGGTATAGTTCCTCTCAGCAGGGATAGAAGCACAGCTCAGTGGCAGAGAATCCGCCCAGTGGACACATGTCCTGGGCTTCATCCCAGGCTCCATGCACACACACAAAAGATCAAAAACTAAACAACAACAGATGGAAAAGGGTTAAGGAAGCAGGAGAAAAAATTTAAAAAGGAAGACAAGTGAAAGAGGAAGAAAACCCTACCAATTAAAAATAAGACAAATAAAAAGGAGGAGAAGAAAAAAGAAAGCAATGGGTAGGTGTTATTCACCTCCAGACACTTTCTTTGGTGGTGTTTACCAAGAGACTGGCAGGAATGAGTTGTGCCTGAAGTGTTTTAGAGTTCCTCTTAGCTGCCCTGCACATTGGAATGAGTGCAGAATGCAGAACTCATTAGGTAATGATTCTCTCTGGAGTCTCTTGGTCTTTGAGCTCTGAGGACAGGGCCTAAGCCTGTGCTGGCATGTGCTAATGAGCTAGCATGGAATATTGAGTTTGCTAAGTAAAGTTTGTTATTGTTGTTTTTCCTGAAGTACCCTGAGCTGCTAGCTGCAAGAGCAGGATGAATGCTGGGGCATGCTCCTATGCCTTCCATCCCTGCCCGTCTATGGATTGGTCACAAGGCCACAAAGATTTGTGCTGGGAGGTGGGTAGAAAGTTCTGTGTAATCCAGTACCTATGATCCCAGAATCCTCAAAGTTTGATTCCACACAAAAAAAACACATATAGTTGTTCTCTCCCCTCAGCTCTAATACCAAATCTCGTGAACCACAGATTTTTAAAAGGAACCAGTTTTTCCCTCTACACATTGGTCTGCACTTCCCACCACATAGAATTCTCAGAGCATTTGTGCCATTTGTTCCCCTGGGCCAAAACTATCTCTTGGGGCAGTACCTGCTGAGCCAGTGTAGAGAAGAGTCCATTAGGTCTTGGAGATAGGTCATATTGTTTAAGCTTACATCTGTCTATCTCAAGATGGTTCCCAGTTATGGTACCACATAAATGCCCTGGAAAATGCAGAGAACTTCTTCAGTAGCTTCAACTCGTTATGCAGATTCCAGGTCCTGTTTCTGTGTAGACTGTATGTCTGCAAGGTACTGGATTCTGTAGTTGGGGAGATTGCCAGGATTCTCTTTTGCACCTCTATCCCCACTGAGGGAGTACTTCCCTGCCCCTTGCCAAGCTACCAACCAGTCAGTGCTGGGGTACTTTGACTCTCTATTGGGTACTACTATATAATATTTCTAGGTTTCCACCTGGCACCTGATACTCTGTTGTTGAATTCCAGCACTTCCTTATGTCCCCCACCTCGACATGCAGCTACATACCTATTGTTTTGGTTCTGTGTCTTAGAGAAACAGGCACTCGTGGTGAATTGGAATGATCATGGTTTGTCCCTATGTGATTAGTGGTATTTTGAGTTGCTGGGGACAGGTGGGTTGTTAGAAATTAAGGATAAATGTTGAAGTCTAAAGAAGTTGGAGAACTCTTTGTATTTTTTTAGTTGTTGATGGACCTTATTTTATTCATTTATTTATATGCAGGACTGAGAATCAAACCCAGGGCCTCGCTCATTTGAGATAAGCCCTCTACCATGGAGCCAAAGAGAACTTTTGATATAGTAGAATGAACATGCTCTATGGTGTCATAAGATTTGAGTTCAGGTTCTGATGGTATGCTTTTGGCAAAATCACATGACTTTTCTACAACCCATGTTTTCATCTATAAAACTGAATAATAGTACCCCTATCAACATCATACAGATGTTTTAAGGACAAACATAAAAATAATGCTCTTTTCTATTGTGTTAGCTAGGTTTTCCCCTCCATGATCAAAATACCAACTTCACCTTCACAGCTTCATGTATCACCCTCTCAGGGACTGCCCACAGGGACTACAACCTTACTACACATTGCCTGGTTGCCCACACCTTCCTTTGAAACCTTGGTGGAATCCTCTGGACCCCCTAACTCTAGGATTCTATATTCCTGCAGAACCAACACCCCATGGATGATGCCAGGGTCTACCACCAGCTGTAGCCAGGCTTTATTCAACTATAGCTGTGGTGACTTTTGAGTGCCTGAGTGGCTGAGCATGGTTGACACAAATCCTGAATAAGTAGCTTTCTAGATACCCCATGCAAGTAGGGTGCCCCCAGAGTCTGTTGAATGAGTTTTCACTTCTATATCCTTGAGCTTGTGATGGGTGTGGTTCTGCTGATTCTTGAGATGCATGCAAGGCATCTTTCCTGTTGTCTCTGTGCAAAGTACCTAGCTTCTCTTCAGTGGCTATGATCTGTTCAACAATCCTTGGCCCCAATTTTATTTACACTTTTCTGGCCAACCTCCAAGTTTTCAAAATCCTTCATCTCTGCTTTCTGCAAGCCAGTTCTTCTTGTAACCTTGGCTAAAAGCTGCCAGCAAAATCCATGCCACAGGGCTGGGGATGTGGCTCAAGCAGTAACGCGCTTGCCTGGCATGCGTGCAGCCCGGGTTCGATCCTCAGTACCACATACAAAGATGTTGTATCCGCCAAAAAAACCTAAAAAATAAATATTAAAAAACTCTCTCTCTCTCTCTCTTTAAAAAAAAATCCATGCCACCTCCTGAATGCTGTAGTGCCTTGAAATTTCTTCCACCAGAATAAATAGTTCATCACTTTTAGATTCAGCTTCACACCAAGTCTCAGGACATGGGTAAAATGTAGACAAGTTCTTTGCCAGAGTGTAGCATGAATGGTTTCTACTTAAGTTCCCAATAGAGACCTCATTCCTCCCTGAAACCTCATGAGCCCAGTCTTTACTGTCAGTATTCTGATCCTCAGAGCTCCCACCAGAATCACCCATGAAGCACCGCTTCATGTTGCTTACAACATTCTAAGTCTTCTCCAGCTTCCATATCCAAATTTTTCCAAATTCCTCAAGCAAACCAGCTCCAAAGGCTTCTGAACCATGTAGTCAGGTTAGTCTCAGTAACAACCCCACCTTTTGGTACCAGTTTCTGCGTTAGTCAGCTTTTTATCACTGTGACCAAAATATCCAACAAGAACAACTTAGAGGAGAAAGCATTTATTTTGGCTCATGATTTCAGAGGTTCAGTTCACTGTGAATGACTCTATTGCTTTGGGCCTAACATAGCACAGAACATCAAAGCAAAAAGGGCATAATGGAGGAAAGCTGTTCAGCTAATGGTTGCCAGGAAGTGGGGGGGGGTGGCATAAGGAAGATGAATTCTTCCAGGGCATTTCCCCAGTGGCCCAGCTCCTCCAGCCATGCCCCACCTCCCTAAGTACCATCCAGTCAGTCCATTCAAACCAGGATGGATTGTTTAGATTATAGTTCTCATAATCAAATAATTTTACCTCCAAATATCACTGCATTAACACAGGAGTTTTGGGGGGGCACCTTATATCCAAAGCATTACATCTATATTTAGAGTATTTGAATCTGTTCTACACTATAGATGACTATGAAGTCTCTTATTTATTATGTCACACTTTCTTGATATCATTATGGCTAAGATATATAAACTCTGTTGGTTAAATAGTCATACAGATGTGGCAAAATTTTTAAAAAATTCTTTATATAGGGTCAATTTTCAGGAAGGTATAGAAAATACATGTGGCAACCAGCAGCATAGTTAGCAAATAATAAGACCCTACATTATATTTTTAAAGTTACTTATTTGGAACAGTGCTCCAGGAAATCTAATTTGAGATCATTGAAATGTCAGCAAATTAAGGGGCACAGATGATTAAATATAGTGTACAGATATTAAAAGCTGCAGGGATGAAGGGCAAGAACATTATTCTCATTCTGATTAAGAATTGATACACAGACTACTTTTTCTAATATAGTAGATATTAATGAAAGCTACATATTTTATTACATACTTGAACAACAGGTAATTCTGATGCTTACTAAAAAAATACTGGTCTTGGTCTGGGGATGTGATTCAGTGGTACAGTAGTTTTCTAATGTGTCAAGTTCTGAGTTCAGACTCTAGCATCTGGAAAGAAAAAAAATAAAAAGCAAGCCACAGACCTGTGCAACAGATATGTACAAAGAATTGTGGTCAAAGCAGTTATAGAGCCTGATGAGAGTATGAAGGACAGGAAGATTACTTGTGGTTAGCAAAGTTTAGAGAGGTCTACAAAAGGAAGTATGATTTGAGCTGGGCAATAGGGACTAGGTAGGACTTCTAGAGGTGGATATGGTGAGATAGGGGTGAAGACAATTGGGGATCAGGCAAGGAGGAAGCATTCTAGATACAGGCTTAGCAATCAAGAAGGTATATATGTGAACAATGGCAGATAATCTGAGATAGCTGGATTATAAAATGCCTGTAGGATTGAAGTATGAAAATGCTATAGACTAGGGCTGGGTTTGTGGCTCAGTGGTAGAGCACTTGCCTAGTATGCATGAGGCAGTGGGTTCAATCCCCAGTACCACATAAAAAAACTAAATAAACAAAATAAAGGTATTGTGTCCATCTACAACTAAAACTATTTTTAAAAAAGAAAATAAAATGCTATAAATTGAATATTTGTGTATCCTCAGAATTTATATGTTGAAATTCTCACCTCCAATGTAATCGTATCAGGATTTGGGGCCTTTAGTAGGTGATTGGGGCCCATACATGGAATCCTCATACATAAGATTGGTGCCCTTACAAAAGAGAATTCAGATACCTTTCTGACTCTAGAGAGTACCTTTATATCCTCTACCATGTGAGGATACAGTAAGAACATGGTCATCTATGAACCACAAAGTGGGCCCTCACCAAACACCAAACCTGCAAGCACTTTAATCTTGATCTTCCCAATCTTCCAAACTGTGAGAAATAAATTACTATCATTTAGAAAGCCACCTAAACTAAGGTAGTTTGTCATAGCAGCCTAAATGGACTAAGGCAGAAATTGGTATTGAGAAGTGGGGTGTGGATATAGCAAATAACCTACAAATATGGACATGGCTTTAAAACTGAGTAATGGGTAGAGGCTACAATAATTTGGAAGACCAGGCTAGAAAAATCCTACATTAGTATGAACAGACAATGAAAAACAGTTCTGTTGAGTGTAGAAAGAAAAAAGGAGATATAAGAAAAACCTCAGTCTTCTTAGAAAATATCTAAGTAATTATGAACAAAATGTTGGTAGAAATATGAACAGTAAAAATCATTCTGATGAGGACTCAGATGGAAACAAAAATGCTATGCATACTGGAAAAAAGAAAAGCCTTATTAAAAAGTGGCAAATGGGCTGGGAATATAGCTCAGTTGGTAGAGTGCTTGCCTTGTATACACAAGGCCCTGGGTTCAATCCCCAGCACCACACACACACACACAAAAGTGGCAATCAAATTGACTGAATTGTATTCATGTTCTAGTGGTATGTGGGAGCTAAAATTTACAAGCAATGAAATCAGATACTTGACTAAAGCTATTTAAAAAAAATTTTTGTAGTTGTTGATGGACAGAATGTTTTTATTTGCTTATTTTTATATGGTTCTGAGGATCAAACCCAGTGCCTCATACATGCTAAGCAAGCGCTCTACCACTAAGCCACAACCCCAGTCCCCTAATGCTATTTTAAACAAAGTGTTGAAGGTGAGGCTTGGCTCCTCCTGACTGCTTCTAATAAAAGGCCAGGAGAGAAAAATGACTTAAAGAATTGTTAAGCAATAAGAAAGCCAAACTTAAAGATGCAAAAACTTCTCAGCCTATCAAAATTGAAAAAAAAAGAATAGTATGTTCAGGAAAGAATACTAAGAGTGTGGCCAAGCATCCCTTTGATAAGTGTGTATCAATGAGTTCATCAGGCTGCTCCAGCCAGAAAACTGTCCGTTTAAACTGATGAAGAGGAAAGGAAGGAAGGTAAGGTAGGTAGGTAGGTTGATTGGTTGCTAAGCTTGAACTTGACAGAATGGGACTACAGAGATGAGAATGTGTGATTTTTTAAAAAATTTTAATTCATTCATTAATTCATTCAAGATGTTGTCTGTGTTACCCAGGCTGGCCTCAAACTCCTAGACTCAAGTTGTCTTCCTGCCTCAGCCTCCTGTGTGTCTGGGGCTACAGCTGTGTGCCACCAGTACCTGGCTTCAGTGGCTAGTATGTTACAGACTACCATCCACCCAGAATAGAATGATGAATAAAGACAAATGTATTCCTTGCCCTTATGGAACTTGACAAGAAAGAAAATGTAAAAGTATGACTGAGACAAGTGCTAAGAAGAACTATGAGATAAAATAAGAACAATAACAGCAGCTAATAGCCTCTTTTTCCTATTTTGTGAGAGTATGTGCTGTAAGACTTGACCTAGTTAAGGAGTTCTGAAGCTTTTGCTGAGATCTGAAAGAAGAAGAGCCAGTTTGGTGATAATACGAGGGTGGGAGTTGCATAGACAGCCGGGAGCAAGAAGAAGCAACTTGTTCCCAATACTTGTGGTGGTGGGAAGCAGTCTAGAGAGACCTGAAAGGCGGCCAGTGGAAGTGAGAGTACAGCTGTGTGGAGCAGTTTGAGATTGCATTAATAGTCACTAATTAAAGCTCAAAATTTACAGTTGAGTTTTTCTTTAAGCTTCTAATTCAACTTAAAACCCAGTTACTCTATTTATAAATGAAGCATTTTCATACAAAATTTTAAAAATAATTTTTACATATTCTCTAACTCTTAATAAGGACTTTCCCCTTATTTTTTTTAAATTTTATTTTTTGGTACTGGGGATTGAACCTAGGGGCATTTAACCACTGGGCTACATCCTCAGCCCTTTCAATATTTTATTTTAAGACAAGGCCTTGCTAAGTTGCTTAGGGCCTTGCTAGGTTGCTGATGCTGGTCTTGAACTTGAGATCCTCCTGCCTCAGCCTCCCATCCCCTGGGATTACAGGCATATGCCACTGCAACTGGATTCCCCTTATTTTTTATTAAATTTATTCAGAAATTTAATAAATTTCATTCTTGTAGACAGTTCTAATGCTTGATAGGGCAATATTGCAAACCTAATAAGCAAAATGATTCCAAGTCTTATAGTAATGCTTATAAAGCTAATTAACCAAAATTATAATGATAATAAATCACATTCTGATAACTATTCAAAGCTTTTATATAAACATAACAAAACAATTTTAGGACTTTCAGTAGTCTACTTATACTGAAACATTTTGAATTTTAATTTTAGACTAATTTTTATTAAATGTTTCTAATACCTTATATTTTAAATACATACACAGATTATCATAAGACAAATGTATTCAGAAAGCAGGAAGAGTTAATACTAAAGAGTTGATTTACTTTGATATTTATATACTAGTATCTATACCCTAGTGGTTTTTTAGAGTGCCAGACTTAGTTCATAAAAATACAAGATACCAGGGCTCAGTGGTAGCACACTTGCCTGGCACGTGTGAGGCACCGAGTTCGATTCTCAGCACCTCATATAAACAAATAAAATAAAGGTCTTTCAACAACTAAAAAAAAATTTAGAAAAAAAATACAAGATATCCAGTTAAGTTTGAATTTCAGATGAACAATGAATAACTTTTTAGTAACTGAAATTTAATTTAATTTAATGTTCCATATTTTATCTGGCAACCCTGTAGTTTTGGAAAATTACTTACCCAACTAGAATTACCATCTCTGGTGGGTTGGACTTACTGGGTCAATAATTTGTGACCATAATATGGTTATGGATTAGGCTTCTTAGTCAGAAATTAAGACCTGGTACTACTTCCTGGATGATTTTACCCAAGTCACAGTTTGTGGGGACAAGTGCATGGAGTACTACATATATGGTGTACATTAAGGGTGTCTGACTGGCAGGCCACTCCCCTTGTGCTAGGCGAGTGAGCCGCAGGCCGCTTACCCGGTGGGCACAGCCCTGGGCATGAGGCCATGTGTTGCAGTTCCTGCACTTGCTCCACAGCCCACTCCTTGATTAGTCGCTGCAAGGACAATTAGCAGACATTGCATTGGTGGCTGCCTGTAATCTGCTTAGCTACTGCCTGAGTATATATACATGGTAACTGCACAATAAAATCAGACCTGCTTCCAGCTTGGTCTCCGGAGGTCTTAATTAGCAACTCCGCAGCCACACTCTCTCTACCCTGTTCTGTCGATCTCATTGTTGGACGAGAGAGAGCCCACACAACAGTTTAACATGCTGAGCTACTTCTAATTACCGAATCTTATCTGCTTTGTCAGTGGTGACCCTCAGGATATAGTTTTTCAGCCTTAGGTGTTATGAATTTTTTTGTATGTCTTCTAAGTTTCACCATTACCTGACATTTATTGTAATTTAATTTCAAATTTTTATCATATAATTTGGGATGATGGAATTATATGATTCAAGGTGATAGAATTCTGTATTACCTCCCTCCCTCCAATTCCAAACCTGAACATGCAAGGTCTTAGGAATCACTGGACTAATCTGCCTTTTCCCCCCTAAGATCAATGGGGAGTCATTGAAGGCTTCAAGCAACAGTGTGACATGACCAGGGTTTTGGGTTTTTTTTGGCGGCAGGGGGAAATAAAACACTGCTGCATGTAGAAGAAATAGGAGAGGTTTGGAATAAGTGACAGATAATTTAAGAAGGTTTTTTTTTTTTTTCCGGTACTGGGGGTTGAATCCATATCTCCCATATACCAGGCAAGTGATCTACCACTGAACTACAGCCCCAGACCTTCAGCAGGCTTTTGTGGTAGAGGGACTGAGAGATGATGATGAACTAGGTTGATACTGATGGAGATGGAGAAAACAGGACAAATTGTAGCTATTTTGTAAGCAGAATCAGTGGGACATTGGGGAGAGATTGAATACACTCAGAGAGAGGGAAGTTTCCAGAATGTGGTGAGAGATTGAGGCAGTAAGAGAGAGGAGTATCCAGAATGACTCCCAGGTGTCTGCTGTGATTGAATGAATGTTGACACCATTTGCCTAGATAAGAAATAAAGGAGGAAGAGAAGGGCAATTCTTTTCTTTTGTTTAATGTTTGTTTTGCTCTGTTTTTATTTTGACAAGGGAGGGAAAAGATAGTCCAATCTAGGCATACCTAATTGAAGATGCATACAAGGCACCCAAGAGGAGAGACTCAGCAAACATCTGGAAATGCATATCCAGATCATTCTTTGAATCCTAACTATGTCTATAGAATATAGAACTTTTCACAGCAAGATTATTAAAATTTGTCTCCACAGGCCTTTTACCATGGCTGCACTTCACCAAAGAAACTGGTCACGTGAAGAGAATTCAAAATACATGGCAGCATTATAGCTGCTATTCTCATTTTAGCCTTTTCTGAGTTCTTGTTAGTGATGGTATTTTTTAAAATGTCATTCCATGGGTAGATTCAGGGGTTGTGCCCCTGTTTGGGGAATGATGTGTATTTCTTTGAACCAATATCCACAAGAACTCTGTTTACATGACTTGATTTAGTTCTGAATTTTGTGCCTTGTTACTCTGTTTAATGATGCCAAACTATTTAGAAGCAATAGGTAAATAATAAATCTTTAAGCTTGAGCATCCTGTTTCCAGTCAATTGACTTCCACCTTCAGGAGATGGAAAATGAATGAACTCTATTCTTGCTGTGACAATAGATTTTACTCAATTCTTTTCAAGTTGTGAATAATTCCTGGTATCTTTTTCAATTAGCCGGGACTTCCTAATGATATTTTTAACTTAGGAAATCCCTGCTCTTCAAAACATGGGTTTGCAGCCTGTGTGTTTGCTAGTACTCTTTATGTAGACAGTGGCTTGACTGACATTTGGGTCAGTTTCCCACTTTGTCCTTCCAAGTCCAAGCATCTTTCATTCGTATTCAGAACATGCAATTGGAGCTGTTTCTGGCAGTTTTCTTTCTTTCTTTTATTTATTTATTTTGGCTAGAATCTCTTAGGATATTTGCAAGGATAGAGTCATAAAAATAGCTTGTAGCCAAAGTGAACTTTTATAATACTATGCTAATTATTTTGATTTCTATTCAGCTGTGGGAAACCACTCATCTGTTCTATTCAAACTATTTTTCTGATTACTGAAAATGAGGATATAATTATTATTTATAAACTATCACCAGTACTTTTTCTGGGGTACAAAGTATTGCTATTCCTATACAATGCAATACAATTTTTGACTAATTAATTAGAATGTATGCCCATAATATCAAGAATGTTTACCTCTATATTTGGAAAGAGAACATGAACTTTTTTAGACTTCTTAGCATGCAGATTCTCCATGGGCCTGGTTCCATGACTAGTCTGGGCCTTAATAGATCAACTTGAGGGTAAATTGCTCCCTGATAAAAGATGATGAGTAACTAAGTATTCAGTGTCTGGTAAACTGAAATTTTCTCCCCAAATGATGAGCGGTGAGCAAAAATTATGAGATAAGCCATGGTAGCATTGAAGCGCTCATCTAACTCGTTGTCATATAGCTTTCAGGAACCAGGGACAAGGAGCTTTTCCAGCGTTTTGGTTAGTTTTTTGGAGGGTGTTGTTCACTAGGGCAGGCCAAGGGTAAGATGAGTTCAATTAAATTTCCATGACATTGTGTTAGTCAGCTTTTTGTCACCTTGACCAAAATACCTGACAAGAACACCTGAGAGGAGGAGAGATTTATTTTGGGTCATGGTTGCAGGGGTTTAGTCCATGGTTGGCTGGCTCCAAAACGGAAGCATCGTGGTAGAAAAGCATGGCAGAGGAAAGCTGCTCAGCTCATGGCAGCTAAGAAGCAGAGAGAGAGAAAGAGAAAGGGGCCAGAGAAAAGATAAACCCTTCCAGGGCACACCTCCAATGACCTAATTCCACCAATGAAGTCCCTCCTCCCAGTAGTCCATTCATCTACCAAATGGATTAATCCACTGATGAGATCAGAACTCTCATGATTCAATCAGTTCAACCTTGAAACCTTGCTGTATCAGGCAACATGTTTCTAACATGAGTTTTTGGGGACATTCCAGATCCAAACTGTAAGAGATGAATAAATCTGGAAAGTATGGGAATCTGGATCAGGGACAGAAGAACATGAACCAAGCAGATTTTGAGAATGACCATCCAGAAGCTATAATCCAGAATGAGGGGGAAGGTAGAAGATGCATATAATAACAGAATGGTCTCAGAGAGAGGGAGAAAAGGTCCAAGTGAGGCTGTAACACTGTAACAAAACTTCCTTGTCTGGGGTCAAGACCTACAGCCCAGGTTTAAATTTTCCCCTTAGTTGCATGGAAATAAGGAATTTTCCACATTTTAGGTGCCGATTGAGAGAAGTCAAGCAGTATGATAGGAGATAGATCAAGAGAGTTGTTGCTGTGCTCATGCAACTTACAGGTGCCTTCAGTGGCTGAATGTTATGATTGACCCTGGCCATTTGGGTCCCACTAGGTAGTCAGGCAAAACAAGACCAAAAAATGGGCTGTGCTTTTTCATGGCTGGTTGCTGAAACTATACAAGTAGGACAACTGAGAGCTCAGAACCCCAAGGAATGAAAATTAGGTTATACCACCCCAGTAAGTATCTGTTGAAAAGAAAATAGCACCTACCAGGGCTATTGACAAGTACCAGGGAATGATATTTGTATAGTCTTATAAATTACATATTTTTTGCATAATTAATATAAACAATATTGGATATGAAGTGTTTAAATAGCAATATCCCAAGCTAATTTGTCTTGGTCATTGTTGGGCTTTATTTCCTTGGGTTTTCCAGAAAATATTAAATGTACCCTATAAAAGAGAAATCTTTTAAATGTAGATGCCAGGTAGGAAGAGACTTCTAGCCAAAATGGGTATAAACTCTTTTTCTATCCTCTGACCTTTGTCACTATGTTTTCAACCATGCAGTGCTTTGGGGAAAGGAATGTAGTTAACCAAAAGTTTATGAGCACAGAATTCTCAGGTTAAGGGCATACAGTTATCCTTACCCTTTAATCCCCATTCTCTGCCCAAGGTCAGCATGTGGTCTGAATTACTCTCATATGGCAATAGAAGATACCACTAATCAATTATGACATGCTTCCCCATTGAGCTAGACACCCTTCGAACAGTGCTCCAGATAAGTTCTTTTGAGTTATTTGGGTTAGACCTGGAGATGGGACCTATTTGTTGTGTTGGGTCTATAATATCAGGAAAAAGAATTGAGAACAACAGTAGGTAGGCTTGGTCATCTGCTTATTCCTTTTTTAGTATGACAACAGCAAATGCAGAAGGGTAGGCATTTGTGTCTGTAGTCTAATACTAGGAGACTCCCTAAAAAAAAAAAAAAAAAAAAAAAAAAAACAACCATGCAGAGTGGGGGGCAGTAGGGCACAGAGCAAAATAAGCCATTAACTAAATTAGTATGGTGTATTTCTAATTCCCCCAGTACTAGGGAAGACTGCTTAATAAGCACCCATAGTGTTAAATCAATAGGTTATTATCTCATTTGGTAAGAGTGACCAATTAAGAAGTATTAGGAAATGCAATTATACGGCAACTTATCACCCCGGGAAAAGGTAGGGTGACTACAGGCATAAACAAACCATACTTGGGCATGATCAGAAAGTACTCCATCTACACTGTTGGACTATATACAAATATTAATAATGAAAATACAGTGTTTAGATACCAGAAGCCAGAAAAAGAAATAGACGAACTCAAATCACCAAAGATTAGCCCTAAGTGAGCTTTATTTTCCCATTACTGAACTGCAGCCACCCTGCCGCTAACCATCAGCATCAGATTCTTTAGACCCAGTTTCTTTGTGCAGCCCCACAGAGTCAATAGCCTCTCACTTTCTGAAGTTACACTGAGGAGAAATCTCTCCACTGTTCACATCTGGTAAGAATCAAGAGCTGAATTTTTCTAGCTTATCTAAATTCAGTGGAGACTTCCATCTCAGCAGTGTTGCAGAGAATGAATATAAAATAATGGTGCTTAAAGAAATCAGAACCCCTCACTTCAAAACTGTTCCATTAGAAAACCATATCCCATTCAACCCTTGCAGCAGGCATATAAATGTTTTTGGAACTCCTTGGGAACTACTTTATAGTGTGCCAGTGAGCCAGAGAATTTAACATAGTCTTGTAATATCATCTTTTATTTTTAACCTGAAATGAAAATGTACCATTTACTCACCTTCACTCTTGTCTATCTTTGGTTCTGAGAGATTTGGGGCAGTTTCTAAAAGGCAAATTCATCTTTGAAGAGAATATTTGACATTGCCAAAGAGGATCAAATAATGCTCCTAATGTTTGAGGACAATCCTGATTAATGTCTCCTGAAATAATATGTGCAGTGATTGCTTCCTTGAAATGTGCTATTTCCCTGTGTAAGAAATGAGTAATGTTTATTCAATTATTCATCCACTTACTCATTGGGCAAATGATACTGAGTACCTACTCTGTTCCAAGTCGTGATCTAGGTGCTGAGGATGTAGGAGTAAACCAAAGCAGGCAGGTCTCTGCCTCCATGTAGCTTATAACCCAGGGAGGGAAGACAGACAATGGCTGTACACATAATAAGTAAGTAATATGTAGTACATCAGAAGGTGGTAAGTACTACAAATAAAACAAAAGGTAAAAGAAGGGGAAGGGGAATGAGAGTTATGGAGACTGAAATAGAAAATCAGAGGAATAATAAGATGACATTTGAGCTAAGATTTAAATAGTGAGATGGTGTGTCATCTGGATGTCTGGGGTCACTGTTGTAGGTAGGACAAAACAAAACAAAACAAACAAACTAGAGAATATGCCTGATAGCTTGAGAAAACAACAAAATCAAGGAAGGTGGAATGGAATGTGAAATGGGAGAATAAAGAGTAGTAATATGGAGAGACAAATTATGTAGAGTTATGGAGGTCATTTGGCTTTTCTTCTGACTCACTGGGGGTCTCTTACAGGGTTCTGAGCAGAGATGCTCCATAACCTGATTTGTAAAAAGAATGGCCCCGGGAGTTCCACTTCTACTATGGCTGAATAGTTCCCCCTGGGCCCCACCCTGTGTAACTACCAAAAACCCTGGGGAAAAAGGAACAAAGCCAGAGTGTGGGGGACATAGAGGATTGACATTTGGAAAAAGTGATGGCGTGGGGTGAGATTCCTATTTCCAGGTCTTAGCCCAGGAGCAGGCTGAATGTAGCACCACCAAGTGCCTCAAACTCTGGCTAAAAACCTCTAGTTCTGGGCTGTGGCTGTGCTATCCCTTAGTGGTAGAGCCCTTGCCAGGCATGTGTGAGGCCCTGGGTTCCATCCTCAGCATCGCATATAAATAAATAAATAAAGGTCCATCAACAACTAAAAATATTTTAAAACACACAAACAAAACTCTGTACTCCTTCAAGACTGAAGAATTAGAGCGTAGAGTCTGGAGCAGTCACAGCCACCAGGTCTCTGGCTGGTTGCTGAATCACACATGCACAGGGCAGACTCAAAGCAGCCCAACTCAAGGTTAATAAAGAAAGGAATAAATGAAATTAAATGATTCTTGAACTGTAGCCCAAGAGAGAAACCTGGTAGAAAATCAAGGGCCATGCTGTTGAACCTGCGACGCAAAGAAAAGACCACCAACTCCAATTGTAAACCAAATTAAAGCAAGTTTATATTGTGTACACAAGACAGCTGATCAGCGACTGCCTCACCCAAAGCCGGGCCAGAGGACAGCATCTGGTCTAAGGGCAGGGGGCTTTTTATAACAAAAAGTTACAAAGGCAGGTATCTTGGGAACTTAGGGCTAACAGGGTTCTGGCAAGTGTAATACAAGGGCAGATAGCAGGTTAATGATCTACATGGCTTAACATAGGGAGTAAATTCAGATTCCAACATCAGAATTTATGAGGAACCACTGAGGTTTTAGGGAGGGTTGTTATCTGGTCAAGGGGGACCAGGCATGGGTGGATTCAGAGCACAGACAGGAATTCCAAACAAGTTTAAACCTCAGAGTCTGGTCAGGCAAAATAGAAATCTTAGTATTTTATTGTAAAACAGAAATGAACTTTTCATCACTTTGCGACGAGATGGCTTCCAATCTTAAGATGGAATTGGGCTGGATTCATCAATGCCCACTCTGGATAAGAGGAAGTCTTTCCTGAGGAGGCAGCATTGATGCTGAAACCTCAAGGCTGATAAAGAGCCAGCTGTGGGGAGGAAAACACAGGAACCCAGGGTTTTGGAACATCATGACCAGAGACTCAAAGGCAAGAAAGAGCCTGGAAAATTCCAGGGAATAAAAGGAGGCCGAAGGTAGAATATATGATGGAGAGAAAGGGCTAATTTATTGTAAAACAATAAATGCTCTAAATATTTTTTTTCATACTATTATAGAGAAAGAAAAAGCACTAAAGTTGAACTCTCTCCTTAGGTGCTTGCAATCATATTGTGGAGACAAGACTATTAACAAAACAACTGAACTTGAACATTAGATAACATGTAGTTGGCCAATGCTTTGAATAATGCTTTGTTCAAAACACATTCACAAGCATCATCTTATTTGGCCCTTATGATAGCCCTAGGAGGCAGGTGAATTATTACTTCTATGATTATTGAACTCTTCCTCTCTCCCTCTCTCCCTCCTGCTCCCTCCACTACCCATAAACCTTCTGAGGGCATGGGCCGTACCTATGTCTCTCTCTACAGCACCCCCAGCAGCAGGCATGAATTTAGAGTAGTGTGCAGTAAATCTTCACTAAATACATGAGTTTTACAGATGAGAAACTCGAGGCTTTAAGGGGAAAGGACTTAAATGCTCAAGGGCATGTTCATGACAGAATCAACTAGAATTCATGGCTTTAGTCTCCCAGCCAGTGTTATAACTTGGCCAGTGATTTTCAAATCTTCTTATATCCCTCTTCTTTTTTTTCAATTTTTTTTTAGTTGTAGATGTACACAATACCTTTATTTTATTGATTATTTTTATGTGGTGCTAGGGATCAAACCCATTGCCTCACACATTCTAGGCAAATGCTCTACCACTGAGCTACAACCCCAGCCCCTTACCTCCCTCTTCTTTTCCCTCCCTCTCTTCTGCTGTCCCCTCTGCTTTTTTTGGGGGGCGGGGGTTGAAGTACTGAAGGAAAATGTGAATTTTTATAGTGTTGCCAATACACTTTCCCTTTTCAGTTAGGTCACCATTGATCTGTAAAGAGAGGTTTGAGAATTTTAAGAGTCAAACTATTTGAAAAGAATATGTTGTTTGGCTCCTTAACACTGTGTAAGTAATATTTTAGACAATTCTGTCACTAGCACTAACTTAACACTGTGTAAGTAATATTTTAGACAATTCTGTCCCTAGCACTCATTAGTCTTTATATTAATATCTTTGTCAATGAAATAAAGCTAAAATCCTGCCTGGCTTTCTGGAGTGCCTCCTACATAAAGATTTCTCAGATTATTCTTACTTTTATTCATTAACTATTCACTTCTTCTCTGAATTTCTATGGAAGAAATAGAGTGTGTGCCACTTAACCTAGCTAAATGACAAAGCAAAAGTGTACTTTATTAGGAGCTATAAGACATAGGTTTTGGTTTATGTTCATGTGCCCCCACAGAACAAGTAATTCACATATTTTGATTCTTATGTGTTTAATGAGCAGAGTAATAGTAATTTTACCCCCCTCCTAAGGTTATTGTGAGGGTCAAGTAAGATGTTGCTTGGAAATGTGTTTTTAACACTCAAAGCACTGGCCAATTACATGCAGCCTATAACATTGACATTAGCCTGCTTATCTCCCCACCTTGAAGATAGAGATCAATTTTAGTGCTTTTTCTTTATCTTCCTATAGTGGTGAGTATATGATAAATATTTGCATCATTATTTACATTTATATAGTACGTCATAGTTGACAAAGCACTTTCACATACATTACATCCATGGTATATCTCCATTTGTTTCTTTTTATATTGACACATTATAATTATACACAACAGTGGGATTCATTATGCCATATTCATACATGAACATAATTTGATCAATATCATTCCCCAGTACTTTCCTTCCCTTATCTCCATTTTTATGTGCCAGAAAAGTGAGATTTTGAAAGGCAAAGTGACTTGGCCAAGGCCACCTGGTTAGTGAGTAGTTGGAAATATCACGTCTGCATGTTCCCCATCTATTCACTGTGATCAGACATTTTCTTCATATAATCTGGGTACTGCCAAAGAGGCGCTTTGTTCTAGCAGTTCATGCAGTTCTGGTTATAGAAGGAATTTGTAAACCATGTAAGTCCTCTGGAAGTGACATTATTGATTCTCTACAGCTGGCTGCACCTGTGCCTTTGACAGCTTTATTTTCTCTTTTATTATAAGTGCATGGATAGTTAGTGTACGGCACATGCCTAGAGTGGTTTGGGGGCTTTTCCATTTCAATGCAGCCAATTCTTAATTTTGGAGATAGTGCATTGTCCAGGATCTCTGTAGCCTGTTCCTTTCCTTTTTTGCTGCCAATCGCTTTTTGTGCAGGTCACTAACAGCTAGAATTCTACCTGCCCCACCCAATTCTGGGGATGGAACCCAGGGCTTTGCATATGCTGAGCACATGCTCTCCTACAAGGCTACACCCCTATCCCCTGAGAAAGAATTCTGATCAGAATGTAGTCAAGCAAGGGTGAGAGAAGGTGACTGATTTTAATCCTAAGATGTGATATTTTTAACCACTTGGCAAAAACTGTTTTAGAGAAAAGGATGAAGTTATTAGATAAAAATACATTTTTTAATTATATCAGGGTATTTTTTTTCCACTTCCACATTCCCCAGGACCTAATTAATACTGACTGGGTCATCCAAATTAATTCCAAACAAAAGTAAACAGTCGGTGGAAAACATTGTATCTTAACTATTATAATTAAAATTTGAATTTAGGTCAGAACATGCTCCTTAAATCACCTAGGGTTTGACTAAGAAGGAGGATAATGGGGACACAGTAGGCTACTGACAAGGCCGTTGTACAATTCTCATCAATTTCTATAATGATTTTGCCATTTCATCAAAGCTCAGGAGGAAATTGAGCAATTATTTATTTGACTTTAAAAATCACAGGGTGTCAAAATGTACTCAAGTGGCTACGAATGAAATGCTTTGAAAGAGAAGAACTGCAGCAGACGCATCCCAATTGAAATGAGAGCAAGTGTCCCTATGTCAGCTAGAAAGTAACAGGTCCTACACAGGGCACTTTAGGTTAATGAATGATATTTCATTTGGCCAGAGTGACCAGGAAACTTCTAAACCATGAGTGCATCTCAGAGAAGAGCTATTTAAAACAAGACGCTACAGGAAGCTTATGCAGTTAAGGAAGCAGTAAAATTATCTTGCAATGGTGTTAATTTCTATTTATTTTGTGAATACTATGTGCATGTACCTGTATTCTTTCATTTACCCTCAGTCTCAACCTGAGAGGTCATTTCATTACTGCTGAGCAGAGACTTAGGGGAGTGACAAGCTGGAATTTGAATTGTCTCTTTCACATTCCAGAGCCAAAAATTTGTACTCCTTCACTTACTACATGGGTGTGTCAGACCTGAAATATCGTGCTGTGGGACCTTGGACAATAGAGTTTTTCTCTTTGCAAATTGCTCCATCTGTAAAATGAGGGTACCTGACTGGGTTTCACTAGCTCTAGTCTTTTGAGGATGGCCTTGGCAACTAGGCGAGAGACTCTGTCTCAACATAAAAATAAAAAAGGGCTGAGGGGCTGGGGCTGTAGCTCAGTGGTAGAGTGCTTGCCTCGCACATGTGAGGCCCTGGGTTCGAACCTCAGCACCACATAAAAATAAACAAATAAAAATAAAGATATTGTGTCCATCTACAACTAAAAAAAAATTTTTTAAAAAGGGGCTGTGGATCAACATCAGTGGTCAGTGGTAGAGTGCTCTTGGGAAGGTAGGTAAGCAGGTAGGTAGGTAGATTAATTGTTTGGATGGGGAAAAGTACAGCCAAGAAGTGTGTGTGTGTGTGTGTGTGTGTGTGTGTGTGTGTGTGTGTGTGGAGGTGCTGCTGTGGAAAGGGGGTACAGCCTAGACTTAGAGCTTAGATGGCTATTGTTGCTCTATGAAATGAGATTCTCCTGTAACTTCTGGCCAGTTTGTACATTTCTCTTAAGCCCTCTTGGTTATTCTGGGCTTCAGAAAGCCCTTAGAGGGATGGAGGGGAGTCTCTGGATGTGAGGAGAGAAAGCACTCCTTTGCCATTTCCTGTCACTGGCCTCTGAGGGAGCACTTCCAGTGGTCTGGATCTGAAGCAGTGAAAATGAGGAGGAAGAGGGTACTGAGAAATGAGAGACTGGCCTTTGAGAAATGCTGATGTGGAGGCAAAGAAAAGTCTTTTATTTTTTTCCTATCGTTAATAAAGTTTAATTGTCAGTAATTTTAATGTACTCTGTAGTATATTTAGTCTTTAATTTTTTAGAAAAAAATTACATCATATATGTTAAAGACACAAATTTAAAGCATCTACAATCCCACTGCCTAGAGAACAACTCTTAATATTTTAGTGTAAACCTTCCAGATTCTTTTGATGTCCAGAAAAAAAAAATCTTTTCAGGCTATTATTAGAGCATTTTATAATCTGTTTCTCCCATTTGAGAAAACCTTTCCAATATAAGCTGTATTTTAGGGTCTTGAGTGCCATAGGAATTCAGACTACACCTATGTCCTTAATATTTTCATCTGTAATACTTCCTACCTATACAAATAACAAATTCCACCACAGGATGCTCCTATGGTGGATTCCAAAGAAATGTATATGACATATTATGAAGGCATTTTCTTTTCTCATTCAAACATTTCCACAATGATTTTCTGTTTCTCAGAATCTTTGAGGTAGGGAATCAATCCTATTATTCAGATTGTTCATTTATATAGTGCTATTAGTAATACAAATTTTGATATCAATAATAAAAATTTTGATATTGGTAATAAAAAATTGAAAATATAAAAGAATCATTTTCATGTTATAGGTCTCTTGACCTATGATTGGCAACTCAATATTTACTCACTAATTGTCTTTATTAATAATGATTTTGAATCAGCTAGTGACTGATTATTATTATGTAGCTTTATTTCTCATCACATCTTTAAAAGGAAAGTTTTTTCTCTCTCTTTTGGATTGAACTCAGGGGCGCTTAACCACTGAACCACATCCCCAGCTCTATTTTGTATTTTATTTAGAGACAGGGTCTCACTGAGTTGCTAAGGGTGGCTTTGAACTCATGATCCTTCTACCTCACTCTCCCAAGCTGCTGGAATTACAGGCGTGCACCACCACACCTGGCCAAAAAGGAAATTCATTAAAAAGGCAAGCCAGCAGGATGCAGTAGCACACACCTATAATCCCAGTGACATGGGAGGCCAAAGCAGGAGGATCACAAGTTTGAGGCTAGCTTCCACAACTTAATGAGAACCTGTTTAAAAAAAAAGAAGTTAATCCAAATTATATATTTTTTTTAAATTCAACTCAATTTGTTCTCTATCCTGAGAGAACTTTTTAAAAAGTAAAATGTTATTTTGTTTATCCATTGTTCTTTAAGATGGGTTTTTTTTTTTAATTTTTAAGGATGTCTTTGGTCTTCTCAAGGTCAGACCAATTTTAAAATCCAATTTTCCAAATATTATATTTTAGTGTTTCAGAAAGGCAGAATCAACACTCCTGAGGGGCAAAGATTTCTGAAAACCTTTCTGATGGAAGCTATGGTTCACAATGATCAAAGCCCCCTTCTGATCTGTTACCTTCTTTGAAAAGCTTAAAAGCACATTGTTCCTCCCATGAGTGTACTCCCTGGAGAAATTCTTGCACATCTGCACAGAAGATATGCACCAGAATGTTCCTTTTATCATTATTAGTGATAACCAAAAGTTATAAGTATCCTAAGTGTTCCATCAATGGGAGAACAGATAAATAGATTAGGTATGTTTATATATGAAATGAATTATGACTACATCCATCAGTAGGGGTGAATCTCAAAAAAGTTGAGCAAAGAATTGCTGAATGTTAGATATGGTAGGGTAACATCTATATGAAGTTTTAAACTGTGCAAAATTTATCTCTTTGGATAAGCTGGGATAGCTGCTTTAATAAAACCTTTCAAATCTCAGATAACTTAATGTCATGATACATCCAGCACAGATGATCTGGGAGCCTCTGTTCTTGGGTCCCTCAGTCCCAGGCTGATATAGGCTTCATCTTATCACATGCATCACTGATCCCTCCCTCAGTGGGAAGCATATAAAGTGTCTTGCACATGAGCTCTTAAAATGTCTGCATGGAAATGGCATTTTCACATCTCATTATCATATCTTATCATTTTCATATCTCATTATCCCAAAAAAGTCATATAGTCACACTGAATTTTAAGAGGACTGCTAAGTTTTTGTTTTGTTCTTATTATGGATTTGAGGGCAAAATCATCCAAAATATTTGGTGAATAACTCTTCATAACTACTAGACTAAATAACACTCTATAGTTGTAAAGATATATACAAGTGTAATAAAAGTATTCAGATATGAATGGAAATTTTGAAGACCAATTTGGATTAGCCATACCTTTGCTGGGGGAGGGAAGGATGGAATGGAGTGAGGATGATTGACAGGTGCTGCTTGCTGCTTCCGTTAATCTCTACTCTGCCCCTTCCACTGTCTGCCTGGGGAGGATGACCTGTATGGACTTTGTCTATGGGTTCCCCATGTTCTCCAGATTCAGATTGGTTTCAGACAATTGAGAAGCAAGAATGAAATCAGAAAGAGGGAGAGGAACATTCTATGACTCTTCTATGAGGTCATCTCAAATTGAATATGCCCGTTGCAGCAAAGTCTCTACTACTCTCAAGGTGACTAATTCTACATGTCTTTGGATTTCAAGCACCTCCCCATTTTCTATCCTTTTGGGTTCAGCAGTTGATAGCTAAGTTGCTTACTAGCCCTAAGAATCAGCACCACACATTGGGGTTCTTTTCATAGCTGTACTTTGTAAAGGGTCCCCTTTTTAACAGACTCTCCTGGAATGACCTTATATTGAATGCGCCACCATGTTTCCTATAGAAAGTTAGATGGATAAATATAAACAGGGATTTCATTTATATCTGTATTGTTTTATTTCATATGTTGGGTTGTGAACAACACAAGGACTTGTTGTAATAGTCCATGCTTTTTGTATATATTAATTATTTCATAATTAAAGAACGAATTTTAAAAATCTCAGAATATACTGTAACATCATAATCTATTTCCCCCAAAACTCTAAAATGCCATTTTAAAAAACTTACTGAGTTGATAGTTATATGATGATCAAAGTTGTTTTTTCCCCTTTATCTTTTTTTTAATATTCTCTTTTAGTTGTAGATGTACATGCTACATTTATTTATTTATTTATTTATATGTGGTGCTGAGGATTGAACCTAGTGCCTCACATGTGTGAGACAAGTGCTCTGCCACTGAGCCACAACCCCAGCCTTCCCTTTTATCTTTGTAATTTTTCTGAATTTGCAAGTTTTCAACAATTAGTATATCCTTCTTTGCATTTAAAATATTATTCAATGATGATACTGACTAAAACAAACTGAATTAAGTTAGAAAAGTGATATATATCTTAGTTGTGCAATTGAAATGTACAACAATAATTCTGTTAAGTCTAAGTGCTTTCTGATTCCTCTGTACCTCTCTACAGTACTTGTAGAATACATAAAGCTTATTGTAGTGTATTTATTAGCTTTCCATTACTACAATAAAATACCTGAGTCAATTCACTTATAATTTTGGCTCACAGGTTTGGAGATTCCAGTCTAAGATGGAGTGATACCTGGTAAGGGCAAAACATCATATTGAGAGTGCAAAGCAGGAGTCAGTAGGCAGAAGCAAGAAGAAGAACTTGGGGTCCCATAAGGCCCTACCTCCTAAAGATCCATAGCTCCTCTCAATAGCACAACCCTGAGGACCAAGACTTTGATACATGGACCTTTAAGGGGCACTACCCTATTCAAATCATAGCAGTTCTGTATTTGTGTTCCTGTGTGACTCCTTTTTCCCACCAGTTGAGCTGTATGCTTACTGTTATGGTTTGGATATGAAGTGTCCCCCAAAAGTTCCTGTGTTAATGCAGGAATGCTTGGAGGTGAAATGATTGGATTGTGAAAACTATAACCTCATCAGCTCATTCTAGTTTGAATGGACTAATGGGGTGGTACCTTGTAGGCAGGTGGGGTGGGGCTGGAGCAGGTGGGTCACGGGGAACAAGCCCTGGAAGTGTGCATCTCTTCTGCAGCCCCTCCTTCTTCTCCTTTTCTGCTTCCTGGATACCATGAATGGAGCAGTGTTTTTCCACTACTCGGTGCCCTTGGCCATGATTCTCTACCTCACCTTTGGCCCAGAGCAATGGACTATGGCTGAGCATGGACTGAGCCTCTGGAACCATGAGCCAAAATACTTTTCCTCTTCTAAGGCATTCTGTCTATCTACAAGTACAATTTTTTTTAATTTTAATTTTTTAAATCTGCATTAATTAGGTGTACGAAAATGAAAAGTTACAAAAAGCAATTATAAAAATTATTCCAATTGTTTGGAAAATGTTTTTTTTTAAAAAAAAAACTTATTGCTGTAGTTCAGACAAAATGTATAGTGTATTTTATGGTGTATTTTTTTTAATATTTAATTTTTAGTTGTAATTGGACACAATACCTTTATTTAATTTACTTATTTTTATGTGGTGCTGAGGATTGAACCCAGACTCTTGCACATGCTAGGCAAGCACCCTACCACTGAGCCACATCCCCAGCCTGCCTGGTGTATTTTTTTTATGAGTGTGCATTTTATTAGAAAAATCAACAGAACTCCACATTTATTTATTTTGATATTGGGGGGTACTTTACCACTGTGCTGCAACCCATCCATTTTTAGTTTTAATTTTGTGACATTACTGAATTGCCAAGGTTGACCTTACACTTGTAATCCTCCTCCCTGAGCCTCCCAAATCACTGAGATTACAGATGTGTACCACCACGCCCAGCCACTGGACACGTCTTGAAGTAAACATATTGGATTCATATCAAATAAGTGGCAAAAGAATGCACACTTTACCAGGTGTGGTGGTACATGCCAGTGGTTTAGGAGGCTGAGACAGGAGGATTGCGAGTTCATGGCCAGCCTCAGTGATGGTGAGGTGCTAAACAACTCAGTGAGACACTGTCTATAAATAAAACACAAAATTGGGCTGGGGATGTGGTTCAGTGGTTAAGTGCCCCTGAGTTCAATCTCTGGTACCTGCCCCCCCGCCCCCCGCCCATGGGAATCTAGACAGACTTATATCCTTCACAAAAATTAACTGGAAATTGATCACAGACCTGAATGTAAACATACACAAAACCATAAGACTCCTAGGAGATAATACTGAAGAAAATCTAGATGACCTTGTATTTAGTGATTCCTTTTCAGATAAGATACCAAAATCATAATCCACAAAAGAAAGAACTGATAAATTATGTTAAAATTTAAATCTTTGTGAGAGACCCTGTTAAGAGAATGAAAAAACAAGCCATAGATTGAGAGAAAATATTTGCAAAACACATATGCAATGAAGAATTTTTATCCAAAATATACAAAGGACCTTTAAAAATAAGAAAATGGAAAAAAAAAACTCCATTAAAAAAAGGGTCAAAGACCTTGACAGATACCTCATCAAGAAGATGTACACATAGAAAATAAGCATATAAATAGATGGTCCACATCATGTGTCATCAGGAGATTGCAAATTAAAAGAACAATGAAGTCCAGTGTGGTATCACATGGCCCATAATCCCAGGGATTCTGGAGGCTGAGGCAGGTAGATCACAAGTTGGAGGCCAGCCTCAGCAATTTAGCGAGACCCTGTTTCAAAATAAAAAGACTAGAGATGTGGTTCAGTGGTTAAGCACCCCTGGGTTCAATCTCTGGTACCACCCCCGCCCCTGCCCCCAAAAATGAAAGTAAAAAGAATGAGACACTATCACATGCCTGTGAAGATGGCCAAAATGTACACTATTAAAAATAACAAGTTCTATGAAGATATGGAACAACAGGAACCCTCATTCACTGACAGTTTTCTTAGTAGTCTGTTTTCTGATGCCACTAACAGAATTCTACAAACTGGGTGACTTTATAAAGAAAAGAGGTTGATTTTGGCTCATAGTTCTGAAGGTCCAAGGTCAAGAACCTGCCATCTAGTGTTGACCTTCTTGCTAGCAGAGTCCCAAGGTGACTCAGGGCATCACATGACAAGAGACAGGGTCTCTGTGTGTTTTTGTCTCTCCCCCTTCTTATAAAGCCACCAGGATTAATCATGAGGCTCTACTCTAATGACTTTATCTAATCCTAATCACCTCTGAAAGCCCCACCTCTAAACACTATAGTCAAATTAAGTTTCCACTCTGGTAATATCCTTTATAATAAATTGGTGACGCGTAAAATGTCACATTCCACGATTAAACACTCAGGGTCACTCCAGGTGAACTGGGCTGCACTAAATAACCACACAGAGACAGAGAAATACTTTTTCTTGGGGTCCTTAGGAGTCCGTGGAAAGAGAGCAAGGAGCACATACTGAACCCTTTTATTGGGAAGAAGTAAGTCATTCAAATGAGGCAAGGGGGACGATTTGAAGGGAACAGGTGAGTGTAGCTCAACCCCTCTGGGTGCCACCTACTCCTAGGGCCACTCCCAGGGCCACACCTTATTATCTGAGCAAGGGAAAAGACTGAGTCACAAGTCATGGCACTACCACTACTGCACCAGACTACAGTGATCTTTCAGATCCCCATGGTACATCAGGACTTAAAGGTGTGTGAATTTGGAGTGGCTCCTCACAGTAAACTCCCTGAATTTTGTGAGCAAATTAGTGAAATCCAAGGAGAAGATTGTAAGAACTTAAAACTAGTTAATCCGAAGCACAGGCAACAACCTTGTGATTGACATTGGAAGTGAGGAGCAGTCTGTGGGAGTGAGCCCTCAACCTGTTGGATTTGATGCTACCTCCAGGTAGGACACTCAGCTGGTGTCCACTGCAGAATTGTTGCTGGTCACCTCATACCTTTTGGTGATCAGAGCTAAAGTGTGCCAGATGAGTTTCTGAGAGTATTAAAAAAACATTTTGTCTTTGGTTTTTCCTATATCTCTTACTAATGGTACATTAGAGTTAAATTTTAATTTTTCTTTGCATATTTTTCATTTTTTGCATTTTCTATAATAAACATTTATATATATTTTGGGTTTTTTAGTTGTAATTGAACACAATACCTTTATTTTATTTTTATGTGGTGTTGAGGATAAAACCCAGTGACCTGCATGAACTAGGCGAGCACTCTACACCACAACCCTACAAACATTTATATTTTAAAAGATTATCTAAAACATTGGTTATAAGAAGAAATTGTAAAAGTAGTTTTGACTATAGGGTAATTCTTGAGTACTCAGCTCACAAATCTTTCTATTATTCTGACAGTTGAATGTTTAAGCTATATTTGAAATTAGTGTCCTGTCCTGGTATAACTACTTTGATATCCCAACAGATTCTTAGTTTGTTGTTTTGTTCCTTTGCCATGAGGAAATAGCTGTCTAGAGTTCCATTCTCTTGTCCATATGATATGTTATGGATTCTAGAGAATTTTATGTGTTCTTTGAATATGGCAAAAATTGCCTGCTTGTTATAAACATCAATTTTGGGGAGATAGTCATGATGTTGTGTTTATGTACCATCTGTAAATCTACCTCTTCCACTTTTGCCTGAAGATGTACTTGGGAATAGGGTGTTTCATCACTTAAGCAATTTTCCACAAAATATCAGAAATAAATAAGAGGAGAAAGAAGTACACTCAAGTGAAATGTATTGAATATAATTATGTAACTACAGAAATTGAACTTGGGAGAGAAAAGATTTTTTTTATAAGATGCTCCAAGGGAAATACAAAATGTCCCATTTTAGTATAAAGAGAAAACAGGAATGAAGTGTTCGAAAGCTATTAACAGTCCATAGGTGCAACTTGAACAAAACTACTTGTTTCTGATAAAATAACAATAGTTCTTCTAAGTGAAGGGAAGAATGGAGGAACTCCTGATTGGTGGAGGGGAGTGAAAGGAGGGGAGGGGGTAAAGGGGTGAGAAAGATGGTGGAATGAGAAGGTCATTACCCTAGGTACATGTATGATTGCATGAATGGTGTGACTGTACATTGTGTACAACCAGAGAAAAGAAAAAATTGTGCTCTATTTGTGTACAATGAATCAAAATGCATTCTGCTGTCATGTATAATTAATTAGAACAAATTTTTAACAATAAGTGTTGGCGAGGATGTGGAGGAAAAGGCACACTCATACACTGCTGGTGGGACTGCAAGTTGGTGCAGCCAATGTGGAAAGCAGTATGGAGATTCCTTGGAAAATTGGGAATGGAACCACCATTTGACCCAGCTATCCCTCTCCTTAGTCTATACCCAAAGGACTTAAAAATAGCATACTACAGGGACACAGCCACATCAATGTTTATAGCAGCACAATTCACAATAGCTAAACTGTGGAACCAACCTAGATGCCCTTCAGTGGATGAATGGATAAAGAAAATGTAATATATATATATATATATATATATATATATATATATATACACACACACACACACACACACACACACACACACACACACACAATGGAATCTTACTCAGCATTAAAAGAGAATAAAATCATGGCATTTGCAGGTAAATGGATGGACTTGGAGAATATCATGCTAAGTGAAGTTGGACAATCCCCCAAAACCAAAGGCCAAATGTTTTCTCGGATATGTGGATGCTGATCTATAATGGGGATGAGGGGGGAAGCATGGGCGGAATGGAGGAACTTTGGATAGGGCAAAGAGGAGGGAGGGGAAGGGAGGGGGCATGGGTGTAGAGTAGATGGTGCAATGAGATGGACATCATTACCCTAAGAATGTGTATGAAGACATGAATGGTGTGATTCTACTTTGTGTAAAACTAGAGACATGAAAAAAACTGTGCTCTATATGTATGCTATGAATTGAAATGCATTCTGCTGTCATTGTATAACAAATTAGAACACATAAATAATTTTTAAAAAAGGCAATCTGCAAAAGCTCTGAGTTGTACAATTTCATTTACATAACATTCTTGAAATGATAAAAATGTAGAAATGTAGAACCTGGTAACCCGAGTTAAAGAAGTGGGAGCAGGAAGGGAAGTAGAGTACATAGGATTGCACAGCTTGAGGAATCCTTATGGTGATGGGAATGATTTGGATCTCAAGTCAATCTGTGTCAATGTCACAATTGTGCTGTTGTATATAGCTTTGTGAAATGTCATACAAAGAAAATGGATGAAGGGTTCATGGAATCTCTTTGTATTATTTCTTACAACTGCATCTGGTAGTATAATTATCTTTATTTATTTTTATGTGGTGCTGAGGATCAAACCCAGGGCCTCACATGTGCTAGGCAAGTGCTGTGCCACTGAGCCACAACCCCAGCCCAGTTTGATTATCTTTTTTTTTTAATATTTTATTTTTTAGTTATAATTGGACACAATACCTTTATTTTATTTATCTATTTTTTATGTGGTGCTGAGGATCGAACCCAGAGCCTCACACATGCTAGGTGAGTGCTCTACTGCTGAACCACAACCCCAGCCCCCCAGTTTGGTTATCTTAAAATAAAAAAAAAAGTAATTTAAAAAATTATCTATGGGGCAAACATCATATTTCTGTTGGACCTTGCATCTGTAAGAAAATTTCAAGGACAACACGAGGTAGAAGAATTTGTATCACATGGAATCTAGAAAAATGCCTAATAGAATGGAACAGACACTTCACAGAAGAAAAAGTATGATCAGTCAACTAATATATGAAAAATTGTTCAACATCACTAGCAATTAGAGAAATTCAAATTAAAACTACACTGAGATTTTGTCTCACTCCAGTCAGAATGGCAATTATCAAGAATACAAGTAACAGCCAGACAGGATGGTGCCCACCTGTAATCCCAGAAGCTCAGGAGGCCAAGGCAGGAGAATTGCGAGTTCAAAGCCAGCCTCAGCAAAAGCAAGGTGCTAAGCAACTCAGTGAGACCCTGTCTCTTAATAAAATACAAATAGGGCTAGGGATGTGGCTTAGTGGTCAAGTGCCTCTGATTTCAATTCCAGGTAACCACCCCCCCCCCCAAAAAAGGAAAAAAGAATACAATCAACAATAAATGTTGGTGAGAATGTGGGGGGAAAAGATATACTCATACATTGCTGGTGGGACTGCAAATTGGTGCAGCCACTCTGGAAAGTAGTATGGAGATTCTTCAGAAAACTTGGAATGAACCATCCTTTGACCCAGTTATCCCACTTCTTGGTATCTACCCAAAAGACTTTAAATCAGCATATTATAGTGATGCAGCCACATCAGTGTTTATAGCAGCTCAGTTTACAACAACTAACCTATGGAAACAACCTAGGTATCCTTGAATGGATGAATGGATAAAGAAAATGTGGTATACAGACACAATGGAATATTACTCAGCCTTAAAGAAGAATGAAATCATGGAATTTGTCAATAAATGGATGGAATTGGAGAGTATAATGTTAAGTGAAATAAGGAAGAGTGGCGTTTCACTGGATTGGACAGGGGAGGAATGGAGGGGGAATGGGAATGGGAAAGACAGTAGAATGAATCAGACATAAATTTCTATGTTCATATTTGAATACACAAGCAGTGTGGCTCTGCATCATGTGCAACCACAAAATGAGAAGTGATACTCCATGTATGTATGATCTGTCAAAATACATTCTACTATCATGTATAACTAAAACCACAAGATAAAAATATTCTAAAAGAAACAATTTTTTGAAATATTTATTTTTAGTTGTAGTTGGACACAATAACTTTATTTTATTTATTTATTTTTATGTGGTGCTGAGGATCGAACCTAGGGCCCTGCATGTGCGAGGTGAGCACTCTACCGCTGAGCCACAACCCCAGCCCCATTAAAAGAAAAATTTAAAATTTTTTTTAAATAACAAATTAGAATGAATGAAAAAAATATAAGTAAATAAATAATTTAATCCCCCCCCCCAAAAATGTGCCAGAATGAAGCTATGATGTGGCCTTTTGCCAATTACCTTGTCCTTAGTTAATTTGTGATTGTCACTATGCTTTAGCTACCACCACACCATCCTCTAGCATATGATTTGTGTGGTGAGGATAGGCATGTGGTATTTTGATGTTGAAAGCGATCTTTGGCACCTTCTTCTTAGTTCTTTGCTGCCTTTAAATAATTATTGTGTCAGGCTGTGCACTTAATTCTGGAATATACAATCTAAAAGGGAAGACCCACATATAGGCAAATCATGCCAAGCTCAGACAAACTGTGATAGGCAATAGAAGGATGAAGTACTGCAAGGATGTTAGGAACTGCAGTTTGGGGAAGGCAGACGGAGTCAGTGGCATCTGCACTGAGCCTTGAAGGATAATTAGCACTCAGGGTCTGGTAAGAAGTTGATTTTTTATGGCATTATGGCTTCCTGATTTGGGAAAAAGATGAACCAAGAAAGTGAGGTGATAGTTTGGTTATTTCATCAGAATAAGAAGTTTACCCAGGTATGGTCTCACATGCCTGTAATACCAACTACAGGGAGGCTAAGGGAGGAGGATTGCGAGTTTGAGGTCAGCCTGGGCAACTTAGTAAGACCATGTCTCAAAATAAATAGCTGGGGTTGTAGATTGGTGGTATAGTGCCTGAGTTCAATCCACAGGACCATAAAAAGAATAAGAAGTTTAACTTTTGAGTCTTAGTAGAGATGGTCAGAGCTGCACTTGAAGAATAGTCTGCCCCTGAGAGTGGAGTACACTAGAGAAAGGGCAAGATCAGAGAAATCACCTTTTTGATCAGTCATCCTCAGCACCACCAGTGCAGTCACTCTCCACCCCTACTTGTCTGCATTTGGCTTACTCTCCCAATGACTAAGAAAATAGAACCCATAACTTTTATCTATCTAGCATCCAATATTTGATTAGGCACTCACACGAGGATATTCTTTATGTTCTCACTTACCTGAATCTGGCAGGACCAGGAAAGATCAAAGATTTTTGTTCCAGGTTTCATCTTTCTTATCTAAAATATGTAAAATAAGCCAGGGCCCTGTGACTCAGGAGGCTGAGGCAGGAGGATCACAAGTTCAAAGCCAGCCTCAGCAACTTAATGAGGTCCTAGGTAACTTAGCAAGACCCTGTCTCAAAATAAAAATAAAAAATGCAAAGGGGGGATGTGGCTCAGTGGTTTCATGTCCCTAGGTTCAATCCCCAGTAACAATAAATAAATAAATAATAAATAAATATTTTTAAAAATTATTGAAAGTATAGATATGTGGGCTGGGGCTGGGGCTCAGAGGAAATGCACTTGCCTAGCATGTGTGAGGCACTGGGTTCGATCCTCAGCACCACATAAAAATAAAACAAAAGTATTGTGTCCACCTACAACTAAAAAAAAAAATAAATGTTTTTTTTTTTAAAGTATAGATATGTGTAGGATTTATGAATGTGGAGTTTTCTGTTTTTGTTTTGCTTTACTGGGATAGTTTCTGGCATTTGTAGTTAACTTTATTATTAGTTTTAATGGAGGTAAACAAAGGGGTGAAAAACCTCAAAGAGACAGATAATTAAAACTTCTGTTATTTCACTTTGTGAGCCCTTTTTGATATATCCTTTCCTTATATCAAAAGAATAGCCTGAGGATAGGAAAAGGAAGGTATAAATTTGCTTTCCTCTATTTAGGAGGAATAAGGAACTGCCTTCCACAGCATCCATCTATATTTTTAAAGTGTTCAAAAGAGTCTGACATTTGTTTAGAAACTATATCTATAGTGTATATTGCTTAGATTATTATTCCTGCCTCTCATGACCTCTTGGGAACAGCTCTATCTTCGGAAGGAAATTGCTGCTGCTGCTTCTCAAACCAAGTTATTCTAGTAGAGCAGTCAATTTTCCTTGGTCATAGAGGTAGGCACGTTTCAGTCAGCTTTTTTGTCACTTTGACCAAAACAAACAACAACAACAAAAAAAAAAAACCATGAGAAGAACAATTTTAGAAGAAAACTTTATTTGATGCTCACATTTCAGAGATCTCAGATGTTCTGCTTTACGTGAGGCCCAGAGCCAACTCCATTGCTCTGGGCCTCAAGTGAAGCAGAACATCAAGTTGGAAAGGTGTGGCAGAAGAAAACAGCTAAGGACAGGATAAGCATGAAGCAGAGAGAGCTCCACTCATCAAGAACAAAATATATACCCCCAAAGCCCCCGCATGACCCACCTCCTCCAGCTATACCCTGTCTGCCTACAGTCGCCACCCCTAATCCCTATTAGGTGATTAATGCACTGATAAGGTTAAGGCTCTCCTAACCCAATCATTTCACCTATAAACTTTCTTGCATTATCTCACACGTGAGTTTTTGGGGGATACCTCATATAAATATAACAACACACAAAGGAGAGAATGGAACTATGAAAGAGGGGCAACTGCATGGTATTTGAGGTTTCAATTCCAAGTGTTCTGAGGCCAGAAACATCCACATTCTTTGGTTTGCTTATGTGAGCCATTAATTTCCCTTTTTGTATATAAGATTAATCTTGAATTTTGGTCACCTATTAAAAAATACCTAAAGAAAACACTCCTACTCTTTCATTCCTACCTCAACTGCCCTCTTTAATATTCTCATGACCTCTTATTTCTACTATTAAAGGAATCTTCTGACAGTCCCCTCATATTCATCAAGAAAATAAATATTCAATTTTATCTAACTTTATTGCAGGACTATATTCATGTGCACATGACCTGTGCTCATGCATAGGGTCCCATTTTTAGAAAGGCTCTGTGCTTAGTTTAATGCTTTGCTGTTGAAAACTTGAACTTCTTAATAATTATATCTCTGATCTGTTTTCTCTAGGGGAAGTCCAATGGGACAATGAAGCAGGTACATATGCCAGGCCTGGCATTAGGACTCCAGGCTCCATAGGCAGAGGTTGTGTGCATGCTGAGCAATTGGCATAGCTGCCAGGGCACATATGTATATGTTCAGTGCAGTCTGGGCAGCATGTATCAGTGAAGTGACAGGGCTCAAATTAGGAGCAGTGATGGTATCAGCAGCTGGGGATCAGGGAGAGAGATAGTAGTCCACATGGGGACGTGCTGGGAACCAAAGTGGGATGTTGACTTGCCCATCTGTCCCCAGAGCCTGTCCTTGCAGCATCTGCACGAATATTAAACTCTCTGGCTTGAAAACCAGGATAGAAGCTGCCTGTGTTCAAGCAGGAAAGGTTTTGAGTAAATCATTTCCAAATGAAAGCATATACATACATGGACATTGTACTAACACATACCAGGGAGAGTTACTAGAATTCTTCAAAAAATTTAGAATCTCTGGTCTTGAAAATTGCTGCAACACCAGTCGTGGTGGCACACACCTGTAGTCCCAGCAGCTCAAAGGCTGAGGCAGGAGGATCATGAGGTCAAAGCCAGCCTCAGCAATTTAAACAGGCTCTGAGACCTTGTCTGTAAATAAAATATTTTTTAAAAGGACTGGGGATATAGCTTAGTTGTTGAACCCCCCGGGTTCAATCTCTAGTAAAAAACAGAAAAGAAAAGAAAGAAAAAGAAAACTGCTACAATGTTAAAAAATCAGCTGGGCATGATGGTTTACGCCTGTAATCCCAGCAGATTGGGAAGATGAGGCAGGAGGATTCTGAGTTCAAAGTCAGCCTTAGCAACTTAATGCGAACTTGAGAAACTCAATGAGACCCTGTCTCTAAATAAAATACATAAAAGAGCTGGGGATGTGGCTCAGTGATTAAGGGCCCCTGGATTCAATACCAAAAAAACAAAAACAAAAAACAAATATTCATGTGCTAGAAGTAGGAATCAAATTTATAGATCAATGTATTTCATGGGAAACAACATGATTTTCATGTGAAGTCCTGGATCCTAGTGTTTTTAGTTCTCTGGTTGAACTATGAGATATAATAGTCTATGGGGAAAATCCAATGTATATAAAACTTCCAGAATGGAGATAGATATGAAGATAATGAAATGTCTAGACCAGAGCTGACCAATAGTATTTTTTGCAGTGTTTCCCAGTTCAGTAGCTACTTGCCTGATGTGGCTTTTGAGTACATCAACTGTGGCTGGTATGAGTGAGGAAGCAAATATTTAATTTTAATTAATTTAAATTTAAATAACCACAAATGGCTAGAGGCTAGTGTGATGGACAGCAAAGGTCTACACACTGTGATATACAGGGAACCCTTGAAAGAAATGAGTATGTTTATTTTGACGAGAAAGACTTGAGAACAATACGTTGGCTATTTTCAAACAAGAAGGGTTGTCAATTGGTTGTTTAGTTAAACTCAGTGTGGTTCCACAAAGAAGAAGTAGAACTCATGAGTGAATGGTTACACAAGGACAAATTTTGTACTTTAAATAAAGAAATTTCTAACAACTAGTGTATCCAAGATGCAGTGGATGACTAGACTAGATCCTTCCAAAGTCCCTTTCCAATGCTGCACATTTATGATTCTGTGATCTAAATGTTGGGAATGATGTGCTATGGAGAGAATTTGTTTCCGGGTAGATAGCTATGCAATACTAAAGTCATTTAGGCACACAAGCTAGGTGGCCTTGTCTATTTTTCTATTAGATCCTGGGTGAAAATATATTCTGTCAATCTTTGAGATTAATAGTTCTATTTTCTACTCCTTCACTTCCGAGCCTTGATAGGTTTCTAATGTTATGTTTTTAAAACACGGGCAGGTAAATATTGTGAATCATGTGATTCCTAGATTGGACAATGTACTTCCAGTAAGAGTATAATCTGACTAGATGAAAGCAGTTGCCATAATCAGTTTCTGTGTTTGCATTTCTGTAATCATATCTTTTGTGCGATATTGCACTTGAAAAAAAATTATAAAGTTAAAATAATTACATATTTTATTTAACAATTCAAAAGCAATGGAAAATTAAATGATTCAACAATAAATATTTAGAGTGTACACTGCTCCAAGCAGTATGCAGACACTGTGGATACTGTGGGAGACACAGCATGGTCTTTACACTTGTGCAGCTTTTAGTTAAATGGAGAGGACAGACAAGTAAACTAGCAATCACAGTTTGGAAATGAATGCTATGTTGAGAGGGGGAGCACAGAAAAGGGTGCTTAATCTATTCTGGGCTTGGAAAGATGTGGAATGGGAGCAACATGGATTATTACACACATTTCTATATCAGCTGAAATATGACATTTCTCATTTAATATGTGAACATGGTATTTCACCTGGGCTCGTTTGGCCTCAGATCTCTCCCCCGTTCTTCTCCTGTTCTGCCCTATTCTACATGTAGTCTGACCCCTGCAGGCTCCAAAGACTACCCAGTATGTTGTGGCCATCTTGGTTCAGCCAACAGACAGAGCAACAAAAGATTAGAACCCAGAAGGATAGAGTATCCAGGCTTTTTCTCTTTCTCTTTCTTTTGTACCAGATGACTTTTCCTTCAATGGCTACATATTCTTCGTAGCTCCAGCCCCATCAGATTAGCCCACTGTGGCCCTCCAACCTGTGGAACTTAATACCTAGTTCCCAGTAACACTCTTTCCTCTGTCCCTCCATCCTATAGGTGGGAGTGATTTCCTTATGTTGAAAATTGGGTTTCCCAACTCTCCCATTTGGCTTCTGCATCACTTGCATAACTAATTCCCTGCATTAAATTCCATATGTATCGAATATCTTCTATGGTTTCTTTTTTCCTGGACAATCCCTCTTTATTAATATTTATTTTTTTTTGTTTTAGGCGGACATAATATCTTTCTTTTACATTTATGTGACACTGAGGATTGAATCCAGTGCCTCATACATGGTAGGTGAGTGCCCTATGTCTGAGTCACAGCCTCAGTCCACAATCCCCCCCTTTTTAAAAAAATTGTAGTTGTAGATAGACAGCATGCCTTTATTTATTTGCTTAATTTTTGTATGTGCTGTGAAGGATCAAACCCAATGCCTCACACGTACTCTGCCACTGAGCCCCAGCCCCAGCCCCAATCCCTTTTACATGCAGCCTATAATATTGACTGATTTTTCCAGTATTAGACTCCTTCACATTCCTGGGATAAACCAATTTATTATCAGATGTTAAATATGTTTTTTAAGAGAGAGAGAGAGAATATTTTTAATATTTATTGTTCAGTTCTCGGTGGACACAACATCTTTGTTTGTATGTGGTGCTGAGGATCAAACCCGGGCCGCACCCATGCCAGGCAGACGCGCTACCGCTTGAGCCACATCCCCAGCCCCAGATGTTAAATATGTTTAAGTCTCTTCTATAATTAATTAAAAAAAAAAAAAAAACAGCAAACAGAATACCACTGGATCTTGAAACTGCCACATACATCTCATTGTCTTATAGTTTACTCAAAAATAATTTTACTCTTCCTAGCATATATATAGATAGATAGAGATATATATGTATATATACACATATATATACACATACATATATACGCATATATGTATACACATATATATAACATAAAATATATATTATAATAAATATATTAGCATAATTATATATATTATAATAAAATAATTTTACTGTACTCTTATTTATATATAAATTCAAATAGTACAAGTTATAGTGTGGTATATTTAACTTGTAAAAACATGAGGCAATATACTTAAATCCATATAATACTACCAGTATGAAGCAACCCAAGTGCTACTCAGAGGGAAATGTACAATCTTAGGTATATTAGAAAAACATATTTAGGAATCAAGGCTATCCAAGAAGCTGGAGAATTAATAGTATGTTAAACCTAAAGTAGCAGAAGGTAGGAAGTAATAAAATTAAATGTAGAAGTAATAAAATAGAAAATGATAGACCAAATAACAAAAGTTAGCTATTTGACAGGGCTGGGAGCTAAGGCTCAGCAGTAATGCACTTGCCTGGCATGGGTGAGGCATTGAGTTTGATTCTCAGCACCACTTATAAATAAATAAAATAAAGGTCTATCAGCAACTAAAAAAAATTTTTAAAAGTTAGCTATTTGAAAATACTTACAAAATGTACATTTTGCTGGCTGGAGTTGTAGCTCAGTGGTAGGATGGTTGCCTTGCATGTGTGAGGCATTGGGTTTGATTCTCACCACCACATACAAATAAATAAAATAAAGGTCCCCTGAACAACTAAAAAAATATTTTTAAAAATGGACATTTTGCAAATATGATAAATTACTAAAGAAAACAGCACAAATAAACAATACATGCTAAATAAAATTCTACAAAATATAGACATAAAAAGACTTATATGTTGTAAGAGAATATAATAAATGTATTTCATCTTTCCTTCAGGATAATGAAATGATGGGCAAGTAAATATTTCTACTTATAGCATTATTTCAGTTAACAAACTAAGAAGAGATGAAAAGAATTATCGCAGGGCACAGTGGCACCTGCCTGTAATCCCAGAGGCTTGGGAAGCTGAGGCAGGAGGATCCTAAGTTCAAAGCCAGCCTCAGCAAAAGTGAGGCCCTAAGCAACTCAGTGAGACCCTGTCTCTGAATAAAATACAAAATAGGGCTGGGGATGTGGCTCAGTGGCTGAGTACCCCTGAGTTCAATCCCCAGTACTCCCCCCCTCCAAAAGAAAAAAAGAAAAAAAAGCAACAGAATTATCACTCTGTTAATGGGTTAATGGATACTGGTGATGATCAACAATATCTGCCAACATCAGCACAAAGGGAGTCAACCAGACCTTCTGTGCCTTCAAATGAAAGTACACAGCATCACCTATAAATGGTTTTGAAAAATAAGAAAACAAAAATCTGACCAAGCTTCAAGCTCTTTCAATTTAAATAAATATAGGGAGATGAAGATCATGTAAAGGATACCAAAGTATTGCAATCAGTAAAATCTAGACTATGGGAGACAGAACAAAGACCTATGCTTTTTTGTTTTTTCCATTTGTTTTTGTTTTGGTATGAGGGATTCAACCCAGCAGCACTTAAACACTGAGCAACATCCCCAGCCTTTTTTATATTTTATTTAGAGACAGGGTCTTGCTAAGTTGCTTAGGGCCTCACTAAGTTGCTGATGCTGGCCTTGAATTTGCAATCCTCCTGCCTCAGCCTTCTGAGCCACTGGGATTACAGGTGTGTGCTAAGGTGCCCAGCTGTGGTTTTTTAAATTAATGAACAATACAAATTAATTACCAGGAAAAAAGGGGGGATATAGGGAGGACCCATAGCTTACAAATGACTTAGAAGGGACTGGGGTTGTGGCTCAGAGTTAGAGTGCTTGCCTAGCACATGTGAGGCACTGGTTTCAATCCTCAGCACCACACAAAAATAAATAAAGATTCTGTGTACATCTACAACTAAAAAAGTTTTTTAAAAAGAATGCATATTGAAATACTCAGAGAAGAAATGATGTGATGTCTTAGATTTGCTTCACATTATTCCAGTAGCAGAGATAAGGGTGGGTGATATCTATGATTGTTGACACATAGTGGCAGGTATATTGGATTATTATGCTGTTTCCTCTACTGGTTCTGGTTTGAGAGCTTCCATAATGATAAAAGTTATTATAACTATCACGCCATTAAATTTCAAATCCTAAGTAAAATTGATCACTTTTAGAGTAAAAATGACTAAGCCAGTTCATAAAGAAATAGACTAGTTCTTCTTGATTAAATAAAGTAGATGAGAACACCACCATTACCACCACCCTCAGCCACCATGAAAAGAACTAAGCCAAGCTCACTTACATGGCAGGAAATAATGCTAAATAGATGAATAATAGCATATTAAAACAGCCATGAATTAAATGAACAAGTAAACTATGTCTGAGGAATGAAAACATGATTTAACATTAGAAAACACTTTCTACTGTAATTCTGTAACAAATTAGAAGAATGTATTAATTTTCTAGGACTGCTACAATAAAGTACTACAGACTGAGTAGTTTAAGAAGTAGAAGTTTATTTCCTCAGTTCTGGAAGCTTGAAGTCCAACATGAAGGTATCAGAAGGGTTGGTTTCTTCAGAAGCCTCTTTATTTGGCTATAGATGGCTGTCTTCTCTCTGCATATTCACAGTCTTCCTTCTCTGTGTATGTGTGATAATCCATTTTCACTGGCCATATTGGATTAAGGCCTATCTATATGAAATCATTTGACCTTGCCATACCTCTTTACAGGCCCTGTCTCCAGTTAGAAGCATGTTCTGAGGTACTGGAGGTTAGGGTTTCAACATATGAATATGGGAGAACACAATTTAGCCCATAGCAAGAAAAAAATATTTGATTGCATCAATGGGTAGAGAAGAAAACCTTTGAAAGAAATTCAACACTAGTTCCAGGTAAATTTTCTAGCAAACTTAGAAGGAAATTTTCATTTCTTAAAATCTACAGCAAACATACTTAAATGTGTATGTGTTATTTGTGGATGTGCCCTTTTCAATTTCTTTCACCAGTGTATTGAATTTTCATCTAGTAGGTTTTCCACTTTTATCAGTTATTATTTATTCCTAGGTATTTATTTTTTGTAGCTTTGGTGAATAGAAGTGCTCTCATTGTTTCTTTCTCAAGAACTTTGTTATTGGTGGCTAAAAGTACTACTAACTTCTGTATGTTGATTTTGTCCTGAAATTTCACTGAATGTGTTTCATTTCTAATAGTCTTCTGGTGGAGTCTTTAGATTTTTCTAAATATAGAACCATGTCATCTGCAAACAGGCATAATTTGACTTTCTCCCTTCTTATTCATATGCTTTCATTTCCTTCTCTTTTCTGACTGCTCTGGCTAAAACTTCCAGTACTGTATCAAATAAAATCTGTGTAAGTGGACACTCTTATCTTGTTCCAGATCTTGGAGGATATGTTTTCAGGTTTCCCTACTCAGTAGGATGTTGGATGCAGGTTTGTCATATTCAGCCTTTATTATGTTGAGTTATGATCCTTCCATATTTAACTTGTTCATGGAAGGAGGTTGAATTTTATTGAATGCTTTTTCTGCATCAATTGAGATAATCACATGATTTTTATCCTTTATTCTGTTGAGGTGATGTATTATGTTTATTGATTTGTATATGTGGAACAATCCTTGCATCCCTGAGATAAATCCCACTTGATCACAGTGAATGATTATGTAATATGCTGTTAGGTTCAATTTGCTAGTATTTTTTTTTTCTATCTGTAGATACTATCTTAGAGAAGAAAAACACTCATTGCATTAACATTATGGGTTGGAGTTTCTTATGTGATTCCCAAATCCATCTATGATTTTTTTGTTTTGATACAATTTATAGCCATGGTAAGAAGACTATCACAGACAGGCCTGGTTCAAGTGTGGTCTTTAGTTTCAGTAAGTCCATCCGTCATGTAGTTGGCTGTCACTGCTAAATCTATTGCTTGCAGAAGCCTCAGAGCTCCGGGTTTGCAGAGTAGAATGCTCACCATTTAAGCTTTTTCCACATACAGGACATGTGTCATGTAGTTCTACCCATGGTACAATACAACTGCTGTGGAAGAAGTGATTGCTATAACTACTGGACTTCTTTTTCAATTGTGTAATCTTCTTGGCATACTAGACATTCTAAACCCACATCAACTTTTACTCAGTTACTATCACTGTTAGAAGAGATAAAATTATTTTTTCCTCATTGACTAGGGGAGACCCTATGTTTTCCAGTTGTCCTAAAAGCTGAATTACAATGGCATCAAACACTATTTGACCCCAAGCACAGTTCCCAGGGTTGAAGTGCAGTATCCTGCTCCAATAAAAAGTGTATGGGAATCCAAGAATTGCAGAATTTGCAAAAATCCTGCAAGCATATGTTTTATTTCCTTGATAACTAGAGATCTGTCAGGATGAGTATTTCTTTGAGACCTATAACTCTGAGTCATTGGCAGCCTTGAAGTCTGACTTTGTCCCAAGAAGTCGGTGTGAGTTTGGTGACCCTTCTCATTAGCTTTGTTATCTCGGTCTAGTAGATTGCTACTTAGAAATGATCTAAACTCTTGGAAAAACATCATGTGATCCAAATGGCCTCAAAGCTCTGTGAAATGTGTTGATTTGCTATTTTTTATCAAGCTGCTACCACCACCTGAAAAAAAAACAGTAATTTGGGGCTGGAGTTGCCCTTGCAAAAGTGGCTTAAAAACCCATGTGTGGCTACAGCGGCACCCATGTCTGCCCAAGTCACTGAACCCTCCACCAATTTTCTCTCTGCCATAGCTGTGTGAGAGAGTGGCCAGCCAGTCCCTGACCAGGTCACCACCTTCTCACTGCTACCTCCTTGGTGCATCCCGCAGCTCCAATGTCCATAGGACCCAGAGAGGTGGCATCCTAGGCAGGGACCCAGCTGCCCACTTTCTAGCACCTAAGAGAAGTAGGAAAAAAGAGTCCCTCAATTTTCTAGTATTTTCTTGAGACTTTATTTGTACCTATGTTCATCAAGGATATTGCTCTGCAGTTTTCTTTGTTATTGTATCTATAACAGAGTAGTGTGGCTCTTATAGAATGAGGTTGGAATAGTTCCAAGAGAAATGATTTTAGTTCTTCCTTAAATGTTTGGTCAAAAATCTGAAAATAAATCTACCATATGATCCAAGTGTCCCCTTTCTGCATTTATATCCAAGGGTAATGAAATCAGCATGCCAAAACGATGCCTGTACTCCCATGCTTATTGTGGTGGTATTCACAATAGGTAAGATATAGCAAAAACTGAGGTGCTAACTGATGTGTGAATGGATACAGAAAATGTGCATGTATACACAATGGAATACTATTCATCCATAAATAAAAATGAAATCCTTTCATTTGCAGCAAAATAGATGGAACTTGAGGATACTGTGTTAAGCGAAATAAACCATACACAGAAAGAGGTAACTACTGTGTGTTCTCCTTCATATGTGGAAAGTGAAAAAAGAAGTCTCACCCGCATCCTGCATGGGGACAGAGTAAGTAACCCTAGGAGGTGTGGGCCGACTGGAATTAAAATTCTGAAAAGTAGTATTAAGAAAAAACAAAGGACACAGAAAAATATGTTTAAAGCAGGGGTCTTGACAGGTGGAAGAGATCTGACGGGTCTGATCCTGACCAATGGAAAAAGCTCATGAATGCTTTGTTTATAGTTAAGGAATTTATTGTGTGGAAAAGTTCTTCTTGGTAAACAAGAAGCGGAGGCTGCGGGGAAGTTGGCCTGGTTGGAGACTTATCACTTGCGCAGTAATTCTTCCTCCTCCAGGCAGTTGGACCACAAGGCTAATTGGGGCACTGGTGTCTCTCTCTACCTCCAGGGAGTTGTGTTTGAACCTAGGACTATCTGAGTTAGTAAATTCTGCAATATCACAGAATTCTCTTTAAGCAGGATGTTTGTCAAAGCAATGAAGCAATCTCAGATCAATAAGATAATATTGAGAGTTCTCTAAGGGGCTCACCTCTGCTTGGAGATGGCTCAGACTTGCCCACAATTAATTCGTGGATTCCAACAAAAAAGTTTACTAGAGGGTGGGAAGAGAAGGGAAGGAAGTATCGATAGAGAAAGGTTGGATAATGCTACCAAAGTACAGTTAGACAGAAGGAATAAGTTTGGGTGTTCAGCAGCACAGTGGAATGACTACAATTCACAATAACCTAATACATGATCTTTTATGAAGATCTAAAAGAGAGGCATTAGAAGCCTCTGAAAATAAATGACATGGAGAGAGAAATGCTAATTATACTGATTATTTAATAGACAGTGTTGAAATTTTACAGTGTAACCCATTCATATGTACATTTATTACATGTTAATAAAAAATTCCTGTTAAAGTCAAGGAGAAGATATTGATATATGCTATCCAAAACTGTACTGGAACACAAAGCCAGACTATGTGTACAAAATAAGTAAGAGGTATTACCATGGAAAGGAAAGAGATAATATCTGGTGACTTAGACTTTTCAGGCTACTCTAATAAAATATTACAGATTGGGTAGGTTATAAAAATCAGAAATTTGGGGCAGATCCAAGCTGGTGGGCCAGAGGGAGGCAGCATTCTGTGTCGCTCCGTGACCTGGAACTCAAGTAATGAGAATACTACTTCTCTGCGAGCAATATTCCTGCTCCTATGCAGGAATCAGGTTACCATGCCCACCCAGGGCTCCAGGCCTCAGCCTCAGAGTAGGTCTCCCAATTAGTGCCCACGCAGGATGACAAGGTACCCAAATGGGACCGTGAGCACCCTGGCAGATATCACTGTCACTGCTCCCATGCAGGGCACCCAGCAGTTTCCCACGCCCAGGAACTCTGGCCACCACTCCCATGTGGCCCCCCATCTACCAATGTGGGTCTCCCCCGGTTGCTGTCATCCTGGGACTCTGTAGCAGTGGAGATAGTCCCCTATGTGCCATAGCTTGCCTGCACCTGGGAACCTCACACAGGCTCTGAAGTCAGCCACAGCCACACACTGCACTCCACAGAGCTCATCTCTGAATTCATAGTCCAATAGATCACCCAGCTCCCCCACCCGACCTGACACCCCATCACCGAAAGCAGGTACCTCCATCTTGGGTCACCTTCATCACCATCTTCAGTGGAGGCAACTCCCAGTTGGGAACTCTGTCTGGCCAGGTACCCAGTTTCTAACTCCCCTGTCTCACCAGCAGCCACTACCCTGGCACAGTGACACCCTGGTTGCCTTCACCATCCTGAGGGCGGAGATACCAGCTAACAACAGACAACCCCACCTGTTGGAAGGGAAGCAGGAAAGACACTGATCTCCAACCAAAACAAGCCCTGTTTCTTCCTTCAAGATTTTTTTCCCTTTCCCTTGCTATTCTCCTGCCCTCACATCCCCAACCTATGTGGAACCAAGTACTTTGCATGAATTAGGATTTTGAGGACTGGGACATCTGAATAGTATATTACAGCTATGTTATATATTCTTTTTTCTTTTTTATCTTTTTTCCATCAATTTCTACTATTTTAACATTTTTTATGTTTCTTTTTATGTGTGTTTGTTTTATGTAATCTACTGACTTCCCACGTACTTGTCTACCCAAAATTACATCCTCTCCCTTTTCCTGCTATTAATCTTCCTCTTTACATTTCTCTTTCACACTTCCAAGATATAATAACTCTATATCCTCACCTCCTACCTCCTCAGCATATCATCCTACTCCTCACCCCTGGTTCTCTGTCCACCATCAGAAATTGTAAAACTTTTTACAAACCCACTGAGTATATTGTACATAATAATTGAATTCACCATTTGTGTACATTGTGATCAAACTGTAAATGTCTTAATAGCAAATATTTGTTTTTAGAGTGTATATTGTTTATATTGGGATCTGTTAATACTGTCCTTCACCTCAAAGGAGAAATATTGAATCCCTACAGGGGCACTATAAGCCTATAGGGTAAAAATGGTAACACCTTGGATCCACACAGCCAGAAGGGAAGACACACAAGCAATATGAAAAGATAAGGGAAGAAAGTGCCCCAAACAAATCAAGATACCACATTATTAGAATCCATGGCCAGCACACAGAAGAAATTACAGAGAAGGAGTTCAGGATGTATATAATTAACATGTTTTGTGAATTAAAGGATGATATGAGAGAGCAAATACAGGCAGCAAAAGATCTTTTGACAGAGAGCTACATAAACAAATACAAGAAGCAAAAGATTACTTCAACATGGAGACAAAGGTTCTTAAAAAAAAACAGAAATCCTTGAAATGAAAAAAACAATAAACCAAATTAAAAGTTCAATTGACAGCATCACCAAAAGATTAGACTACTTGGAAGACAATGAAGACAAAATATATAATCTTGAAAAGAATATAGACCAAACAATGAAAATGGTAAGAAACCATGAACAGAACATTAAAGAAATGTGGGATAGCATAAAAAGACCAAATTTAAGAGTTATTGGAATAGAAGAAGGCAGAGAGTTCCAAACCAAAGGAATGAGCAATCTACTTAATTAAATAATACCAGAAAATTTTCCAAATGAAAAATGAATTGGAAAACCAAATTTAGGAGGCTTAAATGAACCCAAATGTACAAAATCACAACAGATCCATATCAAGGCACATTTTATTGAAAATGTCTAACATACAGAATAAGGAGAGAATATTAAAAGCCACGAGAAAAAGGAATCAGATTACATACAGGGGGAAACCAATTAAGATGCATACAAATTTTTCAGCCCACACCCTGAAAGCTAGAAGATCCTGGAACAACATATAGAAAGCTCTGAAAGAAAATGGATGCCAACCAAGAATTTTTTTTAAACAATACCTTTATTTCACTTATTTATTCTTATGTGGTGCTGAGGATCGAACCCAGGGTCTCGCACGGGCAAGGTGAGCACTCTACCACTGAGCCACAACCCCTAGCCATCAACCAAGAATCTTATATCCAGCAAAATTAAGCCTTAGATTTTATGATGAGATAAAAACTTTCCATGATAAACAAAAGTTAAAGGAATTTACAACTAGAAAGGCTGCTCTACAAAAATCCTTGGCAAAATATTCTATGAAGAGGAAATGAAAAACAACAATGAAAATCAGCAAAGGGAGGTATTACACTAAAGGAAAAACTAATCAAAGGAGAAACCAAGTCAAGTTAAATACCAAAAATAAACAAAAATGGCTGGGAATACAAACCATGTCTCAATAATAACCCTGAATGTTAATGGCCTAAACTCACCAAACAAAAGACATAGACTACAGATTGGATTAAAAAAAAAAAGACCCAATAATATGCTGCCTCCAAGAGACTCATCTCATAGGAAAAGAAACCTACACGACAGACTAAAGGTGAAGGTGAAAGGTTGGGAAAAATTATACCACTCACATGGACTGAGGAAGCAAGCAACAAATAAATGACTTAACATTACATCTCAAAGCCCTAGAAAAAGCAGAACAAATCAACACCAAAAGCAGTAGAAGACAGGAAATAATTAAAATCAGAGCTGAAATCAATGAAATTGAAACTACAGAACCCTAAAGAAAGAAATCAAAGAAGAACTTAGAAGATGGAAAGATCTCCCTTGTTCTTGTATAGGCAGAATTAGTATTGTTAAAAATAACCATACTGCCAAAAGCATTATACAGATTTAAGGCAATTCCAATCAAAATCCCAACAACATTCCTTGTAGAAATAGAAAAAGCACTCATGAAATTCATCTGGAAGGCGACCGACCGGCGGAACAGGCCCAGCGGCCTGCCGGCATGGTAGACACGTCACCCCAACTGGAGTAGGGGCAGAGCAGAGCCGCCGCCCGCGCCCACAAGGTAGGCAGACCTGCAACCGACTGGCAGAACAGGCCCAGCGGCCTGCCAGCATGGAAGACACGTCACCCCAATTGGAGTAGGGGCAGAGAAGAGCCGCCGCCCGTGCCTGGAGCAGGCCCAGTGGCCCGCCGGCGTGGTAGTCACGTCACCCCAATTGGAGTAGGGGCAGAGCAGAGCCGCCGTCCGCACCCGGAACAGGCCCAGTGACCCGCCAGGAGGGTAATCACGTCATCCCAATTGGAGTAGGGGCAGAGCAGAGCCGCCGCCTGCGCCCGGGAAAGGCCCAGTGACCAGCCTGCGTGATAGTCACGTCACCCCAATTGGAGTAGGGGCAGAGCAGAGCCACCTCCCGCACCCGGAACAGGCCCAGCGACCCGCCAGCGTGGTAGTCACGTCACCTCAATTGGAGTGGTAGACAGATCACCCCAATTGGAGGAGGAGCACAGCCGCCGCCCACCCCTGAAGGGAGACTTTTCAACTATACAAGAGCAATATAAATATATAGGGGGAAAATTCAATAACACAACAGTTTCACCAAGCAGAAAGAAACGCGAGCAGTATGAAAAGACAAGGAAAGAAAGGACCACAAGCAATGCAGGTCAACTCAACTTTAGAAGGGGTAATAGCTGCAGCAGATGGATTGTCAGATAAAGAATTCAGGATATACATGCTTCAGATGATCTGGAGTCTCAAGGAAGACATTAGACAGCAAAATCAGACAATAAGACCACTTCGACCACTTCGACAATGAATTACATAAACAAATCCAAGAAGCAAAAGATCAATTATACAGGGAGATAGAGGTTATAAAAAACAAACAAACACAAATCCTGGAAATGCAGGAAGCAATAAACCAACTTAAAAACTCAATTGAGAATACTACCAGCAGACTAGAACACTTACTAGATAGAACATCAGACAATGAAGACAAAGTATTTCAACTTGAAAAGGACATAGACAGCTCAGCAAGACTGTTAAGAAACCATGAGCAGAACATCCAAGAAATATGGGATAACATAAAGAGACCAAACTTAAGAGTCATTGGGATACAGGAAGGTATAGAGGTCCAAACCAAAGGAATGAGCAATCTATTCAATGAAATAATACGAGAACACTTCCCAGACTTGAAGAATGAGACAGAATCCCAAATCCTAGAAGCCTACAGGACACCGAATGTGCAAAATCGTAAGAGATCCACACCTAGACACATTATAATGAAGATGCCCAGTATACAGAATAAGGAAAGAATTTTAAAAGCTACAAGAGAAAGGAAGAAGATTACATTTAGGAGTAAACCAATCAGGATAACAGCTGATCTTTCAACACAGACTCTGAAAGCTAGAAGATCCTGGAATAACATATTTCAAACACTGAAAGAAAATGGGTTCCAACCAAGAATTGTGTATCCAGCGAAATTAAGCTTCAGGATGGAAGATGAAATTAAAACCTTCCACGATAAACAAAAGTTAAAAGAAGAATTTGCAGCTAGAAAACCATCTCTTCAAAACATCCTCGGCAAAACATTACAGGAAGAGGAAATGGAAAATATCAATGAAAACCAACAGTGGGAGATAGTACAGTAAAGGGGGGGGATAATCAAAGAGGAAAATAAACAATGTTTAGTAACAAATATGGCTGGAAGAACAACCCATATCTCAATAATAACCCTAAATGTTAATGGCTTAAACTCACCAATTAATAGACACAGGCTAGTAGAATGGATCACAAAACAAGACCCAACAATATGCTACCTTCAGGAGACGCATTTGATAGGAAAAGACATACATAGACTGAAGGTGAAAGGTTGGGAAAAATCAAATCACTCACATGGACTTCGGAAACAAGCAGGAGTGTCCATACTCATATCAAATAAAATAGATTTCAAGCCAAAGTTAATCAAAAGGGATAAAGAGGGACACTACATACTGCTCAAGGGAACCATATACCAACAAGACATAACAATCATAAATATATATGCCCCAAACAATGGTGCAGCTATGTTCATCAAACAAACTCTTCTCAAGTTCAAGAGTCTAATAGACCACCATACAATAATCATGAGAGATTTCAACACACCTCTCTCCCCACTGGACAGATCTTCCAAACAAAAGTTGAATAAGGAAACTATAGAACTCAATAACACAATTAATAACCTAGACTTAATTGACATATATAGAATATACCACCCAACATCAAGCAGTTACACTTTTTTCTCAGCAGCACATGGATCCTTCTCAAAAATAGATCATATATTATGTCACAGGGCAACTCTTAGACAATATAAAGGAGTAGAGATAATACCATGCATCTTATCTGATCATAATGGAATGAAACTGGAAATCAACGATAAAAGAAGTAAGGAAAAATATGCATCACTTGGAGAATGAACAATAGGTTACTGAATGATCAATTGGTTATAGAAGACATCAAGGAGGAAATTAAAAAATTCTTAGAGATAAATGAAAACACAGACACAACATATCGGAATCTATGGGACACATTGAAAGCAGTTCTAAGAGGAAAATTCATTGCTTGGAGTTCATTCCTTAAAAGAAGGAAAAACCAACAAATAAATGATCTAATACTTCATCTCAAAATCCTAGAAAAAGAAGAGCAAAACAACAGCAAAAGAAGTAGAAGGCAAGAAATAATTAAAATCAGAGCTGAAATTAATGAAATTGAAACAAAAGAAACAATTGAAAAAAATGACAAAACTAAAAGTTGGTTCTTTGAGAAAATAAATAAAATCGACAGACCCTTAGCCATGCTAACGAAGAGAAGAGAGAGAACTCAAATTACTAGCATACGGGATGAAAAAGGCAATATCACAACAGACACTTCAGAAATACAGAAGATAATCAGAAATTATTTTGAATCCTTATACTCCAATAAAATAGAAGATAGTGAAGGCATCGATAAATTTCTTAAGTCACATGATCTGCCCAGATTGAGTCAGGAGGATATAGACAACCTAAACAGACCAATATCAATTGAGGAAATAGAAGAAACCATCAAAAGACTACCAACTAAGAAAAGCCCAGGACCGGATGGGTATACAGCAGAGTTTTACAAAACCTTTAAAGAGGAACTAATACCAATACTTTTCAAGCTATTTCAGGAAATAGAAAAAGAGGGAGAACTTCCAAATTCACTCTACGAGGCCAACATCACCCGGATTCCTAAATCAGACAAAGACACATCAAAGAAAGAAAACTACAGACCAATATCTCTAATGAACCTAGATGCAAAAATCCTCAATAAAATTCTGGCGAATTGGGTACAAAAACATATCCAAAAAAATTGTGCACCATGATCAGGTAGGATTTATCCCTGGGATGCAAGGTTGGTTCAATATACGGAAATCAATAAATGTTATTCACCACATCAATAGGCTTAAAAATACGAACCATATGATCATCTCGATAGATGCAGAAAAAGCATTCGACAAAGTACAGCATCCCTATATGTTCAAAACTCTAGAAAAACTAGGGATAGCAGGAACATACCTCAATATTGTAAAAGAAATCTATGCTAAGCCTCAGGCTAGCATCATTCTGAACAGAGAAAAATTGAAGGCATTCCCTCTAAAATCTGGAACAAGACAGGGATGCCCTCTCTCACCACTTCTGTTCAACATAGTTCTCGAAACACTGGCCAAAGCAATTAGACGAAAGAAATTAAAGGCATAAAAATAGGAAAAGAAGAACTCAAATTATCACTATTTGCAGATGACATGATTCTATACCTAGCAGACCCAAAAGGGTCTACAAAGAAACTATTAGAGCTAATAAATGAATTCAGCAAAGTGGCAGGATATAAAATAAACACGCATAAATCAAAGGCATTCCTGTATATCAGCAACAAATCCTCTGAAATGGAAATGAGGACAACCACTCCATTCACAATATCCTCAAAAAAAAAAATAAAATACTTGGGAATCAACCTAACAAAAGAGGTGAAAGACTTATACAATGAAAACTGCAGAACCCTAAAGAGAGAAATAGAAGAAGATCTTAGAAGATGGAAAAATATACCCTGTTCATGGATAGACAGAACTAACATCATCAAAATGGCGATATTACCAAAAGTTCTCTATAGGTTTAATGCAATGCCAATCAAAATCCCAACGGCATTTCTTGTAGAAATAGAGAAAGCAATCATGAAATTCATATGGAAAAATAAAAGACCCAGAATAGCAAAAACAATGCTAAGCAGGAAGTGTGAATCAGGTGATATAGCAATACCAGACTTCAAACTATACTACAGAGCAATAGTAACAAAAACAGCATGGTACTAGTACCAAAACAGGCGGGTGGACCAATGGTACAGAATAGAGGACACAGAAACCAATCCACAAAACTACAACTATCTTATATTTGATAAAGGGGCTAAAAGCATGCAATGGAGGAAGGATAACATCTTCAACAAATGGTGCTGGGAAAACTGGAAATCCATATGCAACAAAATGAAACTGAATCCCTTTCTCTCGCCATGCACAAATGTTAACTCAAAATGGATCAAGGAGCTTGATATCAAATCAGAGACACGGCGTCTGATAGAAGAAAAAGTTGGCTACGATCTACATACTGTGGGGTCGGGCTCCAAATTCCTCAATAGGACACCCATAGCACAAGAGTTAATAACTAGAATCAACAAATGGGACTTACTCAAACTAAAAAGTTTTTTCTCAGCAAAAGAAACAATAAGAGAGGTAAATAGGGAGCCTACATCCTGGGAACAAATCTTTACTCCTCACACTTCAGACAGAGCCCTAATATCCAGAGTATACAAAGAACTCAAAAAATTAGACAATAAGATAACAAATAACCCAATCAACAATTGGGCCAAGGACCTGAACAGACACTTCTCAGAGGAGGTCATACAATCAATCAACAAGTACATGAAAAAATGCTCACCATCTCTAGCAGTCAGAGAAATGCAAATCAAAACCACCCTAAGATACCATCTCACTCCAGTAAAATTGGCAGCCATTATGAAGTCAAATAACAACAAGTGCTGGCGAGGATGTGGGGAAAAGGGTACTCTTGTACATTGCTGGTGGGACTGCAAATTGGTGCGGCCAATTTGGAAAGCAGTATGGAGATTTCTTGGAAAGTTAGGAATGGAACCACCATTTGACCCAGCTGTTCCCCTTCTCGGTCTATTCCCTAAAGACCTAAAAAGAGCATACTACAGGGACACTGCTACATTGATGTTCATAGCAACACAATTCACAATAGCAAGACTGTGGAACCAACCTAGATGCCCTTCAGTAAACGAATGGATAAAAAAAATGTGGCATTTATAAACAATGGAGTATTACTCTGCATTAAAAAATGACAAAATCATAGAATTCGCAGGGAAATGGATGGCATTAGAGCAGATTATGCTAAGTGAAGCTAGCTAATCCCTAAAAAACAAATGCCAAATGTCTTCTTTGATATAAGGAGAGTAACTAAGAACAGAGTAGGGAGGAAGAGCATGAGAAGAAGATTAACATCAAACAGGGATGAGAGGTGGGAGGGAAAGGGAGAGAGAAGGGAAATTGCATGGAAATAGAAGGAGTCCCTCAGGGGTATACAAAATTACATACAAGAGGAAGTGAGGGGAAAGGGAAAAAAAATACAAGGGGGAGAAATGAATTACAGTAGAGGGGGTAGAGAGAGAAGGGGGGGAGGGGGGATAGTAGAGGATAGGAAAGGCAGCAGAATACAACAGACACTAGTATGGCAATATGTAAATCAATGGATGTGTAACCGATGTGATTCTGCAATCTGTATATGGGGTAAAAATGGGAGTTCATATCCCACTTGAATCAAAGTGTGAAATATGATATGTCAAGAGCTATGTAATGCAATCAATTAATAAGTACATGAACAAATGCTCACCATCTCTAGCAGTCAGAGAAATGCAAATCAAAACCACCCTAAGATACCATCTCACTCCAGCAAGATTGGCAGCCATTAGGAAGTCAAACAACAATAAGTGCTGGCAAGGATGTGGGGAAAAGGGTACACTTGTACATTGCTGGTGGGACTGCAAATTGGTGCGGCCAATTTGGAAAGCAGTATGGAGATTCCTGGGAAATCTGGGAATGGAACCACCATTTGACCCAGCTATCGCCCTCCTCGGACTATTCCCTGAGGACCTTAAAAGAGCATACTATAGGGATACTGCCACATCAATGATCATAGCAGCACAATTCCCAATAGCTAGACTGTGGAACCAACCTAGATGCCCTTCAATAGATGAATGGATTAAAAAAATGTGGCATCTATACACAATGGAGTATTATGCAGCACTAAAAAATGACAAGATCATGGAATTTGCAGGGAAATGGATGGCATTAGAGCAGATTATGCTAAGTGAAGCTAGCCAATCCTTAAAAAACAAATGCCAAATGTCTTCTTTGATTTAAGGAGAGCAACTAAGAACTGAACAGGGGGAAAGAGCATGAGGAAAAGATTAACATTAAACTGAGATGAGTGATGTGAGGGAAAGGGAGAGAGAAGGGAAATTGCATGGAAACGGAAGGAAACCCTCATCGTTATACGAAATCACATATATGAGGTTGTGAGGGGAAGGGGGGGGAAGAGAGAGAACGGAACAACAACAGATGAGGTAGAGAGGGAAGATGGGAGGGGAGGGGAGGGGGGATAGTAGGGGATAGGAAAGTCAGCAGAATACAACAGTCACTAATATGGCATTATGTAAACATTGTGAATGTGTAACTGATGTGATTCTGCAATTTGTATTTGGGGTAAAAATGGAAATGCATAACTCACTTGAATCAAATGTATGAAAGATGAAAAAATAAATTAATAAAATAAAAAAGAAAGAACTATGTAATGTTTTGAACAACCAACAATAAAAATTAAAAAAAAAAAGAAATTCATCTGGAAAATAAGAGACCCAGAATAGCTAAAGCAATCCTTAGCAGGAAGAGCGAAGCAGGTGGCATCACTATACCAGATATTAAACTATACTACAGAGCAATAGTAACAAAAACAGCATGATATTGGCCCCAAAATAGACTGGTAGACCAGTGGTACAGAATAGAGGACACAGAGACTAACCCACATAATTACAGTTATCTTATATTTGAGAAAGGCACAAAAAAACGTACATTGGAGAAAAGATAGGCTCTTCAACAAATGGTGCTGAGAAAATTGGAAATCTATATGCAACAAAATGAAATAAAATCCCTATCTCTCACCATGCATAAAACTCAACTCAAAGTAGGTGAAGGACCTAGGAATTAAACCAGAGATCCTGCATTTAATAGAAGAAAAAGTAGGTCCAAATCGCCATCATATCGGATTAGGCCCCTACTTCTAATAAGACTCCTATAGCGTAAGAATTAAAACCAAGAATTAATAAATTGGATGGATTCAAACTATAAAGCTTCTTCTCAGCAAAAGAAATAATCAGTGAGGTGAATAGAGAGCCTACAGCATTGGGAGCAAATTTTTACCACTTACACACCAGATAGACCACTAATCTCTAGGGTATATAAAGAATTCAAAAAGCTAAGCTCCAAAAAAACAAATAACCAAATCAATAAATGGGCCAAGGAACTGAACAGACACCTCTCAGAAGGTGATATAAAATCAATCAACAAATATATGAAAACATGTTCAACATATCTAGCAATTAGAGAAACGCAAATCAAAATTACTCTAAAATTTCATCTCACTCCAGTCAGAATGGCAGCTATTATGAAGACAAACAATAGTAAGTATTGGTGAGAATGTGGGGAAAAAGGAACACACATACATTGCTGGTGGGACTGCAAATTGGTAAGGCCAATATGGAAAGCAGTATGGAGATTCCTTGGAAAACCGGGAATGGAACCACCTTTTGACCCAGCTATCCTACTCCTTGGTCTATCCCCAAAGGACTTAAAAACAGCATACTATAGGGACACAGCCACATCAATGTTTACAGCAGCACAATTCACAATAGCTAAACTGTGGACCCAACCTAGATGCCCTTCAGTGGATGAATGGATCAAGAAAATGTGGTATATATACACAATGGAATATTAATCAGTAATAAAAGAGAATAAAATCATGGCATTTGCAGGTAAATGGATGGAGTTGGAGAATATAATGCTAAGTGAAGTTAGCCAATTCTACTAAAACAAAGGCCAAATATTTTCTCTGATATAAGGAGGCTGATTCATAGTGGGGTTGGGAGGGGGAGCATAGGAGGAATAGATGAACTCTAGATAGGGCAAAGGGGTGAGAGGGGAAGGGAGGGGGCATGGGGGTAGGAAAGATGATGGATTGGGATGGACATCATTACCCTAAGTACATCTATGAAGACATGAATGGTGTGAATATAACTTGTGGACAACCAGAGATATGATAAATTGTGCTCTATATGTGTAATATGAATTGTAATGCATTCTCCTCTCATATATAACAAATTAGAATTTTAAAAAATCAGAAATTTATTTCTCACAGTTCTGGAGGCTTGAATGCCCTAGATCCAGGCTCCAGTGAATCTTATTTCTGGAGAGAGCTCACTTCCTGGTTCATAGACAGCACCTTCTTGCTGTGTGCTCATATGCTGAAAGGGGCCAGCTTGTTTTCTAGGGTGTTTTTTATAAGAGTACTAATACAATCATGAAGGTTTCATCCTCATGACCTAGTCACTTCCCAAAGGCTGTAGGTCCCAATTCTATTGCCTGAGAGGTTAGGAATTCAACATGAACTTTGGGGGGATACAAACATTCAGATCATAGCAGTGACAATATAATCACCTAGGTAGAAAATTTTAAGGAGTCAGTACATGGAATACTGAAATGAATAAGAAATTTCAGGTAGAATAAGGTCACTGTAGCAAAATCAACAGCCTTACCATACAAAAGCAATAACTCTTTAGAACATGTAATAGAAGATACCTTAATCACAAGAACATCAAGATCCAAAAATTATCTTAAATAAATACTTGCAAAACTTATTATAAAGTTTGCTGATAGACCGGATATAGTATTTCCTAATATTTTAAGAGACCGAAGCTTCATGGGGTGGGGGACTCAGATTAGCAGAAGGTAGACTCCCCGACCTTGCCAGGCATCTGGTGAGAAACCAGAAGTGAGGAAGAGATGCAGGGGGTACATGGCACACCACAGTTAGCAGGAACACCAGTCCTACCCGACCCTTGGGGGTCAGCCCGGGAAGCCTCATTCAGCCACTGGATGTGTTATTTTCCATCTTCCACCTGGGGGTTCTGAGGGTGTGGCCTCAGATCAGCAGAGGGAGGAGCCCTAGTCCTGGCCAATCATCAAGGGGGAGCCCCTCCCACAGATAAAGCAGGCCTCAGTCCCACCTATCCCTCCAGTAGTTCCCAGGAGACTCCAGATGGTGTCGCTACTCCAAAGTTTCCTACCACTCCAAGGTTTCCCAGCTTCCACCTGGGAATTCTGAGGGGCTTGGCCCCATCAGCAGAGGGAGGAACCCTAGTCCTGGCCAATCACCAAAGAGGAGCATCCCCCACACATACACAGATAAAGCAGGCCTGAGTCCCACCCTATCCCTCCAGTAGCTCCTAGGAGGCTCCAGGCAGTGTTGCCACTCCTACATTTCCCGCCACTCCAAGGTTTCCCAGCTTCCACCTGGGGATTCTGAGGGGCGTGGCCTCAGGTCAGCAGAGGGAGGAGCCCTAGTCCTGGCCAATCATCATAGGGGAGCCCCCCCCATCACACATAAAATAGGCCTCAGCCCCTCCTTTTCCCCTTGTTTGCTCCTGGGAGGCTCCAGGCACTGTCGCTGCTCGGAAGGTTTCCTGGCTTTCACGTGAGGCGTCTGAGGGAGGTGAGCCTTTTTGTGAAGGGCCTGCATATGGGCAGCCCAGGAGAAGTCCCAGGGCTGGCCGATGATCAAGGGGATGACCCCAAGGGAGGATTGAGGGCCCCTCCTCCCTCAGATATAGGGAGCTCCAGACCCGCTCGGCCAGAGCAGTTGTCCCTGGGAAGCCTCAGGCACAGTAATGGGTTGTGCTGTTTCAGGCTTCCATATCCATATCAGAAGTCTGAGGGAGGTGACGCTTTCTCTGATGGGCATGGACAATTGTTGGCAGAGGAGGGTAGTCTGAGGTCTTGCCAAGCTTTGAGACTAGGATGCAGAGGGAGGAAAGAGGTATCAAGTTCCACCATGACATCAGCTCTGGGGTGCTCTGGGCAGGGGTCATATAAAGTATTTCCTGAGTTCCATTTTTGGAATGTAAGGGAGGAGAGACCTTTTTGTGGGCTTTACTCTATCCAGCAAAATGGCGTCTCAGGCCCTGCAAGGCATTAAAATGGCGGAGGAACAAGAGAATTTACTGCCACCAACATGGCAGACCTCATCCCCCGCTCCCCAACTCGAGGCAGGGTTCCCGGATGTGGTATATCCGAGTTCCATCTTGGAATCAGAAAGGGTGCTTTTATGCAGGGGCTCAGCAGAGGTCAGTAGAGAGGGAAGCCCCAGGTCCTCCAAAGCATTATGAAAGGAGAGGTTCCTGCCATGGATGTGGGGGACTTCTCCCCTGCCCCTGCATTCATCTGCGGCAAACAGGCAGGATACCCGGATGTGGTATATCCGACTTCCATCTTGGAATCAGAAAGGGTGCTTTTAAGCAGGGTCTCCGCAGGTGTCAGTAGAGGAAGAAGCCCCGGATCCTCCAAAGCATTAGGAGAGGAGAAGTTCCTGCCACAGGTGTGACAGGGACCTCTTCCCTGCCCCTGCAGTCATCCCTGGGCGACTCACAGTAAACCCAGGCAAGGTTTCCTGATGAGGTGTATCCGACTTCTATCTTGGACTCTGAAGAGGGGGTGCTTTTACATGGGGTTCAGCAGGTGTCCGTACAGGGAGAAGCCCCAGGTCCTCCAAGGCATTAAGATGACACTGGGAGAGGAGAGGTTCCTGCCACAGATGAGGAGGACCTCACCCCTGCCTCTGCAGTCAGCCCTGGACTCAGATCTCTGCTCTTGCTGACAATACTAAAGGACCAGGGGCATGGGTATTGGATGTGGCGCCTCTTTACTTTTGGCAGGATTGGGGGTAGTCTTGGAGGTGGAAACCTTGGTCTGATAGCTGTGACCTGAGTTTAGAAGCAGAAGGCACCATTGGTGAGGACTAAAGGTACACTCCACCCTCCATCCTCCCCTGAAAAAGAGGAATCCTACAGAGTCTAGCTATACCTTCTAAGCACTGGGAGGATGAAAGCTAGGATAACCAAATGAAATGAACTCTCACTTCTATTACAAACTCTCCCAGAAGCCAAGGGACTGGATTTTTTTCAGGATGGTGAGGTTTTAGTTGGAAGGGGAGACTTCAGGGCAGCACAGGGTGGGAAGGACCATGCTAAGAGTAGAGATGAATACCGTGAAGTAAGACTAAATGAATCTCTCAATAGACTTTGGGCAGGGGTGACTGATTTGGTGCTTTGTTGCTTTTGTCTGGAGTATTCCAGGCAGGTGAAAGCCCTGGTTTTTGTGTGTGACATCAGCAGAGGGAGAAGTTCCAAGATCTTTTAAGAGTCATGGTAAGGTAAGGACATTGAAGGAGGAATAATGGTATCCCCCCCCAAACCAGAAACAAGGGGCTCTGCAGAAACTCCCATTATGTTCCTGCTGTCAACTCTGGAAGGATTGGCCAGATATGGTGTGCTCTCACTTCCTTCATGAGGTAAGTGCGGGTACCTCTGGGAATTGAGGTCTTGATCTGAAAGGATAATTTCATGTCAGTAGGGGTTGGCTCAGGCCCTGTTGGGAATAAGGATGAACACCATAAAGGATGGCTGAAGATGTGATAACCCCACAGTAGAGTAGATGGGACCTAACCATGGGCAGAAATGGCTGCATGTGGCATCTCTTCATTTCTGTCTTGAGAGTCTCAGAGAAGTGAGAGCCTTGGCCTAAGGGTGTGACTGCATGTCAGCAGAGGGAGGAGTCTCAGGCTCCATTTGGTGTCAAGGTAAGGACCCTGGTGAGTACCAAAATGCCTCCTGCCCCAGAAAGAAAGGACCCTGCAGAGTTTGGCTATGTCCTGTTCTCAGCCATGGGAGGACCTAGGCAGAGTATGTAAGGTGTGCTGTGCCTTCACTCCCTCCAAGAGTAGGATAGATGGTTCAGAGAAGTGAGATTGTGTAGTCTAAGTGGGACGTCAGTTCAACAAGGCTGGGTCCCAACTCTTTAAAGAGTAAAAATGAATACCATGAGGCAAGACCAAGGGGATCCCTACTGCATAACACACAGGGTCTGGCCTCAGCTGGCAGTGCTGTGCTGTAAGACCCAGGCAGAGGTGGCCAGATATTGTGCTTCTTCACTTCTGTCTATGTTCTCAGGGAAGTGAAGATCGTGTTCTGAGGAGGGGACCATCTGAGAGGCAGCCACATCAGGCTAGCCGAGGGAAGAGTTCTAGACTGCCAGGATTTAAGGTAAGGACCCTGAGTGAGGACTGAGGGTACAATGTCCCTTTGTAGGACTGAAGACATACCCAGTGCTACCTTGCCTATGCTGACAGCTCTTGGAAGCCCAGAACCTACTAGCCAGATGTGCTGAAGTTCCATCTTCATGATCTCAAAGAATTGAGGACTTTTTCTGAGAGGGAGACAAGGTAAGCAGAGGAAAGAGTCCTGGGCCCTGACAGGCATCAGTGTAAGGAATGAGGATACCTCACACCTAAGAGAGATGGGATCCTAACAAAGTTTGGTCAGCCCTTTCTGTCGCCTCAGGGAGACTCTGGATGGGTGTGATTGGAGGTAGTGCTACCTCATTTCCTTCTCTTAGTCTCCGGAATATGAGATCTTGTTCTGAGAGTTTTGCTAAAGTCCAGTGAAGGCAGAGAATCTAGGCCTTGCCAGGGGGAAGGTGAAGGGACCATCCACCCCAGAATGTGGAGACTCACAGACTCTGACCCCACTTGTCAGCTCTGTGGAGCTTAGGGCTATGCTTATAATCTTTAGCTGGGAAGCCCCCTACTTCTAGTTCCTCTTACAGAGGTACCAGGAACCGGTGATGAGGGCCTTGGTCTGAGTCACATGCCCTCAGATCAAAGAGCAAAAGAGGCTTAGGCAGTATCAGGAGCCAAGGTGAGGTTTCCTGAGGCCCTACACACCCCTAACAGGCACTTACCCCATGTATCCTACTGTCAGCCCTGGAACCTCACACTCTTCTAGTTGGCTGTACCCTGAGGAGGTTTTCATGTCCTCCTACAGGTTCCTAAGGTACAAGCCAACCAGAAAGACAACAGACCTGTGAAACTCTAGGACATCACCTAAAGACAAGACTTGTAAGTGAGCTTTTATTAGAGCCATCACAGGTGAGTTTTTCCCCCCCAGAGACACTCACTGTCTCTCTTATCCCCAGGCTTGTGGGATCCTATCACTACACTTCTGCTCACACTCTTACCTGCTGCCTCCAACAATAATCATCATGCCTCGCTTTCCAAAACGTCCACGCCTCACCCTTGAGAAAGACTTCCAGAACCCATTTGATATACAGGACTTGATGACTGCACAGGCTCCCACAGCTGAGGAGGAAAATGATACCTCCTCCACTTCATCTTCCTCTTTAAACTTGTCCTACCCCTCCTCCTCTCCTCCTTCACCCTCCTCTTCTTCTTCCTCTGCCTCCTCTTCCTCTTCTCTGATTCTGGGTACCCCAGAGGAGGAGGAGCTTGTTGTTGCAATGCATAATTCTCCCCAGAGTACTCCCCCAAGTACTCTCCAGAGTTCTCCCAAGACTTCTCCCAACACCTCTCCCAACACTCAGAGCTCCTACTCCTCCCCGACTTCATGGAACAAGTTAGATGAAGAGTTCAGCAGCCAAGAAGAGAGTTTAAGCACCTTTCAGTCTTCAACATATATTGAATCCTCGCCCAGAGACCCGCTTGAGGAGAAGGTGACTGATTTGGTGCATATCCTGATTCTGAAGTATCGACTGAAGGAGCCCATCACAAAAGTGGAAATGCTCGGAGTTGTGACCAAAGAGTATAAGAATCAATTTCCTGAGATCTTCAAGAAAGCTACTAAATGCTTGGAAGTGATTTTTGGTATTGATGTGAAGGAAACAGACACTGCCAGCCACCTCTATGCCCTTGTCAATTCACTCGACCTCACCTATGATGAGATACTGACTAATGACCAGAGCATGCCTAAAAATGGCTTCCTGATAATTATTTTGGGTGTAATATTCATAGAGGGGAACTGTGCCTCTGAGGAAAACATCTGGGAATTCCTGAATATGATGGGAGTGTATGATGGAAAGGAGCATTTCATATATGGGGAGCCCAGGAAGTTCATCACTAGAGATTTGGTGCAGGAAAATTACTTGGAGTACCGGCAGGTGCCCAATAGCGATCCCCCATGCTATGAGTTCCTGTGGGGTCCAAGAGCTAAAGCTGAAACCACCAAGATGAAAGTTTTAGAATTTTTGGCCAAGGTCAAAGGAAGTGACCCCGTTTCCTTCTCTAGCTGGTATGAGGAGGCTTTGAGAGAGGAGGAAGAAAGAGCCCAGACCAGAATTGGTCCTGTGGATGATAGTACAGCCTTGTTCATTGCCCAGCATTGGTCAGCAGCATCTCCTGCCCCTAGTGAAGAATGAGGCAGATTCTCCACTCTGTTTTTGAAGAAGGCAATTAAAATTCCAAGTAGAGGAGGGTCAGGGTCATGTTCCAGAGAACACAGTGTATAATTTTTCTGTTCCTGTTCTGTACGGTGACAGTTACTATCTTTTGGGGGGAGTACTTTTCAAATGCTGTTTCTATTAGAATAACTAGCTTAAAATCTAGTTTGAGTGACATTGGTTACACATTGCTGTTTATCACATTTTGAGAAAAAAATATGCAGTTAATTTTTTTATTCCTTTAACTCTTTTAGACTATTCTGTAAAATTAAATGCAGTGAACTTGGATTTGCTTGGATTATTCAAGAAAGTATGAAAAATATCATTAAATCTTAATGAATTAAGGTTTCTGCTTTCTGACTTTTGTTTGCCAAATATTTCTAGATTATTTTCTTTTTGGAAGAAATTGTGCTAATAGGGAGAATCCTTAGGTAAGAGAGACACACCTCTACCCACAAGAATGGTAGAGTCACCGAATCAGGAATATGGTGAGATGTCTGTAAGGAACAAGTAAAAGAATGAACAAACAATAAAGTGAGACTCCAGTTGCCAGCAGTCAAGTGTAAATGCCCTGAGCCCAGGCAGTTTGGGGATTTGAGAAATTCTAATTCTTTCTGTGGGAATTTAGGCTAAGCTGGGTGGTGGCAGGGGCCAGACTCTTGGACAATGTGTTACTGGTGAGAGAAAAGCCTGGAATGGAAAACTGATCAGAGCAGTTCTTTTGGATAGTGGCTAAACAAGAGAGGAATCTCCACTTGGGCCAGGTGTGGAAGGTGTCTTGTGCACTTGTCCCAGCACACGCGAACTCTGCATGAACTAAGTTCTGTACAAAATAGCTGCAAGAATTTCCTGGGAAATAGGGTGGTACTCCTTTGAGAAGGTTCCTAGAAGCTATGAAATGAAGGGCTGGGGAGGTGGCTCAAGCGGTAGCGTGCTCACCTGGCATGCGTGTGGCCTGGGTTCGATCCTCAGCACCACATACAAACAAAGATGTTGTGTCCGCCAAAAACTAAAAAATAAATATTAAAAAATTCTCATTCTCTCTCTCTCTCTCTCTCTCTCTCTCTCTCTCTCTCTCTCTCTCTCTCTCTCTCTTTAAAAAAAATGAAATGAAGTGGACACTTGTAATCCTAGTGGCTCAGGAGCCTGAGGCAGGAGGATTGCAAGTTCAAAGCCAGCCTCAGTAACAGCAAAGCACTAAGCAACTCAGTGAGACCCTGTCTCTAAATAAAATGCAAAATATGGCTGGGGAGGTGGCTCAGTGGTCAAGTGCCCCTGAGTTCATTTGCCAGTACCAAAAAAAAAAAAAAAAAAAGGCAGATTATCTTGGTTTCAATTTGGCCAGGTGTAAGCAAGGGCTAGTATTTGGTGTCAGTGAAATTAATAAAAGTATTTTTGAGATGATGAGAAGCTGGGCGAGAAGGAAAGAGTTGGTATTTGACTTAATTGTAGGTTCTTTGAATTGTATCAGCTGGGGAAAACTGACTCACACCCAAATTAACATAATGTTCTAAGAAGGAAAACTTAATGACTTTTATTTGGGTATCTGCATTTTTGACTGATTTGATATTTTTTTCTCCTGATCAGCTGCATGTTTTCTGAGAAGTCCTGGATAATAACAACAAAACCCTAGAGGAGAGGATGGTAGGTTCTGGAGTCAAAATGATATTTAAAATAACTGCCATTCATTTAATATCAAACATATGCTAGGTACTGTGCCAAGTATTTTACTTAAAGCATATACATTCCAGCAGTCTTAAAAATCTCCAGAAGCCAGGGCTTCTCAAACCTTCACTTCTCAGACTTTCAAGACAAAAATGAACAGACCCACAAGCAGCCATTTCTGCCTAGGAGTAGGTCTCATCTATTCTTCTGTGAGGCTATCCTCGGTCATCCTTCATTGTGTTCATCCTTATTCCCAACAGTGCCTGAGCCACTCCCTGCTGATCTGACATTGTCCTTTCAGATCAAGACCTTACTTCACAGAGATACCCCCACTCACCTCAAGAGGAAGAAAGAGCGTACTACCCTGATACTTCCAGGGTTGACTGCAGAGACACGGTTCATATAAACATAGTAGTTGGGCTCTCCAAAAATGTTTAATGCCTTCTCCAAGTGTCTTCCAAATGGGCCTGTGAGTAGAATCTGATTTGGCATATTAAGTACTGCTTATTGGTTTGTGATCCAGAAATTATATAGATTTTTTTTTAAACCAGTCTGGTACTTCAAGTAGAATCTTAATGGGATACCCTTTTTGAAATTAGCCACTAGACACGTATACAAATGAATGAATTTATCCACATGGTAAAAATCAAAGCCTCTCCTAGTAGTGGATGAAGAAAAACCTTAGAAATCTGTGTAAGAAAATATGTGCAGAGCCTGAATCCTTAAAATCCTGGGGTCCTTCTAGAAGGCAAACAATGACTTCTTAGCAAAAATAACCATTGTTCTGAACTACATGTTTGTGTCCCCCTTCTCAAATTCATATGTTGAAACTAAACCACAATATGATGGTATCAGGAGCTAGGACCTTTTGAAATTAAATAGGTCTAGATGTGGTTATGAGAGTGAAGCCCCATGATGGGATTAGTGTCAGTATAAGAAGAGAAAGAGACTAGAGCTTTTTTTCTTTCCCCTCCATCACTATGTGAGGTATAGTGAGAAGATGGCCATCTGTGAATCAGGAAGGGAGCCCTCAGCAAACATTAATCTGCTGGCACCTTGATCTTGGACTTGCCAGCTTTCAGAACAATAAGAAATGTATTTCTGATTTTTAAGTAATTCAATCAAAGCAATCTTAACAACAGCCTGAACTGACTGAGACAACCATTCTTCCAACTCCCCTTGTCTGTGCCTGCATAACGGGAAAATCCTAGTTTGCAGTTTTTCAAAAGGCATCTAAAAATGCATTTGTAGTGTTCACTTACGTGGAAGGTAGCAAAGACTCTTAAGATTTTGGCCATGTTTCATAAAGAAGGAAAATGCTTTCAGCTTAGTGAGATTATACAGGTTATTTCAGGGAGCTGTGTAGAATAGTACTATTGAGTGCAGAAGGGTGCATTCTACCTGCTAAGGTTTTTAGGAGTCTGAGAACCGAGTGTGATCTTACATGGGAAAGCACCGGTGACATAGGAGGTTCTTGGAAAAAGTTGATGGATTTAAAGGTAAATTTTTGTCTTTTTAGAAACTTCCCCCCAAATAGAGATGGTTAATATCATAACAAATTATAATAATGGCGTTTTATTGAGCGCCTACTATTTTGACAGCCTGTGGTAGAAACTAAAAGTGTCCATCCACATGCTATCTTCCTCTCTTTCCAGTTTGCTCTTTCCATGCTGCTTCTTCCATTCAGTAGCAAACATGGTGACCCCATGTGGAAATGGAGGAGCTAAATGTGGAAGCATCCTGGGTCCTTGGGTGTACTGAGAGCAGAAGTCCCTGTCAACCAATATCACAATTTATGAACACAAAAAATAAACTTCTGTGTTAAACCATTCAAATATCAGGGTTTGTCTTTTGCATTAGCTGGCACAGTTACTTAAACTCATTAATATATGCCTTCTATTTCTGTTTTTAGGCTTAAATATTTTACTTAAAAGGTAGTAGTTTATATAGTCTTGTTTTCAAAAAATTCTGAAAATACAAATCAATCAACATTTTCTCCTTTAAAGTTCCTCCAGAATTCAGCATCCTCCTTGGAGGTAACTACATTTTTTTCTGGTGTGTATCATTTTAAAGCTTATTCTAGGATGTTTCATAAATTTATGTATTATAAAAATATACTTCTTTCAACATACTTGGTAATAATATACATATTGACCTTGCACTTAACTTTGTCACTTAGTAGAGTGAGTGCAAGATCTCTCCATGACAGCACATATAGATCTACTTCACTTTTATAACTACCCCCTAGAATTCTGAAGTATTTGTGTGCTGTGGTTAAACACTATCTTGATGGATGCATACATTGTTTCCTGTTTGTTGCTATGATTAATAGAACTCAAATTAATATATTTGAACATGAGTTCTTGAAAAAAATGTATGTTTTCCTATGAGAAAGACATAAATGCAGAAGTTATTTTTAAGTGCAAAAGACATGAATATCTTATTTTATAGACAATTGGCAAAAATTTATTCTTAAAAGGCCATAACGGTATATTTTTTTAAAAAGATTCTGTATATGGCTAGGTGCAGAGGCACATGCTTGTATTTCCAGTGGCTTGGAAGCTGAGGCAGAAGGATCACAAGTTCAAAGCCTGCCTCAGCAACTTAGGCCCTAAGCAACTTAGTGAGAACCTGTCTCAAAATAAAAAACAAAAGAGGGCTGGGAATGGGGGCTTGGAATATAGCTCAATTGGTAGAGTGTTTGCCTTGCATGCACAAGGTCCTGGGTTCAATTCCCAGCACCACCAAAAGAAAAAAAGCGGGGGCTGCGAATGTGGCTCAGTGGTTAGGTGCCCCTGGGTTCAGTCCCTGGTACAAAAAAAATACTGTTTTTGAATATACTACATTTTCACATTTTATCAATCTTTAATTTTAGTCAAAATTATAGGTGAACAATGTTATGTCACTGTTATTTTACTTGTGTTTCCTATTTTTTCACTGCATTAAGCAGAAAATCACTTGTCTCTATAAAGCTGGATTTATGTAATGATATCCAGAATAATGGGATTTTTTCAATGGCGTAATTTAAAATTCTGTAATATCAACCACATATTTCCCCTTTATAAGCAGGAAAGCAAGGATTTGGTCAGAATATTTAAGAACAAGGGTATATGACCAGAAAGGACATCCTCAACTAATGAGAGGCTTTGGAAGGATGCAGAGGAGAGCAATTGCCATAGTATGTAAGTTAAACCCCAAGAAAAGCCAATGCAGAGAGCCTAAGGCCAGCTGTCACTCAGAGCTCTGAATCCAGTGGTAGTATAGGAGGGAAAAGGGTCCAGAAAGAGAGAAGGTGGGGAATCGGTGGGGAGGGTGCAGGCCCAGGACAACTTACACAGATGGGCTTGGGGAATCCCTGAATCATCAATACCAGCTGAAGCTTCAGTGTAGTCTGAGTAGGCAGGTCAACTGAAGGTGCAGACCAGTAGCATGCCGGACGCCACACCCTGCCTTAGAGTCACCCCATGTCCTGTCAGCAGGAGCATGGCTGGGTCTCCCACACCATTGAGTGAGCCACCTCTCTTGACCACGCTAGTGGTCCAGGGCCCAAGATCAGTGTCCCAGGCCTGGAGCTATCTCGATGCCTGCTGGAGGCTCTATGCTCTCCTCCATGGTAGACCTCTTCCCTAGAGGCTGGGGCTGTGTGAGTAAGTGGTGGGAGTGACTGACAGTGGGCAGTGGAGACAGGCAGGAGCACCAGCGAACAGTGGAAGGGAGTGTGCAGCTCAAGGAAAGGGGATGAATTGGTGTGGGGGGGAATGGCCTGGGGCTAGTTACCTCATGCAGATAAAGGGCTGGGGTCCAACGTGCCTTGAAAAATGATCCACATAGTGTACCCACCTCAGACCATCTCCCTTGGATTCTGGGCCATTGCCATTCTAGAGGGCATTTGTGCTGTGGCTATGACTGCTGACCTACGTTGCCACCAGATATTATCTGGGATAGAGGATTGGACAAAGTGCAGACATTGGCAGGGTACGTGAAGATGGCTTGCTTCCTTGTGGAACTAATGAGATGGGGGGGGGGATGCAAAACAAGAACTATCATGTATCATGGTTGAGAACATTCCCACATTGAAGGTGATGTTTGAAGGTGATGTTTGAGCCCAAGGACAAGATACCGGTGTCTATACTCTGTGTGGTAGTTTCCCGTGGGAATTCTGAAGTCACAGTACTTTAGGTTTCTTCCATGTAGGCAGAAAGCCCAGGCAGGGGACAGGTTCTACATTTCAAATCATTAAATATGACCCTCCAGTACTTTGATTCATTATTTTTTTTATTTATTCATATAGCCAGCAAATATTGATGGAACATATGATGAGTTATGAATATCAAGTAAATACAGCAAAGGAAAATGACAAGGTGCTCAGTTCAGGCTCTGGGTGAGAGAAGGGGAGGAGACAGATTGAAAAGGATTTTAGGGAAATTTTGTGAAATGCTGGAGGAGTGTATGATCATTTGAGTTCTGAAAGTTGCTGATGAGGTAGAATTTTTCCTCTTAACTGAGATTGAGGAGAAAGGAGAAAGAGTTGGTGGTGACTTGAGTTAGCAGTAAAGATGAGGATGGGTGGGTTGGAGGAGGTCAGTGTGGGCCATTCAGAGGGTGAAACTGTGTGGCTGGCTAAGTAGGCAAAGCTGTGCAGTGAACAGGAGGAATTATAGCTTGGACTATCAGGAGAGGGTTTGGGGCTGGAGACTATGTTGAGCTGCATTAGTGGAAGGTCATTTGAACCCACAGGTTGAAGGAAAATTGAGTGTTGTGTACAAAGTGGTTTTCATGCACTCTCTGATGTCATTGCTTCTGCTAACGCAGTTGGCAACCCAAAATAACGCAACACAAAGTTTAATCAATCAAGGGAAGACTTTAAAGGGAAACAATATTCACCCAGAAATCCACCAGTTTTCCTATGCTTCCTTTTGGATTTTTTTTTTTTTTTTTTTTTTGGTGCTAGGGATCAAACCCAGGGTTTGTGCATGCTAGTTCTCTACCACTGAGCCACATCAGCCTCTTCTGTTTCCTTAAACACACACACTCACAGAGATATATGTATTTGTGGCTCACATTATATACACAATTATATACTCTGAGTTTTCAATCTCACATCTGCAATGTCAGGTCATTTTTAAGGATCTGCTCTTGGCATCCTTTGTCCAAGGTGGAGTTAACACACATCAGTATACCCAGACACTAACTCCTCTAGCCTAGCGTGTCTGTTTAAGGCAGCAGTAACTAAAGTATCTCACACAAACACCTGAAATGAGGAGTGTTTTTAAAAATTCCTGGTCTGTGTAGGATTACCTGGTCATTGTGCCAGGGCCTTGTGTACAAAGGAGAAAACAATCTACTGTTCTGGAACCTAGAACAATTCAACACAACAATCAATAGTATACTTTCATTTCTCCCTTCTCAGCATCTAACCTACTGTTGGTATATATTTTAATTCTAGGTGTGTTGTGAACTCCAGTACGTTGTTATTTCTTTTACTTTAAGCTGTCAGTTATCTCTAATGACATCTATATAATGAAGAAAACATCTTTATATTTACCATTATAGTTTTAAATTTTGGTGCTTCTCATTCCTTTTGGAGATCCAGAGCTCTACCTGGTATCATTTTCCTTTTGCCTGCAGGATCTATTTTAACATTTCTTGTAGTGAACATTTGTTGGTCATTAATTCTTTCAGGTTGTATATTTATGAAAAAGCCTTTATTTCACCTTTGTTTTTGAAATATATTTTCATTAGGGTTAGAAATCTAGATTTAGGGGGTTTTTTTAGTATTTTAAATATATTGTTTCATTTTCTCCTTTCTTTTCATAACTGTCATAAAAAACTAATACTGAAACATAAATTTGACCATTTTTTAAATACTTTTTTAGTTATAGTTGGACACAATATCTTTATTTTATTTGTTTATTTTTAATGTGGTGCTGAGGCCTCACACATGCTGGGTGAGCACTCCACCACTGAGCCACAGCCACAGCCAGTAAATTTGACCATTTAAACAACTTTAAAGTATAAGTCAGTGGCACTTAAAGTGAGCAATTAAGCATATTCACATTGTTGTGTGATAATCATCACTATCTAGTTCCAGAACTTCTTCCTGACCCCCAACAGAAAGCCTGTACTCATTATGCAGTCACTTCCTATTCCCCCATCCCCCAAGGCACTAATCTTACTGTCTCTAAGGATGAGCTGATTTGCATATTTCATTTAAGTAGAATCATATAATATGTGGCCTTTTATTGTTTTGACGAGAAATCTGCTGTCATCTCTTTTTTTCTTTGTACATAAAGTGGGTTTCTGGCTAATTTTAGGGTTCTCTCTTTAGCACTAATTTTAAGCAATTTGAATATTATGTACCTCAATATAGTTTTCTTCACATTCTCATTTTTGGATTTCAATGGAACTATGATTTTCATCAAATTTGGTACTTTTTAGTAATTTCTTAAAAAAATATTTTTCTATTCCTCCTTTCTTTTTTCACTTGTGGTATCTCCAAATGTATTAGGCCACTTGAAGATACCTTACAGTTTTGTACTCATTAGTTTGAATATTTTTTTTCTGAGATTTATTATGGAAGGTTTTTATGCTGTAAATTCAAATTAAAGTTTTTCTATATTTTTTTCCCCAATTCAGACATTGCAGTTCTCTCAAAGTTCATTTGGGGCCATTTTGTATGTCCCATGTCCATATTTGACATATTTAAGTTTTTCTTTTTTCTTTCTTTTTTTTTTTTTTTTTTTGTGGTGCTGGAAATGGAACCCAGGGCCTTGTATATGCTAGACAAACACTCTACCACTGGTCTATACCCCCAGCTTTGAACATACGGAATACAATCATAACAACTGTTTTAATGCCCTTGCCTAATTCCATCAATTGTGTTGTTTCTAGGTCAGTTTCAATCAATTGAATTTTTTCTCATCGTTGATCCTGTTTTGCTGCTGCTTTGCATGCCTGTTAATTTTGATTAGATGCTAGACCTTATGGGTTTTACCTTATTGAGTACTGGATATTTTTATAGTTCTCTATGTAAATATCCTTGAGCCTTGTTCTGAGACACAGTTAGGTTAATTAGAAATAGTATGATCCTTTGCATTTTATTAGTTTCCTAAGGTTGTCATAACTAAGTACCACAAATTAGGTGGCTTAGAATAACAGTAATTTATTCTTTCACAGCTCTGGAAGCTAAAGGACAAAATGAAGTTATCAGCAGGATGGTTCTTCTGAGAGTTCTGAGGATGAATCTGTTCATGTCTGTCCCCTAGCTTCTGGTGATGACCAGCAATCCATGGTACTTCTTGACTTATAAGTATATTACTCTAATCTCTGCCTCCATGTTCACATGCTGTTCAACTTCTGTGCCTGTTTTCAGAACCCCTTAAAAGGACAGCAGTGTTCACCCCACTTTAATATGACTTCAACTGAAAAGCTACATCTGAAAAGACCTTCTTTCCAAATAAGGTCACATTCACAGGTATTGGGAGTTAGGACTTAAATGTAGTTTTTTGGAGAGTAACACAATTCAGCGAAAAATACATTTTTAAAAAACTTTGTTAGAAAAGACCCAGAACAGTGTTTAACCTATAGCTAATATTGCTTTACTCCTAAGCAAAACTCCTAATCAATGCTCTAGGAATTAAGTTTTCTATTCTGTCCTATGGGATCAGGAGCTATTTCTGGTCCCATGTGGCATTCTCTCAGTGCAACTCTTTCCTCTCTGGTATTCTGTCCTACAAATTCTGGCCTCATTGGCTTTCATGGACTCCTAACTCCATCTCATCAACTGAAGGACTCTGCCAGATTTCTCCCTTTACACTGTGGTCTATAGTCTCTCCCATGGCAGTAATCTGAGACAATTGTCCAGCTCACCCCATTTGTTTCCATGTCTGAGATCACTGTCCTATAGTGCCTGTTGTTTGATAAATTGAAAATCATTGTTTCATCTATTCATTATTGTTTTAGCAATTTCAGTTTCACCATTACCCCTAGTAACCCACAAGTTAAATTTTTGCCTCATGTTACTGTGACCTTTTGTTCTGTTGACCTAGAATTATTAATCCCAGGAGACACAACACTTATTTCATTGATATAGAAATTAAGACTGCCACCTAGCCACATGGGGCTTCTCATGCCTCTGAATCTACTAAGAAGGGAGTTGTAGTGTTAGCTGGGATATTGGTTTTGACTATCAAGGGGAAATTAGACTACTAGTCACTCTATAATGGAGTTAAAGAGAATATTTCGAATAGAGGAGACCCCTGCCCTGTGACTATAGTCTGTGAACAACTACAACTACTCAGTCCAAGAAAGGCTGTCTCTACCTTAATTTCAAAGGGTATGACAAATGTCCAATAGAAGCATAGGGGCAAGGCCCGTTGGCAGTGCCATTGGGGAATGATTTCAACCCTGATAGCTGAGGTTTGGTTGGCCATAGTATGGCACCCTGCTGATCTTTAGGGCCCTCTGTCACAGTGGGCCTGAAAGGCAAAGTAGAGCGAGACAGGAGGATTATTCTCCAGTCTTAAGTTCTCTTTTCCTGTTTGTCCCTTTTAGAATCATGTTCTACCATTGTATTTTGGAAGCAAGTACCATGCTTGATTACTCAGATTCACAACTAGAGAAGAACTTTGCTTCAGGTTAAATATACCTTGAGTTTTACCCATATATAATTTAAATGAGTCCTTGAACTTCTATATTAAAGTTGATAGTGGAATGAATTAAGATTTGGGGGGCTGTTGGAATGACTGCATTTTGAATGTGAAAAAAAAAGAATTTGGGGAGGGTAGAGGTAGATGTTATGGACTGAATATTTATGCCTCCCCCAAATTAATATGTTGAAACTCTAACCCTCAGTGGGATGATATTAAGAGATGGAGCTTTATTGTGATGAGTAGGTCATGGAGGTGGAGCATTCACATATGGGATTAGTTCCCTTATGAAAGAGACCATCACTCCACTTCTTCCATGCAAGGACGTTGCAAAAAGTTGGCAATCTGCAACCTGGAACCCAAACTTGCTAGCACTCTGATCTTGGAATCTCAGACCCCAAAAGTGGTAAGAGAAAAAAAATTACATTGTTCATACATCACCTAGTCTATTATATGTTGTTACAGAAGCCTGGATAGACTAAGATGTGGTCTTTGCAAGGAAGTAACTGAGCACAACCCACAATTAAGAAGTAAAAGTTTCTTCTACCTGAGGGGAGAGTATCTACATAATTAATTTAGAATTCTTCTGCAAAATGATTGTCTATGTTCTTATATTTATTCAATTTTTTTTTTGCAATGTGGAATCACAGGCATTTCTTTTGTACTTAAGGCTGTAATTTAATACTACTTTATTTAGTTCCTCAAATTCTATCAACTATGGTCACTTGGAATTTATTCAGTTGGTTCTTCTGTTCCTTTGAGGTATTTCCATTCTTGTGTTGTCCTTGTTTGTTTTGAAGAACTCCCTTACTTTCTAGCACAATCATCTGACTAGTTCCTCTTGTTATGTTTCTTGACCTAATCCTGGAATAAACCATTTTATCAAGGGTCCTTTAAATGAGAATGATTTGCTAGGTATGATTATTACTGCGGGGGTGTCATTTCTTCTAGGTCCATTCAGCTGAAAGAATAAGGAAATACATGTTTGTTCATAGCATTTACATTTTAGAATCCTCAGAGATCTGCTCCGTGCTTTCTTTCTAGGGTTTATAATTGCTTTCAGTGTGGGAAGAGACTAGGTAGATTGTGATTATTACTTCTTAACCCTAGACAATTTACGTTTAATTATTGATCGTATTGGATTTAAATGTACCATCTTGCTAATTTTTACTATATTTGCCCATATAGTTACAGTTTTTTCTCTTTTCCAGTCTTTTTTTCCTGTTAAGAATTTTTATTACTCCATTTTATCTCCACAATTCATTATGTATCATTTGTATTTTACAGTGGAAATTCTCTTGTTTTACATAAATATCAACTTTTACATATCACATTCTACTTATAATAATATTATACCACTTCAGGTCTACCATAAGAACCTCACAAGAATAAATTTCCATTTCCTTCCTCCAATTCTTTGGGCTATAATTATCACATATTTTATTTCTTCATGTGTTATAAATTCCTTAATACATTGTTTCTATTTTTACTTTAGTCCTGAGATCTTCAGGTAAAAAAATAGATAGTAAATATTTTAGGCTTTACAGGGCATATGGTGCCTATTGCATTTTTTTTTTTTTTTTTGCAATCCTTTATAAATATCTTAGCTCACAGGCGTACGTAAACATGTCCTGGACTGGATTTTGCTCACAGGCATGTTTGCCAATCCATGCTTTAGATATTCAATCATCTTTTAAGTTGTCTTTTACAAATAGAAAACGTCTTTTATATTTACTCTCATTTTACTATTTCTGTTGCTCTTTCTTTCTTTATGTAGATCTACATTTCCATTTGTTATCTTACTCCATCTGCATAAAAACTTTTCTCTTTTCTTTAACATTTCTTATAGTGCAGGCTTGCCAGCAATGAATTTTCTCAGTACACCCCCCCCACCAGCTTTTGTTTTCTTTTCCAAGACTTAAAGATCTCTTTTGTCTTCTGCTTTGCATTTCCAGTGATTTTGCTACAGTTCTTACGTTGGTTTCTATGTATATAATATTTCTTTTTCTTTTTGTTGTCCTCAAGATTTCCTCTTAATTTTGGGTTTCATCAGCTTGAATATTATATTCTTTCTGCTTATCCATCTTAGTGTTCCCTAAACTAGTTGTATCTGTGAGGTTTTGGTTGATTGGTTGGTTTCATTTTCCATTAATCTTGTAAAATTCTTGGCTATCATTTCCTCAAATATATCTTATACACCCCCTCTTTTACACAAACACGTACACACACACATACACACACATGCACACATATTCTCTTTCTAAAACTTCCATAACACTTACTCTAGATGATTTGATTTTTCATGCCACTTTGGATGGTCTGTTTTGTTTTTTTACATTTTGACGGGGTGGTCAATACTCCGACAGAGCAGGTTCCTGCTCAGGAGGTGTGAGCCACCTGGGAAAATAAAAAGTCTGAAATAATCAGTAAGAAATAAGACAAAGCCAAAGATTAGATTTTAAAAAGCAGAGTGCTTAATGGTTCTTCCTATTGCTATCTAACAGGACTGGAGACCTGAGCTGGGTTTGCAAGAGCCGGCTACATCAATAACTAAGAAAACCTCAAAGGAAGCACACGACACACAGAAATACCTTTTGCTTGCAGGAATCAGGAATGGCTCTCAACCTTAAGAGTTTATTGAAAAGAGAGAGAGAGCACAGCTGAACTCACATTTTTATTGAGGAAAGCTGTCCGATAGGACATTCCATCCAAAAAAGATGAAGGGTAGTATTACAAAAGAAGGAGGAGCAGCCCACTCCCATTGGGTAATGCCTACTCCCAGAGCTTCACTCCCCTGTGGAGCTGAGGTGAGGTCCACCTGCTTTTGTGGGCAGTGAAGCCAATTCCACAGGTGGCTCAAGGCTAAGGGTGCTCAGCTCCTTTTCATGGTGGCTCCTGACATCTTCCAGTTCTGATAGAAACTAGAACTGAACAACTGAAAAAGGTCCCAATTCTTTATTTAAGGGGGAGGACATCAAAGGCAGGGATAAGGGTTCAGTGGGAAGAATCTCATTTCAGTGATTGCTTCTCTTGTGGCAGGAGTCTTGCAGTAAACAGGTTGATTGGCATTTGGCAAGCTACTCCCATCTCCAGGAGGCTGTTTGGCTCTAGCAGGTTACTCCAATCTCCAGAGCTGAGCCTGAACCTGAGCTGTGAGCTAGAACAGGGCACTAACGTAGATTAGGCATTCTGGAACCAGTGGATTCCGCTGAGAGTTCCCAAGACCAGGTTTCCCTGCCTAATGGCTCCAGTGTCACCCAGTTCACACAAGACTCATAGATGGCTTCCCGTAACATCTTATTCATACTTGTGCTTCATTTAAAATAAATTCTGTTGATTTATCTCAGGTTCATTGCCTTTTTCCTCTGCAGCTTCCAGTGTTTTAAGACACCTATTGACCGAACTTTTTTCACCATATACTATTTAAAATTCTAGCATTTCTACTTGATTTTTATTATTTATATCCCTCTGATGAAATTTACTCATTTCTTCATGTATACGGTCTGCCTTTTCCCCTAGATTATCATAATTGTTCTGTTTCTTTATAAATAGCCAATATCTAAGTCATCTCTGATTCCAGTTTGTTTATTTGCTTATTCTCTTGGCAATAGGTTGATTATTCTTCACTTTTTGTGTTTCTGATATGAGTACCAGAAATATTACAGGATTATTAACTGCTGACTCTATTAACTAGTGAATGTGTATTGATTGAATAGTGAAGGACTATAAGCATGTGCTCATGATGTAATGTGAACTACAGAACTTAGATAGACTTAAACCATGAACATAGATAGACTTAAGTTAGTGATGTAAGAGTTTACACATGGGATGTAACCAGATATACCCCAGACCTCACCCAGTTACCAGCTGCAAGCACAACTGAACTAGAACTTAAAAGCCCAGACTTCTGGGTGCTGATGGGACTAACAGGACCCGGACAGAGAGACAGAGATCTCCATTGCTGTTGTCCTCCCTGCACCAGACTCCTCTGGCCCAGATTGAGTTCTAGCAACCCAGACTTAAGATACATCACAGGTGAGTATCTAGGACCCTTGAGTGTAGACTCAGTTAGGACTTAGAATTAGGATGTGTTTCTGAAGTGTGATGAGCATTAATAAAATAGATTTGATTGACTCTAGCTGCGCCTCAGACTGAGTCTAAAGTAACCTCTCGTGACAGTTTTCTAAGTTTTTAAACTGAGTGCCAGATTCTTTTATAGAATAGTAAAGACCTAAGTAAAAAGACTTTGTGCCTTCGAATTGGCATGCCTTGTTTTGCTAGGCTGTTAGTGTAGTGACATTGTTAATTTAGTCAGCAGTTTAGCTGGGTTTGGGTTTTGTTGTTGCTGTCAGTTTCAAATTTTTCCACATGCGGGTTGTTTTACATGTGCATAGAGTGGAAACTGTGATGCTGGAGGGTTTTTCTTGGTGTTCCTGTTTTTCCTGCAGGTTTCAACAGTCCCAGCAAAGCATGTTCTTTGTCCCCAACACACTCCACATTGGTAGACTTCTGTAGCTCTTCATTTAGTGCTAGTGTTGTGGTAGCAGTGTTCAGTGAAAGGCAAGTGACTCACCCGAGACAGAGATTCAACCAAGAGATTTTATTGGGAGGGCTGCCCGAAGGGGAAGAAAAGGAGAGGAAGAGAGCAGAAAAAGAGAGGAGAAAGCAGTAGAAAGGAGAGGAAGGGAGCAGAGAGTAGAGAAAGATTGCAGAGAGCAATCTAGATTGAACTCTAGATAGGGCAAAGAGGTGGGAGGGGAAGGGAGGGGGCATGGGGGTAAAAAAGATGGTGGAATGAGATGGACATCATTACCCCAAGTACATATATGAAGACATAAATGATGTGAATATACTTTATTTACAACCAGAGTTATGAAAAATTGTGCTCTACATGCGTAATATGAATTGTAATGCATTCTGCTATCATATATAACAAATTAGAATAAAAAATAATTAAACAAAAAAAAGTTCAGAGGTGAAATGATTGGGTTATGAGAGCCTTAACCTTATCAGTGCATCAATCCACTGATATGGATTAACTGGGAGTAACTATAGGAAGGTAGTGTGTGGCTAGAAGAAGTAAGTCACTGGGGCCATGCCTTGGGTTTTATATTTTGTCCCTGGTGAGTAGAGCTCTCTCTCTCTCTCTCTCTGCTTTCTGATTGCCATGTTCTGAGCTGCTTTCCTCCTCTACTCCTTTCCACCATGATGTTCTGCCCCACCTGGGGCCCAAAAAGCAATGGAGTCAGCTGTCTATGGACTAGGACCTCTGAAACTGTGAGCCCCAATTAAACACAGTGAGGAAGCATTCATTTTAAGCCTGGAACGTAGTTTACAGAAACTGACTATGCTGGCTTTTTTTTTTTTTTTTTTTTATCTCAGGCCACCATCCTGTAGAATGGTGAGAAAATAAATTTCCATTGTTCAAGTCACCCAGTCTCTGATATTTTGTTATGGTAGCCCAAGTTAAAACATTCCTTAACATAATAAATGGCATCTTTGAAAGATTATAGCTAACACCATACTTAATGGTGAAACACTGAGCATTTTTCCCTTAAGATCAGATGCAAAATGAGGACATAATAGTATTTTCAATAAATGGTATTAGGACAATTGGATAGTCAAATGCGGAAATGAAATTAGACCTCTACCTTAAACTGCACAAAATAGTTACTCAAATGGATCAAAACTTTTATGCAAGAATTGAAATTACAAAACTCTTATAAGAAAACATAGGTATTGATCTTTGTGAGGGTGGATTAAACATTGATTTCTTTAATATGACAGCAAAATCACAGCAAAACAAACTCATACATTGTACTTCATTAAAATAAAAAAACATACAAACTTCCAAAAAACACCATAATAAAGTGAGAAAGCAACTCACAGAGTGGGGGAAAGTATTTGAATCATATATCTAAAAAGGGACCTGTATCTAGAGTACATTAGGAACATGTACAACTTAAACATAAAAAAGTAAACAACCCCAATTGAAAAATTGAGAAAGGATTTAAAACATTTTCCCCAAAAAGATATACAAATGGTCAATAAGATGAAAAGATGCTGAACATTATTAGCAAATGGGGAATGCAATTCAAAGCCATAATAAGATAACACTTCAAATGCTATAGGATAACTATAATCAAATGACAGATAATAGTATTGACAAAGTTGTGGAAATATTGGAATTCTTGTGTTTTGCTTGTGTAGCAAGTTTGGAAAACTTCCTCAAAAAGTTAATATAATTTTACCATTTTGCTTAGAAATTTCATTCCTATGTAGACAAGAGAAATAAGAACAGATACCTACACAAGAACTTGTATAGTACTGCACTAATGTGTTAATCATTTTACTGATACTGAAACAAAATACCAGAGATAATAAATTTATAGAGAGGAAAGGTTTGTTTTGGCTCCATTTTGGAGCTTTCAGTCCATCGTTGGTTGACCCCATTGCTTTTTGACTTCTGGTGAGATAGCACACCATGTGCAGAGAACCATGTCGCAGAAAAAAGCTACTCCCCTCATGAGCAGGATGTGAAAGAGAAGAAGGAAGGGCTGGGTCCTAAATTCCCTTTAAGGACACATGCCCAAGTGACTTAAAGACCACCTACTATGTCCTACCTCACAATAGTGCCAAGCTGGGGACTAAGGCTTTAACACTGAAACATAGTTCAGTGGTAGAGCACTTGGCTAGCATGCACATGGCCTTGGGTTCTATTCTTAGCATCACAAAAATTAAAAAAAAAAAATAATCAGGGACTAACCCCATTGCAACCTTCTGCAAAAGCAAGACCTGGACCTAATTTTATTTTTAAAGCCACCATAGCTGAGCTGGGGGTATGGCTCAGTGGCAGAGCACTTGCCTCGACATGAGGCACTGGGTTCCATCCTCAGCACCACATAAAAATAAATAAACAAAGATATTGTGTCCATATGTAACTAAAAAAAATATTTTAAAAAAAAGCCTCCACAGGTAATTCTGACATATGTACTTGGTTATAAGAACCAGTGGTTTAAAATCAAATCTATTTTTAGTTGCACTTCTATGTATTTTCTAATGTAATAGAAAGTAGTGTTTCTTCCCATTTTGCTGGGGAGATGTTGGTGGAGAGAAGAAGAAAGCTGAATGGACCACCACTCGGACCTTGTAATATACTTCAACAGTGGAATTGCCTGCTCCTGTTAAAAAGGAGAAGATATAGGATAAAAATTCATAATACAAGCTGGATGAAGTATAATTCCAGAGACTCATAAGCTGAGGAAGAAATATTGCAAATTTGAGGTCAGCCTCAGCAATGTAGTAAGGCCTTATCTCAAAATAAAAAGGGCTGGACTTTAGATCAGTAGTAAAGTGCCCCTGGGTTCAATTCCCAGTACAAAAAAAAAAAAAAAAGAAAAGAAAGAAAGAAAAATATCATAGTGTAATGTCTAAATGTTCAGAATACAGTCAAGAAACATCTTTCATAAAAAGAGCAACACCAAAAACTCACAATTTGAATGAGAAAAGACAGCATCAAAACTAAGGTGGATAATCAACAGATATCCAACTAAATGTTGGAATTTTCTGACAAGGGTTTTAAAGCAGCCATCATAAAATTGGTTCAACAAACATGTAAATATTCTTTGAAAGCAAAAGAAAAACAGAAACCTTCAGGAAAGATATAGAAGTTATTAAAAACATAATAAATAGGAAAATGTAATAATTAATATAAGAACCTTTTTTTAAAAAAAATTTAGTTGTACATTGATATAATACCTTTATTTTGTTTGTTTATTTATTTTATTTTTATATGGTGCTGAGGATTGAACTAGTGCCACACACATGCTAGGCAAGCGCTCTACCATTGAGATACAGCCCCAACCCTGATATGAGAATTTGTTGAGTGGGCTCAACTATGGTGTAGTTACCAAAGGATAGAAACAATGAACTGAGAACACATCAATGGAAGTTACTGATCTGAAAAATAGGAAAGAAAATAGACCACTTTACAGATATAATCAAAATCCAATCTGGAGGTTTCTAGTTTTGGAAACATGGAGCAGAGGTATATTTTCCCAAGTTACTCCTGCTAAAGAACAGCTAAAAAGAATAGATGCCATATTTAAAACAAATTTTAGAGGACTTTGAGAAGTAGAAAAAAGGCAGACTGTCTAGGCACCTGTGGACCCAAGGAATGACAAAGTGTTCAGTTTTCTGAGTTTCTTTTTCTTTATTGCATTGTATATCCCGAGTCAGAGCTTAAAAAGCAAACAACTGGGAAATGACAATGGGTACTGCCAAAAAAGTAGTCCCAATGACAGCCTACTCTCTCTAGGCAAAGGAGCTGGAAAGGGTCCTAGCAATATGGAAACCCTTTAATAACCCTTCTACTCCAGCTAAACACAAAACAAAACCAAAACAAAAATTGTGGCCCCAGCCAGGCCTGGTGGTGCACACCTGTAATCCCAGCGGCTCAGGAGGCTGAGACAGGAGGATCGAAAGTTCAAAGCCAGCCTCAGCAAAAGCAAGATGGTAAGCAACTCGGTGAGACACTGTCTCTAAATAAAACACAAAATAGGGCTGGGGATATCGCTCAGTGGTTGAGTGCCCCTGAGTTCAATCCCTGGCACCCCCAGTCATCCAAAAAAAAAAAAAAAAAAAGAAAGAAAAAAAAAACTGTGGCTGAACTGTCTCTAGATAAAATACAAAATAGGGCTGGGGATGTGGCTCAGTGGTCGAGTGCCCTGAGTTCAATCCCCAGTACCAAAATAAAAAAAGAAAAAGAAAAGAAAAAAAGGCTGGGGATGTAGCTCAGTGGTAAAGTACCTCTGGGCAAGATCCCCAGTACTGCAAAAAACAACAAAAAAGTAAATATTCAATGACCACAGGACCCAGCAATTGCATTCCTGAGCATTTATCCCCCAAAAATGAAAACCTACATTCACTCCGACATCTCTATGGATGTTTCTAGCATCTTTATTGAGAAGAGTCGAAAATGGGAAACAATGCAGATATCCTCCAACTCTTGTTGGCTAAAGAAGTTGTGGTATATTCCTAGCATGGAACACTATTTGGCAATAAAAAGGAAAGCACTATTGATACACATAATACCATGGATGAATGAGAAGAATTTTGCAGAATATTTCAGCTCCCACGAGTTTTGTTAACTTGTAGCCTTTGAATTTTCCTAGTTGAAATGCCAGACATTGTAGAACAAAACAACAAAAAGCTGTCAGAGCCCTAACTTTGCTTCACATGTTCTGAACTCCTGACCAACAGAATCTGTGAACATAATAAAATAGTTGTTTTTATCACTAAAAATTCATGATGATTTTGTTATATGGCTAAGAAGAACTGAATTAAGAAATAGCTCTTGGGGGCTGAGGTTGTGGCTCAGTGGTAGTGTGCTTGCCTACCATGTGTGAGGCGCTGGGTTCGATTCTCAGCACCATATACAAATAAATAAAATAAAAGTCTATCAACAACTATATATATATATATATATATATATATATATATATATATATATATAATACTGATTAAAAAAAAAGAAAAAAGGTGATAAAAATTTCAAAAAGTGGGGCCTAGGTGGGCCAGGGTTGTGGCTCCATGGCAGAGTGCTTGCCTGGCATGGGTGAGGCACTGGGTTTGATCCCTGGCACCACATAAAAATAAAAACAAATAAAATAAACATATTGTTTCCATCTACAACTAAAAAGAAAAAAAAAATTTTTAAAGGTGGGAACTAGGGAAAGTCTTCTGATCATGGCATAATGTCCTTGAAAGGGGTAATAGGACCTCAGCCCCTTTCTTTTTATTTATTTATTTACTTTAGTTTTAGGGGGACTTAACATCTTTATTTTATTTTTATGTGGTGCTGAGGATTGAACCCAGTGCCTTATGCATGCTAGGCATACACTCTACCACTGAGCCACAACCTCAGCCCACCTCAGCCCCTTTTTCTTTCTCCCTTTTACCTCCTGATCACAAGGTAAATGGCTTTGCTCTGTCATGTATTCCCTACTACATGTGCAGCCTTGTCACAGGCCTAAAAACAACAGGGCCTACTGATCATGGACTGAAACCTCCAAAACCATGAACTAAAATAAATCTTTTCTTTTACAAGTTGATCTCAGGTATTTATTATAGTGATGGAAAATTGACTAATATGCACACTAAATTATCTCAGAGAGTTCCCAGCACCACTGAGTGTCATTCATTCATAGTGGTAACCTGCTCCTGAATGCTGTCCTTACTGGCTTCTTTCTCTTTTACTGCCCCATTTCACTTCTTGATTCACTTACTTATATTTCTTGAAGTCACCTCCAAAATAAATTATCTGTGCCCAAGCCTTTATCCCAGGGTCTGCTCTTGGGAAAACCCCATTAAAACAATCTTCTCTTTAATCCCCAATAGGATACAGGAGAATGGAGGTGAGTGGGGAGTGGGAGATGGAGGGGTAGGTTATGGTCATGCATTTACACATATGTGAGTGTATAAGATTGAAGAACAAACCAGTGATGCATTCAAAACTCATAAAACTAGAAATAGGAATTACCTTTAATCTAAGGCATTGTTTAGATTGTTAAAATGCTGGAACTCTTCCTAAAAACCTATAAACTCAGTTGTAAGTAGAAAAAAAAAATGTCTGGGAGGAAATAATAATGGATGAAAGGACCAGTATCTTACTTGGGTCTCCCAGCATGTTAAACATAAAACCTTACTTAGGTCACCTAAACTTTTCTTCTTCCTTCTCTAAAGTATTACCTGTGTTAAATGTTAAAATAGTTAAACTTAGGCCACTTGACCTTCAATTTCCTCTAATATTAAATAAAACCAGAAACACCTGACTTATCTACCCCATTTGTGGTTTTTGTGTAAATCCACAATTGGCAAAAGGTTAAATTTCTATATGGTTCATCTCCCTAAAATGGCAGAATTATTTAAGAATTACATATAGCTTTTCATATCCTGAAACAACAAAGATCAAGTAGCTTTCAAAAAAAATGTCAAGTCATGGCAACACAGAACAATGGAATCTAAGCAAGAATTCCCTCTCCAATAATTGCACCAAGTTAAATATTTTCCTTCCATTATGGAAAATGCAAAGCTCCCTGAGTAGCAGCAGCTTGAAAGAGTGACTTGGGGCAGTGAGCTCCCCACTACCCCAAGTATCTATCACCTTTCCCCAGTTCACTGCTATAGAGAAATGATGTTTTCGCAACTTATATCAATTTCCATGCAAATGTGGTTTCCAATCCAGTCCCTTAGCCATCCACTTCAGACCAGAATGCCATCTCTAAATCTCTCTGGGATAAAAATTACAGATATTTCTTTATTCTAAAGAAAGCATATCAGGTCTCAGTCCACTGTGTGGCTATTAGAAAGCACATTCTGATATTGAGCCAAAGTTTACTCTGCTATTAATTCTGCCTCTTACTCCCAGTTATCTATCCATATTAGGACTGCTGGGAACAAAAGAACTGAACCTTCTGCCTTCAAAGCCCTTAACATAGCTTAACTTCAACCCTCGGATCTTTTTCCAAGGAGGATTTTAAGTGGCCCTGCGTGACATGCAATAAATAGAAACTTTGGGCATGGGTCACATAATTATTGCCTATGAAGCTCCCAGTGGGGCTGGGAGGAGCATCTGGAACAATTACGTTAATAATATGAACTTCAGGGAGAACCATCCATCTTGGCAAGAAAAAATAAATCATATGCTTCAGGAGCCAGATTTATGTTAACAAAACAAATCACCCACCTGTAAAATCTCTGTAAACATGTTAGGGAGAATAAGGTGGATCTCCTCAGAGGACTGTTTAGATAGGTGTTTGAAAGTAATATATGACTATGACAAAAATCCCAGAAGTCTCTTGGAGAAAACAATCATCAGTTCAGGGCTACACTAAAGCCATAAATATTTTATAACAGCACACTGTGTCTGAAAAATGTCTTAGTTTTCAAGCACCCAGCCTCCCTTCTTACATAACTTCCTCAACATAAATGGACATTTTGTAAATGGTTGAAGCATTTGACAACAGACAGCAAGAAACACTGAAAGATAGGGCTCTATGAAAAGCTAGAGAAAAGAATGGCTTAACCCCCCCCCCTTTTTAAAAAAATATTTATTTTTAGTTATAGTTGTCAATACCTTTATTTATTTATTTTTTATGTGGTACTGAGAATTGAACCCCAGGCCTCGCATATGGTAGGTGAGCGCTCTACCACTGAGCCACAACCCCAGCCCCCAGGCCCCCCTCTTTTTTTAACCTTTGTGAAACTTTATGTGATAATGCTGGGTGAGCACCCCAAACAGAAGCACTTTGGATTAAAAGAAAGTAAAAACAAAACAAAAAATACAAAAACTTCACCTCAAAATAATCAGTGGTTTTTCACTCCATGTGGAAAAGACCCCAAAGTTAGAAGTCTCCTCTCCAAATCTGAGAGCTTATTTATTGTCATTAAATTTGTAATTTTTTCTGGGGATATGGCTCAGCTGGTAGAGTGCCTGCTTCACATGCACAAGGCCCTGGGTTCAGTCCTCAGCACCACAAAAGAAAAAAAAAAGTGTAATTTTTGAAAAGAACCATCTTGCTCAGTATCAAGACACAGGGAGTGCACAGTTCCCCAGATGATGTTTGATGGGCCTCTCTTAATCATAGGCCATAAAAAAAAAATTAAACCTGTCCTATGAGCTGCCATCTCTCTAAATCAGACATCATTTCTACACTAAGGATAGCCAGGGCATAAAACAGGAATGCTTTAGGGTAAATGCAAATTAAATTATGTTTAAGAATATTTCATCTTGAACATTTAATGAGTGAAAGAATGATCAAGGCTTGCCATCGGAGAAAAATGCCTGTTTATTGAGGCAGCTCTGCATATTTATAGAGCTGGGGGTGGTCTGACCATTGAAACAGTTTAACAATTTAACGGTTTTTGGCAGCTGGCTTGAGGTGCATTCTAATTGGTGGGTAAGGATCATGTGACTCAGCAGGACTCACCTTGATCATTCTTTCAATGAGCACCTATCATGAATTAGGAATTATGGTAAACACTAAATACAAAGTCATGATGCAAGGGCCCACAGCATAGTAGAAGAGGAAGGCATGTACTTTAGTGGCTATAACACCAATATATATAATATATATATGAAGCAGGAAAGTCAGATGATCAATATTTCATGATATGTATTTCATGAGACTGACTCTGGTTGCACTATGGAAAACAATTCAATGCTATGAGTAAAAATGGGGAGACCTGTTAGGGAGCTATCTTAATAGTAAAGGACAGAATTCCTAAATGGATGGAACTGGAGAACATCACGCTGAGTGAAATAAGCCAGAATCAGAAAGTCAAGGGTCAAATGTTTTCTTTCATATGCAGAAGCTAGAGAGAAATAAGGAATTTAAAAAAAAAAAAAAGAAAGGGGGTCTCATGAAAATAGAAGGGAAATCAGTGGAGTACAGGAAAAGGATTGAGGGAAAGGGAGAGTGGATAGGAAAAGGAGGAACTGTGGAAGAAATTAACCAAATTATTCTCTGTGCACATATAAATATACCACAGTGAATTCTACCTTTTTATACATCTATAAAGCTCTAATTTAAAAATAAAAACAATAAATAGAAGAAAGACTAGCAGAGAAGAGGAAGGGGAACAGGAGAAAGGCAGAAGACAGTGAAAGAGGAAACACTGGGGACTGAGTGGAGCTAATTATATTCCTATATGTATAATTATGTCAGAATGAACCCCAATATCATGCATAACTATAGTGCACTAGTAAAGTCATTTTTAAAAAGAATCTGAATCAGGGACTGGGGTTATAGCTCAGTGGTAGAGTGCTTGCCTCATATGCATGAGGCCCTGGGTTCTGTTCTCAGTACCACATCAAAACAAATAAATTAAAAAAAAAAAAAGATATTGTGTCCATCTATAACTAAAAAATATTTTTAAAAATATCTGAATCAGAGTTGTAGTGGGAATGGAAGACTGAAAAGATTTGAGTTTACTTACCTCCATTTAATGTGGTCAGACATGTTAATTTAGTCATTTAGTAGTTGTGTAGAGGTATATTATTCTGGTTTTGATCTGCATTTCTAAATGACTATATTTTCATGTGTTTATTGGCCATTCATATATTGTTTGATGACATGTATGTTCAAATTTTTTATCCATTTTAAAATTTTTTAATTGTCAATGAATCATTATTTTATTTATTTGTATGTGGTACTGAGAATTGAACCCAGTGCCTCACACATGCTAGGCAAGTGCTCTACCACTGAGCCACAACCCCAGCCCTTTTTACTCATTTATTATTGGGTTATTTGTTTTCTTACAGGTGAGTTCTGAGAGTTGTTTATATTAGATGCAAGTCCTTGATTTGCTATGTGATTTTCAAATGTTTCCTTCCAGGCTTGGCTTTTCTTTACATTCATTCATATTTCTCTCTCTCTCTCTCTCTCTCTCTCTCTCTGTGTGTGTGTGTGTGTGTGTGTGTGTACTAGGGATTGAACTCAGAGGCACTCAAACACTGAGCCACCTCCCCAGCCCTATTTTGTATTTTATTTAGAAACAGGGTCTCACTGAGTTGCTTAGGGGCTTGCTAAATTGCTGAGGCTGGTTTTGAACTCCCAATCCTCCTGCTTCAGCCTCCTGAGCCACTGGGATTATAGGCATGCGCCACTATCCGCCACTATGCCCCGCTTTTTACATTCTGTTAACAGTGTCTTTTGAAGAGATTTTTTTTTTCTAACCGTGTTGAAGTTCAATGCATCCTTCCTTTAAAAAAAATTAATTTGGTGTTTTAGTACTAAAAGAAATTGTTTTCTAACCTAAGATCAGAAAGATTTTCTTCCTTGTTTTATTCTACAAGTTTCATAGTTTTAAGGCTCACATTTAGATCTAGAATTCATTCAGAGTTAATTTTTGGGTATTGTGTAAGACATAGATCCAAATTCTTTTTTTCTTTTTTATTCTCTTTTAATTTGTTCAGCACCTGGATATCTAATTCCAGAATCATTTGTGGAAAAGAGCATCCTGTCCCAGCAGCATTGACTTTGTGTCTTTGTTAAAAATTAGTTGTATATATGTGTGTATATGCATTCTTATATATTATTTCTGAACTCTGTATTTTGCTCCACTGTTTTAGTCACATTTTCAGCCCTGTGACCCAAATACCTGACAAGACCCAACTTAAAGGAGGAAAAGTTCACTTTGGGTTAATGGCTTCAGAGGATTCAGTCTATGGTCAACCAACTCCATTGTTCTGGGTCCAAGATGAGGCAGAACATCATGGTAAAAGGGCAAGGCAGAGGAGTTCTTCTCTGTTCATAGTGGTCAGGAAGCAGAGAGAGGAAGGGAAAAGAGCCACAGGAAAGATATACCTTTATAGGGCATATCCCCAGTGACCCACCTCCTCCAGCCACACCCTACTTGCCTACAGTTACCACCCAGCCCATCTATTCCAACTAGGATAGATTGATGAAGTTATATCTCTCAGAATCCAATCATTTCACCTCTGAATATTCCTGCATTAACAGGAGCTTTGGGGAATACCTCCTCTCCAAACCACAACATTCACTAATCTATTTGTCTATTTTTTAAAGAACTCTTTTTTTTTTTTTTTTTTTTTTTTTTTTTTTTTTTTAGTTTTAGGTGGACACATTATTTTACACTTATGTGGTGCTGAGGATGGAACCCAGTGCCTCATGCATGCTTGAGCCACCACCCCAGCCCCTCTATTTGTCTATTTTTATACCAATACCATGTTGTATTGCTTAATGTAGTTTTATAATAAATCTTGATTTTTAAATGTTATTTTGGCTACTCTAAATCCTTCCCACTTCCATAGAATTTTATTATCATTTGTGATAGCCTATAAAATGCTTACTGGAAGTTTGATAGGGTTTCTATTGAATCTGTACATGAGGTGGTGGAGAACTAATATCTTCAATAGTATTGAGTCTTTTAATCCATAAACACTGATTATCTTTCTATCTTCATAGCTCATTTTTATTTCTTTTACTAGTGCCTGATAGATTTTTTCATACATGTCCTGCACATATTTTGTTAGATTTATACTCAAATACTTCACTTATTGTTGCTATTGCAAATATTTTTTTATTTCAAATTTTTTTAAAGAAGTTGTTTCTTTTTTATTTTAAATCTTTTATTTACTTATTTTTATGTGGTGCTGAGGATTGAACTCAGTGCGTCATATGTGCAAGGCAAGCACTCTGCCACTGAGCCACAATCCCAGCCCCTCAAATTTTAATTTGTAGGGTTTCATTGCTGGTATATAGGGATGTAGTTGACTTTGGTATATTGTGTTTTCATCCCCTTGTGTCCTGCAACTTTGCTAAACTTGTTTATGAGTTCTAGGAATTTTAGTTTTTAGATTCCTTGGGATTTTCTGTGTAGACAATTATGTCATCTGTGTAGAAAGATAGTTATATTTCTTCCTTTTCAATGAGTGTGCCTTTTTTCTTTTTCTTACCATATTACATCAGTGAAGCCTTACTTTTATTTTTAATATTGAAAGTTACTGTTTTATTTGGGGCCCTGGAACCAATTATCAAGGATACAAGGCAAGTTTCAAGAATTGACTTAGTGGGTGATGAGACTGATTATTCAAGAAGATTCCAACATTTCTTGGCAGAATTTCCATTGCTGGTGATGGAATCAGGGTAAATCTATTGATATTACCCAGTGAGGCAGGAGTTGACAGTTAGCTCTAGCCCCTGAATTAAAGAGAGGAGACTGGAAATTTTGAAGAAAGTAGCATGGCATGACAGTGATTTCATTTCTAAATGCATCAAGTGATACTACAGAACATGTATTACCCCATTTCATGCTTAGAATAACTCAGACTTACATTGGTTTTTTTTGGTTTTGGTACCACTGAGCCACATCCCAAGCCCTATTTTGAATTTTGTTTCAACACAGGGCCTCACTAAGTTGCTTAGTGCCTCACTAGGTTACTGAGGCTGGCTTTGAACTCATGATTCTCCTGCCTCAGCCTCCAAGCCACTAGGATTACAGGTGTGCACCACTGCACCCAGCTTTTGATTTCTTTATATATGAGAAATGAGAATTTATTCAATGACTGTTTTATCCAAACTTACACGGCCTTATGACTTCTTATTATTCAATATTCTGTTTAGGTACCTTGTTCTACAAGTTAGGGAAGCACTAGCCTCTTTTATAAGAGCTGAGACCAGTCTATATTATGTGGTAGTTTTACATATTGCCCTATCCGTGTACAAGGGTTGGCATAGAAGTTTCTAGCAAACTGTCCTCTTGCTTTTATGTAATCAACTTCACACCAGGGATTTGTACTTTCTCTGACACCTTGTCCCTTTAAACCTGACACTGTGAGTACCCAATTCTTTGATAACCCAGCAGATAAATGATTTCCACTTAGTTATTCCTCTGCCCTGCCACTCTTTGGTTCTTACTGCACAGAAAGTTCAAGGGCAGAAGTGTTTCTGATGCATGAGGCTTTCAAACACAGAGTCTAGGGACCCCAGGGTTGGACTTTATCTTGCTAACAGTCATAGAAAATGTCACAGTTAGTGCATTCCATTTCCATTCAGGAAACCTATAGATGCCCTGTGGGTTAGTTTGTGTGTGATTGATGTCCTTGCTCCAGTGATATTGGCTTCAAATAGTAGTCCAAGTGTGTCTTTTTGGCAAAGTCTTCACAGATCCCTCCTCTTTTGTATTTGGACTGCCTTTTGTACCTTTAGGACAGCACTTCTCACTGCTTTGCAGTACAGGTATTTATGTTCCACAGCTTCTCCTAACCCCATCACCATTAGGCTGTGTTCTTTCTGAGGACAAGGTCCCTGTCTTATTGATCATTGTATTATCAGTTTTGAGAACAGGGCTTAGAAATAGAGTGGGCATAGAATAAGTATTAGCTTGATGGAATTAAAGAGGTTTTTTCTTCATTTCCAGACATAAAACAACAAAATATCCTTTCAGGTTCTTTGCATTCTTATACTTCTTTTCTGATTAGGTAAGTAGAAGATGGCAGGAGACTGGGTGTTAGACAACCTGCAGGCTTTGCATCTAGCTGCTTTTTTAAAAAAATATTTTATTTTTTAAAAAATAAGGTATTGGACACAATACCTTTATTTTATTTTTATGCAGTGCTGAGAATGGAACCCAGTGCCCCCGCACGTGCTAGGCAAGCGCTCTACTGCTGAGTCACAGCCCGAGCCCCTCATCTAGCTACTTTATAAGGAGAAATTGTTCTAGCTATCCTTGTTTCTCCAGTGGAGTTGTCTCTTGGGGGCATATACTCCTCAAAACTCACTGAACCATACCAGGTGTTCCATATGCTCACAGTATGAAAGATAAGGTTCTTGCCCTCAGAGAGCTTGTTTTATAGATGTATAATAAGATAGCCCCATAAACAGACAAATAAAATCATAATTACAGGTACTGGAATATGAAATAAATAAACAGGCCATGTGTTAGAGATTGATGGGAAAGAAGGGAGGTTGTTTTGGATAAAATTCTCAGGAAGAATCTCACTGACGACATTTGTCCTGAGATCAGAAAAAAGCCAGCTATATGAAGAGCTGTGTCTTGAGTGTGCTGTGTCATTAACGGAGATGAGGCACATTTGTGTCTTTCCACGGTGTCAATTTATTGAATAACAAAAAGTTCACAGGTTACACCACTTTTATCAGTGGCATTTCACAGAATACTTGTGGCTCACATGGTAGTCATAAGCTGGGCCATCACAGCTTCCTTTATTTCAAGCTTAATTTCTAACATCTGTAACACTTAAGTCACTTTGTGTGATTTTATATATAGGTTACAGCAAGTCAAAGAAAGGGTTAAGGCAGCCACAGGGTTCTGGAGGCTGAACTGCAGAGACAACAGATAAGAATATAGAGTCACTGTAGATGTCTCTTGGAGTGTCAGCTTGAGATGTCAGTTTGGCTCGCCTGTCGTCAGAGACAGGGGAAACTGCACTCTGCTGAAACCTGAGGACAGAGATTTGAGTGACCAGGTGACAGAGTCAGGGTGCCACTGTGTCCAGTCTTAGGGTGCCCCTCCTTTTATGGGCTCAAGGGAGGGAATTGCATCATTTGTGACCTGATGGGTGGATAAGATCATGGACCTGGTTTCTCTGATATGAGTTTGATATGTTCATGCATCCATGTGCTTCTGATTAATTTGATAAGTTCATGGGTGGTCATTCTTATTGGCATGATTTAATTTATGTATCAGTTTATGCATTTTGGTTGTGCCAGGTAGATGGTGGTTGTATACTTGTACAAACAGGGTGTGGAGTTCTTGCACCTCAGCATTTAAACTCAAAATGCAGTAGCTTATGGCAGACTATAGCTTGACAACTGCTGTTCTATGTACATCATGGAGTAACTCAGAGTAGAGCACAGCTCTCTACAGCTAAGAACACTCCAGGCAGTGTAATGGCAAGCAACGATGCAAGAGACTACTCTGCTTCTTTGAGGGACAGAAAGTACACCAATGTGGTTGAGGTGAAAAGAGAGTTGTGAGATAAGATTGGAATGCTGGCAGGGGCCAGGTCCTAGGAGGCGGTATACTCCATGAGAAGAACTGGTACTGTATTGTGAGGGTAAGAGAAACCACTGATGGATTTTAAGCAGGAGAATGGCATGTTCTGATTTATGTTTGGGAATCAAGTGCTGTTTTGTGATTAGACTCTGGTGTGTGAAGGGCAAGAGTGAAAGCAGAAATACCAATTAGGAAAGTGAGGAGAGATGACAGTGACTTGGGCTATTGTGTGTGTGGGAGACTCCCCCTTCTCGGAGAACAACATGGAATCCCTTACCCCTCACCCTCCTCTCCAAAGGGCGCCAAGCCAAGAGCACCAAATTCAAAGGTTTCCTCCATCAATCCCCACAGGACACAGTGTCCGCGCGCTGTCACTGAGTAACCCTGCCAATCAGCACCCACCACGTCCCCTATGCAACCCTTCTTAAGCTGAAGCTTGGTAAGCACACACTCTCTTCTCTCTTCCTCTCTTCCCCTCTTCCCCACTTCCCCTCTTCCCCCTTCCCCTCTTCCCTCTACTCTTCTCTTCCTCTCTCTCTCTCCCCCCCTCTTTTTCTCTCTGCTCTCTTCCTCTCTGCCTTCTTCCTCTTCTTTCTCTCCTCTCTCTTGTTGGGAAAGGTATAACGGCAGCCACACCCCAAAAACCCCAACACAGCGCCTGAGGAGCTTCTCTTTCTGCTTCTCTCCCTTTCCTGCTGGCACCAAAAACTCCCGCTGGCGCCAATGTTCAAATCCCGCTGGCGGGGAACCTTAGCCCCAATAAGAACTAATTTTGTGGGCTCTGGAATTGACATCTGGAAGAACTTACCAATAAACGGTGACCCATCATTTACCTAAGCCCTGCCACCTATCCTTAGATTTATATGAGCCCACAGCCTTTTGAAATAAAGTGGAATTTCTCCGGTGATTTGTCTCGCGTCGGTTCTTCTTTCATTGGTGCCGAGACCCAGGAGATGGGTGAGCTCATTCTCACAGAGCCCCGTTTCTGCTTCTTTCTCCCGCGCCACTGAGACATCTCACCCTTGTCCACCTTTCAGGTGCTGGCTCCTTACACTCACCACTGATCAGGCTTAGGTAAGTGCCGCTGTCTGGCTGGGCACAAGATCACGAGCCACTCAAACAGGAACAAACTTTATTTTTGAAACAACCGCCAAATACCACGTTTGTGTCCAGGAAGAATCCTGATCCACCCACGCGGTGTTCCGCCGGTTCCTTCCCGGACCCCCAGCGCCAAAACTTCCCCCGGAATTCCCTCCTACTGCACTTTCCCAACCAATGGGAACTCTCCAGGAGTCCCGCAGCAGGCCCAGGTAAACAGCAGGAGTCCGGTATCCATATGAATGTAATTTTTAACATAATCATATCATCTCAATGGCTAGCTGGCGTCACCTTTCAATCAAAAATGCCATGCATCATATTAATTGGCTGTGGCTCCCAGCAGGTAAGTTCCACTTCTGGCTCATCGCCCTCTTCGGGCTACAGCAGGAACTGCGACCATGATTGTCCGGCACACTTCTGATGCCCGATAGAGGGGAGAGAACCTACCCCACTAAGGTCTTTACGGCCGCAGTGGACTCTCTGAAAACCTGTTCTCCTTTTGGGGAGTGAGGCTTCTGGGTTCAGGCGAGAGACCCCTCTGTTTCTTCCATCTCCTCCCTCCATAACCAGTAAATCCTAGTACTAGGTTCTTCATGGCCTCCAGCTTTTTGCCTCCTGAGAGTTGCATGCAGTTCAGGTGATGACCCTCACTGCCTCTCGTTTCCTGGCTCTTCCTAGAGTCTCCGCGATCTCCAAGGTCCTAAAAGGGGATGCCCTTTTAGCCCTTGCTGATCGTTTCCGGCCTGAAGGTGTTCTCTCTCTCTCTCTCTCTCTCTCTCTCTCTCTCTCTCTCTCTCTCTCTCTTTCTGTGACCATGGGTGCCTCCTCGTCTATACCTGAAACCTTGCCCCTCAAATGTCTAATGAAAAATCTGACCACACTCTCCCTTGCACCAGACATCAAGCCCAAACTTCTGATCAAATTCTGTACCCAAGATTGGCCTACATATCCTTTGGATAATGGCAATCATTGGCCTCTAGAAGGCTCATTAGATCCAAATCTTCTCCGGGAGCTTTTTAACTACTGCCAGCATCTGAAAAAGTGGAAGGAGATCCCCAGGTCCTCCCGGACAGCATCCTGCTCTCTGCCTTTCCTGCTCTCCCTCTCAAGTTCTCCTTGCTAACCCCTCCCTTCCCCTACTCCTACTCCTGACCTCGCGACTCTTCCCCATTTGATCCAGCAGATGAATCCCCACCTTATCCCTCGGCCCCACCTGCTCCTCCTCTCCCACCATCCCCTCCTCCTCCGCCACTTGATCCCACAGATGCTCAGCCTTCCATTTCATCCCCTTCCCCTCTGCCCTCTTCCGCCGCTGCCGCTGCCTCCACTTCCTCCTCCATGGAGACATTCCCTTCCCCTCTCCTTTCTGTCCGTCGCTGACCGACTCCTTCAGCCCTCCTGTTACCGGGTCTAAGGGACCCCTTCCTGCTCCCTTGACGATCGCACCCCTTCGTGAGGTTGCTGGTCCCGAGGGTGTTATCAGGGCACATGTGCCCTTCTCCCTGTCGGATCTTACTCAGCTAGAAAGGAAGCTAGGCTCATTCACCACTGACCCCACCACCTACATTCGGGAATTTCAGTGGGTTCTGCAAGCATATAGCCTCACTCATCATGACATTTACATGCTCCTGGCCAATACACTTCTCCCTGAGGAAAGGCGACGGGTCTGAACCCATCATCCATAGGCCAGGCCCATGCTGATGAGAATCATAGAACTAATCCCAATCACCCTACGGGCCCACACGCTGTCCCGGAGCAGGATCCTCTATGGGATTACAACACCCCTGGAGGCTTGCATTCTCGTGACCTTTTTGCATCTTGCCTCTTGGCGGGCCTAAAGAAGGCCACCCGCAAGGTCGTTAATTTTCAAAAAGTGCAGGAGGTCATTCAGAAGAAGGAAGAAACACCTTCAGAATTTCTGGATAGACTAACCAAGGCCCTCCAACAGTACACAAACCTTGACCCAGAAACCCCTTACGGCTGTCATGTCATAATGACATATTTCCTGGCCCAAAGCTACCCTGACATTAAAGCCAAGCTTAAGAAGCTTGAACAGGGCCCTGCTACTCCTCAGACCAAAATCCTTGCGGTCGCTCTTAAGGTTTTCCATGGTAGGGAAGACGAAAGCAAACACCGCAGGCAGAAGGCTGAAAATGCCAAATTCCAAATGTTGCCCCAGGTCATTCAGGGAAGGTCATCACCACACCGCCCTAATAAGACACCCCCTGGAGCTTGCTTCAAATGTGGTAAGGAGGGACATTGGGCCAAGGCTTGTCCTTTGCTGAGGACACCCTCCACCCCCTGCCCAAAATGCCACCAAAGGGGACATTGGGGGTCAGACTGTCCAACAACCCAGAAGGGAGGCTGGTCAGCTGCCCGGCAACCCTAGCCTCTCCTAGGCTTGACAGAGGAGGATTGACGGAGTCATGGGCCTTCCCTCCCGACTATTACCATCAAGAAGCAAGAGCCCGGGGTCACCTTTCTGGTGGATGGACGCTCCATTACCTTCCTCTTGGATACTGGTGCCACTTTTTCAGTCTTGAGGGAGTATTGGGGTCCTACCATGCCCTCAAAAACTCCTATTGTCAGGGTAGGAGGTAAACAGATTTTCCCTCAGAACCCCCCCCCCCCTTATCATGTTATATGCAGGGATCCCTTTTGTCCTTCACACACTCCTTTCTTGTTATGACCCATTGGCCCATTCCCCTTCTGGGAAGGGACATACTTTCAACTGAAAGTCACCATTCACATATCACCCCACACTTCTCCTACCTCTCATTTCCTCATGATGTTCCTAAGGGTAGACATACCTCCTTTACACATTCTCCCACAACTATCTAAACCAGTTAACCCTGAGGTTTGGGACACAACTACGCCGTCTATGGCTAAGTGCAGTCCTATTCATATTGTCTTATGGGACACTTCAAGATATATTAATCAACCACCACAATATCCACTCACAACCACAGCCCACCCATCATCCAGGATTTATTGCAGAAGGGGTATCTTGGGCCTACACACTCTCCTTTCAACACCCCTATTCTGGCAGTTAGGAAACCTAACGGGTCCTACAGACTGGTCCAAGACCTTCGCCTCGTCAACTCCTCTGTGGTCCCCATCCACCTGCTAGTGCCCAACCCCTACACCCTTCTCTCTCAGGTCCCTGCTACTACTACCCACTTCTCAGTCCTAGATTTGAAGGATGCCTTCTTTTATATTCCTTTGTCCTCAGAATCTCAGGATATCTTTGCTTTTATGTGGACTGATCCTTGCACCCGCCATTCTCGTCAGCTTACCTGGACCATCCTTCCGCAGGGATTCAGGGATAGTCCCCATCTCTTTGGCCAAGTTCTTGCCCAGGACCTCACATCCTTCCACCCCACCTGTCCTGACTCTACCCTCCTTCAGTATGTCGATGATCTTCTTCTATGTAGTCCCTCTTGGGAACACTCTCAATCCTACACTGCCCAACTCCTCAATTTCCTAGCAGATAAGGGATATAGGGTATCTCCCCACAAGGCCCCGGTTTCCCAGTCTACTGTCACCTACCTTGGTTTTTGCCTTGCACCAGGAAAAAAGGAGATAACATTGGATAGGAGGCAACTCCTCTCTAATCTTCTGGTACCTCATACAAAAGCCGAAATACTATCATTCCTAGGACTAGCAGGGTATTTTAGGGCCTGGATCCCAAATTATTCTCTTCTAGCCAAACTCCTGTATGACCTAGCAAAGAGATCCCCTAGTGAACCTCTCACCTCCTCCCCCACTACCACTTCCAATTATGACCTCTCGGGGGACATATAATGGCCGCTTTAGACTGTCCATCTGAAGCCCCTACTTCTTCCAGTAAGAACAAGGACCTTTTCAAGTTCCTCCATACTCTATTCCATTCCAATTCACAGTCTTTGACCCTCTTCTTACAGAGCTTCTTCTCCCTCACCCCCTCTGACAAAGCCATGCTACAGAATATAGCCTCTAATTGTCAGATCTGTCAGCGAACCAACCCTCAAACTCCTTTAAGGCCCAAACTATTCCCTTCCCACCAAGCCCGGGGACATGTTCCTGCTGCTGACTGGCAGGTAGATTTCACCAACATGCCTATAGTATGGCGCACTAAGTACCTCCTTGTCTTTGTGGACACTGTCTCTGGTTGGGTTGAGGCATTTCTCACTTCCAATAAAAAGGCTTCCACTGTAGCTTCAATCTTACTGACAGACATCGTCCCCAGGTTTGGTATGCCCACTTCCCTACAATCTGACAATGGCCCTGAGTTTATTTCTAGGATCACACAAAAGGTCTCTCAAGCCCTCTCCTTCAAGTGGCATTTCCACTGTCCATATCGCCCCCAGGCTTCAGGGAAAGTGGAAAGGGTAAATCAGACTCTGAAGGAAGTTCTTACCAAATTAACAATGGAACTAAACTTAGACTAGGTCAAGCTCCTTCCCTTGGCTTTGCTTCAGATCAGAGCTCTCCTAAGAAACCATCTTTACTGTCTCCCTTTGAGATAATGTATGGAAGACCTCTTATACCACCTGGGTTTGTGGTTTCACAGGGACCCCTCTCACGAGATTTGTCTTTGCCTCTCTTGTTTCATCTCATCTCCACTCAGAACTTTGAAAATATCAGGACTGGATTCTTCCAGACCCAGACACCTCTCCAAACACTCCTCCCTTAACACCTGGGAGTTTAGTCTATTATAATGCCCTGGAGGAAAAAGGGCCTCTTGCCCCAAAATGGGAAGGCCCCTATCCTGTCATTCTTTGTACCCCCCCCCACCACCACCAAACTCTCCTTACCAGGCAACCGTCTCACCCTCTGGATTCACATTTCTAGGTTGAAGCCATACCACCAAGAGGTCTCATCTACTCCAAGAGTCACCTCCTGAACCTCCCCTTTACTCCTGCTCTCCACACCCATCTCACCCCTTTAAGATGCGGCTCACACGGTGTTCCCCACAGCCCAATTCCTCTTAAAGGAGGCGCAATGAGCTCTCTAAGCTCTCCTAACATTTTACCCGGACGACTCTGTTCCCTTTCAACTCTCCTTCTTTGCTTATTCTCTGTGCTCTGTTGGGCCTGGCCTTCATCTTCCTCTCCTACTATGTATAAATTCACCCTTCAGGAATGATACTCAGAACATGACATGCAGAAGGTCCGCAAGGTGGACAAAAAGACCTGTTTTATCCACAATTGCTCCTCTATATCTCTAATACTGTCCCCCTCTAAGTCTCTCTCCCCAGGAAATTGGGCTTGGTGTTTTCTCTGCTTCACTAAGGACCAGACTGAAGATTATTGCCATTGGTGGGAGGACATCTATGGTGGATGTCCCTACTGGTCTTGTAGGATTCATTATGAAACTATAAGGACAGAGATTACCAATGGCTTCCTGAACAAGATAACCCTAACTCCTCTCGTGAAGCTCTCACCTGATGCTGACAATGCAGAAACAACGGCCATCAGACAGTGAGAAACAATGAGCCCAGAGAACCTCTTAGCCTGCCACCCTGGATTTTTTAGCCTTTATATCCTTTTAAGCCTCCTCATGGCCCTTGGCCTCTTCTCTGTCAGTCCCCCAACATGGAACTCCTGCCAAAAACTGACCTTTGCTTTAATATTTATCTTCATCCTGTTTCTCTTCGCTCTGATCTTTTTCAGGTGCTGGTAATGCCATGTCAAGATAGCGTTTCCAATGCTTCCTAGAGTCCCTGTAACAAGACCAGTGGCTGATACCAACAATCTCCTCCATCCAGAACTGGTTCAATGCCATTGATGACTTGTGGCTTCAAGGAACTTTTATAGACTTCACCCCTACCAAAGTAGCTGTCTATAGCCATTGGGTTTTATTTCTGGTTGCCATGGTATCCCCAGACCTGACCCCCGAACATTCCTCCACTTCCTCTTTCTAGGTTCCATGCCGCCCCCGCATAGCAGGAAGCAGCCAGATCTGATCAATAACGCCCCAGTTCCTAAGAAAACAGAAAGGGAGGAATGTTGGGAAAAGGTATGATGGCAGCCACACCCCAAAAATCCCAACATGGCGCCTGAGGAGCTTCTCTTCCTGCTTCTCCCTTTCCCACCGGCACCAAAAACTCCCACCAGCGCCAATTCTCCCACCGGCGCTAATATTCAAATCCTGCTGGCGGGGAACCTTAGCCCCAATAAGAACTAATTTCGTGGGCTCCAGAACTGACATCTGGAAGAACTTACCAATAAATGGGTGACCCGTCATTTACCTAAGCCCTGCCACCTATCCTTAGATCTATATAAGCCCACAGCCTTTTGTAATAAAGTGGAACTTCTCCGGTGATTTGTCTCATGTTGGTTCTTCTTTCATCTTTCTTTATCTCTCTCTCTTTCTGCCCTCGTCCTCTTCTCTCATTGCTCTCTGCCTCTCCTTCAGGCAGCCCCCCCAATAAATTCTCTTGGTTGTATCTCCGTCTCTGATGAGTCACTCGCCTTTCAAGGAGAGGTGCATGAATTTGGGCATATATTTTCTAAGACAGATTGACCAAACTTGCCAATAGATTGTTTACGGATGATTAGAGAATGGGAGGAATCAAGGATGACTCTTTGGATTTTGCTTTGAGCATTGAGAAGAATGATGCTACTGAGATGGGGACCAGAACAAGGGACGAAATGGTAGATAAACTCTCAGATTTTCATTCATAGTCTTTACCCGCTAAATGCCTTTCCTACTCCCACCTGCTTACAAAGTATAGAATGTGCCTATTAATCCCTTATTCTTTTTTTTAAGAGAGAGAGAGAGAGAATCTTTTTTTGTAGATGGACACAACACAATGCCTTTATTTTTATGTGGTGCTGAGTATCAAACCCGGGTCCCGCCCTTGCTAGGTGAGCACTCTACCGCTGAGTCACAATCCCAGCCCCAACTCTCTTATTCTTAATCAAATTAATTCATAACACCAGGGAAGGCCTTGCCTAGAGATTCCTCAGATTAATTATCATAAAAATGGAGTAATTATCATAAAAATACCGGACTCTTCCAGTCCCAGGCACTCAATAGGCTGAGCCTTCTCACTCTGGGAGTTGTCTCCTTTCTCTGGAGGTGAATTCCCCCACCCCTTTTTTCTCCCAATTAAAGTTTTGTTGTTGTTGGTGGTTTTAGTTGTTCATGGACATTTATTTATTTATTTATTTGTTTGTTTGTTTGTTTGTTTGTTTATTTATTTATAAGCAGTGCTGAGAACCCACACATGCTAGGGAAGTGCTCTACCACTGAGCTACAACTCCAGCCCCAATTAAAGTTATGCTTGTCTATTCAAATTCACTTGACTTGGGGTTTGGGGGGGTTTTGTTTGTTTTTAATTGACACAGCTCCCATCTCCCAGTTTACTGGGGCGTGAAAGGCTGAGGAATGAACAACCATTGGTTGTAGAGAATTAGGTGCTTAAGCTATATTAAATTTGAGCTGTAGTAGACAACCATGTGAAGATACCTGAAGTTTAGAGAAGAGGTCAAAGCTGAAGCTATAAATTTGGCATATAGATGATATTTAAAGCCATACGACTAGGTGAGACTTTTAAGAAGAAAGAATTTTTATAGAAGACTCATTGACAGGCTAAGAAGAAAAGGATGATAACAGCAAAGGACATTGAGAAAGAATGGCCAGTTGGTATGAGAAAAATCAGGAGAGCATAATGTCTTGAACACTGAGAGATTAACGTGTTTCAAGGGAATGAGCATTTAAGACAAGAACAGAGAAGGGTTCATTGAATTTAAAACCATGAAGATCATTGGTTATTGTTATGGTTTAGGTATGAGGTGTACCTCAAAAGGTCAGGTGTGAGACAATGCAAGATTTAGAGGAAAAATGATTGGGTTATGAGAGCCTTAACCTAATCAGTGTATTAATCCCCTGATGGGGGGATTAACTAACTGGTAACTTTAGGCTGGGAGGGTGTGGCTGGAGGAGGTGGGTCCCTGGGGGCGGGACTTTGGGGTATATATTTGATTAGCTGAGTTAAGCCTCTTTCTGCTTCCTAGTCATCTTGCCAGCCACCTCTCTCCACCACACTCTTCTGCCATGGTGTTCTGCTTCATTTTGAGCCAGCTGTATATGAACTGAGACCTCAGAAACTGTGAGTCCCCAAGTAAACTTTTCCTCCTCTAAAATTCTTCTTGTCAGGTCTTTTGGTCCCAGGAATGAAAAAGCTCACTAAAACAGTTATCTTTTTTAAATTTTATTTTTAGCTAATGCATAAATACATAACATTGTATATATTAACGGAGTACCACATAATGTTCAATCCATGTATATATTGCATAATGTTTAAATCAGATTAAACATATTAATCTATTCAAACATTTATCATTTCTCTATGGTGAACACTTTTGAAATCTTTCACTCAGGATCATTGGTTTTCTTAAGGAGACAATTAGAAAGTTCAAGTCAATTGCTTCTAATTTCTCAAAGAAGAATAAGGTGAGGCCATTTGCTGAGAGTGTGTGGGTGAGGTTGTTAACAAGTCTGAGGAAAGAAGAAAAGGTCTAAAATGGGGATGATGAAAGCAAATTTAGTAGGGGAATATAGGATTACTGGGCATGATAGTGTGGATAATGGCATATAATTTAGGTAAAGAAGTGAGGAAATGAAAATGATGTTGGGACTTGAAAATGTGAGGGGTCAATGGACTGGAGATTATAATGTGGTTAAAATAATGTTATATGGGGGCTGGGGTTGTAGCTCAGTGGTGGAGCGCTTGCCTAGCATGTGTGAGGAACTGGGTTCAATCCTCAGCACCACATAAAAATAAATAAAGGTCCATCAACAACTAAAAAATATTAAGAAAAGAAATAATGTTAGAATGAGGGTTTAGGAGGAGAGATGAAAGACTGAAATCAAAATTTCAGAAATGACGAGTTATAGTAATACTTAGCTTAAGTATGTGCACATGGGAGTGGGTGACTAAGGTCAGGAGGAGGGAGAAAATATTATAGAAGTCAAAGACTGTGAATCCAGAGTATTAGATATTTCATGTATGATTATCAGTATCACCAAGCAGTTATGACTGGGACAGAAATGGATAGGGTATGAGAGAGCAAGAGACAATGTCCTTAATGAATGGAGGTGAATTGGAGATGAGTAGTTGGTAGCAACTAGGAGGGGTAGTGAGTGGTTTCAGGTGATGGTATGAGCTCTAAAGAGACTAGGGATTTTGAAGAAAGAAAGAGGAGACATGTTTTGAAAAAACGGTGAGGAATAAGGGTTCCCCTGGTTCTGAGATTCAAGGATTAGGACAGAAAGAAAAAAATTCGCTTTTGACAGCTGCATGCCCTCATGGGATAGGCAGATATCTGAGGAAGTGAAGGGTTGGTTCCAGGAAGAGGTGTAAGAATAGGGGACCAAATTGGGAAATAAGTCTCCAAGAGTTTGGAAAGAATAGGTAAGGAACTGAGTCAAGGGAAGTAATATATAGAGCAGTATAGGGAGGAAAATCAAGGTGAATGAGGTACAAGGGATCTTAACATTAAGGAACTAGTCATTATGGTCTCTTATGGGAGGTAGGCAACATGTTTGCATTATGTATTCAAAAATTGTACTGAGTTCAATGATTTGGTAGTTGTGTGTATGAATACAAGGGCTCAGGATTCAGAGGTGTTCTCACCAAGGGTAAGTGCAGAGATTCTACAGCCTTTCAGGTAAGTGTGTCTTTCTTGAGAAGGAAGTCATGTGATGGATACCCTCACCACTACTGAAATATCTGAACCTTCCAAAAAGCAGGGTGTGTTACACATTCCCTCTTTGTGCTTATGAATGTGGAAAAATGGTGGTGATTTAGTGCCTCTGAGCATGACATACCATAAAGTTCTGGCTGCTAGAAACATGTTTTGTTCTCAGAATGTATGACCCATCAGAAGCCAAACAGACATCAAGCTGATTCCATTCCTTCAGAAGTAGAGCCAAACCTTGCTCAGGTAGAGTTGCCATTGGTGGTTCAGAAATATGCTACAGGGACATAAATGTTGCTGAAGAAGGAAGGTTGTGGCTACCCCCATAACATGGCTGGATGGCAATGATCACACTTCCCTTCCTAGTGAGAGGATTCCTACTTCCTTCTGCAAGGTGCCAGTTACCCTCAATCTTCTCTCCATATCACTGTCCATCTTGCACTAAGCCTTGCATTCCTCTTCTAGAACTGGGAAGGGATTTTCCTTTGGGCCATGTTAGAGGTACTTTCTTTTAACTCTACCAGGTTTTCTTGGGACAGGGACTGGAACTGTCTTTACCAGCTCCTGGATACCCATTTACTATTGTGATCATTCCTTCACCTTGACAGCTGTGCACCTGATCTCCACCCTGTCATTTATTTAATTATAATTCTTCTTGTGGTAGGCATGGATAAAGAAATGTGCACAAATCATAAGCATACAATTCTGCAGATTTTTACAAAGCAAATACACCAATTTATGCGTCAATCATATCACGCACTCCATAGACTCTCTTCATGACCTTTTCCTTTCCTGTCACAGTATCCTTCCCCTCAAAGGAACTGCTGTGCTGGATTTTATGCCAGTATTTATCTGGTATTAATTCTGTCTGCTCTTATATTAAACACAGGGTGTATTTCCCTTGGTTGGAAGGCTATCTTTGTGCCAGAGACCCTCAAATTGTGCAACAGGACCTCATCTTGATTATTGGTATAGTGAACTTGCTGTGTGATTTTTGGGCTTCTTAACTGTTTATCTTTTGGTGCAGTTAAATATGGGTGAGAATGGCCACTTTTTCATTTCCATTATCTACTGGGAAGCATAGACTGACAGGCAATTAAAGATCTTGCTGGCACATTATAAAAAGGGGAGAAAATTGGATATAATTCTGGTGACATTCATTGCCTGTGTGAATCAGGAAGGGCATATGTTGACTGTAATGCCACTTGTGCTCCATCCCTAGTGTTCTCATCAGGCTTAATAAAGATTGATGATATCTTCTTAATTTGGAAATTCTTTGTGGAAAGTAAGGCTACATTGCAGACTTTCTGATCTTGGACATTTAAAGCAGTTCAATCCAACAACCCCAAATCAATATTCTTTCTTAGTTTGAATGGAACAAATAAAAATACTCCTAGAACACTTAGGCAGCTAGAGAGACATGCTGAAGAGTGTAGGTATGGCGGGATATGTTTAGGCATGGCAATTTATTTATTATATTTTTTAGTTGTTGATGGATATTTATTTATTTATTTATTTATTTATTTGTGGTGCTGGAATCAAACCCAGTGCCTCATACATGCTGGGCAAGCGCTCTACCACTGAGCCACAATCCCAGCCCTAGGCATGGTGATTTAAATGGTGTGTTACCACAGGAATTGTTCAGAACTCTACAGTCTGATTAAAAATGTTATATTTGGGGCTGGGGTTGTGGCTCAGTGGTAGAGCGCCCACCTAGCATGGGCGAAGCCTTGGGTTTGATTCCCAACACCACATAAAAATAAATAAATAAAGATATTTTTTAAAATGTTATATTTGTAAACTTCAGGGGTTTGTTTTCTCCTTCCAAATAGACTCTAGATACTGTGCTTGTGGGAACCATGTCTTCCTTGGTGCTTTGGGTATAGAAATTACTCTTGGATTTAATATTCTTCACCTTCCTGTACCTGAAAAAAAAAAAAAAAAAACACCAAAAACCTTTGCTCCAATCAGTTCCAAAGTCTTTTTCCCTTCTCTCATTCTTGCATGATACTATGTCTCCCTCTCATCTCCTCCCTTACTCCTGTCATTGCATCTTTGATCTCCTACTGTTCTTCCTCTTGATCACTCTGTTCCTTCCCCCAAAATATCAGGATGACTACAGTATCAGATCTTTGCACTTTCTGTTCTCTCTGCACAGGGCTCTATTTCTCCAGACATACAAATGGCTCGCTCATTTAAAGTTTTTAATTATCACCCTTTCTGTGAAACCTGCCTTTTTTTTTTTAAAGAGAAAGTGAGACAGGGAGAGAGAGAGAGAGAGAGAATTTTTAACATTTATTTTTCAGTTCTCGGCGGACACAACATCTTTGTTTGTATGTGGTGCTGAGGATCGAACCCGGGCCGCACGCATGCCAGGCGAGCGCGCTACCGCTTGAGCCACATCCCCAGCCTGACTTTTTGTTTTTGATATTTTAACTGTCCTTCCATTTCAGAGTTTTTGGTTTTCCTTTCATGCTTTATTTTTTCTCCTTGGGGTTGACTAATAACATAGTGTATGTTCTATTTTATTTATCTGTCTTCTCTTCCAGGAGTACGTGGAAAAATGTCTGTTTTGTTCATCATTGTATGTTTAACACATAAAACAGTGCTTGGCACATAATAGATACTCAATATCAGAAGGTTGAACCATTCTGTTGGAGTATCCTTGTCTCTACAACTGAATTTAGATTGACAAAGCATAATAATATGATGGTCTACTAATTGCAATCCAGTGCTGTCTCATGGCACGTAGTTTCATACAGAAATGAGTAGGTTATAGTAGAAAGGACATGCTATACCTACACTCTTCAAACCTACCTATCAGCACAAACTATAACACCAATAGTTACTCATTTAAAGCTTTAGTATTGGATATATAGATTATTTTCAATTTTTGGTGCCATGATCACTGCCTCAATGAGCATCTTTTGCTTTGCATGACTCATTTTCTATTCATTTTGAGATCTTCTGTGTTCCTAGGATAATTTTTGTGCTGACAGAAATCATTCTATAACTGTTAAATTGAATTAAATCTGACTGGGTAGAAAACCACATTATCTTGTAGTCAATTACTATATCCTATTTTCTATTGCCTACCAGTGCTGAGTGAGTCAGTCATCAAGACCTACCAGTTGTTCCTTTTATTCAGCAGAAAATAGTTTGAACATTATAGTACACTCCAGATGCTTTTCTGGGGAGTGTGGATATAGTTGTGAAGAAAGAAAAAAAAGAAAGAAAATGGCCTGGATCTCTATCCTCATGGAGCTTATAGTTAAATAAATAGAATAAACCTTAAATAGACATGTGTAATAGCTCCTTTTGCATGTCAACTTGCCTTGCTTGTGATGCCCAGTTGTTTGGTGAAACACCAAGCTAGATGTTGCTGTGTTGTTTCAATTAAACTAATGTTTAATTTAGTAAACTTTGGGGGGGGGGACTTATTTCCTTCCATAACGTGTGTGGGTATGACAAAATTAGTTGAAGGCTTTAAGACCAAAGAAGGACTTCTCAAAACTGTAACAGAGGACTAAGGTTGTGGCTCAGTGGTAGAGAGATTGCCTAGCATGTATGAGGCATTGAGTTTGATCCTCAGCACCTATAAATAAAAAATAAATACATAAAATAAACATAAAAAAGAGTTCTTGGGAAGGTGAGTAGTGAACTACCTTAAAAGATAGAGAAGATCTGAATAAAAGTAATGATATCTTGATTAGAAAGAGGTCATACAAGCCAGTTGCAGTGGTGCATGCCTGTAATCCCAGTGGCTTGGGAGGCTGAGACAGGAGGATTGCAAGTTCAAAGCCAGCCTCAGCAAAAGTGAGGTGCTAAGCAAAGACCCTGTCTCTAAATAAAATACGAAATAGGGCTGGGGATGTGGCTCAATGGTCGAGTGCCCCTGGGTTCAATCCCCAGTACCCCCCCCCCCAAAAAAAACTGCAACAGACACCTGCCTACAGAATTCAGACTTAAGTCTCCAACATCAACTCTTACCTGAATTTCTAGCCTGACAGCTTGGGGAAACCTGAATAATACAACACAACATGTGTGTCATTTATATATAAACCATGATAAGTGCTATGAATAGACGTCTATAAGTGAATCTACTCAGGGACCCAATTTAGATTAGCAGTGAGAGAATGCCTCTTTAAAGGAGTAACTTCCAAAAAAAAAAAAAAAAAAAAAGATCTGCTAGCTGCATAGAAGTTTTGCAAGCAAAGAAGGTGGATTTATATAAGCAGGGAGCATCTAAAATCTGAATACCCTACAATGAGGGGTTGATTCATAGTTAGAGTGTATTGAATGAGCAAATAAGTGGTGTGAGATGAGGTTGAAGAATCAAGCAGGGGCCAGCTGTGTAGGACCTGTAAGTTATGTCTGTGACATTCTCCTGAAGGCAGTCCAGAGCTGGGAAAGCCACTTAATCTTCCTAAGAGTCTGTTTCCTGATTTGTAACATGGGGATAATAAAGTCTCTCAGGCATAAGATGCCAATGTGATAATGTGTGTAAAGTACCTAACCTCTTGCCTGGCACAGCATAAGTAGTCAAGCCATGGACTCCATTTTTTTTTCTCTTCCCAGTTGTCTCACCCAGTCTTTCAAATGCAGCTCAGTACCTGAGTCCTCCATGCAAACTTTTAGAACAAGTCTGATAAGCCCCAAATTTTTCCTCTCTGAAATGGAATTATGCCAGGGATCATTTGGAGGTTCCACTCTTATTGTTGCAAGTCTATGTTATCCCTTCCAGTTTGTTTCTAAGAGATCCAAGCACAGAACTTGAGGCCACCAATTTTTGGTAGGATCTGCCCCACCATAGTAATTTGGCTAGAAGAATGAATGGTACCTGGTGGTTCTGGTTACTTTTTTCATTGTGAGAATTCCCTTCACAGTCTCACTCAACGTCTTTGGCCACCAACTCACCTTTGCAAGAGGGTCATCTGGGATTAGAGGCACAGTCAGAGATCTGAAAGGTGAGTAAAACCTAATATCCCTGTGTGGGAACAGAAGCTAAGCCCTTTATTTTAAGCATAGGTTAACATTTGAATGACTTCTCAGGATATGGCACAAATGATATGGGATATTTGTTAGAGATTTGTAGCTTATTCCATGAGATGTTTTATTATTTGTTCCCTTTTTTTTCTTTCCCCCAGGAGATCTGATAAGGCTATAACTATGTTTGTATATCATTTCTCTGTAATTTTTTTTTTTTGCATCAGGGATTGAACTCAGGGACACTCGACCACTGAGCCATATCCCCAGCCTTATTTTGTATTTTATTTAGAGACAGGGTCTTTGCTTAGCACCTCACTAAGTTGCTGAGGCTGGCTTTGAACTTGCAATCCTCCTGTCTCAGCCTCCCAAGCCACTGGGATTACAGGTGTGCACCACTGTGCCCAGCTTCTCTGCACTGTCTTTATTAAAAATTATTTTTATATACATTTTTAGTTGTTGATGGACCTTTATTTTATTTATTTATTTACATGTGGTGTTAAGGATCGAACCCAGTGCCTCACACATGCTAGGCAAGTGAGCCCCAGCCCCAGCTCTGCACTGTCTTTTGTGGAGTTGTTTTTTTATGAACAGTAAGCAGGAGGAGTAGGCTGCATTGATTCAGATTTGGTATTATAAACATTCAATTTACTAACTCATAGTCAAACTTTCAAAAAGTTCAGCTGCCCTTCAGTGGAGAAGGAGAAAGAATTCCCCCTTTTAGCTTGCTTGTCACTTGATCATCCCCAGGCTATTTCTGAATGCCAAGACCAGCCTGTGGGAAATCCTGAAATTTTGCTGGCTTTAATTCTCTCAGTAGGGTTAAGAAATATCTTTTTATAAACCTGACACTTCCTTCAGCTACTGGGTGTTAATCAGCATATTTCCAAAGTTTAATGGCATACCCAAAAGCCTTGAAATAACAATTTACTTCTCTTCCTATTTGCATATAGCAAATATTTCAAACTAAGCTGAGCATGGAATGTGGAAACTGGAAAATCACACTTTAGCAAAAGTTAGGTTGAAGAATCAGATGCATATAAATTACTAAGGAATGATCTGATTGATTAGTAGTAGTTATTAAAGTTGCAGTTCTCCTTAGTGTGGCATATACTCAATATAGTCAGGCGTCTTTTTTTTAAAAGCATTTTTATTCGAATTGGCTTCTACCTAGAGCAGCTCTGAATCCTCAAAGGAAGAAACATTAGGAGCTACACTTTGCTTCATAAGTCAACTAGTTGCTCTTTGCTCTGTTGGTTGAAATAATGCTGAATTTTCCAGCCAGAAGTTTAATCAAGTTATTGGGTAATTGTTTTTGCTAGATAAGGATTAGGACTGTTTGGAATAAGGGCAAAAAAGTAATTAAATGAGGAAGAATGATTGTTTTAAAGGCAGATGAAAAGATGTGCTCCAGCCAGTGTCTACATTGTGGATAGAATAGTGATATGATGTGGCCTCCTTCTTGAACAATTGGGGGACTTCTCAGTGAAAAGAGAGATTGATTAGGAACCATATAGAGTTCTATAGTTAAGGAATCGGGGCATTTGAGTTTGACTCCCAGTTCTAACTGGTTTTTCTGATCAGATAGATACAAATCACTGATGCCCTTAGAATCTTTTTTCTACTGGGAATAATTAACATTTTGAGTATTAAAAGAGATAAAGGATGCATGAAAACATCTGGTTCCAATGAGAGCAGGAATCTGAACACACTTTGGAGAAGTCACAGGGTTGTGTCACAACCATAAAATATCTTCCATATAGTTCTTTATTACCTACAAAGCACTTTAAGATTACCTGCTTTCATCTCTAAAATCAAATTATTGCCATATATTTTCACATTTCCTCCCTTGTGGCTTTCTGAAGGAATGTATAAGCAAAGAATAATTTGGCTGTCACCCTAACCCTCTAGGATTTCCTGTTTGTCTGTTTTACTTTGACAAAGAGATGGAGAGTGCCTGTGGTAATAGTAGAGGAGTCAATTTGGTCACTAAGTTGTTTGGTCATTAATTTCCATTTTCTGCCAGCCACATCTTTTATTAAAACAAAATTCACTGTCTTATGTTTTATCTATCTTTAGAGACATACTGATATTTCTTTTTTATTTCTGAAAGAAGAACTTGGCCTTTTTATATGTCCAATATCATATTTGCTACCCTCTGGGCATTTAATAAATGTGTGTATCATCAGCTCCATTTTTATTAGTAAGAGTCTTCTGTGTGTCACTAAGTCTTCTCTTAGGTCATGAATAATCTACATTATATATCCCCTTCTTAGAATGACTTTCTTAACCGGCTGCAGCCAGGATATATTTTATGCCTTATCAGGCCTTTCTAAATTCTCGTAGGTTTGCTCACATTTATATTACCAAAATTATTCTCACACTAAAATGCTACCACCATGTCCATATCTAATCCATGACTGAATTGTACCATTATTGTGAATGTGCTTGGCATCTGCAATTTCTGATACCATTTAAGAAATATGAATATCACTTTGCTCCCAATAACAATTTTAGATCTTTCGCAAGGCACATAACTTTCCTCTATCTGCATGCTAATTATTTAATAAATCCACTTATTGCCTCCTAAAGTCATTTGCTTAACAGGAGCAACGTATCATATTTCCATATAAAGTGCTTATAAAAATAAGATGGAAAGGAGTCTTTTCCAGAGGAGAATGATTATGGGGTTGAGCTCTTCATAGCTACAGTATTAATTTATAAAATCATTCCAATATATTTCAAATTGGTAACATTGTGTTGAAAGTGCTGTCAGCTGCTGGCTAGAACTTGACATAAACTGTCTCATTCATGCAGCAATTTCACTTCATAAGCTTTTATTAAAATAGTTATTTATCAAACTCAGAGGGGGAAATACCTTACCCGGGTGTTCTTTCTTTCCAGATATTTCTTTTGACTATGGACCTATAAATCCCAAACTGCTTCCTTGATTATATAACATTTGTACAACAAAGTAAACCACCATTTTTGAAGAAAAAGCTAGTAGGCTTTAGCAAAATCACTTGTCTTTGTGTGATAGAATGATCTTTAAAACTGGGGCAAGACTTGGTCCGGCAATGATTTGTAAAGTTGTAGTGTTTTGCATCCAAGTTGATAAGTTAGCTCATCCCTAACTCCAGAAAGGACTGAAGAGCTCCCTAGGATTTGACAAATCTTTGATGATGGGAGTTGGAATTGAGCATCCTGGACTGAGGGACAATCTGGTACATAAAAGCTAAGCATCCATGTGGTACTAGAAGGGAAAGAGGAGTATACATATTTTATCAGGTGATTTGGGACTTAGTCAAACTGATTCGTTTACTGACATTCTTTGAGTTGGCAATCTGTGCTTTGGAAAGCTTATGTCTTCCTATTTGTATTTTGTGTTTGAATTCGTATTTTATGTCAATTTAATTTTTATATTCTCATGGCATGTAGTAAAACCCTTGGGTAAATGTCATCCTGCACAGCTCTACAAAATGGATTCTCGTGGAAACCTAGGCTGCTTTTAGTGAGGGAGTCTGGAATGTAGTGACAGTAAGAACCAGAGTGAGAGACCTTTGCTGGGAAAATAAAACAAGCAGGAAGAAAGGAGTCAGTGGAAAGAAGAAAGGAGATAGTGGAGTCAACCTTGTCATCCTTGACTCTATGGTGCCCCTTGCTCTGAACATCTTTGTGCTTTGCTTAAAGTCAAGGTTATCCTTACTTGCAGTGAGGTATTCTTGGGCTAGGAGCCCAAACTGTCTTGTTCACTAGGCTTAAGTCTGCACAGGAAAGCTCAGGTGAGATTCAAACACACTTTGGAGCAAAAGTGAAACAGGGATCTACATACACTCCATTTACTTATTTGTCTTGCAGCAAATATTGACTCAATGCCAGGTCTTGTTCCAGGTGCTATTGTTTTAGATAGGAAATCAAACAGGCACTGTCTTAGTGCCAAAGACAGTAATAAATAATTTCACTTTGACCTATATGTCATCATTTGAGAACCATTGGCAAAGGAACACCAAGAAAGCTACCATTGACTAAGAGTAGCACCATTAACAGTCTTCTAGGGAGTCCAAGTTCCCCTATTACACAATTACTTTAGCAAACATTCATCAGCTGTTATCTCTGTGTCACGTTGGTTGCTAGTGACTAGAGATCAGGATGAAAAAAAAAATCCCTTGAAAGGTATTAGTATAGACCTCTATTAAAGCACATGTATTATCTGAGATGATGAATAGGTTTACTATCAACTTCTAGAAAATTCAGCAAGAATCAGGTAATCTATTCCTGGCTAAAATTGGGCCCAAATCAATTATATATAAAATGAGGAAAAACTTAATTAGTTATGTGTGTGTGTGTGCATGTGTGCATGCAGCAGGGGCTGGGGTTAGAGGCAGGAGAATGATATAGTTCTGAAGCAGGACTAGCTACATAACTTCTAAAGCCCAGAGCAAAATGAAAATGTACCTCTTATTGAAAAAGCAGAAAAAATATTATTAAAAGTATAAAACTAAAGCTTCTCTTTTAAAAATGTTTTATTACTTATAAAACATAATGATATGTGAGTTAAAACAATCTTACAAAATGCAAAGAAAAATATTTTGCTATCATAATATTTATAAACGTAGTACATAGTAATAATTTATAAATGTGATAGCTTGATTGATCACAAGATGCCCCTGGCTCACTTTTCTGCCAATTCATTTATTATATCATTAAAATGTATACTTTTAGCAACTTTGTTTTCCATCAATGTGGTTGAAAGCACCATCAGTCACTTCTGGAAAGTATAAGATTGCAAATAAGTTGATATCTTAAATTTTTGATCAGGATTTTCCTGCTGAGGCAACTGTTAGCACTGCAGCTATTAAGAGTATTTTATAGGATATGATAAAGTTGGGTTAATTTTTAATAAAATTATTTCAAAATATGAATTTTAATATATCTAGAGCTGATGATTCTTGTGAAACAATTTCTCTAAAATATTTAACTCTTAATACAAATCAGTTCCATGTAAGTCAGAATTTAATTTTAAATGTAAATTAAAACAATGGCATTTTAATGTTTCTTCTAGAGATTATAGAATAAACCAAAAGTATGTTCACTATTCGTGTACAATTCAAAATACCTGTTTATGAATGCTCTTGCTGTGTCTTCAATTATATAAAAGCATTAATTGTCAAATTTTCTTCTTCTTTTTTTTTGTTTTGGTACCAGGAATTGAACTCAGGGGCACTTGACCACTGGGTCACATCCACAGCCCTTTTTTTGTATTTTATTCAGAGAAAGGATCTTACTGAGTTGCTTTGTGCCTCGTCATTGCTGAGGCTGGCTTTGAACTCGCAATCCTCCTGCCTCAGTCTCCCGAGTCACTGGTATTATAGTCATGCACCACCGCGCCTGGCAAATTTTCTTCATTTTTAAATAGTTGGTTCATCCAAAGCTTGATGTGAAAATATTATTTTCTGTTGAATGGAATGTTCTTTAAAATCATTTTTTTCCTAATCCTGTGGATATTTGCTTTGCAGGATTATAGCCGTTTTCAAACTCAGAAGATCTAAACTCCTTCAAGAATCCTAATAATTTTACATGTTATTGCCATGTGCAACATATTTTATACTTATTTTATACTAATTTACTGACAAAGTTCACTGCTTCTCCATGGACATTTATGTGTCCCAGCATTCAAGTCAGAGAATTGCTATTCGTGTAGATGTATCAAGAATATGAAGAATGGAGGGAAGGACAGGCAAGTGAGCTGCCACTTTCAGTTCCAGCACTGCCCCCAAATGAAGCAGTTTCCCCTCTGACTGGGTTGTAGCCACTGCCACCACCCCTGTTGCTTCTGCTGTTTGTACCACCATTGACTAAACCGATGTTGGCCTACATCCTGTCCACAGCCACTCTTTCAGATACCCACAGTGCCCTGGACCACCTCAGATGTGCACCATGCTTTGGATCAACTAGTATGTGCATACTACCACCTGGGAATACCCTGGGCTTATAAAAATGTTCCAGTATCCCATTGGATGTCACTTACAAACCATAAGTTCAAGGATAAAATTAAGAATTTCATGACAATGACAGCAGAGCATTAAACAAAGCACAGGGAGCTTCTGAGGACAGGGATTTGAGGAAGAAGGAAGAAAAACTCTTTCATTCTTTCTAATTACTTTGTAACACAGAAAACTCACAATAATATCTCAAGAAGATATTTTTTCACAAGTAGATGAACAAGATTGCCCCTACCCTCAAGAACCTCCTGGATTCTTTTGTACTGCATATGAGTTTTCCTTTCCATTAATATATTTTTTGCTTAAACTCCTACTTTTTCTTCAGCTGATGAAGCTTATTTCAGTTAGTCATTTGCTAGTAGTAGTACTGTTGGTACTAGGGATTGAACCCAGGGGCAGTTTATCACTGAGCTACATCCCATTCCCTTTTTATTTTTTTATTTTGAGAGAGGGTCTCTCTAAATTACCTTGGCTGGCTGTTTTAGTCAGCTTTTTCATTGCTGTGACTAAAAGATCTGACCAGAACAATTGTAGAGGAAAAGTTTATTTGGAGGCTTACAGTTTCAGGGGTCTTAGGCCATAGAAGGTCAGCTCCATTCCCTGGGGCTCCAGATAAGGAAGGACATCATGGCAGATGAAGTGGCAGAGGGAAGCAGCTCACGTGTTGATCAGGGACTGCACTCTTCAGATACAAAATATATACCTCATAGCGACACTCCCAATGGAACACTTCCTCCAGCCGCACCCCACCTGCCTCCAGTCCTTACTCAGTTAATCCATTCAGGGATTAATTCACTGATTAAGTTAAGGCTATAACCCAATCATTTCTTTTCCAAACCTCCTTGCATTGTCTCATGTGAGCTTGGGGGGGGGGGGCACCTCACATCCAAACCATAACATTGACCTTGAACTTGCCATCCTCCTGCCTTAGATTCCAAGTTGCTGGGATCAGATGCATGTGCTGCCACACCCCACCCTTTTATTTATTTATTTTTTTAAGGAATTTGATTATAGTTATCCCAAGAAAATTTGTAGAATGTTGCAAAATGCTTTACTTGGGTACAGAAGGAAGGAGAGAGAGAAGAGAGAATGTTATTTCCACATATGCAGGGAGGTCTGCATTAAACTCCCAATTTTTCTTCTTTTACTAGGTAAATTACTCTAAGCAAAGCACTTAAAGTCTATGACCCTATATTTCCTCCTATACAAAATGGAAATAATAATGGCACTCATTTCACAAAACTTTATTAATCAATAAACACTTCTTGAGAACTTAAGGTTTGGTGGTATGCACCTGTGATTGCAGCAACTTTGGAAACTGAGGCAGGAGGATTGCAAATTCAAGGCCAGCCTCAGCAACTTAGCATGACCCTGTCTCAAAATAAAAAAAGGTCTGGAAATGTAGCTCAATAGTAAAGCACCCCTGGGTTCTATCCCTAGTAAGAGGAGTGCGGGAGAGAGGGAAACCTCCTGGATCAGGCACTGGTGTAGGTGCTTCTACAACAGTGCTTCTGGTGCTACATTCTTGCAAGGAAACACACAAAACAAATGAAATATGTGAGAAAAGAGTCAGATCAGTGCTGTACAAACCAGCAGGAAGGATTAGGGAGTCCTGGGTGGGAATGGGGGTGGGGGAGGAGGCCATTTTAAACAGAGTGTTCAGGGAAGACATCTCTGGTCAAGAGGTATTTCAGTAGAGACCTGAGGGAGATGAGGAGAAAGAAAGACCACACAAATTGTTGGAGAAGAGCATTCTAGGGAGAGGGTATGGTGCCCTCAAAGGCCAGAAGGAGGGAGGGCAGTATAGTGGATCACAGAGGCCTTAGAGAACATGGGCAAGACTTTTGCTTTTACTCTGAGTGAAATTGGGAGCTAGGGCAGGGTTTTGAGCAGAATAGTGACATGGAGTGTTTTAAGTTTTCCATGGGTTATTCCGGTGGCTGTGCTGGGAACAAACTAGGGTTATAAAAGGATTGAAGGAAGGAGGCTGGTAAGGAAGTGATCACCATAACTAGCTGAGAGATGTTTGTTAGAGCAATAGAAAGAGACCACAGAGTTCCCAAAAGGAGGGAGGTCCCAGAGAGAGAAGGTTGCCAACGGATATTTGTTGTCTCAGGGCTTTTATGGGCTTGACCATGTAATGACATGTAAGTATAGGATTCAGAAACAGGGCCCATCAGCTCTCTCTTTTGTCTTCTTTAGCAAATCTAGACAAAAGTGATTTATTCGGCTTTATTAGCAAAGATGGGGGGAGGGTCTGTTGGTGCAAGATGAACGAAGTACCTTTTGTGGTTGGTTATGTCTAGGGAATGTTAAGGAACTGTTCTTGGGGCTAGGTCCAGCTGATTTTCCAATTAAAACGAAGCTTGATTTTCCAATCCTCTCTTCTTCCTTTCCTTCTCCAAGACCCTTTTCCTGGTGGCATATGGGTGTTCTTTTTTTTTTTGGTGGTGCTGGGGATTGAACCCAGGGCCTTACGCATGTGAGGCAAGCACTCTACCAACTGAGCTATATACCCAGCCCCATGTGGGCATTCTATCTTCCTGTCTCTATAGTATTGAAGGGGGTGAAAAGTAGGCACACCCTGAGTATATTTTGATGGTAGAGCCAACAGGACTTTGTTTATTTATTCTCATTTGTTATATATGACAGCAGAATGCATTTCAAATCATAGTACACAAATAGAGCACAATATTTCATGTCTCTGGTTGTATACAAAGTATATTCACACCATTCATATATTCATACATGTACTTAGGATGATGCTGTCCATCTCATTCCACCATCTTTACTACCCCCATGTCTCTCCTTTCCCTCCTTCCCCTTTCCCCTATCTAGAGTTTCTCTAATCCTCATTTCCCCCCATCCCCATTATGAATCGGCATCCTTGTATCAGAGAAAACATTTGGCATTTGGGTTTTTTGGGATTGGCTTACTTCACTTAGCATTATATTCTCCAACTCCATCCATTCCAACAGGACTTCTGACAGACTAGATGGGGGTAAGACATGGAAAGAATAGAACTGGGGAAATTCCATGGTGTATTGCCTGAGCAGTAGGAAGCTTCAGTGAAACAATAAATAATGACGTGCTCACTATTGCCTGACTTCAGAGTTCATACCAAACAGTAGCATAGCTTAAATGGTCCCCAGAACTCATCAGCCCATGCATAAAAAATAGGCTACATTTACTGTAATAAGCTTTCCTTGAAATTAACATTCAAGGAGAGAGACTAGGGTTGATAATCAGGAACCCTGGCTCTTAATCCAACTCTACCGCTGGCCTGTTATGTGATCCCAGGCAAGTGCCTTAATTGCTCAGCAAACAAGAGTGTTTATCAACACAATGGAGTCTAATAACATCTAGCTCATAGGGTGGTGAGAGCAAAGCAAAACCAAACCCACAATCACAATTGATGTGAAAATGTGGTGACTGTTAAAGTGTTATAGAAATTCCAGGTTTGTTAAGTAAGCGGGTTCATTATAGTGGTTCTTCCTGTGGAGATTTTAATTTTAGATAGGAAAGACTAGGGTTGTAACTCTTGGTTTCTGTGGATAAGAGACCAGAAGGTGCTCTGAGACTAATCTTTTACTACTGAGCATCTCCTATCTTCCATTTAAGAATGTCTGATTTTCTTTGTAGCCATTAATTCCCTTCAGACTCAATAACTGTATTCCAAATACCCTTATAGAATCTTCTCAAGCCATTGCCTCCCCTCTTTTGGTCTATTGTTGGTGGCCACCGAGAGCATTTACCTGAGAAGCCTCTGGTGCCTTGTCCAGGCTCAGTGGTGAAGAATGTCCCAATTCATATGCTTTGGAGGAAGAAGTGTCTGCATGCTCTGAATTTGACATCACTGATCTAAGGCAGAGCTTGGCTTTGCTTCTAACTTTAGAATTCAAAACAGCATACTGACCCAAGCGTTCTTCTATAGATTTCCTTCTTGTTCTTTCTTTATGCAATAGAGCTTTTTCTAGCACACCTCTTGTGCATTCCCCCTTTGCCTCTTTAAATTTTAACTGCTCTCTGCAGCATTCCACACATATAATCACTTTTAACAGTTTCTTTCAAATTCCTCTACAAATTTCTTATGTTTACACAAGTTTATTTTGATATTTTTGTTTGTTTTTGTTTTTAATAGTAATAGAATCATACTGTATGTTTTAGCTACTTACTTTTTTCACTTAATAATATAGCTGGGAGCTTATTCCATATCAACACTCAATTGATTGACATTTACTTGTTTTGCCTTTGGTATTTTTATAATGGTCTCTACTTCACACATGGGGAAACTGAGGTATCGGTAGGCATTTTGCCCAAGGTCACCCAGCTACTAAATTGTGAAGCCAGGATCTGCCTAACTCTATGATCCACTCTTGTAACCACCAGGCTCTACTAATGTTGCTGATTAACCCTGAAAGTGGTTATATTACTGACTTTCTGCCTCTAGAAACCAGGACAGACTCATGTGTGTGCCCATTCAATCATAGTCCATAGTTCCCCAGCACTTTATGCCTTCAGAGTACTTTCACCCACAAGCTTTAAATTTTCATGATTTTTGAATCTCTATACTGCACCACACACTGTTGTAGGCCTGAACATAAAACAATGAATGAGATAAGATCCCTGTACTTGAGGCACTTAGGATGAGGTAAGGAAGACAAACATGTAAGTAAATGCTCTGGTTTGGATAAATGTCCCCCAAGGCCCATGTAGTCCCCAGCTTGGTGCTATTGGGGGGTGGTGAGAATTTTAAGAGGCAGGGACTAGTGGAGGTCTTAGGTCCTTGGAGGCTTGCCTTCAAAAGAGGCTGTGTGCATCCAGCACCTTCCTATCTCTTGTTTTGCTTCCTGGCCACTATGAGCTGAGCAGCTTCTTCCAACTCACTCTCCCACCATGATGTGTTTTTTTTGCCACTGGCCCAAAAGCAACAGGGCCAATGGACCATGGATGGAAACTTTCAAAACTGAGCCAAAATAAGCCATTCTTCATGTTAAGTTGATTATCTCAGGTGTTTTGTTACAGTAATGCAAAGCCAACTAACACAATTATAATATGAAACAATAAAGGTTATTTTAGTTCTTCAGATTTTTCTGATATGTACTAATGGTTGGTAAGTTAATTTAAAAAACTGATTAATTTGGGGAATGATTACAAAATCATACATACAGCCCAGAAACTATAAGGGTCCGGCGAAGCGTCGGAAGAAGAGACCACCAAGAGACTGACTTTATGCAATAAGCAAGAGGGAGTTTATTGAGGATCCGATTTCAGTGCGCTGAGGCTCCAGACAGTCTCGCTCAAAAAGGGAGAGCAGCCCAGAGCCCAGAGCAGAGGTCAGGCAGAGCTTAAGTACACTTTTTGGAGGGGGTGGGGGCTTTGCATACATCAGAACAAATCATCATGAGGCGCGGGAAAATTGAACAACAACTCTGAGACATGATTAGTACATTCATTGGCGGGAACATATTGGACAGGGGTGATTGGTCCCTTCTAAGCAGGGTACACATTTAAACTGATTGGTTTAGGTCCTGCGATGCCTACGTGACATATTACACAGAATCCCAAGTTATTAGACAACCAGAGGAGTCAGTGAGAATATTTACTGGGCAGTTCGGGTATTGTCCTAGCAGCTACAGGGATTACAAGTTTTGGGGGTAGCATGGGAACTTAATAATACTTGGTCTTTTACTCTTTAACCCAAGCCTTGAAGCTTTACAATGCCCGGTCTTTTACACTTTAACTCAGGCTTTGTGGCTTAGAATCAGCTTAGGAATTTTACCTTTACAAAACAATTTTAGTTAATTTGAATATATACATGTATATACTTGCTCATCTTTTGATACAAAGCTAAGGCCTTGTTTTTTTATTGTGAGTCTGTCGAAGGAAGTTTCCCTCCTTTTTCTTTTTTTTTCAGCATTTTAATTAATTAATTAATTAATTATTTTTAAAGAGAGAGAGAGAATTTTAATATTTTATTTTTTAGTTCTCAGCGGACACAACATCTTGGTTTGTATGTGGTGCTGAGGATTGAACCCCGGCCGCACGCATGCCAGGCAAGCGTGCTACCGCTTGAGCCACATCCCCAGACCTTTAATTTATTTTTTATTGATGCTTTATATGTGTACATATAGTGGGATTCATAATGCCATACCTGTACATGCATGTAACATTTTTTTTTCATATAGCACATTTTTTATTCTAATCAATTATACATAACATTAGAAAGCTCTATGATTCATTGTACATAAATGGAGCAGAATTTTTCGTTTCTCTAGTTGTATATGAACTAGAGTCACACCATTTGCGCAATCATACATGTACCAAAGGTAATGATGTCTGTCTCATTCCACCATCTTTCCTATCCCCTTGCCTCCTCCCCTCTTCCCCTTTGCCCCATACAAAGTTCCTCCACTTATCCCATGTGCCCCCCATTATGGATTAGCATCCACTTATCAGAGAAAACATTCAGTCCCTGGTTTGGGGGGATTGTCTAACTTCACTTAGCATTATCTTCTCCAACTCCATCCATTTACCTGCAAATGCCATAATTTCATTCCCTTTTAATGCTGAGTAATATTCCATTGTGTAAATGTACCACAGTTTCTTTATTCATTCATCTACTGAAGGGCATCTAGGTTAGTTCCACAGTTTAGTGATTGTAAATTGTGCTGCTATAAATATTGATGTGGCTGTGTTAGCCCATTTATTGATTGGACTGTTTGGTTTTTTTTGGTGTTAAGGTTTTTGAGATCTTTATATATCCTGGAGATTAGTGCTCTGTCTGACATGTGTGTGGCAAAAATTTGCTCCCAAAATGTAGATGCTCTCTTTACCTCATTGATTATTTCTTTTGTTGAGAAGAAGCTTTTTCTTTTGAATCCATCCCATTTATTCATTGTTGATTGTATTTCTTGCGCTTTAGGAGTCTTGTTAAGGAAGTTGGGGCCTAATCCAACATGATGAAGATTTGGGCCTACTTTTTATTCTTTAGGTGTAAGGTCTCTGGTCTAATTTCTAGGTCCTTGATCCAGTTTGAGTTGAGTTTTTTGTGTGGTGAGAGAGAGTGGTTTAATTTCATTTTGCTGCATATGGATTTCCAGTTTTCCCAGCACTGTTTTTGAAGTCCCTCCTTTTTCTTGTATAAGCACATCCAGAATATTTTGCTTATGATTTACCATGTCAGTTTCATTTAACTGGAACAAGAAATTAAATTATTATATTTACAAAGCAATTAGGGCACAGAATCCTAAATTTTAGATTTTTCACAAATCATCGTTGTCTCACATTTAATTTGAGAGCAATTTCTTTTAGTGTTAAGCTTCCAAAGCAATCATCTCAGTTGTCATAGAAACAGCAATTCTTTCTTTGTGCATTTACCTTTTTTGGGGGAGGGGGTTACATAATATTTAACTAAACTATTCAGTTATAATACAATCAGCATAAACAGTTTGGAAACAAAAGGATCTAATTTTTCATAAACATGCAACTTTGTGAAATCAGAACTGAGCAGTCAGTCTACTATGGGCAATGTTTCCTAGTGAAAAATTCACTTGGCTCAAATTTCTGCCTAGTCATTTGCAGGCTGTGTGATTATGGGTGATTTACATAACCTCTCTGTGCCCCAGTGTTTTCATCTATAAGATGAGGAGTGTAATAATATTTTTGCAGTATTACATGAATTTGTACTTGTAGAGTGCTTGGAATAGTACTTACATAAACTTATTTGTTCGTATTTTCAGAGGGTGAACTATTAGCTGTGAATTTCCTGTGGGCACTTCATACCTTCTTCAGTGGGTTGAGCAATTCAGTTAAACAGATTCATTAGTTAGGAATGTTTAGAAGTTTTCCCCAATTTTCATATACTAATTCTTCTAGTATTACAATTTCAGGTATTTATTATATTTATATTTTTAATCAACTTTGAGTTAATTTTTGTAGGTGGTGGAAGCTATAAGTTCAAATTTATTGTGTTGTATGTGCATCTCCAGTTTTAGCAACATCTGTTGTTGAAGGGATGGTCCCCATCAAATGTTCTTGGTATACTTTTTGCAGATCAGTTAACCATAAATGCATAGATCTATTTCTGGGCTGTCTATACTGTTCCATTGTTCCACCTGTCTGCCTTTATGCCAGTATGATATTGTCTTGACTACTGTAATTTTTATAAGATTTTGAAACCAGGAACTGTGATGCCTCCAGCTTTGTGCTTGTCAATTATACCTCAATTAACAAGAAAATAAAACATTATCAGCAAGCTAGGGATGAGTTCTGCTGCCATGGATTAATTGTCTTTACAGTAGTGGTTCTAAATGTTGGTTATACATTAAAATCATTTGGGAGGCTTTAAACCTGTTCTAATACCCAAGTCCCACCCAAAGTGAGCAAGTGAAGATCTCTGGGAGTGGCCCTAGCTTTCCAGGTTATTCCAGTGTGCAGCCATGAGAACCACTGGTTTATAAGGCGATGTGGTGGTCTTGCCACTGAAGACTGGGGTTTCAATAGGCAGAGGTACTGGGGGATTGAACTCGGGGGCACTCGGCCACTGAGTCACATCCCCAGCCCTATTTTGTATTTTTTTTTTTTTTTTTAGAGACAGGGTCTCACTGAGTTGCTTAATGCATCACTTTTGATGAGGCTGGCTTTGGACTCACAATCCTCCCATCTCAGCCTCCCCAGCCACTAGGATTACAGGCGGGTGCCACTGTGCCTGGTGGTAGAGACGTTTTTATCCTTCTTTCATTGAATTAAGAATCTGAGGTTTGCTGGGCATGGTGACATACTCCTGTAATCCCAGTGGTTTAGGAGGCTGAGGCAAGAGGATCACAAGTTCAAAGCCAGCTTCAGCAATTTAGTGTGAACCTGTCTCAAAATAAAAAATGGTGGGGATGTGGCTCAGTTGCTGAACGCCCCTGGGTTCAATACCTCGTATTCAAAAAAAAAAAAAAAAAAAAGAAGACTAACAAAAACAAAACGAGAAAACAGAATCTGAGGCTTCCAGAGGCTCAGCTCACATAGTGGTAGAACAGGAATGGCATGCACGCCTTCTAACATTAGGTCCACTGGTCTTTCTACCCCTCTAGACTGTCAAGGCCAAGAAAGATCAAAATAATTAATAAGAATTCAAATGAATCTGTTAGATCTTTTCAAATGAAAATAGTCACATAATGTCTTGTGTACATTTTGAAGTGAAATAATACACTGATCTTTTTTATGCAAATAAAATGTATCTTCATAGTCCCTTTCATAATGATAAATGTTGTCTGGCTTGCAATAACTATGTAAAAAGGGATTTCTTTCCTTCTAGTATACGTCTTATAGTACAAATAGGTTAAAAGAGTGAATAATTAGTGAACTTTTATAGATTTGCTGACTTTTTCCAAATTTATGCTAGCAATGCTTAGTAAAAACCATTTTTATCTTTGCAGGCTATTTTACCTAAAGTATAAAGACCACAGCAAGTAATATTATATGTGAAGCCAGCTAGAGCTGAACAAGTAGTGGTCTACTGAAACAGTCTCTGCTTCCCCACCCTCAAAAACACACACACAAACACACACACACACACACTCTCTCTCTCTCTCTCTCTCTCTCTCTCTCTCTCTCTCTCTCTCCAAACACAAAACAATGTAGCTAACTGAATTGAAGCAATGAAAACTAGTCTGATTAAATAGACTACCTCAGAAGTACACACAAATCATATTGCCTTAAGAATTAATGGGGCCAGGCACAGTGGTGCATGCCTGTAATTCCAGCAGCTCGAGAGGCTGAGGCAGGAGAATCGTGAGTTAAAAGCCAGCCTCAGCAATGCAAGGCACTAAGCAACTTGGTGAGACCCTAGTCTCTAAATAAAATATAAAGTAGGGCTGGGGATGTGACTCAGTAGTCAAATGCCCCCTAGTTCAATCCCCAGTACAAAAAAAAGGATGATTTTGGATGCTTTTTCTTCTTTAGATGTTTATGGAATGACATAATGCATTTTTATATAACAACAAACCAAAATAACAAGGCTCAAGTGCTCTGAAGGAAATAATTTCTTTGTGGTGATTTAATAGTTGGAAATTTGGCTTTTCTTTATCTTGAATTTAAAATTTTGATTAATTTTTAAAAGGTTTCTGGAGTAGATTTTCCACTTTCAAAATGATTAAAGTCGTCCCTTGCTCAATAATAAGAGCTGGTTAGCCTTCCAAGGATTGAGAAGAGGGTGAATGTCCAAGTAATGACTTGAAAGCTTCACATGGTTATTGTATTAGGTCACAGTGACCATTGTAACAAATGACCACACACAACAATAGAAATTCATTCTCTCACAGCTCTGGAAATCAGAAGTCTGAAACCCAGGTATGGCCAAGGTCACCTTCCCTCTGGAGGGTCTGGAGAAGTTTGTTCCTTGCATCTTCCAACTTCTTGTGGTTAAAGGCGTCCCTTGGCTGTGGGAGTGTCACTCTGCCCCTGTCTTCACCATCACTTTGCCCTCTGTATGCATCTGTCTTTTGCTCTTCTTTCTTATAAGGATATTGGATTTGGGGCCCACCTGAATAAGACAGGATGATTTCATCTTGAGGTCTTTAACTTAATTACATCTGCAAACACCTCTTTTTCCAAATAAAATATCATGTACGTGTTCCTGGTATTTTCATGTAGATATATAGACATATCTTTTGGGGGAATCATCACTCAACATGCTACAGTTTCCTTTTCTGGAAATTGGCCTGACCCATCTGCTTATAAACAATAAAACAATTAGGAAGAGCATGGAATTATGTCAATATCTTATTTGCACAATGAAATTATAAATGTAGTTTGGTTAGCTAAGGGAGTATATTTGGCCAACATACAATGTTTAACCAGTCAGCATCCATGTTTTTATGGTTTGCCTATAACCAATATAATCTCTTTTCTTGATAGCCTAGTAAGTGCAAATTTGGATGTCAGGGTACCATTGAAATATTACAAAATAGAGAATATATAAATGTTCTTCCTTATTTCTTATTTTTTAGTAATTCAGAACTTTACAAACATGGGTAATAGCACTGTAAAGCAGTCATCCCCAAACTAAAAAGTAAAGCATTGACAAATGTTGGCTAGGTAAGTAGACATTTCCAAATATTACTTAGAAGTTACTGAGTTGTTTTGGGATCAGTGATGTTCTGAATTTGAAGCTCTTCAAATTGCACTGTAACTTGAGAATGAAGGAATCACTTTTGCTATTTGTGAAGGGAATAGGAACAAGTCCAATATCATACTAAACCACTATCAAAAATACTCACCAAGTAAAATTTAAGAACATTTATGTTTGGAGATAGAGCTGGAGCTGGGGCTCAGTGGTAGAGAGCTTGCCTAGCATGTGTGAGGCACGGGATTCAATCCTCAGCACTATGTAAAAAATAAATAAGTAAAATAAAGATATTGTGTCCATCTACAACTAAAAAAAATATGTTTACAAAAAATAAGAACATTTCTGTTGAATACACCAAGATAGGTTTGTTCCTAGTTGGGGTGGTTATGGGTTTAGTGTGCTGTTGAATCAATTCTGCATGTTATTTCCACCATCAAGAATGAATTGTAGGGGCTGGGGTTGTGACTCAGCCGTAGAGTGCTCACTTAGCATGTTGGGGCCCTGGGTTCGATCCTCAACACCACATAAAAATAAAATAAAGGTATTGTATCCAACTACAACTAAGACAAAATATTTTAAAAAAAAAAGAAGAATGAATTGCATTAGCAATCACCTCTCCATGTAGGAAATGGTCAACAAGAGCAATTCTTTTCATGGTAGTTTTTGTTTACTAATGAGAATTCATTTGAGATATAAAGGTAGAAGAAAATCTTGAAGGAAATGATTATAAGAGGAGGGTATTGGAGACCCTATGGAAATAAGGACCAGTGAACAAGATTAAGAAATAAATTTTAAGAAGGCAACCTCAGATTTCAGACACACAATTGGAAAGATTCAAAGAATGAAAATTCACAGCCAAGTTAAATGCCAAACCATGCAGTAGTGGTTTTCCAACTTTTAAAAGTCAAACCCCATTTTTCCCCCAAATTAATCTTACCTGGAAGTTCAATAAGATATAGAAGTGTACCTGCTCTGTTTGCCCTTTATAAAAGTAGAGGCAGGGATGAGGGACAAAAGGACATCTCAGGGACACTTGGCACCATTGTGTTTTATACTCCTTAGGTGATTATTTGATCAATAGTTATCTTCACTAGATAGACTTCCAGGCTGGGATTTTGCTTTTGTTTACAATTATGTCCTAGGTGCCTAAAACAGTGCCTGGCACTTAGTATATACTTGTGTTGATGCATGAATGGCATGAACCAAGCCGGTCAGGTGTCATTCTGTCTGATGACATTAAAGATCCTTTTTTTTCACCCTTCTGGCATTTGTCAACAGTACTATCGGCCACAGAAAACACTGCATTTCAGTACCTGATAGAGTTCCTGGCCCATAGTAGGTTTCATTAGATTAAGCAAATGATACTTATAAAGTAGTTAAATGAATGAATGAAGTGCTAAATGATTGAATGAATGAATGAATGCCTGCCTTGTGATCAGATGATCAAGTGATTTAATTTTCTGTCTTGAAATGATTTAAGAAAGTGACAAAACCCAAATTCCAGAAAGATCCTAATAAAACCTTCCTAGGTGTCCTTTTAAAAAGTCAGGGCTCCATTTATTCTAAGTTTTACTTTGTTTATACCGATTCCCTAGAACTGTATTGTCTGAAAGTGTGACACATCATAAAACAGCTGGAGCCAACGGTGGTGCTAAAGCCATCTTCACTCAATACAAATTGCTGACTTACAATTATCCCCAGGAGACACCGGGTGCCCCAAATATGGACAGCTCCAAAAGAAGTATGCCCAGTTTGAAAGAATTGTGTGCCTATAGGAAATGCACAGACTCTTTATTTAGGAAGGAGAAGTATAAATTTCAGTTGTTTGAAGGCAACCGTACCTTGTGCCTTAGCTCTCTGTGTAGCAGTGTGCCATTTGATCTACAGTGTATATTGTAGCAAGACATTGCCTAGGGATGTACTTAAATGAGGACAGACCGATTTGCAGTTTATCTAGTCATCCAGAGCATCAGCAAGCAAAAGCACCAAAACCTTATACCATAGTGATTTTGTGCAATAATTTCTAGAGGTCCAAGAAAACCACTGCAGTGTATGAGGGCCTGGATTGGGGGCGGCGAGAGGTATTACTGGAGCCTGATGCATCTGCTCTTGGAGTCTCCATATGTGACAGCATCAGATAGCCTTAGTGACTGCCTCAATGGGTAGACTTGGCCCTTGGGTCGGTGAGCCAACCTGTCCTTAAATTGGTGATTTAATCTTATTAGCTGGAGATGACTCCCAGGTGGTCCACAGATTGGGTCCAGACTGGAAACTCTACAAACCTGGGGTTGCTCTTATCGGTATATTTTTTCTAAACAAGCAAAATTTTGCAAATTTATATGGGCCCATTTAAAAATATATATAACTAACACAAAAGTGTATGTAGTAAACACAGAAAATATCACTTCATCAACCGGTCTCACGAGCCCTACTCCTACCACATCCTACTTTCTTGCCCAGAGGGAATCACTGACACCTACTTAGTATGGTGTCATGTATCCTATAGACCATTTCCTGTTTAACTACAAATATAGCTACGTACACATACAGATTTTCAGACATGTACATAAGATCATACTACACACAATTTACTGTCACATGCTTTTTCACTTAATAGTATGCCTTAGGCATATTTATAGATCAGTCAATAGGGAAAAAAAAAAAAAAAACAGTGGTAGCTTCAATTCATAAGCATCTGGTGTGTATCCTTCCAGGGCCTTTTCTTTACATATGTACATATTTAGTTGTTTTGGGTTTTTAAAATAAATAATATCATGCTACATACATTGTTCTGTTAATTTGTTTTCCCTTTTACTAGTATATTGTAAAGATCATTTCATATCAATACATGTAGGTCTTCTCATTCTTTTAGACTGTTCTTTATTGCTAATATGTGTCATGTTTTTTTTTTTAATTTTTATTTATTTATTTATTTAGTTTTTGCCATGTTGTTTTGCCAGACCTTCACTGCTGGAGATTTAAGTTGTCTTTGCAGGGTTATTGTTGGGCTTATTTTCAACCAGACTATAGCAGATATCCTATATATCCTCCTCTTTGTGCATAAGTGATATACTTTCTTTTTTTTTAGTTGTAGATGGACAGCATGCCTTTATTTTATTATTTTTTTTAAAGAGAGAGAGAGAGAGAGAGAGAGAGAGAATTTCAATATTTATTTTTTAGTTTTTGGCGGACACAACATCTTTGTTTGTATGTGGTGCTGAGGATCCAACCCCGGCTGCACGCATGACAGGCGAGCATGCTACCGCTTGAGCCACATCCCCAGCCCAGCATGCCTTTATTTTATTTACTTATTTTATTTTATGTGGTGCTGAGGATCGAACCCAGTGCCTCACACATGCTAGGCAAGTGCTCTGCTTCTAAGCTACAGCCCCAGCCCCCATAAGTGATGCTATTTCTATAGGTAAAATTTCTGGGTCAAAGGATGTGCTCATTTTAAATCTCAAGAGATATTGTCCAACTGTTCTCCAAAAGATATCTTTTCTCAAATCTTTGCCAATACTAGATATTGCTAGACGATGCCTACTTCTTTTTTTTTTTTTGGTACTCAAGATTGAACCCAGGGGTGCTTAATCACTGAGCCACATCCCTAGCCCTTTATTTTTTATTTAGAGACAAGGTTTCACTGAGTTGTTTAGGGCCTCGCTAAGTTGCTGAGGCTGGCTTTGACTTGCCATCCTCCTGCCTCAGCCTCCTGAGCTGCTGGATAGATTTCTTAATCATTACAAATTTGACAGGGAAACATGATTTCATTGTTGTTTTAATTAGTATTGTCCTGATTATTAATAAGGTTGACCTGCTGCTTTATTTTTTATTTTATTTTCCATTCTCTATTAATCTGTCTCTTGACTCTTCTCCTTGTCCAGTTGTTTGCAGATCTAGATCATGCCATACAGCACTGTCGGGTCAGTTTTCCTGAAGCTATTTATCATCACTTCACTTTCCTGATGGAAAACCTTCACTTCAGTGTGCCAGCTATTTAGTGAGTTCCTGGTGTGAGCCATGACCTATGCTAGGCCCTTTGAGAGGGGGGATTGATCACTCATGGCTCATGACCCTAATTTGAATGAAGACATAGGAAGCTGTCTCCTCTCCCCATCTCTCACCTGAAGTATGCAAGTATCTCCAAGCCCATAACCTTTAAAATACCTGGCATAATCCTGTCCATACTTCAGCTCTGTGAAGAGGCATGCATCCAATCAGAAAGCAACTTGTCCTCTCTCCCTTCCTGTAAATACCCTCTCTCCCATGTGATGGAGAGAGACAGATTTGAGATTATAGCTCCTGGCCTCCTTCCTGGTTGGCTGCACAATAAAGCTTTTTCTTTTTGCCAAAACCCAGGTTCCATAGTATTGGTTTCTATGTGTGTTGGGCAGTGATCCTTGCATCTTTTAGATACTATTTTCTCTAACAGTAACCTCAAATTACAGAATGTTCCACTGCCCTTGTAAATGTGTTGGGTGAGGTGTCTCTGGCAATACTAGCATCTTTGGAATCCCTCCTTTTTGTCTCAGAGAATCAGAAAACTTTTTTAAGCTTGACCTTCCTTTTCCCCACCCCATGCCTTTTGAACTGTCACCTGTGCTTAGGCAGGGAGAACCAAATTGCTCAAGAATGAAGTTCTAAAATGTGTTATTTTTCTGCCACTTCTAATTCTGGGAAAGGATTAGTGGTAATCATTTCTTTTTAATTTCCTGTAACATACCTTAGGTGATAATGCTGATGATATATAGTCTGAACTAAGGGAGGGGAAAACATTGACTTCAATGGGGCTGCTCTACAGTAATTGGTACTTCATAAGCTTCATTTGTGCCTTTGTGACAGAGATGGTGAAATTTATCTGAGATAAAAGCTCAAAGAAATGGAATTGGCACTTGGCTTTCCAGCTGTCTCTTTTGAAGTGTACTTCAGAAACTTTAATAGGTAGAAACTACATTTAAATTTAGATACTATTTTCTCTAAGCTTGCCAATACAGCCTTTTAAAAAATGTGCTCTAAAGATGCTTGCAACTTGAGCTCAACAGCTATTATCAACGACCAAAGTTTGTTTCACAAACCCACTCATTTTGTGTGTCAGTTGGAGGATAGGCAACTCTAGAAAAGCATAGTTCTTGGATCCCCAGCAACCACTGAAGCTAGTAATTAATGATAAAAAATCCCTAGATGTACCCCCAAAGAATCACATTCATTCTGCAAACAGTATACCAGGATGTTTATAAACAACCACCTGGACCGAGCCCTTAATGGATTATAGTCTGTTTTCTTTGCAGACAAACAAAGCTTCAGATTTCTACAACAGAAAGTCTAAGACCTCAGTGATAAGAATTAATCTCAACTCAGAAGATTTAAGGCTTAATTAGAATTCTGATTCAAGACAGCAGACTGTGTGAACTGCTGTTGCTAAACTGTACTGTGTAAACATTGCATACTGATGGAATTTGCTTGTCAACTCAACTGGCATTTCTGTGCACTAAGCTTGTCTTTCTGTCAGCAGAGTGCATCCTGGGAAAAGATCAGCATCTCAAAGGAATGTGATCTGCATGTGTAAAGAGGTGTGTGTGGGGGGGATCCTCAAAGAAAAGGAGCTATGTACATTTTTCAGCTGTGCTTAGAGGTTAAAAAAATTCTAACAATGTGTATTTTGGTCTCAGGATAGTGAGGGGTTTCTTTCTAAGAATTGAAAGAAAAATTTTATTTTTAAATTTAAGGGGAAGATTCCGTGTAACTTTAGCTATGGAAAACATGCCATAGAAAGACTGCGGAAAATGAAAAGAATTTGAAAAGGGTTTGAGCTTTTCCCTGATCCCTCTTGTAGAATTCTTTGTTTTCTTACATCTACTACCTCAGTCAATTTATCTAAATCAAGAAGCAATTTTTTTTTTTTTTAAACACGAAGCAGCAGCACAGTGTAGGCAATGTAAAGAACACAGGAGCTGGATTGGATAGATATGTGTTCAAAGCCTGACTCTGACACTGCACCACCTCTGAACATCAGTTTCTCATCAATGAAATATTGGCATAGTAAAAGCCATGTCATATTGATATGAGGATTAAATGAAATTGTTACTGCTTTTGACCGGGGACAAGTCCTTGCTTCCCCAATGTTAAAGAATAACACCAGAGAAGCACCCCGAGGCAAGGTCAGAGTGGAAAATTAGAAGTTTATTAAAGGACAGCAGAAAAGACTTCTTCCGGAGGAAGAAGGGGACCCAAGAGGTGGAATCCGTGGAAGTGTGGTTGTTTCCCCTTTTTATAGTTCTTTCAGTGATGGAATGTAGGTTGGAAGGCCAGAGGGGTGGGACACAGGTGGGCCAAAGAAGTAATCTGGGCAGGAAGGACTTCTGAGTCAGCATCTTCAAGTTTGCTGTTCATTAACACTTCTTTGGGATGGGCTATCTTTATATCTGCTGGGGGCTGTTTCCTGGACTTCATTAACATTTCAAGAGTTGCTCAACTTTTCGGGGAATTCATTCTCATGGCCTCCATTTTAGATCTCACTCAATATTAGACCCGATTTACCTAACTACACTGACTACCTAATTTTAAATCTGGCTTCAAAATGATGCATGGGGAAGTCCTGGCACTTAACAGGTGATGATCTGAGGTCATTGTGATTTCTCTGCCCTATTGTAAGTTGAGTAGTTTTATAAGCTCCTATTAACCAGGGATCCCGTTTCTACAATTTTGTTCTCAGCTCTACAGAATGTAAGAGTAAAGGCCATGTGTTTGCCTCTACTCAACAAACAAGTTCCTCTTTCCTTCTCTTCATGTTTGACTAGTATGTTCTTTCTTCAATGCTGTTTGTCTTTTGGCTTCAGAGAGTGTCTGTTGCAGACTATTTTGGCCAGAGTTTTTATGGTTAATTATGGGAGATTTATTTCAGTACAAACACTGGAGAAGAGGAAAGAGGGAGCCAGGTATGAGGTACAGAGTAGGAACTCAAATATTTATAGACTGTATTAGCTTGCATGTAGTATGCAAATAAAGGCAGAAGGAATAAAGGAACTACAAGAGAGAGAGAGAGAGAGAGAGAGAGAAAGTGAGAGCCAGGATGGTGGTGCACCTGTAATCCTAGTCACTGGGAGGTGCAGGCAGGAGGATCAAAATTTGAGCCTAGCATCAGCAAGCAATAAATCATCCAGGTAATCGATACCTCCCCCCACCCCCGTTTTGGTACAGGGGATTGAACTAGAGGTGCTTTATAACTGAATTACATTCCAGGCTTTCTTAATTTTCATTTTGAGACAGGGTTTTGCTAAATTGTTGAGGCTGGCCTGGAACTTGTGATCTTCCTGCCTCAGTCTCCCCAGTTGCTATTATTACCAGTAGGTGCCACTCTACCCAGTGAAGCCAGAATTAGACAGGCAGTCAGTATAGATAGGTAAATTGAGTCAGGTTGGATTAAGGAGGCCAATTTTGAGTGAGTCTGGCAAGTTGGAGACTGTCCCCTGAGGGATTGAAATGTTAATTCCTACAGAGCCCTTCCTCCACCCTTATCAAGATCCTCCCCCTGCTCCAACCTGTTGCTAGGATAACCTGCCCCAGGAATTACCCCTCCCTACAGGGAGCTATAAGGTTGTTAATTAATGTGTCCTGGGCTGCTCCATCCTGCCCTTCCCCCTTCAGCCCACCTGTTTCCCACCTTTTGGCCAGCCCAGCAAGCATCCCTGGGCCTAGTCAGGAACGCAGGAAGGAGAAAGATAAGGGGAAGAGGGCAGGAGAACAAAGGAAGCCTAGGACACATAGAAAGGGCAGAACACCTTGCTTCTGGGGATACCAGGATACCAGCTATGGCCCCCTTGTATGTTACCCCTTTTTAAATAAACCCTGCTTTATATGCTTGCCTCGGCGTGCTTCTCTAATGTTCAAACTTCAACATGTGGGGAAGCAGGACTCCTCATCGATAACTGGCGGTATCACCAGCAAGTGCACAAAATTTTATCTAAAATCCTTGGGTATAGATATGTTCAGAATTCAGAAATTGTTGGATTTTAGAAAGAGATATGGTTAATGTACCATATATTATATAATATCAGCAGGGGCAGTGGTAACACTATGTAATCAATGCATTAATATTTATGGATTGAAATACATGAATATTTATACATAGTAAGAAATAGAGTATAAATAGCTCCATATTTAGTTCAGGTCAAGTCAGGCTTTGCTGCCAAATAAGTTACAAAGCACCTTTATTTTTCAAAGCCTTTTTGGATTTTAGAATTACAGCTAAGAATTGCAGGCCTGTGGTAGGTTATAGAGATAAGTGAGAATCAGATAGATCAGACTCCAGAGAAGAGCTTCTGCTTGCTATATTAGTTTTCTGTTGCTGACTGAACTAGTTACCATAAATTTAGCAGTTTAAGGAATTCAAATTTCATCTTCTGGTTCTGGGAATCAGAAATCCAAAATGAGTCCCACTGAGCTAAAATCAAGATGTCAGTAGGTCTGCAATCCCTCTGGAGACTCTGAGAGAATTTATTTTCTTTCTCTTTTCAGCTTCTACAGGAAGCAGTCTGCATTCCTTGGCTTGGGCCCCTTTTTCCATCTTTAAAGCCAGCAGTGAAAGACTAAGTCCTTCTTAGTCACTCTGACTTCCCTTCCAACACTGTCTTCCATATTTAAAGGGCCCTTGTAAGTACATTGGATCCACTGAGATCATGCAAGATGTATTGTTATGCTCGAATTCGGGACCCCCAAAAGACCACCAGAGACCAAGATCAATGTAAGCAGCAAAGAGATGTTTATTGCGAGCTAGCTCTGTCTTCCGCGCACACACAGCAACTGGTGACGCTGAGAGGCTCCGAGCCCAGGGTTTGCAGCATTTTTATACTCTTTGGGGGAAGGCAGGGATTTGACATACATCATAGCATCTCTTAGCAAATCATCACACACCACGGAAAAAATCATAAAACAACTCTATAACATGATTAGCATGTTCACTGGAGGGAACAAGTTGGGTGGGGGTGATTGGTTAGTACAAGAGGGGGGTTCATTTGAACTGATTGGTTTAAGCCAAGAGGGGTGTACGGGCTGAACTACATGGTTGCCCAACACCATAAACTACTGGGAGGGTCATCTGGCATCCCAGGTATTTCCCTGTCTCATGTTGATTGGTGGCTGCTATGGGTCCCCTCCTAGCCTGACTGAGTCAGGGACACCTGGGGCAGCAGATCTCTCCTGTTATTTGTAGATAAACAACTCAGCAGGGTGGGAATGTGCCTAGGAGTGCTCTGTGGGTCTTTCCAAGGACAAAGGTCATGTCCCTTCCTTGGACAGGCTTTACTCTGAGGTAGAGGCTGGTTTTTCAGTATTAGTCAGAATTCTACAGAAAAACAGTCAGACTCTTTCTATATGTGGGAGAGGGGAGAGTGATTTAAAGAAATGTCTTAAATGATAATTGAAAGCACATGAAAGAGAGTAGAAAAGAAAATGGAGGCAGACATCAACGGACCAGTGGTGCTGAGGATTGAACCCAGGGCCTTGTGCAAGCAAGGCAAGCACTCTACCAACTGAGCTATATCCCCAGCCCCAGTGATGCTTTCTTAAGCAATGGAGGGGCACATTTTCGGAGGGAAAATGGCAGCAGCTGAAACAAGGATTCGGGTTTTATAGGGTTTAGCAGGACCAGGTCTTGGAAGAAGTTTTGGTGGTGGGCTCATTTAGGGTGGGTCAGGAGGGCCAGTAGGGAACAGTAAGAGAAGTTCCCTGGGGCCTATTGTCCATATCCCTCAATAATGGAAGCTGTGAACTCCAAAATCTGAAGGATAGGCCAGCAGGATGAAGACCCAAGGAAGAGTTGATGTTGCGGTTCAAGTCCAAATCCATATGCTAGAAATTCCTTCTTCCTCAGGCCTTCAACTGGTTGGATGAGGCCTATCAAGATTATGGAGGACAAGCTACTTTACTCAAAGTCAGCCAATTTAAATGTTAATCTCATTTAAAAACACTCTTATAGAAACACCCAGAAAATGTTTTTTTTTTTTTTTTTTTTTTTTTGTCCAAATACATGGGTACCATGATTCATCAATGTTGATACATAAAATGAACCACTAATGGTTAATTAAAATAAATTTCTCTATCTTAAGGTCAGTGAATTAGCCTCATTTCCATCTATAATCATACATTTTCCTCACTCTATAATCAAATAGGATGTGAACATCTTTGGAGGCTATTACTCTGCTTCCCACAGTAAGGTTACACAAATTGTATACAGCAACATTCCCAGGGGGGCACCATTTACACAGATTACAATTTGAATAGTATTCCCTGAAGTGGTATAATTTAAGGGTCTTGTTCCAGAACCCAGTGGCCTAAAGACATTGCACAGACCTTTTGCAAGGCAGACAGTGTAGTCAAACTTTTTTGAAGTTCAGCTTCCAGAAAACAAGGTGTTGATGGCTTCTATGCAAATAAGTAGTTCAGGAGACAAGGGGCAGCTAATGTCCAAAGGGAGTTCCTCTGTTGGAGCATGGGGCAGAGTCATCAGGTTTACAATCGCAAGTTTTTATCAGGACCTCACCAACACGGTTTCTAGTAGACTTTCCTAACTCAAGCAGGATTGACTCTTCCAGATAACCCTGAGTGTTTTTGAGGAAATGGGAAAGCTGAATTCCAGATAGGAAGCATGGTGTAGAGTTTCAAAGGAACAGTTTCCAGACCAATCTCTGAGGCAGGGAATCCTGGGTCTGCTCATGGCTGTGTAGGTGAGGAATATGATCACAATAATGATAGAACCAACTGATGGCATCTTTCTGCAGAAAAACATTTTCCAGGAAAGCTAAGAAATTTCTAGCATCTCATATTTTCATTGGGATTTCCACAGATACCAGAACAATCAGATAATTTCTAAATACTCAAATCAGCATAGATGCACCCTTACCACAATTTGTTTTATCCCCCTGTCCCCAAACAAAGCTAAGAAAACAGACAAAGCTCTATTTCTTGACCCTTCCAGGTTCTACAGTAAATTTCCACACTCCAGATGTTTCATGGATGTGCAGAGAGTGATTATCAGAGATAGTTAAGTAAATTGGTAAAAATTCTGCTGTCAGTGTATAATGACTATTTAGTTCTTTGTAATGTCCTCTGTGACTTTGTTGCTGGCCTCCTGTTGTTCAGGGCAGGGGCAATACCTCTGGTGTCCATGCTGATTGGCTTTTATTAGGAGTTAGGAAATTTGATCTAGATTAAAACAGTGTTGGTGAACATGAGAAAAGGTCAGCAGGTTAGGTGAGTAAATTGCCACCAAATGGAGGATGTGACCTCAATTTTTCTGTTAGCAGAGAGAACCCAGAGTTGAAAAGTTCTTGAGAACACAGTGATTGTTCAAAACAGAGGAATAAAAAAAGCAAATATTCGACAGACTTTGAAGATCATAAGACTTATCTAAATGCCCATTGGGTTGTTTGTTAATGGAACACAAGTCCTGTTAAGACTCTGAATGAACTCCAAAGACCGGGCATGTTCTATTCTTCCACATTGTAATATTATGCTCAGCTTAATTTAATACATTTCAGCTTAATGTGAAATACATTTTAGAGTGTAGTGAGCACAATCTGGCTAAATTTTATAAAGATTTGAAGCAAAAGTAAAAACAATACTTTGCTCAAAGTTCAGAGAAGTTTTTGTTGTTGAAAAACCAACACAGAAAAGAATTTATTATGTTTATAAAACCCATTTAAAGGGCTGGGTTTGTGGCTCAGTGGTTGAGCACTCAGTTAGCATGTGTGGGGCCCTGGGTTCCATCCTTAGCACCACATAAAAATAAATAAAATAAAAGATTCATTTACAACTAAAAAGAGTTAATAAATAAATTGATAAAACCCATATAAGGGGCTGGGGTTGTGGCTCAGTGGTAGAGCGCTTGCCTAGCATGTGTGAGGCCCTGGGTTTGATTCTCAGCACCATATATAAATGAATAAATAAAATAATGGTCCATCAACAACTAAACAAATATATTTTATAAAAAAAAAATTAAATATTTTAAGTTGTCCAGGTGTCTTTTCAGTTGTCGGGTAACCATAGCCTAAGATTGGGGTCCATAAACTTTTTCTGTAAAGGGCCAAATAGTAAATATTTAGGGCTTCGTAGGTCAGGTAGTGTTATGCTCGAATTCGGGACCCCCAAAGACCACCAGAGATCCAAGATCGATGTAAGCAGCAAAGAGGTGTTTATTGTGAACTAGCTCGGTCCTCCGCGCACACACACAGCAACTGGTGACGCTGAGAGGCCCCGAGCCCAGGGTTTGCAGCATTTTTATACATTCTTTGGAGAGGGCAGGGACTTCACATACATCATAGCATCCCTTAGCAAATCATCACACACCACGGGAAAATCAAATAACAACTCTAAAACATGACTAGCACGTTCACTGGCAGGAACAAGTTGGGTAGGGGTGATTGGTCAGTACAAAAGGGGTATTCATTTGAACTGATTGGTTTAAGCCAAGAGGGGTGTACGCGCTGAACTACATGGTTTCCCAACATGTTATCATAAACTACTGGGAGGGTTATTTGGCATCCCAGATATTTCCCTGTCTCATGCTGATTGGTGGCTGCTAGGGGGCTGCTATGGGTCCCCACCTAGACTGACTGAGTCAGGGACACCTGGCACAGCAGATCTCTCCTGTTATTTGTAGATAAACAACTTAGCAGGGTGGGAATGTGCCTAGGAGTGCTCTGTGGGTTTTTCCAAGGACAAAGGCCATGTCCCTTCCTTGGACAGGATTTGCTCTGAGGTAGAGGCTGGTTTTTCAGTAGTCTCTATTTTAACTATTCAATTCTACTATTTAGCATAAGAGCAGCAATAGACATTGTTTAAATAAATGGACTTTGCTGTATTCCAATAAACTTAATAGATAAAAACAACTGGAAGGCCAGATTTGGCCTATGGTCCATCCTTAATTTGTTGACCCCTCACCTAAGGGACAAGAAAAATCTCAACTGACCATTTCAATTTTGATAACAAGCTGTAAATATTAGATAGATGAAGAAGGTCAGTCATCCAATCTGGTAAGATGGGAACTCAGCTGCCCAAACCATCGTCCCCTCTGTTTTCAACTATCCTAGTGTTCTTAAGGTCTTTATTTTGTTTCCCTGCTTTTCTCCACTTTGCTAGCATGCCATAGGAATGATTATGATAAAGAAATAAAGTTGTTTGGTGGGGGCATAAATTAGGGTACCTGGGATGCTTGCAGATAGGTTGATTTAGCACAACTTACCTTATGAACATTGGTGTGAATCATTCCAAGGTTTGATTTTCATCGTCTACCAAAGAACAGCATGTTACCTAACTGAGACAAAATGGATAGATGTTCTCTCAACCACCATTGGGCACAGAGGACAGACACTAGCATATACTGAGTGTGGGAAGCTGTTCTTACAGGTGATTGGACACCTCCCTGACGGGGTGTGAGGTGTTCAGGCTAAACTGTGTCAGAACTAATCCCAACCCTTTCTAGGTGCAAGAGCCCATCCCTGTGGGGGTGTGACTGACCATTGACCCTGAGACCAATCACTGACCCTGACCTTGGAATGCTGTCCCCCTCAACCTTCATTGGATGGAATTTTCCCCTGAATTTCTTGTTCCCCAATAAAAGGCCATCCTCTGGCATGCTCTCTCTCTCTCTCCTGCTAGTCTTGTGTAAACCTCGCTGCCCCACCGGGTGGCTTGAGGCAGGAGCCAGAGGGGAGCCGTATCAGATCTGGTCAAAGAAAAAGGTAATTTGAGTTTATGTGTGTTTATTTTGATCTCACTAGTTAACTTCTATGCTTAGAACCTCTAGTATGAAGCTAGCGTGCTGGTTGCGCAGTTGAACTGAGTTCTTTTCTCTTTCTGCTATAAAGTCTAATTGTGGTGACTGTGTCCTTACTTGGGAAAGTGCTCTTCTCTCTTAAGATCTCTCATTTTGAAGTCATTTTAGTGGCAAGGGCCAGAATTTGATCTTAAATGTCAAGTATACTTACAAATGTCAATTGCACATATAAATGTCAAGTGAACTATGTAGTTCCTCATATCCTCTCCTACCAAAGTGTAGAAGGCCCCATTCGAAAGACCCATGACTCAAGAATTCCTATTCTTAATGGAGTTTGTTCTTGTGCTTGAGGCAGAGTTATCTAGTTAGCTATTATATTCACTCTGCAGGTTCACGATGAAATTGGAACTGTTTTCAGAGTTGGAGTCAATGAACCACATACTTGTTTATAAGAAGTTACATAGATAGTGCAAGCCCTCTTGGCAAATTCTTTGAAAGAAAATAGGATCAACAGGAAAAATAATTTCAGAGGAAATTGCTTGCGTGTCCATTGGGCAGTATTTTGAAATGACCTTTGAATTACCTACTCACTCATGTGACTGGAGCACCTTTGCCTTGTCATCAGTAAATCCTTCCTGCTTGTCCAAAGGAAGGCATGTCCCCGATTTATATTTTCACAATTTGCGTTTTTCTGGAAATGGATTCTTTTTTTCCAAACTCATTTTTTATGGGTTCTTAATAAACATTCAGGGGTTCTGTAATATGTTCCAAGTTTCCTGCACGTGCTTGCATTTTTCTTTTCTCCATTTAGTAAACATTTATAGAGAGTCCTGTGGTTGGTGTTGGATATATAAACAGCAACGAACTCAGAGAGCTTGCATTCCAGTGAAGGAGGCAGATCTTAAATAATTGATCACCTTAGTAAATAAATAATTACAAACCATGGTAAATGCTGTGAAGGAAAAGAACATCATGCTCTTAGAGTTTGCGGTAGGCAGAAATGACCTGGTGTGGGAGAGGGAAGACATTTCTGAGGAAGTGATTGTTTGGCTAAGACTAGAAAAATGAGTAGAGGTTCACTAGACAAAGAGTGAGAGTCAGAAGGTGCTAGGGTGAGAAAAGTCTAGTTTCAAAGATGGAAAAGTGAAAATAGACCAATACCTTCTGACCTGGGGAGTGAGCAAGAGAGAGAGACTCATTTACTCATCAAATAATTGGGGAGACTTCTGTGTAAAAGGTACTCCTCTATATACCGGGGATATAATAATGAAAAAAAAAAATTCCCTGTCCTCATGGAGCTTATTTTCTACTTGGTGAGAGAGACTATAAATGCATAAGCAGATATGAATTTGATTTCTTACCATAATAAGTGCTCTGAAGAGAATGAGCCTGGGTGGTCTTTGAGGACCTGTCTCAGGAGATGCCATATAAATAAATATTGAGTGATGTGAAGGAACCAGTCAGGTAGAAACCTGTGGGAGAAGAATCTAGACAATGAGATCAGCCTGTAAGAACATGCCTAGTGTGTTTGTTAGACTGCATTTTATTTCATGTTTCTAAACAAACTCAAAAGGCATATATTAGATAACTTGTGCTAATTCATGGTGTATATATGTCAGGGCAGGATGGAAACTCAAGTATATCTCTGCCTTCCCTCTCCCCACTAGACAATAGAGCCTCATTAGAAAGTATTAAACCATGTCCACAAGAACAACTTGTTAAATCATTTTAGTCAAATGTTACATGTGAGAGTGGACATAATCCTTAGTATGTGGCTTGGATAGACCCCAAGCTCACGCTGGTAAAGCCCTTCTAAGCTTGTTCTGCTTGAGAAGACTCCTTTGGAACTGATATGAAGAGGACCCCCGAATAGCATATAGTCTGTTGGTATGTTAGAAATCATTGGGTAACACAGAGAAAATTCCAGACTAATAAGAGACTTGGGTTCTGTGTCTTCCTTCCATTCAATTAGTTATAGAAACTTAGGCAAGTTACAACCTCTCTCAGTTCCAGTTTCTTCATCTGTAAAATGAGAATGTTAACATAATCTTTCTTGTCTACCTCTCAAGAGCTTTTACTGTCCAATTAAAATGTTGTCTCTACCTTCAAAACATGCCCTGAATCTAGCTATTTCTCACCGTCTTCTCTACTACTACTATGGTTCAGCCATCAACCTTTCTTTACTGAATTATTGCAACAGCAGCCCAACTGATCTCTGTGTTCTACCTTTGTCGTTCCACCCCCAAGCTCTATTTTGAATGGAGCAACCACGGTGATCTACTAAAAGTCAGATCTTAGTGGAACTTACTGATCTGTTCCAGGTCTTTCAATGGTTCATTTATTCATTTGAAATTAAAGCCAGAGTCCCAATATTGCCTACAAGTCTCCCTATGATGTGACTGCCACATTACCCCTCTGACCCCATTTTCTCCAATGCCTTTCATTCACTCTGCTCCAGTCTCACGAATTTCCTTGGTATTCCTCAAGCATACTCTGCACCATCTCACCTTAGAGACTCTGCTTTCTTGCCTCTGCAGGGAATACCTATCATGTACAGATCAACGTGGCTAACACCCAGACTTCCTTCAAGTCTCTGCTTAAATGTGACCTCAATGAAGTGTATGGTGACCATTATATTTAAAATGGCATTCTATTTAAAATTGAAAGGTGAGTGACTCACCCGAGACAGAGATTCAACCAACAGATTTTATTGGAGGCAGGGCTGCCCTAAGGAGAGGCAGAGAGCAGAGAGAAGAGGAGGAGAGCAGAAAGAGGAGAGAAGGAAGAGGGGAAGAGGGCAGAGAGGAAGAGGGCAGAGAGGAAGAGGGCAGAGAGCGTGAGCTTGCAAGCTTGGGCTTAAGAAGGGTAGCGTAGGGGATTGGCAGGGTGACTCAGGAACAGCAAACGGTCACTGTGTCCACTGGGGATTGGTGGAGGAAACCTTTTAATTTGGCGCTCTTGCTCTTCGGTGTGGTGCTCTTCGGAGAGGAGGGGAATGGGTAAGGTATTCTGTGATGTTCTCGTGAGATGGAAACTTAACTTCAGCGGGGAGTCTCCCACACACCCAACAATCCTCCCTTTTTGTTTTTGTGTTGGGAGCAGGATGATGAGATCCTCTGAAGGAAGGGAGGGATGGTCAGGGTGCGGGGACAAGAGAAGCATAGCTGTGAAGGCCAGGGTGCTGAAGATGTGAATTTCCTTGGGGCTGAAATCGATGGAAGTTCCTGGAAGCCATAGGTCATGGATAGTCTCCATCCAATCCTTGTCCCTGCTAATGGGGGAGGCAGCCAGCTGTCCTGTCGGAGGGCCTCCAGGAACTCCATGAACCAGCTGTGCTCCATGTGAGCCTAAGAACACCAAAGGTACCCCGAGACAAGGAGAAGAGGGAGGAGGAGACCCCACATTAGCTTCTGGCTGGAGGTCCAGTGAGAGGGACTGGCTGAGAAAAGACCGGCGGCCAGGAGGAGGCACACGAGAGCGAATGGGCCTAGAAACCCTGGGTGACAGGCTAGTGACGTTCCCAGTCGTGTTTCCTTTGTGTAGTTCCACATCCACCACGGTGAACTCCGTCAGCCGTTGGTGAGGCCTTCACTAAGGGACAGGTGTCCTCCGAGGGAGCAAGTAGCTGGAAATCCCTGAGGAGAGGCTGGTTAAAGGTCTGGTTAGACATGTTGCCTGTGTGGTTCTGCAGGAGTTTATGATGCGTGGGAGAAAGGCCCAAAACAAGAAATCCCAGGGAGAGGGCCATCTGGGGTGTCTGAGGAAGCAGACGGAGTAGGAGTGAGGAGGTGGGTGCCAGGAGGGTGGCGAGGAGCAGGGGGGAATGAGAGTGAGGCCTGTTGTTGGGAGGGTTTCTCGGGTTGAGGAAGGTCCTCCTCGGGAAGGGGGAAGGAACCCTCAGGCGTGAGAGGTGGAGAGTGCGGGGAGGGGTTTGGGGGACCATATGGTGGAATCCATGAATGAGGTGGCAGAAAGAGAGGAGGGTTTATAAACCAAAAGGTCATGCTTTGGGTTGCAAGAGATACAGAGAGGGATTTGAGCGAAGGAGGAGGAAAGCCTGAATGTATAAAATCTCTACCTATTGTAGGCACAAACGAGGCAAAGCACCAAAGATAGCAGGAAACACTTTTATTTGGCTGTAGCCAGGTTCAGAGGACACAGCTTTTACTGTCATCAATCAATCCCCTGGACCCCGAGTTCAGGGAGTTTCAGAGTTTTATACCCAGCATGTACGGGGAGGGGCTCAGAATTTCACAGTCTGCAGAAGTTCACATAAAAGCAGCTTTTTCTCTCACTGTTCTAGTCAAGTTAACCCTTCAAGGACAACACCTGAGAAGGGGAGAGCTTCTTCTCCCCTTTCTTTCCTTCCCCTGCCAGCTGTTACCACGAAGCCCATTTGTAACTTAGCTTAAAAATGCAGACATCTCTGTGAAGCCCAGCTCAAGGCCAGAGGCCTTGTTTGCACATTTCTTCAAAGTACTATACTGGATACGTTTGTGAAAAACTAGTAAGGGGGTGTCCAGCACCTGGAGAGCTGGTATCCTCTCGGCCAGTGACCGAGTAAACAGGAGACACGAAAATAGGAAGTTTATCTACATTGGATTCTTTTGCAGAGACTCCTTTGCTGACAGTTCTAAAATCAGTCTGGGTAAAGATTTCTGGAGAGGCCCTTTCAGTGGAGAAAGGGGGTGCCACTTCATGCATACAATAATTGTAGAGATCCCACAAAATGGCGGGGTCTAAGGACCTATAGGGGGCCGATGGTTTTGGTCAATGTCTTGGGATTGATCTCTGGGGTTAGGCTGAGGGTGTCCAGATTGCGGAGGAGGCATTGGAGAGGGGAGCGGTCGGCAGGGAGGAGGCCCCGCCCGCTCGCTCCTGGGGCTCTGAGGAAGGGTGTGCTATGTTGACTGGAGGGGGGTCCCACTCGAGCCAAATATCAGAAGGAGACCTCAGGCGGAGGATACGGTCGTCACTGAAATCCTATGGTGAGGGGCCCTCCCAGAGGGCCCTGGGAGCTATGGGTCACCGGGGGCCAGGGTTTCGGATGGAGAGGGGGAGGAGGAGACCCACGCTCGAGGAGGGGAGGGGGTTTGCCAGTTCTCAAGCCAGCAGAGGCAGATGGTGGATGGGAAGCAGGCGATTGAGAAGATGGGCACAGGTTGGTCTCCGCTCAGGTGGTGATCTCAGGTGGTGATCTCCAGCGGGATGGGAGTCCTGCTTAAAAGCAGGGGAGTCCCATCTGGGTCAGGGCACCAATGAAAGGCAAGTGACTCACCCAAGACAGAGATTCAACCAAGAGATTTTATTGGGGGGCTGCCTGAAGGAGAGGTAGAGAGCAGAGAGAGAAGAGAAGGAGGGCAGAAAGAGAGAGAGAGAAAGGGTAGAGAGAGGAGAGAAAGAAGAGGAAGAGGGCAGAGAGAGAGAAGAGAGAAGAGAGCTTATAAGCTTTGGCTTAAAAAGGGTTGCATAGGGGATGTGGCGGATGCTGATTGGCAGGATGACTCTGGAACAGTGAGCAGACACTGTGTTCTGTGGGGATTGGTTGAAGAAACCTTTGAATTTGATGCTCTTGGCTTGGCACCCTTTGGAGAGGAGGGGGAGGGGTAAGGGATTCCATGATGTTCTCCGAGAAGGGGGAGTCTCCCACACACCCAACAAAAATGGCCCTTCCCCACATTTCAGACCCCCTTACCATGATACACTTTTTTCTTTTCTGTTCCATAGCATTATTGAACATAATACATAGTTTACTTATTTATAGGGTAAACATAAAAGTTTTGCCTCAACTGGGACTTTTTCAGAGAGGCTTCATTAAATTGCTTAGGCTTCACTAAGTTGCTGAGGCTGGCCTCAAACTTGTGATCCTCTTGCCTCAGCTGTCTGACTACAGGTATATGCCACTGCACCCAGCCCTCAACTGGGACATTTTTGAGAGTGAGAGTGTGTGCTATTAAATTATACCATGACAGTAAGTATAAACTAGGACTTTGTAATTTATGATATTTAAAAGAAAAAAGAACATGTCTTCCCTTGCTGGGTTTCACAGAGATAGGGATCTTTGAATGCTTTGCCATTTACTTATCTCATGAGCTAATGACAGTGCCTGACATATAGTAGATTATCAATAAATATTTTTTTGAGTAAGCAAATGGATTATAGGTAAGAAAGATGTTCATGAGATATAAAGTAGTGTAGATCTTAGTTAACTTATTAATTTTAGTTAATAATTATTCATTTTTCTCAGCCTATCTAAATGTGTTTATTGATATACATGATATGAAATATATCTATATATTCCTATCCATGTGTAAAATATTTAATATAAGCAAATTCTCCCAACTTTATACTTTTTATTCCCTAGGATAAAAGGGAAGTTTGCTCTATAATTTATATATACTTTAAAATACTAAAGACTAATTTGAAAGATGAATATCATGTAGGGAAAATTATTTAAAGACAGTTGAAAGGGGACATTTATTAAAAATAGACCTTCTTCCCCTCCAGAGCACACATCTTTCTCCTGAGGGCTTTACTGAGAGTCACCTCAAGGAGTTGTTGGTGTAACTTGACTGAAAATTAATATAGTGCATGTATAAGGCTGAGGAGCAGAACCAAGACAACCTGCTGTCCTATGAGAAAGAAGGCTCTGGTGGTCGAGGCAGGGGGATCAAGAGTTCAAAGCCAGCCTCATCAACTTAGCAAGGCCCTTGTTGAGAGCCACAGCCAAAGGGGCCCCAGCAAACTTCCAGCTGCCAACTGATTGGCTCCTCTTCGGTGATGCTCATTGGGCTATTTCCCCGCCCTTTCAGACCACGGAGCTGCTCATTGGGGGACTCTTTTGGCTCCGCCCACATGATCCAGCCAATCGGTCTCAAGAGCAGGAGGAGTGGGGGGCGGGGGTTGAGAGGCTTGTGGGAAGCTGGTGGTGGTAGTGGGGCTCTGAGGGAATTCCTGAAGAGCTCGTGTGGTGTAACCTGTGTGTTCTAAAAATAAAGTTCATTTCTGCTTGATAAGTGGCTCATGAATTGTGCCCAGCCACACTGCAGCAGCCCTAAGCAACTGAGGAAGACCCTGTCTCTAAATAAAATACAAAATAGGGCTGGGGATGTGGCTCAGTGGTTAAGATGTCCTGGGTTCAATCCCTGGTACCAAATAGTAATAATAAATAACAACACTAATAATAATAATTTAAAAAAATAAAAGAGAAGGTAGACTATGTGTTAACTGAGGAATGGATAGGAGGCATAGATGAAATAGAGTGAAGGATGGGCAATACGGACCAGGTGATGTGTGGTAAGGGGACGCTCAGTTGGAAGAGTTAAATTAATGATTAAAATATGACTTAAACTTTGTTGGGCTATGCAAAGTGCTTGACAAAAGTTGGAAATAGCCATTCCTGTATTTTTACAACGACAGGCATTACTCTATTTGCTCTATATATTGACCTTTTCTTAAATAAATTGCTGGCAGAATCCAAAATACAATGTGCTCTTTTTCAAAATTAATGAATGAATTGAATCCAAATGTAATATAGTGTGAATTATACTTTGCTTATTCTATAGTCTTGAAAATTCTTAAATAAAGAGTGTGCACTTTTTTTTTTTACAAAGTCAAAGCAAAATCATGCTTCCTTTTTAGTTGATATCAATGAGGAGGATTAAATAAGAATCTTTGCTTTTATCTGAATTTTAGAACAATGAAGCTTTACTGGCCTTGATTTTGTGAGCCTCCATCTTCCTCTGCACTTTGGTCAATAAAGGTTTGGTTGAGAAGGTTTTTTCCTATATCCCATCACCACAGCATCTGAAATACCTTTTCTATTCCTATGTTTGCTCATATTCCAAGGATGTGTCATAGACAGAAAAGCTCATTGGGTTTAGATGGATCACGAGAAAAGAAAACACTTAATCTCTTCAGGCATTTAATGAATCACAGGAGAGAGTAATATGCAAAGAGTTAAAACCTTTTCAATTCTAGTAATGTAACAGAAAGGAAAGAGAACAGCTATTTTCCACCTTTTTAGACCAGGGCTTGACTGCTTTTCAAAGATTTTTAGCTTTCCTCTTCAAATTCATGTTTACCTTTTGTGGCTTTTATCACTCAGGCCTGCAAAGTTGACTATCTAGTTCAAATATCAAAAGGTGCTGAACTAAAGAAAAAACAAAACAACAATAACAACAACAAAATCCTGAGTAGAGTTAGACACGTAGTTGGGAATCAATATGTATTAATTTACTGAGAGATGGTTGATAAATTCTGTAAGCATATTCAACTGCTAATTCACCTCTATTGTCTGATGTCAGGCACCCTTCTAAGATGTAAGCAGCTAAAGAGGAAATATAGATGTGTGAAGTTCACAGTCACAGTTTCAAATATGCAAAAATACAACTTCGTTTTTCTGTCAGTGGATTCATTTTCTTTTCAACTGCTTAGTCTACCTTATAGCAATTCAAAATAACAACCACCACAACAATCAAAATGGTAATAAAAACCTTAATTTAGCTGCTTCCAAGTAAACTTCAATGCAAATCTCTGATGTTTTAGACAATACCAGTTAACCAGTTAAGTTCCATCATCCCAGATGTGGAACATGTATTAAAAAAAAAAAAGAGCAACAAATATACTACTCATGGTAAATTTTGAAATAAATATTATGTTTTTAGAGTTCTATGGTTTTGAGAAAAGTAGTAAGTGATGATTAGACCATTTAAAAATATATATTTGCAAATTATGTGAAAATCTATACAAAGGCTATATAAGCTCTAGACTATGACTTCCAACCTATTTTCTTTGAAATATTCACAAAATTTAAACTTGGGGCTTAATGGGTTAATAATTTATCCACATTCAGTTTAAAAACATTGTTATGGTTTGGATATGAGGTGTCTCCCAAAGCTCCTGTGTCAATGCAGGAATGTTCAGAAGTAAAGAGATTGGACTGTGAGAGCTATAACCTAGTCAGTTCATCCTGGCTTGAATGAACTAACTGGGTGATAACTGTAGGGAGATAGGGCATGGCTACAGGAGGTATAACACTGGGGACATGTCCTGGAAGGGTGCAGCTTCCCTGCAACCCCTTCCTCTTCCAAACTCTCTACTTCCTGGTTGCCATGAGCTGAGCATCTTTCTTCCACGGTACCCTTTGGCCATGATGCTCTGCCTCATCTTGGGCTCAGAGAAATGGAACCGACCAACCATAAACTGAACCTCTGAAACTGTGAGCTAAAATAAGCTTTTCCTTCTCTAAATTGTTCTTGTCCAATATTTTGGTCATAGCAATATAGAGCTGACTAATACAAACATTGTCACGTTCTCTCTCTCTCCTCTATCTCTTTGCAGTTCTTTTAAGTGATAATGTTGAGACTTGCTCATGCAGCTGTTATATGGTATTTTTGAGAGGACAGTTTCCAAATATCTTTTCCTGTTTCTCATCTGTCTTGTTTCTCCTACTTCTTGATCTTCTCTGATGAATCCATTAATAAGGCCTTTTAAAAATGTTATTAGTGCCATATAACAGTGGGGTTATTTTTGACATATTCATAAATACATATAATATAATTTGCTCCATTTTAATTCCCCTTCTCCCTCCCTCCTGCCTCCCCCTGATCCCCTATTGGGAAGGCTTTGGCCTGAAGGTAACAGCTAACAGTGCCTTAAAATACGAGAATATTTATTATTTAGTAATAAGAAAATTGTGACACAGGTGGCCTTGAGGTTGGTTTGGCAGTTCAATGGCCCAGACGTTTCACTATCTTTCTGTTCTACCATCCTCTGCATGTAGGTTTTTCAGTTTTGTGCTGCTTGTCTCATAATCACAAAATGGCTACATATGGCTTGCACAATATAATCTCTCCAAGGCAGAAATAAGAAGGAAGAAACCCCATCAATAGCTCTCTTCTTGTATACACCTTTTTTGTAAGGGAATCAAGAGGACCTCAAAAACTTTCAGGTAGGTCTTCTTGGACTGTGCTGAGTCACAGGCCACCAGTTTATGTGAATGAGTCGGGGAATGCAATGTTTTGGGTTCTATTGAGAGACAGACAAGTATATAGAGTTGAGAATGGCGTCTCAAGTGACCAGCCTTCGGTTTCTGCGCTGATTAGTCTGGTTCTTGATACACAAAATGCACAGTACTCTCTGAATCCGTGGCCAAAATGCTCTGTGAGAGAATGATTTGGCTTCTATTGTTGTGAATTTTTTTGATATGGGAGGGAACCCTCTGTGCAGAGAAAATACTATTTGAAGTTACATAATTTTAAATTAATTTATTAAAACTGCAAACTAAAAAGTGGTTTTATACTGGCCTTTAAATTCAATTTAATAATCAGTATGTTCCATAAATCTAGCATATTTTGTCAATCACTTGCAAGGCAGCCTTTGATTAATGTTAGATCAAATCAAGCTGAACAGACTAAATTCTGCTTAATTAAATGAATTCCTATTTGTAAACTTAGATTCTTCAATTCTCTTCAGCATTTCAAAGTACATTTTTAAGTCTAATTTACCCAATCTTCTTTTTAAGCACTTCAAGGACCTGGCCAGGTAAACTTAGGATCCCAAGAAGCAAAACCTTATTAATTGCTTGAAAAACTTTCATACATTTTAGTAACTTAAACTTATAAATATAAAAAACCTCAAGTTGATTTAAACATTCTGGTGTATTTACAAATAGAAATATAGTCAATGTGTTGCATCCTTTAATGAAAAATCAAAATTAATGAAATGTTTTAAAATGGAATTTGTTCTATTTAATCTGTGTTTCTAAAATATGCAGAATTCTCTTATACATCACAAGCATATTGAATACCAACTGCAGCAGATTTTTTTAAACTTCACATACTGGTATTAACACAATGGGTTTGCTTCACTTCATTTTGCTACATTTTGTTACAAATCTCCCTAAGATTTTAAGGACATTTAGTCCAAAAGCAGTGGTGCCTGGCCTGGCCTCAGGCCAGGCACTACTGTTGTTACAAGTGAACTGAGATCACTTACAAGCCAGAAATTTGAGGGTGGGATGTGATAACAGAAGCAACAGTAATCTAACAGTGGGATATTGTATTTGTGTACAGATGTAAAAAGTGGGATCCCTCCCCACCCCCATTACTATGGTAACAGGAAACTAGGTTCATACCCTTCAGCTGGCATTGTTTTCTTGTAAGTTCGAGTTGCATCTTTACATCATTTTTCCATCATCATTATTTAATTTGGATACGTGGAAATCTTGAAAGCACCAGTGCTTCAAATTCACAGCTAACTTCCTTGAATTAATTTTACTACCTGAGTGAATTCAAGATTCCATTTGTATTTCCTCTTCTAGGCTACCATTCTTATAAATAGACTAATGATCTATTTGAACTCTATATGCCTTTTATACTGTTATCTCTGTGATCACAATAAAGGCAATTTTCACTCTGGCCCATGGTCAGTGTGCAAGTATATTTTCACTTTTTTCAGGAGAGAGTGTCTTGGGTGGTGGAGTGGGTGGAGCTGTTTTTACTACTGAATCCTTTGTCACTTGTCATTTCATCATAGCCATGGGACCATAAGCATGCCTGGTAACTCTCTCTGCCAACTTTTATGCCCCCTGGGTACTGATGGCAAATCTAGTACTATAAAAGTTGCAAGAGTATTCATAAACCCTCCAAGACTTGCTTTTCTCTCTCACCTCAACCTTAATTCTATGGAGAGTGATGACAAATATTTGCCTTTCTCTCTAACAGCACTGAAGATAACATTTAGCTTAGAGGTGTTCCAGCTATTAAATCAAGGCCTGCTTTGAAGGGAAAGTAATAGAAATTCTTCGATCCTCTTGTAAGGTACCATGGCTGGCCAAATAATGATTTGGATCTTGAACTAAGTCCTTTTCCTCTCTCCCCTCATTAATGTATTTTTATTGTATTATTTCTAGGCAATGAAATTTTGGTCTTTTCATACAGCAATGAAAATAGGCATGTCTATTAACAGTGTAGATGAATTTACCCACATTAGGTAAAAGAAACAAAACACAAATGTATGTGGTCTGTTTCCATTAATATAAGCTTCAACAAGTGTAAGTAAGCTATATTGTTTAGAAATGATGCAGAAATGGCAAAACTATTTTTTTAAATAGCAAGGAAATGTAGTGGCATGCCCTTTCTCCACAGAAAAGACTAACTGAGCTTCTCCAGAAATCTTCCCCATGGCTGATTTTAGGACTGTCAGCAAAAGAGTCTCTGCAAAAGAGTTCAATGTAGATAAACTTCCTATTTTCGTGTTGCCCTATCTTGCTTGGCCATTGGCTGAGAAGAAATCAGCACTCCAGGTGCTGGGCACCCCCTTACTAGTTTTTCACAAACGTATCCAGTATAGTAGTTTGTAGAAATGTGCAAACAAGGCCTCTGGCCTTGAGCTGGGCTTCACAGAGATGTCTGCATTTTTAAGATAAGTTACAACTGGGCTCCATGGTAACAGCTGGCAGGGGGAGGAAAGAAAGGGGAGATGAAGCTTTCTCCTTCTCAGTGAAGTGTTGTCCTTGAAGGGTTAACTTGCCCAAAACAGTGAAAGAAAAAGCTGCTTTTTGTGAACTTCTGCAGACTGTGAACTTCTGAGCCCCTTCCCTTACATGCTGGGTATAAAATTCTGAAACTACCTGAACTCGGGGTTCGGGGAATTGATTGATGACAGCAAAAGCTGTGCCCTCTTAACCTGGCTGCAGCCAAATAAAACTGTTTCCTGCTATCTTTGGTGCCTTTCCTTGTCTGTCCCTACAACAGAAATAGTGGCAAACCTCATGGTTACTTCTGGGCAGGGGAAGAAGTTTTCATGGGGTACAGATGTTGGGGGTGGTGCTAGTCAGCTTTCCATTACTGTGACAAAATAACTGATATAATCAAGTTAGAAGGAGAAAAGTCGTATTTTGGCTCATGATCTCAGAGGTTTCTGTCCATGATAGTGTGACCCCACTGTCTTCTGGCCTATGGCAAGGCAGAACATGATGGTGGGGAGCATGAGGTGAAAGAAGCAAGAAAGCTTCTGGGTGAACATCTTTGTGGTCTGCTTCTTAGCATTTGGATTCTTTTTTTGCCATTATTTCTCTTTAGGTACCCTTGAGACATATTACACCCCATCCTTCCCTTTAGCCAGAAAGGTCCTGAATGTGCCTTACTTCTGCTTCTGGAGCACTGGAATGTGACAGAAGCTCTCTGGGTGCTCTGTTTCTATCTCTTGGGTTACCTTTAGATGTGTTCCTCACAGAAGACACCAGGGAGGGCATATGGCACTGAGGCCAGTGGGTTTCTCTAAAGGTGGTTGATTCCCGTTATTTCTTGAGTTCACCATTTAAATTCCACATCATTGAGGCAACCTTCCATAACCCTTCAGGCCTGGCCAAGTCCCCCTACTATAGACTCCCGATGTAATCTTGAGTTTTCTTTTAACCCACACCTCACTTAATATTTTGGTTTAATTTTTGTTCTAACTAGCATACTATGATTTCTTAGGGTACTGGGAACTTTCCCCTTGCATCATAGCTTTCTCTCCAGTGTCTAATGCTATACTTGACACTGAGCATTTGCTCAGTCAATATTGAATATGGCAATAATAGTTTCTAAATTATTCTAGTTAGTGAAATACAGTAAGCTCCGGTGCTGTGGCATCTTTTGAATTCTTGAGTGAGGGCAGTGGGCCTTCTGGGTAACAAAATGGATTCTTAGACTCACTGAACAGCTTGAATTTTCACTGAGTTTTTAAAAGGTCATTGGATTTAAGTGAAAGGCAAGGACTTAAGAGGTAAGCACATGTCTTAGCATATATAAAATGTGACATGTTCCGTTTCCAAGAAGGACTTTTTCCAATTGCCATCAATCAAAAGCACAGTGTTATCTTCAGAGTTTAGCTAAGTAGGTGGAATGGAGGGATTTTAGTGATGTGTTCAAACTTGTTAGTCAAGAAAGACATTTATAAACTATAAATGGGAATTGAGATGCATCTAAGGCTTCCTTTCATTTTGCAAATCAGGTGAGTCTTCCTGGACTTATTTTCTTCCTGGCATTCTTTAACATGATGCATTTGAACAAACTAAAGATGAAACAGAGATTTTTTTTCATGTCTTTTGACCCTGAGCCATTTATATGATGGAGGCTTTTAAAACATGAATATTTTTGGCTCTAACAACTACACCTTTGAAATGGCATGAAGCACGATGTTTAGAACTGCAAATATCACTGACATTTCTAAAGTGCAAATAATGTTTAATAGCATGGCAGCAAATTTATTGCCTCTGCATGAACATAGGTATTGCTTCAAAGTTTATGGTATTTAAGAGTTAAATAAATCAGTAGAAAACTCATAGTACATACTAGTCTATGTAACCAGAGGTAGGTATAGTAATTAGGAGGAATGTGAAAACTCTTTTAATGCTTCAATAAATATGCCAAATATCTATGGCAGCCTGCTGTTCTCTGAGCCCAGATTGCTGCTTTGTAGGTAGGTATCAATCTTGCCTACTTGCTGTGTTCAACCTTTCTGAATCTGTGATCAGGATCCATCTGTTCGTCTGTATTTATTAGTGTATTTTCTTATGCCATAAATCCTTCAAAATGTTCATTTCCAAGCAGTGTCATGATACCTGCTGGGTTTTATTAGTCAGGCACAATAACAGTGTAATGGTCTTTAAATGAAGAAAACAGAAAGTAAATTATGCAAAACAAAAGTTGTCCACTTCTGCCAAGGCCAGGGCTGCCTGGGAAGTAAACATTGATGCTCCTGACAGATTGGTCAGAAGGGCTGGTAATTATGAAAGATGGCCACGTCTTGTGGGTAGCAGGTCAACCCTGACGCAGAATGTGTGTGTGTGTGTGTGTGTGTGTGTGTGTGTGTCTTCATGAAGCATTTCTGAGTCTTCCATACTGATGATATGCTTGCTTAATGTCCAGCCATAGAAAATGAAGTGGGGAAGGAAATGGTTGCTGGTGAGCAATGCAGTAGACACAAACATCCACGGACTACCACTCTCTGTACTGAGGGAAGAATCTGGTAATTCCTTAAAGATGGAAAAAAAGAGCTTTTAAAATTTGGACAGATGTGATACTCTATCATCCACTGTATTTTTCCATTTCTCACTCTATTATTTCTCTACATTTTTTTGTTTCTCCTACAGGCTTTTTTTTTCATGTTTTTATATATTCTCTGAGAACAGAATATTGGAAAACAATTTTTTGCTGTAAAAGTGAGTTGAATATCTCCTTGAGGCTGGTTGTCCAAGAGGCAAGCATTTCCAGCAATGTGATCTCATTTAAGACAGCATAGAACATTAGGCCTGGAAGGGACTGTTCTCTCTTTTTATAGGTTAATTTTGTACATTTATTATTTTTGAGTGCTTATAGACAAACAAGTTACATGCCTTGGTCCACTTTCTGCTGCTCTGACAGAATGCTACAGGCTGGGTAAGTTATGAGCAAAGAAATTTATTTGAGTAATGGTTCTGGAGGACAGGATGTCCAAGAACATGACTCTGGCATCTGGTGAGGGCCTTTGTGCTGTGTCGTAACATGGCAGATGAGCATATCATGGTAAGAGCATGCAAGAGACAGAGAGCAAATAAGGCCAAATTGGTTATCTGATTAGGAACCTACTCCCTGGATAACTAATCCACTACTGAAATAATCACCTAATCACCTCTTAAAGGTTCCACCTCTTAATATTATTACAATGAATTAAATATCAACATGAGATTTGGAGGGGACATTCAAACCACAGGACTAATGCACGATAAGTTTAATTACTTTGACAGGTTAACAAAAATCAAGATCATATTTACCTTTTTATTTTGTATATACAATATGAACTTCCATGTTACTAAATATAAGTATTTTGTATTTGTTTCAACATTTTTATTTGCTCTATGCATTTAGTCATTGTTGTAATTGTTAGTTTGTAATGTGTGTTTGAATTGATCTCATGTGTAACAATTGCTTACTTTATCTTTTCACATCTCTGGCCTTCTGTGATCATTTTCCTTTTACCTAAAGTTCACTATTCACTAGTCACTTTAGTGAAGTTACATATATGTGCATACACCCACATATAAGAGGTTTATTCTTTCTCCTATTTTGCAAAAGAGCATTCATGCTTTTTATTCATATTCAATAATTCATTTGTTTCTTTTATCCAACAATTTTTTGGTGTGCGCCTGCTTTAGACGAAATATAGTTTTATTGGCTGGAGAAACAATGATGAACAAAAATTACTGTGGTTATTTTCTTCATGGAGCTTGGGGTCTAATGGAGGAGGCCAGTCAACATTAAGGAAACTATTACATAAACGTATGAGTACAACCTGACAAGAGAGAATAACAAAGGATTTCATGTAAATCCAAAAGGTGGGACAGAAGTACCTGTCCAGGCAAGACCTCTTTACTTTGAGAAAAAGAAAGTTCAAGTTGAAACTTAAAAATGAGGAAGAGTTTTCCATACAGAGAGAACACTAGTGCAAAGGCATGGAGGCAGGAAAGAGCTAGTCTTTTTAAAGACACGGAAGAAGGCGTCTGTGAATATGTGTAATAAAATCAGGAGTGTAGAATCTAAAAAAACAATCTCAGAGAAGTAGAGAACAAAATGTTGGTACCAAAGGCTTAGGTTGGAGAATGGGGGATGTTGGTCAAAGGGTGCACAGTTTTAGTTAGGAGGAATAGAATTTGAGTTTCATTGCACAGCATGGTGATCATAGTTAAGCAATTTTGAAATATATATTATTATTGTCATCTATCCTAGCTGGCCACCTAATGCTGGGTTCACAAAATCTGATTATCCCAATAACTTAAGAAAACACAAAGAAAGCATGCAAACACACAGAAGTACCTTTACAAAATCCTTGATGGCTCTTGGACCTTAAAGGTCTGTGGAAAGAGAGAGTGTCATTGGAATTGTTTAGTCTTATATAGGGGACACACAAGTGGAGGTTCCATGAAACATTCTATCTCCCAAAGGACAAAGGGTTAGGATTACAAAGGAACAGGTGAGTGTAACTCAATCCCAGCGGGTGATGCCTACTCCTGCAGCCATGCCTTGTTATCCAAACTGGGGTTATCCCCAAGTTACTAGGACCTGGTGTCCCGTTCCTCACGACTAAAACACTCAGGGTCACTCTAGGTGAACTGGGCTGCATGAAATAACCACACAAGAGATAGAGATACCTTTTTCTTTGGGGTCCTGTGATGGCTCCTTTGATCTTAAGGATCCTCAGAAAGAGAGAGCAAGCATGCGCTGACCCCTTTTATTGAAGAGAAGCCATTCAAATGAGGCAAGGGGTCAGGTTTCAGGGGGTTGAGTCTAGCTTCCTGATGTCTGCTGTCAGCAGGTTGACTGAAATCAAGGAAGGCCACACCCAAAGACAGAGCAAGAAAAGTGGACACACAAAGTGTTTCCATGGAACATTCTATCCCAAACAGGGCAAGGGGTAATGTCACAAAGAAACAGGTGAATGTAGCTCAATCCATGTGACAAACCTACATCTGAAGACGCTTCCTCAAACTTCCGGGACTGGGGCAATGTCCAGGTCACTGCGAGATGTAGTAACGGTCAAAGCCTCTCCACTCCAGAACAGAAGACGCGAATCATTCAGAGTGGCTCCCCACAACCTGGCACTACCATGCCAGACTGAACACAATAATTGTTCAGAACCCCATGCATTAGGATTTAAAGGTATCTGCATCCAGGGCAGCTCCCGACAATTGCTCAAAGAGTAGTTTTTAAATTCTCACTACAAAAAAAAAAAAAAAAAATTATGTAAGGAAAAGATGGATATGTTAATTGGTTTGATTGGACCTTTCTAAAATGTCTATGTAGATCAGTACTTCATATTATACCCTGTAAATACATACAATTATTATTTGTCAATTGAAAATATAAATTAAAAGGATGGAGGGGGACAAAGGTACAAATGTAAGAGAGGGCTAGATAGGTGGATAATTCAGTGCTATATACAAAAAGAGTTGCCATTTGAAAAAATTCAGGTGGATTATTGGCATGATTCAAATATATACACACACACACATATATATACGCACACACATTTTTTAAAGATTTAAATTACATTTATGAATTTATATAAAAATTATGTAACTTACATGTAAGTTAGGGAAAATTATAATAAAAACAAATAATGAATATTTCTGAATCTGCAAACCAATATGGGAACTAGAGGATGACCAATATTCTTTATTGTTTTGTTACCTGTGCATTTCTCCCCGATAGTCTCCCTTTTCCCATGCCCACATTACTATTCTTAATTTTGTTTTTATCATGTCTTTGCTCTTTTTGCCTTAGACCTACCATATATAGAAAATCTTTAAATAATACATAGTTTTCTTTGCTTTTAAGATTCATAAAAATAACATACTATATGCATAGTCTTGATGCTACTTGTTTATAAAACTCAGCATTGTGTTTGTAGGATACTTCTATGTTGATGATTTAGCCAGAGCAATACATTTTCACTGCTGTATAAAAATTCGTTTTGGCATATTTTACAACTTATGCACTATTTTGTTGTTAGTAGATATTTGAGTTATTTTCAGATTGTTTTTGTGTTTTGTTTTCTTCTCCTTGTCTTTCGTCTTTTTTTTTTTGCTTTGAACCTTCTTAGATATGTGTCTTCGTTAACATACTGATGCTTTAGAGTTTTTCTGGCTGTATAATTATGAATAGAATTGCTAGATCACAGTCTATGAACATGTTTAGCTGTATGAAGTAATAATATCATATTGTTTTCCATTTGCTACTTCTACCAGTGTTGTATTACTTTCTCTTATTTCACATCATACCCAGTAATTGATTTTGGCAGACTTAAATTTGTCCTCATATTATTGGGATAAAAAGCTATCTCATTTCAACATTAATTTGCATTTTCATAGCTACTGAGGATACTGAGTGTCTTTTATGATTATTGGCCATGCTCACTCTTTTGTGGAATGTCTGTTCAGTTTTTACTCATTTAAATAATTATTTATTTTTGATTTTTACAAAATCATTGATTTTATTATTATATGTTTTGAATCCTGATGAAATATTTTTTCAGTCTGTGCTTTCTCTTTTCAATTTTCTTATTATGTCTATTTTGATGATAAGAAGTTATAAACTTTAAGACAGCTGAATTTTTCATTGTTGCCTTTGTGATTAGTGTGTTTGTGTGTGTGCATGTGTGCATATTTCAACAATTCCTCCCCTACTCTGAGGTCACAAAAATCATCTCCTATGCTTCCTACTGTAAGTTATAAAGCTTTGTCTTTTAAATATGGAATTTTTTTTCATATAAGAAACAAATTATTCTAACATTGCTTACTAGTAAATAATCCATGCTTTTTCAATGATATTCAAGGCCATCTCTATCACTTCATATCAGTTTCTAGATGTACATGTATTTGGGGGGGTCATTATTTTTAGTTTTTCTAATACTTTATATACTCCTGTGCCAGTAGAAAATGTTCTTATCTTCTATATTTTAATAATGAAAGTTAAGGCAGAGGGAAATTCCTTCACTTTCTTCTTGAATTTTTGTGTTTCATCTTTATTTTTTCACAAAGATTTAAGACTTTGTCAAACTCGACAAAAAATATTCTTTGGGGATTTTGATTGAAATTTAATTGACTATACATCTTAATTTGCAGAGATTTTATGTCCTTATGATATTGTCTCTGCAAGTATGATGTCTCTCTTCATTTACTTAGTTATTTTCTCAAGATTTACTATAACATTTTATAATTATCTACTTAAAGGCCTGTACATCTTTTATTCAGTTTTTTCTAAGGGAATTATTTATTTGACTTTTTCAAAAATTGCTTCATGCTATTGAGTATAAAAGATAATTGACTTTCATATTAATATTTTATTCAACTGTCTTTCCTGGGATCTTTTTTTCTTTTAAATAATTTTGAAGGTATTCAAACTGTATTCTTTGGAAATGACAACAGTAGAGTTTAATACCTTATACTACTTTTAATTTTTATTTTTTTCATTTGAATGTCTCAAAACTGTGAGTGTGTTGCTGAATATATGAGTGATGATGGTCCCTTTTCTTGTTCCCATTTAAATAATGTTGAATATTATTTTAAATTGATAAATCACAATTGGATACATTTATGGGATACACTAATGTTTTGATAAAGGTATTAAGTATGGAATGATTAAATCAAATTGATTAGCATCTATTAACTCACTTCCTTACCATGTTTTTGTATTGAGAGATTTGAAGTTTACTCTTTTGAGCAATTTAGAAGCATACATTGTTATTAACCATAGTCATTCTGCAATAGGTCTCAAAAAGTTATTCCTGCCATGTAACTGAAGCTTTGTACCTTTTGATCACCATTTTTCCCATTCTTTCTCCTTTCCACCATCTGATAACCACTATTCTACATTCTACTTCTATGAGTTCAAATTTTTGAGAACCCACTATAAGTGAGATCATGCATTATTTGTCTTTCTGTGCCTGGCTTATTTCACTTAATAAAATGTCCTGAAGGTTTATTTATATTGTTGCAAATGACAGAGTTTCTTATTTTTTCAAAGGCTTGATAGTATTCTATTGTGCATATACATCATTGAAAATATGATTTTTCTCAGGTAAAGATATTTGCTTTTATTTTCAGTCACCTATTGTTTTCATGAATACATGGTAAATTGAATAAAAATTCTTTCTTGTGCATCTATTGATGATAATATGGATTTCTCCATTAAACTATTCTATTCTTTGCATAAGCAGCATTGAACATGACATATTATCTTTAAACAATAAAAGCAAAAGCACAAAGCTACAATGCTAAATTCTGTGTCTATGTTCATGAGAATAGCCTACAATTTTCGTTTATTGAAATGTCTTCATTTGGTTTGTATATTACATAAAAGTTTATATTGGTAATACATAGACTTCTGAAGTTCTGTCCATTGGAAAAAAAATTGATAGTAATCATGTTCCTTTACATTTTGATAAGATCTGTCTGTCAAACTGAGCTTGGTGTTTTCTTGCTAAGAAGAGATTGAATTACTGATTTTATCTCTTAGAAATTGAAATAATGATTCAGTTGCAAGTATTCTTTTTAAAATTGCAGTTATGATTTCTTATTGATCTACGAGTTTGAAAGTATATTTTAAAAGTTTTTTTCAGTGGACCTCTTGATTACTGATTTTTAATTTAATTGAGCTATGGTCAGAGAATGCAGACGACATGACATTTGATTTCTCCCTTTTACTGCAATTGCTTATTTCTGTAAATATTCTAATCATAATTATATTCTAATTCTAACATATGAAGCTTTTAGGGTGTTAAATCTTTAGTTTGCTGCTTTTGATGACGCTTACTTAGGTGTGCCTAATTTCTTGTGTGTTAACTAATATTTCATTGAGCTCATGTCTAGTTGATCTTATCTGTGGTAATTCAGGGCCTATACTAGGAACAATTACCTCCGAAACAAAATTGAAATCTTTTTATATTGAAAATCAAGATGTGCTTCCTAATCTGGTCCTCTTAAGCTTCCTTCTAATGTATTGGCTTTTAAGGTATTATCCAGTTTAATCCTTCCACCCCACCATACTTTATGATGGGTTGAGGTTTAGTTTCTAGATTCTAGTATTGGTGTAGATATTTGCCACCAGGACAACTCAGAGATTCTCATCTACTTAAGACTGCTTCTGTCTAGATTTTGAATCTTTTAATTTCTTTTCTTTAGCTATCTTACCTTTAATTTTTGAGCCCCTGGGAAATATCCCCTGCTTTCTTTGAGCCCATAAATACATATTCAAACTAACATTTTTATACAAGGTATAGTAATACTACAGTGGGAAGGACTTTTAGAGTATCAAATTAGCCATTTTTTCAGGATAATAAGTGCAATTTATATAAAAATACCACTTCTGGTCTGGGGCTATAGTTCAGTTGGTGGAGTGCCTTGCATGCACTAGGTCCTGGGTTTAATATCTAGTACCACAAAAACAAACATAAATAAATAAAGAAAGAAAGAAAGAAAGAAAGAGAAAAAAATACCCCTTCTGCTGGCAGGATAATAAATGGAACTTGGAGCAAGAATGCAGGTAGAACGGGGGCTTGGGTTGTGGCTCAGTTGTAGAGCGCTCGCCTAGTGTGTGAGGCCCTGGGTTCAATCCTCAGCACCACATAAAAATAAATAAATAAAAACAAGGTATTGTGTCCAACTACAACTAAAATAAATAAATAAATAAATATTTTTTTAAAAAAAGAATGCAGGTAGGGCAACACTAATGTGACTTCATCGTGGCCTGGACTATGGATATGGTCATTCAGGAAGAGAAGGGAGAGAAAGAAGGCCCAGAACTAATCTCTAATCTCTGGAGTAAAACACACACACACAGACACACACACACCCACAAGCAGACCCATACACATATACAAAACATACATAAATATATAACACGTATGCAAATAAAATTTATTATATAACGATGTGAATAGTTATATAAAACTTAGTTATCATTTGAACTAATATTTAAGTGTACAGTTTAGTGACTATTATGGTTTAGATATGAGGTGTCCCCCAAAATCTCACGTATGAGACAATTCAAGATGGCTTAGAGGTGAAGTTATTGGGTTATGACAGCCTTTACCCAATCAGTGAATTAATTCCCTAATAGAGATAACTGAGTGGTAACTGAAGTCAAGTAGGGTGTGACTGGAGGAGGTGGGTCATTGGGGATATGCCTTGGGGTATGTATTTTGTAGCTGGTGAGTGAAGTCTCTCTCTTTCTCTCTCTCTCTCTCTGCTTCCTGGTGTCCTGTCCCCAGCTGCTTTCCTCTACCACACTGTTCCGTCATGATGTTTTGTCTTACCTCAGCCTCAAGGAATGGAGCCGGCTGCCCATTGACTGAGACCTCTGAAACTGTGAGCCCCCAAATGAATATTTCCTCCTTAAAATTATTCATGTCAGGTCTTTTAGTCAAGCAGCAACAAAGCTGACTAAAATAGTGACACAGTTCATTTACATTTGTGGTGCCACCATCAACACCATATTCATCTCCAGAACTTTTTTCATTCTCCCAAACTGGAACTCTTTACCCATGAAACATTAACTTTTCACCCCCGCACTGCTGCCACATCCTAAGCCCCTGATAATCACCACTCTACTTTCTATCTTTATGAATTTGACTACTTAAATATCTCATATAAGTAGAATCACAACATATTTTTCCTTTTGTGTCAACATTTTTTACCAGTATAATGTCTTCCACTTCAAATCGTTATAACATTTGTCAGAATTTCATGTACTTTTAAGGCTGAATAATATTCCATTCATTTCCATTCATGAGTAAAATATCATATTTTGTTTATTCACGTATTTATAGGCAATTGGGATGTTTCTTCTTTTTGGCTATTCTGAACTATGCAACAATAAACATAGTGCTCCAATATCTGTTTGAGTTTCTACTGATACCCAGAGATGAAATTGATGAATCACACAGTGTATTAGTCAAGAGTTCTCCAGAGGAACAGAATTAACAGGAGGTATAATTATAAAAGGGGATTTATTAGATTGACTTACACAAGCAGAAGCTGGATAGTCCACAATGGCCATCTGCAGACTGCAGAGCTGGAGGAACCAGTAGCTGCACAGTCCAAGATGCTGAAGGCTCAGAACAAGAGGGATCAATGGTTCTACCTTAGTCCAAGACTGAAGGCTTTTGGAAACTCCCTGGAGAATCACTGGCAGAGTCCACTTTCGAATAGTGAAGGAGGGAGAGTCTGATGTCCTGAGGTAATTGCAGCAGCAATCAAGAACCCCTTCAAGAATAATTGAATTTGTATCTGCTGTTGCTTCCTTGTTCTTCCAACTTTTATTCCATCCAACCCACTATCGTATTGGATGGTGCTGCTCATGCTTAGGGAGGGTCTCCACTTCAGTTGACTACCCCACATGCCAATCAGTCCTAGGCACACTCTCATTGACTCACCTACAAGCCTTTTAATCTTTAACATCTCTTAATCCAATCAACTTGAGAATTCAAACTAACCATTACACATAGTAATTTGATGATTGATTTTTTGAGGACCTAGCATATCATTCATAATAGCTGTACCATTTTACATACCTACCAGCAAAGTACAAGGGTTCTAATTTCTCCACATCATCATTAACATTTGTTATTTTCTGTTTTTTTTAATCATAACCATCTTAATGGATGTAAAGTAGTACTTAACTGTGGTTTTTGATTTGCATTTCCTAAATAGCTAATGATGTTAAATCTTTCATGTACTTATTGGCCAGTTGTATATCTTCTTTGGAGAAATGTCTATTCAGTCCTTTGCCCATTTTCCAATATGTTTACGTGACTTTTTTGTTGTAGGAATTTTAATAAATTCTGAATATTAATTTCTTCTTAGATACATGATTTCCAAATATTTCATCTTGTTTTTTGGTTGCCTTTTCACTTGTTGATAGTGTCCATTGATGACAAAGATTTTTTATTAAAATGAAAAACTTAGTCATTATTTAACATATTAATGGGATTCAGTGTAATATTTTAATATATGCCTACAACACACACTGACTCCCTGCCCCTTGCTGAACTCTAATAATCATTATTCTACATTCAGGCCAATTTTTCTTTTTCTTTTTTTTTTTTTTCGTACCTGGGATTGAACCCAGGGAAGCTTAACCATTAAGCCACATCCCTACCCTTTATTATATTTTATATGGAGACAGGGTCGCACTAAGTTACTGAGGCTGGCTTTGAACTTGCAATCCTCCTGTCTTAGCCTCCTGAGCTGCTGAGATTACATGTGTGTACCACTGGAACCCAGCCCAGTGTTTTTATTTTTAATTTCCATATATGAGGGAGAACATGTAGTACTTGTTTTTATGTATCTGGCTTATTTCATTTAATATAATGTCCTCCATTTCCTTCCATTTTGATAGGATTTAATTTTTCATTCTTCTTTATAGATAAATAATATTCAATTTTACATGTATACTACATTTTCTTTATCTGTTTATCCATTCATGAGCACCTAGATTGATTCCATATCTTAGCTATTGTGAATAGTGCCACACTAAACATAGATTCGCAGGTATCTCCTCGATATGCTGATTTAAACTCCTTCACCTATATGTTCATAAGTGTTATAGCTAGACCATATGGTAGAACTATTTTTAGGGTTGTTTTATTTTGGTACTAGGGATTGATCCCAAGGAAAGAAAAATTGGCCTGAATGTAGAATAATGATTATTAGAGTTTGGCAAGGGGGCAGGGAATCGGTGTGTGTTGTAGGCATATAATAATATATTATACTGAATCCCATTAATATGTTAAATAATGACTAAGTTTTTCATTTTAATCAAAAAATCTTTGTCATCAATGGACACACTGAGCTACATCCCCAGTCCTCTTTATTTTTTTAAATCTTGAGACAGGATTTTGCTACCTTGTTGAGGGTCTCACTAAGTTGTTGAAGCTGGCCTCAAAGTTGCCATCCATCTGCCTCAGCCTTCAGAGTCACTGGGATTACAGGCCTGTGTCACTGTGCCCAGCTATTTTTAGTTTTTTGAGGAACCTGCATACTGTTCTCTGTAATGAGAATGCTAAATTATATTCCCACCAACAGTGAATACAAATTCATCCCTTTTTCTCCACATCCTTACCAGTATTTTAAATTTTTCATTCTTTTGATAATAGCTATTTTTTTATTAGTAGATGAACAAAATACCTTTATTTGTATGTGCTTCTAAAGATTGAACTCAGGGCCTCACATGTGCTAGGCAAGCACTGTACCACTGAGCCAGGATTCCAGCTCCTGATAATAGTTATTCTAACTGTGGTAAGATAATACCTCATTGTAGTTTTTAGTTTTTAATTTCTTTGTAGTTGTATACGGACAGAATGCCTTTATTTTATTTCTCACTTAGTTTTTAGCTGTAGTTGGAAACAATACCTTTGTTTATTTATTTTTATTTTATTTTTAAAAATATTTTTCAGTTGTTGATGGACCTCTATTTTTTATTTATTTATATGTGGTGCTGAGGATTGAACCCAGGCAGGGCCTCGCACGTGCTAGGCAAGTGCTCTACCACTGAACCACAGTTCCAGCCCCAGAATGCTTTTATTTATTTTTTTATTTAATGTGGTTGTAAGGATCAAACCCAGTGCCTCACACATGCTAGGCAAGCGCTTTACCACTGAGGTACAGCCCCAGCTCCTCATTGTAGTTTTGATTTGCATTTTCCTGATGAATAATTATAGTGAGCATATTTTATGTATTTATTATAGGCGATGATTATTTGAATATGACCCAAAAAGCCCAGGAAACAGAAGCAAAAAATAGACAAATGGAATTACATCAAACTTAGAAGCTTCTGCACAGCTAAAGAAACAATCAAAAGGGTGAAGATACAACCTATAGAATGGGAGAAAATATTTGCCAACTATTCAGCCAACAAAGCATTAATATCCAGAATACATAAGGAGCTCAAACACTTGGCAACGAAAATGAAGTGATCCAATTAAAAGTGGGCAAATGATCTGAATATATACTTCTCAAAGAAAGAAACACAAAAGTTTTTAATTTTTATGAAGTACAATTTATCAATTTCTTTCTTTTCATGCTTGTGCTTTCAGTTTCACTTCAAGAAATCACTGCCAAGTGCAACCTTGTGAATCTTTCCCCTGTGTGGTATCGGGGAAACCAAGGGAAGAAAGTATTTCAAACTAGAGGGACTGGGCAACTACAGGGAATGCTTCTGAGTGGTCAACTAAGGTAGGCCTAAGAGTTTGGTAATGAGGAGAGGATGGTAGGAGAGGATGTCACCATTTGAAAGTTTCTATTTTCTATATGTGCTGTGTTATAATATGGCAGTAAGATGTGGGGAGATGTGGTGGGATGGAAAAGCTGTAGGAGGTTTGAGTAAAGACAGTATAGTCTCTTTATCCAAGACCTTGGAAAGCAGCCAAATGGGGAAATATTATGGATACCCCAGTACCGTTGGAGATCCATTTGGGTTTGGTGAGTGTAGGCTAAACTACTATAAGAGATAAACCTAAACTTGTATGACTCAAACACCATAGAAGTATATTTTTTGGTCAAGTTGAGCGCTGAAATTTAGCAGGCAGATTTCCTCTAGGTGGCCTCTTTTCCATTCTAAATTTCTCCTGTTTCACATGGTTATTTTTGTCCAGCTAAGGGAAGCGAAGAGAGAACACAGAGATTGTGTACCATCTCCTTGAAGTCCTCCACCCAGAAAAGGCAGATGATAACCACACTCACATTTTCATGGCAAGAACTAATCACATGGCCATACCACGTATAGCAGAAGGTTCTCAGATACAAGCTGTCAGTGCCAAAGACTGCCAGGCACAGAACTATCATTGAATGGAATCGAGTTTATCATTCATATAGCAGGAGAGAACACATCTCATGGGGAACCATGGGGTTTCTGGGTAGGGAATGTTGGATATGGTTCAGTATAGATTTTGGGATTGAACCAGGAGATTTGGAGGAAAGCTTACATAAATGGGACTTTACTCTGGATTGGGTGCTGTGAGGGAGCAGGGGTAATTTTATGATAAGGTATCTTAGTATATCTTATAAAGTAGTGAAGACTAGAACAGGCTAAGGTTACCAGTGGTAAGGAAGCTGTGATCAGTTATATTAGGATAAGGGAAAGCGTGGTCATTTTTGTGACTTTCACGGTATTTTGTTTTTCTGTGCTTGGGTGTGACTATGGAGTGGTCTTGTTTTTGCCTTGATCCATTGTGATCACAGAATGTCCTCATTTGATGTTAATGTTTTATGAAGTTGTTCATGTTCAGCAGAACATGACCTTGTTGTGAGTGCCAGGCCAAGCCAACTCCTAGCAACACTCAGGCTGAGCTAAGAGGACCAGATCAGCTCTCTGATGTCAGCACTGCTCCTCTGACTTCCTAACTCTGTACTATAAGGAGCAGAACCAATTTTTATGAACAGCTATTTATCTTTTGCATAGCAACTAGAAACTTATAATGATATACGTTTGGCTTGCAGATTTTGTGAATTTCTCTAGTAACACTCAGCTCATCTTAAAAAATTCCTTGTTGGTTCTTTCCCTACAACAACTCATGCAAGGGCTGGGGTAAAGCGCTTGCCTAGCACGTGAGAGGCCCTGGGCTCGATTCTCAGAATCACATAAAAACAGATAAACAGAATAAAGGTATTGTGTCCAACTACAACTAAAAAATAAATATTAAAAAAAAATCTCACACAAGGTGCCAAAGTCTTTGGTGAATGACAAAGAGTGACAAGTAGTTGGTTATTGATTGCCATGTAGAGGGCAATAGGCTGAAATAACTAGAAGACATAAGCTTAAGGAACCGGATTTAATTTTTTTTCTGAAGGACAGATAGAATTACCTGGAAGTGGCACTTGAAGTGTGTAAGTTGTTAGAGGCAAAGTAGCCTCACTTCAGTGGACTGAAGGGAAGGCAGTGTCCTCAGAGGACAGCCAGGGTCAAGTGAAGTAGAGGTGATGAAATTATCATTTGCCAACTAGCTTGGAACCTTCTCACATTTTGTCACACTGATGAGCAGCATTCTCATCACCTGGCAGCTAATTAGGGATGCATAATTTCAGGCTCCATCCCAGTAGAGATTAAAATCAGCATGCTAGGGGCTGGTTCTAGGGCTCAGTGGTAGCACACTTGCCTAGCATGTGTGAGGCACTGGGTTTGATTCTCAGTACAACATATAAAGAAATAAATAAAATAAATGTCTATCAACAATTTAAAAAAAATTTAAAGCATACTAGGGGCTGGGGCATGGCTGAGGCAGAGCACTTGCCTAGCACATTTGAGACCCTGGGTTTGATCTTTAGCACCACATAACAATAAATAAATAAATAAATAAATAAATAAATAAATAAATAAATAAATAAAGGCATTCTATCTGTTTACAACTACAAAAAAATTTTTTTGGGGAAAAAAAATCTGCATACTACAGGATGCTATAAGGCTTTAACTCTTCGAGCTGCCTCAAAACCTTTGCTCTTATTTTCTGCTCTCCAAAAATGGTGGATGTTTTTCACGTCACTTCACTTATATTCATTTATAGTAATTTGTCCCAAATCAATGAAATGACTACAGAGTTTTACTTTTTTCTTTCCAGATTGCTCTGTTTTCCAAATTTTGTTTTTTTAATTGGTTCTTTTTAGTTATACATGGCAGTAGAGTCCATTTTGATAAAATTACACAGGCATGGAATATCTCATTCTAATTAGGATCCCAGTCTTGTGGATACACATGAAGGTGAGATTCACTGTGGTGTATTCATATATTTATAACATAGGAAGGTTATGTCAGGTTCATGCCACTGTCTTTCCTTTTCCCATCACCCCTGCCTTCCCTTCATTCCCTTTTGTCTAATCCAATGAACTTCTTTTCTCATCACCTCCCCCATTGTGGATTAGCTTCCACATATCAGAGAGAACATTTGACCTTTGGTTTTTTGGGGATTGGTTTATTTCACTTAGCATGATACTCTCTAGTTCCATCCATTTACTGGCAAATGGCATAATTTTGCTCTTCTTTATAGGTGAGTAATATTCCATTGTGTATATATACCACATTTTCTTTATTCATTCATCTGTTGTAGGGGATCTAGGTTGGTTCCATAGTTTGGCTATTGTGAATTGAGCTGCTATAAACATTGATGTGGCTGTGTCACTGTAGTATGCTGATTTTAAGTCCTTTGGGTATAAATTGAGGAGAGGGATTGCTGGGTCAAATGGTGGTTCCATTCCTAGCTTTCTAAGGAATCTTCATACTGCTTTGCAGAGTGGTTGCACAAATTTGTATTTCGAAATTTCTTAGAATGCTCACATGTTGCTTTTCTGATAGGACAAAGTAATATAAATTATCTGCTAAGGAATACAGAGTTGGCAAGGAGTTAAAGTGTTAAGCTGTGCCATGATTTGCTGTTCTGCAGGAACTGGCCTATCAGCTGTTATCTGTCAGATGACCCATTTACAACTTCGAGTTCTTTAGAAATCAGTACTATCTCTAGAGATAAGAATGAGGCCTGTAGTGCCAACTGAAGCTTCATGCTTTTTCTCCAGGCTGTGGCTTTTCCTATCTGATTTGGCTGCATCCCTGTCAGCCCAGCATGAGAACACTTCTGTTCATCATATGGTCAGGGATAGCTCTGATCCTGGCAAGGTGTAGGAGAGTTCAGCAAAAGCAATCAATTCAGAAAGGGATGATGACTTTTGAGAAGCTATCCGTGGAACACCACTGTTGAAGGATGTTCATGTAATACTTTATTCTCATGTGTTTTCAAACAATTGTCGGAGCCAACGCCTACAGCATATACTGTCTTTTCGTCCCAATCGGAGTCTTTTCAGACCATTCAGAAAGACATTTCCTTCTCCTTTGGCACAAAATATATATTTAGCCATTCTCTGACTCAGAGTTACAGTTCCTTTCAACAGTTTCACCCCCTCTGCCGGAAGCAGCTGAACTTCTTTTATAAATTGTTCTATGACCCAGCTTGCTGCACTTAAAGCCATTCTTATCTCTTGACCCATTTTCATACCTGAGCTGTTCAAATAAACCTCTGTGAACCTTGAAATGGCCTGAGGTTTCTAATTTCAGTTGAAGTAAAGTGTGACTTTTCTTGTGCAATGATTAATAATCAGGCTGGATCTTAGGAGATTTTTTTTGTGGTGAGAAAAAATAAAAATTGGGATAAATCTACCTGTGACAGGAAAGAAGTATCAGGGAAAATGTTGGTATAAGACAGAGCTGTCTGGAGTTGATAGTCATCCCAGATGCCAAATAATAGTGCCATTCACTGCCAAATAATAGTGTCTTTCATCAGGCAAGTAGCATCTCACTGAAGATGATTTCTTTTTGAACCACATATGATAAACAAGCAGAATGACTCTGATCGTTAAGGTTTAATTCTAGAAAGAGTCCCAAACTCTACCTCTACTTTTGGAATGAAGACTGGTTTTCCCATCAGCATTTCTCGAAGTGTAGTCTAAAGAAATGTGTCCATGGTAATGATCACTTGCAGGGGCCTATTAAAGACACACATTCATGGGCTGGGACTGTAGCTCATTGGTAGAGTGCCCACCTCGCACGTGTGAGGCACTGGGTTTAATCCTCAGTACCACATAAAAATGAACAAAGATATTGTGTCCAACTACAACTAAAAAAATATATTAAAAAAATTCATGGACCTTATCTCAATTCTACTGAATCAGATTTTTCAGAAAGATAATTGATGATCTGCATATTAAGCATCTTGAATAATTCTTATCATCAAGTGAGTTTGAGAGAGTGTATCTCAAAGGGATGTGGAATATGTAGATTCCTTGGCCCAGTGGATTCTCTGCAAGTGGGACCCATCAGCTGAGCATTGGGTCTTTCCTGGAGAACTGTGTATTTAACATTGACTCTGTCTGAAGCCAAAAGATGATGCCTTAAGTGTGTCAGAGGGCCAGGAATATTTTCAGAAGGACTCTAGTAAGTTTAAAATGAAATAGAAAGTGTAAAATTTTATGAATGCTGATAAATATTGTAGCCTAATGAATCCATAGTTCGGAAGTAAATCATCGATAATATTTATGTGGGAATTTAAAATTAAGTAGAAGAACTAATGCAGTAAATATAATACAACAATTACAATAAAATATATTTTCCTGGCTCTTTACAGTTTACAAAGAGCTTTATAAAGAATGTTTAGCTGGATGCAGTGGTGTACACCTGTAATCCCAGCAGCTTGGGGGGCTGAGACAGGAGGATCGCAAGTTCAAAGCCAGTCTCAGCAAAAGTGAGGCATTAAGCAACTCAGTGAGACCCTGTCTCTAAATAAAATACAAAATAGGGCTGGGGAGGTGGCTCAGTGGTTGAGTGCCCCTGAGTTCAATCCCTGGTACCCAAACAAAGAAAAAAAGAGAATATATTTAATTAGTTTGGGCATGGTGGCACACACCTATAATCCCAGCAGCTGGGGAGGCTGAGACAGGAGGATTGCAAGTTCAAAGCCAGCCTCAGCAACTTAGCAAGGCCCTAAGCAACTCACTGATACCCTGTTACTAAATGAAATGTAAAAAAGGGCTGGGGATATTGCTCAGTGGTTAAACACCTAGGATTCAATCTTTGGAGATATATATATAGTGTTACAGCTACTCTGAAGCTCATATGTGTAGTCCAGGCTTTATAGCTCAAGAAGTTGGATTTCAAGATACAAGATAAATGACAGGGCTAGAACTCATCCTTTTTCTGGAAGCATCTTCTAATCTACATATGATCCAATTCCCTACTGATGCTGTAGTTACTTTCCTATACCCCAGAGATTCTTCTACTTGACAGCTGTCTTAAGCTTGGTGTCTTACAGTCAAACAAAGAATACCAGGGGACTTCTAACTTTAAAAAATTCTCATGCTTGTATATCATAACATGACTGAGGTCAAAGCAAAGGAGTTCTGTTATTCTAGACCCTCAGATAAGATAGCTTTGAAGATTTCTGCATATGATTCCACTCATAAAGAATCCCCACCTTTATTCCTTTAAGCAGGAAGTGTTCTGAGAGGGAGTCTGCCTTTGGCATCAACTGTTTCTTATAAAATTGTCACCTTGTTTATTCTGAATTCAACCTCATGTTGTCTTTTCCCTTATACTCTCTGCAGGGGAGGGCAAAGCCAGGCAGGCAGTACCCCGGATTTGCCTGTACTGACTCGCTCTTTTGTCTACTCTTGATGATCTTTGGAAGAAAACAAAAATTTTATACATAATATTAAAGTCAGAAAGAAAGCAGAGTTGCGGTACCTTGCCTAATTCTTCTCTTCTGTATTTTGGAAACAGAATCCCTTATCTAAATGTTTCTGGCTACGTTTACATGCTGATAATTTTGTCTTTGTTAGACGATGTCCTTGGGAAAAGAGGATAGGTATATGTTTGAGAGATGAACATTGTGTACCTCGTATAAACATTTCTAAGAAAATATTGTCCCTTTGATTAGATGGAAAATGCAATTCTTCAACTAGATAGGCCATATGGATTGTGGTCTGGTATCATTGTTGCCTTGAAATAAAAAGTTCTAAGTATTAAAATGGGTGTTTCATATAAGTAGATGTTAGTGACGGGTTTCTCAAGTAGTTGTAGGCAAGAGAATGCACACACACACACACACACACACATATTTTTGTGGTGCTGGGGATGAAATTCAGGTCCTCATGCATGCTGAGCCACATCCCTAGCACAAGAGAATAATTTAGAAGGACAAATCTAGGAGTACCTTGTAAGTAAACACACCATTCTGAGATTTATAAGTTATTTTCTCATTTGTGGTTTAGCCTTTCCCAAAAGGCAGAAAGGTGTTGCAGTTGAAGCTTACTATTCCAGAAACTTCTCTGAGCAGGTTAGAAGTAACTTGTATTCTGCTCAGGCCCACCCGGAGGCAGTTAACATAGCTTCTTACCAGTCAACTTCAGACTTGACAGGAGAGGGAATAGGACTTGAAAAACTAAGAGGAAGGATGCAGCTGTGTGGAACAAAGGCAAGAGTCATTTTCCATCCATCCAATGGCAAGTAGTCAGGCATTTCTTTAATTTAACTTTGCTTTGTGAAGATGAAGCATTTTTGTTTGGCCTAAATGAAACTTGTTCACTTTGAAAAACATAGTTTGTTTATTGCTATGGAACAGGAAAGAAAAACAATTTGGAATAGAGGGAGGATTATTACTTCAGAAAATGTTTCTATTTGTATTTTATGAGAAATATATGATTAGATGTGCTGTCATTGTGGCAAAAGTTGCCTCAGCCCAAGAAAAACATCAGATACCTTAAGAAAATAGAGGGAAACATGGCTTAGATTTAGCTATTGCAGCTGACTATATGGCAGAGGTGAAGTAGTTGCATGAGATGCTGCTAGACAAATTCTTCTTATTCAAAGTAATATAAAGAGCTAGGTTTGATGTGATAATTCAGTGCTGATAATATCAGCATAGAAGTCAGTCTATTTTAAATTGTGGATTCTTATATTTAGTTCCTTATATTTCCTTAACAACTGATTTTCTTATTTTAAAAATTGATTTTCAAGATTTGCATTATGAATTTTTGGCTTCTCTGTTGATATGTATGTGAGTTACAGTTTAATTCCCCTCATGACTCTTGGGAGTTGAACGCATCATAATAAGAACCACAATTATCTATTGCATAGACTATACAGTCATCATTTTCTTTATGAATAGGTTGTGTTTCAGGTTCCTAAGGGCTAATTGATTCTAAGTTTAAAGTTGCACTATAAAAATGAAAACCAATGATATTTATTGGTGGCATATAGTGTTACCCATTTGTTTTGGCAAATGGCTTCTTGATATCTATGGAACATTGCACCAATAAAAACTCGTTGCCTTATCCGATTCTTCATCTGAACCAGATTTCAGATTCATAATCTACTGATTGAAGATATGGCTGGGAAACCTGCAACACTATGACAAGCATATACTGTGACATTTCCTCCCATTCTTCCCTAAAGAGACATCTGGACACTTACTTTGGTGATTGTACACTGGGAAAAAGGGAATAACCAGACACTTCAAGTACTACTGGGTATAAGTTCTGATTTGACATTGCTACCCAGAGACCCAAAACACCATCATAGATCCCTTATCAGAAAAGAGTCATCATGCTAAGTGGAATAAAAGTTCAAAGGCAAAAAAAAAAAAAAAAAAAAGAGAGAGAGAGAGAGAGAAAGAGAGAGAGAGAGAGACATGAAGCTAGATAGTGAATGTGGACATGGTCAAAGTTTTGCATATAGTGGATCTAATGGGTCCACAGACTAATTTCTTTAAAAAAATTTAAATATTTATTTTTTCTTGGTGATGAGGATCAAACCTAGAGCCTTACATGTGCTAGGCAAACACTCTACTACTGAGTTACACCCTCAGTCCCCGCAGACTCATTTGAGAGTTATTTCTCCAGTCCACAAAGATGTAATTAATACTGATACACTTCACATTTTGAGTAACCTCTGTGTTGGGTTATTGGCCTATAGAGTAAAAGATTTTAGAGTGGTCAAGGCCAAATGTAAGCTTTTCAAACTGTCCCCTTCCCATCTGACTTTGGAGCACCATAGTATCCACCAAAGTAATCAGTATAGTACATCAGTGTGTGTGTGTGTGTGTGTGTGTGTGTGTGTGTGTGTGTGCCCGCCCAAAAGTATGTGTTTTGACAGGAGTCTTTTTTTTTTAATCTGTGCAATCAAGAAGGCAGAGGCTTCTGATTGAATTCTGATGTTGTTTAGATCACAGGTTATTGCACAAGGAGTACTGCTCTTAGAATTTCAAGGATGTTTCTGTTCCTACCCTCCAGGGGCCATTCCACAATGAAATGGGTACTGCAAAACCTCTTGCACTTGTACAAGATGGCAGCTCTGTTTCTTTTCTTTGATCCTTTTTTTCTTTGGTCCCTTGGTCGACTCACCTGTATTGTCTCTATTGATCTTGGCAACAATTCTATGAGGTAGTTGGGGGTAGGAATTACTAGCTTTATTAAATAGATGGAAAACTGGGAACTCAGAGAAGATCAAGCAATTTGCTCTAGTCCAAATCTCAGAGCTTGCTTTTAGGCCAGTGTTCCAAAATATGGCCTGAAGACACATGCATAAGAAGAATCAGCTGGGCCTCTTGTTAAAATGTACATTCTTAGGCCTCTTCTCCTGTTGATCAATCCAACTCAGAAACTGCAAAAGTTAAAAAGGACCTTCTTCACGGCCTTAGAAATTGTGGTTTGGGAGACACAGGTTCTGATAGTTCTAAATCAGTGTTCTGAGGAAGGCAGGAAAATTGGTAGCATATAAGGGCTCTTGAATTTTGAGAAGGAACAAGGACTATGTGCCCTATTAATGTATAAACAGAATGAAAAGTCCTATAAAGCAAGAGCCCAGTTTTTTTTGTTTGTTTTTTGTTACTGGGGATTGAATCCAGGGGTGCTTAACCATTGAGCCACATCCCTAGTCCTTTTTATTTTTTATTTTGAGACAGGGTCTCTCCGACTTGCTTGGGGCCTTGCTAAATTGCTGAGGCTGGCCTTGAACTTGTGATCTTCCTGCCTCAGCCTTTATTTGTTTTAATTAGTTATACATGACAGCAGATTGCCAGAACAACCCCTTTTTTAATATTTATTTTTTAGGTATAGATGGACACAACAGAATGCCTTTAATTTTATGAGGTGCTGAAGATCGAACACAGGTCCTGCTAGTGCTAGGCGAGTGCCCTTCCACTGAGCCACAATCCCAACCCCTTAGAACAACCCCTTTTTATAGCCTTGCTACTCAAACTTTTTAGGTAGTATCTCAGAGTATATTGGAAATGCAGTATCTCAGGTCCTCCGAATTACTACATCAGACTTGCATTTTAAAAAATACATTTTTAGTTGTCAATGGACCTTTATTTTATTTTTATTTTTAGTTATAGATGGGCACAGTACCTTTATTTTATTTATTTATTTTTATGTGGTTCTGAGAATTGAATCCAGTGCCTCACACATGCTAGGCAAGCCCTCTACCATTGAGCCACAACCCCAGCCCAGGGCCTGTGTTTTTATTTATTATTTATATATGGTGCTGAGAATCCATGCCATATACATGCTATAACCCCAGCCCAGATTTGCATTTTAATAAGTTCTAAAGGTTAGTCTTCTGCAAACCAAAGTTTCAGAGCCCTTATTCTATGGTAGTGCTTCCCTAACTTTAGCTTGCATCAAAATCCTCTAGGGATTGTCCAAAGCTTGCTGAGCCCAACTCCCAGTTTCTGAATCTGGAATGAGGCTGGAGAAGCCTCGTTTCTAACAGGTTGCCTGGTGGCGTTGATGCTGTCGAGACAGGGACCATACTTAAAACCCACTGTTGTAGGAGAAAGATATTTAAATAAGAGCACTATTATAGTCACCCAGAGAGTTTGCAAAAGTACCTGGATGCCTAGGGCCTACCCAGTGAATCTGGTGGTGGAGCCCAGGTATCTACATTTTTAAAAACTCCTAGGTGATTCTAATGTGCAACAGGGTTAAAAACTTATGCCTTATGGGAATTATGATTTTATTCTTGGACCATGTGTATTCTACTATGACCACCTGATAGTTAAAAATATTAATCAGTGAGTACAAAATTTCATATGGAGTCCCCCCAACATACACACACACACACACACACACACACACACACACAGAGACAGAAATATTAGGTAGAAGGCTATCTTCCTAATAGCTATCTTTGAGGCTTGAATAAGCTGGCAATTTAACATATGTTGTTCCTTACTTTTCTTTTTCTTTCTTTCTTTCTTTTCTTTTGTTTCTTTCTTTCTTTTTTTTTTTTTTTTTTTTTTTTTTTTTTTTTTTTTTTGGTACTGGGAAGTTAATCCAGGGGCACTTAACCACTGAGCCACAACCTCAGTCATTTTTTGTATTTTATTTAGAAACCGGTCTCATTGAGTTGCTTAGGGCCTCACTAAGTTTCTGAGGCTGGCCTTGAACTTGTGATCCTCCTGCCTCAGCCTCCCGAGCTGCTGGGATTACAGGTGTGTGCCACTGCACCTGGCTTACATTTTGTTTTAGTATTTTCTATGACTTTGTCTTATGACTTCGGTTTTGGTCTCTCCAGCCTATTAGATTGTTTGAGTGAGAGGTGTGGGTGTGGGTTTTTTGTTTTTGTTTGTTTGGTTTTGGTTTTGGTACAGAGGATTGAACCTAGGAGCATTTAACCACTGAGCCACATCCCCAGCCTTTTTTTTTTTTTTGTATTTTCTTTAAGACAGGGTCTCACTGAGTTGCTTAGAGGCTGGCTAAGTTGCTGACACTGGCTTTGGTGTGCTTTTTTCAATATTTATTTTTTAGTTTTCGGTGGACACAACATCTTTATTTTACTTTTATGTGGTGCTGAGGATTGAACCCAGCACGCTGCGCATGCCAGGTGAGCACGCTACCATTTGAGCCACATCCCCAGCCCTGGTATGCTTTTAATATAATGCAAATCCATACCTCTGCCCCAGTCTCACCATTCACTATTAAGCAAAATTCATGTTTCAAAAGTCCTAATTCTGAATCATTTAAAGAAATCCAATGGGTAATTATCTTTAGAAACCTGTTGAGTCTGTTAGTGCATAGATTCTATGTTGATGCATGAAAGCATGTGTCTACAGTTTTTCTAATATCTCTATGCACCATACTAGGGGTTCCTAAATAATTTTTAGGAAAGAATGACTTTTCCCAGAAACTCTAAGATCACAGGAGAATACGTCTATGTGTTGGAGTATAGAGACAGAAAAAGGGAGGAAGTCTGGATGCTGTGGTACACACCTGTAATCTTGGTGGCTCAGGAGGCTGAGGCAGGAGGATTGCAAGTCCAAGGTCAGCCTCAGAAACTTAGTGAGGCCCAAAGAAAGTTAGTGAGATCCTGTCTCAAAATAAAACATAAAAAGGACTAGGGATATTGCTTAGTGGCAAAGTGTCTCCAGGTTCAATTCCCAGAACCAAAAAAAGAAAGAAAGGAAGAGAGGAGAGATTATATACAAAAGTTCAGACATCAGAGGTCATGAGGAGACATGTTGAAACAGTGTTGACCCCAACCCCAGTATGGACTCAAGGAGGGGATGCTGCTATAGTTGCTCTCCAACTGCTAGGAATTCTTGAGAGCCCAAGTGAGGGAGATGTAGCAGCCACTGTGTTGGAGTGCCACCAATGAGCCTTTGAGATGTACTGGCATCCTACTAGCTGGGAACTCCGATTCCCAGACACTAGTCTGTGACATTGTTTACTCTGGGCACCAGATGTCACGTAACTGCAAAGTCTGACTCAAAAGCTAGGAATCTTTTTGTATGTGCATGAAGCTGGAGAATTAACTTTCTTTTTGAGATTTGGCATAAGATTGAGTAGATTATCATGAGGCTGTTGTGAGCACAGTGACCCCCCATGGTAGAGCTGCTTAGTTTTGATTGTCACTGAGATAGGACAGCTATATCAAAGCCAGACATCTGCCCTTCCTCACAGTTTCAAGGGATCAGGAGAATTACAACGTTACTGTCATGGCATCATGAATACCATTATCTCTCCTAGCTATATTTTGAGGGGTAACAGAAGGATTCCACAGCTACTGCTTAATGTTAACATTCCTATGTTCTGGCTAGTATGATAGCAAAACAAAGAAACAAAGACCAGATGTCTTCTTTCATATGATATATATATAATTTTTTTTAATTGTCAATGGACCTTTATTTTTTTAATTTATTTTTATGTGGTGCTGAGAATCGAATCCAGTGCCTCACACATGCTAGACAAGCACTCTACAACGGAGCCACAACCCCAGCCTGCCAGATGTCTTTTTGTGCAATCTTGAGCCTTTGTGTCTGACTGTGGTCCTTTTGGATTAAACAGGATTGGATTAAAATGCAAGACTGTGCCTAGAAATAAAACCCTTTGAATCATGCTATTCAATTTCAGGAACATAATTACAAATATGATTATCCAGTAGTCAGTTTCTGTTTTCAATATGGGCCACAGAAAAGCCAGATGTGTACACTTGTACACAGATCTCAGGAGACTGATTTATTGTGGCAGCTCAACTGTTTACAACTTGCACTCTATACTTGAATGGATTTTCTTTAGAAAGAATTGACTCAATGCATTTGAACAAGTTTTGTGTGTGTGTGTGTGTGTGTGTGTGTGTGTGTGTGATTGGTTATGTAGTAGGGATATCAAGCTTGATTTGGATAAGAATGTTGCTCTTTGAATTATTTCTCTATTCTGCCATTCAACTACAGCTTACTTGCAATCCTCCATGTGTCCTCTCACTTACCTCTTCATTCATTTTTACTAATAAATACCTGAAGGCTTTAGGGAAATATCAGATTTTTATTGAGCTGTGTTTATAATTTTTTTTTTCATTTTTCTGGTTCTTTGGCTATAAAATGATATTGACAAAAATGCAGTATATGAAAACAGTTGATAAATGCTCTATAAATAGAGGGAATAGCCAATGCAAAGTTGGTTTGAAAATAGCAATCTTTAGAAAATATTAAAATATGTTCACTATATTTTCTTTTCTCTAGAGTACCAAACTGTGGTTTCCTGGAAGATAAGTTCATATCTTCTGTGTCTTTGGAACATCAATTTGCACAAAAGATACTCTGGGTAAACAAATGAATGCATCTGGAAGGCCTGACCTCAATCATCAGATTGGTCAAACAATTTGGTCAGAGTTTTTTGGTTGATATTTTTTGGTAGCTTCAGAAAACTAGAGTTATGTAGGAGCTGTATGTCTCCTCCCCTATAACCTTGTGACCAGATGGCAGGTTATTAATGAAAGCAAGTCTTAGTCCATATTCTGACACTTGAGCTAACATTTATTAATCAGCAGGCATTATTAATCAGATTTTCTGTGAGGCAGAGTTTTTAGGTTTGGGTAAGAGAATTCCTCATTTATTGACAGCACACAGATGAAAAAGAAGAAGGTTCTAGAAATAGGGTGCTGCTATGAATATGTGAAACTACTGGTCTTGCCAGATTGTCCAACCTCATCAGAAAAACCTTGAAAGAAACTCTTTCCAGACAGTCACTGTTCCTCATGCTAAGTAACCAACCATCTGATAAAGATTTCAATAGCTGTGTCTGCAGGCCTGTAGCAGCCTTGTTTGGAGTGAGGGTTTCTGAAATGGGATCCTTCACATGCTAACTAATTCAAATAGTAATTATCAGAACCTAGAATGTAGGAGAAAGTTGGTCTATGCTGAAATTTCCAAACTTAAATTATAAATAGTAAGGATGCTTCTCTCTCATTTTTGCCTCAAATATCCACTGGAATGACATTGTTCTGAGGATGGGTCATCCTGATGGAGTCTGCCTTTATCATTTGGGGGAAGAAATCTCAGAACATGTCCAAAGATGCCAGGCCTACGCTTTCTTTCCTATCCTGATGTAAGTTATGTTTGGGATCCTCCCTTAATGGCTCCTTTTGGGGGCCATAAATTTTTTTGGCTCCCTTAAGTAAATAGTTATGTTCCTTGGACACATTGCAAACCTAAAATAAATTCCCTGTGTGATGCAGACCCACAAGACCAAAATGCCTGGCAGAAAGGGAAAAAAAAAAATCTCATTATTTCCAAGCTACAGTTTTGGATCCCTGACATCACATGCCTCTGACCAATTTCTGTGGTCCAGAAATATAGATCAGAGATCCATAAACTATGGCCCAAGGGCCAAATCTGTACTGGAGCCTTTATTTATTTTTGTAAAGAAACTTTATTGGAACACAATCATGTCCATTCATATGCATATTGTTTATTTCTCTATTCACACTGAAATGGCAAAGTTGAGTAGTTGGGATAAAGAACTTATGTGGTCCACAATGCAAGTATATTTACTATTTGATTTTGTAGAAAAAGTTTCTTGACTCCTGATACAGATTGTATTGGGGTTATAAAACGTGTATACTTGTGCCTGAATTTCTTCATCTTTAAATGGAGATAGTAATCTTAACTAATTCACAGGTGTTGTGAGAATTAAATAAGTAGATACATGTAAGACAGAGCAGTGTCTGAAACACAGTGACTGTTCATAAAATGTTATTATATGGAAGTACCTGAAGAAATGTTACTTTATATTTTTGGTGGCCTTTTCTCTGAGATACACCTCTTTATGTGTGTCTACTGGTTGTTCTTTTTGTTTTGTTTTGTTTTTGTTTGTTTGTTTGTATTTTGGTACCCGTGATTGAACACAGGGGCACTCAACCACTGAGTCACATCCTCAGCTTCTTTTGTATTTTATTTAGAGACAGGGTCTCATTGAGTTGCTTAGGGCCTCGCTAAGTTGTTGAGGCTGGCTTTGAACTTTCTATCTTCCTGCCTCACCCTCCCGAGCTGCTGGGATCACAGGCATGTGCCACCGCACCAGCCTGATTGTTCTTAATATTAGTCTTTAGGGGGAGATAGACTGGGTTCCCCTCATGATGACTTCCCATTGTTTCCTATGGCTATTGGATGTCTCCACAACAGACCCACAAGTTCTATTTGCTAGGATATTAACATGTCCCTCCAAAATTCACATGTTGAAACCTAACCTTCAAAGGACATTTGGGAGATGATTAGGTCATGAGGGTGGAGCCTTCATGGATAGGATTAGCATCCAAATAAAAGGGCTTGAAGAAGACTAAGGATATAACAAGATGTCATTTATAAGGCAGAGAGTAAGACTTGACCAGGGATTAAATCTGCTTATACCTCAGTCTTGAACTTTCAAACCTCTAGGACTGTGAGTAAAAAAAAAATGGTTTATATGCTTTTTTTTTTGGTAGAACTGGGGCTTGAACCCAGGAGCTCATGCATGCTAGGCAAGTGCTGTACCACTGAGATGCATTCCCCAACCTTTCTGTTATTTGTCAATTACCCAGTCTAAGTTGTCTTCTTATAGAAGCCTGAACTAAGACAGAACTTGGAACCAAGAAGTAGAGTGCTGCTATAACAAATACAGAATTGGGTAATGGGCAGAGACTGAAAGAGTTTGCAGGAGTAGATTAGAAAAAAGCCCACATTGTCATTATCAGACTGTAAAGGACAATTCTAACCAGGGGTCGGAAGAAGAGGAGAGTTGTAGAGAAACTGACAAGCTTAAAAAATAACTAAGTAATCCTAAAATGAATGTTAGTAGAAATGTAAAGGTCATTCTCATGATAACTCTGATAGAAATGAGGACCATATTATTGGAAACTGGGGGAAAGGCCATCCTTGTTATAGAGCAGCAAAAAACATGGCTGAATTGTTTGTATCCTAGTGCTTTATGGAACATACTTGTAAATGTTAAAGTAGAATATTTGACAGAATAAACCGCTAAGAAAAATGTTTAGTGTTCGACATGGCTTCCTTGGGTTGCTTATAGTAAAATGCAAGAAGAGAGAAATGAATTTAAAACGATTTGTGTTAAAAGGAAAGTAGAACTTAAAGATTTGGAATATTCTCAGACCCAACATGTTGTAAAGATTGAAAAAGCTTGCTCAGGAGAGAAAACCAAGGGTGTGATGAGAATAGTATAGATGGGTCCAAGTCTGGTGCTATTCACCAAGATTATAAAAAATGATTCCAAAGGCATTTCATAGATAATTGAATTATCTATCCCATAATAGCCCCAGGGCACCAAGGAATGTGGGACAGAACTATGTCAAAGGAAGATCCTTGGGTACCTATTGAAACTTGCCAATCATCACCTGGTGCAGCCTTGTCTCTGCTCCCTGAAGTCTGGCACAGTCCCCTTAGCCATCCCAAATATGTATCCAGTGGGTTCAGATTCAGTGCAGACCGCAGTGGCCATTCCTCCACAGGGCCAGGTGGTAGAATTTGGTAACATCCATGTGGTGTCAACTCCACTAGTGCCAGCAATCATGAGCTGCAGGGGCATGACTGTTTCCATCTTGATTTCGAAGGATGGCCCATAGAGCCTCAGGGCCCAGGTAGAGAACTGTCACAAAGGCAAGGCTACCACAGAGAGTGCCCACTAAGGCAATGCCTATTGGACTTGTGATGGTGGGGTCACTCTGGACACCCCAGAGCCACTTGAGTGTGATTCCAGTCCAGAAGAGGCTAGCATCTTAGCTTAGGGCCTTGCTAAGTTGCTGAGGCTGTCCTCAAACTTGCAATACTCCTGCCTCATCCTCCTGAGTCACTGGGATTATAGGTGTGTGTCTTTTGGGTTTCAACACTGTGTTTATATGTGCATGAGGACGAATTGAGGATGGAGTTCAATTCACCTAGTCAGGAGATTGAGATTCTTCTTGATGGGAAATCACAGGTTATGCATCATGCAGACCTATTTCAGGAGCTGGGACAGGGATGTGGTAATCAGAAGAGGAACAATCAAAGGCTTTCTTGAAGGTTAATAAAAGGGCAATGATTGAACAGGGAGGGAGGTGCTGCCAACCTGCCTTATTCTGCACATGAATAGGCTTGTGGGAGATTTGCTTCACTCTTCCCACATTATCAGACCTTTTTACAGTGCAGACCAGTGGCTGTAGCTCAACAGGAAGCTTGCAATTTGAAGTCTCCATTCTCTAGTTTTAGCAGGTACTTGAAAATTTTTCCTAACTCAGAAAGATGTGCAATTTTATGAGGGATTAAAGGTTCTGTACACCAGTTCTGAAAGAGAAGTAGTTACTCAGTGAAAGGCAGAAAGTGAGATGTAGAACTGCTGAAGGATGGGGACCGAACTATTGATATTTTTGTAGGAAAGGCAAGTTTTTGAGGATGAGCCATATTGCAACACATAGATAGGTTTTATTTAAACAGCATATGCTCTGCTGATCCAGGAGTTGTCAGGGCTGCTATTCTGTGTTAAAGCAGCCAAAGAGCTGCTGAGTCAGGGAAACTGATAAAAATGAACTGACCTATTTATTCCTTCACATTGCCCCCTCCTCCATGGCCTTATCAAAACAATTTCATTGCTAAAGATAATTACCCTGTTCTCTCCGATCCTGCAAGTCTATTCCCAGTGAAAAATTGCTAGTCTCTAGGTCTCAGCCCTTTTTTCCTTCTGGACACGCTTATCCCCAATGAGGCCAGGAGAATTATGCTAAGAATAGTACTATCCAAAAAGAAAGGGCCATTAAGATGCCTTTTTCAGGTGTGACCAATGGGTAGCATCTGATCAAGAATAGACCCTCTGCAAAATTCCAGCTTATTCTGCATCCCTGATCTTTTTACAAGGAGTTAGCTGAAAAATAGAGGATGCTAATTTTACATATTTGATCATTTTGGGGATCCATTCATTTAAAAACTCACACATGAAAAGGGAAATCTATGCATTTAAAACAGGTGCTTGTTTTTTCCAGTGTATGTTCCACATACCTTAGCTCTCAATTCTGAGTGCATCCTGGAGACTTAGAGGTGGGTGCTGTGTTCCTGACTGTACAGTCTGGTACTCGGCAGCTTCTTCCTCAGCACAGTTTGGCCCTGTTTTAGGACTGCTTTCCTTTTTCTTTTGCTTCTTAGTTGCCACTAAGTCTGTGTGGGTAAAAAGACCCTTGCTTAAAATAGTAAGTAATGGGGATTCATTTTTAGCCAAAAGATCATTCTCAGATAAATCTTTGACTTTTTAATCATAGCAGTCCTGGTTAATTACCTACAGTGATACATTTCCTAATTGTTTGTTTACATTACAAAAACAATACAAAATTAACACATTTTTTATAAAAGAAAAAAAAACCTCTACTTTTTATTGTATAATACAAACCAACTTATGTTTTTTGAAAAAAAATATTTAATTTATCCTAATTAGTTATACATGACAGTAAAATGCATTTTGACATATCAGACATAAATGGAGTATAACTTCTCATTCTTCTAGTTGTACATGATGTACAGTTACACGGGTTATATAATCCTATATGCACATAGGGTAGTAATGCAAAACAACTTCTTTTTGGCTTATTCTTTTCCAAGTAATGCCTACAATATCTTTTATGCAGTCGTAAGCACTATGTGTATGCTGGTTTTATGCTATATATTCTAAAACATTTTGGCAAATTGCACATTGTCATAAATATATTTAAAAACTGTGAAAGAATCATGGAATTGATGAAGGAATACAATATATTTAACTGTTCCCTTATTATTAGTAAAGTCTTTTCTTCCCTTTTGCTCCTCTTCCCTCCTCCTTCCTCTTCCCTCCCTCTTATCTTTCTCTTCCTCTCTTCCCTTCTTCATTTTTTTTTTTTTGGTACCAGGGATTGAACTCAGGGGCACTGGACCACTGAGCCCCATCCCCAGCTCTATTTTGTATTTTATTTAGAGACAGGGTCTCACTGAGTTGCTTAGCACCTCGCTTTTGCTGAGGCTGGCTTTGAACTCACAATCCTCTTGCCTCAGCCTCTTAAACTACTGGGATTACAGGCATGCACCACTGCACCTGGCAGGGAAATGATTTTAAAATAAAGACAATCTTTGTATTGAAATTCTTGGGAAAACTTAAAATGCTTCTGATACGAATTAAACTTTTGCCCTGATAATTTTCTGGTTCCTTCTCCTTTTCCAAAATGGACTGACTCATTGACTTTAAAGCAAGTTGCTTCTTCCTAACATTCTCCCAAACTCTTTGTCTGTTGTTACACTCATCAGAGCTTCTTTCACAATTATCATGGTACACACTCTTTTCTGCATTTACTACTTCAAACTAATTTACTAAGGATGCACTCCATTCACAACATCCAATATCCACAGACTCTGTAACCATCAGTATGCTTCATGATGGTCAGAAGCTTTTTATGGTTTGAATATGTTCCCCAAATCTCCTGTGTTAATGCAGGAATATTCAGAGGTGAAATGATTTGATTATGAGTGCTATAACCTCATCAGCAACTGATATTCCTTTCCTTTTCTTTCACTCCATATTGCCAGGCCAAACATTTCACCATAGTCTCCTTTGCCACATGATCCCATTTGGCCTGAGCTAATGACTGGAGGGGCCAAAGGAACAACGCTTCTTCTTCTTTTGCTTATCTGCCATCTCTGCTTTCCAACATTTAGAAGGTCATTTAAAAAACACATGGGTCAAGTTCACTCTTCCTAATGCTGTGTTTCTAAGCATACAAGTTAGGTACTCAGAGAAGCCTTACCTAGTCAATAAAAGGAAAAGGACCAACTGTTCTCCTGTTTCCTACTCAGTGAAGTATAAGAGCTAGTGCTCTGCAGTCAGCTTGGGTTGGGTTCACAGTTCCTTCATGCATAAGCTCTTTGACCTTTGCCTAGTTGCTTAACATAGATGGACTTCAGTTTCTTCCTCCGTAAAATAGTAAGTCTACCCTTTATGAGAGTTCCTGACCATTCAGTAAACATTGGTTGGTACACTAATGCTCTCACTGCTGTTTGTAATTACACATTTGTGGGTTATTTACTTGTTCATTGTTTTATTTTCCCACCACATAGCAGGGATTTTATGTTTGTCATCAGTACAGTACCTCTGTCACATAGGCCCTTAATAACCATTTGATTAATGAATCACTCTCATAGTATTTCAGAGTTGAACAAATGCATATCATTGCAGTATTATAAAAACTCCACTTAATTATCTCTATATGCCTTCTTTATTTTAGTCAGATTCCTATATTTTTCAAATGTAGTTCTGTAAATGTGTATGATACCTTTCTTGTGTACAGACACATGTGCATATATAAATATACATGTTATGCATATTAAAATATATTACAAATATATATTTGATTTATATATGTATATTTATATATAGTTATATATATGTATTTGTATATATATTTATTTATGTATATTTATATATATTTATATACATACACACATACATACATATATATTAATTACAATCAACTCTTAACTAATGGGAAGACTGGACATGCTGACTCTCCATGTAGTTGGAAACCTGTATATAACTTTTTAAAAAAAAAATTATGTAAGAACTTTATTAACAAGTGCTTGAAGTTTTTTGACTATTTTGCAAAATCATGTTGTAAACTTTATTACAAACTTAAAAAAAGAAGTTCTTAAAAAAAAACTCAACTTGATCAGATATGAAATAATTTAAAAACTTTTAGTTGGGCACAGTAGCACACCCCTGTAATCCCAGTGCTTGAGAGGCTGAGGCAGGAGAATCGCATGTTTGAGAGCAACCTCAGCAACTTGCAAGGCTCTAAGACCCTGTCTCAAAACAAAACATGCTGGGTGTGGTGACACCTCAGCAGTACGTGAGGCTGAGGCAGGAGAATCGTGAGTTCAAAGCCAGCCTCAGCAATAGTGAGGCACTAAGCAACTCAGTGAGACCCTGTCTCTAAATAAAATGCAAAATAGGGCTGGGGATGTGGCTCAGTGGTTGAGTGCCCCTGAGTTCAATCCCTGGTACCTGCCCCCTGCAAAAAACAAAAAACAATACAAAACAAAACAACACCAAAAATGGGCTGGGGTGTGGCTCCGTGGTTAAGTGACCCTGGGTTTAATTCCTGGTACCAAAATAATAAATAAATAAAACGTTTAAAGATAAATTGAGAAAAACCTGGCTTTTATATAAAATCATGTTTGTCGTTACCATAAACATACATTATATCTTTAGGTAAAAAATTATAAAAATCCCATGCTGCATAGATGATACAAATAGAGCTAGTTATCCAGTTAACAGACAAAAAAAAAAAAAAAAAACACTTAAGGTCTTCAGCTCCAATTTCAGGTTTACTTCTTTTTTTTTAAAAAAAAAAAACATTTATTTTTTAGTTGTAGATGGACACAATACCTTTATTTTATTTTTATGTGGTGCTGGGGATCAAACCCAGTGCCTCACATGTACTAGGTGCGCACTCTTTCCTCTGAGCCACAACCCTAACCCTTGGATTTACTTCTTATTGTTGGAATTTCCTATTCATTTTTTCTTTATGGATGACTAGATGTTGGTAGAGATAGTGAGCTGATGTTTAGCAAGTCCTGTCCTGCCCAGCCTCAGGAGTGGACAAATTCTCAGCTGGTAGATTAGCCATATTTGTTTCTTTGTCATTTTATGATTTGGGGTTTTCAGGACATCTGTGTTGGTAATTAAAGATACAGTGGTACTGATGTTTGAAGTAGCTGCTGACCTTGGGTCTCATACCCTTGGTTTCCCTTGTCCTTTTCATTGGCTTCATCTCTAGGCTGTCTCCGGTGAGGAGGGCCTCTCTGGAATTGTTTTATAACTGGATACATTCTGTCTTACTGTTCTACCTTATTCTCCTGCACCCTGGCTATCAGCACCCTCCTATCAGTATGTTTTCTGATCTTGCATTCTTTTTCTCATGATTACTCTTCTGGTAATTGCCCACAGGACCCTTAGGAGGTGAATATTATCTATAATGATCTGGTCTGCTGCAGTTTTACTATCTTGAACTGGAACTCCACAGGGGCTGGGGCCGGAATCTCTGCTGGCAGCACACCCTTTTCTCTTTCCATTTCATCGAACTCTCCAGAGTCTCCTCTGAAGTTGCAAAGGCACTCCCTGGGGTCATTCTCCTGGTGTACAGACACACCTTCCTAGGTGTCATGCCTGTTGATTAATCCATATGCAGTTCTTACATCGAAACCCTTGACTGTTCCCCAAAACCTTCTTTGTGATGACCTTATCCTTGCTAGCAAGTGCTGCCCATGAGTGTGAAGCTACCCAGACCACCCGGCCCTTTGCCACTCTCTGTGGTGCTGGACCTGCTAGCTGCATGCACTGAGGATGGGGGTGGTGGGGCTGCTCAGGGTTCTACTAGATGTTTCTGGTTGTGGTGGTGGTGACTGGGTGGGTTGTGAGGGTGGCTAGGCCAGCTGGGGGTGGTGGGGCTGCTCTAAGCTCTCTGGGCTCTACTCTCTGCTCCTGCTACCAATTGAACTGTGTGTGTAACTAATGACTATAGCAATATTAACTAGTAATAGCCTGCTGTTGTCCAGAAGCCTCACTGATAAACAGTCAATTAGCACATATTTTGTATGTTAAATGTGTTATATATGGTGAAAATACACAGAAATAGCGGAGACTGCTTTTTACTGTGACACAAAATTTCCTGGAGAGACAGGCTGCTCACACGGAGATAATTAGCACCACAAGGCAGTTAAGCAGATACAACACAAACTCATTGCAATAGCAACAAGATGTGGCTATGAAATAAGTACAGGAGGTACTACAGTTAATTTTATGCAGTTATGATTTAATACTGCATCTTTATTATTTTTTACATTTCCCTGCACTATGAATGGCACCATGTACAGTTTTGTGAAGTTTTGTATGTATAAGTTTTAATAAATTTTAAACTTTTGTGATAGATTTGTATATATTTTGTGGTGGTAAATAATAAAATAAACTATGGTCTACGTATATTTTATATATTTGTGACATACTTTTTTCTTAATTTTTGAATATTTGAAGGCTACACAGTTTGTGAGTTTTTTCAAATTGTCACAAATCACCAAAAATAGACAAAAATCCACATATAAGGGGACCTGAACAATTCAAACTTCTATTACTTAAGGGTCAATTTTATATACAAACACTATGTAAACAATAATAGCAATAGCATATTGGAATGACTATGATTCATAATAACCTCATATATTTTATGAAGATCTATAAGAGATGGTCTTGATGTTTCCAAACATAAAGCAATAATGGGGGGAAAAGTCTAATTACTGTGATTTGATCAGTGCCTGCAATATGCATACATTGAAATATAACACTGTACCTCATTAATGCATGCAATTATTACATGTTAACCAAAAGTTTAAGAAAAAATTAAAAACAATAATAATAAAATAGAACATGTTTTATTTTGCTTTCAAATTTTAAAGATATAACTTGTAAAAATTATAAAAAGTAAAATCTATAAATCAAGGTATATTCAAAGAAATATATTTCATATTTGTATATGCTACATCCTATTCCTTTCCTCCTGATACAAACCTTTTTTAAAATTTTTGCTTTATGCTTTTATTGTTATAATATAAACTATGCATGTGAATTAGTTCCCTAGTATCTTCCAAAGGTGAACAATGACCATTTCTAAAATACCAGTATGAACTCATGTCTCATGTGTTTTTCATGTGTTTTAATCCACTAAAATTATTCTAATTGATTCTCCAATTTTTTTATCTTCGTCAGTAGATGCCTCTTTAATTTGGTGTCTATATTAGTCAGGGTTCTCTAGAGGAACAGAAGTAATTATACACATACATACACATTTATACACATACAAAATTATAAAAGGGAATTTATTAGATTGACCTACTCATTCAGAAGCCAGGTTTTAATAAATTTTAATAAATTTTATAGCATTGTCCTACAGTAGGTTATTGTCCTACAATAGCCATCTGAAAGCTGGAGAGCCAGAGAAACCGATAGCTGCTCAGTCCAAGAAATTGGAAACTTTAGAAAAAGTGAAGCTAATGACACAGTCCCAGTCCAATGCTGAAGGCCTGCAGCTCCCTGGAGAGATGCTGTTGGGAGTTCAAATTCAAAGGCTGAAGGAGCTGGAGTCTGATGTCCATGGGCAATGGCAGCAGCAAAAAAAATTGCAGCTGCTCAAGAAGAATACAGCTATGATCAGGTGGGCTTCGTCCTTCTGTTTTTTGTCCCAATCCAGCCCCCAACTTTTTGAATGGTGCCACCCACATTCAGGGTGGGCCCAAACTCAAATCACTGATCCACATACTAATGGTCTCTGGAAATACCCTCACAGATACACCCAAAAGTGTGATTTTCATTTTCTAGGTCTCTCAACCCAGTCAAGTTGATGGCCAATTAATCATGATGGTGCCTGAGTTTTTTTGGACAGAACCTTAATGGTCTTTGACAGCTTTTTTGACAAAATGCACACCCCCTTTCTTAGCTAAATAGTGGCATTCTATCCACACTTTTCACTTCATATGAATATAATATAATTTACTCAAACAATACCTTATTTATGGATATTTGGGTTATGCCCAAGTCTTGATATTCTAAACAATGCTAAATGAATAGACTTGTGCAAAGCTTTTCATATTTTGCCAACATGTCTTTCCTAGGAGTATGATCTCTTGGTCAAAGTGCATATGCATACACATTTTTAGGCATGATCTCTTTAAAAAAGACCAGCCAGTCAGTTGTAAACCATTCATTATCTGGCTGGCCATATTGTTAGAATAGGTTTTCTTATGATAGATGAATAGTTCCACTCTTGGTTCTAGTGAAAATAGGGAAAACAGGTTAATCAGTCTTTCCTGACAGTTGGTAGGATTTGACTGATGTTGTGTGGAAGATTTGCTCACTGGCTTTGTTTATTCAAAATTCTTTCTGCCCAGGCTAATAAAGTCGACCTTGAAGCTGAAGCATGCTTTTAATACTCCTGTGGAACTTGGGTGAAAAGGGCATAGAATCTATATAACTTGAACAGTGTGTAAGTTTTTGAGGGGGATCAAATCCCATAGCCAATATGTGTATAAATTAAAAAAATATCACTTCTTAGGCACTTCAGAAATAAACTCTACTTGTATTCTTTTACTTTACTTCCCTCACTTTTGCTCCCCCGTGGACAGATAGCACCTTGATCATTCCTCAAACACATATTTCATGAATTAACTTTTATGCATATCTACTGGGATGTTTTTTTCCCCCTCAAAGCCTATGCTACTTTCTGCAAAGTAATCTTGAAAGTTTATTTAAGATTATTTTCAAATTTCACTTTAGATAGAGTATTTTTCACTGGATTGTTAAGAGGATTCCCTCATTCCATCATAATACTGGAAGTAAATTACATGGCGTCTCTCGTGTTTGTAGCACTTCCTTTCTCTCACTGTAATATGAGCAATCTGTACCCTCAATCTTGCCATATGCTAATTCTTCTCTCTAGAATTTCTGCTACATTATGATGAAAGAAAAAAATGTTTTTAGTTCCTTTGAGTAGTAAAAGTAACATTTTTCTTGATTAAGGTGCAATCTGGAAATGCAGAAAAGTATCCACAGTGATACTTCCTGTGAAATATCATCAGATATTTCCTATGCCACATGTCATTTGCAGTCTCTAAAGATCCTTCTGATTCAACCATATGATGATTTTATCATATGTACTATACTTCCCTTTTCTACTGCTCATCCTGGAGGCCAAGCACTCATTTTTGACATAGTTTTGAGTATGGGTTCCTTGCTGTCCTTGTTTCACATGTGAGCCTGGGTTCCATGCCACTATATAGCCTATGAAAACCATTCTACTTTGTCACTGAGAATTTGGCCACCATTTTAAAGAATTCAGCTCCCTATCAACAAGAAAACAACTATCTCTAAGGTGAGTTTGAAAGAGAGATTCTTTCTAGGCAATCAGTTATATGAAATTGTAAAAATCTTTTGAAACTATATACAATTGTTCAGTTAGAATTAAAACTGACGCAGATAAACTCTAAGCCCCGACTCCCTTCATATGAAATAAGACTGTTGCAGGAAGGACTTAGATGATTATCCACCCATTTCCTCTTTCTGTATACATTTTCCAGCCTCTCTTTTTTTAAAAAATATATATATATATATTTATTTTTTAGTTATAGGTGGACACAATATCTTTATTTTACTTTTTGTGTGGTGTTGAGGATCGAACCCAGTGCCTCATGCATGGTAGGTCAGTGCTCTGCCTCTGAGCCACAATCCCAGCCCTTTCCAGCCTCTCTTGCTGTTAATTTGGGCTGTCTAACTAGGTCTGGCCAATGGGGTATATGCAGAATTGAAATATACTTCTTCTAGAACTAGCCATATCAAATGATCTTATGATCATCCACAATTTTCCCTTTTTCTGCCCTGGGGTCTCAGAAGCCAATACTTAAAATAGCATCATCACAAGACATTAGGAATCATCATTTAGAGGAGAGCTGCCCTGAGAGTCCCCTGACACACATTCAACTAGGAAGTAAATAAGAAAGAACAATTATATTAAGCCAATGAAATTTTAGTATTGTGGTTTTATAGCAGTTAATAAGCATTACCTGATGAGTATAAAACAAAAATTCAGAGAGATACTTACGGTGGCCCTGAAAAAATTGTGGATAAGAATTTTTCAAAGTAAATTGTCTCAGGATTCTTCAGCATTTCTGTTCAAACTCTATGGTATCCCTGATAACAATTTTCACTATTCATAAGGAAACAGAGGCTGAGAAAAATTTACTGACTTGCCTTGGGGAGGTCAAATTCAAACTCAGGTCTGTCTGACTCCAAAGCTGATGATTTTTCAATACTACATTTCATTGACTTTCTGACTTTAGTTTGGGCTTGTCTTTGGCTGCTATTCTGGATGCTAACCGAGATCTAACTAGTCCTATGTGCTGGCAAATGAATTATTGACCTTCCTTTGCGAAAGACAGACTCAATTGCAGAGCAAAGCTACCTCTAAGTCTCAAGTCACTTCATACTGGGTAGATGTTCAAGGTTACTCATAATGTACATTGCAAAGGTTGCAGGATGGACTTTGCCCCAGTGGCAACCCAAAGGAATTCAACTTCCTTTCCAGCCTATAAAGAAAGTCCCAAATATTTCATTTTCAGACAGCTTGAGATACTTGATTCCCTTTGAGGTCTGACTTGTGAGGTCATCCTCTAGTAATCAACTCTGTCCTTTGATTTACATTTCTTCTCTAGGAGAAAGGTAAAGGTCTTACATTTCCCCTGCTAAACTATAGAAAGCTAAATGGATGATGTTTATTAAAGAAAAGGAACACTATCACAAAACCTTATTTCTTTGTTAGAGAACTATCTAAGCTTTGACAGTCAACCAAATCCACATCCTTGTCACATAGAAAGCTCAAATATATTTATGCCTGAGTTTTAAATTTGTCAAATGGACATGAAATTACTTATTTATAGTGTTTTACTTATTCATCAAATATTCATTGTTCATTCCTAAGCTCTTAGAGTGACACTATATGGGTTTGATGGGGCTCCCATAAAAAAGTACCACAAACTTGGTGACTTAGAATAACAGAAATTCATTCTTTCATAACTTTGGAGGCCAGAGGTCCAAAATCAAGACATTGACAGGGCCACGCTCCCAGTGAAGGTACCAGGGGAAGACTCCTCTTTTTTTCTTGGCTTGTGATAGTTTGTCAGCAATCTTTGTAATTCCTTGGCTTGTAAATCTTCAGGTGGCCTTCTCTTGTGCATATCTACCTTTTTGTCCAATTTTTTTTTGTATAAATTCACTAGTGATAATGGATTAGGGCTTACCTACCTAATGACCTCATTTTAACTTGATTACATTTATATAGACTGTTTCCAAATAAAGTAGCATTCTGAAGAAATGTGGGTTAGGACTTAAACATTTTTTTTAAGGGACACACAATTCAATCTAGAATTGATGCCAAGTTGAATAAAACAAAGTCCTAATGTCAAAGTGATTCTTATATAGTAGGGGATATTGGACAGAATAGGTTTTTTAAAATTGTTCCTTTTAGATATATATGACAGTAGATGTATTTTGACATATCATATATACATAAAGTATAACTGCCCATTCTTTTTTTTCCCTTTTTTTATTGGTTGTTCAAAACATTACAAAGCTCTTGACATATCATATTTCATACATTAGATTCAAGTGGGTTATGAACTCCCATTTTTACCCCATATACAGATTGCAGAATCACATCGGTTACACATCCACATTTTTACATAATGCCATATTAGTAACTGTTGTATTCTGCTACCTTTTCTATCCTCTACTATCCCCCCTCCCCTCCCCTCCAATCTTCTCTCTCTACCCCCTCTACTGTAATTCATTTCTCCCCCTTGTTTTTTTCCCCTTTCCCCTCACTTCCTCTTATATGTAATTTTGTATAACAATGAGGGTCTCCTTCTATTTCCATGCAATTTCCCTTTTCTCTCCCTTTCCCTCCCACCTCATGTCTCTGTTTAATGTTAATCTTTTCCTCCTGCTCTTCCTCCCTGCTCTGTTCTTAGTTGCTCTCATTATATCAAAGAAGACATTTGGCATTTGTTTTTTAGGGATTGGCTATCTTCACCCATTCTTTTTTAAAAATATTTTTTAGTTGTAGTTGGACACAATACATTTATTCCATTCACTCATTTTTTACGTGGTGCTGAGGATCCAACCCAGGGCCCTGCATGTGCTAGGTAAGCGCCCTACCACTGAGCCACAACCCCAGTCCTAACTGCCCATTCTTGTGGTTGTTCAAGATGTGTAATTTCACTGGCCATGTATTCATATGTGAACATAGGAAAGTTATGTCCAATTAATTCTACTGTCTTTCCTATTCCTGTCCCTGCTCCCTTCCATTCAGTCCCCTTTGTCTAATCCAGTGAACATCTACTCCCCCTTATCGTGAGTAAGTATCTGCATATCAGAAAAAAACATTTATATTTGGGTTTTTTTAGAATTGGCTTATTTCACTGAGCATGATAGTCTCCAGTTCCATCCATTTACCTACAAATGTCATAATTTCATTCTTCTTTATGGCTGAGTAATATATTCCATTATGTATATGCACCACATTTTCTTTATCCATTCATCTGTTGAAGGGCACCTAGGTTGGTTCCACAGTTTAGCTTTTGTGAATTGTGCTGTTTTAAACATTGATGTGGCTATGTCCTTTGGGTATAAACTGAGGAGTGGGATAACTGAGTCAGAGTACTTCTTTAATAAAGCAGCAGACAAGGGTTAAATGAAGGACCATGATGATTTGGAAGAAAGCTTGCTTTGAATTGGGAGAGTACAGTTGTATAATAATATTCAGCATAAATTAGGAAAAAATTTTTTTCAGCACTGGGGGTTGAACCCAGGGCCTCCTGCATGTTAGGCAAGAACTCTGTCACTGAGCCACATCCCAGCCCTAGGGAATGTTTTCAAAGAGATTGCAATAAATGACTTTGTGTGTCCAAAATGTATGGGGGAATTTTCCTCATATACCAAGAAATTCTCCATGCAACACCAGCTATGTGTCCTATAATAGAATTCAACTCAGACACCATATATCTTGAGAGAGCATCAGGTCACACGGGTTAAGAGCTCAGTCCCACAAGCGTGGCTCCCACTATAGATGCCAATCACAGGGTATTATCTGTATTTCTAATGACTGACTGTAAATTGGGGTTCTTCCTACCCCTTCTTTGGTTTTGATTAATTTGTCAGGATGGCGCATTTAACTCAGGGAAGCACTTACTAGTTGATTATATTCATAAAAGATATAGATGAAGAGCTGTATAAGGCAAGGTGTGGGGGAAGGGGTACAAAGTTTCCATATCTTCCTTAGAAGTGCCACCCTTTTGACCCCTCTGGGTATTCAGCAACCAGAAGCTCACCAAACCCTGTCCTTTGGGGTTTTATGAAGGCTTCATTGTGTAGGCATTGTTAATCCACTGGATCTTCAGCCCTTCTCCCTTTTCAGAGGCTGGAGGATGGGGCTGAAAGTCCTGGCTCTCTAATCCTGCCTTAGTGTTTCCTGTGATCAGCACCCATACTGAAGCTCTCTAGGGCCTCTCAGACACCAGTCATCTCATTAACATACAAAACGCGCTCATCATTTCAGTCACTCCAATAATTTTATGAGCTAAGGGTCATGAACCAAGGTCAAAGGGCAAGTATGTTCCTTATTATATCACAATATCACTTGTCTGTGATCTCTACTGTGGTATCCCTAGTGACTAGATCAGTGGCTAACACATAGTAGATACTCAATAAATGATCAGTGAATGAACACACTAATGACCTAATGCATAATTTAAAGTAGCAGCTTGACTACGATTTTTTTTTTCACTTCTTTTTCCTGAGAAGGATCAGGAAGACACAGTAACCTTGAGGCCCAGCAATTTCTTCTAGTGCTGAGTGAATTTTCTTGCAGTGTCACAATTTAAGGGATTGAAATTAAAGCTGTGAAGTAATTAAGGTTCCAAACAATGTGGTAGGCCCTTCCATATTGGCCAGGCAGGGTCCTGTCAGCTAAGAAGACAAATACAATTTGGCTGCCAGGACTCATTTGTGTAATTCGATTCCTTTTTTTTCCTCTTGGTCCTTCTTCATAAGTTAAAAGCCTTCATTGCTGCACACCCTGCAATTTCCACAGCATGACAGTCAGGAGGAATTGCTGGGCCAGAGAGTTTTGCAGTAGCACACAAATGGGGGGAGTTGCATCACCGCCGCAGTGTCTGTTCTTTCATTTCACTATCAGACAATGGCACAATTACAAGCAATTACTTATTAGATGTTTGAAAACTATTGTACAAAGCCAGCACCATTTGCCAAAAGTAATTTAATGAAATTGGGCATAATTGTGCCCTGAACTGAATTTTTCTGAGTTTCCCAAAGTTAAATGACTCCACAAAAATTATTTAGCAAATGAATGAATAATAACACATAGACAAAAATCTCTGTTCAAGTTGGCGGAAATGTGCAGTGTAGAGAGATTGAAGGCCACTGATCTTTCATGATCTAGAGTGAGGTTTTTGACAGATGGATGGGAAGTAAGCTAACATTTGCTTGATAGAATGCACGACACCATTTTAAAGAAAAATAAGGTGTTTCAAGGCTCTGCAACACATTTGATATTTTGACTGAGGGTTGAAAACAGCTGTATATTTGAAACGTTGATTAATGGCTATCTTTGGTTACTTATTAAATATAACAGTAATAAAGCAAATTTTCACCAATTTGGATGAGGAGAAACTCTTCCAAATGTTTGAAAAACTCTATAAAATAGTTTTAAAGAAATGGAGTTTCTTTACTTTCTTATACACATGGTAGGTATATAGACCAAATAATTATTGCCTCACCCAGTTCCATGATGGAATTTAAACAGTCGTCCTCACTTTTGTTTGTTGATATGCTATTGGTTTAGCAATCCAGCCCTGTGTTTTATTTTCCTTTTTATAAAATGAATTTTTCAATAAATGCTTGTATGGTTTAAAAAATAAGCAATACAGAAACACAAAGAGGGAAGTCATTTCAAAGTCCTTCAGCAAGAAACAACTATCACTATCATTAAAAATATTATTCTATATTTCTCTCTGAAAATATACCAATGGTTGAATGTCTATGTAGATGTATAAAGTAGTTTGATAAAAATGGGTATGTTTTAAATGTAAAAAGAATACATCAAAATTAACTCAAGCCTAGCATGTAATTTACACCTGTAATCCCAACTGCTCAGGAGGCTAAAGTAGGAGGATCTAAAGTTCAAAGCTAGCCTCAGCAATTAGCAAATCCCTAAGCAATTTAGGGAGACCCCATAACGAGTAGTGTTATTAATAATTACTGTACTTGGAAGCAGATTGTCTTTAATGCAAGCATATATTCGACCACACCAATCATAAAAAACAAACAATTAATGCAAAAATTGTTGGGTGTGCGGGAGCACCCCAACTAGCATTCAATGCAAACTAATTAAACACTATAAGAAAATCACAAATCCTAGGGCAACCACAAGCCCCCAGATACCTCCAATGCCACGCGACATCTCTTAGCCAAAGAGCAGACATTGTCCTTGTCTGGTGGTTCTCTCCAGCTGAAGGCTGGATGTCAGGGAATGATGGAGTCAGTCTAGGGATAGACAGCAAGGCAGCCAGTCTCACCAATGTCCTTGGAGCAAAAACTCTTCAATGTGGCAGGACCAGTAATTTAAATAGAGTTCCAAGTTGGTGATTGGTCACATCTAGTGAAAGTCAGTTTCCATTGGTTAGTCCAGTGAGATAATATAATTGCAGCTGAGCATATTGTTTGTGCATGTCCATGGAGCTGTGCCCCTATCAACTGTAACCAGTCATTGCTAAGCATGCCTATGGCTAATGCCCCTTATAGCTCTTTATCAATTGCAAGCAGACATGACTAAGCAGTTCAATGGCTGCTGTTCCTATGGTTAGCAACTTAGTGAGTCCCCGCATATCCCAGAATGTCTATGGCAGTTGCTCCTTACAGACCCCATCTCAAAATAAAACATAAAAAGGCCTGGGGATGTGGCTCAGTGGCTAAGCGCCCCTGAGTTCAATCCCTGGTACCAAAAAAAAAAAAAAAAAAATAGAATTTTAGTAAAATGAAAAGTCAGAATAGAATTGAAAAAAAAAGTTGACATTAAGCAAAAATTTTTTTTCAATTATTTTTTATGTTTTTTAAGCTTCATGGGAAATTTTTAGGCAGTACTTATTAGTTATTTTGATTTTGTCAAAGCTTTTAGCATTTCAATTGACTTCCAAAGTCTTAATTCCTACAACTGTTTGGCTTTAATTCTCTATTTAAAAGCTTTCAGTGCTTGCCATTAGTTCTTTGGTCACAACTTCTTTACTCCTGAGTTGAATATTTAGATTTATGTCTTAGTTGTCCAGTGAGCCTGTCAAATCATTTTTTTTCAGGTAGGGCTCATGCAGTCCTTCGAATGCATGCATACAGGAAGGAGATTCGTGCCTTAATATTCAAAGAATAAATTGTGTTTTAGTCAGCCTTTTTTATGGCTGTGACTAAAAAATCTGATAACAACATAGAGGAGGAAAAGTTTATCTCCGTCTCACAGTTTCAGAGGTGTCAGTTCATAGATGGCCAGCTCCACTCTTCAGTGCTCTAGGTGAGGATGAACATCATGGCGGAGGAGTGTGGCAAAGGGAAGCAGCTCCAGACATCACACTAGGAAGCAGAAAGAGACTAAGCTCAACTCCCCAGGGGCAAAATATAAATCCCCAAAGCACACCCCCAGGGACCTGCCTCCTGCAGCCACACCCTACCTGCCTACAGTTGCCATTCAGTTAATCCCTAATGCATTGGATGGTGGCTGGTTGAATCAATGCTCCTTCTCATGTATATATTTCTGTTACTAATTTTCATTTGCTTTTATTATATTTTTCTCCTGTTCAGTGTGTTAATAAACATATACAACAAGCATTGAAACACACACACTGGAAATTTTCTTCTTTTCTTCCTTGCTTCCTTTCTTTTATTCTTTTTTTCCAGAACTCCTGTCTTTTCTTCCCTTCTTTCCCTCTCTCCCTCCTTCTTTCCCTTCAACAGTCTCATTTTACCCCAGTCTCTTTCTGGCTTTCTCATGTGAAAACTGGAACTTTCAGGCTTACAAAGGGAAGGAAGTAGGTGGAGGTCACCCTGTTAAAGTGGGGAAGGTTGCTAAGGAACCTGGACAGGTTTCCCCATTAGACTGGGGCATCTCAAACACAGCACGGTCAGTCTTTTCTTCAGCCTGTGGAGCTCCTGTGTGAGAAGATGGCTTCAGGCTTCATGCCCTCACTGAAACAGAAAGCTGGGGAGAAAAGTAGAGAAGATAGTTTCCCAGTCAGGTGGCCCCAAACACAAGTGTGCAGGACAGAATTAGTGTCATTCCTAACTTGGCACTTTCCAGGCCAACCACATAGATCTAATTATAGAATCTGGCTCTCTGTAGCTTGAAATCATAGTGGGTAGATAGCCCAAATTACCCATCTGCTATTGAGAATGTGCAAGGACTTGTTAGTGAAAATTGTGCTGTTTCACAGTTTTTGCCAAATGATTTTGAGTTACATTTAAAATTCCAGTAAGCCAGAAGCTTCTGGATAGTGTATGAATCACAAGAAAGAAAGCCAATATTTTTCTGCTCTTCAATGATCTACCTTGGCAACCATACTTCCCAGATCTTCTATTAGAGTTCTTACTCAAATGATTGTGGGTTTTGTTGTTGTTGTTGTTGTTGTTTTTGGGGGGGTTAGATTGTGTATGGATGCTGAATTCATTGGCAATAGTAATTTCATCATCTTGATTTCAGTGCATCCTACAACCATAAGGAATTGGCAGGACCAACAAGGTCCTTCCCAGAAGTTCTCCACCACAGGACATGCTGGTGAATAAGAATAGATAATGGTCAGGCAATGCACCAAAAAATCGAGGTCTTATTCAAAGGCAGAGACTACACCTGTAGACTAACCTGTAGAAATAATCGTGGGCAAGGTCAAGGCCTATTTCAAATATAAAAGACCCTGAGGCTCAGCTGTGGGGACACTCCAGCCAACTCCTTCGTGTTGGGGATGGTGAGAGGGGATGGCCACTTGGATGGACTGAAGGTTGGAGGAGTGAACCTAAAAGGGAATTACAGGAAGGATGAAGACTCAGGATAAAGGACACAGCTAATACTTTTTCAAAACCTGTTTAACGCAGATTTTGATCAATGCTAATACCCCAGACTCATAAAGCCCCTAAGCTAGCACACAAAAGTAGGTTTTTCTGCTGTCTGGCCCCCTCCCACATCTTGGGAGTTCTCTTTCTCCTCACTTTAATAAATGCTGCTCCATTTACTCTCCTTTCCATTATTGTCCATCGATTTTATTCTTCAAATTTGCGAGACAAGAACCCAGAAGGAAATTGGTGAATTGGGGAATCTAGTTTCATCTCAAAACTCTGGTTTCACTGATAGTGTATATTTGGAGAAAACTTCACATGCAGAGTGTCCAAGGTAGAGATTTAGGATTTGCTCAGTCCCTAAACATAATTCTAAGGTTTGTTTGCTTCTGACCCACTTTTGGTAAATATATTTTACTTTTTCTTTATTTAAAAATTTTCACAGGGGCTGGGATTGTGGCTCAAGTGGTAGAGCGCTCGCCTAGCACATGTGAGGCACTGGGTTCGATCCTCAGCACCACATAAAAATAAAATAAAGATATTGTATCCACCTAAAACTAAAAAAAAATACTAAAAACATTTTGCACATATTAATGGATACCATGTGATAGTATATGGGTGTATATATATATATATATATATACACACACACACCATACAATGTTTATTTCAGATTAAACATTATCTGTCTCCTTAAACTTTTATCATTTCTTTATGGTGAAAATATTCAGAATCCTATCTTCTAGCTTTTTGAAATATGCAATATGTGATTTTGTTTACAGTCACCGTACTGTGCAAGAGAACTCCAATACTTCTTTACTCCTATCTAAATGTACCCATTGATAACTTTTCTCTTTTCCTCCCTTTTCACTACTCTCCCTGGCTTCTGCTGTTACTGGTGATGAGAATCAATCAGGATCTGGTCTCATTCCCCAGGAATGTTGAAGAGTGAACATCTGAGAAACACCAAGGCAAGCTTGGAAAGCAAGTTTTATTTAAAGGACAACAGAACAGAGATAGACTTCTCCACAGAGAAGGGGCCTCAGAGCTGGTGTCTGATGAAGTGGGAGTGTCCTGCCCCTTTCATACATTTTAGATTTCCTTTATTCTCATGCCTCCTCGTCCACTTATCTTGCCTACTGACTAGTGACCAAAAGGTGGAGTGATCCAAGGGTGACAATGAATAGGCAGGAAGGGAATAGCTCAGGGGGCATTCATTAACCTGCTTGCTGGGAGGAACAATTTCCTGGAAACAGGTAACCTTGGCAACAGGTTGAGGAGGTAGGGGAAGAGCTCTGGAGGTGTTAGCATTTTTATTTCCTTTGGAAACAGCCTCTATCTTTATGAACTAACCCTATCAGTTATTACTTACACTGACTGTCCTTTTGCCCCCTCCCCCCCCACACACTGGTAGTTATCATTTCACTCTTCTTTAAAAAATATTTATTTTATTTTTTGTTTTATTTAGGTGGACACAATTATCTTTATTTATTTTTATGTGGTGCTGAGGATTGAACCCAGAGCCTCGCGCATGCCAGGGCAGTGCGCTACCACTTGAGCCACATCCCCAGTGCCCCAATTCCACTCTTAACTTCTATGAGATCAACTTTTGTAGATTCTACATATGACTGAGATCATGTGGTACTTGTGTTTCCATGTCTATTTCATTTAATATGATGATCTCCATTTCTGTCTGTGTTGTTGCAAGTGATGGGATTTTATCTTTTCTTATGGTTGAATAGTATTCCATTTTGTATATGTACCACATTTTCTCAATCATTCGTTGACTGATGGACACTTAGGTTAACTTCATATCTTAGCCATTATGAATAATGCTGCAATGAATATGAAAGGGCAGATGCCTCTTTGAAATATTGATTTTGTTTCCTATGGATATATACCCCAGAGTTGGATAACTGCATTATAAGGTAGTTCCATTTTTAATTTTTTGAGTACTCATCACATTGTTTTTCCTAATGGCTGCATTAATTTACATTTGTACCAACAGCATACAAGGGTTCCCTTTTCTTCATATTCTCACCAACACTCATTGTCTTTATGATTTTTGATAGTAGCCATTCTTACTAGGATGAGGTGATGATACCTTGTGGTTTTGACTTGCATTTCCCCTCATAATGAAAAATGTTGAGCATTTTTTCATATACTTGTTGCCATTCGTTTTGTATGCAAGGCAAGCACTCTACCAACTGAGCTATATCCCCATCCCTTATAAGTCTTCTTTCAAAAATATCTGCTTAGGATTATGCTTGCTTTTTTAAAAATTTCTTTTTTTTAATTTATTTGTTTAGTTGTACTGGACACAATACCTTTATTCCATTTATTTATTTATTTTTTTGTGGTGCTGAGGATGGAACCCAGGGCCCCACGCATGCTAGGCGAACGTTCTTCCGCTGAGCCACAATCCCAGTCCCCTATGCTTGCTTTTTAACCACCTTATTTGCTTGATTGCTATTGAGTTTTTAGAATTCCTTTATATATTCTGCTGTTAATTCTTTATTGGCAGTATAGTTTATGTTACATCACTTTGAGGTGATTAAGCAACCAGAAAGAACGACCAACTGACCAAGCATGGACAGAACCACCAGTCAGTCAGCGGGCTCTCCTGGCCAATCCTGGATCTTAGCCAGATCCCTGGACCAGCCCCAGTAGGACAAAGGACTCTAAAACTCCCTTTTCCTGTCCCAACCCCTGCCTTCCTGCCCTAAGCCCAATAAAAATTCCAATCTGGGCCTGGGGCCATAACTCAGTAGCAGAGCACTTGCCTAGCATGTGTGAGGCACTGGATTCGAGCCTTAGCACCACATAAAAAACTGAACAAATAAAGGCATCCTGTCCATCTACAACTAAAAAAAAAAACAAAAACAAAAACCAAATTCCAGTCCGGTGGAGCCCCTGCTTGCTTCTCCTCAGACCCTCTTCTTACCCTGTTGGTCTGAGGGTTCTGCCCAGAAGCGAAATCTCAATAAAGCCCCATTCAGCAGCCTTATAAAATCTGCCTCCTTTCTGTCGCCTCTGCCTCCTTTCTGTCGCTGCTGCCTGACCTTACAGTTTATACATATTTTCTCCTATTTGGTATGTTCACTCTGATAATTGTTTCCTTTGCGGTACAGAAACGTTTTAGTTGGATATAATCCAATTCGTCTAATTTTGCTGTTGTTTTCCATGCTTTTTTGGTCTTATCCAAAAATATCACAGTCAAGCCCGATGTCCTGAAGCATTTGTTCTATTCTTTTTTAATTGTTTCTTTTAATACTTCCAATGATCATTACTACCTATACAATTATACACAAAATATTTTTGTGATTTACCTTTTTTTATTCTTTTTGTTACCAGGGATTGAACCCAGGGGCAAGAGACAGTGTCTTGCTAAATTGCTGAGGCTGGCTTTGAACTTGTAATCCTCCTGTCTCAGCCTCTTAAGCCACTGGGATTAAAGGTGTGTGACACCACGCCCGGCATGTGATTTACTCTTAAAATATGAATTTCAGCATTTGTGTTAGAAAGTATTTGGTAAATGATAACTTAAAAATTTTGATAAATATGATGCATGCTGAAGCATTTGTTTAATTTTTTTAGTTGTAGATGGCCACAATACCTTCACTTATTTATTTTTATTTTTTAGTTATAGGAGGTGCTGAGGATTATTATATGTGGTGCTGAGGATTGAACTGAGTTCCTCACACATACTATGTGAGCACTCTACCTCTGAGCCACAACCCCAGCCCCTCAAGTAGTTTTAATTGCCAAATAGTTTAAGAAAATTAGAAAGTTTTGCCTATTTTTGGAAATTTATCAGTAGTCTTTCAATAAGATTAAAAAGTGAATATGTTAAAGGGCTTAGAGAAGATATAAATTGAAGTAGCTATTAGTCTTCATGGAAATAGGGAATAGAAAAGGGAGGGAAAGATCCTCGTAATAGTTATAAGGTTATTTTTAATGAATACAATACCCTTTTTAGTTGGTTATTTTTTTTCTTTTTTTTAATATGGTGCTAGGGATCAAACCCAGTGTCTTATGCATGCTAGGCAAGCACTCTACCACTGAGCCACAACCCCAGTCCCCGCAACACCACTTTTTAATATTGGGATTTGATCTATGCTTTCAAACGACAGTTTATAAAAATCATTTTGGTTATTTATATTTTAAATTTCTTTCTTATTTTGTTTCTAATCTGTACTTAAGGTGGCTTTATATAACCATAACAATTGTCTTATAATATTTGTTTTAAAATATGGCTAATGGCTAATGTCATCTTTCAAATGTACTGAATACTTAATTTTTTCTTTTTTTTTTTTTTTTTTGGTACGGGGATTGAACTCAGGGGCACTCTAGCACTGAGCCACATCCCCTGCCTTTTTTTGTATTTTATTTAGAGACAGGATCTGACTGGGTTGCTTAGTGCCTCATTGTTGCTGAGGCTGGCTTTGAACTCACGGTCCTTCTGCTTCAGCCTCACAAATTGCTGGGATTACAGGCATGCACCATGTGCTGGCTTGAATACTTAATATTGAATACCAAATTTAATGTTTAATGAAGTCAATTCAGACCACATTTTCTCAGAAAAACAGTGTTATAGAGGGGTCTTGTCCTTGACCCATTCTTTAGATCTGCATAATATTTCTCCTGGGCAACTTACAAAGCCTTCTTCTATTTTCTTTGCTTTCACTATTGTCTCCTGCCCAACAGCTTCCAAAACAGTTTGATGAGTCAGTCCCTTATTGGGGAAGAGGTGGGGAGAAGCTAGCTCCTCATTGCACTCAAGATAGGTCCTATGCCAATCTTTTGGCCCTGCCTACTGTTGGAACCCCATTTCCTGTCACACCTCTGTGCTTCAGTGTCCCTTGCTTCAGCCAGTCTTGAATCTTTAATCTTTAGTAAACACATTGCATTTATTCCCCTCTCTTTGTTTTTGCATTGTTGGAGATTCGAGAATACCCCAAAATATGACTTTTCTGTTTTTTTGTTTTGTTTTCATTTTGTTTTGTTTTTTGCATGCTGACCAATTTGATCTGAAGGATATCAAAAGGCCTTAAAAGAGTGCACAGGAGAATTGAGGTCTGAGTTTTCTTTGTTTCTCCCACTGCTAGAACAGGAAGAGGCTCACTGCAGTGTTCCTTTATCTGCCGAAGGATCTGCCCAAAGAGAAGCATAAATACTGTTAGTCTTCCTATTGAAATTTTACTAACTGGAGAAAACTAAACTCATCATAGGAAGAAACAGTGAAGTCTATAATCACACCTGAAAAGACTTCTGTCACACACCATTGTCTTCTATTTCAGTCCTATAGAGAATCATTTATAATCCATTGTGTGTTCTGTGGGCCCAGTAGACTTTGTCTCAGGTCATGTATGTTCTCCAAGCCCATTGAATTCCTCTGAAAATCATTTAGAGCTCCCCAACATTCCCTATCCACAACCCATAGAATTATGTTGAGCTAGTGGTTAATCCCACTTTAAAAATGTTTCACATGCTGTGATTTTTCCCCCTTTTAAACATTAATAATTTTTTTCCTGTTTAATCATTCTATTATTAAAGTGAACCTTCAGAGAATGGAGGGGAAATTTCCTTTCTCTCTTATAGTAGATACTGTTCCTTATGTTCCTTTTTTTATTAATTTTTTAAATTTATATATCACAGTGGAATACATTACAATTCTTATTACACATATAGAGCACATTTTTTCGTATCTTTGGTTGTATACAAAGTATATTCACACCAATTCATGTCTTTATGCATGTACTTTGGATAATAATGTCCATTCCTTATGTCCTAAAAGACTTGACCTGTTCTCATCTGAACTTCAGTGCGGCCTGGATGAAATATCTTTCCAGTGTCATTTTTCTTTTACTCTACTTGCAAATTCACCAAGTAGCCTTCTGATTAGAATTTGATTCCCTATGAAGATTTGCTTTAATTGAAGGACTATATGAGCCAAAGATTCTGGACTTTAAAAGCTGAATGTCCAACCCAATACATGGTAAATTCAACCTGATCAATATCACATTGGTATCTCTCAGTGACTAGCCAGATAACTTTGCATCTGGTTTTACTTTTCTACCTTGTCTTCCAAAATGTTAGTAATTCTTCCTATCTCTTTTTTCCCTCTTGGTTGTCAACATGCATTTGCTTTTGAAATATGGAGATAACATACATTAAATATTTACCATAGTGACTAGCAAATAATAAGAGCCCATAAGATGTTGATTAATAAAAACAAAAACAGCAACAAGTATATTAGCATCTTTCTGTATTTTCCCTGAAGAGACTACTTAATAATCAATTGTTAGCTTGCTTTTAAGGTTGTGCTCCCACACTCTACATATTTGCAAATATAACTAACAAATTATTTAAAGCTCTCAACTCTTTCAAATTGGACACAAACAGTCCAAATATTATTGATTGCTACCTTATGGGAGACATTTTTGTATCATGCTATTATAGAAGTTAATTAGTTGTTATGGAAGTTATGGAAACCTTCAACAATCACAATTTTCTGATAAATTACTGCTTAAATAGTATGTCAAGGGCCAGAACACCTGTTAAAGAAGAGAATTGTGAGTTTTAACTAGGTACTTCATATAAAAATCCTTTTGTTTCAACATTCATTTAAAAAGAGGTTTTTAAGAAATATTTCTTTTTTAGTTATAGGTGGATACATACCTTTATTATATTTTTATGTGGTGCTGAGGATTCAACCCAGGGCCTTGTGGATGCTAGGCGAGTGCTCTACCTCTGAGCCACAATCCCAGACCCTAAAAAAAAGTTCTTGTTTCTAGATTTTCTTTCCAAAGTATCTAATTCCTAGCAATAAAGGTAGCCTGACTTTACAAGGCTATTTGCATTTGTCTTAAATTTTCATTACAAAACTGTTACTTGAAAAGCTACTGATTTATTTTGGTCATATGCATCTTACTTAAAAATATTTTAGCTTGAGAATCTGAGAGAAATGGAACACTTTTGTGTATAGATCATGTATTTTTTTATTAATATAAAAAAGGCTGTCCAAAAATACTTCAACATACCTAGCAAATACATCATGTTTTAATAGACATCTCTAAGGTGATTTAGCTTAATATTTAGTAAAGATTTGTACTCAAAAAGAACTTAAGGGACAGAGATTTTATACAACTGATCTTTGAGTCTGGGATTCTGTTCTACAAATATTTGCTTTATTTTTGAATTGACAATTGATTATTAGACTATCCACCACCAACTCAGTCTTTTATTAAAACCCTTCATTTTTACAGAAGATGTTGATTGTACAACCAATTTGTGCCATTTAAATCTCAATTTTTTCATTGTGCTATGCAAAATATATCTTTAGGGCTTACTATGACTGTCTCTGCATAATAGTAGACAGATTATTGCACAGACTGTAATGTGTATCCAGTCAGCTCAGAAGAGCTTCTAGCATCATCTTCTCAGTGAAGAATATAATGGGTACTTCCTAGCTGCTTTGCTATTTTGATTTCACTGCATTCTACAGACATCTTTTGAGTACCCCAAATATCTCAGGTTTTGGAGAAGATCAAAGACAAATAAGACAATGCTGTGCCTTCAAGATTTTACAAACAAGGAGGGAGGACAAGAAATTGGTCACAATTATTCTAATACCAGAAAATATGCACTAGAAGGTGCCTTTGAAAGAACTCCAAACAAAAGACTCTGGACTTGAAGGAGTTTTTTTTTTTTTTTTTAAAACTTATTTTTTAGTTGTAGTTGGTCGCAATACCTTTATTTTATTTATGTATTTTTATGTGCTGCTGAGCATCAAACCCAGGGCCTCACATATGCTACGCAAGTGCTCTACCACTGAGCCACAACCCCAGCCGCTTAAAGGAGTTTGAAGTGTGAAGGAGTAACGAAGGCATTTGCATTAGGGAAGGCTGTTAAAATAGTCCTTCAAGGGCTGACTGAGCATAGATAAAAGAGCATTTCAGGTGGTGGGAATATGAGCCAAGGCACAGAGGGAGAAAAGAAATTTTTGTTGGATATTATTATGCGTCTAACTTGCATGATACTATTTCCATTTTTCACATTAACACTCCAGCCCAGAGTGGGCAAATAAATGGCAGAGCTTGTATTCAACTCAGATTGGTCTGATCTCAAAATCCATGTTCTTTCCCTACAGAAACAGGAGAAGGCACAATCCATTTGGGAAAAAGAAGGCATGGGGTTACTTAGAACATGGGATCCCGGAAATGTAGCAAAATAAATAAGATGATCAGAAGAATTCACATAGAACAAAATATAGTACACTAGATATTAATGAGTATTCTGTACCAATTATGTCCCATGGTCAAATATACATGGGAAACACTGCATGCTATATTTTAGTGCTGCCATGTATAGGTTGTACATTACGTAAATGAGAGTAGTTACTGTGAGCTCTCTGGGATATTTACCTACCCACAATAGCATGTGACAGATTTCAGTAAGTCTAGAAACAATTAAACATATTTAAACCTGAAATTTTATAATTATCTGAACATGGGGTGGGAAGTTACTATAGTGTCTGTTAATATCTGTAGGAATACTGGAATTCTATGGAACACAATTTGGAGAACACTGGGTTAGCCAGTCGTACTTAATAAGTCCAGATCAAATTAGGTGACCTGGTTACTTAAACCTTGTATGGAAATTCTGCCAGAGATACTCATGTGTTGGTCTAGAGGTTGGGTCTTCCCTTTATACTTGGTACCTATCTTCCTTCCTTAATTTCCAGTTCTGGGCATTAGAATTACCTTGAGCAGAGCATATGCTGAATATGAATTAGAGGTGTAAAAGATCTTTGTTCCTTCCATCTTGGAAAGCTTGATAGGGCCTGAGCCAACTGGAGTCTCTGGAACAATCCACACCACCCCAAGCAGTCTTTGTCCATTTACCCCAGTGTGTGCTGAACAGACCTTATAATTTTTTAAGTGTACCATGATGTGGGAAAAGTTTGGATTAATTTTGAAAATAGCCAGGAGTTACTTCTAAAAATTCTACTCCTGATTTATAAGGTTGAGGATCCTTTTCCCATTTTCTTTAGCAGCACCAGAAATATTGGTACAGCCAGTGTTAGAAGGAAACAGTATTATTACACAATATACTACAGGGCAGAAGAATCAGATATTTGAGAATGATTTTTTTGTCATTTTGCTTATCAAGTTGTGAATATCACATGAATCTGTTTCCTTTCATGATTAAAACTTTTTGGGATAACAGCAATTACTCATTTATGAGCAAGGAACTAGAAGATGAGCAATGTGAATCCACAACAGTAAAGGAGGAATTCAGGATGAGATGGCACAATTCCTTAAATAGTCATACTTCATTTCAGTTGAAAAACTTTGCACAACCGAAAGAATGACAAAAATGCTATTGTTAAAGAGAAGAAAAAAAAAAACTTGGGAAAGTTATGAATGTCTAAAATTTCCTGCAGTTATTTTTGCAAGGATTGATTCATATTCAGATTAGCTTCCTGCCAGATGGAAGAAACACACAGTAAATCAGTTTTTGCAGGAGAGAAATCAAAAAGAAGCACAGGCTGCTATTTAAAGGATTTTCTTTCTTTTTGCCATATTAATAGCACATTAACCCAAAGGGAGTGTTATTGAAAGAAGCCAAACCATGAAGGCTACCATTCCTTCCTTTAGGAAGAATAGATTTTTTTCAGACAACTAACTTGGGAGAACAATCTCCTTGTATTGCTCATCAAAAAAAAAAAAAAAAAAAAAAAAAAATCTGTCTAATGATGGCCAAGTGTCATGAATCCCAAAACAGATAAGTGTATGAACAGGAGATAAATTCTTTCTCTTGCACCCAGCGTGCCATGGCTTTCCGTGGTTGTACCTGGGAAGGATGGAGCACACACTAGATGAGATGCGTCCTTGTCTCTGGGCATCCTCTATGCCAGGTGAGTGTGATGTCAGGGGTGCTGATGTCGGGGGTACTGATGGTGGAGTGCACGCACCACCTTTAAGGCACGTCCTCATTCTGACCCTGGAAGCCAAGTGCATGAGTTCATTGAGGGAGGTTTCCTCTCTTCAGGGGAATCGCACTCTTTCTGCTGGCTTCTCCTTTTCAACTTGCTCTTGTCATAATGCCCTTGCCCCAACCTTCAGCCCCACCCCTCTTTGGATTGGCTAGTGACCTGGGCTTCCCAGGTCCTTCTCTCTGCTGTAGTTGAAGGACATATTTAGGCTCTGAGCAGCCACACTTGCCCCATCCCACAGGCTGACTTGATGGGGAGGGTTTCTCACCTGGCCTGTCTCAGCCTTGCTGGAAACTCTGAGGATAATGGTAACAATTTAGCTATTTGATTACTGAGCACCTGTTTGCCAAAGTTCTCAACAGCCCTGTGAGAGAGGTATTATTATTTCAGTTTTATAGCTGAAGAAATCAGGCCCAGATCATTGAGGAACCTGTTCAAAGCTCTTAGGAATTGTAATTGACAGAACTTGGCTTCCGAAACAAAAGGGTGTGCATGGAAAGTTTGTGCTTTTAAAAATTGTGCTGTATCAGAGTTTCTTCAATAAGAATGTGCCTATTATTCACCTGGGAATCTTGTTACAATGCAGATTATGATTCAGTAGATCTAGGATGTGCCTTGAAAAAATTTCATTTTTAACAAGATCCCAAGATGCCAGTGTTGTTAGTTACATGCACCTGACTTTGAGGAGCAACTGACTACATGAGGTGTAGCATTTTAAGGAAATGAATGCTTTAGAAATGTCTTCCACCTTAATTTCTGGGATACCTGCTACAAATCCTCCCCACCACATCTGAGAATTTTTTTGGGGTTTGTGAAGGATTAGAATGTTGGCTCCTCTAGGTAACACCGAATATCCCAACCAGTTAATGAGGGTTTTCTTTCTTCTAGTCACTGTTGTAAGTGCATTACATAGTCTTTTAAAAAATTTGTTCTAATTAGTTATACTTGACAGTAGAATGCATTTTGAAGATCATCCTTAATGAGTATAACTTCTCATTCTTCTAGTTGTACATGATGTAGAATTACAACCATCATGTAATTATATGCGTACATAGGGTAATAATGTCTGATCCATTCTACTATCCTTTCTACCCTCATACCCCCTCCCCTCCCTTTACTCCCCTTTGTCTAATCCAAAGTACCTCTATTGCGTTACATATTCTTTTTTTGGGGGGGGCGGTGGTGGATGAAATAGGCTGTATTTAAGAACTCTGATTCATTTGTCAAAGGCACTTACCTAGGCACCACATGACTCTGACAGCAGTAGATACAAAAATGAACCCAGACTACACCCATACCCAGGCCCTGCCTTTCCCTCCTGTCCAGAGTTGCCCTCCTTCTGTACCTCTAGTTAGCATCATCTTAAGGAAAGCTGACTTTGGGATTATTATTTTTTTCTGTATGCTTCTCTTGGCTCTATACTGACAAGAAATGGCTGGAGAAAATCCCACATGGATAACAGAGCTTTGGGTCTGGGCATATTCTTAATATCTATAGTAGTGCTACACAAAAATTAAACATTTAATGAAAGTAGTGAAACTTAAATTCATAGCAAAAGAATCTAGCCCTAGAGACCACCCATAACTAGTGTGCTCTTCCTAAGTATGGCATAGTGAGTGATCTGAGATCAATTTAGGACTTTGGTTTAGTGAGTGAACTCTGACATTAATTTTCAGTAAGGATCCATTACATGTTAGCTATATGATCTTGGATTTATTGTTTAACCTTTCTGTGTCCATTTTGCCTTTGTACCACTTCTGTGGTCTGGTCCAACATGTAAAGAACTTGGGAGTTGACACTCCTTCCTAATAATAAGCAAAGAGCTGAATGAACCAAAAAATCTACAATTCTTTTTACATATTAAATCCGTCAGAGAAGCAAGATCACAGAGATACAGGCACATACAGAGAATCACAACTTAATTGGAGCAGAAACCTCCCTAGGAACCAGTGCCATGGTAAGAAAACCTAAACTGTAACTAATGAAACACTGGAGGTTAGAGTGGACAAGTGTGACAGTTATAAACTTCATTCACAGGAGCATTCACCTGTACTTTTGTGTGTTTTACCCCCAGGAACTCTACTGGATCCTCAGAGTGAGTATCTGAGAAAAATCCCCTCGTACTTTTTGTAGTGGGAGGAGAAAAGAAATCATTCTGAAATATTCCAAAATATTCTTTTCTTCATCATAAGGCCTGTACCTAGGAGAAACTACTTGAGTGCCTACCCTACCTGGGGGAAGGCAAATAACCAACTGTAGCTCCCTCTAGCTTTCCATGGGGAAGAAAGTACATACTTAACTGCAGTCTACTCTAGCCATACCTAAGGAGGGAAAATAGCTAAAAATATGCTAGTGAAGTTCATAGTCCAGAGGAAAGGTTTACCACAAGACCAAAACACTGAGACCTACTCATAAGACTAGAAAACACTGCATCTGCCTGTACACACCTTACCACATCTTGCTGAATGCCTAGTTGTTGCCATTCAGCACCACGTGTCTGCCCTTCAACAAAAATTTCAATGATACTAAAGGCAAAACACATAGTTTGAAGAGAAAGATCAAGCTTTAGTTCCATAGTCAGATATGATAGAAATGGAGGCATTATCAGGTGAGGATTTTTTAAAACTTCTTATTAACATACTAAGGGCTTTAGTGGGGAAAAAAAGTAGATAACATGCAAGAATACATGAATTATACAAGCAGAGAGTTGAAAATTCTAAGAAAGTATGCAAAAGAAATGCTAAACATTAAAAACAAAAAATGAAGACTGTCTATGTTTAGTAGACAAGACCCAGTTGAGGACAGAATGTCTGCGAATGATGTTATGTCAATAAAATCTTTGAAAACTGAAATGAGTAAACAGATTTTTAAAAAATCCAAAACAGATAACCATGAACTGTGTGACAGCTACTAAAAGTGTAATGTACATGTAATGGGAATATGATACCTACCTACATACACACACATGTGCACACAGACATGAAGAGGCCATTTTTAAATTGCAGAAAATCAAAGGTAAGGAAGAAATCTTGAAACAAGATGGAGGGGGAAAACACCTGTAGCACAGAAGAGCAAATATAAGGATTATGTTTGATTTCTCCTCAGAAACCATGTAAGCAAAAAATGTGGATGTGTAACCGATGTGATTCTGCAATCTGTATTTGGGGTAAAAATGGGAGTTCATAACTCACTTGAAGCTAATGTATGAAATATGATAAGTCAAGAGCTTTGTAAGGTTTTGAACAACCAATAAAAAAAGAAGAAATTGGAATGAAATTAAATATTAAATTAAAGTTTTGATTTTATACTCTCTGAAATTACTTTTTACAAGCAAAAGGCAAATAAAAAGTTTCAAGACAAACAACAATGAGAGAATTTGTTGCCAATAGACCTGACTTGAAGGAAATGCTGAAAGAAGTTCTTCAGAGAGAGGGACAATAATGTGGTTAAGATATTTGGATCTACATAAAGAAAGGAAAAGCATCAGAGAATGAGTAAGTAAAAGAATAATATGTTTTAAATAATTTGTTCAAAATAAAAATAGCAACAATGTACTAAGTTATATATACTTATGTATTTATATGCTTATATAAGTGACTGCTTTGTTATTATAAGTTACTTGCACTACCCACTAAGTGGTATAGTGGTATAGTGTTTGAAAGTTGAGCTGGATTCATTGTAAATATATATTGCAAACTTTAGGACAACAATGGAAAAAAGTTCAAAGAGAGATATAATTGAGAAAAGAAAAGAGAGAAAATGGAATCATATGAATGCTAAGTTAAAACCATGAAAGGAGAAATAGTGTAGAAGTCAAAATATGAACAAAGAACATGGGCAAAAAATATAGAAAATAATGATGTGCTAAATGATATCCAACAGTATCAATAACCACTTTAAATATCCATGGTCTAAATATACCAATTAAAAGTCAATGATTGTCATACTGGATCCAAAAACTCCCTGATCCTATGCTGTTTATTAGAAACCCACTTTAAATATAAGAACACATGCTAGAAGTAAAGGGTTGGAGAAAGATGTACCATGATACCATTAATCAGAAGAAAGTAGGAATATCCCTATTCATTTCAGACAGATCACACTACATAGCAAGGAAAGTTATTAAAGATGAATTGGGTCATTGCACCATAATAAATAGGTTATTTCTCTAAGAACACAGAACAATGTTCTATGGCCTCAATATTTGTGCACAGACCCACCAATTCTTATGTTGGAATCCCAATCCCCCAGGTGAGGGTATTAGGAGGTCAGCATTTGATAGGTGATTAGATCAGGAGGGCTGAGCCCTCACAAATGGGATTACTGCCCTTATAAAGAAGATTCAGAGAGATTTCTCCCCCTTTCTACCATGTGAAGACATATCTAAAAGACAGAGATCAATGAATCAGATGCAGGCTCTCATCAGACAATAAATTCACTAGTGGCTTGTTCTTGAACTTCCCAGCTCCATAACAGTGAGAAATAAGTTTCTGTTATAAGCCCACCCCATTTATGGTATATGTGCCTAACCACAGAGCATCAAAATATGTGAGGCAAAAGCTAATAGATCTATTAGGAGAAATAGATGAATCCACTGCTGAAGTCAGAGAAATTTTTCCTTTCTCTAAGATAGGAATTATGCTAGTGGTTACTCAACAGGATGAGTGTGAAGAATCAACAAGGAGTTAACACATGTAAGACCCTTAGATTAGCACCTGACACAGTGTAAAAGCTGGAAAAATGCTGGCCATTATTATTACTACTGTATTACTGTTATTATTATTATTGCAGTCTACCCAAAACCATTATTATTTTCTGTGTTTGACACACAGATCACTATACTAATCTGTCACCTCCGCTTCTGGATACCTAGGAAAAAGGGAGGGAGATGGAGGAGTATAGAGATGCTATGAAAATGTAGATAAATGAGAGAAGCCATTTATTTTCCCACTGCTACCCTTGACATGACCCCTGCTGAACTGAAGGGAGAAAAGAAATTGCTGAGAAAAGAGATCAATAAAAATTATTCTTCCTCACATTTTTCCCCTGCTGTTTGAATCCATCCCTAGGCTATTCATATGGCAGGATTTAAAGGCTGAGGAAATGGATTCTTCCCTAGTCCCTCACTCAAGTTACCCTTTATCCAGCCTTTCCAGAAATACAGCAGAACAATAGGTAAGGTGGCACATGAATTCATAAGAAAATTGGAAACAGTGTACAGGTACATTTGCAGCAATAAAATTGAAAGAAAACAGAGGATAATATACATTTGTTCATAATAAAAGCTAGTAGGGGTATTTTGCTGCTCTTGGAGGAGACACATTTTTATTACATGAAAAACTTTTGAAAAATTCAAGTGTGGAAGAAGCTTATTTTATTGTTCTCTAATTCTAAGTAGAGATAGCAGGGTCCTTATGATAAGAAGTCGGGAGGTTGGTAACATTTATTGAGGAACTATTTTGGGAAAGGAAGTTTCTGTCTACCCAGAACAAACCAGCAAGGCCAATTTTGTCCACTTGACATATGAGGAAACTGAGGTGTTTATATATAGCAAGTAAATCTGGGATTCAAACCCAAACCTGTCTGAAGCCAATGACTCTTCTCTTCCTATACTACCTTCATTTAAAATAAATAAATAAATAACCCTTATGTGCCTTAAAGAAGAATTTGCAGCTCTCCTAGGAAGCTGGTATATGCTATAAGTTATACTTCTTCCTATATGACTGCCTTGGGAATACATGTTTTTGTTCCCAGTGCCTAGACTTCCATACAGGTTAGGGGTCATCTCCATCTAGAAATCTTGAGATATGTCAGATTGACCCTTCTGAGACCATGCAGGCTGATACAGCAAAACAAACATAGAATTAAAATCACATGGTCCTGAGTTTCAGTCTTAGTTTTCTCATTTCCTTGTCCATAATTTTGGGCAAGTTTGTTAGGTTCTGTGAGCCTCAATGTCCTCCTTATAATTCTCATTTGGAATAGATAAGAGACATGTTTTCTTATCTTTGATCAGTTCCCTTGTATGAATTCATTGCTGCCATAATCATTATGTATAATACTACTTTCCCAGACTTTGCAACTCAGTTGTCAATTCTTTTCATGCATCTGTTGGTTGGTTGGGTGTCTCTACTTCAATGCTATAGCAGCTGGAGATATTCTGTGCCATGTTTCCTTCTGAACCTCCAGTTGAAAATTAAACAAGTATCTTATGGATGCATTTTTGAGATCATCACAAAGGCTCGAGAGGGAAAGCAGAAGCACGTGAGTCCTCTTAAATTACAGGATCAGAACTGACATTCTGTTACTTCTGCCCCATTCTGTGGGCCAGCTTATGTCAGAAGGCCAAGCCTTCTGATGACAATGTATACTTTCTGCTTGATGGCATGATGGCAACAGTGTGGATGCAGTGGAGGGTGAAGAATTGGAATTGGTGAATCAATCCTTCTTTGAAACTTTTTGAAATTTCCATACTCCTTCTCAGGCTCACTATTCTGCATCTTCAGGAATAAACTTCAATTAACTGACTTCCCACATATGAGCTAGAAAGCTCTGTTTCCACATTTACCGACCATTTTCTCTCTTGGTTCAGTGTTAAGAGCCACAGCCGAAGGGGCCCCAGCAAACTTCCAATTGCCAGCAAACTTCCAGCTGCCAGCAAACTTCCAGCTGCCAGCTGATGATTGGCTCACAGCGGCCCCAGCAACTTCTAGCTGCCAACTGATTGGCTCCTCTGTGGTGATGCTCATTGGGCTGTTTCCTCGTCCTTTCAGACCATGCAGCTGCTCATTGGGGGGCTTTTTTTGGCTCCGCCCATGCGACCCAGCCAATTGGCCTCGAGAGCAGGAGGAGTGGGGGAGGTTGAGAGGCTTGTGGGAAGCCGGTGGTGGCAGTTGGGCTCTGAGGGTTTTTCCTGAGGAGCTGTTTTGTTTGGCATGTGTGGTTCTAAAAATAAAGTTCATTTCTTTTGACAAGTGGCTCCTGAATTGTGCCCAGCCAGACTGCGGCAGTTCAGTTTTAAAATTAAGATGGCATTCAACCTGTGATTTGGAATTGAGTTCACTTCTTGCTTTTCTGGTAATCACCAATTATCTTCTCTTTCTCCCCTGTACTCAACCTATTTTCTTTTTTAAAAAAATATCAGAATTTTCCTGTCTTAACCAAAAACCTAAAACCAGAAAGTTTCATTTGACGTAGCCTCTTCCCTGTAGCTACTCCCCTACGATTTTCAGTGAATCTTCTGGAAAGTGTTAATCCATTCTGTGTTTCAATCATTCTTCAACATATTTCAATCTGGCTTCTGTTTCCCAACACTTTACTTATAACGTTCTCTCAAATGTCACCATTGATCATTCCCTTCACACAGGCTTTTTCTTTCAATGGCATGATTTTAGTGTCTTTTGTGTTTTTCTTCATTATTGTATACGCTTCCTCAATTTCTCTGAATTTCTTTCCTCACCTGCTTTCTGTCTTTGTGGTACTGGAGATGGAACCCAGGGCCTCATTCTTACCAGGCAAGCCCTCTACCCCTGAGCTGCATGCTAACCCCTGCCTGCTTTTAAAAATGTTGTTTCTTGGGATTGGTTCAGAGTTCTCATCGTATTTATCACTTTTCCCACAAATTATCTAAGCTATTTCCCCAAATTTTAAATATGTGTTAATATTTTCAAACTCTCTATCTTAATTTCTCTCCCAACCTCCAGGTATCTCCATATAGGTATCACATGGATAAGTGAAATCCAACCTGTTTCATTCTGAATTCACTAGCTCCTGCATAGTGCTAGCTAATTCTTTTATTTGGTATGGAGCTAATGTTGCCAACTCTACTCAGTCTTTTCTTTTAAGTTTTAGGTGGACACAATATTTTTATTTTTTTATCTTTTTATGTGGTGCTGAGAATCGAACCCTCATGCATGCTAGGCGAGCACACTACCACTTGAACCACATCCCCAGCCCCTCTTCTCAGTCTTCTATGCGAACCAGACACTCACCCTGTTTCATCTTTAGACATCTCTCCAAATCCACCCAGTAACCAAGTTAGATCAAATTGAAATAGGTCCTTCACTGGTACTGTCATTATTTTTTTTAAAATTGTTTTGTGGGGAGAGTACTGGGGATTGAACTCAGTAGTACTCGGCCACTGAGCCACATCCCCAGCCCTATTTTGTATTTTATTTAGAGACAAGGTCTCACTGAGTTGCTTAGGGCCTCACTTTTGCTGAGGCCTGGCTTTGAACTCGAGCTCCTCCTGCCTCAGCCTCCCAAGCCACTGGGATTACAGGCATGTGCCACTGTGCCCAGCTGTTTGCTTCTTTATTGTGTTGCTTTGTTGGTTTTGGCAGGACTATATCAGTAGCTTCCTTAATAATCTCTTTCCCTTTGCCATTTTAGGATAATATTTTAAAAATCAAGTGCCTCCTACAATACTTGATGCACTTTCTATGCTCACTGTGGGTTTTTTGTTCCTCTGTCCCTTGTCCTTAAAGCAAATCCATAGCAGTAGATGTGGCACAGAATAAAACTTACCTTATAGTTGATTCTTTTAAGAAGGGTATGTGTGTGTGTGTGTGTGTGTGTGTGTGCGCGCGTGCTTGTGGCTTAACATGTATATTTTTATTCTGATAGTATCCTTCTATGTTTCTACTCTATTTACAGTCTTCATCTTCAAGGTCACCTTATGATCCAAGGTGCTAGAGAAACATCTCCATTTTGCTGCAGACAATAGATTGAATGAAATCCCTTGAAATAAACATCAAGGATGTTTTATACAGTGTGTCCCTTCGCATCTCACAGTGTGTCCCTTTGCATCTCACTGCGTGGAATTTAATCACATCAGCTGCAAGGCAAGCTGAGAAATGTAGTTTTAAATCTGGGTAGTGATGTACCTGACCTCCAGCTGAGGTTCTGTGATTAGGGAAGGAGAAGAGAAAGAGGTCTGTTTTTCTTTCTTTTCTTTTTTGTGGTGCTGGGGATTGAACCCAGGGTCTTGTGCATGCAAGGCAAGAACTCTACCAACTGAGCTATATCCCTAGCCTGGAAAAGAGTGTTTTGAAAGGCAAGCAGTAATGTCCATGTCTTCATCACCCACCAAGGTATCTAGCCTATCTGCAGTGTCTAGTAAATGTGCAGGGCTTGAAGGTCTCTTAATGCACTTCACTAAATTAATTGCTACCTATTTATCTTACCTGTCTTTGAGCCCATTACCTTTCCTTTGGGACTTTTAGATCTCACCTTTCTTCAAAATGTTGCTACTCAGGAGACCTTAGTTTACTTTCCAGAAGGAATCTTTGTTGTTGTTGGTGGTGATGTTCACAGAGAAAATTAGGATGTTTTTTCTTGACATAACTAGTCTTCCATTTACTTTTTAAAAATACTTTTTAGTTGTAAATGGATCTTTAATTTTATTTGTTTATTTAAATGTGATGCTGAGGATTGAACCCAGGACCTCACACATGCCAGTTGTGGCTCTACCACCGAGCCACAACTCCATCCCATAGTCTTCCATTTACTTTTTGTACCTTTCTGCTTTGCTAGGATCTCAGTGTACTTGCAGGTATTTCACTTCTTTTTCTCCACCTAGTCCTGCTCTCAGGATAAGACATGATGAACACTATCAGGATGATGAAGCTTAAAACATAACTTCTTTCAGGATCAGTGTTTCAATAGGCTCCAAAGTCACAAAAGAAAGCAGGAATTCTTTAATAGCAGAATTTCAGGACTAATAATGGAAGTGTATGTGCATGGTGTTGGGGGTACCCTGAAATCATGGCCACCTCCCTGACTTGCCCCCATCCTCAGGCTGATTCTGTATCTTTTCATGGAGTTGCTGCTTCAATCAGTTTCTTTTTGTGTTTGAAGATGCAGGGCAGATTGCATTGGTAGCTCAAGTGTCTGCTTCCTTTCAGTTCAGACAGGATTCAGTTTCTTCCAGTGGTTTCCAAGGTTTCTTTTTTTTTTTTTTTTGTGGTGCTGGGAATTGAACCCAGGGCCTTGTGCATGCGAGGCAAGCACTCTACCAACTGAGCTAAATCCCCAGTCCTCCAAATTGTGTTAATTAGTTCATATCCATATAGTGCTGTTGGTGGATTACAATGAAAATATTTAGTTGACTGAATAATTTTTTAAACAAATTAGAGTGTGAAGGTGAATTTTATTGTAAGTCTAGACTAAATTTGAATTAATTTATAAAATAATACTATTTGGGATAGCAACATCAATTTTCAACATAGAATCATTAAATGCAATGACCTTGAACAAAGATGATGTTGGAAAAAATTAGGTTACATGAAAGAATTATAATGACAAGCAGATAAAATTTATATGAGATATGCTACTAATTTTGACTACTGATTTAAAAATTGAAGTGGCATCAAATAACATTGTCATATTCATTTTCTCAAATGAAAGGATAATTGGAAGCCAGATTGATTTTTAAAGCATGCTGAAATCATGGCTAATAAGCTGCTTATATTGTTTCATAGAAATCAAAAGAGAATATCTCAATCATGACATGTATTTAAAGGAATTTTTGCCACTATTTGCTCTGTCTGATTTTTTCTACGTTTTCATGAAAACTACTTTTATTCCATCTTCAGCCCCTTATCATTGACAAAGGAGGAAGAGAGTTTTTGTTTAGGAAAAAAAATCACCAGGTATGGTGGCACAGGCCTGTAATCTCAGAGGCTTAAGGATTGCAAGTTCAAAGCCAGCCTCAGCAACTTAGCAAGGCCCTAAACAACTTACAATAGACCCTGTCTCTAAATAAAATATAAAAAAAGGGCTGAGGATGTGGCTCACTGGTTGAACACCACTGGGTTCAATCCCTGGTACAAAAAAAAAAAAAAGTTTACATGAAAGAATTGTGGGTGTAGTGCTAGACAAAATGAATCCTTAGATTCCTTCCTTTCATTGAAAATGATCGGTAAAATATTAATTTCAGATGTCTGAATTGGCATTGCCTGAAGGTAAATCTTCAAAAGGAAGAGTTCTAAGGAAAAATACTTTAATACTGAAGACTTTGGTTACATAGACTTGATGCTGAAATAATTTTAGCTCAGCAAATTTCTCATTATTCTTATATTTCAGCCAGACAGGCTTAGATTTGAATTCTAACACTTCTACTTAGTGGAAGTGATTTTGAGTAAATCTTTGATTTTGTTTCTCCACTTGCAATATGATACTCATGGGGACATTACAATGCTTGAGTGGGATGATCTAGGTAAAGATATTGGTACTGCCTAAATCCTAACCCTCTTTGCCTAAAGTACTCTCTTCCACTACGCCCTCCTTCCTCACAGGGAAGCAGTTTTACTGATATTTCAATAAATGAATGAGATATCATATAGCTAAATGCATGTCATCCACAACCAAGTAAGTCTCTTGGGAAACTACTCTCCTTTTAATGGTGTGAGAATCATTTCAAGTTAGTCTCTGCACAAGTAGACCAGTTTTATTACTTTAAAACTGAAACTTTTTCAGCAAGAGGCAGAGAGTAAAAATTATGTGACCAAGTTTATTCACCCCATATCAAATATTTTCGTGCTCATTCCTATCCTCATTTCTGTTTTTGAACATCAAAGACACACACACACACACACACACGAATACATATCCTACATGTATACCCATACATACAGAATGACTCCATATAGTCCCCAACTCATTATAACCATTCACATTTTCAACTTCTTTCTCTGTACTTTAGTTTGTATTGGCATGCCTTCTAGTTTACTGATTTTTTGATTCTGTAGTTTCTAATCCATTATTATGGATTTATTTATTACACATTTTTATTATATACATTGATTGTTCATATTTGGAAGTGTCATTCTGTTCTTATTTATAGTTTCAATATCTATCCCACTCTCAGGCACAGGATTAGCTATATAATCTAATGTTTTGGTTTAGCCATTAGTAACAAATTGTATTATTCTTTTCTTTGAGTTTCCTACTTTTCTTTGAATACTAAGCTTAGTTGCCATTGTAACAAGGGAGTCTTTTAAACCTCTCTGGCTAGTTCCAATCCTCTATAGCTCTAGCACTGATTCTTCACAGCACTCAACAGTACTCTAGTAATACACCTCTGGGGGCAATTTAATTAATGTCTGTCTTGTTTAGTAGATTGTATTTCCATGTGGATAGGGAACCTGTATCTAATTTTGATCAGTGATACATCTTCAGCATTACCCCATTTTAGTCCCTGCGTGTTGTTGACATTCAAATATTTCAACAATGCTTTTGGGATACTGTAAGATTTAAGAATGTATATTCAAACTTTAAATGTTGTCCATTTAAAGTTTCTATATTAAAAAAAAAGAAAAGCTCTAGAGTTAATACCAAATAGCCTCACATCCAATAATCCTGACACTCATTGATCAGAGTCTGTTTCTGTAACTTTTCAGAGCTTGAAAAATCCTAGAAGGAAAGCACATAATTTATTTGCTGATTTTACTGTTTGCAGAATACATTCCTCCCAATTAAGAAAGCAGATGGCCATAACACTGTGTCAGTGTATAAGGTATGAATAACCATACTCTGAAGCACGCTTTGAAGAATATACAGAGGCCTAAGTCTCTCATTTTAAACTGAGCAAATATGACTTTCTGCTTCAGAAATTAAGAAAGGTATTATGCCACTTGATTAGCTTTTGTTGTAGTCAACCAGGCCAAAGTTTAGACTTTTAGGAGTTTTCATTTGTACAAAGCGTGCAGTGTTGTTACCATCTGAGATATAGTACCATTCCTACCATTCCTACTGTCTGCACTAATACCACATGCCAGCATAGCCCATTTACTGAACATTTATTAATGATTAGATCAGCACTATACCCATGTATATTATCATTAATAATTAGAACATTCCTACATGGTTGGTGTTATTATATCCATTTATTCTAGTTGTGGACAAGGAGACTGAGTAGCTAGTAACTTGGACAAGTCACAGTAAGTGTCAAAGTTGGTATTTAAATCCATGATCAGGGGCTGGGGTTGTAGCTTAGAGGTAGAGTGCTCACCTACCATGTGTGAGGCACTGGATTCGATCCCCAGCACCACATAAAAATAAAATAAAGATATTGTGTCCACCTAAAAATAAAAATAAATATTAATAAATAATTAAATAAATAAATCCATGATCAGAAGGATTGGCCTCTATTTTACTCCATTAACATAAACATAACGTAAAATCTGCCATTTCAACCATTTGAAAATGTAAAATGCAGTGATTTTATCACATTATCTATAACCGCCACTTCATAGTTCTAGAACCTCTTTATCACCCTAAAAGGAAACTCTAAACCTATTAAGCCATCACTGTCCATTCCTCCCAAATGATTTGTCAGTTTTCATTTTGTACCCAGCAAACTTGCTACAGTCATTTATTTGCTCTAATGCATTTTGTGAATTTTAAAGAATCCACTAGATTGCTGCCTGCTGGTCCCAGGCGCATAGCCTCGGGCAAAAAAGATGGTGTCTTCTAGGGAAAGTTAAAGATGGGAGGAAATACTGACCAGCTGACAGTAGTGATTGAACTCTCTGGCTCTGAAGCACAAGGAGAAGCAGAGAGAATCAGGGGTGAGCCCAGCAGCCGCGTGTGCTCAGCCAGGAGGCATCAAGGACAGGCCCTGGGTTTGCTATCTCCAGGCCCTGAATCCTGAGCCCAGCTGTCAGGGTCACACCTGCACTGTGTGGCACTGAGGACACATTGGGCTTGTTGTACACATGCTCGTGGCAGGCAGGCATGTGCTAGGTATTGTGTGGACACTGTGTCATGTCTTACCTTCTAACACACTGGATAGGCGGGACTATCACCCCAATTTACAGAGGAGGAAATGGGCTTAGTGGTGAGAGATGAGCTGAGCACCATGAAGTCCTGTCCCTAAGGCCTGGCTTGTGGCTGTCCTTCCTGCTCACAGCCTCCCTATCTACAGATAGCTCAGCCTTGGAGGAGCTAGTAGCTAAAGAGCAGATGGCAAGGCTGAGGGTAGCCGCCAGAGTGCAGCAGAGCCCCTGGGAAGGCCTGTATCCACACCAAAGATCCCTGGCAATGCTAGGACAGTACAGATTGAGCTAGAAATGGCCCACGTGGGGGAAAAAAAGGAATGGTATTTGTGAGCATCTCGGCGCCATTACAGTAGCTTTCTCCCTTTAAGATGGCAGTTGGACGTATCCAGAGGGTGAGATGGAGCAGAGAAGTTCTTTGGCTGCCCTCTGGGAAAGACAGCCACCACATTTACAAGCCTGTCAGGTCTGTGGGCCTGTTGGGTACATGGGGCACAGGAAGACTCTGCCTAGGCAGCCCTGGAGTAGAAGGATATGGACACATGGGAGCAGGGAGCCAGGCCCCTGAGCCTACAGCCCCAGGCAGCTACAGACAGTGTGTTGGTCCTCCCAGCTCTGCATAATTAGAAAAAGGCTGTCATGGTGTTACTGCTGTTTACCAGTGATGAGTCCTTGCTTCCCCAATGCTGAAGTATAACACCAGAGAAGCGGAGTCAAGTGTAGAGTGGAAAGTTGAAGCTTTATTAAAGGACAGCAGAAAAGACTTCTCCCCAGATGAAGAAGGGGGCTGGAAAGGTGGAATCCGTGGAAGGGGGAGGTCTTCCCTTTTTTTATAGCTAAGGTCTTCTTTTAGTCCTCCCACATTCCTGTCCTTTGTTTCCCTTTATCCTGCAGGGATAGAATGCAGGTGGGAAGGACAAAAAGTGGGAGATAGGTGGACTGGAGAAGTAATCTGGACAGGAAGGGCCTAGGATGGTTTGATTAATACTTCCCTGTTTGCTGGGAGCTGCTTCATTAACAGTTCCTTAGGATGGGTTTAGGGCCTTGGGGACATTAACATTTCAATTTCCCCAGGTGCTGCTCTGCTTTCTTGGACTCCATTCTCTATAATGGTCTCCATTTTCTTTATTTTACCCAATATTAGACCCGATTTACCTAACTACACTAACTACTTATCTGTAAATCTGGCTTCAATGGTGAACATCATCTGCCATCTGCCCAATGTAAACTGTGGGGTTATCTTCCTGGGCCCCACCTCACCCCTATCTGGGTGTAGATATTGGGGGCAGGCTTTGCTGAAATTTGTGTGTTAGACTAATGTAGCAAACTTCCTTTGCCCCAAAGGATCATAGAACTGTTGGCCCAGGGATTGATGGCCCCAGATATCAGTGGCTTCCCTTTACTGGAGGCCAGCTGGGAATCTCATCCAAGTGCCACAGATCTTGATTGCTCCCTTAAGGTCTCCAGGAGGATATTGTTAGGTATAAATTAATATAGGCAACACCATTTTGAAACATATCCTTCATCTTAAGAGACTCAACTCACAGTCACTCTGACTCAGCCTGACCTTAAACTCCAGAAAATTACTCCATCATTATACAAATAAACCCCCAAAAGACTCCATCATCATACAAAGAAAGGAAATTGTTATTTGGGACAGAAACCCTGGAAACATCTTCTTCCACATGAAACAATGACCACTTCAAAGAATGGAGGTGAGGGCCAAAAGGATCCCTCTCTGACAATCCCCTAGCAATGGCCTAACTGCAAAAATTCTCCCAGTTGCTCATGCCCCTGTATCTACCCCAGGCTGTAAGCAGAAGGTGGGTCTCGGTCTCCACTGGGCCCCCCTCTGCAGGTTTGTCCTGAATAAACCTGTGTTACTGTTGAGCTGCCTCCCTCTATTTCCTTCATTGGGTTCTTTCCTTGCAGATACCAGGTGATGGCAGCTGATGGAAGGCACGGTTTGGGGATTGAACTTGCAAGGAGAAGACTTAAGAATGGGCTTATAACGAAGTTTTGGAGGGATGGTTCTGGTGGTGTTATTGTTGATCTTTTGGAAAAGAAAGCTTGCCCCTTGCCCAAGTCTATTACTACATGTGCAGACATGGATGTGGCCAATTCCTGAGGACCACTGCATTCACACATATCATAGGCTTGAGGATTCTAGTTTGACAAGGATGGCCCTTTTACCTCCTCAGGAATTGGCCAGGAGATAGGTGGTCCTCTGAGAGATTAAACCCTGCAGACTGCTCAGCTGGGGCAAGAAGGAGCAGGTGGGTAGTGCAGGAAGCTGTGTTTGCTAGAGAGAGGCTCTAATGAGGGCCTGAATCTCCCGGGAGCTGAGACTGTTTTTCTGGGTCCTGCTTCCTTATGGGGAGTGGTGTGGTCCTTTGCCTTTTTAGAACAGGGAGGTCTAGCAGCAAGGTTTGCTTGTTTTTAAGCATTTATTTATTTTTATGTTTTTAGTTGTAGATGGACACAATACCTTTATTTTATTTTTTATGTGGTGCTGAGGATTGAACCCAGGGCCTCACATGTGCTAGGCAAGCACTCCACCACTGAGCCACAACCACAGTCCCTGTTTTTAAGATTTTTTGTTCTACTAATTTTTTTTTTTTTTTTTTTGCAGGAGGGATCAGTGTACCAGGAATCAAACTCAGGGGCACTTGGCCACTGAGCCACATTCCCAGCCCTATTTTGTATCTTATTTAGAGACAGAGTCTCACTGAGTTGCTTAGCACATTGCTTTTGCTGATGCTGGCTTTGAACTTGTGATCCTCCTGCCTCAGCCTCCTGAGCCACTGTGATCACAGCACGTGCCACGGTGCCCAGCTGTTTTTTTTTTTTTTTTTTAATTTTTAATACACAGAACTTACAAGTTGGCATTTTAACCGTTTCTAAGTGTTCAATTCTTTTGCATGTTAAACTCCTGAGTCCAAGGAACCTCTGAAAGAAAAGTTTATTGAACCACTTATAGATCCTAGAATTCCGTTGGGTGGATATGCCCATCTACAGTGGACACTTGGGTTGCTTTCACCTTTTGGCTCAATGATCCTGCTGAGAACATGAGTGTATGGGTATCTGTTCCAGGCCTGCATTCGGTTCCTGGGTTCCTCTGGGTGTATACCTGGAAGGTGACTTGCTATGTCATATGGTAATTCTTTGTTTCACTTTCCAATGATCTGTCAAACTGTTTTCTGCCAGCATTCACACAAGCAGTGCAGGAAGATCCCAAGTTCTCCATATCCTCACTCATATTTGTTATTTTCCTTTAAAATAAAAAAATCCATTTTAATGGGTGTGAAATAGTATAGCTGTGTGGTTTTTATTTGCATTTCCCTGATGACTAATAATGCTAAACATTTTGTGTATTTTCTTTGGAGAAATGTCTCTTTGAGTCCCATTTTAAAGTTGTGTTGTTTGTCTTTTTATTAACTTAGAGGAGTTCTTTATACATTCTGCATATTAAACCCTCATCAAGTATAAAAAATAAAGAGTTGTATATGCAAGTATGTGAAGAGAAATTATTTTACCTCTGCCGTTAAAGTTTAGATGCCTTTATTTTTGTTTCTTGCTGAACTACTCTGGCTAGAGCCAGCAGTACAATGTTCTTATAGCAAGGAACATCTTTGTCTTGTACCTGACCTTGTTGGAGGTGGGAGGGAACCTTCACTGTTTCACTGTTAAGTGTGACATTGGATGTGAGTTTTGCAAAGATGCAACTTATCATGTCAAGAAAGTACCCTTTTATTCCTATTTTTCTGACTTTTTAAACAATTATTTTTAGTTGTTGATGAACCTTTATTTTATTTACTTATTTATTTATATGTGGTGCTGAGAATCGAACCCAGGGCTTCACACATGCCAGGCAAGTGTGCTACCACTGAGCCACAGCCCCAGCTCACTGACTTTTTTTAATCATGAAAAGTAGCTGGATTTCATCGTGTCTTTTTTGCATCTATTGGAATGACCATGGGCTATTTTTTTTCTTCTTCACTCAATATGTGTGATTTATTACATTAATTGATTTTTGTATTTTGAAACTCACTTTCATTACTGTGATAAACCCCCTTTTGTTGCATAACCCTTTTATGCTGCTGCTTTTGATTTGCCACTATTGAGGAAAATTTGCATCTATATTATTAGAGTAATGATGACTTCATAGAATTAGTTGTGAAATGTACCCTTCTATTTTTTGGAAGAGTTCGAGAAGGATTGGTGTTAACCCTTAAAAATTTGGTAGAATATTCATCAACAAAGCCATCTTGTCCTGGATTTTTATTCTTTGTTGAGAGCCACAGACAAGTTAAGATGGTGCCTGGCACTTTGCCAGAGGCAGTGGTTTGTGAAGTAATGCCAGCGAGCCATTAAGATGATAGAAATTCCTTAATGACTGACTGCTGTGTCTAGATTATGTCAAGTTAAGCTGTGTATAATCATTAAGATGATGAGGATTCCTTATTGGTTGACTGCTGTATATAGTTTATGTTAATTAAGATAAGCTGTGTGTAATTAGTTAAGTATATATACCTCTGCTGTCCTGCAATAAAGCGGCTCCCGCTGTATTAATCTTCACAAGTTGCTTGTAACCCCCAGGTTAGTTTGCCCAGCCAGACTGCAGCAATTCTTGTGTGCTGTTTGATCACTGATTTATCTCTTTAGATATTAATGGTCTATTCACATTCTGTATTTCTTGATGAGTAATTTTTGGGGGGCGGGTATTACTAGGGATTGAACCCAGGGATGCTTTATCCCTGAGGTATGTCCCCAGCCCTTTTTGTCAGGTCGGTGGCAGTGACTTAGCAGCTGGGCGGAAAAGAAGCATCAATCAGGCGCTGACAGAAACGCCTATCAATCAGCGGGCTAACACCTGTCAATCAGCAGGGTCTCCTGACCAATCCTGGATTTCCACCAGTACCCCTGACCAACTCCAGCAGGACAAGGGACTCTAAAAACACCTTTTCCTGTCCCCAAGCTCTTCCTTTCCTGCTGTAAGCTCCATAAACTTCCAGTCCTGTCATGCCCCCACGCGGTTTCGCTTCAGACTCTTCTCCTGTCCACTCTGTCGGTCTGATCGAGTTCTGCCCTGGAGTGAGTCTCAAGGGCTTGTTCGGTGGCCTTTTTAAATTTGCCTCCTTTGGATGCCACCCGCCTTGCCTGATCTCACACTTTTTTGTTTTACTTTGTTGCTTTTTGAGACAGGATCCTGCTAAGTTGCTGAGGACCTCGCTACCTTGCTGAGACTGGCCTTAAACTTGCAATCCTCCTGCCTCAGTTTCCCCACTTACTGGGATTACCAGTGTTTCTCACTATGCCTGGCTTTTGAATCAATTTTGTAACTTGTGTGCTGCTAGGATTTTGAATCTTCTGTCTTTTTCTCATAGGTAGTCTTGATAATGGTCTTTGAATTTGGATAGTCTTTTCCTTGAACAAACTTGGGCTTCATTGTTTTTTCTCCATTGTGTTTCTATTCTCTATTTCATTAATTAGACTTAAGTTTTATTACTTCCTTCCTTTTGCAATTTTGGGGTTAGTTTGTAATTCTTTTTATCCGGTCCCTTGAGAAGTAAAATTGGTTATTGATTTGGGATTTTTTTAATGTATGCATTTGTACTTGTAAATTTTCTTGTGAGCCCTGCTTTTGCTGTCTCACATATATTTTGGTATGCAGTGTTCTCACTTTCATTTGTCTGAAAATATTTTCTAATTTCTCTTGTGATTTCTTCTTTGACCCATTGATTGTTTAAGAGTATAATGTTTAATTTCCATATCTTTCTGAATTTCCAGTTTTCCTTCTGTTATTGAGAAGAGAGTTTTACGGTTTTAAGCTTTTCAAATTTATTGCGACTTCTTTTGTGACCTAAACATAGTTTATCTTGGAGAATAGTCTGCATACATTTGAAAAATGTGTGTTTTGTTGGTGGTGGAGTGTTTTGTATATTTAAGTCAAGTTGGTTTACAGCATTGTCCAAGTCCTTTATTTTCTTATTGCTCTTCTGTCTGGTTCTATCCACATATTACTGTAAAGATGTTTCTCCTTCTAGTTCTATCATTTTCCCCTCATATTTTTTTGGAGCTTGTTATTATGTGTATATATTTATAACTGATACAGTTTCCAGGTGAATTGGCCTTTAATTAGTGTGTAATGCCCTCCTTTGCTTCTTGTAATGATTTTGGAGTTAAATTGCATTTTGTCTGATATTAGCATAGTCATACCATCTCTCTTTTGATTACTATATGCATGGATTGTCTTTTTCATTTCTTTTCCTTTCAACTTATTTGGGTCTTTGGATCTAAAGTATATTGTAGTCAGTATGTGGACAGACTTTTTATCCATTTCTCTAACCCTTTTTTTTTTTTTTTTTTTTTTTTGTGGTGCTAGGGATTGATTGAACCCAGGGCCTTGTACATGCTAGACAAAACACTCTACCAACTGAGCTATACCCCCAGCCCCTGTTTTTTTTTTTTTTTTGAGGAGGTTACTGGGGATTGAACTCGGGGGCACTTGACCACTGAGCCACATCCCCAGCCCTATTTTGTATTTTATTTAGAGACAGGGCCTCACTGAGTTGCTTAGTGCCTCACTGTTGCTGAGGTTGGCTTTGAACTTGAGATCCTCTTACTTCAGTCTCCTGAGCTGCTGGGATTACAGGTGTGTGCCGCTGTGCCTGGCCTAATCTTTGTATTTTAATTGGAGAGTGTATATCATGTCTATATTTAAAATAATTGCTAATAATGAATGTCATTCAGAGCCTGGTGATGTGGCTCAGTAGTAAAACATGCACCTGGCATGCATGAGGCCCTGGGTTCCATCCCCAGCACTGGAAAAAAAGAACAATATTCTACCATTTTACTATTTGTTTTGTATACATCTAATGTATTTTTGTATTTCAATTCCTGTGTTACTGCCTTTTATGTTTAATTGATTTTGTAGCATACTATTTTGATTCTTTTCCCATTTTCTGTCCTATATAATTTATTTTTTAGTGGTTATCTTGGGATTAAACTGCATAGCCTAGTTCGGATTAATATCAATTTAGCATCCATATTATACAAACTCTGCTTGCATGTATCTGTTTCCCTTAGTCTTTGTATTGTTATTGCCACAAATTGCATTTTATACAAGATGTACAGATTAATATAGATTTATGACTTTGTTTTTTTTTTGTTCCAGAAATTAAACCCAGTGTATTTAACTGGTGAACCAACACATCCTCAGCCCATTTTTTTTTTTTTTTTAATTTAGAGACATGGTCTCACTATGTTGCTTAGGACCTCCCTAGGGCCTCTCTACGTTGCAAGACTGGCTTTGAACTTGCAATCCTCCTGCCTCAGCTTCCTGAAGTTACGTAGGGCCTTGCTAATTTGCTGAGGCTGGCCTGAGCTTGTGATCCCCCTGCCTCAGCCTCCCAAGCCCCTGGAATTACAGGCGTGCCTTGTGGTGCTCAGCCTTTCCTGCCTATTAAGGAGATTTTTAAACTTTATTTTCAAGATGATATTTTAATTTTCCTGTTGGGTTTTGAGCTATGCTTTTCTCCAATTTTCATTTTTTAATAGAGATTCCAATATACATACTTTGCTTTATGCAGTTCATTTTCAGTTAATATCATATTTCTTTACATGCAAATATAAAGCTCTGCAATAGACTAGGATCACATGTCCTACCTTTCTGTTTATTCTGCAATTGTTATTTGTGTTAAATTTTCACTCATTATAACACCAAAAAGCATCATTGTACTTTTAAATATTTATACATATTGTAAAAAAATTAGGAAGAAGATAAACCAAAATAATGGTGGCATAAACTGAAATAAATTTGGTCTAAGCCAGCCTCTGTACTTGAGCAAAAAGTTTGGCCCAAAACGCCCTCTATATATGGTGAACTGTAACCTAGCTTGACATGAAAACAAATTTTAACCTCACTAAGAGTATATTCTTGTGCTAAGCAACGGAACTTCAGCCAATCATAGGAGTTGAGCTTCAGCGAATTACAGGCTGTCAATTGATCCAATTATGTCCACATAAGGCAAATGCTGGCTATAGCCAATCGGGTTGTATAACCTGTGCTTGTGGAGAGTTTGGGTGTGTTGAACCATCTTTCCTCTGGAGTGCTGCTGCTGCTGTGTTCCCGAACTTTTTTTTTTCTCATTCACATCAATTTTTCTAAATTTAACTGCTTTCAGTTTTTTTTTTTTTTTTTTAATCGTTTGGTGTATAGCCGGCCAATTGGAAGAAGGAGCTTGGATCTTGTTTGGTACCCGCCAGGCCCCTCGAGCCCATTGATCTCTACTCGGCAACCAGAGTACCTGGTAAGTCTTGAGCTCCACTTGAGTTGTGTTCTGAGCTCTCTGGTTTTATTTGCTAGTCATTGGTTCCTCATTGTGTTTTTTCCACTTTACTGAATTGAATAGAAGAAGCCTTTGTATGCTTTGATCACACAGAGTCTGGACTGGGTTGAGAGTCAATTTAGTTTCAGCAGTTAAATTGTTATAACCCTTGCATAGATCTTTTTCTTTTCAGCTTTTGGTCTTGTGTTTTGAGAGGGTACATGACTTGGGGTTTGTTCTTGTTGATTAGTCACTGGCAAAACTGCTGGGCCAGCCAGGTGGAGCATGCCTATAATCCCAGCTACTCCGGAGGCTGAAATGGGGATCACAGGCTCTAGGACAGCTTTGGCAATTTAAAGAATCTCTCACGAAATAAAAAGTGCTGGTGAATGTAGCTCAGTGGTTAAGTGCCCTTGGGTTCAATCCCCACTACCACAAAGAAAGGGGGAGGGTTGGGAGGGGTGGCTGGATTCAGACTTGGATTGGATCCAACAATGAAATAAATGAAATTCAGTAAGGAGGCATCAGTAGTCTGGGTCACAAAGAACTATACAGGGACAGTAGATAGGTAATTAAAAGACAGGGAATCATAGGTTCATCTAGAACTCCTCACTTTGGAACTCCAGTCAATTTGATGTATATGAATGTAAAACTTGTACTTTTCTAGAGAAATGGGTCAGTCTTACCAAAATGAATTCAGAATTGCATTAGCCACAGTGGGTATGCATTCATCTAGATAAAGTTGCTTATTTATGGAGTAAATTAGAAAAGAATAAGTTCAAAAGTCCCACAAGAACAATGCAATGCATTTTTTAATCTGCACAGAGACCTTTAAAAGTTTAAATGAAAAAAAATTACTTCCTTATAGAAAATAAACAAACACATGCCTTTGCAGAAACAACTACAAGAACCAATAAGACCTCTTGTACATATTTTAAACTAGAGCCAAGTGACCCTCAAGATGCTTACCTTATTTCAAACAGGACTGTATCCCCATTAAATTTAGGAAGATCTCCAAAGGCTTCACTCCCAGGACTTAATCAAGTAAACTAAAGTAGTGATCAATTAAACCAAAGGATGACAGTCAACTAAACTAAGCCCTCTGTGTTCTGTTCTGTTATTTTTTTTTTCCTGTTTGATTCTTCCTTTCTCATAAAAAGCCCTAAACACTTGATGGCAACACTTATTAAACCCTTGCTGAAGCTTCTTTCTCCTTGTCCTGATTTTTGCAATGCTTTCAAACTCTTTCTTGCTAAGAATTGTTGAAAATCTTCTATATTAAATTCCCAATTCCTAGGGTATCTCTGTAGAAAATTGATCAGTCTGTTGTTCTATCAGTTTTTGTTATTGAAAGCTTATTTAGATAGATTGCATTTTTTTCCCCTGAATGTTCCACAAACAATGAGTAGTTCCTCCTGGAACTGAAATGGTATTATAGCCTGCAGTTAGGCCCTTAGCCAAGGCACAGTCTAATTGTTTAAAAGTAATAGCAATGACAGCCAAATTGGTGGGGGTCACATCTGAGTTACTTTCAGAGAATGAGCTTGACCTTGCAGGTCTCACCTGCTGTGGAAAGTATTGAATTCCAAACTCATCATCTTTTGTAGATTAACATCCTATGAATTCTTTTTCTTTTCTTTCTTTTTTTTGTCTTCCAATCTCCATCTAAAGCATTTCAACATACTTGACCCTGCTACTCTACTACCTCTACTGGATGAATGACCCCTTGTGATTTATAAACTGTTCCATTCCATTGGATAATTATGAATTAATGCTCTCTTTTGATAGCCCATATGCTAGTAATTCTGATGGAAACCTCGGGCAGGGTCTGCTGTTGCCACTCAAGCTGCAGAGCATGGCTTGCTTTTGTTGAAGGTGTTTTTCCTGGTAAACCTGTCTTAACGGAGTTTTTACCTACAGCCTCCTTTCTTGGTTTAGGAAGAGGATGGTATTTAAGCCTGAACTATCAGCTCTGATTTTATAAGATCTACTCCTGTCTATGTATTTGTGTCTTTGATATAATGTGTGATAATTTTTCTGTCTATTAATGATAGTGGCAAATTAAACTTAAAGAGCTCTACTTAGAGTTTGTATGCATGAAGTAGTCTGAAAAAAATTAAAACTGGCCCAGTGGTTTTTCAAGTTCATGTGACTTGAGTAATCTTTGGTAAATAAGAAGTTGGTTTAATTAAAACAGGCATGTGTTTAGAATTTTCAGCATTATATATAAGTGCATGTTTTTTAAACCTGGGTTTACTGATAAAATAAGCTTATGTTATTTATATATTATACAGTTTGTTAATGGGCAGAATGACTTCAGATGATGACTAGCTCTTTAACAACCTTGGCATAATGATTAAGAACACGTGGATTGAATAGATATAATGAAATAATGTTCCTATTGCAGAAGGTTTTAAAATTCTTCTCATTGAGAATAATAACTTGAGGCTGAGGGAAATCTGTACAAACAACAATTTAATTCTCCCACCTAGCAAAAACCTAAAGGGATAGAGAAAAATTTGCCTCCTCTGTAGTTTTATTAAGAGACCATTAATAAATATGTTCTAATTGACAGATTGTAATATGAGAAAGCACATGTTTGTAGAAATTATGATTTTCCAATGTTTCCAGTCTATAGATTGCTGTTGTGACAGTGTACAATTACTTGCTTCCTGGCATTCAGAGGAAATTTAAGTTACTATGGGTTAACAATTTTTATTAATGTTTATAACTAAAATTACTAGAAATATTAGGGAGAAAAACTGTATGCAAATGTGAAGGGAACATATGTTTTTGATAAGATAAGGCTAACTGTATGAAGGTGTTTATTAAGGAAAAAAGGAGAGACAGGTGTGGTGGCGCAGGCCTGTAATCCCAGCAGTTGGAGAGGCTGAGACAGGAGGATCACAAAATGGAGACCAGTCTCAGCAAAGGCAAGGCACTGAGCAACTCAGTGAGACCTTTTCTCTAATAAAATACAAAATAGCGCCAGGATGTGACTCAGTGGTCAAATACCTCTGAGTTCAATTCCCGGTATCAAAAAAAAAAAAAAAAAAAAAAAGCAAGCTTTCACTTGAAGTAGAGTGACTGAATTATACCAGAATGGGAAGCAAAGAAATCTAGGACAAAATCAAATAGATAAAATTGCAGAAGGTTTGTGGCAGGTGAGTGTTATTAAAGGAACTTTACATGTGATGAAGTTGGATAAGATTAGAAGGGAATTATTTATAAATTTTCTTAGGCGGTTGAATAATATCAAAAGTATACTAGTGATGAAATTTTTAGGAAAATGAGCATCTGAGCATACCATTAGACTAGGTAAGAAATTCCCAGGATTCTAATGAAGAAACACATTGTTTCCATAAAACTGCTAATACAACAATAAGCAGAAAAAGAATTAATTAAGCAAAATATCCAAAAATATTGGTGGGGTGAATTATTGCTATAAAGATTTATAATTGTATAACCAGAGAAATGAAAAATTGTGCTGTATATGTATAACAAGAATTGCAATGTATTCTGCTATCATTTATTTTAAAAAGTCAATAAAAAAAGACAAAAAAAGATTTATGGCTGTTTGGTTTGCCATACCCATCATCCTGACAAGACAAAAGCTTCAGTTGGTTCATTTCCACCACCTGATGAACTGTTTGAATATTTACAGATGGATTTCATTCAGCTTCCATACTTGATGGGGTACCATGTGTATGGATAATAGTTTGTGTGCTTTCTGGTTGGATAAAAGCTTTCCCACGTGGAAGGTAAGAAATTACTAGAACATGTCTTTACTTTTCTGTAAATCCTGGAAAAATTTCCTGTGGCAGAGGGTCCCATTTTACTGGGAAAGTTATAATGCAAAAAAGTAAGGTACTGTAAACACAATGACATTAAGATTTTGTTTTGGGACTTGAACCTGGGCCTTATACAAGCTGGGGAAATGCTCTATCCTTGAATTATATCACTGCTCTCTCCTGGTTTTAATACTACTGAGAGTTTGATTTAAAAGGTGGTTGATACTGCCATTTTTTTCTAGATATGGTCACCATACACCAAGGAAATTAACTCTCAAGATGGAGACCAGGGTAAAGGAACACATAATGTGTTCATAGGAACACGTAGAAATTGGTTTGAGGCATCCTGAGTGGTGAATGGCAGGCCTGGCTGTTCCAAGGGTTACTGCTTCTTAAAATGAAGGCGAAAACACTGACTCTTTAGATTAGGCCATTTTGCAATATACTGTGCTCCTTACTCATTATCGTACTCCAAACAAGGATTGTGATAAGTAGTACTTGGGTGCTGTTGAAGTATCTTTAATGCCTGAACAATGTTTGATTTCGCTTGGTTTGATTCATGAAGACTCCTGTTGAAATGTATATATCGGTTTCTTGGAACTGGGCTGTACTCGCCCCAAAACATGGTACATAAAATGCTTTTATTGTGAGTGGAATAACCAATGTAGACAAAGGAGTTGTCTAAATAATTTGACATTTTGAAATTATAAATTCTTTATTGGAATCGAGCAGATTCATTGCTGTGGTTGCAGAAGATGGCATCATTGCCTCTGCTCATGGTTTTGACTATCTTCTCAAGATTTAAGAGAATGACCAAGAGGGGAGAAATCATTTAACTGAAATAAATTTGGCCTAAACTAACCTCCACACTTGAGTGATAAGTTTGACTAAATTGACTTTAATACATCGTGAACTTTAACCCAGTTTGAGTAAATAAATTATAACCTAAGAGTGCACTCTTGTAACTAAGCAACTGAACCCCACCTAATCACAGCCTTTGAGTTTCAGCCAATCACAGCTGCTACCTGATGAGACCATGTGCATGTAAGGAAAATGCTGAGTGCAGCCAATCAGATTGCTCCTATGTGTTATTTCCTTTTCTCTGGCTCTAAATACAACCTGTATGAAAGGTGTGATGGGGAATTCTGAGCCATATTTGCTGTAGAATGATGTTTGGTTCCAGAAACTTCTTTCTTGCTTAAGTAAACACAAAGATAATTGGTTTCAGGTTTTTCTTTTAATAGTGCTTTGCATGTGCCATGTCACTTATCATTAATGATGGTCTTCATATATATATTATTATTATTTTGTACTGTGGATTGAACCCAGGGGTGCTCCCCTACTGACCTACATTCCCAGCTCTTTTTACTTTTTTTTACCTTTTTTGAATATTTATTTTTTGGTTAGACACAATACCTTTACTTTGTTTATTTTTATGTGGTGATGAGGATCAAACCCAGGGCCTCGCACATGCTAGGCAAGCGCTCCACTGCTGAGCCCCAACCCCAGCCTTACTTTTTTATCTTGAGACGGGGTTTTGTTAAGTTGCTGAGACTGGCCTCAAACTTGTGATCCTCTTGCCTCAGCTTTTGAGTTGCTGAAATCACAGGTGTGTACCATTATGCCTGGCTTTATATTGTTTTGAGGAGATATTTCTCATCGTCTGCTATCATTTCCCTTCACCCTGAAAATTTTCACTGTTATTTCTTTAAGTATGGATTTGCTGGTGATGAACTCTTCCTGCTTTCTTTTCTTAGATAATCCCTTGATTTTGCCTTCATATTTGGAGGGCATTTTTGCTGAATATGGTATTTCCATATCTTTTATGCATCTCTTCTAGTCTCTGTTATTTCTCACCACAAGTCAGCTTTTAAGAAACTTTTGTTATTTTTGATTGACGAGCCATAATTATTTGCATTTATTGGGTATGGTGTGAGGTTTTGAAATATTTTTACAATGAAGAATGACACAATCAAACTTACTAACATATCCATCATCTATCTCAGTGTCATCTATTACCTATCACTTTTTATGGTGAGATGTTTGCAATTCATTCTGTCAGTTATTTTAAAATACATAATACATTATTATCGACTGTGGTCACCTACTGTGCAGTAGATCTCTAAACTGATTTTTCTTCTGAAATTTTATAGCTTTGGATCAGCAACTCCCTCTATATTCTACTCTCAGCCTCTGGAAAGCATCATTTTATTCTCTAAGAAGCCACTTTTTATTCAGATGATTGTTCCTCTATATATAAATCACAATTTTTTTCTCGCTCTTTGCAAGACTTGGTTTTCTGTAGTATGAGAATTATATCTTGACCTAAGTTTCTTCATGTTTATTCTGCTTTGCTTCTGAACATCTTCTGTATGTATTCAGCATGTTATTGATTTGGGAAGTTCTCAGCCATTTTTTCAAGTAGTTTTTCTGTCTCATTCTCTCTTTTGTTCTGGAATGCCAGTAACACAGATGTTGGAATATTTGGTTTCTATGAGTTCATTACGGCTCTATTTATTTATTTATTTTTGATCTTTTATTTCTGTTTTTTAACACTGGATAATTTTATTGGTTTGTGTTAAGTGTTCTTCTTTGTTATCTCCATTTAGCTTTCAAATCTACCTAGTAAATTTTGTGTGTGTGGAAGGGGGCGGGGGGTATTGAGTTTGAAACCAGAGGCACTTTACTACTGAGCCACATCCCCAGCCCTTTTTTATTTTACTTTTTTTTTAGGGACGGGGTCTTTGTAAGCTGCTTAGGGCCTCACTAAGTTGCTGGGGCTGGCCTTGAACTTGTGATGCTCCTGCCTCAGATTCCCAAACCACTTGCATTAAAGGTGTGTGCCACAACACCCAGCTACTTAGTAAATTTTTGAAATTTCAAAAATTCTAATTCTGGAGTTTCTTTTTTTTAAAAAAATTTTTTGTTTTTAGATGTTGAAGGACCTTTATTGTATTCATTCATTTATATGTGGTGCTGAGAATCGAACCCAGTGCCTCACACATGCTAGGCAAGCGCTATACCACTGAGCTCCAACCCCAGCCATAATTCTGGAGTTTCCATTTGGCTTTTTAAAAAATAATTCTACATTTATGCTATGGTATCCTATTATTCATTTAATACAAATATCTTGTTTTACCTCATTATGGATTATTATAATACTTTATTTTAACATACTCTATACTGTATGCATGTGTGGAAGTATCATAAAATTCCATTAATATGTACTATTAAGATGTCACAATAAAAAGAAATAAAGGTTAAAAATTAAAACAAATACTTGTCTTGTAGTACCAATGTTTGGGTCACCTTGTGAAAGTTTTGTTGATTTTTTTTTTTTTTTTAAACTTGGTTTCTTAGTTTTTTAGTTGTTTGTTTTGGGGATGTTAGATTATTTTGGATTATATCTTAGATATTAAAAATATTAATATTTGGGTATTTGGGGTTCCTGTTCATTTTCTATGGCATTATCATGACATTTTCTTCATTGGACTGAACATCAAGTTCTCCAGAGCAGTAACTCTGTTCTCACTTTACCATTTATCTCTGGCTAACAGACTTTGATTCTGCTTCATTGATGCACAGTTCAGGGATCCATCAGGGACATGGGTAGGCTGAATTTGCATATCTTGTCTCTGGCTCTTTCCTGTCTTCTCTTTTCAGTCCTCTCCCCCCACTTTATTAAGCAGTCATGGTTTCCTTGTCTTCCATTTTGTGATTTCTTTTGCCAAAAAGCAAATGATTAGCCCATTTCTGCCCATACCACTATGGCTGTCACGCAGTCAGCTGCTCTTGATTCCAACGGAACAGCTACAAAAGCAGAAGCTCTCTTTGGACAAGTACCCACCTCTCCTCTTCTGAGCATATGCTCCTTCCACAGTCTGCTGCTCCTGTTGGTACTCGAGTACCTCTAGGTAGTTGTTTTTCGTATTAAGTCTAGAGTTTATAATGATTTTCAGAGTGGACCTTCATCTGGTAGGGTTTTAGTTTGTCATTGTAGTAACCAGAACTCCTCTAGATAACTTTATTTGGATGAAATGTGGGGTTGGGAGTAGATGGTGGTGATAAACTGGGAATCTATCATTGAATTTTCATGCAAAATTCCTTAAATATCAGGCTGAAGAGTTTGTGCTCAATTTATTATTAGTTTAAAAATTCTGGATAAAAATTTATATTTTTAAAATTTTTGTTAATTGCAGGGGAAGGATAGGCAATATTTAACATATTGAGGGCTGACTACATGTCAGGAACTCTGCTAGACATTCTGTTAAAAGTTTTACATGATAGTTTTTTTTCAAAATTTTTTCTTTATTTTATTCTTTTTAGATATACATGACTGTAGAGTGCATTTTGACATATTATACACACATGGAGTCTAACCCAAGTAGGATCCCATTCTTGTGGTTGTACATGATGTGGAGTTACAGTGGTCGTGTATTCATATATGAACATAGGAAAGTTATGTCTGATTCATTCCACTGTCTTTCCTATTCCCATCTCCTCTCCCTTCTCTTTGTTCCCCTTTGTCTAATCCTATGAACTTCTGTTCTTCTCTTCCCCACCCCTTATTTTGTGTGAGCATCTGCATATCAGAGAGAACATTTGACCTTTGATTTTGTGGGATTGGCTTATTTTACTTAGCATCATAGTGTCCAGTTCCATCTATTTACCATGTGCTCAATTTAGAAGGTGATAAGGAGTAACAGAGAATGGCAAGGTGGAGTTTTATTTTTTTTTAAATAATTACATGGGGAGCTGGGGCTGAGGCTCAGTGGTAGCACACTTGCATGGCATGTGTGAGGCACTGGGTTCAATTCTTGGCACTGTTTATAAATGTCAACAACTAAAATAAATAAATAACTACATGGGGGCTGGTGTTGTGGTTCAGTGGTAAAGCACTTGCCTGGCATGTGTGAGGCCCTGGGTTCGATCCTTAGCACATAAATAAATAAATAAATAAATAAACAATCCATTGATAATATAATATTTAAGAAAATAATAACCACAGGGGATTTTTTTTTTTTTTGGAAGGGGCTACCAAAGATTGAATCTTAAACCTGGGGGCGCTTAACCACTTAGCCACATTCCAACCCTTTTTTTGTTTTTGGTCGTACTGGGGATTGAACCCAGGGCCTTGTGTATTCAAGGAAAACACTCTAAGAACTGAGCTATATCCCCAGCCCCCTTGTCCCCCCACCGCCTTTTTTTATATTTTATTTAGAGACAGTTTCTCTCTAAGTTGCTTGGGGCCTTGCTAAGTTGCTGAGGCTGGCTTTGAACTTACATCCTCCTGCCTCAGCCTCCGGAGCTGCTGGGCTCACGTGTTTTAAAGTAGTACAGGAAAAATCATATATGCAAGTAGATGTTTGGGAAGAATTTCTGTACTAATATGTATTTGTCCCTCAGAGTCTATGAAGAGATTTCAGCATGAAACACAGATGAATCACAAAACATGTGTTCCCTCTTCTGAGAGCAAGCAACTCTGAGGCAAGAGCAACTGGTAGCAGTATATTGAAATTTAGTACCTGACTTTCAATTTCACAGACCATAATTCTGAACTGACAGGAGGCAGTGGTACTCAGACTGAGGCCCTTGAGTGAAGAGGGACCAGTAATTATGTGTGTGTGGGGGGGGCTGCATGTTCCGCTTTTGTTTGCTAAATAATAGGATACTCTGGAGTGTTCTCATAATTGCACTGTCACCATTCACTCAGTGCACTTCACTAGCTACTGACCTTGAACATTTTGAGTTGTTTCTAGCAAGGTAAATGAAAAAGAAGAAGATAATGACCCGCAATGGCATAAAACCCTTAGGAAAAATTAGTTTTATTAACCTGACGTCTGAGTCCTCACAGGTACTGATTTTGAAAGATGCCCTGTGATTTAGTTTTATAGGAGAGCCTTCTTTTTGTTGTCTATAAATTAGCAGCAGGGTAAGCAATGTTACCCTTTGTAGCAAAGGGGCAGGGAAGAAAGAGGTTTGGGAAAAAGAATCATTTTATTATCACGCTTTTATTCTTCCTAATCATCTCTTCCATTAGCCGAACTCCCAAGGAGAGCAGTGGCATAGAAGCTTTTGAGGTGGCAGTGAAAGGTGAAATCCACTAAAATAGTACTTTGCTCCATTTAAGAGGGATAGAGGCAGCAGTGCATCCAGGTTAGCGTGAAGGTGAAAAGGAAACAAAAATATAATAGGCTCCGATTGAAAAATAGATCTCTTTGTGGCTACCACCTCGGAGGGGGAACAATTACTACCTTGCAAAGAGGTTTTTACTTTATCACTTCTGTTCACCTTAGGGGACAATGAGGCAGGTTAACATGGCCTGTGGGGTTTCAGGAATGCATTTACAGTCATGAGATTGCATTTATTTCTATATAAGTTAGACCTTGCTTTATCCTGGATTCAGTTATCCTTCATTATAGCTGGAAAAATGCAAAATGTCTCTCTTACCCTTGTCCTCCTCTTGAACATTTTTATAATCTTCCATTGGAATTTATACCTCTGTGGGGCTTTATTTATTTTTTTTTTGTTTTTGGTATGGGGGATTGAACCCAGGGGTGCTTAACCACTGAGTCACATCCTCAGGCTTTTTTTCATATTTTATTTAGAGACTGGGTCTTCCTGAGTTGCTAAGGCTGGCCTTGAACTCAGGGTCCTCCTACCTCAGCCTCTAGAACTGGGATTTTAGGTGTGCATTACCACCCTATGTGGGGCTTTGATGTTTGCAGGAGTGGGACATCATATATTTTATAGTAGCTAAATCTTAGTTTGATGCTAATGCAATATCTCTATATACTCTAATTGCTTATCTAACTGAACCATATTAGAGAAAGCACTCTTAGAAGATGATACTGATGCTGAACTATAGAGAGAAGTGTGGATCATGATGCTTTTTATAGAGTGATCAACCACGCACTTCATTGTGCAAGCTGGGACACCTTGGGGAATGAAACAGAAAGTTATAGTGATAAGTACACTATGAAAATAGGTGTAAGCTAGGACTAAGCATGAATTGAGGTCACCCTATTTATAAACCAAAGTAAATTATGATAAACCAGTGATTAAAGCATATATATGTATCACATATATGTGATATATAAGCACGTATGTATGTGATATACATACAAGAGATGCCAGAATAATGGAACAGACCCCAGAGAAATATTTCCTTGATGAAAGAATGAATAATTATTTTAAAATAATATTTATTGCTCTTATCAAAATAATGCATCATAATTGCATGAATTTTTTTAAAATATAGAAAAATATTAATTGCCACAGATAATTCACTATATAAATTTTTGTGTTTTTCCAGGTTTTTTTTATTTTTGGTACCAAGAATTGAACCCAGGGGCACTCGACCACTGAGCCCATTCCCAGCCCTGTTTTGTATTTTATTTAGAGACAGGGTCTCACTGAGTTGTTTAGTGCCTCAACATTGCTGAGGCTGGCTTTGAACTTGGGATCCTCCGCCTTAGCCTCCCGAGCTGCTGGGATTACAGGTGTGTGCCACTGTGCCCGGCTTTCCAGATATTTTTTGTTATGAATATATGCAATGTTATACAGTTAGCACAAATAATATTGAGATTTAATATAATTTTTTATTTTTTTTGTTATTTCATCAGCATTGTCCCATTCTATTAAATATTTTTTACAACATATTTTAATTGTGTAATACTAATTAATAGTTCAATTAATCTATACATTTCATTTTATGAATAAACTGTTCTATTTAGTGAATTATTTTTTAAAAAAAAAATCTTTTTTTCAACTTTATTTTTCTGTGGTGCTGAGGATCGAACCCAGTGCCTCACATGTGCTAGGTGAGTGTTCTACCACTGAGCCACAATCTCAGCCCCTTAATGAATTGTTTACTTGCTTTGCTGTCATCAGTGAGGCTTACATAAGTATCTGCATTCATGAGTCTTTGGTTTTGTTCCTGATAATTTCTTCTTTCTTTCTTTCTTTTTTTGGTATGGTACTAGGGATTAGAACCAGAGCCTCACACATACTAGGCAAATGCCCAACACTTTACATCTCATCCCCCTTTTAAAGTTCTTATTTTGAGATAGTGTTTTGCTAAATTGCACAGGCTGCCCTCAAACTTGTAATCCTCCTGCTTCAGTCTCCAAGTAACTCAGATTACAGACATGAGCCACTGTGGTGGCAAAGGAACTATTTAATTAATTAATTAATTATATTTTTGCATTACTGAGAATGGAATTCTGGGCCTCGTTATGCTGAGCAAGTGCTCTACCACTGAGTTTCATCCCCAGGCCTTGTTTCTGAGAATTTCTTTAGGATGTGTCCTAGAATTGGAAATTTGAGTTTCTATGTATTTGTAAGGCTCTCAATATACTTTAACAAATTGAACTCTGCAAATATTATATCAATTTTTGTTGCTTCTGCAGTGCATGAGACTGTTCATCTTAACTCTCATTTGCTGGCATTAAACATTATGCTTTTGAATATCTTCATCAAGTTGAAGAGCAAAAATATATATTATATTCACTTATGTATGTTTTTCAACTTAATGGTTGTAGAATGCCATTTGAATACTGTCCATTAAAAACAAATTTTAATTTGTGATAACTAAGGTCAAGGAAGCCAGCCAGGTTAACCATTCAAGTGGTCATGCCACAGGACCTTTGAATATCCAGTTCCTTCTGACTCACCTGTCATTTCTCCAGCCACTACCTTGTCCATTTAGATCCCATTCCTCATTCTTCAGGCTCCTCTTTCATTGTTTTTGTTTCTGTGTTACTGCCTTTAATAGCATTAGTTTGGGATTATATATTGTTTTATTACCCAATCATTTTCTCCCTTAATCATGAAATGCTTGAGCAGGGACTCTTTTGTCCTGTGCCCTCCCTGTCAATCGCTGAATCATTTAATTTAATTAGATCATTGAGTTCATTAAATGAATGATGAAAGTAAATACAAATGAATTTTAATATCTAGTTGGTTTCTTCAACCCGTGTTGCTTTCCTTCCAAATTTTATACATATGCCTCTTATTATGTCAAATTAACTTCAAAAATGTTAACTGTCTTGAACTTACAAATTAATCTGAATTACATCAGACAAATTTACATTGTTGAGTCTTTCCATGCAGGAGCACAATATATATGCATCTCTGAATTTTTTCAGGGGGTGGGGGGTGCTGTAGATGGCACCCAAGCTTTATATGTGCTGAGCATGTGCTCTACTGGTAAACCACATCCCCAGCCCCAGGTCTATGACATTTTCTTAGGTGTCTACCCCCCACCTCCCCCACGCACAAATTTTTGTAGTTCACTTTGCATATGTCTTACATATTTCTTTCTTTCTTTTTTTTTTTTTTTAAATCGGGAATTGAACCCAGAGGTGCTTAACCACTGAGATGTATCCCTGGCCTCCAACCTTTTAAAAAATCTTTTATTTAGTGACAGGGTCTAGCTGAGTTCCTTAGGGCCCTGCTAAGTTGCTGAGGCTGGCTTTGAACTTGTGATCCTCCTGCCTCAGCATTCTGAGCTGCTGGGATCAGAGGCATGTGCCATGTTGCCCAGCTATCTTGCACATTTCTTGGTTTGTTTATTTTGTTGGGTGTTGTATAGTTTTAGTATTATGAGTCAAGTTCATTAACTTTCAAATTAATTTACGCTGATATGTAATATAAATATATAATTTTAATGACTTCTGTTGCATCTAGTCCATACTTTCTTTTACTGCCTGATATTTGCCAAATGGTTTCCTAAATGTTTCTTTGGATCCGTGGTAGAGTTCCCTAGTGTGATGTTCCTGGGTCTTTTAATATTTTCTTTTCTTTTGTGCAATGGTTTTTTCATAGGTCTTTATTTTGTTCTTTATTCATTTTTCAATAAGCAGCAGTCTCTCCAGAACCAGTCTTGACCATTTCTTTTGCTATCAAGTCCTCCAAGCTGTCCTGTTTTGGGGGTGTGTGTGGGGTCACTAATTGAGTTTTTTCATTCAAATGCATTGACCTTGCAGTTTTTAGGAATTGTACTCAATTTCTTAAGATTGTTTATTCTGAGTTTTCCTTCCTTCTATGCTTCCTTTAGTATTTTAGAGGGAATTTGAGTGTGTAAGATTTATAACCAGGTAACATTTTGAACAGAAAGTGAGAAATGGGCTATTAAATATTTCTCCTTAAATTCTCCCATGTGTTATACTCAAAGAAAATTACACTTTTTCTAAAGGACTTTGAGGGAAACAACAACAGATGCATTAAAATTCTTTAAATAAAATGTATTAAAAGCTTTAAATAAACTTTTAAGAAGAATTAAGGAAATATATACAGAAATATCAAATGAGATCATTCTGATTTACCTCCTCTAAACATTTTGAAATCTACTCATGTGATTTTATTTTTATTTTTGGGGTACTGTAGATTCAATTCAGGGGCACTTTACCACTGAGCTACATCTCCAATCCTTTTTATTTTTAATTTTGAGTCAGGTCCTCTCTAAATTTCCCAGGCAGGCCTTGAACTTATAGTCCTCTTGCCTCAGCCTTCTGAATTTCTGGGATTACAGGCGTGAGCCATGGGGCCTAGCTTTTTTTTTTTTTTTTTTTTTTAATCTGATGTTGTAGATTCTCATTTTGCTCTAGTGAATAGGTTATATTGAGTTCTTTATTGAAAATTCTATTTAAAATGCAGATATTTTCATTAAAGCTCTTTGGTTAAATGGCAGAAATCCTACTTGAATTACTTTAGGCTAAAAAGATAATGTATTAGAATAAAACAGGAGTACTTCCCAAAACTAATAAAAGGGGACATTAATTAAACCATGGTAGGGACAAGGCCTGAGAACAACTGGCAGCAGCATTTTAATTTTTCTGTGTCATTTGATTTTTATCTCTCTTTTTTAAAACAACCAGTTATTTTTTCTCTGTCTACCTCCATGTGGTGGAGAGTGTAGAATCTTGTCACATCCTAAAATCTCCCAGTTCATGCTTCAAATATTGTAAGAGAAGAGCTATGGTCTGATGGAGTTGGTAGGGCATGTGAATTCAATATTTCCATTTAATCATCAGTTATTGTCATTTAGAATGAAACTGCATTGTGGGAGTTCTTGTAATTAATTATTTTGCAGTCTTTCAGAATTAGTGGTATAGAATTCTATTTTGCTCAGAGAGCTGTACTAAATATTAACATTGAGGTACAATTGTGGAGTTTAGGTGCCCTGTGAATAAGAAACTGAAACAATATCTGGAATCGTCTGGAATAGGAACCAATGAAGGATGTGGAACTTTTTTTTTTTTTTTTTAAATAAAACTTGACCTTTCTAGGGCGGAATTAAATTGTAATCATCACTACTATTACAGGTCCCCAAATAATGAGTACCCATCAAGGATTTCAAGACATGTTTTATATTTAATGATGATCATGATGACTTTACAGAAGTACCTGAGGACATTTTACCTTGTATTATTCCCTGATGAATATTAACCGCTATTATCATCAGGGATCAAAAAGAAATACAAAACAAGAACTTCCCAGTATCCTTTTTTTTGTGATATGCACAATGCAGAGATTTTGTCTAGTCATATACTCTTAGCAGTCTGCATCCCAAGTTGAACTATGTGACAAGGACCTTATATATAGTAAAGAATAAGGTGTAGTCCAAAATTCAAGGTTCTAAAATTGCAGTGTGGGTTGTTGGAGAGTTTCTTGTGAAAGGTCAATATATATAAAAGTTATACACACACACACACACATTTCATATTTGGGCTCCTCACTGGAGCCCATTTTTTAATATTTTTTTGTAGTTAGACACAATGCCTTTATTTTTATTTTTATGTGGAGCTGAGGATCAAACTGAGGGCCTCACACGTGCTAGACAAGCATTCTACCACTGAGCCACAAACCAAGCTCTGAACTTTTATATTTCAAGACTCCCTTTCACCTAGATCAGGGCTACATTACTGGGCTCTGGTCACTGGGTGGTTATATAAGGAACGGACGTAAGCCTATTTTAGGTCTGGCCCTTTAACTTTCCTCCTGACGTTTACTCTTTCTCCTCTTATTGAAAAAAACCCAGAGAACTGTATTTTCAAGATGATATTATATTAAGATAGACAAGGTCAACCTGACTTAGTTTGAAACTGACTAGGCCCGAAGATCCCAAAGTGGGATCCAGGGAACATTGATGCAGGGTAGGGTCCCTGAGATCTTTTAAGGGACTCCACAAAGTAAAACAGTTGTACAAAATTTCTAAGATGATATTTGCTTTTTTTTCCCACTCTAATTTTGTCACAAATGTACAGAAGGACTTTCTAGAGGCTACACGATCTGTGATAACATCATTGCCCTTAATGTCTGTTAGATTGTGTGATTATGTATTCTTGTCTTTTCTAGAACTTTTTAAGGTAGTATTTTTAGGGAGTAAATATGCATTTCAGAGATAAATTCCATTTATTCTTGATTCTTCTATTCTCTTACTCTCTTACCTGTTCTAATCTATAATTTCAGAATCACATATTAAATGATGTTTTTTGTTTCTAAATTTCTCTTGGGCCTAAAGAAAAACACAACTAGACATGTGTATATACTGTTTTCTTGTTTTACAATATAGTTAAAGATGTTTTTGACCAAAAAATCTAATTTAAAAAAAATTGAGAATTGTTATTACTTTTTATCTTGCTAAAAGAAAAGTGTTTTTATAATATAGCTCTATTATATTTAAATGTATATTCATGCTCAGGAAAGAGAAATTAGAATTGCTTTCTCAACCCAAGAGTTGTCTGTCCCGTGGAAGAGAATAACCTACTCCAAAGAAACTAAGGAATCAGCAAAACAAAAGACATATTGAAAGTGTTTTCCTCAGCCTTATATGTGGCAACAATTACATTATTTTGTCTTAAAGAAAACATTTTTGAATTAATATTATGATGTCTGATATTGGGACATGATTTTGAGACCAAGTAATTCAGAATTTTTAAAAAGAATGGTTACATGAGGACTATGGTTAATAGTATTGTTTTGTATACTGGAAATTTGCTAAGGGAAGACACTTTAGGTGCCCTTAATCAATCAATCTCTCTCTCTCTCTCTCTCTCTCTCTCTCTCTCTCACACACACACACACACACACACACACACACACACACACAAAGGTAGCTATGTGAGGGGCTTTAACATGTGGGTTTGGGCTGGGGGTATAACTCAGTTAGTATAGTGCTTGCTTTGCATGCACAAGGCCCTGGCTGGGTTCAATCCCCAGCACCACAGGAAAAAAACATGTGGGCTTGATTGAAGCCAACATTTAGCTGTGTACTGTATATTACAACATCATGTATGTATTAAATATATACAACAAAAATAAAATTAAAAAAGAATTGCATATTTTGAGGTAGATGTGATGAACCATTTAAAAGTTAAAAATTGATTCTTTTTTTTTTTTTTTGGTACTGGAGATTGAACTCAGGGGCACCTAACTACTGAGCCACATCCCCAGCCCTTTTTTATATTTTGAGACAGGGTCTCTCTGAGTTGTTTAGGACCTTAAGGTTGGCTTTGAACTTGGAATTCTCCTGTATTAGCCTCCCCAGCTGCTGGGATTACAGGCATGAGCCACTGCATCCGGCACTAAAAATTGCTTCTTATAGACTTTTAAGTCATATATGGAAAAGCCATATAAACTTCTTATACGGCAGTTTAGTGTTTCATTGGCTGGAAGAGTATATATTATCTTATACATTTTATTTTACCTAATACAATATTGGTACACCCTCTTTCACATAAAATCTTAACTAAGCTTTTCCAGAAATCTTCAAGCATAATTGATTTAGGACTATTAGCAAAAGAGTCTCTACAAAATAGTTCAATGTAGGTAAACTTCTTATTTCCTGTTGCTTTATTAGTTGGCCACTGGCCTGAAAGAAATCAGCACTCCAGGTGCTAGGCCCCTTTAGTAGTTTTTCACAAACACATTTATCCAGTATAGTTGTTTGTAAAACTGTGTTTGCAAGTGCAAAATGTGACAATAAAAAGACAAACCCTTTAACAAGGCCTCTGGCCTTGAGCTGCAGCTTTACAGAAAGTTTACATTTAGAGATTACCAACTGGGCTCCTTGGTAACAGCTGGCAGGGGGAGGAAGGTCAGTCCAGATCCTGTCCTTGAAGGGTTAACTTACCCAAAACAGTGAAAGAAAAAGTTGCTTTTATGTGAATTTCTGCAGACTGTGAACTTCTGAGGCCCTCCCCTTACATACTGGATATGTTCTGAAACTACCTGAACTCAAGACTCAGGGAAATTAATTGATTACAATGAAAACTGTACCTTTGAACTGGCTGCAGCCAAATAAAACTATTTTCTGATATCTTCAGTGCCTTGCCTTGTCTTTCCCCCACAATAATACCTTAATAAAAAGTCAGTAAAAATAATCATGATGTTTCCACTTTCCATCAATGTAGTAAGTCAACACTACAGACATTAGGACTGAGCTAACTTCAACTCATCTTCAGAAGTGTACTTTTGCCTAACAAATGAAAGAATTTACAGTAGCTGGGCTTCCTGATTTGCTTTTACTTATTTGGCATGAGCTAATCAGCTAAGCAGATCTTCTTTATGTGAATGCTGGACAGCAAATACGAGGGTGCTAAAATATCAATGTAGAATACAATTTGTGAGTGTCATGGTCTATTTTGGAACAACTGTGTTGACAGATGCTCTGATGGTGCTAGAGCAATGGTCAAGAAACATCTGCATAATCCTGCATCAAGGCAGTGGCTCCACACTGTACCATTAGTCATCAATTTCTTCATTACCATGCCCATTACTGATGGGCATGGTGGCATATGCCTGTAATCACATCGGCTTAGGAGACTGAGGCATTAGGATTGCAGGTTCAAGGCAAGCCTCAGCAATTTAGTGAGACCCTAAGCAACTCAGGGGGACCCTGTCTCAAAATAAAAAAAAATAAATAAAAAGGGCTGGGGATGTAGCTCAGTGGTTAAGCACCCCTTGGTTCAATCCCTCCCCTTGGAGGGAGGGGAAGTTTCACTTGAGAATATTCTTGCTGAAACAGTAAAAGTATTAATTTCATGATACCTTAATGCCTGAGTACATTTCTTTTTTAATATTCTGTGTGAAGAAATAGGAAGCATGCACGAAGCACTTTTTTTTTCTGCGTTCTAGGGAGCTATGGTTGTCTCAAGGAAAAGTGCTTTGCAGTTGTTTGAATCGTGAACTGAATTAGCCACGTTTTTCATTCAACATTATTTTATTTCAGAGAGTACCCGATAGGCATTTTTGATTATTTGGAGTTGGATATTTGGCAGAAAAATCTTTTCTGAAGTTGAAATGAGCTGTTACTTCAAGAAAAACAACTGAGGCTGTTTGTTATTAATTGAAAGTTTCAAGTGAAAATTAGAATTCTGTAAAAATTCTATCTCCCACCATGAATTTAATAACTTCCCCAATACTTAGACTTTTTGATGAGATTTGTGGTGAAATGAACAAATGTGATTTTTAAAAAATATTGTGTAATAAATATCTGCTTAACTTGTAAACTGAAATTTCCCAAATGACTGATGTTATCAAATCATTCATGGATAAAAAAAATTCATTCAAGTTTCAAGATAGACCAGCATATTTTAATGAAAACGAGTATGAAAATTGTATTGACACTTTCAAATTCCACATTCAAAACAACTTTTAACCACTTGAACAGAGTTTTGTTGTGGTATCCAAGAACAGTATATGTGGTTATTTTAAAAAGCTATAAAATATTCTCTTTTCAAATTATATATATATTATATTTTTGTATGTGGGTGTATGTAAGAGATTTGTTTTTTTTCCATAAGTGTTGGCATTTTAAGCATTTTTCCTTTATTGAGAAATTTCTTTATTTAATAAAGTAAGGGCTACTTATGATGTCAGAAACAGTTGATCTGACAGTCAAGATGGCTGCCAAGTGACTAATGGGTGGGTAGTGGTAGTATACAGCTGGGATTCTGTAGACAAAGGGATGATTCACCTTTCAGGCAGGATGAAGGAGGGTAGGAGATTTAATCACACTACTCAGAATGGTGTACAATTGTAAATATTGGAATTGTTTATTTCTGAAATTTTTCATTTAACATTTTGACTTCAGGCAACTGAAACCCTAGAAAGCAAACCCATAGATTAGAGGAGACTATATATTTATTAGGTCACAGATGGCATCATCACATAAGAGAAAATAACTTAATGCAGATGAAAATGACTTGATTTACATAAAATTAGCATTACATTAACATGAACCTAAAAAATATAATTCTTTATGAGAGGAACTTTCAAAGACAGGCCATAAAAGTTCAGTTTTAAAAATAAGTTTAAATTTTTCTGCAAGGTTGAAATGATCACAATTGCCTCTTTGATGAAGAGGTCACCTGAATGTTTAAAATATCCTCTGCTGGTTTCTTGTGTTCAGTAGCACCAAAATTCCTTTAGGCTCGAGCTCAGGAGTAGCACATCAGGCAGTAGCATATGGTCACATTAAAACATCTGTTCTGGTCTCATAATGCCACCTTTGATTAGATGTTTTCCTTTCACTCTTTCTTCCTTTTTTCTTTCTGTGCAACCCAGATCTGGCCCTGGTCACAGCATAACTGCTCACATTATGTAGCTTCAGCAGCTGCGCTCCACATTCAGGTCCTTATGCTCTACCAGGGGGTGTTCCAAAAGTTTGAGAGTAATATATATATAAAATATATATATAAATTTTTTTTCTTTGTGGTGATTGGGATCGAACCCAGGTTCTTATGCATGCAACGCAAGCACTCTACCAACTGAGCTATATCCCCAGCCCAAAGGTTTGATATTTACTTATTGCTCATTTTGTGCTTCCTTTCACCCTGAGACATTTCATCCATCCACCCCTCACCTAGTACTCCTCTTTTGCATCTCTGTCTGTCACTGGTTGTCTTATCTCTACATTAGAACCTTAAAAATTATTGCCGCAGTGCACAATGAGTGCTTAGTTAAGATTGGAAAAACACTAAATTTGTGGGTGGAAGGTAAGAACAGAAAACATGTTCAGATCGATGGCAACATGTTGTGCCAGAAAGCACTGAGCCTCTGTGAAAAACTTAAGGGATTCCCTGAAATGAGGGATGCCAAGTCATTTGCTACAAGTAAGGAATAGGCACACAGATTAAAGGAATAGGTTGGGACTAAAAAATATAAAAATTACTGGAGAGAGCACATCTGCTGATGAAGCAGCTGCTGCCACATTTCTGGCAGAGTTACAGAAGTTGATGAAGTAGAAAGGATGTAACATCCAAAACAAGACTATGATTGCCATGAAACTGGGTCTTTCTGGAAAAAGATACCCCATAGAACCTACATTCATTAAAGTGCAAAGGGGGCATCAGGGCATTAAATATGGAAGGACAAATTAACTCAGGGAATACATGGCAATGCTGCAGGACATATGATAGAGTCGGGTATAATATACATGCAGAGCAAAGAGCCCACACATTCTTAGAAGCAAAAGCAAAAATGATCTGCCTGTATTCTGGCAATCATCAGAAAGTGTTTATGGAATGTTAGGGTCTGTAAACAAGTCAAGATGGTGCCTGGCATTTTACCAGAGGGAGTGGTTTGAGAAGTAACACCAGCGAGCCATTAGTGTGGAGATTCCTTATTGATTGACTGCTATATCTAGTTTATGTTAATTAAGATAAGCTGAGTGGAATGTATATTTACCCCTCCTGTTCTACAATAAAAGGCTCCCACTCCTGCTGTATCAATCTACACAAGTTGTTCGTCACCCCCCCACTATTTTGCTGCAGCCGGACTGCGGCAATGGAATGGTTCAACCAATGTTTCATCACAGAAGTGAAAAAAAAAATACTTGGAACCAGAAGAGTTGGAATTTAAAGTCTTATTAATAATAGACAATGCACCTGGCCATCCTGAATCTGTTTGCTTTGAAATGAAAATGTTGAGGTTTTATATATACACATATGTAATTTTTTTCCCCCTGTCTCTACCACTGAGTTACATCTCCAGCCCTTTTTAAATTTAATTTTGAGACAGGGTTTTACCAAGTTGCTGAGGATGACCTTGAATTTAGGATCCTCCTGCTTCTACCTTCCTAGTCACTAGGATTACAGACAGATGCCATCTGCCTAACTTTAGGTTGTATTTTTACCTACAAACACAAGCTCACTGCTTTAGACCCTTGAGTGGGGCATTCTTCAGTTTATAAAGGTTGCATGCACACTCCCCTGGTATTTGATCACATTTAATCAGCAATTGATGCAGACCCCAACGTGGACACAGCGTAGTGTTGAAATCATTCACTCTTGCTGACACAGGAACATTCATCAAAGCAGCAATGGATGAATGAAGAGCAGAAGTTAGGAATGATTTTGAAGACTTCCCAGGGATTGATGGGGAAGTTAGGAAAACTATTCCTGTAGTGAGGGGAGTTGGTGGAGAAGGACTTGCCAATAAGCTTGATAAAGAAGTGACTGAGCCTGTTGAAGACCATCAAAATGTGTTCACCAAAAAGAGGAACTGGAAGAACTTGTTGACTTATCTACAGAAGAAGAGGAAGGTGAATAAAAACACAGAAACGGAACTGGCTGTGTGAACATTACCAAATTTGCTGAAGTGTTTTGAATTGCAGGTATTAAAGGACAGAATTTTGGACTGTGATCCTCTGTTGGAATGAAGCATTTAAGTCACTTATATGTTCACCAAAACATTACCACTTCTGTGGCAACCCTTTGATGGGTTCAAAGGAGACAACTTCTGATTACAATGTTCTTCCAAAAGGTTTGGAAAGGGATCAGCTATCAAAGATCCCCAACTATTGACATTGTCCTGATCCTGGCTCCATGATCCTCCTTCTAATGTGTCATCAGTTCAGTAGTAGCCACACTCACAACGCCCAGGTTGTTCATCTCATTTCAACTCATCTTGTTGTCATTTTGTCATCTCATATTATCCCAAGAAGAAGGATGAGTTCCGTACATGATATTTTGAGAGGGAGAGACCACATTCACATAACTTTTGTTACAGTAATTATTATAATTATTATATTTTAGTTACTGTTATACTTTATACATTAAAGTTTATCATAAGTATGTATAAAAAAACAGTGTTTGTGTGGTTTGATACTAACTGTGGTTTCAAGCATCCACTGGGGTGACAAGGAGGGACTTGCTATAGATATATTTGATCTGTGCCCCCTCCAATTCCTACATTGAACTCCTAAAATCCTTGGAATCTCTACAGTGAAAAGTATCTTTTATATGCCAATGAGATAACTGGTGAGTGGGAGGTCCTGACTACTCTGTTGATGGGGAGCTGGCTGCCAGGGCAACATCCAAGTACTTAGAAAGTTGTAACTTCTAGCCCCAGACCTTTGCAGAGGGAAGAGTGGGGAGGACTGGAGACTGACATCATCACCAATGGCCAGAGACTTAATCAATTATGCCTTCATGATGAAGCCACCACAAAATCTCAAAAATGTGAGGTTCAGAGAGCTGGGTTTGTGAACATAACCGTGTACTGGGATGGTGGTACATCCTAGCTCCATGAAGACAGACGCCCCAGCACTTGGGGCCCTGCCGGACCTTACCCTTCATACATCTTCATCTGCCTGTACATCTATATTCTTTATTTTATTTTTTGGAGTACTGAGGATTAAACTCAGGGGCACTTGGCCACTGAGCCACCTCCCCAGCTCTATTTCATAATTTATTTAGAGACAGGGTCTCACTGAGTTGCTCAGTGCCTCTCTTTTGCTGAAGCTGGCTGTGAACTCATGATCATCCTGCCTCAGCCTCCAGACTCTCTGGGATTACTGGTGTGTGCCACCATGTCTGGCATTCACATTCTTTCTAATAAACCAATACACATAATCATTTCCCTGTGTTTTGTGAGCTACTGTGGCAAACCTTAGGAGTCAATGGGAATTGACTTAGGAGTCAAAACCTTAGGAGTCAAACCTTAGGAGTCAAAGAGAAGTGTGTGTAACCTGGGGGCCCACTAATTGAGATTGTCATCTGAAGTGGGGGACATTCTTGTGAGACTGCGCCCTTCAGCTGCATTGTCTACATTAACTCCATGTAGTTAGTCCCTAATTGAATTGCATGATACCTTGTTGGTGTATAGAGAATAGGAAAGTTGGCTGGTATAGGAAACACCCCCATCTTCCCCCACATTTAGCATCTGTAAGTGTTGAGAAAAACCGTGACTTGTTCCTACATATAATGCTCAGGAATCTCTGAAATCAACCCTATCTTTTCCACTTTGCTTCAGTGGCACAATTTTTTGTATATTATGTTAAAAATAAATGCTATTGATTTTATTAATATTAGTAAGATTATTAAGTATTTGCAATTTTGTATATTATTTTTTATTGGTCATGAGTATATCCACATGATCATCTTGTATCTGTTATCTATTTACCACATTTATGGGGGCTATTTCTTAATTATAGTGTTTAGATATAGCACTCTGGTCTGATTTTTGTGACAATATTCTACAATATGCAGCAAACGTTACATTTTGAATATCTTCTGCTAAAAAAGTCTGGACATCATTCCATTGATTCATAGGTCCAAATGACATGCTGAACATTTTTCTTTTTCCAAGTAGCCTTCTTTTTCAAGAAGAAAAAGTTGTCATTCATTCATTGCCAGACCTCTGTAAGGAAGTTGACTAGGGATTACATAATTTAACTCACATGGCAACCTTATGGAGTATATTATTATTAGTAGTAGTATTGTGTATTATGGGTGAGGAAATTTTAGGCCATGTGATTCAATTGAAGGTTCCTGATGGGAGTGCTGGTGTTGATGGTGGGGACTAACTCAGACCCAAGGAGTTCTTTATCAAGACAAACATGGTGCAACAGTAGGATGGCTGTGGTTGGGCGGACTGGACAGCGCGGGTGAGGGAGGCTCTTGTGCTGATTATTATGAGGTGGTGAAGGCCAGATCCAGGGCTCTGGCTGAGAAAATGTAGAGGAAACAGGAAACTGGTGATTTCCAAGGAATAATTGACAGAACATAGCAGTTGATGACAGAAAGAGTTATAATGAATAAGCTAGTTTTAAACATGATGTTGTCATTTTATTTTCTCACCATAACTACCTTTTTATTGAGGGTAATATTCATATGACACAAGAAATAGCTATTTTAGAGTATATAACTCAGTAGAACTTCTTATACCCATAATGTTGCACCATCATTACCTCTATTTATAAAACATTTTCATTGCCCCAAGGGGAAACCCTGTATCCAATAAGTCATTTCCCATTATTACTTCCCATAGTCTCCAGAGACCACTGCCTTTTCTCTTTTTGGATTTATTCATTCTTTGATATTTCATATAATTTGTGACCTTTTGTGTTTGGCTTTTTTCATTTGGCATAAGGTTTTCCAGAATCACCTGTGTTGTAGAATGTAACAATACTTAATTTTTTATGGCTGAAAAATATTAAGTTATAAGGACATTACTTAATTTTGTCAGTTCATCCATTGATAACCCTTGGGCTTATTTCCAACTTTGGGCTCTTGGAAATAGCACTGCTTAAAAATGTACAGGTATTTGAGTACTTTTAGATACAAACATGGGAGGGCAGTTACTCGGTCATATGGTCATTCTATGTTGAACTTTTTGAGGAATCATTAAACTATTTTTCATGGCAGCTGTACCATTTTATATTCCTGTCTGCAGTGTATAAGTTCAGATTTCTTCGCATCCACAACAGCTGTTCACGAGGAGTGAAGCACTGTCACGTTGTGGATTTGCTTTGCGTTTCCCTAAGAACTAATGATGTTGAGTGTCTGTTGATGTTTTCATTGGCCATTTGCACGTTCAAGTTCTTTGCCTATTTTTTAATTCTTTTTTTTTTTTTTGGCGAGAGGGGAGTGGGTCCTTTTTGTTGCAGAGTTGTAAACTATTCTTTGTATATTTTGGCCACTAGACCTTCAACAGATATATGACCTTTATCATATGTATGTATGATTTGTAAATGTATTCTATTATTAGGTTGTCTTTTCAATCTCTTACAGTGCTCTGACATGAGAAATAGTTTTGAATTTAGATTAGTCCAATTTACACATTTTTTTGATTGCTTGTGTTTTTTTGTTACATACCTAAGAAACCATTGTGCATCCCAAGTCATGAAGCTTAGCACTTACGTTTTCCTCTTCTGTTTTGTAATTTTAGCTGCTACATTTAGATTTTTGACCTATTGTGAGTTAATGCTTGTATGTGGCATGAGGTAGGTGTACCAGTTTCTTCTTTCCTTTGTGTATATCCAATTGTCTCAGCACTGTTTATTAAAAAGACTATACATTCCTCATTAGATTTTTTGGAACATTTGCTAAAACCATTAAATCTAAGGGTGAGGATTTATTCTAAATTCTCAATTCTGTTCCATCTGTCTATATGTCATTTCTTTGACCAGTCCCATCCTATCTTGATTAGTGTAGCTTTGTGTAGTAAACTTTGCAATCAGGAAGTGTGAGTCATCCAACTTTGTTCTTTTTTTAAAAATATTTTATTACTTGTTGATGGGCCTTTATTTATTTTTATGTGGTCCTGAGAATTGAACCCAGTGTTTCACACATGCTAAGCAAGTGCTCTACTAGTGAGTCACAACCCCAGCCCTAATTTTGTTCTTTTTTAAAGATTATTTTGTCTACTCAAATACCAGTGCCACTGCATATAATCTTGAGGATCACCTTTTCCATTTTGTAACAAAGGCCATTGAGATTTTGATACAGATTGTTTTAAATCTGTAGGTGGCTCTGGGTATTATTTAACTATCATAAGACTTTCTATCATTGTAGGATGTATTTCCATTTATTTAAATCTTCTTTAAGTTTCATCAGCAATGTGTTCTAATTTTAAGTATACTCGGTCTTTTATATTTTTGGTTGTTTTTCTTCAATAATCTGTACTTTTTGATGTATTTTCTTAATTTATTTTTCAGATTTTCCATTGCATATATATAGAATGCATATATATACACTGAATTTTGTGTATGGATCTTGTATCCTGCAATTTTGCTAAATTAGTTTTTCAGCTGAAAATACTTTCTTCGGTGAATTTTTAAGGATTTTTCTCTATATAAGATCACTTCATCTGTAAATAGAGATAATTTTATTTTTCCCATGCTAATTTTGAAAACATTTGTTTTTCTTCACTCTGTTTAGAAATTCCAGAAAAATGTTGAATATGAGCAGACATTCTGGTCTTATTCCTTATCTTGCAGGGAAAGCATTTATTTTCACAATTGAGTGTATTAGCTTTGTGGGGTTTTTCCCAATAATTGTCATTTACCATGTAGAGAAATTTCCCTTCTATTGCTATTTTTTTAATTGTAATTGGACACATGACTTTGTTTTATTTATTTATTTTTATGTGGTGTTGAGGATCGAACCCAGGGCCTCTCATGTGCTAGGTGTGCGGTCTACCACTGAGCCAAAATCCCAGCCCCTTCTATTGTTATTTTATGAAGTATTTTCATCATGAAGCAGTGGTGTATTTTTCTAATGCATCAGCTAAGTGACCAAGTGTTTTTCCTTTCATTCTCTTAAATTGGTATGTCATATTTGATTGATTATTTTTTTGTGTATGTTGACTTCCTCTAGCATTTCTAGGGTAAGTCCCACTTGGCCACCATATGGAATCCTTTTAATGTACGATGTCTTGTCTTTGCTCATATTTTGTTGAGAATTTTTGTGTCTGGTCACACAGATAGTGATCTCTAGACTTTTCTGCCTTCTTTATCTGGCTTTGGTGTAAGGGTAACAATGGCTTTGCAGAATGAGTTCAGAAGTGTTCTCTCTTTTATTTTTGGAATATTTTGAGAAGAATTCTTTTTTTAAAATTTTTTTAAAGATAGGGGAGAGAGAGAGAGAGAATTTTTTAATATTTATTTTTCAGTTTTTGGCAGACACAACATCTTTATTTTATGTGGTGCTGAGGATCGAACCCAGCGCCCCGCGCATGCCAGGCGAGCACGCTACCACTTGAGCCACATCCCCAGCCCGAGAAGAATTCTTAATACTGCCTCAGATATTTGGTAGTGAAGCATTATAGTTCTTGATTTTCCCTTATTGTTAGGAGGTTTGCAGCCCAGATTCAATATCTTCACTTTATGTAGGTCTAGTCAGATTTCGTACTTTTTATAGTGTCAATTTTAGCATTTGTTATTTTTTTTTTTGACAATTTGCTCCTCATTTATGTTGTCTAACATCAGGGAGTACAATTGTTTTTAGTACTTTCCTTTCTGTTTATTTCTGTAAGATTTGTAGTAATGTTCCTTTTACTTCTGATTTCAGAACTTTCAATTTTTTTACCTTGGTCAGTCTAGGTATACAGGTTTGTTGATATTTTCAAACAATTGGCTATTAGTTTAATAGACCCTTTCTTTTATTTTTCAATTCTCTATTTTATTCAGTCTTTGCCTTTTGGTTAAATACTGGATTCATTAATATTAAGTATTATTGTTGATGTAATCCAATTAAGGACCATCGTATTACTTTTTAATGGCCACCATACTACTTTTTATTTCTATATTTCTTGTATTTTTGTGGGAGTTTCTCTATTCCTCCTTTACTTATGTCATTGGTACCAGGTAAATAGTTTTTAAGGTAGTATGTTAATTTTTTATGCTATTTTTAATATATTTTTGATTCCTTTCTTTTTCCTTTTTTAAGAGAAGAAATAAGAAAAGGCACATTATACTGTGTGTTTAAGTACATAATTATCCTTTTAGGTACTCTTTCCTCTTTGGTGTGGATTCAATTTTCTTAATTGCTCATAGCCTGAGGAAGTTTCTTCAAGATTCCTTGTTAGCTGGGTTTCCTAGAAATGAATTGCTCTTTTTATTTAATGATGCTTTTAACTGGGCACTGTTGTGCCTACCTATAATCTCAGCAATTTGGGAAGCTCAAGCAGGAGGAATGCAAGTTTAAGGCCAGCCTCAGCAACTTAGGCCCTAGTTGCTCTTAGTGAGACCCTGTCTCAAAATAAAGAAAATAAAAAGGGCTGTGGATGTGGCTCAGTGGTTAAGCATCCCTGGGTTTAATCTCCTGTACCAAACAAAAGCCAGACAAACAAACAAAAAATTATCTACGGATGCTTTTATTTTACCTTCATTTTTGAAAGAAATTTTTGATGGATAGAGGATTCTTTTATTTTATTGATTGTTAATTTTTCAAAATTAATTTATTTATTCTAATTTGTTATACATGATAGCACAATGCATTTCCATTCATAGTACATATATAGAGCACAATTTTTCATTTCTCTGGTTGTACACAAAATATATTCACACCATTTGTGTCTTTATACATGTACCCAGGGTAATGATGTCCATCTCATTCTGCCATCATTCCTACCCCCATTCCCCCTCCCACTCCCTCCCTCCCCTTTGCCCTATCCAAAGTTCCTCCATTTTTCCCATGCTCCCCGCTTCCCCTTTATGGATCAGCATTCACTTATCAGAGAAAACATTTAGCATTTGTTTTTTTTTGGGATTGGCTAACTTCACTTAGCATTATCTTCTCCAACTCCATCCATTTACCTGCAAATGCCATTATTTTATTCTCTTTCATTGCTGAGCAATATTCCATTGTGTATATATACCACAGTTTCTTTATCCATTCATCTGTTGAAGGGCATCTAGGTTGTTTCCACAATGCAGCTATTGTGAATTGTACTGCTATAAACATTGATGTGGCTGTGACCCTGTAGTATGCTGTTTTTAAGTCCTTTGGGTGTAGACCAAGGAGAGGGATGGCTGGGTCAAATTGGTTCCATTCCCAGTTTTCCAAGGAGTCTCCATACTGCTTTCCATATTAGCTACACCATTTTGCAGTTCCACCATCAATGTATGAGTGTACCTTTTCCCCCTGCATCCTCACCAACACTTATTGCTGTTTGTATTCTTAATAGCTGCCATTCTGACTGGAGTGAGTTGAAATCTTAGAGTAGTTTTGATTTGCATTTCTCTGATTGCTGGAGATGTTGAACATTTTTTCATAAATTTGTTGATCAATTGTATTTCTTCTTCTGAGAAGTATCTGTTCAGTTACTTAGCCCATTTATTGATTGGGTTAGTTGTTTTTTTGGTGTTAAATTTTTTGAATTCTTTATATATCCTGGAGATTAGTGTTCTATGAATAGGAAAAGAAGAGCTCAAACTATCACTATTTGCTGATGACATGATTCTATACTTAGAGGATCTGAAAAATTCGACCAGAAAACTTTTAGAACTAATAAATAAATTCAGCAAAGTAGCAAGATATAAAATCAACACCCATAAATCAAAGGCATTTCTGTTTATCAGGATGAATCTCTGAAAGAGAAAGTAGGAAAACTACCCCATTTACAATAGCCTCAAAAATATGAAATACTTGGGAATCAACTTAACAAAAGAGGTGAAAGACCTCTACACTGAAAACTCCAGAATACTAAAGAAAGAAATTAAAGAACTTTGAAGATGGAAAGATCTCCCTTATTCTTGGATGGGCAGAATTAATAATGACCATACTGCCAAAAGCACTATACAGATTTAATGCAATTCCAATCAAAATCACAATGACATTCCTCATAGAAATAGAAAAATCACTCATGAAATACATCTGAAAAAATACGAGACCCAGAATAGCCAAAGCAATCTTTAGCAAGAAGAGTGAAGCAGGTGGCATTGCTATACTACAGAGCAATAGTAACAAAAATGGCATGGTATTGGCACCAAAATAGACTTGTATACCAATTGTTCAGAACAGAGGACACAGAGACAAACCCGCATAATTACAGTTATCTTATATTAGGACAAAGGCACCAAAAACATACATTGGAGTAAAGATAGCCTCTTCAACAAATGGTGCTGGGAGAACTAGAAATCCATATGCAACAAAATGAAATTTAGCTACTATCTTTCACCATGCACAAAACTCAACTCAAAGTGGATCAAGGACCTAAGAATTAGACCAGAGACTCTGTGCCTAATAGAAGAAACAGTAGGCCCAAATCTTCATCATTTTGAATTTGGACCTGATTTTCTTAACAAGACTCCCAAAGCACAAGAAATAAAATCAAGAATTAATAAATGGGGGGCTGGAGCCGTGGCTCAGTGGCAGAGCGCCTGCCTAGCATGTGTGAGGCACTGGGTTCGATTCTCAGACCCGCATATAAATAAATGAAAGTCCATTGACAACTAAAAATTATATAAAAAAGAATTAATAAATGGGATAAATTGTTAATTTTTGTTGGAGAATTTTGAATATGTTACCACATACCGTTTGGCTTCCATTATTTCTGATGAGAAGTTAGCTCCTAATAATGTTAGGTGTTTCTTGCCCATGATGAATCATTTTTCTCTTATTATTTTCTCTTTTATTTCATTGTCTTTACTTTGTGTCTGTGTGTATCTCTTTAAGTCTGTTGCTCAAATTTGTTGAGCATGTTGGATGTATCCTAGAAAATTTGGGACATGGTCAACCTTTCTGAATATTTTTCTCTTATTTTTCCTCTTCATCTGGTACTCCATTACACATAGGTTGGGGTGTTTCCAGTGAGCCACATTTCACATTTCTGTCTTCTTTAGATTGCATCATCTTGATTTATCTGTATTCAAGTTTCTGATTATTTCTTCTTTCAATTAAAATGTACTCTATTGAGTTTTTTATTTCAATTTTCATAGTTTTTAATTCCATGGTTTCTGTTTGCTTCTGTTTTATAATTTCTATCTATTAATAATTCTCTTTGTTTTTATTTTGAGGCAGGGTCTCCCTAAGTTGCTTAGGGCCTCACTAAATTGCTGTGGCTGGCCTCAAACTTGTGATCCTCATCCCTCAGGCTGCTGAGTTGCTTGGATTGTAGGTGTGCACCACCATACCTGGCTCATAATTTTGTTTTTCTGAAGTGAATATTTGAGATGGTTTGTTGTAGCAACTCTGGATATTGTTTCTTCTTCAGTGCCAAAGTGTCTATTGTCATTTGTTTTTTCCTTTGTGACTTGGGTAGGTATTTTAGTGAAGTCTGTTTTTCCCTCATGTGAATCCTTTCGTGTTGCTCCTCAGAAGGTGCGGCCTTGGGCACACACACAAAGTCACCTGGGCTGACACTGGTTTTAGGAGGTCTCTCTTCCTGTTCCCTCTGTTAACCTGCCTGCTGCATTCTGTTGCACTCTGTTGTTAGGCTCCACTAATTTCTGACCAATTTCTTTTGTAGTTTATTTGTTTATTATGCCCTAAGGCAGAAATTGCTCTACAATCTAATCCAATTATTGTGGAGCTGAGGTAATTTTTGAGGATCTTTCACTTCCCAGCCATCTCTTATTCTGGTTCTTTCTTGTGAACTAGCTTGTCTATGTTTTAGCTAGTTGTTCTTAATTAACAGGAATTACTCTTTGTTTTTGAGAGTGCTGCTGGGCTTGAAAACATAACTTTAAATAAAGTCATTGTTTGGGCTGGTGGTTATTTTCTTAAGGGTTGCTGCTGAACAGGAAACACCCTGAGCCATTGCCCTCAGGGCTGTGTAGAGTGATAGCCTAAGGTCCCTAAGCATGGCACCCAGGGCCTGGGGACAATGTACTTCGAGAGTCATTGAAGGCCAGACACTCTTGGCCTTTGAGTTAGTCACTTTCTGTCAGTATGTCAAAATTCCAGATAGACATCAACAGTTTTGCTTTGTCTAACTAGGCCTCACCTGAAGGCTTCCATCTTCTCCCAATAGCACCACCAGCTGGGGACTAAGTCTTTACATGTGAGCCTCTGGGGAACATTCTAGGACCAACCAAGCCTCTGACCTATGAGTAGAGACTGGAGGAAAAGAATCCCTGACCTCTTAGCTACTCACCAGGAAGCTTTGCCCTGGGAGATCTAGTTGCTTTGGATTTTTGGTTCATTCCTCTCAACTGCAGGATCTTGTTGGTCTCTGCCTTGGTTTCCCCTTTTAGAGGTGTAAATTGGAAAATCTCTCAAGGAAGTAACCTGGAGTAATTGGAAAGCTCACCCCAATTTTTTCTCTCTGGCATGACTGACCTGCATTGCCAGATACCCTGTATCTGGAAATCTTTGTTTAATGTATTTTGTTCTTTTTGTTTTTAGTTTTTCCAGGTCCCCATTACTTCTTTTTGGCAGCAAATGAAAGTCTCTTTTGGCCTGTATTTAAAATTTTTTTTTAGTTGTTGATAGACCTTTATTTTATTCATTTATATGCAGTGCTGAGAATTGAACCCAGAACTTTACACACACCACGCAAGTGCTCTACCACTGAGCCACAGCCTCAGCCCCTGGCTTGTATTTTTAATAGCAATTGTAGCATGTGTACACCTCAAAAAACTCTGTAGCATACATTTCTCATTTTTTAAAGATAATTTTTAGTTGTCAATGGATCTTTTATTTATTTATATGTGGTGCTGAGGTTCGAACCCAGGGCCTCACATATGCCAGGCAAATGTTCTAACCCTGAGCCACCGCTCCATCCCCACATTTTTCATTTTTAGTGGGTATTTGTTTGAAGAATATTTGTATTTTAGGTTGTGAAAGATATACAAATAAGTTGATTCCTTGCTAATGGAAATATTCAATGCCATGTCAAATTAATGTTGAAACAGTTGGTCAGATTTGTTTGAAAAGCAGCCATAGTGTAAGAAAAAGGTCCCAAATCGATTGATTGTGTTCTGGGTCTATTCAGTTCCTAATGCGTTTAAAATTAATATGACTATAGAACTTAATGTAATTTTCCTCAAGTGTGTGTTACAGAACAAGTTTTTAGCAATCTCTATTCTATTTATTTTGAAAGTTATTTTCTTAAATACAAGTAGACCATTACAATCAGGTTTGAAATCTTGCTTTTAGTAAATCATGAAAATAGCCTCTAATGTTAAATATTATCCTCTGTCAGGTTTTCAAAAAGGGTAACAGTCCTGAAAAATAAGGGACCATTGGGGCATGTAGCACCATGTTTTCTAAAAACTTACATTTCATACATTGCAATTGTGTTTACTTGGAGTGAGATTCTGTTTCTTGCACCTTATTATACCAAGAACAAAAGACCAAATGACACAGCTGTCTCAACTGGCATAGTTACTTGAAGTTTCAAACTTTTGATTATTTCAATTCAGTTCAATTTTGCTCATTCTTCTTACTGGTTAGGTGGAGAGCATGCCCGGCAGACATACAAACTGGAGTTGTGTTGGCTTTTGTTGCAGAACACATTTCAGGATCCAATATTTCAGATTTCTGAGAATTTGGGAGAATAAACCAACACTCAAGACTAATATGGGGGCTGGGGTTGTGGCTCAGTGGTAGAGCACTTGCCTGGCGTGCATGAGGCACTGGGTTCATCCTCAGCACCACATAAATGTAAAATAAATATATTGTGTCCACCTAAAATTTAAAAAATAAATATTTGAAAAAAAAAGACTAATATGTACGGACATAGTCGTGTGGTGCCATGAACATAGCTCTGAACTTCAGATTCATCTCTGTTCCTCTCTTGAAGTATGACTTTGGGCAGGTTGCTGCCTCTTTCTGAGCCTCAGTTTTCTCCTCTGTAAAGTGAGGTTTGGAATAGATGATCTTGAAAGGAAGTGCCTTTGCAGTACTGTCAGCAGATGCTTCTGGAAAATGCTTTGTTTTAGTGTGCAAGGACACAGGTAGTTGAGAAACAATTGGATATTATCCCTGGCTAATTGTGCAGTTACATATGAGAGAAGCTTCAGGAGACTGAGTAACTTTTTCATTTTCCTTTTTTCATATTCTCTGGGAAGATTTGGCTCATAACCCACAAAGACATTAGGAAAATGACCCTATTCATTTTGCCTGTGCCTTGCAGTTTTAAATAATGATTACTTTCTACTGTTTCATTATGTAGCTAGGAGATGTACTTTCAATTGCATATTAACTCCTTCTGCCCATGTAATAATTTTCTCTAACATTCTTATACTATGTTATATGTACTTATGGAACAATGAAATCTCTACATATTTCTTTTCCCACATAACTATTTTAAATATGCTTCTTTCAGTGGAAATTCCTCCACAAAGATATATTATTGAGCCAAATGCAATCTTTATTTTTAAATCTGCATAAACCATTTTAGAGAGCTCATTCTCATGACTCATGGTTTCAAAAAGAAGAGTACAATATATGGAGTGACTTCTGTGGTGTGGGACAGTGGGCAATGGGGGACAAAAAATAAATGTCTTAATAGACTTAGCAAATGGAAAGCTTTTCTCTCCTGTGTGACTTTAGGAGGTACACTTTGGTTAAACGTGCATTCAGGTTTTCAATCCAGGTATACCTCAATTCATATTTCTTGGCTCTGAATGCTTGTGTATATTGCTCTGTGTGTAGTTAATACTCAATAAACTCATGAATTCATGGTCCCTTTGCCACAACCTTATGGTCATTTGAGCTTCACAGATCATGTGACGTCATGACAGGGACTGGTAATTGGCTTCCAGTGTTCATTTCCATCTTCTCATACAGTTAAATAACTTGTTGGCCACAGAACTGCCTGACCAACAGTTCCACCCTGTGCCTTGCCATGCACCTTGGAGTGGCTGTGCAGTCAGTTATGCTCAATGGGATGTAAACAAAAAAAAAATGTATAACATCTGGGAATGCTTCGAATAAGATCATAGACTCCTCATTTTTTGGTCCCTTTCCTTTGGCTGGAATGCAGAAGTTGTATCCAAAGGTGAAGAACCCCATTTGGATCTTGAACTGGAAAAGCCATGTGGAGAGAGGTAGAATAATAAGCTATTGTGACCTCTGATTATTTTGGAACAGCCATACTAACCAATCTACTGAGTTGGATCTTTATGTGAAAGAAGTAAATTTTTTTGGAGGGGGGTACCAGGGATTGAACTCAGGGGCACTCGACCACTGAGCCACATCCCCAGCCCTATTTTGTATTTACAGACAGGGTCTCACTGAGTTGCTTAGCACCTCGCTGCCAATCATCCTGCCTCTGCCTCCATACCTGCTGGGATTATAGGAATGCGATGCTGCACCCAGCTAAGAAACAAATTTTTAAGCCACTATGTTTTACTTGTTTATTACAATAACCGAAGAAAATTCTAATTAATACAGTTGGAAACCACTAGAATAATGTATGTGAAAGAGCTTATCAGTGTTATTGGTGTCTTATAATTGATTAGATCAGTTCCTCCCTTTCTTGAGTGAACGTCCCTTGGGTTTGTCCTGTCATCTTATAATAATGCTTGATTATGAACTCAAAGATCCCCTGTAAGAGCTGAAAACCTACCTGCCTTCCCCTGGGCAGACACTTTCCATGCTGTATTCGTTATTTTGACCTTCATGAACACTTATGCATAGCAGTTCTCTGAGATGCCCTCTGAATTCTCTGAAGCTGCAATATGCAGTACTTTTTATAAGAGGCACTTTTGATTATTAGCTTCCCTGAAAGTAATAGGCAGGCAGATTTGTGATGCTGTCTGTTTCTATGTGTATTCAAGATTGCTTTGCTGCTTCATAATGCTCCTTGTTATTCTCGAGCTGATTAGATACAGTGTAGAAACCAAATGGAAAATGACACAATTTATTACCTTTACAGAGTGTATTATAAAAATATTATAAATAATAAAAGTTCTTCAGAATTAATAGAACATAAAATACGCTTTTTTCTCGTAGTATAAAATTATAAGTGGAATTGGATCATATCTGGTTAGTAATGAAACATCCTGTTAGCTTTCAATTATGGTCCTAAACAGCAGCTCACACTCTCATTCTCTGTCTCTGTCTTTCTCTCAATTAAATAGATATTAGGGTTTTAGACCAGAAGATAATCCAATTGACTGATCATTAAATGCCTTACATGATTATGATTATATTTTCATACTTTAATATGTACCCACAAATGTACTAAACTGTTCTTAAAGCAAAATCACATTTGAACCAGAAAGTTGAATTTCAATGAAAAGAGCATATTGGTTGAGCTACAAAGAATAAAATATTACCATATACTCTTGTTTTTTTATGTGATGTATTATTCCCTCTACTTCACAATATTGGTTTGGGGTATTTAATGCTATTAAGTGGTACAATGAGATGTCGAAAAGTTTTGCTCTCTCTTTATTAGGAGTGAGGATATGCGCCTCCAACCAAATCCTTAAAGAACTCTGTGCTTAATGTTCTGCTTCTAACTGCAGCAGTGCATTACTGTGGCACCTCCATTAGCTTGCTCAGTATTCTAGAGACTTCTGCGCCTGACAATTGAAGAGCACCAGGAGGAGAAACTTGATGAGAGCTGTTTTTTTTCATTCATACATGGAGTGCATGAGTTGACATCCACAATGCTCATTAATAAATAAGGGGGTCAGGCCTCATTAGAATTGATACCAGATTTTTTATTTCTTCTTTCCTCTCCAAATATAAAACTTGAAATTTAAGCAAGGGTCTCCCTTTAGTTAAGTCAGTTTTGCTTTCAGTTTGCAGAGTCAGAAGAAAAACTTCTGGAAGAGAAAAGTTTTGAGGGCTGGGGTGGTGGCTCATTATAAGAGTGCTTGCCTAGCACATGTGAGGCGCTTGGTTCGATACTCAGCACCACATAAAAATAAATAAATAAAGATATTGTGTTCATCTACAACTAAAAAATATTTTTTAAAGAAAATGCACCATGGCAATATGTTCTAATGACTGGAGCCACAGTTCTCTCTTTATATGTTTGGGGTGTAGAAAATGACAGTTCCAAAAAGCGCTGTACAGGTACCTACTATTACCAGAGCAAGGAGTGCGATTAATCCATGTTCTGCAATACTTCTTCAGTAAGGTATATGTAGTGTGAAAAAAGGAGAGAAGTCAGCCTTCTTTGTGTGCTTATAGTTGCTTGCTTGTTGTGTTTAGAACTGATTCTATAGGTGTACTGATAGATTTTATTTATTTATTAAATTATGAAGTAGTTTCTTTTGGTATCTCATAAAAAGTCTCTGCCGGCTTTTTTTCTTTTTGATATGGAAGACTGTAGAGAGGCCTGAGGCCTGATTTGTCAGGGATATAGATTTTTGTCTAGTTAAAGGTCAGATGCTGAGCCATTGATTTGATTGCTGAGCCACTGGGTCATTAAGTTGCCTCAAATAGCCTTGTTGCAAATGTTCGTTGATGAGCCCGCGTGGGACTCTGTACTCAGGGACTGCATTAGGGTCTAAGGAAAATACTAAGTTGAATTTGTCTTTGGAATTGGGAAAAAAGAAAGTAGTTAGAATTGCATATGTCACAGGAATAGAAATTTTATATTTGAAATGATTTGTGATTTGAGGATATACAAATGCTATTCCCTTCTTTTCTTTTTTGAAGGTCCAGAATTCTGCTCTTAACAGATTGTTTTTTTTTCCCCAAACTGTGGCATCCCTGGGGAGTGGATGACAGAGGCTGTATCTGCCCAGAAGGGTTGGACTGCATGGAAGGTGGCAATGTTGAGTACCCAGAGGAAAGTAGTGAGAGACAGGGCAGGGAGGTCAAGGCTAATGGTGCCTTCTTCAAAAATTTGCTGAAAAAGAGACATTTATGCTCATACTTAGCAGAATTGAAAGAAACCTGACACAAAACCAGTAAAAGGAAGATCACTGGACTTGAGAGTCCAAGGTGCTAGTTTACCAACTGTGTGCCTATGGACTAGTAAGGGATCTCCAATGAGGAAATTGCTGCTTCAATCAAAATATAGAAATGTGAGTTGATGCTCTCTAAGCTCTACCATTGTATACTTTATCGTTTAAATAGCTCTAATTTGTGCTCCCTCCCCACCACTTTTTGGTGCCAGGGATTGAACCCAGGGGAGCTCAACCACTGAGCCATATCCCCAGCCTTTTGAAAAATATTTTATTTAGAGACAAGGCCTTGCTAAGTTGCTTAGGGCCTCACTGAATTGCTGAGGCTGGCTTTGAGCTTTTGATCCTCCTGCCTCAGCCTCCTGAGCTGCTGGGATTACAGGTGTGCACAATTTGGTCCACTTTTCAGAGAAAAGCATGACAATTACCAAAGTGATGAATTATGTTTCTGTTTCAAACAGTATTATCCAAATTAATGGTGTAAACCGTAGTCTGTCTTGGTGAGTTGATGGTGACTTTCCAGTTATGGTTCTGTTTTGGAATTTTGGAAAGGAGTGTTATAGAATGAAATGTATTTCCTTGTATGTCACAGGGGAGAGCATCCTGTTGCAAATTTTGCCACGAAATTTCAGGAAACTTCATTTCTCTCCTTCCACCTTAGTTTCCTTATTTCTGAGGACTTTTTCACTCTACCCACTGATATCTATATTTTAGCTTTTATACCTTTCCAGGAATAAACAGAATTGAATAGTTCTAAATGACTGTCAATATGGTAATGATGTAATAACACAACTTCTTACAGTTCCTACAATATTTCTTGTGAATCCATATTTCCTTCCCAGGATCTTGCTCAGGAAACTACTTTTTATTTTTTTCTAGTGCTGTGAATCAAACCTAGGTCCTTATGTGTAGTAGCCAAGTGCTGTACCACTGAGCTACTTCTTGACCCTGACTTTTAAGGGTTTTTTTTTAAGGGTTTTAAGGGTTTTTCATGGTTCCTGAGAATGAGCAAAGTTGTCTTAGATAGTTTGTGTCCATGTCAAAGCATTTTGGTGACTTAGTCATCTTCCTGTGAGGCATTCATCTCAGGCTTCTCATATGATCCTATGTTCTTCAAATTTCCATGTCAAGAAAATGGATTAATTAGATGTATTTCGACCACTATGTGTATAAGTATGTATCTTCTGTGTGCGCATCTAATTTCTATGCCGTATCCACTCTTTCTGAAGTGTTAAACACTACTCATCAATACTGATGTCAAAACAAGCCTTTAGTAAAGGAAAGGAGAAAAGCTGCTTTGAGCATTGCAGAAAACTGGATCATAGGTCAGTGGGGTTGGGGGGGGGCTGAATTAATATTTCCCTGCTTCCTGCCATCACCTCTCTGCAGATGTGGGGAGGGCTGCACTTAACACAGTTTTGTGAACCACTGGACAAAGGCAGTTGAGAATGGAGCTGGTAGATAATGGACGTGGAACAAATGAATGCCTGATGGCATAGGTAGAAAACGACTCACCAAATTATCATCTGCTTGAGTACTTTGTTTTCTATTGGAAAGAGGATTTTTTTTTTTTTTTTTTTGGTACCAGGGATTGGTACCACTGAGCCACATCCCTAGTCCTTTTTATTTTTACTTTGAGGCACTGGGATTACAGACATGTACCACCATGCCTGGCAATGGGAGAGTTTTAAAAGAAACTTTTTCAAGGAAATATCACCTCTAACCACTTCACATTAATACACATTTTTTTTTTCTTTTTGGTTTATTCCTTTAATGTCCTAATCTTTTTCCTGGCTCCATTATAAATTGTGCGATTTTGGGCAAATTTTTCTTGGATTCCTCATCTTTTAAACAAGGGATGCTGTCAATACTTATTTTATAGGCTTGTTGTAAGGATTAGGTGAAATAAAGCATCTTTAAGTGGTTTGGATCTCAGCAGTGACATCATGGTAAGTGCATAACATGTCACTGTTTTAAGTTATTTACAGTTTTGCATGACCTGTGAACTCTTGGAAAGCAGGAACTATGCTTGGTGTATTATGAATCCTTGGTTTTCATTGACTCTGCTCTGGTAGGTAGGATACACACTAGCTTTGCAGTCCTGGCTCTGTTATTTATTAGTTTGTGCCTTTAGGGTGATTCCCTTCTTCTTCCTGCCCTGTCCCTATGTTGACTTGGGTGAGCTTCAGTGTCCTCCTATGAAACGCAGAGGCAATAATAGTAATTACATTGCCTATTTGTTAGAGGAGTTGAATAAGAAGCAGCACATGGTTCAAGAAGCTCATGGCTCTTTGGAAGAGCTTGGTAAACTATAACTACATTTACTTAGTTATGTATGAGTGCTCAATTAATGATCGATATTATTATTGTATACATTACTTTATTAAGTGTGGAAGTTCTTTTCCATTTTGCTTCTTTAGGTTTATTTATCATAAGTAGTCCCCATGTTTCATCCCACGTTGATAATGACTTTGTCGAAAGGTATCTTAATCCATTACTGATGCTATAAGAAAATACCTAGACTGAATAATTTATAAATAACAGGAAATTATTTCTCATAGTTCTAGAGACTGGAATGTTTATAATCAGGTTGGTAGCAGGTTTTTTGGTCTGGCAAGGGCTCGTTCCTTGTTTCTAAGATGATGTCTTGATGCTGTGTCCTAAAAGGATGAACACTGTATCCTTATATGGTGGGAAGAATGGAAGAGCAAAAAAGGGACTAGATCCTCCCTTCATCCTCTTCAAAGGGTACTAATACCATATATTCAAGCACTCATGACTTCATCACTTCCATAAACTCTTAACACTATCACATTGGGTATTTAGGTTCCAAAATAAGAATTTTGGAGGGACACTGTTATGGTCTGAATTTGTCCCCCCAAATTATGTGTTGAAAATATAATTTCCAATACAACTGTATTGGGGTATAGGACCTTTGAGGAGGTATTTAGGCCATGAGATCTCTGAGCTTATGAATGGATTAATGATCAATGCCCCCATAAAAGCATTTATTGGATTTTGCCCTTCCACTTTCTGCCCTTGTGAGGACACACAGTTGTACCTCTGTCTGGAGGATGTAGCATCAAGGTGATACCTTGGAAGTAGAGTCTGGCCTCTTACTGGACACTAAATGCTAGCACCTTGATCTTAGCATTCCGAGCCTCCAGCACTGTGAAAAATAAGTCTCTGTTCTTTATAAGTATCACAGTCTCCATTATTCTGTTTTAGGAGCACAAACTTGGGTGTAAGGTAGATACATACATTCAAATCATAGCAAAAAGCTTTATAATTATGTCCTGATAATTTTCAGGATGCTTAGCATGTAGGGACCCAATAAAATGTAATCTCATGAAGGAAGGAATTTTACTTGTTTTGTTCACTCATATATACTCTCCATATCTGTGCCAGACATCTAGTAGGTGCTCATGAAATATTTTTGAATGGTTATAGGAACATAGCTAGGAATTTTGGCTCAAGCACACTGCTGGATTGCACACTGATGATTTTTTGAAAACATAGTGATGACTAAATGGAGCATTATAATTAAAGGATGGGGGGAAAGTTTAAAATTATCTGTTTTTCACTGTTATATAATAACAGATAGAGATAATGAAAATTTTTCATGGATCCATAGGCCTTTGACCTTGCTATAGTTAGGATCATTAGTGTTCCTCAATGGTTCATGTGGTAAAGGCTTGATTCTCTAGTTTGGTGCTCTTGGGAGGTTATTGATTCTTTACAAGATGGGGCCTACTGGGAGGTTTCTGGGTCATTGGGAGAGGCCCTTGAAGGGATTGTGAAACTCCAGTCTCTTATTGTTTTTCTTTTCCTGAGTATGAGGTGAGTGGTTTTAGCCCATCACATGCTCCTTCCATGATGTACTGCCTCCTCACAGGTCCAGAAGCAATGGGCCCAACCAGTTATGGACTGGAACCTCTAGATCTGTGAGCCAAAATAAACCTTTTTTCTTTATAAGTTGATTATTTGTGCACCTGTCATAGTAACAGAAAGCTGAGTAAAACAGACCTACGTAGATTTTAGTAACAAAGGAAAAAGAAGCACCCATAGGGAAAATTGAAAGATAAGGTCTTAATTTGAATCAACATACCATTTCACAAACATTTCCTGAGTATTGATTGTATACCTTACCTTGTTAGTCTAAGGTAAAAGACATTTTCTGACCTTAGGGAGACATTACAATTTCTTAAGTCTGTTTCCTTAAAGTTTGTTTTCAAGGGGAAATATTAAGTTTGAAAACTTCCTTAATAAAACTATATTTTCTTGAATTTATATCATAACTTTGCATACATGCTCAACTCTTACGGGGATGAAAAAAGAACAGAGTTCATGCTCCTCTTTGGAACTTTGTGTGATTGTCATTGGTCAAACAGTTTCATGCAGGACTGTGTCTCAAAGGAACCAAACTTTTTACTTCCATTCATGGAAGAGAGGAATCATATTTCAGCTAACATTTATAATGGACCATGTCCTTGTACTTTTCAGTCTTTTTATTTATTTTTTTGATACTGGGGATTGAACCCAGAGGTGCTTAACCATTGAGCCACATCCCCAGCCCTTTTTTTGGTTTTAATTAATTTTACATGACAGTAGAATGCATATATATGATTTCTCATTCTTTTGGTTATACATGTTGTAGAATCCCACTGGTCGTATAGTTGTATATGTACATAGGGTAATAATTTCTGATTCATTCCTTCCTACCCCATATTGCTAGCCCTTTTTAAATATTTGATTTAGAGACAGAGTCTCACTGGGTTGCTTAGGGCCTCACTAAGTTGCTGAGGCTGGCTTTGAACTCGTGATCTCCTGCTTCAGCCTCCTGTGCTGCTGAGATTATAGGTGTGTGCCACTGTGCCTGGCTACATTTTTAAATCTTAAAGTATCTTTACAATTTTACTTATTTTCTTGGTAGCTATGGTACTGTAAACTAGCTTTTGAGGCATTTCAGTGAGGTGACTGCCCTTGTGTGCAGGCATCATCTAGTGTTTTTTTCTGTTTCTTTCTGAATTACTGCTCTAAACCATTTTGGAGGACCTATCAGAAGCCTGAGTCTCTTGACTTCACAAACCATTTCCTTTATGATATGAGCACTCTGGGGAAATCTGGCAGCCATTTCATTTTGTCTATGATACTGCAGGGGAACACACTGAAGCCATATGGTGGCATCTGCTCTCCGAAGAACAAAACAAATCAAAACAAAAGAACTAAGTTCATAAAAATGTTTCAAAATAAATTTGGGAGGCTTCCAAAAACTTCAGCTAAAATGGTAAGATTGGAAAAGGAACTGTCTTGCTCTAGATGTCTTGGAAATTATCACAAATTGAAAGAGTGTGTGTGTGTTTACCTAAGCATATGCAATACCACTGATTAAAGGAGAAGTGAACATCTTCAACAAACTATCAGGATATTGTTTTCAAGGGATTGAGGAGTATTGATATAGGAAGAAAATTGATGTGAATAAAAAAAGGACAACATGAAAGATTCTCGTGGTGTGGTAACAGAAAGGTTTTGTTACATGATTATATCCCTGTCAATATTCAGGTTGTGGTATTGTACTATAGTTCTGCATGATATTACTGTGGAATCTGGGTAAACAGTAATTGAGACTTCTCCAAATTATTTCCCACAACTGCATGTGAACATACATTCATCTCAAAATAAGTTTAATTCCAAAAGACAAGAAATGAAAATGGAAGAAAATATTTGCAAAACAACTATCTGATAAAGGACTTATATCCTCAGTGGACAAAAATTTTACAACTTAATAACAATTAGACAATCTATTTGAAACATAAGAAAAAGATTTAATAGACATTTCACCAAAGAAGATATTTAAATGACTAAAAAGCATAGGAAAAGATGTTAAACATCACTCATTATTGGAATGCAAATGAAAATCCAAAACAAAATACCCCATTCACACCCAGTAGGATGCTTTAATCAACATGACAGATAATAACACGTGTTGAAGAAATTGGAACCCTTATACATTCCTGGTGGGAATGTAAAATGGTACAGCTGCTTTGGAAAACAGTTTGGCAGTTCCTCAAAAAGTTAAAATCCCAGTTAACCATATAAGCAGCAGTTCCACTGTTAAACATCTACTGAGGAAAATGGAAAATGTACGTATCCACAAAAACCTTATACAATTGTTCATAGCAGCATTATTTATAATGATGAAAATTAGAAGCCATCCAAATGTCCATCATACATAACAAGTGAATAAATAAAATATGATATGTTATTCATTCATAAAAAGAAGTAAAGACATGTTATCATATCTTAAAAAGATTATACTCCGTGAAAGAAGGCAATCATAAGAGACCACATATTTTATTGTTACATTTATATGAAATAGCCACAAATATTGAGATCAGAAGCATGTTACGGGTTGTCTGTGATGGCAATGGAAAACAGGGATTGTCAGTAAATGTGCATGAGGTTTCATGTTGGGTAAAGAAAATTTTCTAAAACTGATTTATAGAGGTGGTGGTTATTGTATCAAAGTAGTTAAGATTACAAAAAAAAAAAGAAAGAAAACCCACATTGAACTGTGCCTTTGAAAAGGGAGATTACATGTTATACAAATATGCTTCCATAAAATTATTTGAAAACAAAAGCAGCAGTACAATACTGCATATGGAACCCTGTCATGTACTGTAGGTTCCACTCTTGAAAATATTTGTTACTTGGTTATTTTCTTCCTCATAATTGTTCTTTCTACTGAAGTCTATTTCTAACTCTGATTAGATGTAGATATTTAGTGTAACTGGTATATTGAGAATTGTTAGATGGTGGACTGTTTCTTCTTTTTTTAAAATACTTTTTAGTTGTAAATGCATCTTTTATTTTTATTTTATTTTATTTTATTTTTTTGTAGTTGGATAAATACCTATTTTTTTATTAATTTATTTTTATGTGGTACTGAGGATTGAACCCAGGGCCTCACACATGCTAGGTGAGCACTCTATTGCTGAGCCACAACTCCAGCCCCTGGATCTTTTATTTTATTTGTTTATTTATATGCTGTGCTGAGGATTAAACCCAGGGCCTCACACATGCCAGGCATGTGCTCTACCACTGAGCCACAACTCCAACCCCTGTTTCTTCTTTCTTTGGCATAAATGATGAAAACAGTTTAAGTTTTTTTTTTTTAAAATTAGTAGCTGAATAGTGTTGCATTGTGTACATATGCCACAATTTATCAGCTGATGGACACAGGTTGATTCCATGTCTTCATTGTTGTGCATTGTGTTTCAATGAACATGGGAATGCAGAGGTCTCTGACATCCCGATTTTATTTCCTTTGATTATATACTCAGCATTGGGATTGTTGGATCACATAGTAGCTTTGCTGTTAACTTTTGGATGAACCTCCATATTGCTTTCCATAGTGGTTGTATATTTACGTCAGTATGGATGGAACTCAAGGTCATTATGTCAAATAAATTGCGGGGCACACAGTCAAATACCACATGATTCACCCTTGAGGAATCTGAAAATGTCAATAATTAGTATAGAATGGTGGGTGAGAGATTCTGGAGAATAGGAAAAGTTTGACCAATGGGCACTAACTAAGTTAGTTATATAAGAGCAGTAAGTCCTGATGTGATATTTCTTGCACAGTAACATTACTGAACTATACATTTCAAAAACATTGAAGAAAAAATTTTGTATGTGTTTACCATAAAGAAGTGATAAATGTTGAGGCGAAAGAAATGATTAACCTGATTTGAATATAATACATCTACATGTATTGAAATGTCACTTTGTACTTCATGGAATGTGCATATTTTTGTGTTTTTATGAAATTAATTTTGTGCTTTTTAAATTAATTTTATCAGTTAAAATTTATTTAAATTTAAAATAAATGGAAATCAAAAGAAAAATTCAACTCCATATGCCAATTAATTTAGCCATTCCACAGTATGCATATAGTAAAATACTGTGCATCACACATTTTGCTGAACAGTGACAGAAACAAAACAGTTCAACACAATCTGGTATTGGAGATTTAACCCAGGGGTGCTTAAACACTAAGCCACAACCCCAGTCCTTTTTTATTTTGAGACAGGGTCTAGCTTGGTTGCCTATGGTCTCATTAAATTCCTGGGGCTAACCACGAACTTGTGATTCTCCTCCCTCAGCCTCCTGAGTTGATGGGATGACAGGCGTGCACCACCATGCCTGGCCCAACACAATCTGTGTGGTATTTTATTTGCATTTCAAAATTACTGAGTAAAATTCTCCTTTAAATGCATTGACCCTGATACAGCATTTATGTTGTTTGAATATTCTTTAGCTAAAAATCCACAGGATATGTGCATAAACAATTATCTTAATTTGTATGGTTCCAAAGTGCTTTTATAGATGTGTCTTAAGTATTTGGGTTATTGCAGACATAAACCAAAGATGACTTTATTTTCTAGATTTAGCAAGAATTGTCATTTAAAATGCACCATGAAAGGAATTTATGTAAATACATGTACATTATACAAAAAACTTTCAAACATTTTCATATTTGTCACTTAATGCAATTGGTACATTCTTTAAGGGTCTAATTGCATGTGCATATGGATTAGAAAGGAACTAGTAAATGTCTCTACTCATAATTGTCTATATAGGAGAAAGAAATCTAAAAAGAAAATAATAATAATTGTTGAACAAATGAATGAGTTTAGTAAGGTCATGTGGTATAAGATCAAAACCAAAAATCATTCATGTTTCTATATATTGGCAAATAAACAATTGGAAACTGAAATCATAAATAATTCCTTTTATAATCGTTAGCCCAAAATATTAAATATTTATTTATAAATCCACCATTATAGAGTCATACTATATAGTTTTACTTCCTTACAACCCTCCTGTGCTCCACCTCTTCACCCTTCCCTCCTTCAAACTTAAAATCTTGGCAACCATTTGTTTTTTTCAGAATGTCATTACATATAGACTGTTCAGATTGCCTTTTTTCATTTAGTAATATGCATTGCAGATTCTCCTACATGTATTTGTACCATGATAGCTCATTTCTTTTTATTGCTAAATACTGTTGCATTGTATATGTATATCATGGTTTGTTTGTATTATTTAAATCAGTGGATTAATCCATTTGATGGATTGACAATTTCAATGGATTACTGGGTGGTGACTGTACAGCTGGGACATGGTTGGAGGAAACAGGTCACTGTGGACATGCCTTTGGGGATTATGTCTTATCCCTAGCTCCTCAAGCACTCTCTTTCCCTGATTCCTGGCTACCGTGAGCTGAGCAGCTTCCCTCCACCATGGTGTTCTGCCCCAGAATAGGCCCATGGCAATAGAGTCTGCTGACCATGCACTAAATCTCTGAAACTGTAAGTCCAAAATGAACTTTTCCTATGCTAATTTTTTCATGTCACAGTGGCAAAAAGCTGACCAACACACTCTCCTTGATATTTACTAAAATGAGTTAAAAATCTTAAGTCCATAGAAAACCCTGCACACAGTCTTTTATAGCAGCTTTGTTCATACTGCCAAGACATGGAAGCACTTGAAAATTTTGTTGAAGATTAAAAAAAAGATCTACGTTCATGAGAGAGATTGATCTGTCATTTTCCTTTCTTATAATATCTTTGGTTTTGATATTAGTGCCTAAACATGAACTTTATGCTGTAAACTACCAAATGCAGATGAGAAAACTCAAAATCTAAATAAATAATGTGGGTTCTCTCTCTTTTTTTTTTTTTCTCTACTGGGGATTGGATTCAGGGGCACTCAACCACTGAGGCACATCCCCAGCCCTATTTTGTATTTTATTTAGAGACAGGGTCTCACTGAGTTGCTAAGTGCCTCGCTTTTGCTGAGGCTAGCTTTGAACTCGCGATCCCCCTGTCTCAGCCTCCTGAGTCCCTGAGATTATATGCATGTGCCACCATGCTCGGCATGATGTGGGTTTTGCACTGCTTGGTTTATATATACTTGAAGGAATTAAAGTCAGCATACAATAGAGAACCTACGTACTGATATTTATAGCAGCACAGTTCATAATAGCTAGGTTATAGAATCAGCCTAGATGCCCTTCAGTAGATAGATTAAGAAATTTTGGTGTATATACATAACGTAGAACATTCAGCCATAAACAAAAATGAAATCATGTCATTTGTAGGAAAATGGAATTGGGTATCATAATGTTAAGCAAAGTAAACCAGATGAAAAAAGACAAGTATCACATGTTTTCTCTCATATGTAGAAACCGGGGGAGGGGATATGATATAAAATTAGAAGACAGACTATTAGAGAAGAGGAAGGGCATCACAGTGGTGGGGAGAGGACGGTGGTGGAGGGAAGTGGGAAGGTGGAATGATCAAAATATGTTATATACATGTATGAATATACCAAAATGAAATCCATTATTCTTTTTAATTAAAAATAAATAAATTATGTGATTTTTGGATTGGCAGGCTCGATGTAAAATGTCAATTTTTCTAAAATACTGGCAGGATTATTTGTTTATATAGATAAACTTATTAAAAACATATAAGGAGGACTGGGGTTGTAGCTCAGTGGTAGAGCAGTTGCCTTGCACTCATGAAGCTCTGGGTTTGATCCTCAGCATCACATAAAAATAAATAAATAAAAATAAAGAGATTGTGTTCATCTACAACTAAAAAATAAAAAATAAAATAAAAATGTGTAAGAATAAAAATTCAATAAACAAATAGTTTTTGAAAAGAACCAAGTGGTAAGAATCACGCTACTCACACTATTAAAGAATTTTTACATAGCTACAGTAATTATTAAGACAAAGTAGAATTATGTAGGGCAATGGAACACAATAGAGACTTCATTGATGCACCTGTACAAGTACGACTTTCAGAGGTCTCACAAAGGTGCATGGGCAATTTGGAGAAAGAATACTCTTTTCAACAAATGGTATTTTAATAATTGGTCAGTCTTAGGTGAACAAATAAAACTTTGACTTAAATTTCATAACACATATGAGAATTAACCCAAAATGGATGGATCACAGATCTAAATATAAAATATGAAAGTCTAAATCTTGTAAAAGTAAAACACAGGAGAAACCCTTAGTTTCTGAGTGTCTGGTGAAAAGTTTAGAAATGACACCAAAAGTGAGATTTGTAAAAGAAAAAGATTGCTAATTTGGCCCTTATCAAAATTAAAAATGATGTTTCTTGAATGACCTATAGCACATGACTTATTTTTAAATTTTAATGATATAGAATAATGGATTTCATTTTGGTTATTCTGTGAAAAGATAGGCCTTCTATATATCCAGCAAAGGAAGTTTTTTCTAGTATATAGAAAGAATCTTCAAAACAGAACATTTTTTAAAAAAAGGAAATCTAATGAGAAAATGAGTAAACAATTAGAGCTTAGTTTGGATGGCAAATAAGCACACAAAAAATCATTTGTTACTAGGGAAATATAAATTTAAACCATAAATAAATATCAATACATTTCATTTATACTGGATCTCTCTTACATTGCTGGTGGTAAATGCAAAGTTGTTTTGAAGCTGGACGTGTACTTCCCATACAACTGAGCAATTGTACTCCTTGAAGTACAATTTAACCTAGAATAGCAAAGACTTACTCTATCAGTTTCCTGTGGTTACTGCATCAAATTACCACAAATTTAGTGGCTTAAAATAGCAGAAGTATATTTCCTTACTTTTCTGCAGAATAGGAGTCTGAAATCAGTTTCACACCTTCCTGAAGCTCTAGGGGAGAAATCTGTTCCTTGCTTCTTCCAGCTTCTGGTGGCTGCTGGCATTTCTTGGCTTGTGGCCACATCATTTCAGTATCTGCCTCCTTGGTCACATTGACTTCTCCTATTCTCTATGGGGGAATCTTTGCTTTTCTCATTTCAGGATGCTTGTGACTCTGTTTAGGGCCCACTGGGTTAATCTAAGATAATCTTCTGATCTCAGGGTCCCTAATCACATTGTCTTAGTCAAGTTTGCATTGCTGTGTCAGAATGCCTGAGAAAATCAACTGAAAGGAGGAAAATTTTTGGCTCATGTTTTTCAAGATTTCAGTGCACAACTCTTTGCCCCATCACTGTGAGCTTGTGGTGAGGCAGAAAATCATGGCTGGGAGAGTGTGTGGTAGGCTAGAGTTACTTCCTCACTTCATGGTCGCCAGTAATCAGAGAAGAAGAGATGGAGAGAGAGAGAGAGAGAGAGAGAGAGAGAGAGAGAGAGAGAGAGAGAGAGAGAGAGAGAGAGAGAATAAATGAGCAAAGTAGGGGTCAGAGATAAGATACACCTCTCCAGGGTTACCTCCAGTGACCTGCGTCCTCCAGTTAGTCTGTAACTCATACTCTTTCCTCCACTTCGCAATAGTCCATTCATCTCATTAAACCATCATGAGATCAGAGCATTCATTATCCAGTCATTTCCAAAAAGCCATACCTCTGAACACAGTGCTGCATTGTAGACCAAGCCTTTAATACATGACCCTTTGGAGAACATTCCAGATCCAAAGCATTCACATCTGCAAAGTGTATTTTGCCACATAGGGTAACATATTCATTCAAAGGTTCAAAGATATTAGAACTGGGATATCTTTAGGGACCATTATTCAGCCTACCATACTTCATTTATGCATGCTCTTACTTATGAAAGTTCATAGCTGTTTTATTCACATTACCAACCAGAAATAATCCGAATGTCTTTTCTTTATTTTTAAGTTCTGGGGATTGAACCCAGGGGCATTTCTACTGAGCCACATCCCTAGCCCTATTTTGTATTTTGTTAGAGACAGGGTCTCACTGAGTTGCATAGTGCCTCATTAAATTGCTGAGGCTGGCTTTGAACTTGTGATCTTCCTGCCTCTGCCTCCTGTGTCACCTGGATTACAGTGTGAATAATTAGTAGTATATCCATACAGTGGAATACTACTCAGCAATAAAAGGAACAAACTACTGATTCACAGAATAATTCAGATTAATTTCAAAGGCATTATGCGTAGTAAAAGAAGTTAATCTCAAAATATATGATATTGTATGATTCCATTTACATAACATTGTTAGGCAAAACTATGTGACAAAGACTAGATCAGTGATTTACAGGGCTTAGAGTGGGGGATTGTGTGACTCTGCTAGGGAATTTTGAGGTGATAGAACTATTCATCCTGATTATAGAAGCAGTTATCTGAATCTGAACTAACTATACACCAAAAATAACCAAATTTTACCTGATGGTAATTTGAACAAATCTGAACAGAAGGAATTTCTTTGCAGAGATAATGTCATTTACAAAGGCCTACAGGTAATGAAGCACAACACACTTACGGAACTGTAGTGCTGTTGTTTTTTTTTTTTTTTTTTTTGATTGAGAGAGACTTAAGAGCACAGGAACGTGGATGGCAAGAGATAAAAAGTGCTGGGATTTCAGTGTTTTTTTCCAACAATCATGAGATCAAAAGTGCAGTACTCTGACGCCAAAATTACCTCTGGCAAATGGAATGCTTGATGGGAATAAATTAGTGTTCTTATCTTGATTGCGGATTTCCTTTAATAACTGAGAGCTGGTGTCTGTAATAGACAATTTAAACATCAAAATAGTGATCGTTGAACCTACCAAAAGATGGATAATTTTCTAACAGAATTCAGTTGTTCTTATTTGACTCTGTTGGTTTGTGATCTATCTAAGGCAGATGTGTCATTTTCCTCTGCTTCTCACAATCAAGACACTCACTCCATGTGTCCTCTTTTTGGACGTTAGTCTCTCAGTGTTTTCTCGGTCAGTTTCCCCACATATCTGTTTTCTATTCTTTGAAGAATTCATTTGAGAACAATTTTCTTTTTCTTTTTTCTTTTTTTCAAAGAGTGAGAGAGAGAGAGAGAGAGAGAGAGAGAGAGAGAGAGAGAGAGAGAGAGAGAGAGAATTTTTTAATATTTATTTTTTAGTTATCGGCGGACACAACATCTTTGTTTGTATGTGGTGCTGAGGATCGAACCCAGGCCGCACGCACACCAGGCAAACACGCTACCGCTTGAGCCACATCCCCAGCCCCCGAGAACAATTTTCTTATCTTTTATTTAGGCCCAATTTTATATTAACAGAGATCTGTAAGAATTTATGGGGCTGGGGCTGTAGCTCAGCGGCAGAGCACTTGCCTAGCATGAGTGAGGCCCTGGGTTCTATCTCCAGCACCACATGGACATAATGCCTTTATTTTAAGGTATTATGTCCATCAACTACAAAAAAAATTTTAAAAAAGGAATTTTGAAAAATAAATGTGTGATATAAATGTATTGTGCTGAATTATTGAGTGATCATGCAACATTCTTGTGCCTTTATAGTAATTGGGAACCATTGCAAAGAATATCAAAATTTTAAAAAGGTAACTTTGCACATATTTTTCTTGATGACTTTTACAGCTGATGCACAAAACATAACCATTGGTTTAAATTTGGTTACATATTTCTTTCCTATGTAATGAGCTTCAGCTACATTAAACTATAAACAAATGCCTTTATTTTGAGTTCTAGATAAGTTTTTTCATCTTGGTATTCTGCCAATTTCATAAAAATGATTTTGGTTTTAAGGTCACTAATCACTACTAAGCAGCCATATTTCACCCATTACTTAAAAAAAAAAACAACTCTGCTTTACTTGTTGGTTTTACTTTTAATTATAGATGGGTGGCTAACCGTACACTTATCACAAAGGTCAACAACATCTCATCTTCTCACAGCTTTCTCCTTTATTTTTAAATGTCAGATGTAATTTAATAAAAGACTTTCAGTTTATCTGCATTATAGTTTTTAGCCGATGATTCTTTTCAGTGTCTCTGATTTGGGGAAAAACTCTTTTTTTTGGTGGTTTCTCCTGATTTCTATTTCGAAGTACCAGAGAGTATTGAAAATATTTATGGTCTTGTGAGAAGTTTGTGTTGTTTCTCCGTTTATTATTAGAAATCGGTTTTTACTTGACATTTCTTTAAATCATTTTTATACTGCCAATAAAGATATTTCAATTTCTTGAGTAGCAGGTACAAAGTACAATGTAACAAGGTGTAATGTAATATGGAAATCAATAAAAAATGCAATTTCTGTGTTCTAAGAAATTAGTCTAATTAAGACAAAACAAGTTGGGGCTCGGGCTGTAGCTCAGTGGTAGAGCACCTGCCTTGCACGTGTGAGGCCCTGGATTCGATCCTCAGCACCACATAAAAATGAGTAAATAAAGATATTGTGTCCACCTACAACTAAATAAATATTAAAAAGACAAAAGAAGTGTGCTTCTGTACACAGTTATACACATATATGGAGTTCAGAAGCATAGTTTGTGGCGAGATACAGAACTTGCAGTGTTACTCTAAATTATAACCCCAGCAAGTAGCTCATTGTCTCTTTTTGAAAACAGGAGTAGTGCCAGGTGCTGTGGTGCATGCCTGTAATTCCAGCAGCTTGGGAGGCTGAGGCCGAAGGATCATGAGTTCAAAGCCAGCCTCAGCAAAAGTGAGGGGCTAAGCAACTCAGTGAGACCTGTCTCTAAATAAAATACAAAAGAGGGTTGGGGATGTGACTCAGTAGTCGAGTGCCCCTGAGTTTCATCCCCAGTACCCCTCTGCCCCCTCCCCCAAAAAAAGGAAAACAGGAGTAATTATGTACACTTGACATTGTACGATTTACATGGAATAATGTATATGAAAGTATACAGAGTCTCCCATGCAAACAGATACAGGCCGTTTGTTCTACCCAAATAGAACACCAAGACAAGGACTGCAACCTTTTCTTGGACTTTGGTTTAGGTACTCCCCTCACAGTACTCAGAGTGGTCCATTTCTACCCTCAACTCAGAGGCACTATGCTATTCTGTTAAGACCTTGGACTTTGGAGTCAGATATGCTGGAATTGGTCATTGTATCACATTGTGTAAGTGACTTAATCTTTCTGATCTTTAATTTCATCATTTTCAATGGAGATAATATTTCTTTACCTCAGGGTTATCATGAGGCTGAAAATGTTATTGTTTTAAATACTATATACTAAATAGATGGTACAGCATGTGTTTACTAAAGTACACCCTTTCTCGCCACTTTAACAAGAATCATAGAAGGCTCAGCTGAGAAATGTGAACCTCATATTTTGAAATAGATTGTGGAACATGAATGCTTATCTGTGTATGTTAAAATGTATGTGCAATTATAGTTGAGTCTATAGCAAATTTCAAGAATTCAAAAGCCTAACTAGAATGAACACCCTTTTGGTTTTAGGTCATAATTAGTACTCACTTGGAAAGACAAAGTATTCATGGGTACTTGTCCCTATCCAAAGCTCATCCATTGTTCTACTGTACTGGCAAGTACTATGGCAGATAGACAGATGGGGGGAAGGGAAAGTCACCTGTGTAAAGGAGACATTTGATAGTCCTTCTTTTTTTTAAAAAAAAATTTTAGTTGTAGATGGACACACAGTATCTTTATTTATTTTTATGTGGTGCTGAGGATTAAACCCAGTGCCTCACACGTGCGAAGCAAGTGCTTTACCCCTGAGCTACAGCCCCAGCTGTAGTCCTTCTTGTCTTCTCCTAGGTCAGTGTTCTCTGCAGTTTGGTCTCAAGAATATTTAAAGGTCAAAGGTCTATTGGTATTCTGATTTATTTCTTTGTTATTTGGAGCTGAACTGTGGTACCTTTTGCTACTGTTTTTATGTATATCCTTCCATCTGCTGCTCACAAATTGTAAATATTTCTCAATCTTTTTTTCTTGTAAGAGAAAGGACAAAATACCAAGGACTCAGGTCATATCACATTTGTCTTACAAGCCCTTTGGCAGGCATTTGCTTGTGAAAGGAAAGAAAGCCAAGCAGTACTTTATTGGACTTATTAATGATACAGTTGCCATGACTTTAGTTGGACTGTTACTTATTGGGCAGTCAAAATGTGTTAGGCAGCACCAGGAACACACAGAAAACATGATCTGGATATTAAGAATCTTCTTTCCTAAAAAAGGAAGTCCATTAACTCAACGACAGAATGGACCAATTGTGTAAATTACTTGTGAAATCTTGATTGGGGAACTCATTTAGCTGGCCTTCGACTTTGAGGGTATTTTTATATATTTCCAGTTAAAAATTGTGCTGCTCCCAAAAGCATTTCAAGACACTGTAATGTGCTGGTGCTCACATTTGGGAAATTATTCTTCCTCATTTGTAAGGTAATCAACAAACATCTCATCAAGTGCAAAAAATTCCAGCAGATACAAAAGACTCTGAGCAAACTGAGTCCTCAGAGAATAAAGGCATATTAATTTTGAATTAGTTTTGCAAAAGTGATCATATCAGGAGAATCATGCTCTCAGAATAGCAAGGCAGTTGCTTGCCAGGGAGTTGAAGCAGGAAGGGTAAATTTGAGGTTGGCAGAAGAAACAGTTCAAGGTTATACTACAACTTGATCTATAGGAGTACAAAAGTGGTCCATTTCTACCCTCCCAGTCACAATGGAGCATCCATAGTGCCTCAGTTCCCTGAAAAGTACTGGGAACATGACTGTGAGGACAGACTTGTTTTTTATCTTTTGAGACGTTCACCATCTAGCTGCACAAACACTCAGAGAAATGTAATTTTCCATTGCTCAACAAATATTTATAGAGTGCTTTCTTCAGGCCAGACACTGTTCCTGGGGCTGAAGGGATAGTAAACAAAAGAGACAAATATTAATCTGTCCTCATGACCACATTACAGCTGGGTTAGACTAATGACAAATGAGTGTGTGCACGCATGCGCGTGTGTACACGCACATATATCATCGATATTTATGGCTATGTCTGTATTCAGATGGTGATGATGCTGTAGAGAGGTATAAAAGCAGAACAGGCAGGATGTGTGGTATGTGGGAAGGTGGAAGGGGGAGAACACTAGAAAAGTGACATTTTAGCATGTCACCTAAACACATGAAGGAGCCAGCCATGTAAATACAGGTATGGAGTGGTACAGAAGAAAGTTGAAGGACTTTAAGTAATGTGAACATTTTGTTATGGGTATACCTAGCAATAGTGGGGCTGATGAGAGTGAGGGACCATAGGCAGAGTCGAGAGGAAGATAACATAGGGAATGTTCTATGTCTTATTTATCTTTTCATCTCTAGTACCTGCCATTGGTGCATATTTCCATGGGATGATTGACAAGTTAGGAAATTAACAAAAAGAAAAGGAAAATGGATTCTGAATTTTGGTCATGTAAAGAAGTAACATGGAAAGAAACAGAAACCTTCAGAACAAACCTGTAGTATAGCAAGAGAGGTATGCACAAATTTGCTGTATTTGGTATTATGTTGGGGATCCCTGGAGCTTGGGAATTGCTTCTTTTCTTTTTTTGACTGGGCATTGAACCCAGGGGCACTTAACCCCTGAGTCACATCCCCAGCCTTTTTTTGTAATTTATTTAGAGACAGGGTGTTGCTGAATTGCCTTGGCCCTTGCTAAGTTCCTGAGGCTGGCTTTAATCTTCCTGCCACAGTCTTCTGATGGGATTACAGGTGTGTGCCACCATGCCTCGCTAGAGAAAATAAGCTTTGATAACCCCCGAGAACATGCAGAATATGTGCTTCTGGCTTCTTATCTGCTATCTAGCTATCATGTATTGCCTCGCTTTGTCATTTCTTAGATGGGACTGGTATTACCAACCGGGCCTAACATAGGTCTTTTGAAGATCCCCCCACATTACAGTATAAAAGAAGCATTCTATAATGTCACTAAGATTTTCAGATAGCAATATTTCTGAGCCAGTTGACTCTATCCATTTTCCCCCTTCCTCTTTAAATTAGTGTGTCACTTTCCCTGTTCTGTGTCCTGCCTATTCTCCCACTGTCACCTTGGCACCGATATAACAGATTCCTGACTTGTGACTTTCTCCTTGCCCGACTTGGTGTGTTTCCTGAGGATATGTGACTTAATGATGCTTCTGGCCTCCAGCCCCTCCGTACCCAACTACTGCCTTGCTGGAGGATCCCAGGCAAAGTCGGAGCTCATGGCTTCATTGTAGTGCCCATAGGATATAATACATGAGTAAGCAGTTTATAAACTTTGAAGTGTTTTATATTGTAATGAAATCTGTAGTCCTAAGGCCATGAGTTCTCAAACAAAAAAATTACATGAACAGTAATGTCATTATACAGTACCAAAGAGAGCAAAAGCAGGGACAGGGAAAAAGAGCAGCCAGGCAGGAGGTCCATCTCTGTCAGGAGCAAGATGAATCACCAGCAAGAAATAGAGTGACCTTTGGAAGAGTCAGGCCAGCTAGGTTGGGTCCTCCCCATCCGTCTGGGAGGGAGTGCTAACAATTCAACTTCTCTCTGCCCCCTTTCTCAGATGATTTGTAGATTCTTTTTCTGTTTTCCTCATGCCAGAATTTTGTCTTCTTAATTTTCCTCCGATGCTAGATTTTTTTTTTTCCTACCTCCTGTTTGCTCAGGACTGTGTGTCATCTTGTTTCTTTTCTTATGTCACTTTCCTGTTTCTTCTGCCTTAGTATTTTCTAGTTCTTGTTTTTTTAACCTTGAAGTGGATTTTGCTATGGTCCCTGGGGGAGTAGCTCTCTAGAAGCTTGAAATATACATGCAGCATCAGTAGTCTCCCTGGCCACTTTGCCAGCTTAGAGAGGTCTGTCTGCTGCAGTGAAGTGATCCTTCGGAGAGAGTTGCTGGAAAGCCTGGTGAATCAATAAGTCCAGAGTGTTTCACCAATGTGCTGGCTACACTTTGGCATCCCCGGCCTGTGCAGGTCTCAGTATCTCCTGCTTATACAATGAAGCTGCTGAACTCGGAAAACCTTTAAATCCTGATGTGCTGGATTCTGAAAAATGATGTCATATTAGTGTGCAACACCAACAATCGCTAGTTATTTTGGGGGATGGAGAATAGTAGGACCTGAGCTGGTGATGGAATCTTTGGAGTAAATGAGTTCTTTCTTTCCCCTAGCATATCACATGATGTCCCCACCCTTGGGATCTCTAATGCCTGAAAATACCAACTGGAGACCCTGTCTCCCAAAATAACGTTCCACTGTGCTTGTGTATAGAGTCTGCTCAATGAAAATAACTGTATGTGGGCTGACAGAGTTTGAATGGACTCTTTCTTTCCAAAATATGGCATTGGCAGATAGCCTAGGATGTGTCCAAAGGGGATAAAACAACACTGGAGGAAGCCCCTAGGGAGCGCTCTCATTCTGGATGAATAACTGAGCAGAGCTTTCAGGTTGCCTAGTTGAATGGCCCAGGGGTGCTACAGTCTACTTGGTCAGAATCAAATGCCATTGATTCTACTTTCAACTTCACCAAGAATTAAGATACCTCTGTCTGAAAGGAAACAATTTTTTTTAGCCACCACTACAGTCAAAGTAATTTCCAAAAAATTGAGCATTGCTTTTGAAAATTAAAAGAGGTCATTTTACTGGCTTAATTTCTCTCACCCTCAGCTCGATGACCCCATATTTTTGACATTTTGAAGACTACCCTGTGCAGAAGTGTGCAGCAGTGACTTCTTCTTTAAAAAGAAAAAAATTGTGTGTGTGTATGTATCTGTGTATGTGTGTGTGTGTGTGTATATATGACACAAAATTTGTTTATTTTTTTAATATTTATTTTTTAGTTGTAGTTGGACACAATACCTTTACTTTATTTATTTATTTTCTGTGGTGCTGAGGCTCGAACTTAGCACTGCTCATGTGCAAAGCGAGCGCTCTACTGCTGAGCCATAACCCACTGCCTGTAGTAGTGACTTCTAATTGTGGAGCCTGAGTACAGGGCTGAGCTGAGTGTTTGAATTGGTGGAACTTATTATGATAATTGTTTATGCTCCCTGAAATCTTTCTCTTGGTGCATCTTAAGTCAGAGATATAGACATCTTTCCAAAACCCACACTCTGCTTCCCTGCATTTGTATGGCCACACTGATTCCTCCCGCTACTGTAAAAGTGCCACCTCTATTACTATCAAAGGCTACCCCTCAAAGATGTTTCAGATCTCATGGCATGCCGTCTTCCTGGGGATATGACTCCAACAAATCTTCCCTTCTGTCCCCTTTATCAAGAATTCTTGGGCTGGGGTTGTGGCTCAGCGGTAAGCAATCGCCTAGTATGTGCAAGGCCCTGGGTTCGATACTTAGCACCACATAAAAATGTACTTGAATTGGGTGTCAACCTACTTTATATCAAACAGCGATATGAAAAATTGTAGTATATATATGTAATAAAAATTGTAGTGCAAAAAAATACAAGTACATGTATAAAGACATGAATTGGCATGAACATACTTTATACAAAGATATGAAAAATTGTGCTCCATATGTGTAATAAGAATTGTAATGCATTCCACTGTTGTATTAAAAAAATAAAATCAATATAAATAAATAAGGAGCCCGGGGCTGTGGCTCAGTGGTAGAGCACTTGCCTAGTATGTGTGAGGCACTGGGTTTGATCCTCAGCACCACATAAAAATAAACAAATAAAATAAAGGTATTGTGTCCATCTCCTACTAAAAACAAAAATAATTAAAAAATAATTAGCCATTTATATGGGCTGTGGCTGTGGCTCAGTGGTGGAGCACTCGTCTCACAAGTGTGAGGCCCTGGTTCGATCCTCAGACCTCATAAATAAAAAATAAAGGTATTAAAAAAATAAATAATAAATAAAATAAAGGTATTGTGTCCATCTACAATTGTGTCCTATTGGCCAGTATAATAGGGGAAGGGAAGGGAGGAGGAGATGGAAAGGGGAAGTACTGGAGAATGAAACTGACCAAATTATATTGTTATACTGTATGAATGTACAAATATGTAACTATTATGTATAATAATACACTAATAAAAATGTAGGAAAATTCTTCCCTTTTTATCATATCTTTCCCATTAAAAAATTAAAAAATGACAAAAAATTGTCAAAAAATCTCTAATGTTTCATCCTCTGTTAAAAGTAAATAGACTGGTATAGATGCATACAACTGTTATTCCAGTAACTGGCTAGGCTGAGGCAGGAAAATTGCAAGTTCAAAGCCGGCCTCAGCATCTTAGCAAGGCCCTCCACAACTTGTGTCAAAATAAAAATACAAAGGACTGGGTATGTAGCTCAGTGGTAAAGCACCCTTGAGTTCAATCCCCGGTACCAAAATAATAATGATGACAAAATAAAAGCAAATATAAAAATGTATGTGCTATATCACTTTCTGTCTAGGTCCTTTTCCAAAAGAGAGTGCTATTTTGGAAGACATATCTTTTCTATCTCAGAAACTTTAACTGCCTTTTAGAAGGCTCACTCCTTCTTCTTAAAATATTTTTAATTTCTCTTACCTTCCAAGATACTACATTCCTTTATTTCCTATACTAGTTCAGTCTCCTTTGTTTGTCTGCTCGCTTCTCTGCAGGATCTATCAATTCTGGTGTATCTGCCATCTGCCACTGGTCCTTTGCCCACCTATATTCTTCTCTAAGCAATTTCAGTCCATTCCATAGCTCTACATATGCCCCAAGTACAGACCTCTCCCTTCAGCTTTGGACTCAGTATGAACCTACCTAATTAATGTCTCTACTTGGATGCCAGGTATCTCAAACCTTCAGGATTGCAAACAGGACTCTTGATCTGTCCCTACTGCACACCCAACCTGGTTCTCCCCATTGTTCTCCTTTATAGCAGCATCTACCCTCAGGCCCTCCTTTAAGTCAGACACCTCTCTTAACTTTCTCACTCCCACATCCAGCCCATCAGCAAATCCAGTGTACTCTACCTCCCAAATATTTCCCCAAATTCAACATCTTACTGTGTTTTGTATTACAAACCTGCTTCAAACCACCATTATCTTTCTCGTGTACTCTTATAATAGTCTCCAAATTGATATCTCTGCTTCTCCCCTTGTCCCTTTTTAGTTGATTTGTTACATAGCAGACAGAGATTGGTAAGATCAGGTTATTCTTGTATGAAAAACCCTCCACGGTTTGGCATTGTCCTTAGAGTAAAGTCTAGATTCCTGGGCTGGGGCGTAGCTCAGTGGTTGGGTGCTCATCTAGCATGCACAAGGCCCTGGCTTCTATCCCCAGTACCACAAAAAGATTTTAAAAAGTAATAAAAGAAATTTAGACTCATACTAAGTACTCCAAAACCCAGTAGTATCTAACCTCTGTCCACCTCTTTGATTTTACCTTCTGCCCTCGCCAACTGACCCTGGGCTACCTCATGTTTTTTATCAAACATGTCAAGCTTGTTGTTATCCTCAGACCTTTGGACTAGATGTTTCCTTTTATATTTGTCATCTATTTTTATCATTCTTAGGCCCAATATATATGGGGGTAGAACTGTAATTTGCATGTGAGATTTGATGAGATCAAACCATAGTCCTTACAGCTGCAGTACAAAAGATGCATGTAGTGAGACTTAGAAAGAAAATTCGAGATATTAAACTGCAAATTCACTCATAAATAGTTCTCTAATAGCCTTTTTTGAAGAGAAGCTTCTTGAATTATATGTTATTCTTAGTTCTCTATCATATGATTACTTTAGAGAAGAATTGTATACTGTAATTAAAAACATGGCAAAATCACAATATTTATTAAAACAATTTTCCTGCCATTGTGACACTTAGATTGGTTTTTGTTCAGCAGAAATATTGTAAAATAATTGGCATTTGGTTTCATCCTTGGTTTCCTTAAATTAAAATGGAGAGAGGATATCAGATAAGAAAGCAAATAGAATAAGGATGTTATATTTCCATAATTTTTAGAATTTTCATTTTATAACGCTCCTTACTGAAATATTCCTAGGTTAGGATTGATGGATATAAACCCTGATTTGATTGCTTCATAAAATCCATTTACCAAAAATAATGCACCTCCCATCAAAATTGATTAAATTGAGCTGTTCACTTGGGATGATGCTATTAGTCAAGGAATGATCCCATCTGTGTGACTAAATTGGGACCACCAAAATCAATACATTCTCTGACCTTTATTAATTCTTTTACCCTGAACAATTGTCAGAGTTGGATTTTACCAAGAACATCAAATCTCAAAATGAGTTGTATTTAAAGTATCCTTTAAGAAAGCTACAATATCAGTTGAGATTAGGTTTTTTAGCATTACGCTGCTGCAATATGCAGTCAGCTAGCTTAAAATGAGATTTAGCTGGGGGGCTTGGGGGGACTATATTTGGGATTTGGAATGAAAGTTGACTCATAAGTGTATGGGTCACACATTATTGATTTTTGTTTAGAAAAAATTCAAGAGTTGTAAAATCAGTTTATTTGTTCTAAATGCAATTTCCTTTTCTGAAAGAAGGGAAATTTCCCAGCGTTATTTATATATCTCTTGCCCTTTATAAATTCAGTCCACATACTAAGACAAACCATCTGTTACCACTCTAATTTGGCCATGGTGAAAATTACTATAACAGTGATACTACGTTTTAAAAGGATATATTTCTATTTATGTAAAGACAAATGTGCCCATTAAGAAATTTGGTTCTGGCTGGTTGCCGGGTACAGTGGGGCACCTCTGTAGTCCCAGCAATCTGGGAGGCTGAGGCAGGAGGATCGCAAGATTAAGGCCAGCCTTAACAAGACCCTGTCTCAAAATAAAATAAAAAGGCTGGGGATGTAGTTCAGTGGTAGAATGCCCTTGAGTTCAATCCCCAGTATCAAAGAAAGAAAAAAAAAAAAAGAAAAAAGGAAAGAATTTTGGTTTGGGCTTGGTAGGTTTAGGTTCTGCCAAGTGTTTCAGTTAGCATTGCCAAAAACAGTGCTCTGGGCAGTTGAGGTTGAGGAGTGTAAATAATCCAAACTCTCAGGAAGCTATATACATCTTTTTCCCTCCAGACAACTTTTGCAACAAGAATTTATGAAGTGGGCCTAGTCTTTAGAGAGCAAGAATGAAATGGAAGTAAGCCAAATATCCTGTGAATTTAAAGAATTGAAACCGTATTATAGTGTATCAAACTCAAAAAGTGTTATGGGAGTAGGAACATATTCTTTTTTTGGTACTGGGGATTGAACTCAGGGGCACTCAACTGTTGAGCCACATCCTCAGCCCTATTTTGTGTTTTATTTAGAGACAAAGTCTCACTCCATTGCTTAGCACCTCGCCATTGCTGAGGCTGGCTTTGGACTAGTGATCCTCCTGCCTCAGCCTCCTGAGCCACTGGGATTACAGGCGTGAGCCACTGCACCTGGCTAGGAACATATTCTTGTCCATGCAATTACTTTTCTTCTGGTGCCGGGGATTGAATTTGGGGTCTCATGCAAACTAGGCCAGTATTCTACCACTGAGGCACATCTTCAGCCCAGTGGTTTGAAAACAACCAAATCTGAGTTTTAATTAAAAATTTCTGAGTTATGTGATCATTTGGGCCAGAAAAAGATTTGAAATCATATTTCAGTCACACATTGGGAAAGAAAAGGCCTAGGAATACCAAAAACAGCTGTATGTGATTAAAAATCTCAAAAGTTATTATAATACTTCTTTTTATCCTTCCTTGCTGTCCTTCAAATCAGTCCCCAAACCTACCAGTTAAGCCTCAAAATTTCATTACAACAGTAAGTTGGGCGTGTCTCCCTTCTCTTATGGCATATACTTTAAATGACACTGTGGTATTAGGATTCAAACTTAGATTTGATTCTATCTTTGTGACACTGGGTAACTTTCTCGACTTCTTCAAGCCTCCTTATTTTTATCAATGAAAAGGGGTAATAAGTCCTGCCTTGCAGAGATGCTGGGTGGTTGAAGGAGAAAAATATAAGGCACCTGCTTCAGTGAGTGATCAATAAGTAAGTGGTCATTTACCTCCCTCACATTTGATCCTGAATAGTGAAATGGTCTTATTTATATGTAATTTCTGTTTGCAATTGTGGTATCTATCTAGGGTTTATTAAATATGTTTTTATTTTGATGTTGCAACATTCCAATTAGTCTCTTGAATAAATTAGTTTTTTTAAAAGAGATTGGATGCTATTCACAGGTCTGGAGGAGGTACTATGCCAACTATTATCCAAAGAGATTTCTAAAAGGGGAACATATTTTTGGAATGTGCCACTTTTATAATACCCCAGCAGGCCTACTTTCTGGCTAGGGTCCTAGTAGTGCTATCAATCATTTTGACTGTCATGTTAATTTGATGATTTCTTGATGAGACCACCTGCTGTCCAGTTCCTGTTATTCTGTCTGCTTCAGCTTCTAGGGATATAAATTGTATTAATTGGAAGTATCTTAAAAAGTATTTTTCTTTTTTTGTCTTTAAATTATTGAATAAATGTAAATTTAACAATTTTATAGGTTAAGACTTTTCCCCCCTTTCCTAGGTGATATGGAATTCAACCCTGCAATTGTAATTTATCTTTTTCAAAAATGTGTTTGTTGAAATACATTCAGTAAAATTTACCCTGTTTGATATACATTTCTGTGAATTTTTATAAATGCATACAGTCATGTTGAAACCACTGTAATGAAGATACAGAACAGTTCTATTACTCCCAAATTTTCCCTTACACTACCCTTCCTGAGGAGACCTCAGGCCTGTGCCCCTAAACCTGGGCAACCACTGACCCTATGTTTGGCTTTTTCTGAGAATGTGATATAAATAGAATCTTACAGCATGTAGCATTTTGAATTTGTCTTATTTGCCTTTGGGGTTTCATTCTGTTGTTCTGTTTATCAGTCATTCATGTCTTTTCATTGTGGGTAGTAGGCACCAATATGGATGCTTTGTAGCTTCTCCTCTATTGATCAACATTGTGTTGTTCTGTTTTTTTCCGAGTTACTACTAATATTGTCATGAACATTCATGTACAGGCTTTTTTTGAGGGATGGGGTGGGGTACTAGAGATTGAACTCCGGGGCACTCAACCAGTGAGCCACATCCCCATCCCTATTTTGTATTTTATTTAGAGACAGGGTCTCACTGAGTTGCTTAGTCCCTCGCTTTTGCTGAGGCTGGCTTTGAACTTGTGATCTTTCTGCTTCAGCGTCCCAAGCTGCTGGGATTACAGGTGTGCACCACTGAGCCAAGCTAAGATTTTTTTGTTTGTGTGTTTGTGGTGCTGGGAATTGAACCCAGGGCCTTGTGCATGCAAGGCAAGCACTCTGCCAACTGAGCTATATCCCCAGTGCTAAGATTGTTTTTTGTGGATGTAAGTTTTAATCGATCTTGAATAGATACCTCAGAGTGGAATTGCTGGATCATATGGAACTCTGTTCAGCATTTTTTTAAATATATGACAGCGGAATGCATTCTGATTCTTATTACACATATAGAGCACAATTTTTCATATCTCTGGTTGTATGCATAGTATATTCACACCATTCATGTCTTTATACCTGTACTTTAGATAATGATCCTCACATTCCAACAACATTAATATCCCCCTGCCCCCCCCTCCAATCCCTCTGCCCTATCTAGAGTTTGTCGATTCTTCCTAAGCTCCTGTTCCCTATCTCACTATGAATCAGCCTCCTTATATCAAAGAAAACATTTGGCCTTTGTTTTTTGGGGATTGGCTAACTTCACTTAGCATTATCTTTTCTCACTCCATCCATTTACCTGAAAATGCCATGATTTTATTCTCTCTTAATTGCTGAGTAATATTCCATTGTGTATATATACCACATTTTTGAAAATCCATTTATCTACTGAAGGGCATCTGGTTTAGCTACACAGTTTAGCTATTGTGAATTGTGCTGCTATAAACATTGATGAGGCTGTGTCCCTGTAGTATGCTGTTTTTAAGTCCTTTGGGTATAGACTGAGGAGTGGGATAGCTTGGTCAAATGATGGTTCCATTCCCAATTTTCCAAGAAATCTCCCACATTGCTTTCCATATTGGCTGCACCAATTTGCAGTCCCACCAGCACTGTGTGAGTGTACCTTTTCCCCACATCCTCACCAATACTTATTGTTGTTTGTGTTCTTAATAGCTGCCATTCTGACTGGAGTGAGGTGATATCTTTTTTTTTTTTTTTTAAAGAGAGAGTGAGAGAGTGAGAGAGGAGAGAGAGAGAGAGAGAGAGAGAGAGAGAATTTTTTTTTAATATTTATTTTTTATTTATCGGCAGACACAACATCTTTGTACGTGGTGCTGAGAATCGAAACTGGGCCGCACGCATGCCAGGCGAGCGTGCTACCACTTGAGCCACATCCCCAGCCCGAGATGATATCTTAGAGTAGTTTTCATATGCATTTCTCTGATTGCTAGTGATAATGAACATTTTTTCATGTATTTGTTGATTAATTGTATATCATCTTCTGAGAAGTATCTGTTTATGTCCTTGGCCCATTTATTAATTGGGTTATTTTTTTTTTTTTTTGGTATTTAACTTTTTGAGTTCTTTATATACCCTAGAGATTAGTGCTCTATCTGATGTATGAGGGGTAAAGATTTGCTCCCAAGATGTAGGCTCTCTATTCACCTCACAGATTGTTTCTTTTGCTGAGAAGAAACTTTTCAGTTTGAGTGCATCCCATTTATTGATTCTTGATTTTTTTTGAGGAACTGCCAGACTTCTCCAAAGTGACTGCACCATAATCCCAATGATGCTGGAGGTGGAGGCAGGAGAATCACAAGTTTTAGGCTTACCTCAGCAATTTAGCCAGGCCCTAAGTGGCTTAGTGAGACCATGTTTCAAAATAACAAGCCTTATTTTATTCTATTTTTTTATGTGACTCAGTGGTAAAGTACCTCTGGGTTTAACCCCCTCGTTCCAAAAAAAAAAAAAAAAAAAAGAAAAAAAGAAAGAAAACTCACCACCACCACCACCACCACCACTAACAAAAAGTGTGAGAAATCCCCGGTTGTTCCATGTCCATGAGAATACTTGAATTATTTCACAAATGTGTGCATATATACAGACACACATCTATATATGTATGTATAGACTTATATATTTATATGTATTTGTATCATATATGTATAGGATTATGTATTTTATCTATTGACTTTTTGGCTGCCTCTTTTGTATTATTATTTTTTAGTTTATGCTCAAGGTTTTGCAACACGTACACTTAACCATTCACATTTTACCCCCTCCAGTGAAATGTAACCAGATAGGTCTATTTTGTTCCCCCACCGCTAAGGTACATACATTGAAAACTCTACTATATTTGGTTCTATTTTTGGCTTTCAACAGTAATGGGTATTTTAAAAAACATGAGGAGAAAGTGTAGGTCCTGTTTATTTAGATAATGATCATTTCTGTTATAAGCATAAAACATTTCAAAGTTTTATGCTCATCAGCTAGGTCAAGCTGGATGATAGTAATATTCCAATTTTTTTCTGCCTTTACTTTTACTGATCTTCTGTGTCTTTCTCTTCTCTCCATAACCTCTTCAACTATTATTGTGGATTTTTCTGTTTTTTTAAGTTCTGTCCATTTTTGTTTAATCCTTTTCAAGGTATATAAACATGAGTTTTTATGTCTTTGGATGAATTGATAATTTTATCACCAAGCAAACTCCGTTTTTGGGGAGTCTCACAAGAATAGAAGGGAGACCAATGAAGTCGAGGAAGGGGTTCAGAGGAATGAAATCAACCAAATTGTTACATACCTGTATGAATATATGACATGAATCCCCCTATTACATATAACTATAATGCACCAATATCAACATTTTAAATTACATTTTGAATTTTTATCTGTGATAGTATTCTTTATCATGAAAATTTCTCTGATAATAGACGTACTTTTGTTTTATAGTTTGTATAATTTTTCTGTCCTATAAATTTTGACATTTCTATCATTGTGTTTGATGTGTGGGAGTTGGTACGTGTTTTTGGAGAAACAGATACCAGGATGAGCTTAGAAAGGCAAAGGATGCAATAGGTGAGGAGTCCATGGGGGCCAATGGAAGGCCACACTGGAGCTGTGACTCTTAGAGGGAAGGAAGGAGGGTTGGATGGCGGACTCTTCCAAGGCAGTGCAGTTCTCAGAAAGTTCTTGCAACTCCAGTGGGCAGTTCTGGGACCAAGATGACTTATCAGAAGAATCAAGTGTCTACCAAGAAGGGACCTTGAGTGCTGCTGCTGTTTTTAGTCATACGCTGGGTGCAACCCCTGGGAATGTGTCATGGATATGAGGAGTGTCACAGCATAGCCACTTTGGCCTTGGTTCAATTAAGTTCATTGCAGCAAGGATTTGAGAGGCAGGTTTTCATGACCACCACAGTACAATTTGTGTAGATAGCACTTAGTCGGGTCTTGCTTTTTTTTTTTTTTTCTTTTTATTGGTGCCAGGGATCGAACTCAGGTCCTTGTGCATGCAAGGTAAGCATTCTACCAACTGAGCTATATCTCTAGCCTGTGTCTTGCTTTTTTGTCTAGTCTAACAATATTTGCCTTTTACTTGGAATGTTTTACTCACCTTCAATGTAATTTTTAAAAGATATTTTAAAAAATATTTTTATTAGTTATTGATGGACCTTTATTTATTTGTTTATATGTGGTGCTGAAAATCGAACCCAGTGCCTCACACATGCTAGGCACGCACTCTACCACTGAGCCATACCCCCAGCCCTAAATGTTTTTTTAGTTGTAGATGAACACAATACCTTTATTTTATTTGTTTATTTTTATAAAATAAGAGAGATCAAACCCAGTGCCTCATGCAAGCTAGGCAAGTGCTCTACCACTGAGCCATAATCCTGACCCCTCAATATAATATTTGATACAGAATTTAATTCTTCTATCTTGGTATATATATCCTGCTTATTTAAACTATTTTTGGGGGGAGGGTACTGGGAATTGAACCCAGGGGCACTTAACCACTGAGCCACATCCCCAGGATCCCACTGAGTAGCTTAGGGCTTTGCTAAGTTGCTGAGGCTGGCTTTGAACTCGGGATCCTCCTGTCTCAGCCTCCCGAGCTGCTGGGATATAGGCATGTACCACCATGCCCAGCTTTAACTCCATTTTGTTCATGCTTTCCTCTATTCTTGCCCTCTTTTCATTGGTTTTGTTTGTTTTATTTTATCTCCAATATTAACTTTTTATTTATAATTTCTGTTCAGTTGTTTTAGTGGTTGCTCTGGAATTCAAAATATGATCCAATCATAATGTACATACAGTATTGTGTAAGAACCTTATAACACTATACTTCCAGTTGTATCCTCTAATCTTTGTCTATTCTTGGCATATATTTTATGAATGTATATTCTAAACCCCAGCTATATTGTTTTTATTTAAACCCTTATTTTAAAAAAATTGAAATTTAAAAGTTCATATAAATGACAAAAAATTCTGCATGCATATATATGCACATTTTTTATAGTTCCTGTTGCTCTTTATTCTTTTTTAAAAATTTTTTTTAGTTGTCAATGGGCTTTTACTTTATTTATTTATATGTGGTGTTGAGGATCAAACCCAGTGCCTCACACATGCTAGGCAAGCACTCTGCCACTGAGCCACAACCCCAGCCCCTGCTCTTTATTCTTTTATGTTGATCTAGAGGTTTCTCTGATATCATTGTCCTCTCATCCAAAGAGCTTTTTCACATTTCTAGTATTTTAGAGATTTGGAGGATACCAGTTCTCTGTTTCCATTTTTCTGAAAGTCTATTTTGTCATCATTGTCATTGAACCCAGGGTGCTCTACCGCTGAGCTGCATCCCAAATCCTTTGTATTTTGTTTTGAGACAGGGTCTTGCTAAATTGCCCAGGCTGGCCTCAAAATTGTGATTCCTCTGCTTCATCTCCCAAGTCACTGTGATTACCGTTGTATGTCACTGTGCCCCACTTTGTCTTAATTTTTGAAGGATTTTTTTCCTGCATATAGAATTTTAGTTTGAGCTTTTTCTTGTGAGTAATTTATAGATGTCATCTAGTTATCTCTTGCCCTGCATAGTTATTGATGAGAAGTCAGTGTTCATTTCATCTTTGTTTTCTGTATGGATCTTCTCTTCCTCAGTGGATTTTCAGCTGTTTAGTTATTGTGTGTCTTGCTATGTTTTGTTGTTGCCATTTGTAGTCTTTCATGTTTGTTTAAAAGAAATGGAATCATGAATTTTTCAAGAAATTTAGAAAAATAAATCATCCAAATTACTTCAAACATTTTTCTATGTTCTCAACTTATATTCATTATAAATATATTTAAACCACTTTATATTATTGAATAGACTGCTAACATTCTGAATTTTTAAGTCCCTTTTCTCTCTCAAGTGCTATTTAGAGAGTCATCATTTATTTTTCAGTGACTACACGGCTGTTCAGCCCATCTTGTAAATATTTTACTTTAGATTTGGTAGACTTCTTTTCCAAGACTTGTATTTGTTTCCAATTTAAGCTTTTCATTTATCTCTTCATGATATTCATGATTTCCTTTAATTTCTTGAACATACATCAAGTCTTTGTTTTCTAATTCCATCATTTTTGTCATTTGTGAACATTTTTTATACCTTTATTTTATTTATTTTTATATGGTGCTGAGGATCGAACCCAGGGCCTCCCACATGCTAGGTGAGTGCTCTACTGCTGAGTCACAACCCCAGCCCATTTGTGAACATTTTTGCTGGCCAATTTTATTTTCCTGGTTAAATGTTATATTCTCCTTTTGCTTTATAGTGTCTGGTAACGAAAATTTGATTGGATGGTGGAGGATTTTGTATTTTTTAAAAGTGTAGATTTCATTGCTTATCTTTAGTAAATGTTAAACTTAGTTTTGTGGACAGTAAACACGCAGATCAGTTTTGGTACCTAGATCTAAAGAAGACCTTAAGGCTAGTTTCACCTGTACTAATGTGTGATCTTCTAAAAGTCACTACTGAGTGCCCCTATTTTTGAACAAGGTATCTGCACTTTGACTGGTCAGAATCTGAATGGCTTCCAGCCCTCTTGTGTCCTCTAGGAATAAATTAGTTTGCAGGACCCCTGAAGATATACAGAATTTAGCATTCAGCAACATTCTAAGCAAGACTCCTATGAAGATTTCTGGAGCATTCTGTGTCTTGACAACTTTTTATTCAGTACCTTTACCCATAAACTCACATGCCTCAGTTGCTCCAAATTTTGATACCTGCATTTTTATGTTTTTTTTTAAATTTATTGTTTTTAGATACATGACAGTAGAGTGCATTTTGGCATATTATACACACGTGGAGTATAACTTAAATAGGATCCCATTCTTGTGGTTGTACATGATGTGGAGTTCCACTGTGGTGTATTCATATATGAACATAGGAAAGTGATGTCTGATTCATTCTACTGCTTTTCCTATTCCCATCCTCTTCCCTTCCCTCATTCCCCTTTGTCTAATACAATGAACTTCTATTCTCTCCCATGTGTGTTAGCATCCATGTATCAGAGAGATCATTTGGCCTTTGGTTTTTTGGGACTGACTTATTTCACTTCGCATGATACTCTCCAGCTCCATCCATTTACTGGCAAATGCCATAATCTCGTTCTTCTTTATGGCTGAGTAACATTCCATTGTATTTAAATTCTTTCTTGTTATTGTTCTTTTTAGATATACATGGCAGTGGTGTGTATTTGGACATACACATACATGGAGTGTAACTTCCTATTCTGGAGGCTGTACATGATGTGGAGTTACACTGGCCATCTATTCACATAAGAACATAGGAAAGTTATGTCCAATCCATTCTACTATCTTTCCTGTTCCCATCACCCTCCCTTCCCTTCATTCTCCTTTGTCTAATCCAATGAAGTTTTATTCTCACCCCCCATCCCATTATGTGTTAGCATCCGCTTATCAGAGAGAATATTCAGCTTTTATGACCATTTTCTTTATCTATTCATCTTTTGAAGGCACCTAGTTTGGTTCCATACCTTATTGTGAATTGTGCTGCTATAAACATTGATTGGCTGTGTCACTGTAGTATGCTGATTTTAAGCCCTTGGGGTATAGATCAGGGGGTGGGATACCTGGGTCAAATGGATACCTGTATTTTTGATAAAGAAAAATTCTTATGAGCAAGAAGTCATGCCAACATGCCTGTAGTCCCAGTGGCTCTAGAGGCTGAGACAAGAGGATCATGAGTTCAAAGTCAGCCTTAGCAACTCGGTGAGGCCCTGTCTCTAAATAAAAAATAAAAAGGGCTAGGGATGTGGCTCAGTGGTTAAGCACCCCTGGCTTCAATTCATGGGGCAGGGGGCAGGACAGGGAGAAAGAGAGATTGATTATCTCATGCCTTGCTTCTTTTCTTCCATCTTGTACCCCAGTCTGAATGGACTTTCAGACAGAATGTTGTACAAATGTACCTCACCACATTTATTTCTCTAGTGCCTTCAGTCTAACTTCTCTGCTGCCTGCTGTGTGATATTACACGGGTGAGTATTTCATGTGTTCTTTCAGTTCTTTAGTTGTTCCTGGAAGAGTGGCTAGTTCTGTTTCAGCCACTTCACCATGGTTGGAAGCTGATGTCTAATACTGATGTCCATTTTCATATTTCTTTTATTCTTATTTTTTCTGATTGCACAAGTAAAGTGTTTTCATATCACAAAAGTACAAATGGATAGGGAGAAGAAACTAAAGTCACTTTAACCTCATCACTCAGGTATAAATAGAATCTAATTTAACCCTACCTCCTCTCTCTGTCAGAACCCATGGATGTTAGATGCTCTGAAGAGCTGCTGCACTCGGTGCTCCTCAGTCTTGCAGTCAACCACCCAGCTGTCTACCTGAGAGATACAGTTTATACAATAGTAAGGGAATTTTTCTGAGTTAGGTGGAATGGTCCTGCAGGCATTTAGACCATGAGAAATGAGAAAGGGATTGTGGGAAAGCATTGTTGTCATAGACAATGTCTCTTACTGTTCCCCTGTGTCTTTTTAAAATTCTTTTTTGTAGTTGTAGATGGTCAGAATGCCTTTATTTTATTTGTTTATTTTTATGTGGTGCTGAGGATGGAACCCAGTGCCTCATATATGCTAGGCAAGCACTCTGCCACTGAGCAACAGCCCCAGTCCTTACCTGTTTTGAAATCTCTTCTATTCTCCGTCCTTTCCCTTGTGTGCTATTAATCACTGGTTTTATGTCACAACGTGAAGGTGTAGTACATTCCGCAGCAGATTGTAGAAGAAGTGTATTCTCCATCACTTCTATATTTTTGTTTTAATTAAGCATGTATAAATATATAAATAATTGCACAAAAGTATGAGGTTCTCTTAAAAGAGAAAAAGTATCCTCAGAGGATTTGTGTTGGTGGTTCCAAACATGGGTTCATATGATACTCAATAAGGAGGGAAATTGCTGCTCCCCACACTCTCCCTTGCCTGCAAGATGCTGAGTCAGACACAAACATCACTCATTACCAACACTTTCAAGCTGGATTACGTTCAGTTGAATTAAATTGTAAGGCTTAGAGATCAAGGTTCAGTATAATTTTCAGTGAAAGTTAGCAAACTAAATAAGGATGATAATAACAATATTTTTTTTGAGGTGACTCCATAAACCAGACTCACATGTCAAAGGGCCAATTTAACAATGCGGTTTTAAATACATTGGTAGAAATTTTTGAAGCTACCAGTGTGAAGTGAGGTTTAAAAGTGTTTGTGTGTGAGAGAGACTAACATTCTTGTCCTGGAATGAATAACGAGGAGATGTTGAGGATCACATATGAAATTTCCCCACAGCATCTGAGGTACAAGAATTATTTATTTTTTGAAATCAAATCAAACCTGACTCCAAGACATCTACTTGCTCAATGCAGTGAATAGTTCATTGAATCTGTATTTTCCTTTATGTCTTTTCCCTCTTTTGGTCATACTAGGATTGAATAACACAGGGAGTAGGAGCATCATCATTCAGTTGAAGTCACCATTGAGGATGTCCCTTATCTAAGCTTAAGTGCACTACTATTGAAGGTAGGTGGCACTGCTAATGCTACACTTCCTCTAAGTCAGAATGGTCTGAAGGACTCCTAAGGCATTTAGCATCTGGCCTCCTGGAGCATCCATGCAGCTGTTTCTGCACAGCCAAGGAAAAATTCACAGTGTGATGAGAAAGTCTGCAGATTGGGAGCTGTACTGATTTCAAGGTGCTGCCTGGGATACGCATGCTAGTCTCAACCTCTTTTCCCACTTATATACTTCTCTCCCCAACTCTGAGATGTTTACTCTTCCTTCTAGGTCTTCTGTTAAGCTTTGTGTCTCTTTTACCCCCCAAAAAGAAAAGACTCCATTCAGTTTCCATCTGGAATGATCCAGAAGAATTGCCCTCCCTAGGACCTAGACATTTGAAAGCAGGTGTCCTAATTACCATAATAAATATATTTGGTTCGATATTGTTGTTCATTTATTGAGTAGTTAGTAGAAAAGCACTGTATCGTAGGTTTTGTGTGGGGAGATGCTTGTCCCCATGTTCATAAGTGTTGCCATTTGCTCAACATATTCTCTTTGATTTTAGAAGATCAGAGACTGGCTTTTGTAATTATATTGGCTTCTTCAGTGCCTCAACTTCCCTCCTCCTAATATGATTATTTAATGATTACACGATTTGTATATTCAGAAGCAGCTCCTAATTTTCTTGAGCCCTGCAAACACTGTCTACACAGACACTGGCATAAAAAGCACTTTGACTGCAAATTTGTTTCACGTGGTTGAGGAAGTGGCTGGATGGAATGGGGCTGAGAGTTCAAGCCTGTTCCTCTTCCATGCCTTAATGCTGTTATTACTTCCCAAACTTCCGAGTCACCTTCTTTCCTGACTTTGAAACCATGAAATTATGCTCATGCTTCCTCTGTTTGGTTTAAACAATGTGGCATTTTCTAGAATGTATTATGTGAAATACTAATTCCATTTATGCCCATGGCTATTTATATTCTGTTTTTTTTTTTTTGTAGTTGGACAGAATGCCTTTATTTTATTTGTTAATTTTTATGTGGTGCTGAGGATCAAACCCAGTGCCTCACGCACACTAGGCAAGCACTTTGCCACTGAACTACAGCCTCAATCCTATTTATATTCTTTAAAAAATATTCTGGAGCCAAATACATTGAGACGTGTTAAACAAAGTTAACATTACTAGAGTCTTTAGTATGCATAACTAAGTGGTGAGAATTTGGGATTTTCAAGAGGGAAAACCATTATGAAGAGTCTCACTGTAATATTTAATCATAGAGCTCTTTTTCTTTCTTTTTTTGGGGGTGGGGGTACTGGGATTGAACTCAGGGACACTCAACCACTGAGCCACATCCCCAGCTCTATTTTGTATTTTATTTGGAGACAGGGTCTCACTGAGTTGCTTAGTGCCTCGCTAAGTTGCTGAGGCTGGCTTTGAACTTGAGATCCTCCTGCCTCAGCCTCCCAAGCTGCTGGATTACAGGTGGGTGCCACCGCACCCGGCCACAGGGCCCTTTTTCAAAAGGAGCATCTCTTAAGACTTGTATTTCATAGAACTTTCTTTGGGAAATGCTGGGCATGGAAGTATGAATTATTAGTATTGATGTTCTATTCTTGCATTGTAATGAACCCTGAGAGAACATGGAGCTTTTCTCCCATGGTTTATGGACTGCATCAAGCCTTCCATTTTGTTTAGAATTAGGCCCCAAATCATTGCAAGTCCCCTTAGCTGCACCTAGATCTGTCTTGGAGATGAATTTCTCAGCACAGCAAGTCAAAACCTTGTCAGATATTCTGATCTTTGCTGAATTATACTTCCAGTTGTTTTCCAGGAAAAGAAAAAAAAGCCAAGTTTCTATCTGAAATAGATCTAGGCTCTGGGCGAGTTTGAGGATCTGGGTCAGGAAGGAATCATGTGCATCTGCCAGCTGGGCTGTGCTAAGCCCCATCTCCATGTTTTCTAATCTCCAGTTAGCAATTCATGTAGCAGAATCAGAAAAATATCTCAACACAAGTCATGTTCAGGGAAAATGTATGTCCTTTATTTTCTCCATAAGTAGCCTTTTCCTTGGGATCTGTTCCACTGGTTAGTGGGGAGAAATAAGTTTTCATTTTCTCTGCTGAACCTTATTCAAACATAATAATGAAACAGTTATTTTAAGTAATGCCGAGTCCCTCTAAGAAAAAAAAAAAAATCTCATCATGTCAGCCTTCTCATTCCTCCTGATTCCACTTCACCTCATTGTAAAAATGCCATCGGGGGCTGGGGTAGTGGCTCAGTGGTAGAGCGCTTGCCTAACATGTGTGAGGCACTGGGTTCCATCCTCAGCACTGCATATAAACAAATATCCATTGACAACTGAAGATAAATATTAAAAAGAAAATATTTATTTAAATATATTTTTAATACTTAAAAAGTATTTTAAAAAAATATCTGGGTAGATGATGGTGTGTGTGTGTGTGTGTGTGAGTGAGAGAGAGAGAGAGAGAGAGAGAGAGAGAGAGAGACAGACAGACAGACAGAGTGAGTGAGCGAGCAGAACTTCACAGTCTCTGGCTGCCCCTTTCACTTGGTGGTATCTGTGGTAGCTGCTTGCCCCCTGTTCTGTCTTGGCCTCATCAAGACATGGGAATCCTCTTTGAGCAACTCAGTAGGCTAGATCAGATTCAACTCCCTCTGAATGCAGACCCCTTGGGTTTCTTTCCATGTCCTCCCGGTGGAGCTGGTGTGTTCTGCCATGGTGTGTTCTGTCCTCCAGTTCCTATGGCATATCCCTCAGGGCTCATGTTATATATGAATCAAAGAAACATGGGAGAGCTACAGCCTAGAGTCTCCCTTTGCCTGATCACATTGCATGGCCCATTGAAGTAGGCAAGGTTGCCTGTACCTCAGGCATTAAAAGGTAAACAAGGGCAAGACATCCTCTTTCTAGCTAGGATACATGGCTGACCTCTGTGCTCTTGTTCTTTCAGCCTCTTCCTTATCTCTGATTTCTCTCCCAATCATATCCACCTTCCTAACTCCAGCTAATCCAAGAAATAGTTTACATGACAATAATCTCTGTGAACCAAGTCCTGAAAGTTAAGAAGGGAGAGTAAAGAACTTAGAAGTCCTGATTTAAGTTAATAGTTCGACTCATAAAGATACTGACTCACTGTGTGGGAAGCTGTGTGACATATTATTAGTTCATTCCTTCTGCAACAAATCTTCATTTCCTTCTAGGCAAATGAAATACTTCAGGCCACTTAAGGCAATAGCCTTGTGCTCAGAAAGGCCTCTAGGGGAAAAAATCACATACAATTTTTTTATATATCTTTTTTTGGATGGGGGGGGCTACTGAGGATTGAACCCAGGAGTGCTTAACCACTGAGCCACATCTCTAGTCCTTTTTTATATTTTATTTAGAGAAAGGGTCTTGCTGAGTTGCTTAGGTCCTTGCTAAGTTGCTGAGGCTAGTTTTGAACTCGTGATCCTCTTGCCTCAGCCTCCCAAACTGCTGGGATTACAGGCATGTGCCACCATGCCCAGCTTCCCATTATATATTACCCATACCTATTGTGTTTATTTAGTTGTTTTCTTTATACTTTTCCTCTTTAAAACTTATTTTAAAAATAAATGCATCAAGCATAGGAAAAGAGCTTCCCTGATTGCCAGTGTCACCTTGACTGCATTGAAGTGACCATCATGCCACTCTTCTGTACTTACAGCTTTCTCCTCGCTTGTTTCTTCTTTCCTCCTTTCCTGTTCCAAACCCAACGCCTATGGATGTCATGCCCCAGTGCCAAACCCTGCCAGCATCCCTGGCCCTCATCGAGGACCAGCTGCTCTGCATTGTGCCACCTGATCTGTTTGGAAGGATTATCTAGACACTGTAAAAATAATTTTGCACATGACTGGTAGTAATTTTTTCACACTCCAGGAGACTGTCCATAGTGATGTCACGTCTCACATCATTCTTTCCCCAAGGCTGTCCTGCTGAGTACTCCAAAATCATCAATCATAGCTGGAAGATCTTTCATTTTAATCTTGATTTTCATCTTACCAAAAGGTGACACTACTTATGAGGCCATCATCAGTATATAAACTTATATTCACCCTGTTAATCATCTCTGTTTGGCATGTTGGCTATTACACAAGCTGCCCCTGGACCGTGAGGGGAGCTGAACTTAGGTCACACATGTGAATTTCCAGGGACATCAAATAAAACACAGATACACACTTTACCTGTGAGAAAGAGAGAGAGAGAGAAGGAGGGGGAGGGGGGAGAGAGGGGGGAGGGGGGAGAGAGGGGGGAGGGGGAGAGAGAGGGGGTAGAGAGGGAGGGGTGGGGGGGGAAAGAGAGAGACCGTTCAGAAGTGGGTTTTTATTGGGAGGACCTTCATTCTTAGAAAGTCCAGAAAAGGTAAGAAGGGGCGGAGTTACAAGGGACATGTGAGTGTAATTCTACCCAAGGGCTGTAGGGCTACGCCTGTGTCAGAAGATGCTTCCTCATTTTTTTTTTTTTTTACCCCAAATACAGATTGCAGAATCACATCAGTTACCCCACTTGAATCTAATGTATGAAATATGATATGTCAAGAGCTTTGTAATGTTTTGAACAACCAATAAAAAAAAAAGAAGAAGAAGAAGATGCTTCCTCAAACTTCTGGACCTGGGTAATGTCCTAGTCACTATGGATCAAAGCCTCTCCACTCAGGGATGGCAGACAGGAATCATTCAGAGTGGCTCCCCACATACACATTTGAAGCCATCAATTCCTTCAGAGTTTTTTTCTTATGTTAATCACTAGTATTTCCCACATATATTTTGTTTGCAATATTGCTTTTTGTTCTCTTTAAGAAATAGTTTTGTGTGTTTATCACATCATAATTTCTCTCTTTTATCATAGTCAATTCCAACAATCATATTTATCCTTACCCCTTTGAGATTCATTTTGACCCTAACAAAGAATCCACCCATCTGGTCTCTAAAGGTATAGTTCTGAAACTCAACACTCTATTTTCTCAATTGACAAATATTATTGGGTACCCATTAGGCTCGCAAAGCACTCTTGTGGGTAGTGGCGGTACTGTGGTTGATTTATTTATTTTTATTTATTTTGGTGGGGGAATTCAACCTAGAGGCTCTTAACCACTGAGCCACATCTCCAGCCCTTTTTATATTGAGACTGGGTTTCACTAAGTTGCTGAGGCTGGCCTTGAACTTGTGATGCTCCTGCCTCAGCCTTCAGAGCTGCTGGGATAACAGGCACCTGCCACTGTGTCCAGCGAAACACTATGATTTTTTTTTTTTTTTAAACAGTTCAGTGGTAAATTGCCCCTGGGTTAAATTTTGGCACTAAACAAATAAGTTAACAAACAAACAACAACAACAACAACAAAAAATGAAAATAGAAAACCAGTAAAGTTCTTGATCTCACAAAGCTTACATTTTAGAGAAGGGGGGTCTGCATAAAAGCAAATAAATGTCACAGAATAAGTGTTGACCAGACAGCAAAATAAAGGGATGACAAGGCTACTTTATGTCAGAAAAAAGTGTCCCTGAGGAAGTGAATTGGAACTGGACCTGAATGAAAAGGAGCCAGTCCCAGGAAGGTTTGGGAGAAGAGCCTTGGGGGAGGGTGCTCAACTAGTGCAAATGCGGTAAGGTGAGAATGAATGTGAACTTGTTTGAGAAAGAAGAAAAAAGTCCAGTGGAACAGGACAAGGGGGAGAATGGAAGAAAGTGAGTTTCATAAGGGGCTTGGTTGTCCTTGGAAGGACTGAATGTCTTTCCGGATTCATAAGAGGCCACAGCACAATTTTAGGCAGGGAGTGATGTGATCTGATTTGGCTTTTACAAAGCATGACTTCCCTGGGAGCCCTTCTCCAGCCAGAGCTGCTGCTTTCATTTGAGGCCCCAACTGGCAGTAGGAGGGAGGGAAGAAAACACTACATGCATAATCAGATCTTTGTTTCTTTTCTAAGTACCAGGCATCCTTGGCCCTTTCTGATACTCAATAAACACCATGTTAAGAAGCAAAGGGAATATTGGGCTGGGTGTTAGGTAAAATTTTTCATGCCCTTCGTCTATGATACTGGCCCCCAAAATAATAGCATATTTTTCTGTAAGAAGGCAGGTCTTTCTTAGTTCTAATCTATAGAGGTGCCCTGAGGAATGCTAGGCAGATTCACAGTGTGAAGATTGGGTACCAAGTTATAGAGATTTAGCGGAAAAGATCATTTATTCCAGAAAAAGAAAATTAAAATGGAGATCCTAATGTCACCTCCAGTTTGTTTGGCATTTGTGTCACCAACTACTATTATTTTCTGCTATTTCACTTTGGTTCTGAAATTTGTCTTTTGAAAACAGCGACCCGAGTTTCACACAACCTATAATTTAGAAATGTTCTATGTTGTAAATTGTACTTTGCTTTCAGTAAATGCCTTTACGTGTCAAGTAGCAAAACAAGAATGTCATGAAAGAAGGTGAAGTTCCCCATTAAAGAAAGAGAAATTGGGTAGAGACCTGCTAATGTATACTGGAGAAAATAAAAGGAGGTTGATATGAACATGGCTATCAACTTATATTCATAATACAGTGATTTTCAAATGATAGAGAAACATTTGCGAGTCTGTGTTTTCACAGTGGAATAGCACCAGAGGATGCTGTTTTCAGAAGGTCAAAGTCCCACAGCTGCTCAATCAGTATGTTGAGAGTTGGTCTTTAATCTTCTAGCTTCTTTGTGGTTCTGACATCCTGTCCTTCTGTTTTGCTATACTGGAAACATTCCTGAGGCAAATGCTGTTGCTTGTTGTAGGATGACATTTAACCTCTCCCCTTAATAATAATAATAATAATAATAATAATAATAATAATAATAAATAGTAATAATAAAAGCACCTGTACTTTGCATTGCAATTTTTCCTAATCCTTAAGAATCCTAATAAGGCAGAAGTTGGGACCAAGTTCCAGAGGAAGAAAATGAAGCTACTTTCATGTGACATTAGGGCCATATTCAGGGAGAGCTCAGGAGATATGGGCTCTGAAAATAGCATTTTGCCCTCTTTTTTAGCACCATAGGCTGTGTGGGTATAGCTTGAAGTAGTCTCTACAGGATCTTTGCTTAAATTATTAAATGGAAAATTGAGCTCTTGTTGTCATTTAAAATAGGAAACTTTAAACCATTTGGTCCTAGTTGGCTTGCCATAGACTGTCCATCTAACAAGGATTAGACTCTTCAAATTTTGGAATTGTTTTAGGTACCTTTTGTGTCACTGTGACCAAAAGACCTTAACAGAACATTTAAAGGATGAAATGTTTATTTTGGCTCACAATTTCAGAGAATTAGTCCATGGTCAGCAGATTGCATAACTCTGGGCCTGTGGTGAGGCAGAACATCATGGTGGAAGGCTGGGTTGGAAGAAAGCAGCTGAGAACATGACAGCCAAGACAGAGAGCTGTGCTCACCAGAGCCAAAATATATACTTTAAAGCATGCCCCCAGTGACCTTCTTCCTCCAGTCTCACCCTACCTTCTACAGTTACCACCCAGTTAATCCATACCAGTAGATTAATCCACTGTTAAGTTACAGCTCTCACAATTTAGTCATTTCCTCTGAGCATTCTTGCACTGTCACACACATGAGTTTTGGGGGGACCCCTCATATCTATCTAAACCATATCAAATTGTTCATATATAACAGTTTCCCTATGAGCAACACCTAATTATTATTTCCCATCAGTGATGATTTTCATAGGTTTACTGGGTGTATTAAGCTCTTCTCTGTTGCCTCCAAATGTTCGAGTCAGCTTGAAGATCACACTTCTGGTAAAAATTGTAGTTTTTCTTTCAGTGAAAACACTTAGTGCCCAAGCACTTATTTTAACTGGAATTCCTAAGAGGCAAATTTGAAAAGAGAGGTGCAGTTGTTGGCACTAATGGGAAGGAAGCTGTGCTTTCATCCCCACAGTATTTCACTTGCAAAGAGGACTGAGACGACAGGGAAGATACAGCTCTTTCTTGTTTCCATGGCATTAGGAGATAGGAGAAGCATGATGAGTGGGCTCTCTGAGCTGCTTTGCAGTTGTACCCTTTCTCAGTTGCATTTGAACATGACAGAAATGCTGATGCCTCCATTGGAGATACGGCTGCATTACTTTCAACTCAATCCTGACTAATCTAAGGATCTTTCAGAAAAGCAGTTTTTCTCTATTCTGTGTGAGAAAAATGTGCATATCCCTAGTGGGAGGTCTGTGCCTACTATATATTTAAAAGCCACCAGTCATGGCACAGCCTCTGTGGGCATTGGACTCCGTTTCTTCATTCTTGTTGACATGCAAAATCTTCCCTTTGATCTGGAGACACTGCAGCTGTTTATTACAATGTCTTTTGTCTGGGTGCCATACTGTTTACTTACCACTTTCTTCTGCAGGAACTACGGAGTTTTATATTTATGTTCCAAACTCCCCATCTCTTATGGAAGTGCTTGGCAACATTACAATGTGGAATAAATAGCATTCGTTATTGAGAGTCCTCGGGATACACTCGTCTGATAGACATCAGAGGCATTACATAGAACTAATTTGACACTTTGTCTCTAAAACGTGTTAAGACTCTTTGATGCTGAAAATTGCATTTGCATAAGTGCTCCTTTGAAGTGATTGCCGTGTTCTGTGATGGTGCAGTGTCCAGCTCACGAAGGAAAAGAACGTGCAGTACCTTTGGGTCCTTACTCAGACCACCTTGCCCTCGGATGCTGTCATTCTGGTCTAAAAGGGAACAAACCCAGCTTCTGTTGACTTCTCTACTCCATGGCTTCCCTGGCTTTCTGTTGGCTCCCTGAAGCTCAGAGAGAGACTGGGAGCCAAGAGTCTGACCCAAAACCACCAGGTGAATTCTTTGGCCAAACATCTGCAGATGCACAGACTTCCCCCGGATGGGAGGCTAGGTAGGGTTATGGAGACAACATATGCTGTGTATCTTTTGGCCAGGGTTCAAGTCTCAGCTCTGTCACTCATTAGCTGAATTTTTCTGCTAATTTATCTGGCTCTCAGTGTCCTCATTTATAAAATGAGGATGATTTTGAAGCTGTTATAACAATTCAATGCTATAATATGTGAAAGTGCTTTTCACAGTTCCCAGTACATAATGGGCACATTAATGTGGTCTTGTCATCCATTGCTATAGTTTGATTGTTGAGTAATCCTCCAGAGGTCTGTGTATTAAAGGCTTGGTCCCCCAGGATGGTGCTATTGGGAAGTGATGGAACTTTTAAGAAATGGGGCATAGTGAGAGGCTCTCGGATTTGGGGAGTTATGTCCCCAAAGGGATTTTGTGTCCCTTCCTGTGTCTCTCTGATTCTAGCTAATGACATGAACGGTTTATTCTGACACATGTTCCCTGCCATTGACATATGGCATCCTCATCAGAGGCCCACAGTAAAAAGGCTGCCTGAACTTGGGCTAAAACCTCTAGAATTCTGAGCTAAATAAACCACTTCTCTTATTAAGTTCATCACCTTAGGCATTTCACTTTTGAAATGAAAAGCTGACTAATATACCCATGAATTAGGGGGAGCAATCCTTTTTGCCCTGCTTATCTCAAGACAAATAACACAATGGGCTTTAAACTTTTCTTTGGATCAGTACCTTTTATTTTCTCTAAGAAGAAAGCTTGCATGGAAACACACCCACCCACATCAGATTTAAGCAGCCCTGGGGAGCCTTGTGTAGGTAGGCTTCCACTGATGGCCCTCAGTGGCCTCTCAGACATTTCCAGGTAACCCAGGTTGAAACCCACTGAAGTAGCATATAAAAGTGCTTTTTAAAGTACAAAGCAGTACAAAGATGTCAGTTATTTTAGGAATAGTGATGGTGGGTTTGGGAGATAAGTATAGAAGAGTGATGGTGGAAGAATAGGGAGTTTCCCTGAAGAAAACTCTGGTTTGATCTGGGCCAGCCAGGAATACTAAGTATTTGCATGGGCCACCAAACTCACAATGGTTCCTCTCTTGGTTTAACCTATTGCTGTTGCCATCTTGATATTTTTAATAATTAGTTAACGAAGGGCCCTGCATTTCCATTTAGGTCTAGGCCCAACAAGTTATGTAAGTGGTCCCATCTGTAGGAATGTCAGTTTTGTAGAATTCTAGCTACTTGTTCTTGCTTCCATTTCATGAGAGAATGCTTCCTTATATGCAGGTCTTTGCAGGAACACTGGGTGCTACCTTGAGTCCCCTGTCTTTTCTTCCTTCCTAAATCAGATGCCTTTTTAAAAAATATTTATTCTTAAGCTTTAGGTGGACACAGTATCTTTATTTTACATTTATGTGGTGCTAAGGATCGAACCCGGTGCCTTGTGCATGCTAGGTGAGCACTCTACCACTGAGCCACAACCCCAGCCTCCAGATGCCTTTTGTATTGAGTTCTGACCCTGTAGCTTTCTTTGTCCCACTAGCTCTCATTTTAGACCTAAGCCTGTACCTTCCCCAAAGACATGAGTCACTCAAAATGAACAAAAGAAGTCGAATGTGGGGTCACTGGAATAGGTACACTACTAATATTTATCAGCATTTTTTTTCTTACTGAAATCTGGGAAGTTTTCTCCAATTTGGGTTACTGAAACCTCAGGAGTCAGTTTGAGAGCCGTGAGATTTTTTTTTTCTTTTAATGCTCTGTAATAACCAGGGAACTATAAAATTCCGTTTTAAGATTTGAAAATGTATGGGGAGATATATATGTTTATATTTTCCTGTATCTTGAAAGTATGCGTACACACACACACACACCCGCCCCCATTTCTCAAAGTGATTGTGCAAATATTCATCTGAACCAGGACACTTTTAAGTATGAAAGGGGGATTCTATGAATGATAATATACTATTATAACAACTATAAAACTGTCGTTCTTGGAAGCCCATGTCTGTGATATCCCTTTGAGTCTCTTTTATGGTAGTTCCCCTCGCCCTTATTAATAAAGCAAAGACAGCAGAAGTCATATGAGGAGAGAGATTGAGTCTGTATACCTGGGTCCTCCCTGCTGATACTCAGGCTCAACTTTTTTCTTAGTTACATTGATCACCTGGGCCATCACTGATTACTGCTCCTGCTTGTATGATCAATGAAATTAATGTGAAAATAGGGGCCCACCATTCTGACCCATCCTCTTTAATATATTTATACCATAATGACACTGTTTTACTTCAGTACTGGTTCCTATAACACTGACATTGGTGAGCATGAGGGTTTCTTTCACCCTCTGCACACTGTCCTATAGCAGTATCTGCCACTGTATAGTGCAGGCATCCCTTGTCCCTTGCCTGAAATTCTGCAAAACTGTCTGTCTTCATTCTCTTAACACATTCCTACCACTCTGGCTTTGTTAGGCTTCTGAAACAAAAATCAGACAATGTTGAGTCAGTTACAAACCCTTAAGTGGCTTCCCACTTTTCTTAGGGTGAAGCTGAAGCTTGTGAACCTACCTGGTAAGGATTTTTGAAATCCAGTAGAAGGCCTGGCTCTGTGTAGATATATCCATGGGGACAGAGGCACATGGTGGAGTGGGAGTGGGAGGCAAGAACAGATTTTATCTATAGTATGAGCTCTTTTGGCAATACCCATTTGTCTCCCCCTGCCCCCATTCTTTCTAGGCTCTCTTACCTTTCTTAATACCAATTGCACTGTGCCTGAGTTTTCCTTGAATAATTACAAGAGCTAGGCATGCTCAGTAGCTACAGCCATGTTTTGTCTGAATTTGATTCCCACCTTAAAAAAAAAAAAAAAAAGATTGCTAAGGCTGCAGTGTAAGGGATGGACCGTGTACTCTTCATATTGGAGTGGAACAGTGATATCCATCAAATGACCAAGAAAGGATCAAAGTTCCCCCTTCCTGTGACTATGTAAAAATTATATTGAAAGAATTTGCCTAAGCAGTACAAATGTAGAATGAGCCGAATAGTGTCAACAGAAAAAAAGATTTATTAAAGAATGTTAAGAGGAGGAGCTTATCCTGGATTATTAAAGTGGGCCTAGTAAAATCACAAGATTCCTGTATTAGGAGGAGAGGCAGGGATGTGAAGATTGAAGAGAGGTAGGAATGCAGGCTGTCAGGGAAGTAGAGCCTCTGTAGAAATTATGTTTCTGCCAGCACATTGATTTTGGACTTGTGACCTCCAGTCTTGGGAATGAGGAGGTTTCTGTTGCTTGTGGCACTTTGCTAGAGCTGCCCTATAAACAAACCCACCATCCCTCCAGCGTGTGTGAGTCAGATTTGTGTTGCTTTGACCAAAAGATCTGACAAGAACAAGTTTAGAGGAGAAAATGTTTATTTGGGGCTCAGGGTTTCAGAAATCTCTGTCCCCAGCTGGCTCACTCCATTGCCTTGGGCCCAAGATGAGGCAGCACATCATGGTGGAAGGGTGTGATGGAAGGAACCAGCTCAAGACATGGAGCCAGGAAGCAGAAAGAGAAGAAGGGACCATAGAGAAGATGCACTCTTCCAGGGATGTGTCCCCATTGACCCACTTGGACTAGTCACATCCCATGTGCCTACAGTCACCACCCAGCCAGGCCATTATAGCTAGGATGGACTGATCTAATCCTAATTAGATTAGACATCTAATCAGATGTCTGCATCTCACCTCTGACTGTTCCTGCATTACCAGGAGCTTTGGGGGAGACACTTGACATCCAAACCATAGCATAGCTGCACTGGCTTCTTTGCTGGTCCTCAAGTAGGCTCGGGAGCGCCCCTTTAGGACTTCTGTGCTCTTTCTTCTCTCTTCTAAAACGCGAGCTCCTTACTGACTGGTAGCTGCATGTCTTTCTCCTTCACATCCTTCAGGTTTCTGCTCAAAGTCACTTTTTCAGTAATGTTTTTAGTGACTACATTATTTAAAATAGTTCTTTAGGAATTCTGTAACATTATTGCTTATTTTTTTCCCTTCATAGTGCTTATCATCCATCTGACATGCTAACTTTTTAATATACTCACTCATTTGTTATTGTCTGCATTTGATTGTTTATATGCCCAGTAGCAGATAGGCTCCACACTGTCAGGAATTTGCATCCATAACATTTCCTACTGTATTCCCAGTGCACTGAACCCAGGACTCAGCACAGTACATATAAGGATTTGATGAACATTTGTTGAGCAAAAGATGAAGTAGCATCAGAGATAGAAAGTGATTGTGATAAATGAAGATTTTATAACCAACCAGTCATGTCCCCAAACTGCCCTTGCCATTAGCCATACAGCTACCTTAATCCCCACGCATCACTTAATTTCCCATTTTCAAATGTTGAAATTTGGGAAAGGACTTTGAGATATTTTATCTACTATAGTTGACTGTAGCTACCTTTCCCACGCATATATTTATTGAACAAGTTTTTAAAAATGAAAGTGAAGTTATCAAGTTTGTTTTGCTCTTATCATGTTGAAAGAAAAAGCATGGAGTTTCCTAATTACACAAACAATTTTTTTTTCTACAGGCAAAAAAAGGTGTCTATATTTATTTTCAAGGACATGTATCTTTTAGGGGTTGGTAGGGACAGATGTCTGCAAAAAGCACTGAAAGAACTCCCCCAGGAGTTCTCACATGCTTTTTCCCTTGCTGTGTCCATGTGACATAGATTCATTTGAGGGCCATTTCTGGTTAGGTGGACAAAGAGAAAATTTAACGACAGAATCTTACCACTCTAATTAGGAAGAGATGCATGCAAAAGTTAGCTAGAGGCAGATTTCTTTCTTTCTCCATTTTTTTTTTTTTTTGGTACTGAGGATTGACCCCAGGGTTGCTTTACCACTGAACTACATCCCCAGCCTTTTTTATTTGGGGACAGGGTTTCACTAAGTTGCTTAGGGCCTTCCTAAATTGCTGAGGCTGGCCTTCAACTTGTCTTCCTTCTGTCTCAGCCTCCTGAGTCACTGGGATTATAGGTGTGTGTCACCATGCCTGCAAGAGGCAGATTTGGGAAATCTGACAGTTTTTTTCTTTTGGTCTGAGAGTAAAGTACACTAATGTTAGAACTCCTTGGTTCTGTTTTTTAAAAATCAGTTGTATTTGGACACAATACATTTATTTTATCTTAAATATTTTTGTAGTTGTAGATGGACAGCATTCCTTTATTTTATTTGTTTATTTTTATGTGGTGCTGAGGATCGAACCCAGGGCCTCACACATGCTTGGCAAGCGCTCTACTGCTGAGCCACAACCCCAGCGCTTTGCTTCCATTTTTATGGAGGAAATTTGTGCCAAAGATAGCAGAAGGAAATTGGAAGATAACTGAGAAAGGATTAAAAAACTGTAAACTGCACTTCAGCCTAAGTATTACTGCTGCCATTTGTAAGAATTTCTTGACAATCAGTCATAGTACTTAATGTTGCTATTTCAATACAATGTCAACTGGAAGGGTCAGAGACAGGCTTCTGATGATCTTTGAAGCTTGCTTTGTTGAAATCTACTCAAAAGTGAAAAGGGATGGAATAATTTGTAAAAATCTTTTTTTTAACATTTTTTTTTTTTTTTTAGTTTTAGGTGGACACAATCTTTATTTTTTAATTTTATATGGTGCAGAGAATTGAACCCAGTGCCTCATGCATGCTAGGTGAGCATTCTACCACTGAAGCACAATCTCAGCCTAAATTTTGGGTTTTGATGTTACAAAAGTTCACATAAATTATTGCCCTAAACAATGGAAGAATGCTCATGATATTTGTGGCCAGTGACTTTAAATATGAATAGAATGTGCCAATATATGAAGTGAAAATAATTTTTAATTTTTAAATTTTGTTTTTTAAGTAAAATTGGTTAATTTAGAAAAATTACATACATGCAGAAAGAACACACATTGTAGTCGCAGAGCTTGATGGTTTTTCCCCAAAGTATCGTACAACCACTTCTCAGATTAGGAAAAAAAGAGTTTTATCAATCCCTGCAAAATCCATCTTTCATCTTCCCTTTTATCCTAAGTTCATGTTTTGGGGTGGGGATAATAATGCATTACCACTGAGCCATATCCTCAGCCTTTTTTTGTTTCTTGAGAGAATGTCTAAGTTGCTTAGGGTCTTGCTAAATTGCTGAGGCTGGCCTTGAACTTGTTGTGATCCTCCTGTCTCAGCCTCCTGAGTCAGTGAGATTAGAATTTCATTTTAATTTGTTTTATATGACTTTGAATTTAAATAAATGGAGTCATACAGTATATTCACTTTAGTGTTTGATTTCTTTCCATTAATTTTATGCTTGCAAGATTTGTCCATGTTGTGCCTTGTAACAGTTGTGCATTAATTTTCATTGCTGTGTAGTTTGCTGTTTTATTAATATACTACAATTTGTTCAGCCATTCCATCATTTGTGAATATTTGAATTATTTCTAGTTGATTGCTACTACAAATAGTACTTATATGACATCCTTTACGTGTGTATTCACTAACATCTACACATGTATGTTGAAGTGAAATTGTTAAGTCCTAGTATATAAGCAGGTTCCGTTTGATAGATTCTGCCAAAGGTTTCCAATGTGGTTGTACAATTTAAATTCATATTAGCAGTGCATAAGAGTTTGACTTGCTTCACGTCTTTGTTAATGTTGGGTGTGTGGAAGACTTCCTGCTAAAGTTTCTGTCTCAGAATCCCTTACCCCTCCCCCTTCTCTCCCAAGGGCTCTAAGCCAGAGAGTGCCAAATTCAAAGGTTTTCTCCACCAATCCCCAGTGGGCAAAGTGTCCACTAGCTGTTCCTGAGTCACCTGCCAATCAGCACTCCCCATGTCGCCTACGCAACCCTTCTTAAGCCCAAGCTTGCAAGCTCTTCCTCTTCTCTGCCCTCCTCCTCTCCTCTCTTCCTCCCCTTTTCTTCCCCTTCAGGCAGCCCCACAATAAAATCTCTTAGTTGAATCTCTGGCAGCTTGGGTGAGTCACTCGCCTTTCAGTTAACACTCTGTATTGTTATTTGTTTTGATTTGAGTGTTTGTGTAATGATCTCATTGTGGTTTTGTTTCTGTTTGTCTTTTGAATGATCATGTTGAGCATTTGTACATTACTTTTTAAAAATTTGTTCAGTTCATGTGCTTCATTGAATATTTGGATAGTCTCTTTTTTGAGTTGCCTTTGGAACTCTTTTACCCATTTTTTGTTGGACTTTTTTGTATTTTTATTGATGTATATATATGGATAGTCTTGCTTACAGCAAGACTTTTGCCACTCATATATATTTATGTGTGATATAACACACACATGAGATGCACAAATATCTCCTATTATGGCTTTTTAAAAAGAGTTTTTGAGATATTAGCAAATCCACCCACAGTAAACACACAATTAACATTTTCCAGTAAATTTACTGAGTTGTACAATAACTACCCAAATTCAGTTTTCGAACATTCCAGTTATTCCTAAGGCTCCCTTTATGCCCATTTGCTGTTAATTCCAATTCAATCCCTAGCCTCAGGCAATCACTGATCTGATATTATCTCCTATAGTTTTCCTTTTGCAGAATGTTAAGAAAATGGAGACATACAGAATGCAAGTATTCTTTTTGACTTCACTAATACACCATTATACAGGTATACTACAATTGGCTCATTCACCAGATGAGGAACATTTGGTTTCTTTACACCTTTTGGTTATTAGGAACAAAGCTACTATAAAATTGTGCATACAGGCTTTGAGTGAATATAGAGTTTTATGTGTGTGAATACCTTAGAGTAGGAGTGGTAAGTGTGTGGCTGTTTTTTTTTCCCCTCCCCCCACCACCCATTCCCTTCCCTCCACTCCACTGATCTTTGTGCTATTTACTTTTAGTATTTTTTTTAAATAGTTAGTATCTTGTTGGATATACATGATGGTGAGATTATTCACTACATCTATAGAATATTTCATCCATTAATGACTGACAGCTTCTAAGCAGCGCATGGAACATTTTCTAAACTAGATCATACTTTAGGTTGCAAAGCAAATTTCAACAAATATAAAACATAGAGATAGTTTCTTGCATCCTATCAGATCATAAAGTTAGAAAGTATCCACAAGACAAAAATCACTCCAACACATGTCTAACTTTTTAAGAAATGATGAACTGTGTTTAAAAGTGGTAACATTTTACATCCTCATCAGCTGTGTAGGAGAGTTCCATTTGTTCACATCCTTGGTGTTTGAATATTTTTTGTGAACTTTAATTGTTCTGGAAGGCATGTAGTAGTATCTTGTGGTTTTCATTTGCTTTCTCTAATGAATTATGATATTGAGCATTTTCTTTTGTGCTTGGTTTCCACTTGTATATTTTCTTTTGTGAAGGAAGTATTTGCTCAAATATTTTGCCCATGAAAAAACTGTGTTGTTTGTGATAATTGAGTTTGGGTATTCTTGATATATTCTGGTTAAAAGGCTTTTATCAGATATGTGATTTGAAAATCTGTTTTTTAGAATCTCAGTTTATGGATTATCTTTTGATTCCATTTAGAGTGTCCTTTGAAGACTAGAAGTCCTAATTTTCATAAAAATCAAGTGTATAAATTTTCTTCTAAGGTATTGTATTTTGGTGTGTTGGAAGAAATCTTTGCTAAACCTGAGGCTACAAAATATCCTGTGTTTCCTTCTAAAATATTTGTAGTTTTAGGTTTTATAATTAGGTCTATGGGTAATTTGGGGTAAATTTTTAATATGGCATGTAGTATGAATACTGAGTTTTAACTTTTGTGTATATATATTCAGTTATTCCTGCATCACTTGCTAAAAAGACTATGGTTTTTAAAATATATGCAGAATGCATTTCGATTCATTGTACACAACTGCAGCACAACTTTTCATTTCTCTGGTTGTACACGATGTAGTATCGTACCATATGTGCTGTCATACATGTACCTAGGGTAATGATGTCCATCTCATTCCAAGATCTTTCCTGCCCCCATGCATCCTCCCCTCTCCTCCCCTCCCTCCACATTGTATTGTTTTTGAATCTTCCCCCAACCAATAAGTTGATTATATGTGTGTGAATTTATTTCTGGCCTTTGTTCCATAACATTGATCTATCTGTGTATCCCTGTCAATATACATATATATCCATATCATTTGTCCAACAGCACACTGTCCTCACCTTTACAGTAAATCTTGAAATTAGGTAAATTGACTTCCCCAAATGTGTTCACTTAATAATCATTTTGCCCACCAGATTGTAGGGGTACACACCTGTAATCCCAGTAATTCCAAGGGCTGAAGGAGCAGGATCACAAGTTTGAAGCCAGCCTGGGCAATTTAGTGAGATCTTGTCTCAAAATACAAAATAAAAGGGATGAGGAATGTAGCTCATTGGTGAAGCATGCTTGGGTTCAATCCCCAGTGAAAGGGGAGTGAGAGGGGGAGGAGGAGACCCACGCTGGAGGAGGGGAGGGGGTTTGCCAGTTCTCAAGTCAGCAGAGGCCTGTGGAAGGGGAAGACTCCAAGAGGACCACGGTGACCATGAAGGTCTGGGCGGGGTGTATTCCTCCCAGAGAGACACCACAGGGGCTGCCAGTTCCCTGTTACTGTGCCTAGGCAGGTTTAGGAGTCTGGAGGAGAGAAGGAAGAGGAAGACGGGAAGAGGGCAGAGAGGAAGAGGGCAGAGAGTGTGAGCTTGCAAGCTTGGGCTTAAGAAGGGTTGCATAGGGGACATGGTGAGTGCTGATTGGCAGGGTGACTCAGGAACAGCGAGCGAACACTGTGTCCACTGGGGATTGGTGGAGGAAACCTTTGAATTTGGCGCTCTTGCTCTTGGCTTGGTGTCCTTCAGAGAGGAGCGGGAGGTGTAAGGGATTTCATGATGTTCTCTGAGAAGGGAGAGTCTCCCACACACCCAACACCAGTACTGAAAAAATCAATTGTTTTTACCTATTTCAGTTACTTTGTTGTTTCAAATAAGTTTTAGAATTATTTTGCCAGTTAGTATAAAAATCCTACTGAGATTTTAATCAGGATCATACTCAATCTACATATGAACTTGAGGAGATGTGAAATAATGATGAGTCTTTGAATCTATGAACATGTCATGTCTTTTCATTTATTTGGTATTATCTTTGTTTTTTTTCCACCCATGTCTTTGTTTCCATATACAGATCCTGCAAAAGACTGGAAGAGTTATACCTACAAATTAGTTTGGGATGTTAAAATACTGTTGTTCCTTTTTTATTTTGATTTCCAATTGTTGACTGCAAATATATAAGTAAAAAATATTGTTATATAATACATTTTCATTTTGCAGCATTCTTCGAGATTTTCTGCATAGCATGTCATCTGTGAATAGACATCCTTCAATTTTATCTTTCAAAAATGTATAAATGTCAGCCTTTTTTTCTTGCGTTTGTACTAGCTATATATAGTGTTGAATATGACTAGGGTATGGTGATGACTATGGGTGGTGGTGAAGCCAGAATTAGTCAGGCAACCAGTATAAATAGGGAAGTCGAAGTCAGGTCGAATCAAGGAAGCCAATTTTAAGTGAGTCCTGGGAAGGTGGAGACTGTCCCTGGAGGGATTGAAATGTTAATTCCTTCGGAACCCTTCCTCTACCCTTATCCTGAACTTCCTTATGAACCAACCTGTTGCGTGAGTGAATTGCCCCTCCCTGTAGGGAGCTATTAGGTTGTTAATTAATGTGTCCTAAGCTGCACCTTCCTGCCCTTCCCCCTTCAGCCCACCTGTTTTCTACCTTGTGGCCAGCCCAGCAAGCATCCCTGGGTCTAGTCAAGTATCCTAGAAGGAGAAAGAGGAAGAGGGCAGGAGAACAAAGGAAGCCTAGGACACATAGAAAGGGCAGAACACATCAGGATACCAGCTATGGCCCCCTTCTCCCTCTAAAAGGGGTAACATAACCCCTTTTAGAATAAACCCTGCTTTAAATGCTTGCCTGGGTGCACTTCTCTAATGTTCACACTTCAACATGGGGGAAGCAGGACTTGTCCCCGATAACTGGCAGTAACAGTGGCAACTGCCATTCTTTCCTTGTTCCTGGTCTTAGACAAGAAGTATTCAGTCTTTCACCAGTAAGTATGCTGTTTGTGCATATTTTTAAGATGTACTTTATCAGGTAAAGGAAGTTTACTTCTATTTCTGATTTGCTAAGAAAAATTAAATCTCAGTGAATTAGATCTAGAAGGAATATATCTCAACATAACAATATAGCTATCATAATCCCACAGCTAATTGCACACTCAATGGCAATAAGTTGAAAGCTCTTACTGAGTTTTATTCAAGATAGTACTGGATGTCTTTCCCAGAACAAATGGCAAAACTAAGAAATAAAGGCACACAAGTCAGAAAGGAAACAGTAAAATTGCTTCTGTTTACATACTGGATTTCTTTCTTTTTTATTGATTTAAAAAAAAAATAAATGACAGCGGACACTAAAGATGAATGATGAAAAAGACAGAACTTATAAAAGAATTCAGTAAGATAGCAGGGTATAAAATCCACATATAGGGCTGGGATTGTGGCTCAGTGGTAGAGTGCTTCCCTAGCACATGCAAGGCACTGGGTTCTATCCTCAGCACACATAAAAAGAAAATACAACTAAAAAATAAGTACTTTTTAAAAATTAAAAAAAACCCACATATAAAAATCAGTTGCAGTTTTATATGCTAGTAGCAAACTCTCCAAAAAAGAAATTAAGACAGCAATCCCATTTGCAATAGCAACAAAAATTGAATGCTTAGGAATTAATTTAATCAAGGAAGTGAAAGATCTGTACATTGAAAAGTATAAAACATTGGTAAAAGAAATAACCATGTTCATTGATTGGAATATCCAATCAATGGACAAGGCTATGTTTAAATTAGCCAGATAGTATGGATGTTAATATTTATTCTTTCATACTACCCATAGCAAAACACATATTCAATGTAAAATAATCCTTATAACAATTTCAATGATGTTTTTCATGGCAATAGAAAAAAAAATATCCTAAGTTTGTATGGAACTACCAAGGAACCTGAATAGCTAAAGGAATTTCAGACCAGTATTGCTGATGAGCATATATGGAAAAATTCTTTTTTTCAAAATATTTATTTTTTAGTTGTAGTTAGACACAATATCTTTATTTCAATTTTTTTTTAATGTGGTGCTGAGGTTCGAACCCAGGGCCTCACCTGTGCTAGGTGAGTACTCTACCACTGAGCCACAACCCCACCCCTGGAAAAGTTCTTAATAAAATATTGGCAAATAGCTTACTGAAACATATTAAAAAGATAGTGCACCATGATCAAGAGGGTTCATCCCAGGGATGCAAAGTTGGTTCAACATACATAAATGTAATTCATCACACCAATAGACCTAAAGACAAGAATCACATGATTATCTCAATAGATGCAGAAACAGCATTTGACAAAATATAGCACCCCTTCATGTTTAAAACACTAGAAAAATTAGGGGTAGTAGGAATATATCTCAACATTATTGTAAAGGCCATCTATGATAAACTAAAGACCAACATCATTCTTTTTTTTTTTTTTTTTTTTTGGTACCAAGGATTGAACTCAGGGGCACTTAACCACTGAACTACATCCCCATCCTTTTTTTTGTATTTTATTTAGAGACAGGGTCTCACTGAGTTCTCTAGTGTCTAGGTAAGTTGCTGAGGCTGGCTTTGAGTTTGAGATCTTCCTGTCTCTGCCTACTGAGCCCCTGGGATTACAGGCATGTGCCACCATGCCTGGCTCAACATCATTCCAAATGGAGAAAAATTGAAAGCATTCCCTCTAAAAACTGGAACAAGACAGGGATGCCCTCTTTTACCACTTCTATTCAACATAGTTCTTGAAACTCTGGCCAGAAAAATTAGAAGAAATTAAAGGGCTATGAATAGGAAAAGAAAAACTCAAACTATCACTATTTGCCAATGACATGATTCTATATTTAGAAGATCCAAAAATTTTCACCAGAAAACTTCTAGAATAAATGAATTCAGCAAAGTAGCAGGATGCAAAATTAATACTCATAAATCAATTGTGTTCCCATACACCAATGAATCAGTTGAAGGAGAAATTAACTATCTCATTCACAGTAGCCTCAAGTTATTTCATACTAGACAACGGTGCCAAAAACATACATTGGAGAAAAGATAGCCTCTTCAACAAATGGTTCTGGGAAAACTGGAAATCCATATGAGATTAAACCCCTCTCTTTCACCCTGCACAAAACTTGTTCCAGTTTTTAGAGGGAATGCTTTCAGTTTTTCTTCATTTAAGATGATGTTAGCCTTGAGTTTATCCTTTATAGCTTACAATCATTAGTCAACAAATGGAATGGCATCAAACTAAACACTTCTTCATGGCAAAAGAAAGAATCAAGAATGTGAAGAGAGAATCTATAGAATGAGAGAATCTATAGAATGAGAAAATCTTTGTCACCCGCATCTTAGATAAAGCATTAATTTCCAGGATATATTAAAAAGCTCAAAACACTCAACACCAAATAAATAAATAAAAACAGCAACAACAATAACAACAACAAAACACAAAGGAACTGAACAGACACTATACAGAAGAAGAAATGAGAATGGTCAACAAGTATAACAAAAAATGTTCAACACAACTAGCAATTAAGAGAAATTAAAATTAAAACTATACTGAGATTCCATCTCACTCCAGTTGGAATGGCCATTACCAAGAATACAAGTAGATAATAAATGTTGGCAAGGATGTGGGGGAAAAACATTCACTTATGCATTGCTAGTGGGACTGCAAATTGGTACAAACATTCTGGAAAGCAATATGGAGATTCCTCAGAAAACTAGGAATGGAACCACCATTTGCCCCAGTTATCCCACTCCTCTGCATATACCCAAAGGACTTAAAATCAGCATACTATAGGGATGCAGTCACTTAGTATGTTATTAAGGTTATTAATATTCATAGCAGCTCAATTCCCAATAGCTAAGATATGAAATGAACCTAGGTGCCCACACATGAATGGATAAAGAAAATGTGGTACATATACACAAAGGAATATTACTTCATAAAGAAGAATGAAATTATGGCATTTGCTGGTAAATGGATGGAACGGGAGAAATATCATGCTAAGCAAAATAAGCCAATCCCAAAAAACCAAAGGCCAAATGTTCTCTCTGATATGCAGATGCTGACTTATAATAGTGAGAAGGGGAGGGATCAGTGGAGGTTGACTGTATTGGACAGGGAGGAATTGGGGAGACAGAGCAGGGGTGGGAATGGGAAAGACAGTGAAATGAATCAGACCTAACTTTCCTATGTTCATACACGAATATACCACCAGTGTAACTCCACATCATGTACAACCAGAAAAATGGGAAGTTATACTCCATGTATGCATGTTATGTCAAAATACATTCTACTGTCATGTATAACTAAAAAAAAAAACAATTTTTTTTTTAAATGCACAGACGGTAAAAGCAGAAATAAGCAAGTCAAATTGCAGTTTCTATTTGATTGCTGAGATCCTTGGTACTTCTATCAATAATTTGAGGAACCTGAAAAGATGCAGTTAGGAAATGAATAGGAAACACATAGGGCAAGGGGCCTGATCATATTTTTACAGAGATAGGCAGACTAATTGTGATTAGGTACAGGAATAGGTGCTCAACCTCACTAATCACCAGGGAAATGCCAATCAAAACCACAATGAGATACCCCCCCACGCCTCCTAGGATGGCTAATATGAAAGAGTTAAAAGATAGCAAGTGTTTTTGAGGAGAAAAGTGGAGAAAAGTCAAGGGTCAGATGTTTTCTCTCAAATGTTGGAGCCAGAGAAAAAAGACAGAAACAGTAGAGAAAGGAGATTGAGGGGGAGGGAGGAGGGGAGGGCACAGGGAAGTATTGGGGACTAAAATGGAGCAAATCATGTTCTGTATATGTCTGAATATATCACAGTGAATCCCACTTTTATGTACAATTTTATAATGCACCAATCAAAAATAAATAAAGTACAAATGTTTGATATAATTATGTTCCAAGAGCATGCTCTGTAAGTCTTCAAATATTTTTACTGTTTTTTTTAATTTAATTTTTTATTATAATTTTAAAATTATTTGTTCTCACTAGTTATACATAACAGCAGAATGCATTTCTTCTTTTTACTGTTTTGAGACTTGTTTTATGGCTCAGTGTATAGTTCATCTTGGTGAACATTTCATGTGTACTTGAAAAAAATGTGTACTCTGAAGCCATTGAATGTAGTGCTCTGTAATCATCTCTGTGGCCAAATAATGTGATGGCATTTTTGAAACCCTTATGTGTTTACTGTTTTTTGGACAATTGCTAAATCCATTGTTGTGTGAGCTGTGTTAAAATTCCAGCTGTGATAAACAAATTGTATATGTCTCCCTTTTGTCAGTTTTTGTTTCATGTACTTGAAATTATGTAATTAGAAATATATGTATTTGTGATTATAAATAAGTAAGTAAATAAGTAAATGAAAGGGAGACCAGTACAGGAAAGGAAGTAGGTCAGGAGGAGGCAGGAAGAAGGGAAGATGGAAAGACTGGGGAATGAAATGAAGAAAATTGGGGCTGGGGCTGTAGCTCAGTGGTGGAGCACTTGCCTCTAATGTGTAAGGCACTGGGTTCGATCCTCAGCACCACATAAAAATAAAGGTATTGTGTCCATCTACAACTAAAAGAAAACTTGAAAAAGAAATTAAAATTATGTACATGTATGAATATTTCAGAATGAACCCCACTGTTATGTATAATTCTAATGAACTAATAAAAACATAATAACAAAAAGGATGAGTGGATAAAGAATATGTGGTATTTTGAGACAGGGTCTCCCTAAGTTGCCTAGAGCCTTGCTTAGTTGCTAAGGCCAGATTTGACCTTGGCGATCCTCCTGTCTCAGCCTCCCATAGGCTTTACCTTTTAAAGGTTCCACCACTGCCCAATAGCACACGAAGACCAAGTTTTTAACACAGAGACATTTGGGATATAGTCAACATCCAACTCTAGCAATATGAATATCCAGAAATCATGTCATAAGCCTTGAATTGATATAATATTAATGTGTCAATTTACATCAATAAAGCTGAAAATAAAAATGAGTGATGTTTGCATTTTGCCATAGACCTTTTCTGCATCTATTCAGATAACTATAGGGCTTATCTTTAGTGTGTTAATATGGTGGATTGAAATTGAATTGATCGATTGTTTTAAAAAAAAAAGAAACCAAACATTGACTCCAATATTGCTTATTGAGCTGATAGGTGACATCCTTTTCAGTGAGAGTTTATTTGGACTTAATATTTCATGACTCACTTATTCTGTGCCCAAATTAAATGGACTTTGCTTGTCTAGAAAATAGATCACTTGCCTACTACTTCAGCATTCATTTGGAGCAAAATTATTTGATTAGATACTATGGGGTTTTAAAAAAGTTCCCTGTTCTTAAAAGATCGTAACCATAACATAAACATCATAATCATAACATAAAGAAAAATAAATAGATAAAATAAAAATGGAAATGAGCATAGACCAGGTTGTAGAAAAGGCTGAAGTCTTGAGCAGACTTGGATGAGGCAGAGGGCTGGATATTTCTCTTTAAAAAGTACAGGGCTTCAGTGGGAAATAACTAAGGGATATGATTTTCTTATAGCCTATTTTTGAATCTATCAGTTCCCCAAGACTAAGGGTCAAGGGAAAAGTGAAATCAGAGTCACTGCAGTTGCTTGGAGCACTGGGGTCACAACAGCAAACAGCACAGTGCTTGGCTTTGGGTGGATCAATTCCAGGTACCTGTCCATGGTGGTGTAACTTTTTGGATTTTTAGTGGCATTTCTACTTGATTTTGGCTTAAATTCTAGTCTCTATCAAAGTAAGACTGAATATTAATATTCTTCAATTATGTATTTGGAGAATAATTTATTCATTTGAAATCCAGACCCAAATATGAAATTCAGCACAATAATTAAGAATAAGAACCCAAAGAACCTCATGCTTGAGGCATTTAGCATCTGATAAAATTTTGCATACTTATAAGGTGCACTGAAACGACCCTGATGAATACACAGTGCGTGGGTGAAATATATCACTCTGTAATTACAAGAACCAGGTCTATGAAACTCTTTTAAAAATAGTTTGAAGAGGGAAACAGATATTTTTAAAATGCTGTGTGTTCTGGAAGTTTTTAACCTTTTTTCTTAACCTTTTCTATGATGATTGAATTGACTTCATAACTCATTTAGACTACTAATCTGTCAAATAGGGTATTTATAGAGAATACTGTAAGGAAATGATAATCTTTAAAGGCCAGTGCCAAACCAAAGGAGAAAATATAAGGTTTCTCTTAATTTCTGAAAGAAGTCACTTTATTTGGGGCAGGGGGTGCCAGGGATTGAACTCAGGGGCACTCAACCACTGAGCCCCATCCCCAGCCCTATTCTGTATTTTATTTAGAGACAAGGTCTCACTGAGTTGCTTAGTGCCTCACTTTTGCTGAGGCTGGCTTTGAACTCATGATCCTCCTGCCTCAGCCTCCCAAGTTGCTGGGATTACAGGTGTGTACCATTGCACCTGGCAAAAGTCATTTTTCTTAAAGCATGACAATTGTAGGTGACCCATAAACAATAAAGGTAGGTGTGTGTGTGTGTGTGTGTGTGTGTGTGTGTGTCTGTGTCTCCTTACTGGCTGCTATAACACAATAGCATAGACTGAATAGAAATGGAAGTTTATTTCTTATAGTTCTTGAGAAAGTCACAAGGTGCAGGCAGATTCAGTGTCTGATAAGTGCCCATTTTGTGGTTCATAGATACTGATTTTTCACTGTGTCCTCACAAGGTGGAAGGGAAAAGGGAGCTCTCTGGGTCTCCTTTATAAGGGCACAATGCCATTCCTAAAGCTCTGCCCTTGTAACCTAATTACTTACCAAAGCCTCTACCGCCTAATACTGTCATATTAGGGATTTTCAACATTTGATTTTTTTTTGTGGGACCACAAATATTTAGTCTATGCCAGTAGATGTGTATGTGTGTGTATATACGCATGCGCATGTGCACACATCCATTTGATTTGTGAATTTTATATTTGAAATGGATTTAAAAAAAAAAAAGCAACTGGAAACTCCTTGGACCATGGGCTGAATCTGTGAGAGAACTAGCATCCAGTGGATTGTTAACCTTGGTTATGTACTTTGATTCTTCCCAAATACAAATTATTTTCAAGTTGCCCAGTGAGCACAAGGTTGGATTCAGACTCATTTATCTGAAGCCAAGTTCTGTTAATTAACAATTTCTATGATCTTTGAACAGATTCCTCAACTATCTTGGCCTGATTTCCTTAGCTGTAAAAATGAAATATTAATACCACTGTCATGGGCTGTTGAATAGTTTGGCAAACAGGTGCTCAGTAATCAAATAGCTAAATTGTTACCATTATCCTCAGAGTTTCCAGCAAGGCTGAGACAGGCCAGGTGAGAAACCCTCCCCATCAAGTCAGCCTGTGGGATGGGGCAAGTGTGGCTGCTCAGAGCCTAAATATGTCCTTCAACTACAGCAGAGAGAAGGACCTGGGAAGCCCAGGTCACTAGCCAATCCAAAGAGGGGTGGGGCTGAAAGTTGGGGCAAGGGCATTATGACAAGAGCAAGTTGAAAAGGAGAAGCCAGCAGAAAGAGTGCGATTCCCCTGAAGAGAGGAAACCTCCCTCCAGCTTTGGGTGTGTGGTGTCAATGAACTCATGCACTTGGCTTCCAGGGTCCGAACGAGGACGTGCCTTAAAGGTGGTGCGTGCACTCCACCATCAGTACCCCCGACATCAGCACCCCTGACATCACACTCACCTGGCATAGAGGATGCCCAGAGACAAGGATGCATCTCATCTAGTGTGTGCTCCATCCTTCCCAAGTACAACCATGGAAAGCCATGGCACGCTGGGTGCAAGAGAAAAAACCTTTTTACCTTGTTTAGATCAGTATCTTCAGAGAGGCTTTCCATACTCACGTAATGTAAGTATAGTCCCCTCCATCTCTGTCTATCAGTACTTTAAGTTATCTTCATGTTAATTTGATTGATGGATGTTCCCTTGTTTATGTAATTTTCTGTGTGTGTCTCCTATGGTAAGAATTTATATGTTCTGCAAGGTCAGATCTTGGGAGATTTTGCTTATAACTCTTTCCCATCCTTAGAAAATGCCTGCTATGCTCAGAAGATAGGTATATGTTGGATGAATTAGGGAACTTTCTGAGTTTCTTCTCTACTCTCATTTTCATGTCTTATTTCTAGTTGTTTACTCTTTTGGTCAATTCACCCTTCATGTTTTTCTGCTGGTTTTCCTTTCATTCTTGAAAATCTGGCTCAAATCTTACTTAGTTAAGTTTTCCTATAGTTATGAGGCAAGAATACTGGGTGAAACTTCATCTGTTTTTTTTTAACTATTTATTTTTGCTTAAAGAGAAAAGTTATGGGGAAAGAAGGGAATTGCTTTTGGCAATGACAGCATCCTCCTTTGAGTCAGAAATAATGATACCAGAATCTCTTCTATTCTACCAACTTCAGAGTTCTTGGAGGGGACAAGCAATGTCACCTCAGTGTCCTCTGTAGCACTAGCATATTGCTAGCTCTTAAGAGGCAGTAGAGTATGCTAGTTTATGTGTGGAGTCAGACAGACTGGATCATGTCCTATTTGGTAGGTGTTTGATTTTGAAATGTTTAACTTTAGTTTTCTCCTTTGCAAAATTGGACAGGTAGCTGTACTTTTCTCATAGGGTTGCAGATCAAAGTGAGTCTGATCATGCCTGTGAAGCATTTAGCCTGGTGTTGTTTACTATAATAGGCATTCCATAATTTTAGCTGTGATTATCATAATCACCATTACTAGTATTATTAGTGACCCAAATGGTTATTGAATTCAATTTTATTGTAATAAAGTTAATCATTGAGCACTGGGGTTGTGGCTCAGCAGTTGAGCACTTGCCTGGCATGTGTGAGGTGCTGGGTTCGATCCACAGCACCACATATAAATAAATAAATACAATAAAGGCATAAAAAATAAAATAAAATAAAATATGAAAAATAAAAAAATTAATCCTTGAAAGGTATCAGCTTTGTTCCATGCAAATACAAAATTCATTAATTAGTCTGAATATTTCTGTAATTAATTATAACCTTTGCAAGCTTTATCACCTAGGCAATATCCATGTGTTTGTTACTGGTCCTTAACAAATAGTACAAAAAATGTGTATTTAAAAAATTGAGAGGGGGCTGGGGATGTGGCTCAGGCGGTGGCGCGCTCGCCTGGTATGCGTGCGGCCCGGGTTTGATCCTCGGCACCACATACAAACGGGGATGTTGTATCCGCCAAAAACTGAAAAATAAATATCAAAAAAGTTCTCTCTCTCTCTCTCTCTCTCTCTCTCTCTCTCTCACCTCTCTCTCTCACCTCTCTCTTTAAAAAAAAAAAAATTGAGAGGGCTGGGATTATGGCTTAGTGGTAGAGCACTTGCCTAGCATGTGTGAGGAACTGGGTTCGATTTTCAGCACCACATAAAAATAAATAAAGGTCCACCAACAACTAATAAAATATAAAAAAAAAATATTGAGAGCTAGGTGCAGTGGTGCACACCTGTAATCTCAGCGGCTCTGGAGGCAGGCTGAGACAGAGGATTGTGAGTTCAAATCCATCCTCAGCAAAAGTGAGGCTCTAAGCAACTCAGCGAGACCCTGTCTCTAAATACAATACAAAACAGGACTGGGGATGTGGCTCAGTGGTTGAGTGCCCCTGGGTTCAATCTCCGGTACTGCGCCCACCCCGCCACTCCCCAAAAAATATCGAGACATGTAGCTACAATCAAATTAAATGAACTACATTTGGACATCAGATTACTTACATTTACTATCTTTGCAAATAAACATAAAGTTATGTTGTACTCTGTAGCATCTTTAAATAACATTCTTTGGGAGCTGTGGACACATTTCAGTGGTAGATTGCTTGTCTAGAAAGCAGGAGGCTCTGGGTTCAATTCCCAGCACTGCAAAAAAAAAAAAAAAAAAAAAAAAAGAAACCCTTGGAATAATTAGCAAAATATTATTTTTTGTGGTAAGGGTGTTGAAATTTAATCTCTTGGCAGTTTTAATTCATTAACTATAGTCACCATACTGTTCAGTATATCTCAAAAACGTAATTCCTCCTTTCTACCTGACACTTTGTAGCTTTTGACCAATATTTCCTCCTTCTCCCAGTCCCCAGACTCTGGAAACCAGAGCCTTTAGTGTGCTGTCAATATAGGTATGTCTACTCTCTGGTTGTGTAAGTTTAACTGTTTTAGATTCCACATATAAGTGAGATCACGGGCTGTTTGTGTATCTGTGCTTGACTTATTTCACTTAGCATGATGCCTTCCAGGTTCATCCATCTATCACAAATAGCAGGATTTCATTCTCTTTACTGACTCAGCAGTTTTCCATTACATGTATTTTCTTCACTGCTGGAGGGATGTGTAGGTTGTTCCCCTTTCTTGCCCATTATGAATAGTGCTACTGTGAGTGTAGGGGGAGATGTCTCTCTGACATACTGATTTCATTTCCTTTAGATATATATTCAGTCATGGAATTGTTAGATCATACAATAGTCTGATTTTTTAAATTGTTTGAGGAAACTCATATAGTTTTCCATAATGGCAATCCTAATTTACTTTCCCACCAATAGCACCGAAGGGTTTCCTTTTCTGTTTCCCCCAATACTGGTTATCTTTTGTCTTCTTGATGAGAGCCATCTAACAGGTATGAGAGGACATATCATTGTGGTTTTAATTTGCATTTTCCTGAAGGTTACTGATGTTAAATGTCTTTTCATGTATGCAGTGAGCTACATGGTCAAAGAGAGATCCTTTGTGTGTGGTGTGTGTGTGTGTGTGTGTGTGTGTGTGTGTATGCTGATAGACCCAGCCTGATTTTCTCTTAAATTTGGGCGCCATCTCACCACAAAGCCAGGAAAAGATAATTTTGGCTTTTCTATAAATTACTGCAAATTCTGAACCTGCTTGGAATGCCTGCCCGTGCCTTGAACTCACCCATGCCTGGTTCTCTGACCAGATAGCAGCCCTCTCTGAAACTTTAGTGACGCCTCATAAATCTTCGCCTTCCCTGGCCAGATAATGACCCTCTCTGAGGCTCTAAGGACCTTCATAAATTCTGATGTCGGGGCCAGCAAAAATGTAAACTAGCCTTTGTATTATGCTCCTCAGAACTTTGTTATCTGTAACCCCCCTTTGTGTAACTTTCTGGGCTATAAAGCTGGGCTGCAGGAAAGCTGCAGCTGCTGTCTCGTTCCCGCCATTTTGGGTGGGAGAGGCAGCCCGGCCGGTGGAAATAATAAGCTTGCTTTAATTTGATTTTAATTGGAGTCAGTGGTCTTTTCTTGCATCCTGTTCTAACAGTGTGTGTATGTGTGTGTGTGTGTGAGAGAGAGAGAGAGAGAGAGAGAGAGTGAGTGTGCACCTTCTGTTCTGTGGTCAACATGAATGTGTCAGTCTCCTCGAGTTTTGGAATTTTCTTAAAGATGGTTTTGTTTGTGGATAGTTTAGGTGCACTTTCTTTAAGGGGGAATGAAGCCTGAGATCTCCTGTTCTTCTGTGTTGATTACTCATCATCAGCATATTAATTGACTTAAAAGTGACGACTCCTTATGCTCTGACACGTGTGTATTTCAAATGCTCTATTGGCATGTTTCATACCCAACCTTTAAGATATAGCCCTTATGCCTTAATTTTGAAGGTTCCGAGTTAATCACAGACCTTCACTTATGTTTCTCTTCTAACATAAAATAGGCATGACTGATTAATGTTAGAATTTTTTCTTAGTTTTCTAGGACACGGGTTTTTCTAAATGTGGTGAGATAACTACAAATTAGCTGCTCATTCTTAAATGGAGAAATTATTACATCTTTGAGCATGAAAAATGATTTTAAATTTTTACCACTGGCAACAATTATGACTACCTGACTGTTCATCATAGCCTAAAATTTGTAATATAGTTATATGTGTCTTGACATTTTGATAGAGTAGTAGTCTGTTCTAAAAAGCCTACCCCCAAAATGGCATTAGTTGTTTAGAAAGTTTGTAGTAAAGTCATCTTTAGAAAACTTTTAGTTTCTTAAAGTGGTGCTTCTATAGCTTACAGAAGAAATCAATTTTGGCTGCCTTAAATGTGAGTGTGAGGAGTGTGTGTGTGTGTGTGTGTGAGAGAGAGAGGGGGGGGAGAGAGGGAGAGAGAGAAATTTGTGCGTGTGTGTGTGTGTGTGTGCGTGTATGTGCTCTTGAATGTCTGAGTGTATAATCACATGTTAAGTTTGACTTTGGGAGAAGCATCTATTTGCAAATAAACAAGCACTCATATAAAACATAACAATCCCAATTTATGAAAGCATGCTTAAGAAAACTAATTTATGTAACTCCCCCCCTGCTTTTTTCAGTACTGGGATTGAACCCCCCAGGGGTGCTTTACCACTAAGCCATATCCCCTAGCCCTTTTTATTTTTTATTTTGAGACAGAGTCTTACTAAGTTGCTGAGGCTGGCCTTGAATTTGCAGTCATCGTGGCTTAGCTTCCTGAGTATCTGTGATTACAAGCAAGCACTTACCACTCCTAGCATGACCACTTCTCAAATGTACCTTCCTTCCTTTGCTTCTCTTCTGAGATTAAACTTTACCTCCCATCAGAAACCATAACAAATTGCTTGATCTAGTATTACCATGTCCTGAGCTATTCTTTTCTCTCCAGGAGGCAATTTCTAAGAGGGGAAGAATCCTGCCTGTTCATCTCTTGTTTTATATCTACCTTCTGTTAAATTGTACCTAGTAGATGCTTAGGAAAATGTTAAATGAATTAATATTTGTCTTTCACAGAAGAAGTTTAGAAAGCAGTACGCCAGCCCAGAGGTTCCTAAACCTAGATGGGGATCAGAAATCACCAAAGAAGCTTTTAGAAATCTCAGTCTTTAATCAAAATGCTATTTTAAATTAAGAAATGTAAATATAGCACCACTCTACATAAAACTGGTCCATTTATTTTTTGTTTCTATGGGATGAAGTTCAAGGTCCTTATACAGTTGAATAGGACCATTTGTAGTCTGGCCCCAGCCTACCTTTCCAACACTGAACTTCTCCTAGTGCGTCATGCTTGTTTATTCTATTCCTTTGTGTATGCTATTTAATTGACCTATACTATTCTTTCCATTTTTTTAGGTTAAATTCCTTTTATTTCTTTTTAGACATAAGTGTAGTTTCATCACTTCCAGGAACCTTTCTTGAATTTCCCAGGCTTAGAATGTAGCATGAAATGTGTCATATATTAAGAAATTAACGGCAAGGATCATTACTTATCCAGTTGTGGTATTAGTTAAGGGTTATTTGTGAGAGTTGTTTTATTTTCTAGTGAGAAGCTAGTGGCAAAAGCATTGAGTAAGGTGAAGGTCAAACTTGAACTACTGAGGACTTTGCTGTCCTAGCTTTCTGCTGACTGTCCCAAGGACAAGTTGAAGCTTTCAAGGGATTTTTTAAATGTTTCTCTATGACCTTTACGTTGGTCATTGGCCTATTCTCAGACACAGCATCATGGTGCATCTTTACAGGAGCAAAATGAGGTCTTTGGGGCTGGGGCTGGGCTGTAGATTAGTGGTAGAGCACTTATCTAGCATGTCTTAGTCCCTGGGTTCCATTCCTAGGACTGAAATAAACAAGGGGAGTCTTTGCATGGCCCTAACTAGCTGTGGCTTTGGCGTGATGCAGCTCATGTGGTCTGTGCCATTCCCTGCGGGTAGCATGGGGTGAGGCCCAGCTTTCCCTGAAACAAACCGTGTTTGAATTACAGTTCTCATGTCCCCCTCTCTGCACTGTTGGGCAAGCCATTGTACACCTCCAGGCTTCTGTTTGATCATCTGTCAAATTAGAATAACGAGTCCATAACTGTCCTTCCTGTGTATAATGGACTTGGTTTTAGCCTCCAAATTCTCCAGTTTACATCTCCTTCTGGGAAGGCATTTTTTCTCTCTCTCCAACAAAGCTAGTTTGGTAAAGGATTGATGACAGAAAATTCCGTGGCTTGAAAACCCAGGAGGATTCCCTGGGATTGGAGTATCATATTCATTGCAGTGATTTGAAAATGCTTCCAAGCAAGTTAGTTATGGCAGAGGAACGAGAGTGTATACTCCTTGCTGAACTTGAATATAGCCTAAAGCATTGGCTGTGAGCCTGAACCTTCTGCAGATTTCTCATTATTTTCAAAAATATGGTTTAAAAAGTCTATCCTATAATAAATCTATTTTTATTTTATATAACAATGTTTTTCCACTCCAAACCTTCAAGTTAATGTGTCAATCTAGGAAGATTCTCCATGTTTATATTTGAGGGTCATGTCCAAGCATACAGGTTTGCCTTAGTTATCATTAGGGAGGTGATATGAGTTGAAAGGGCTCTGTGGGGGTTACCCAGAGCTGGATTTGGGCAAATTGTGTATATTTACAAAGCATGCTATGTTTTTCCTCACTCATCCATTTATCACTTCATCTGAGCATCTAAATAGCTCTCTTACCCATAATAAGGGAAGAAAGAGATGTATCATTATGTTTATTTGCGTTCTTCTTTTAAATTTAAATTTTTTATTTTCATTTTTTGGTACCTGGGATTGAACCAGAAGTTTTTTGGTTTGATGTCATCTCACTTGTGTAGTTTTGCTTTTGTTTCCTTTGCTTTCTGGGTCTGGTCCCTTGTGATGTCTGGAGTATTTTGTATTCTTATGTGGAGGATGCTGCATGTTCTGTCAAGTTTGGTTCTCAATTTGGCTGTATGATCTGAAAAATCAGCATGAGTCTTTACTTCTTTGAGGTTAGGATTTCAATTGAACTGAAGACTTGCACTGGCTATGGCAGAGTATATTTGGGGGAATTTTCCCAATTCATCCCCCTGTCTGACCCCATATGTACATTGCTAATACTTTGCAGGATAGAGAAGCTTGTAGATGCTATTTCAAGTCAAGGTGCTAAAACATAATGGTTGACATTCACCACACAAAGACGTTCTGCTGATTTGCCCATAAAGCAAAGGTCAAGTGCCAGTTGTGATGTGCCTCAGACAAAATGTATAAAATGTACCTAAAGTAAAATGCAAGAAAGCAAATGATCAATTCCATTTTCCCAAGGGCAAGGCAAGGTAGCTTCCAGAGACTGCAGATAGCACATTCCTTTGTGAGTAGCCATTTCTCTAATAGTGGTACTAAAGTCTCCACATGTGGGTGAAGGTCCAGGATGTGAAGCTAAGATAGAAGAGCATTAGGCAGAGTTTTTTTAATTCCAGGGATACAGGATTTCTTTATTGGAAACTCCCCTCTGAGTTAGCATGAAGCAAGTGACTTCAGGGCTCTGGCATTGGCTCTGCAAAGTTCTGCATATTCAGTGTCACTTGGTCTTAATGCAGCCCATGGAAACAGGTGTGCCAGTCTCTATATGGTAACCAGCCATCTGTTAGGAACATTTTTGGAGACATCGTGAGGAGGAAGCTGTCTGATGGCTGATCATCTTGCTGGTTGGAGTGCTGTGTTTCTGCTCTTTGACTGCGTCTGAGGGACTCTCAGTTGTGCTGGGCCAACTCTGCCATGGAGATGTCTCTTTGCTCTATTACCTCTTTGTGGTGTGTTAGGATACTTGAGGACTGTGAAACCTCTGTGGATTCCCATGTGAACTTTTCAAATGTGGCCTCCTTACAAATATGCTGTCAACCCCATAAATCTAGTGTTAGGAGGGAGGGTTGACAAATGCATAAAACGTGTCCCTGTAGACTTAGAGTCCTCACTTCCTTGCCTAAATGCTGTCCAAAGATTGACCTTCCCAGGAATTGCCAGTAGACACAAAAAGACAAGGAGTGTGGAAAATTCTGTGTTAGGCATGGTGTCTACATCCTCTTGACATGGGTGTCAGATCTGTAGCCAGACCCAACTGTTTGCTAGTCTAAATAAACTTCGCAACTTCACAAGATGATATTTTCTGTGTGATTAGTACGAAGCACTCTGTGTAAAGTGTACCTGTGTGCATGTACACACACACACACACACACACACACACACACACAAAGAGGTTTATTGTAAAAAACTAAAGCAATTTCATCTTATATTCAGGGTTTTGTTTTCTTCCCCCCATTTCCCTTCTTTGTTCAACTAGTGTCCAAGCACTACTTAGAACTTGGGGATAAAGATTGTTCTAGTTTGGATAATGAACGGCCCCTAAAGGCCTGTGTGTTGAAGGCTTGGTCCTCAGACAGGATGCTATTGGGAGGTGGAAGAAGTTAGGCCATTGGGAGTCCTTGAAGGGTCTAGGCTACAAGATCCCAATTCTTTTCTGTCTTTTTTGTTCCCATGAGGTGAGCTGCTGCTTCTGCTTCACTGCAGACCCCAAAGCAGCTGGGCCAACTGACCATGGACTGAGACCTACCAAACTGCAAGCTGCAGTAAACCTTTCCTATTTTTAAGCTGTGTTATGTGACATATTATGGAAATGGAAAGGTGACTAACAGAAAAAGTCAACTTTTAAACTTTGTTTCTTCTAATTATCACTGAAATGAGTGTGTTGGACTTTGAAAAAATAACAAACTCCTAGATTATTTTTAATGAAGAACAACAATAAACCTTTACCTCTTTTCCTCTGCTATGATTTAAATGTGTTCCCCAAAGTTTGTGTGTTGGAAACTGCATCTGTGAGTTAGTAGATTAGGGGACTAATGAGTTACTGGGAGTGGTTTTGCTATAAAAGTAAGCGGTCTCTGAATTGCTTACTTTGTTTCAACCTGTGATGCTCTGTGCTACCTCAGGACTCAGCAGAGTCTCCCCACCAGCAAGAAGAACCTCATCAGATGCAGCTGCCTGATCCTGATCTTCACAGACTCTGGAACTGTGAGTCCAAATAAAACTGCCCTTTAGAAATTATTTACTCTGTTATTCAGTTAAAGCAAAAGAAAAATGGTCTCTGACACCCTCTATGTAGATCATTGACATCTGTACTACAGGTTGAAAAAGGAGGTCACATCATGGCACGTGGCTTGTTTTCTTTCTTTTTTGTGTGTCTTTTCATCTGCTTAGTCTTCTTCCAGATCACCAGCCAAACTCTTTGCAACATTGGTGAAGCATGATATGAGTTTGCTGCTGGTGTTATTAAGTGAGAAGGATTTGAGATCCAATCTGGATGTCTGCTTAGTCTGATTATTAGCTGTCTTCCACTGTCACAGTGGACAAAGTCAGGAGGACATAGAATAGAAACTCATGAAAATGAACAGATCAATGAAGTCAAGACTATTCTATTACAAAACATGGATGCAATAAAATTATAGTTCATAAAAAATGAGGCCAATGTGTAAATCCAGGAGGAAAATATAATGCACAGTATTAATATGCAAAACAGACTTCTAAGAGATAACTGACATTTCGGACTACTGTTGAGATGCTGGAAAATCAGGAAAATATTGACTATTCATTTGCTGAAGGTTCCAGCCATATCTGATAATGAAAATGTGCCACGGTTCTTTCTGAGATCCCTGGAAGTGCTGGTGTCGAAGATGACATTTTTAAGTAGGGGAAGAATTTAGCAGAGCAGTTTGGGAAAGGAACTCAGTCCAAGATTATTGATCATGATTATTTTTTCTATCACCAGACACTTTTTGTAATGAAAGAATTTAATAAATCCAAACATTTTATTTAACAATCAAGAAATTCAGGATATTTTTCGGGGTGGGGAGATTGAGGGCAGGTGTAAGCAAGTCCAGAATTTCAACAGATTTGTGTTTTGGCTTAATAACCAAATGTCACAGGAATTTACACTGTGTATATATTTATAAAAACCATTAATATGCAAGTATTTCAGCATCTTTTTTTTAACATTTATTTGATTTGTATATTCTCTGACTTTTGATGTACTTCTTAGGAAACAGGAAACCAGTCCTCATTCTGGTTTAATATTCACATCAACCTTTTGTGGATATGGGGACTATTTTTTTTTTAAATTTTTTTAGTTGTGGATGGATGCAATACCTTCATTTTATTTATTCATTTTTTATGTGGTGCTGAGAGTCGAGCTCAGTGCCTCACACAAGCTAGGTAAACGCTGTACCACTGAGCTACAACCCCAGCCCAGGGGATCTATTATTAATATGTATTTTATAGTTGAGGAACATGAGCCTCAGAGAGGGCAAGATTTTTTATTAAACAAGTATTTTTTATTGGCACATTATAATTATACATAACAGTGGGATTTATTGTGCCATATTTGTATATGCACATGACATAATTTGATTAATTTCATTCTCTAGTTCAATAAGCATTTTGGAATCCCTGACATATGCAAGAAGCTGTCATATGAAGATGAATGACTCCAAAGTAACTAAATAAAATGCTTGTTCATCTTCTACAGTACAGACACACAAGTAGAAAATGAGTTGCAATATGATAGATACTAGCGCAGAGTTATAATATACCGGGATTAAAGAGAAGTTGGGCACAGAGCTCTACATTGGGAAGAAAGTGAGGGGGATACAACACAGGCTTCACAGAAGAAAGCTAAGATAAAATTTAGAGGAACCAGGCAGTTGTTAGGAAATCATCATAGAGAAAGCATTGCAGATGGGCTAGCCCTAGAGATCTGTGCTTCTTAAAATTTTGAAATTTTTTTTTTTTACATGTAGTATTTGGAATCCAGCCTAGGACCTTTTGCAAGCATTATCACGGAGCTACATCCCAAGCCCACTAAATTTTAATGTGGACACAAATCACCCACAGATTCTGTCCGAAAGCTGGTTCTAATTCAGTGGGTCTGGTGTGGGGGCCTGAGATTATGCATTTCTGACAAGGTCCCAGGTAACATTTATGCTGTCTGTCTTGGGAATCCACCTGTAATACTAACTTGCTGAAGCACAGTTCTCAACAAATTTCAACCTGAGATCTACAAATGTGAGACCTCTGAATAAGGACACAGCCCCAGGAAAATGAAAATGTGAGCTTTGAGAGGAGGGAAAAGACAATAAAAAGTGGTAGAGAGATAGAAGGGACATCAAAAGAGAATGATGGTTTAGAAGCTAAAGGCAGAGAGTTTTAAGATGGAAAATGTCAATCATCCTAACTGTTCTAGAAAGTTTAGATTAGTAAGAGGTAGAAATGCTCATTGGATTTAGTGTATACATGATTGGTGCTGCTCACCCCAAACATAGTAATCGTGTGGTGCTCATGGCCTGCCCTATGTAGCATGATGATCACTAACCCCATGTGGTTATTGAGCTCTTAATATGTGGCAAGTGTCACCTGAATGAGCTACAAATGTAAAACTCATACTGGATTGTGAAGGCTAAGTATGTGATAAAAAGAACAACTATAAAAAGAATACACACCTGTAATCCCAGCAGCTCTGGAGCTGAGGCAGGAGGATGATGAGTGAGGCCCTAAGCAATTTACAGAAACCCTGTTTCTAAATGAAATACAAAATAGGGCTGGGAATGTGGCTTAGTGGTTGAGTACCCTTGAATTCAATCCCTGGTACCCACCCCCACCCCAATTTTTTCCTAGTAATTTTTATATTGATTACATGTTGACATGATAATTCTTTGTATAGAATGGACTAAAATAAAGGATTAAGCTTAATTTTAGAAATGTTTAAAGTACTGCTGCTCACATTAGAATTGCATTGCACGGTGCTGATCTAGGCAGATAAAAGTTGAGCCAAGAATGAAAGGAAGCAGGGGTGGGGATAGGGTGAGTAAAGGGAAATGTAGGATCTATGCAGGAAAGCATTTTAGAGGAGAGGGATTTAAATGTATTCATATATTCATAATAAAATTATTTTGAAATTAAATTTTTCTCTAAATAGAGATTTGATGGCAGCTCAAAAGTGTGGGCATGCTATTTTTTAATCGTTATTTGTTAATAACCTGTACTTGGCATTTTAGTTTCCTTTGTCCAAGAATTCTTTCCAGAGGACCAGTGAACATTTTTTAAGTGTTTTTAATGTTTTACTTTTTTTATTTCAAACTTAATCTCATTTACTATAATGCAAGTATGTGGTTTCTATTATTTATTGGTATTCTTAAAAGTTTTGGGAACTCAATGATCTTTTATCTTGGTATATTTAATATTTGAAAATATTCAACAGACTTTGTAAAACCAAAATGAGAGAGTTATTATGTTTGTGTTTTAGTCTTTTTTAATATTTATTTTTTAGTTGTAGTTGGACATAATACCTTTATTTTATTTATTTATCTTTATGTGGTGCTGAGGATCAAATGCAGGGCCTCACACGTGCAAGGCAAGTGCTCTACCACTGAGCCACAACCTTAGCCTTTGCGTTTTAGTCTTTTAATTGTCTTCAATGTTTGTCCTTCTTGTAGTTTCCAAGAAAAACTGATTGCTGCCACTTAAAAAAAAATCACTCATGATTTTTGTCTTCCAACAAAGTTTTTGAATCTCAGATAATCATCACACCTGTTTTATCGTGTTATTTTGTAATTGCATCTATTAGAAATTAAATTTAAATGTATAAGAAAATTCAGAGATCCTTCATCCAGTCAGTACATGGAATTAATATTAGGTGGAAAGTACAGATGAGAGGAAAAAGTATTGGTATACAGAGGCAAAGGGATTTGGATTAGCTAATAAAAATAGGAGTGAAATTAGCCTGGTACCATGGCACAGGCCTGTAATCCCAGCAGCTCAGAATTGAGCTCAGGCTGAAGCAGTAGAATTGCAAATTCAAGGCCAGCCTCAGCAAATTAGTGACACCCTAAGCAATTTAGTGAGACCCTGTTTCAAAATAAAAAATAAAAAGTGCTGGGGATGAAACTCAATGGTAAAACGGCCCTGTGTTCAATCCCTCAAAAAACAGGCAAATCAAACCAAACCAAAAAATAAAAAGGAGTTAAGTTAGTAAAATAAAGACAAAACTCTGTAGGTTGGCCAGCCAGATGTTAAGGGACGAGAAAGACCTTCAGGAAAGAAAAGAAACATACTGAGTAAACATGTCATGGTTTGGATGTGAGATGTCTCCCAGAAGCTCTTGTGATAATGCAGGTCTTCAAAGGTAAAATGATGTAAGTTATGAGCTCTGTAACCCAATCTCTCCATCCTAGGTTGAATGGACAAACTGGGTGGTCTCTGTAGGCTGGTGGGGTGTGGCTGGAGGAGGTGGGTCACTGAGGGTGTGCCTTGGAAGGGTACAGCTTCCCTGCTGCTCTTCTCCCTTCTTCTTTTTGTTCTGGCCCTGCCATGAGTTGGGCAGCTTTCTTCTGTGGGGCCCATCCCCCATGATGCTCCACCTCACTGAGGCGCAAGGCAGTGGACTTGGCCAACTGACCATGGACTGAAACCTCTGGAACTATGAGCTAAAAAAACCCCCAATCCCAAACCAAAGAAAACAAAACCCAACAACTAGGGGCAACCCCCTCTCCCCCCAACTTTCTCTCCTTGAAGTTGTTCTTATTGTATATTTTGGTCATAGCAGTGCAAAGCTGAATAACAAAAAACAGAACCAAAGAATGGCTTGTGTTCTTTTAATGACAAGAAAAATGACAGCCAAGAGCAGAAGAGGAATCTGAACAGATCAATTTCAAGGTCTTGTTTCACTGTTCCATAGTTCCTTCTCAGTTGCTTTAGCACTAGTTCTCCCTCTTGATGTAACTAGCATTAAAATGAGAAAATTGCATGCAAATAAAGTAAACAACAATTGTTGGTGGAGTGGCACATTTATTGAATTCTTCATTGGGAAAATTCTGGAAAGGAATTAGGTTTGATATATGCTGCAAGGAAAAAAATGTGTCATGAAGTAGGGTGGGAGTGGACTTAAGGAGTCAACTTGAGCCTGTATTCCTGAGAGGATTTCTAGAAACTTATTTCACCATTGTTCTTTCTGATTTTGGTAGAACCAGTGTTAGGTAAAATTTAGGCAGTTATAAATCCACATTGTGTCGTGGTCTACTCTGACATCAGTGCTTAGCAAGACCCCAGAGATGGAGGAACTTAGTTGCTAGCTGTCCAGTTTGTTGTTTGGATTGTTCTCCATGCTTATCATTACCCTAGACTAGGCCACTAGGCAGAGGAGTAGGAAAGAGAACAGCAAATCTGTACTTTTATCTTTCAATTGATATTTACACAAGACTATTTCAGAAGGCTGCTGCTATTTCAGGTAAAAGCAGAGATACGTGTACCTGGATCCAACTGGAATAAAAAGGAAAAAAATATATGTCTAAACCAAGTGTATCATAGCATAGAAAAATGCCTGTAAATATCCCAGATATACCCCATGATGTTAGAGCAATCAGAGCCATCATAGGTACAGATTCTGATTCATAGGAAGCCACAATCAAATGATCACATATACTTACAAATCATTACATGACAATGAACAGTGGGGCTTTTCCTCTGTCTTTTTAGCATTTATTTTAGCAACGGATAAAAACCCATCTATATACAATGGTGATTATCAGTTTGGGGGAGAAAACTTAATTTCCAAATAGGAAGTTTAAAGAAAAAGCAAGCTGTTCAGATTAAAATGGGATGTGATATCTTAATTTTCAAATGTAGTTGTATGAGATTGGCCTTTAAAATCCTAGCATATGAATGTTGTGATATGGTGGTCCAGCCCAGAGAAAGCATTAGATATTTGGAATTAATTGTATTCTTAAATTTCCCCAGACTTGGGTAAAGTTCAGCTTTAAGTCTGAATGTATGTATCCTAGTGCTCAAGGAGGGGTGGAGACAGCAAAGTTATTGCCATGATGAAGTCTGTTCTTTGTTTCCAAGTTTATTCGTAGACAAATAAGAACAGTACCTGGGCTAAGTTATCGCAGCCCCATAACATCACTTAACCTTAAGGAAAATAATCTGATTATTTAATAATATTTAGTTAGACTAAAACTTCTTTTTCTTTTTACCTTTATTATAATTAGTTATACATGACAGCAGAATGCATTTCAATTCATTGTATATGAATGGAGCATTATTTTTCATTTCTCTGGTTGTACACCATGTAGAGTCACACCATTTGTGCAATCATACATTTACCTAGGGTAATGATCTTCTCATGGCACCATCTTTACCACCCCCATGCCCCCTCCCATCCCCTCCCCTCACTCCCCTCTGCCTAATCCAAAGTTCCTCCTTTCTCCCCACCCCCACCCCATCATGAATCAGCAACCACATATCAGAGAAAACATTTAGCCTTTGTTTTTTTGGGATTAGCCTATTTCACTTAGCATGATATTCTCCAACTCCATCCATTTATCTGCAAATGCCATGATTATATTCTATTTTGATGCTGAGTAATATTGCACTGTGTATAGTACAGTATAGTACAGTCTCTTTATCCATTCATCTATTAAAGGGCATCTAGGTTGCTTCCATAGTTTAGCTATTGTGAATTGACCTGCTATGAACATTGATGTGGCTGTGTTACTATAATATACTGATTTTTAGGTCTTTTGGGTAGAGTCCAAGAAGGGGAATAGCTGGGTCAAATGGTGGTTCTATTCCCAGCTTTCCAAGGAATCTCCATACTGCTTTCCAAATTGGCTGCACCAGTTTGCAGTCCCACTAGCAATGTATGAGTGTACCTCTTTCCCCACATCCTCATGAACACTTATTATTGCTTGTATTCTTGATAATTGCCATTCTAACTGGAGTGAGATGAAATCTTAGAGACTAAAGCTTCTTGATTGGCTGACAGTGAGTAACCTTCAAAAAATTATGATGTATGTTGAGAGGTGGAACCTCCCTTGATCAAAAAGTTGTTTAAAGGGGGTATTAGGAAACAGTTTTTTAAGCAATGCTGAATTCCTGTTAAGTCATGCATATATTTAGTTATATTTTCATTTATGTCAGTATTGTCAAGTAAAATCTCAGGAGGAAAGAAATTCACAAATGTCATAAAGACAGGTATCTGCTCCTGTGTGTGTGTGTGTGTGTGTGTGTGTGTGTGTGTGTGTGTGTATGTATAGTTGTAGATGGACATGATATCTTTATTTTATTTATTTATTTTTTATGTGGTGCTGAGGATCAAATCCAGTGCTTCGCATGTGCTAGGCGAGCACTCTACCGCTAAGCCACAACCCCAGCCCCTGTTCCTACTTTTTATTCCAGTTTTGTAGAGTTCCAGATAAATTTATTGATGGGGGTGTAATTTGAGAATAATGCCACATGATATGTGGCTCTTGTGTACCTCACCCTCACTGATTCTGCCCTGTGCTTACATAATTGCACTTTTTTAAAAATATTTTTTTAAGTTGTCAGTGGATCTTTATTTATTTATATGTGGTGCTGAGAATTGAACCCTGTGCTTCACACATACTGGGCAAGTGCTCTACTACTGGCAACGACCCCAGACCTATAATTACACTTTTATGCTGATTGAATCTCCAAGTTTAATACTCAAGGCGTGCACTTTACTATCTCTTCTGTGTATTTTATTACCAAAAAGTCATACCATGCTGATACAATTTCATATTTCAGAGATCTGACTGTTGAGTTGCTGATGAAGCTACATAACTTATTAGCTTAGCTGTGTGCATAAACAAGCATTTAATCAATAATCAGGTTGCATATTTTAATGAAACCAGTGCAATGACTGTGACAATTAAAAAAAACCATATTGAACAAATTTGTGTTCTTAATTTGTTTTAAAGGGCAGGTTAATACTGTCTAGAGCTGGGATTTTCAAAAGAAATAGATATCTATGAACTTTAAAACAGACAAATATCAGAATTTTCTTTCATAATATCGGTGAGTTACTTGCCCACACCCCAGAAAAGTCTCCAAAAATAAAGACTGTCTCCTTTTAACACAGAAGCCCTGTTTACCAGATGGGTAGCAGAAAAGTCTCGAAACCTATCCAGCCATGACCATGTGAAACATAGCAGCTGGGGACCTTCTAGAAGATGACTGACAGATACTCAAGGATGCAGATCCTAGGTTTATACTGCTTCATGGTTGGACCATGGCTGATTGGTTTGTAACTATGAGGGTCATTCAGATGGCTCAGAAGTAGTTTCTTTATTACATGTGTTGATGCAACCAGTCTTCAAAGTCTTGCCTCAAAAATTGTAGGGTCATTGTTTTACAGAAAGCTTTTAAATCTGGAATCTCATTCAATGACTCAATTAAATGCTACTAAATGTCAGACATGATTTTAGAGATGGAAGGGGGTATGGAGATGCTGATCCCTGTCTTCCAGTGTCTTATCATCCTATAGGACAGGTGATAGAACTCAGAATGACAAGCACTAGTGTCATCCAGGGTTCTAGAAAGCAAAGGGAAGAAAAAGTCACTGCAACAAGGGTGGAACGAATTTGAGTGTACCTTGAAGGCTCGAAAGGATGTTGACCTGGAGAGATGGCAATGACAAGCGTCCAGGTAGAGGGAAGAGCATGCACCATTATGGTGGCTCTTTCTTATTTCTCGATGAACAGAATTATTTTCCATTGAAATGAGAAAAAAAAATTGTATATTTGATTGTATTATTTAAGGATACTTTCATTGATTCTTTTTTAAACTTTGAAGGAAACTAAGCTGACAGCTAGTTGAAAAGGATGGTGACACATTGCTGTTCTCTGGATGGTGCTTTGGGGGCACTTCTGCCAGTCCTGCCTGCTTGGATAACTTCAGCTCAAACTGGCAACCAGTCTTCACCCATATGAAGAACAGAATAAATGAGGCAGATGTTTTACTGACTTCTGCTCATTTGAATCTGCTCCGTGCAGAAGGGAGATGTTGTTTGCCTCAAATTATTTAAGTACCCGCATTTGTCACTCCTGTAATTCACTTACCACCACCAGATATGCAATTACTTTAACTGCAAGCCACTTACATCTTAGTTCTACTGTCTAAAAATATATCTGCTTTTATTTGAAGAGCTAAGATTGAGACTGTCACTTGGGATCATTCCAAAACTTGGCTAATTGTGCACTTCAAGTAGAGCAATATTTGAATTAATTTTCCTCTTGAATTTGGAGAAAAAAATGATCACTCATGTGATGTTTTTCACTTATCATTATCATTTTACAGTATGTTTTAAGAAGGAGAATTGGGAATTGGTCGGCCTGAAAGGCTGTACAGTGTGTTATGTTGGGCCTTGACTTGCAACTCCATGTTATCTAAATGTGTGCTTTCTTGATGACTTCCTCAAGGATTTGATCAACTTCAGTGTCTCTTGCAAGTCTCCTAAGCCAGCACTGTGTTGACTTCCCTTTTGTTTGGAGCATTGAGACTTAGAAATCCATACGTATTTCAAGGAATTATGATTTTTTGTGTGTACAATATGAGTATGGCCTGAAGAGATTGCAGTTCACCATTCATGACCCAATAGAAAACTTGCAGAAAGCAGTTTATGCACCCAGGAATAAAGTTAGCTGACCCTTTGAGACTTAGTTCAGATGATGGATGTTAAGAGTTGATTAAAATGTAGACTTCGTAAGAAAGAAGTTGGACAGCATTCATTGGCAAATATTGGAGCTGAGCTTTGAGGGTCACTGGAATCACAGGTCTTGATGACCCAAGAAGGGAGGGCCTGGAATTATTTGCCATATTGGATCATTCTCCAGGATCAGTAAGCTGTCACAGGTACCTGATTTGTTGCTCATCTCACCTGCTGTCCCTGTCTTAATTGCATCTGAGTGTGGGCATATGCACCATCTGTGGTGGCTGGACCCCGTGCTCCAGTGCAGAGGCTGAGAATGTGGATCTTCTGTTTTCTTTTCATCTATTAAAAAAATCATTCTAATGAGTTATACATGACAATAGAATGCATTTTGACACATTGTACACAAATGGAGCACAACTTCTCATTCCTGTGGCTGTACATGGTTCAGAGTCACACCAGTAGAGTAATCATACATGAATATAGGGTAATAAATAATGTCTGTCTCATTCTACTGTCCTTCGCATCCCCACACCTTCTCCCTTCCCCACACCTTCTCCCCTCCCCTCACTCCCCTCTGCCCAATCCGAAGTTCTATTATTCTTTCCTATCCCCCTCCCATTATGGATCAGCATCTGCTTATCAGAGAAAACATTTGGCCTTTGCTTTTTGGGGGGTTTTGTTAATTTTGCTTAGCATTATATTCTCTGGTTTCATTCATTTAGTGGTAAATGACAAAATTTGATTCTTCTTTATTGCTGAGTAATATTCCATTGTGTATATGTATCACATATTCTTTATCCATTCATCTATTGAAGGGCATCTAGGTTGGTTCCACAGTTTAGCTATTGTGAATTGTGCTGCTATAAACATTAATGTGACTATGTCCCTGTAGTATGCTGTTGTTAAGTCCTTTGGGTATAGACCAAGGAAAGGGATACCTGGGTCAAATGGTGGTTCCATTCCCAGATTTCCAAGGACTCTCCTCCATACTGTTTCGAGAATGCAGATCTTAATCCTCTCCCTGCCTTTGTCTGCCATTTGTCATCTTTCAGCTTCCATGAAACTCTGATGTTCTTTCCTTCTTTAGAGGACCTTCACACGTGGTCCTCACTTTTATTTTCTCTCTCCATTCTTTTTTGTCTGGTCAGCTCTTTGCCATCCTGCAGCTCCTACCCTACAGGAAAGGTAGGGACACCTGACATCTGAAAGAGGCCAGGTCTGCTTTCTACGGTTCAGAGGAGCCTTGTCTTCTTTGTAGCCTTGTCTGTGAAAGGTAATGTATCATTGAGGAAGGGACTGTATTAGTCTGTGAACTTGCTGTGTGCAGCTCCAAGCACAGTGGCTTACCTGTAAGGACCCTTCAGCACCCCTTTGTTGAATGAGTAGCACAGATTTAAAAATTGAAAATGCAGCCACGCATGGTTGCGAGTGCCTGAAATCCCAGTGGCTCCGAAGGCTGAGGCAGGAGGATCACGAGTTCAAAGCTAGCCTCAGCAAAAGTTGAGGCCCTTAGCAACTCAGTGAGACCCTGTCTCTAAATAAAATACAAAACAGGGCTGGGTATGTGGCTCAGTGGTTGAGTGCCCCTGAGTTCAATCCCTGGTATCCCCCTCCCCACAAAAAAGTTGAAAACACATGCACACATAGGCTTAGATGTCAATCTCTTTGTTTAAAAAATTTTGTCTCACAGTTTATTTTCATTGTTTTTCTCTATACTAAGAAAAGGTTAAGAGCTTTGGGACAAGGGATATAGTTATTTTCATGGAAAATGTATAATCTTAGTTGCTCCAAGACTTGGACTTGAATTGTAACTCTTCTAATTGTCAGTTGAGTGATAGTGAGAAACAAACCTCATCATAGCCCTTTGCTTTCATTTTTCAAATTTCTAACATGGAAATATATACAGCTGCATTGTCTTCACATTGAGGGGGATGGTAATACCTATGTTGTGGGGTTACAATAGTGGGTCTTCGGGGGATCTTTACATGACTTCCTTCCCACTCCTTTTCTTTCATACTAAAGCACTTTTTTTGTGTGAGACAAGCTACATAAAATTTAGTGTTTTATCTTGACTTTTAAAGGGTGCAAGAAAACATCTGAGGTGTCAAAAGAATATCTGTGCTTCCTGAGTAGCAGTCTATATACCATGAAAACTTGGAATTGATTTTTTTGAGATTTATCAAATATTAAAATGATGGATCACATTGAATCGTCTGATCAAGAACTGATAGTGGGAAGCAGTGTATTTTGAAATCAGTGTAGCATGTTGTTTTTCAGCCTTTGCCAAATAAAGGCAACCATTTTTAGGTTTCTGATCAAATAAGATTTTATGATCTTTGCAAAACATGCCATGTCTGTGGCCAGTTATTAATTCAGTAACTTAGTATGCAGCATCCACTATCTGGCAGTTACTCTTCCAGGTAAAGACTGCAGCATGTGAGGTTGGATAAAAATCACAAGTCTTCAGTTATGATGCTACACAAAGCCTGATAATAGGGATGCAAAGAGACAAATTGTGCAAGAGACCAGTTTTCCAAAAGGGACTTGGAGAACAAATCTGATTTTCCATGTAGAGGAAATGAACTTCATGGAGATGAAGCAGCATGCATGCAAACCAGGAGGTGAGACAGGCAAGGATTATTCATAGATCAGTGCTCAGAAGAGTTTGGATAGAATGTGAGCGTTTTAAGGAATGTGATTGCATTCTGGACAACATTTATAGAGCACCTGTCATGTACGAGGCGCTGTGATTATAGAGATGAAGAGGAATTATTATGGTAAATACTATAAAATCATTATTATCAAGGGTCCTTCTCTCCCAGCACCTAGTGGAGGGAGGGGTGCTATAGGAGGTGGATAGAGGAGATGTATAAATAAATAAAAGATTTCTGAGGTAAATGCAATAACAAAAGTAGGCACAGAATAAGAATAGAGACATAGCATTTCACTCTGGGAACTCTGTGCTTTGTGTCTTGGTGGGAATGTGGGGTGAGAAAGGCTTTATAGGGAGGCATGTCTGTAATCCTAGTGCCTCAGGAGGCTCAGACAGGAAGATTACAAGTTCAAGGTTAGCCTCAGCAACTTAGGGAGTCCCTAAGCAACTTAGTGAAACCCTTTCTCAAAATTTTAAAAGGGCTGGGGATGTGGCTCAGTGGTCCAGCACCTCTGGGTTCAATGTCCAGTACTCCCCCACCTCCCCGAATAAAAGACTAGATAGTCACCAGGTGGGTCCAGTAAATTTCCCTCAATTGAGTATTACTGGCATAACAGGAAACAGAAAGAGATGAAGGTAGTCAAGCAGAGAGGAGCCAGGTCCTACAAGACCTTTCGAGCTGCCTTAAGCAATTTGGACTTAAAATCTAAGAGTAATGAGAAATGGGAAGTTTGAAAGCACAGAAGCGAGATGGTCAGATTTGATTTGAGGAATGTCTCTCTAGCTGCCAAGAAGAACCATTCTTGAACATAAGTGTTTTTTCAGCTTCTGGGAAGCTTCGAGAATGCAGATTCCTGGACCTAATCCCCAGAGGAGAGGGTTTTGTGTTGATGCAGCTACATTTGTGGAGCTCAGAATTTTGATTTCAGATGTAGGTGTTCCTCAAATGGATTTGGTGGTGGTAATAGGGGTGGTGCTGGGAGCCTTTCCAACCAGAGAGACCAGATAGAATGCTGTTGCTGCAGGTAGCAGCATCACAGATTCTAGATTGAAGTTTACAGACTGGATTCTGTTTCTGTGTATTGGATAGTGAAAGAAAAGTGGCTCAGGACTAATCAAACACTTACCTGGGATAGAAAGCGGCCTTATTGTCGGGAGCCTGACAAAGCTGCTCTACGCATCTGCGCAGAGAGAGGGAGAGCAGCAGCAACTCCCCCTTGAATGTTACCTTTTATAAGCTAGAATCATGGCTGCGCACTAGGGGCTGGTTTAGTCTTGACTGACTTAGCAAGCATCCCCTGATCTTGTGGAAGGCAAGTTTGTTTCTTGGGAACAGAGACAGGCAGTTTTCCTATCTCTCAGAGGGGGAATAGGAAAACCAGTGTGTCCCTTTAGCTTCTCAAGGAGAGAACAGGGAAACCAGTATGTCCCCATCTCAGGGGCCAGTAAGTTGTCTCCTATCTCTCAATGAGAGAGCAGGGAGAGACCTGCTTATCTCCAGGCTGGTAGGTTTCATCACAGGCTAGTTTCTATTTCTTGGGAATAAGAGCAGTATTCATAAAGTGGGGGTGAGGGGAAAGGAAGATGGCTGCAATTATGCCAACAGATAGAACAGGACAAGGGCCTCTGAGAGGCCTGGAGCACTTGAGAGATTATTAATATATAGCTCTTAGCACAAAGAAAACTGAAGAGCCAATTATGAAGGATGGCTGTGACAGCAGGTTAGGGGTGTAGTCACAATGAGGAACCTTGTGAAGATGTCTCAATGCTATTTACATTTCCTTGCTTGGGGTCAGATTTGGTTGACAATGCTAAGTCTGTAGGTGGAGAAAACGGTGGCCCCCAGTTGCCCCTAGGTGTTGGGATCTGAGGTCTGAGGAAGCTGGGAGTCAGGCAGGATTCTCCCCGGATGAATGAACGGTTGCTAAGCAGCGATAGAGGTCCAGCTGTGGAGCTGTGGTTCACCTGTTTGAATTTTTCACCTGTTTCCAGCCACAAGAGATTCATTTTTTAGGAGGAAATATTATTAAGCACAAAACACCAAGTTAATTTACCATGTTTTAGTCATTCAGTAGATCAATACTGACCATTTACTGCATCAGTAATGACAACAGAGATGTCAGGTATAGCACACAGAGCTATTAAACTTGTGTGAAAGAGAGGGGGATAGAGAACTTAAGTGTTTTTTTTTTTTTTTCAGAATTGAGGACAAATTTATTCATAGGTTCATAGTCTGCTGCCACCAAATCTTTTACTCAAAGATGCTTCCTTAATAACACCTTTGACACACATTTTTTTCCCTCTGATTTAAAGAAATACTCTAGTAGTAATCACGACCTAATAGAACCAGTGTTTCAACAAAACTTTGTGTCACAGTAGCTTCTCTTACTGCATAGTATAGCTGTCACAGTATTTCATAAGACAATCAATCAGGGGCTGGGGTTGTAGCTCAGTGGTAGAGCACTTGCCTAGCATGGGTTCAATCTTCAGCATCACATAAAAGTAAATAAACAAACAAAATAAGCATATCGTGTCCATCTACAATTTTTTAAAAAAGAATCAAACATATCCCTCCACCATAGCTATTTAGTGTGTGTGTACATGTGCATGTGTGTTTGTGTAAGTATGTATGTATTCCTTTTTATCTTTGTCAGTATGTTGGTATATGTGCACTCAAAATTATTAATTTTCTCTTAATAGTCATAGTATACCTGCCATCTGAAGTGAAGGTCTGTATTACTTTGCCAGAGCCACCTTAACAAAATAACCAAGATTAGGCAGTTTAAATAACAAAAGATTTATTTTCTTACAGTTCTGGAGGCTGTAGATCTGAAATTGATGTGTTGGCAGGTTTGGTTTCTCCCGAAGCTTCTCTCCTTTGCTTGCAAATGGCTTTCTTCTCCCTGTCTTCACATAATCTTTTCTCTGTGTATGCACTTGTCAGGTAGCTCTGTGTCTAAATTTTCTTATTAAGGATACCAACACTCAGAAAAATGAGAAATTATATTCCATCTGATTCAAATGTATGATATACCAAGGTCATTGTACTGTCATGTGTAACTAATTAAAACAAATAAAAATATAATACAAAAAAAAGGATACCAGTCAGATTGGGTTAGGGCCAACCCTTAAGATCTCATTTTGCCTTATTTACCTCTTGAAAGACCCTATCTCTGAATATGGTCACCTTCTGAGATAAGAGGGGTTAGGCCTAGCAACATATAAATTTCATGAGGGGGAGGCACATTTTAATACAAAATAGCTTATTTTCCCTTTAACGTTTCTTTAAATATGTGAAACCCCTTATTCTTTTGTTACCACGTTGATGGGAAGTGCATTTGATGGCGTGCAGAGAATTCTGCCATCTTGACTCACCTGAAGGCTCTTGACCTGACCTCCAGGTTTATTTATTTTTTTATTTTTATGTGGTCCTGAGAATTGAACCCAGTGCCTCACATATGCTAGGCAAGCACCCTACCACTGAGCTACAGCCCCAGCCTCAGTGTTGGGCGTATTTGGTTCTTGCTATGTTGCTGGTGTTCTAGATGATTCTTCACCGGACATCTTTTTGCATATGGTTTTTTGCTTCTCCTCATTTATTTCTGTAGAATAAATCCCCAAGAGTGGGATTATTGGGCCATTTTTATAACTCTTGATACATTTTGCTATATTGCTTTTTAAATGGGTTCTGCCTCTTTGTGAGTTACTAGCAATATATGAGTGTGCAGCTTCTCCACATTATTGGCATTTGGTGTTGTGATTTAAATTTGTTAATTTAATAGGTGTAGAATGTTATATCTTTGCCATTTTAGTTTGTTGAGGTTACACACTGTTGTGGTTTTTCACAAATTAGACTATTTCCTATAAAATATCAGAAAATGTTTTTCCAACTAATAATTTCACAGGTCACATTAAACTCTAATTAATTTATTCATTAAAAATTATTTCAGCACACTTTTGATGAGTACTAGCTCTGCCAGGTACTAGGGGTGAAAGATGAGAAAGGCAAATCAAATCCTTTATGTCTAGAATAGCAGCTGCCCATTGGCTCTCTGTCCCTTAGAAATTTTAAGGAAAAGGGAAGTTTAATAGGTGTCCATTACTGACACAGTTAAAATGGATCAGACTCCTGTGTTAGGATACTACTAAAAAGAGATGGCACATTTGAAAGGAATATTTGAGGAGAGCTTAGTAAAAGATTATTAGAAGGCAAAGTAATCAATAAAGAATAACATCAGCAGTGTTGAACACCTTGAAAGTCATTCTCAACACTAGGTTTAAAGGGCCAATGGGAGGAACCATCCCTGGAACAGAGCGAGAGCTGTGGAATAGAGGCCCTGGCCTCTGTGGGCTTTGATAAGGAATACAGCCACTGCCCAATAGCACCCCTGTCATTACTCCAGTATTTTGTCAGAGCTTCATGTAGGCTGACTCTAAATGGAAGCCAGAGAACCAGGGTCTGGATGAGCTGTGCAATGAGCCAGTCTACGTGAACTTAAAACATGGTAGAGAAAGGCAGAGAATGGGTACAGATGGGCAAATGGAGAATAATCCACCACAATTTTTTTTTTAGAGAGATCACTTTAAAGAAAAAAAAAAAAAAGAACAAAACTGGTTCATATCCACACAGGTAAATTTGGAACATCTACTCAGAAAATGACCTAAAACAATTTACCTGGAAGTAATAATGTATGACATCACTTGGGGCAGATTTCTTTAATGCTGCAAGTTCCCAGTAAGTTTGCTGCTGCTGAAGTAATGTTCACATTTGGCAAGAAGTGGGACTGACAGGGGAGAGAGATCTAATCAGAGCCCATCAGCACCCAGGTGGGCATTTTGACAATATAATGTCAAGTTGGGATAATTCAGTTCTTTTAATTAGAAAGTGACAATCTCACTCAAGTTACCTTACATCATGATAATTGTGCCACAGTAACTAGGCTCTGGTGTTCTGTTCCTCTTGGCCACCAGGGTGTCGTTGATGCAGGGCTGGCTCTCATGGCATCTTGGCTTTTTTCTCTGCACATCCCAATATTTTCTTCTGCTACTGTCATGCTTTGAATTTTTGTGTGTCCCCATTCACATGTGTAACTGTAACCTGAAAAGCAATGCTATTAAGAGGTGGATCTTCAGGAGGTGTTTAAGTCAGGAAGACATAACCCTTATAAACGGGACTAGAATCCTTATAAAAAAATAACCTGAAGGAGCTTGTTTCCTCCCTCTACCACATGAGAGCACAGGGAGAAGTTGTCATCTATGAACAGTGGGCCTTCATGTTACAGGGCAGGTGGCTTCTGCAAAACTGAGGCAGCACGAAGGTCCCCTTCAAACCCTGATTCTTGTGATCAAGTCAGAAAGATTTGAAACATGTTGCTCAGAGTAACAAACATGAGTTCATTGAAGGGATGGGAAAGGGAAAAGGGGACACTCAAGGGAGAGTGGGTCATCTCTGAGAGGAAAGTGATGGCATCTCTCTTGCCTTCCAGTTTTATTTTGGCGGGGGGGGGGGGCGGGGGGAGGTTCCCAGGGAAGTTTCTAGAGAGTCCCACCCAGGTTCACTGCTTGACAGTAGGATGATATCAGACTTTTAAATCCCCACTGCCATGACCACTCCAGGTTATTTTGGCCCCTTCTGATCAGTTCTAATTGGAATCTGTTTTTACAGATTTTATGGTTAGATTTTATCATTATCTCCCTGAGTTCTGGGATCTGGCCTATACAAGCATCCCAAAAAATCCACTCTCCCAGGCCTCCCACCCCCTGATGCACGTGTGCTAACTCATGTTCTTAACAGTATTCAGGGGCCTGCATTTCTCCTGCAGATAACACATAGTTTGCTGAGGAATATAACCTATCTACTTAAGCTAGGGCTGCAGGTAAATTGCCCTTTTTTTTTTTGGGGGGGGTGTCAGTATAAACCTGATATTGTTTTTTTTTTCTTTTTAATTAGATCTTTATGATTTTACATATAGTTGTGTTCATAATAGTTCAGTCATGCATGAAAATCAATTTGTTCATGATCATCCCATTTTTCTTCTATCCTCCCCCACTTCTTCTTCTTCTACTCTATTAGACTCCCTTTTGCTCATTAATTTGTATTTGATTGGTTCTTTATGTAATCTTATCCTTTCCTTTAAATTGGTTTTAAAAATAAAAGAATGTGGGGGTTAGCACAGTGGGCTCTGTTTATTGATTTATTTCCTTAACCTCATGTTCCCGTCACTCACGTCTGTCTCCTGTCAGCCAGACAGCAAATCTGCTAGCACCTTGATCTCAGACTTCCCAGCCTCCAGAATTGTGAACAATAAATTTCTGTTGTTCATATGCCACTCCAGTTGAGGTGTTTTTGTTCTATCAGTCCAAAAAGACTAAGTCAGCTACCAACAAGATTTTCTTATTATCTAATCAAATTCTGGCTGGAAAGAGTATGATTGGTCTAGCTAAATTACCCAATGATACTAGTCATCATTGGGTCCCGTTCTGCTTATGTTTACAATCAGTGCTATCCCTCCCTCAACAAATAGTCCAGTAATTCTTTGACTAGCAGGGGACTGTACAAAGAACATTTTCTCTTAAAAGAAGACAGAATGATTAAAAAGAAAAAAACACACAGTTAACTGCAATATTCTTATCTGAGACAACCCTGTAATCCTGACAACTTGGGAGTCTGAGGCAGGAGGATCACAAATTCAAGGCCAGCCTCAGTAATTTATTGAGGTCCTAAGCAACTTAGTGAGATCATGTCTCAAAATAAAAAGGCTGAGATGTACCTCAGTGATTAAGTGTCCCTAGGTTTAATCCCTGGTGCCAAAAAAGACAGAAAGAAAAAAAAAAAGACTGCGGATGTAGCTCAATGGTAAAGGACCCCTGGGTTCAATCCTCAGCACCACAAAAATAACTAAGCAAGCAAGTGTGTTCTTTAAGGGCTTGAAAAATTGACTCAGTGTTAGTACTGATATGCTAGTTTTTAAAAAATGTGGGTGGGTCTAGGGATGGAGCTCAGTGCAAGTGCCTAGCCTGTGCCAGGTCCTGGGTACCAACAAGATTATCTAATCAATTCTGGCTGGAATTTCAACCCCCAGCACCACAAAGGAAAAAATGCAAAACTTGTCTGAAACAGATCTCACCCATATTCACCCCAGTCACAATGAGTTGCTGCTTCCTTGGGCTTCTGTTACAGTTTTTACAAGTTTATTGAGGTTCAACCGATGAACCATACTTTGTAATTGTTCAAAGTGTCAGAGTCTATGTTTTTTCACTATGAAAACTATACCTATGAGATCATCAGCATAATCAGGAAAATGAGCATTTATCTCAGCTTCAAAGGCTTTCTCTGTTATCCTCTAGAGGGAACTATGACAAAGATTCTGCCCTCAAGGAAATTTATATGTGGCGAGAGATATATGAAGAACTCACTTTAGATACTTAAAGCAGAATGAAATAAGAACTTCACCCTGTACCACATACAGTACACTGTACCTTTCTCTTACAGTTTTTCAATTCATTAGAGAAAGAATCTTTTTCTCCTTATTTGGATCCTGCCCCACCCCTGCATCAAAAAACATGGCCAAGGGATCAGGATCCCATAGTTTTAAACATGACTACCTCTGTTTATTGGGGCCATGCTCAATGGAAGGAGAATTGTAAGCTGGGATGCCACACTCCAAAGGTGTTTAGTATAAGATAATAGAGGTTAAAAGACTTACTCAACACCAAACTATGAACCATGGTTACTTTATTCTGTTGAATTTCCTGTCCGATGGGAACGCTGATAGTTGTCTGCTTTTCTTTGGGAACTTGAAGACAGGTTGGTTTTGCCATCAAATTGACATCTTTAAATTATCTGTCCTTAATTTCCTGTCATTTTTTTTTTAATTTTCTGCTTCAGAGTTCATGTCACAATTTGCATGTCTACTAAATTCTTACCTTTAGTGACACACATGTATGCATACAGAATCTCTCTCTTTAGGATTCTATGTATGCCTGTTTTTTTTTGTTTTTGTTTTTGTTTTTGTTTTTACCAGGCGATAACCTATGGACAGTTATGGATATGACACAATTACTGGGTGAAAGATCCAACTTGTATTAGTTTCCAGTGGTTCTGAACACAGAGAAGAGAGAAAGTAGGTTTTGGCCTGTTCCTATATTGTTCCTGAAACTAAAGAAAGAAAAATTAAGAAGAATGGATCCACAGGCATGGCCAAGGGGTTATGAGATCATGAGAATGCTATGAATTAGATTTTTTTTTTTTTAAGTTTGACGATTGGAGCCATCTTATTTAATGTTTTAAGGGCATGGAAATTTTTCTGAAAAGGGAACAAGGGTTATTTGTACACGTGGAATTGTTCCTACATCAAAGAAGGAGAAGTTCTGTTTAGTCATAGGAAGGAACTTTTTTGCTTGTTGTGATAAATTGCCAAAATAGATATCAAAGGGTTACGTGACTTATCTGTTTCTTATAGAGCTCTTAAGAAAGGATAGTAACTACTGATCTGTGGTGGATCATACATTTTACCAAAGCCAAGAAAACGAGATCTCTCAAGCTTCGTATAGCTCTTCATCTCTACTATTTATATGATGGCTTCTAAATTCTCCATTAGTAGTATCACATAAAACCTTCTCAATGAAGAGAGACTTTATAGTTGATTTTTCTAGATCTTTTGTACCTTAGCAGTATCTCAAGTAGACAATGACACAAAGAATATTATTTGTATTCATTTCTTTGCACAATGCATAAAAATTAGAGGTGTTTTCAAATCTGTTTTATGTCATTTTTGGACTTAATTAACCTAAACTCTGAACTAATAATAGTTCAGCCCTTCACCCCCGTGACTGCAATAATTATTAATTGCAAGGAGAAATTACAACAGTAGAGATATTGGTTTAATAATAACTTGTAGTTCTTTACAGAAACCCAGAGAGTCCATAGAGATTCTCTCTCCACCTCCCTAAAGTCATAAAATGACACTAGGAAAGAAGCTGGAGCTTAAAGAAATTTAAATTAGCTCTGGCGAATAGCAGAAATATAATTGTAGGTAGGCCAAAACAAACAAAAAATAAAATAAAGCCAAGATGTTTGAAGAAGAAGAGGCTTTCCCCTTATATTTAGATATCTTTCAAAAGACTTTACCAGCTTGTGGGAACTGTGATGCCATTGTAGTAGTGTTTGAAGGGACTTGCTCATTTTAAAGATCACACCATACATCAAAGAAAAAGGAAAATGGCAACCCCTGTCTAAGTACTCTGAAAGGAGGCTACCATCAGAAAGGAAACATTGGGCAGAGCTTGAGTAGATTGTAGGATCTTTTAGGGCAGAAAAATTTACTTGGTTTTCCAACCCAGAGAGGATTATAGGAAAGCAACATAATGCTTAAGTTATAGCTTGGGCAGAGCCTAATTCAGAGGATAAACTATAGGCAACAAGGTTGCAATAGTGTTTCCAGAGGCAGGTGGCTTCATTCACCTATCACTTACCTCCATGCATTGAAGTGGCTAAGAACTAGTGATTCAGTCTTGGTGAAGATAGTGTTCCTGTCCTAGAAGTTCTCAAAGACTAGGTAACCGGGCCAGGGACTGCCTAGTTAATAGACTATTATGGTTTATATATGAGGTGTCCCCGAAAAGCTTATATGTGTGATAATGCAAAAAGGTTTAGAGGTGAAATGATTGGGTTATTAGAGCCTAACCTTATCAGTGCATTAATCCCCTGATCAGGATCAACTGGGTGGTAACTGTAGACAAGTAGGGTATGACTGGAGGAGGTGGGTCATTGGGACTGAGCATTTGGGGTATATATTTTGTTCCTGGTGAGCCAAGCTTACTCTCTCTGCTTCCTGACTGTCACGTCCTAAGCTGCTTTTCTCCTCTGTACCTTCCAACATGATGTTCTGCCTCATCTTGGGCCCAGAGCAATGGAGTTGACCATTTGTGGACTGAGACCTTTGAAACTGTGAGCCCCGAATAAACTTTTCCTTCTCTAATATGGTTCTTGTCAGGTCTTTTGGTCACAGCAGTGAAAAAGCTGACTAAAACACAGGCTATAAAAAAAATGGAGCTGATTAGGTTTTGTGGGATGAGAAATATGGAGGCAGGGAACTGAGTGCAGAGAGAGAGAAGGCACTTCACCAAGGACTGGGCAGGGTGAAACAGACGTTCAAATGGATTTTGGAGTGTCTGCTCTTTTGTACACTCCTTGACACAAGCTGTCTGTGTTAGGATGAGTAAGAAGTATTGAATGAATTTTAATTTTCTTTAATGTTCACTTCTTTTTTACATTTAAGTTAAAATTCTCTTTTGCAATGCACCATTGCCACACACACAGAAAGGCAAATTCCTCAAACTCCTTATTCAATAGGTAATTTCTTACTTGAATGAGATGGTGTCAAATGGAACACATTTGTTCATTCAAAAAAAATTATATGTTAATGCCTCAAGGAGAATTCAAGAAAGAATTCACCAGACAAAACTTGGAAAATATTCCACCGAGGCCCACTGAGCTGCCCTTGCCAAGACGAAGGACAGGTAATTTGCTGTGACTAATTGAAAAACATAAAGAACATTAATATGAAAAATGAAAGCATAATCCGTGGTATAACAGGCAGTGAAACCATTCGCATAATTGATTGTTCTTCAAGGTAACATGTTCCTTTCTTCACTTTAGGAATCTTTTCCCTTTGATCTAATCTGTTTGAAAGCCTGCTAAAGTGACATCTCTCAAAAGGTCACGGGCACAGTAATCTCTATCCTAGTGGTCCAGATAGTAATGATGGCATACTTAACAATTTGGGAGAAAAATTATCGAAGAAAGTATTTAGAGACTTTGATATTGCTCCAGTTTCCAGCTGAGTATCTTGAGACATAATGTTCAGAAAACCACTATTAGTGGGTTTTGATTTGAAAATTAATAGAAAGCCATCAGAGGACCTTAGGCTCAGTCTTAGCTCCACTGCATACCAGCTCTGGGAACCTGGGCAAGTTGCTTAATTCCATATGATTTTCAGTTTCTTCATCAGTTAAATGGGGACAGTAAATCTCCTTGTGGAACTGTGGTGAAAACCAAATGAAAGAGCACTGGTGAAAGCATAATGAAGACCAGAAACATTGAAGATAGAAGGATTATTAGGATAATCCTGAATACTGTCTTTGTTGTTAGGTTAGGCTGTTTGAGCTTAAAATGAATCATTTTTCACATGTTGTTCTCGAAGTTGAAAGCAGAATTCAGTAAATGCTGTCACTTTGCAATATGGAAGGCTTTGATCTTCTGAAGATGGGCACTTCCATGGTAATGCTAAGTCTGCTATAGGAGCTTCTGGAATGCTCTTCCCACCCTCCCCTGAGGTTTTGAGTAATAAAACATAGGAATGGGTAAAGAGAACAATGGGGAAAACATAGGAGCCATTGTGTGCTGACAGGGCAAGGCAAAGTGCTTTTCGTATTTAATATGTAGGGTGTGACAGCACATTAGTGACTGACTGATATCCTTACCTCACCCTGTACAATCATGCAGGGACAAGCTACTTCAAAGTCTAGAAGGTGGCATATTGTGGCATGCTAAGAGCAGGGGGTCATGGGCAGAAAAACCTGGCTTTAGATCCTGGCTCTGCCATTTAATAGGCATGTGACCTATAGCAAGTTACTTAAAATCTCTGAACCTGAGTTTCCACATCAGGTAAGTGGATGAGGATAGTACTCACCCATTGAGTGCTGTTGCAAGGATTGAATTAGTGAATATATGTGAAGAGTCTAAGACCTTTGGTGCTCAACAAACTTTAACATTTTTGTTATTAATTAGCAGCTGGGAGGGAAGGGCCAGTAGAAGATTGTTTTGGGTGAGGACCATCACAAAGCACTGGAAAGTTAAGAGTAAAGCAAGCGGGGGTGGGGCTGGGGTTGTGGCTCAGTGGTAGAGTGCTCATTTAGCACATGCAAGGCCCTGGGTTCTATCCTCAGCACCACATAAAAATGAATAAATAAAATAAAGGTATTATGACCAACTACAGTTAAAAATTATATATATATATATATATATATATATATATATATATATATATATATAATTTTTTTCCCCTTAAAAAGAGTAAAGGGGCTTCAGGAGCATTAGACATGGCATTTCAAAGTATCTGTCTGGCATCATGCAGTCCCATTTCAGAATCCAGCCTCTCCAGCTCTATGTGACCTTAGTTTCTGATGTTTGATGTTTCACTTTGAACTATGGGGATCAGATTAATTGCTATTTTTCAGGTTGTTTTGAAGGATCAATGACATGATGCATATGAAATAGAGAAGAAGATTGTCCCAATAAAGTATGTGCCTATTATAATAACTATCTTAAGTAACCTCCTGTCCTTTACACCCTTCTTCATCCCTGGGAAGAACTGTGACGTCCTAGAGAGCCAGGCCTCAGGAGCTAAGCCCCGTTGAATTAGAGTTAGTGCAGATGTGAAAGTCAAGTTGTGTTCTTCAGTGCCCTGTCTTTGAAGGTTAGGTCTCCTCACAAGCCAGAGATGTCACACATTTGTGATCAACTCATCAAAGGTGGCCAACCAATTTAGTGGGGGAAAAGTATGTTTTTTTTTTGTTTGTTTGTTTGTTTTTTCAACAATCTGTATGCTGGATCACCTGGATCGCCATATGGGAAAATAGTGAACATGATCTTTTACCTTCAGCCATATACAGTGGTCAGCCCCAAATGGATAATGAAGGTACATGGTACTCTGAAACATTTGGAAGAATAGAAGAAAATCTCTGAAACTTTGAGGTACACAAAAGTTTTGCAGAGAGAACCATGATAAAACAGAAGTTTGAAAAATGAAAATTTGTTGTCAAAACTTAAAAAAAACTGTTAAGGATAAATAACTTTTATAATTCATTAATAAGAAAATAGAGCAATCAACAAAATTGAGGAAAAATATTTGAACCAAGATTTCACAAAAGAAGAAATGAGTGATGCCATCTGGGATGAAGTTAAGAGGGGCGTTGTCTGAGCTCCCTAATACCAGTCATGCTAGTAATGGAAGACATGGGCAGGAAGAGAGGGCAGCCCTATTTCTTTCCAGCACCCTTTTGAAATGCCAGATTCATGTGACCCCAATAGACTTCCAGGAGCCGAATCCAATGCAATTACACAAGAGTCTTTATTGCAAGCTCTAGCCTGGACTCACAACCGTTTCTGACACAACATCACATCACACAGCAAATCATTCCATACCATGAGAAAATCAAACAACAACTCTTAACATTGATTAGCACACTCACTGGTGGGAACAAGTTGGGTAGGAGTGATTGGTTAGTACAAGAGGGGGATTCCTTTGAACTGATTGGTTTAGGCCACGAGGGGAGTACGTGCTGAACTACATGGTTTCCTAATATGTTATCACTCACGGAGACCACTAGGGGGTCATCTAGCATCCCAGGCATTTTCCCTGTTTCATGCTGATTGGTGGTTGCTAGGGGGTTGCTATAGGTCCTCACCTAGCATAAAACTGAGTCAGGGATACCTGACTCTCCTGTTATTTATAGACAAACAACTCAGCAGGATGGCTATGTGCCTAGGAGCAAGGACAAGGGTCACGCCCCGTCCCTCTGGACAGGCCTTGAGGTAGAAGCTGTTTTTCTCAAAAATGGAGTCACATCAGTTTCTCACTTTCTGATACATTTCCATTTTCAAAATTTTCCTTATCTCATTCTCCCATGGTGAAAAGGCTATAGAGGGTCAAGGCCAGTGGCCTTTGTGTGTCCTCAGGTCATTTAGCTAGTTCTGCATGGGACCAGAAGCCAATGCCAGCCTTCCTAATTCCCTGGGTGCAGACTCCTTCACTGAACCATACAAACTGATCAGCCAGGGTGTGGGGGACTGGGGGGCTTTGAGCCTGGTTAGTTTACTTTTCTTCTCACCTTCAAGTTGAAGTGTTTGGTATTTGAGAACTTGAAGCCCAGCAGAGGCAGAGCTGCATTTATATTCAATATTTGTTTTCAAAGTAGATTTGCAGTGTCACCTTACTGAGATCTAGTGGCTGTTTCTATTTCACCCTGAGTGGCCAAATTGTATGGCACCTCAGTCAAAAGATGGGTAATCAAAACAGGCACTTGGCTACCAGAATCAAGGCATCAATTGATACTGCTATAACAGGTTTTCAAGCTGATGTTTGTTTCAAGATGATATTTGAAAAGTTTGGTGAAAGTTCCTCCTCTTGCCAGTCTGAAAAAAAGATGTGTCTCTCAAGAACTTTCCAGAATCATCTACTACTTAGTAACTGTGTGAACTTGGATGGTCACATCCCTCTCTGGAACTTTGTTTCCTCATGAGTAAAACTGGGGATTGAACTAGTTGATCTCTGAGGGCCCTTCAGCTTTGACAGTTTCTATACTCTCTAGTTCCAGTGCCTTAACATTGAAATGCTGCCAGCATATATTGTGAGATATATATATATATATATATATATATATATATATATATATATATATATATATATATTTTTTTTTTTTTTTTTTTCCAGTTGATTTGCAGTCTCTGGGATTTCACTGCCTTGTTTATTGCTTCCTTGTTGCTGCTGTGCTGGTTTGAGCTTGAGATGCTATGCCCTGTGCATAATTTGCCTGCTTACGACCTTGCTGTTTGTTCCCTGCAGACGGTGTCATGTTTGAAAGGTGAAGGCAAAAGTATTGCATGCAGGAGCTGAGCCACAGATCCACCCCTTTTTGTCATTAAAGCTACAGCTATGCGTTTCTCCGGTTTCTCGTCCTCTGCCCTCCTTCTAGTGTGTTTCATTGCTACATTTGGGTTTTATGATTACATCTGCAATAGCAGGCACAGATGTTTTTCTCACTCAATTGTATGGTTAATGGTGAAATGGATTTTTCGAGCAGATGCTCGCATGTGGGTGCTATCCTTTTCTCTCCTGACACATTTTCTACACAAACAGCAGATTGTGTGTCTGGTATGCTTTAAGCCTCACAAGAGGAGAATTCAAGCTGAATAACTCTGGGCTGATTTTCAAGCTTCTAAAAAACATAATGTAGGCACTCAACTTGACAAACTCTTCAGAGCACCCCTGCAGCCCCGATAGAGACCTGCCTCTCTAGCCTTTGCCAGCTAGTCTGGAGGAGACGGAGAGTTAGCAGCGTTTCTCCCGTGAAGGGCCACCAAACGAAGGGGAAATGACATCAGATTCAATTTTCAAAAGCTGGACTCGATTGCTCTGTCACTTGGGGTTCTGAGACCCGAGGCATGTAATTTAACCTCTGTGTCTACATCTGTGAGATGAAGTGAGGATACAAAGCTGGTAAAGATCATTGAGATAATTGCCAAATTGCAGAGGTCCCTGCTTAAGTCTAATCCGTGTCCACTCCAGGGTATATAAGGCTAATTGGACCTGATAGGCCACAAGTCCATTTGCATGAAGGACTGAGAAGCCTCCAAGGAGCGAGGCAGAGCTGTGCAAGGATTTGGAGCTTGGGCTATAGCCCAGGGTTTCTCAACCTTGGAACTATTGACATTTTTGGCCAGGTAATTGTTTATTATGGATGGCTGTCCTGTGCACTGTGGAATGTTTAGCAGCATCTCTGGCCTCAACCCACTAGATGTCAGTAGTGCACCCCCTCTAGTTGTGACAACTAAAAATACCTCCAGGCATTGTTAAATGTGCTTGTGGGGAGGAGTGGTCAGCAATAACCTGTGATGGAGAACTGGCTTTAAATTCTAACCTGACTCTTTCCCCAGGGTCATGTAGCTAGTAACTGTGCTTCTATTTGTTCATCTGCAAAATGGAAGTCCTAGGTACTTTTCAGAAATAACTGTTGAGAGGTTCCAGTGACAGGTGAGTACAAACTTTAGCACCTAGTGATACTACCTCCCTACCACCAGAAGGCCTTTGCTCATTCATTCATCTTTGGCTAGAGCACACTCTTGCTCCTAGTCCTTCCCTCTGTCTAGTTAACTCAGACTCAGTATTCAGATCTCAGCTCAAGTGCCATTTTCACAAAGAACCTCAGCTGGACCCCACAAACTAACAGAGACCCAAAGTGCTCCTCACATTTATTTAGATCAGACATTCAAGCACTTGGCTGGTCATATCGCTAAGGTGTGTTGCACTACATGATTGAAAGCTTCCTAAAAATCAGTACTATGTCTGTGTCCTTCAACACCACATCACCAGAACTCAGGAAAGGCTTAGAAGAGAACATGCATTCAGTAAAATCTTATGGAAAGAAAGGAAGAGGGAAGAAATGAAGAGCTCAAAACAGAACTGCAATGTCATTATATTTTAAATCCTCCAAGGAAGGGATCTAGACCACTAACCTTATTAGCCTAGTGAATGATTACAGTGACAATAAGATTGTAATGGTTTTAGGGCCAATCTGTCACTGAAAACTCTCTCAGCCTATTCCCCATGGAGCTTATGGAGTTCAGTGGGCTCAATAAATATGGCTCCCTTATTTTCCACCTGAATTTGGAATTAACAAAGTCAGATGGATGGAGATCAACAATAGCTTTTTCTTTTTTTGTACTGGGGGATTGAACCCAGGGGCACTTAACCACTGAGCCACATCCCCAGCTGCCCCCTTTTTAAATATTTTATTAAAGACAGGGTCTTGCTGAGTTGCTTAGGGCCTTGCTAAGTTGCTGAGGCTGACTTTGAACTCACAATCCTGTTACAGCCTCCTGAGTTGTTGGGATTATACAATTGTGCTACCATGTCTGGCGACAATAGCATTTTTTATTCTAAAAAAAATCTGGATTTCCAGAGAGATTTTAGGTATGTAAAATAAATGAATCTCTACCTCAGAATTAGCTAGACTTACCTAGTTATAGGCAGCACTGAAAAGATCCTTCCAATGTGGACTTGCACCTTGAAGCTTGTGGTTTGCATAAAATAAGGCTACATGCTTCCTCTTTGTAAGGCCTGTCCCCAAGGGAGAAGTAGCAAGTGTGGAGCTTAGTGAAGATGTGCCTTTAAACAAAGACCAGTAATGTTAATCTAGTGTGGATTCTTTCAGTTGGAAACATGATTTCAAGGGAAAGGATCTCCATTCCTGCCAACATATTTAAGTCTGGGTCTAAGGGAAAGAGTTCTGGGAGTCGACTCCATTTAGTGAATAGATATTTTACCAAAGATCCTATATTAGTTCCCAAGCAGCATTGCTATGGGACTTTCCTTATGGATCTGAAGGTTGGACAGTGTCTTCCCCATTTTTGCCACAGAATACTGCAGTTTAAGTCCCATGAGGGACCACCCAGTGCATTGATCCCAGCAGGAGTTTCTAAGGGAGATGGCAGCTCCCATAGAAACGGCAAAGGAGTGCACCAAAAGTAGATGTGTATTATGGTTTAGATATGAGATGTTTGCAAAAAGCTCTTGAGTTAATGAGGGGATATTCAGAGGTGGAATGGTTAGATTATGGGAGCTGGAACCTAATCAGTCAATCCTAGTTTGAATGGACTAACTGGGTGGTAACTGTAGGCAGGTGGGACATAGCTGGAGGGACATAGCTGGAGGGACATAGCTGGAGGAGGTGGCTTACTGGGGGCATATCCTGGGAGGGTCAGTCTTCCTTGTGGTCCTTCCCTTTGTGCTCTCTTTGCTTCCTGGCCACTGAGAGCAGAGCAGCTCTCCACCATGCCCTTCCATGATAATGCTCTGTCTTACCTCAAGTCCAGAGCAATGGAGTAGGCCTTCTATGGACTGAGGCCTCTGAAACTGTGAGCCAAAATAAACTTTTGCTTTTCTAAGTTGTTCATGTCATTTAGTTTGGTCATAATGATGCACAACTGACTAACACAAAATGCTGGGTAGATGAAGCAGTATTTAATGTAAGTCTTCCATATTGGAAGAGGCCAGACTTAGCTGGCTATTTGCATAGGATGGTGATATAAAGATATGAAACAGTGAACACACATATATTTTAAATTGTGACCTATATAATTCAGGGAAGTTTCTATACAAGTGAAACACTTTGTAAACCAGAAGTCATTCAAAGACTATTAAATTTTTTCCATTTATGGTTTCATTTGTTGCATTTATTATTTTATTAGTGAATTATAATGATCTATAATGGGGGGAGGGTTTGTTGTAATGTATTTATACACGCACATAAGATAATTTGGTCAATTTCATTTCCCTATACTTCCCCTCCTTCCTCCCCTGGTCCCTTTCTTCTACCCTATAGTCTTCTGTTTTCATGAGATATCTCTCTTTTTTTAAAATTCCTTTGTTCTCTCTAGCTTCCACATATGAGAGAAATCACACAATCTTTGACTTATTTTACTTGGCATGGTGCTCTCCAGTTCTATCCACTGCTAAGTAAAAGGCCATAGTATGTATATATACCACATTTTAAAAAATCCATTCATCTGTTGATGGATACCTAGGCCAGTTCTATAACTTGACTCTTGTGACTTGTGCTGCTATAAACATTGGTTTGCATGTGTTGCTGTAGTATGCTGATTTCAGTTCCTTTGGGTAAATACCAAGGAGTGGGGTAGCTGGATCATGGGAGGTTCTAGTCCTAGTCTTTTCAGGAATGTCCATACTGATTTACTTAATGGTTGTACTAATCCTACCAACAGCGTATAAGTGTTCCCTTTTCCCTGAATCCTCACCAGCATTTATTACTACTTTTATTCTTAAGATTGCTATTCTAACTGGAATGGGATGAAATCTCAGTGTAGTTTTGATTTGCATTTCCCTGATTGTTAATCATTTGTTGCACTGCTACTATATTTTTAAGACTTCAAGTGTTCATGATATTTGGTGCCTATTTTCTGTGGAATGGCTACATTTTAGGCTCAAGACAGATGGGTAGGTTGAAATGGGAGCATGGTGACAAAATAAAATGATCAATATCAGTACTTCTGCAGTGAAGCCTTAGTATTCCTGTACTTTCAGGTTCTTTAAATATTTATTTATTAGTTAATTTATTCATTGAGCCTAACTTACTACTTACTGCGTGGGAATTTACTTCCTCCATTTGAAAGTTGAGAATAATGCCAGTCTTTATTAATTATCTGATTTAAATCCTTATAATGATATCATGCACATGTTTCGATTTTCTTTTCTTTTTTTTTTCTTGATACTGAGATTGAACCCAGGGGTGCTCTTCCACTGAGTTACATCTCTAGCCCCTTTTTATTTTCATTTTGAGACAGGATCTTGCTAAGTTACTGAGGCTGGTCTTGAACTTGTGATCTTTCTGCTTCAGCCTCTTGAGTCACTGGAATTATAGTCATGCATCTACACACCTAGCTCAATTTTGTTTTTCTTTCATAAATATTACCACCACCTTTATATCATACAGCATACATCTTTGTATATGTTCTGTTGTCTTCCATTGCCAGAATTAAGCTCTATGAGATACATCTTTGAGACTTGATCTTGTAAATTTCTGCTTGGAAGTGCCCAATAATTATTGGTTGAATGAATTATGAATACTCAATGAATGCTGTTTGTCCTAAGCTTCAGATATTATTATTTTCTAATTTTCTTTTCTACTTGAATGACCAATAGGACCTTAATCTTAAATCCCAAATTGAACCTTTGGTTTCCCTTGTATCTCCATTCTTCTAATGATGAATGAGCTATGGTCGATGTTCTGTATTCTAGGAAATGGCAACTCCATCCTTCAAATTCCTATGACCAGCACATTTAGCATCATATTTAAATTCTCTCTTCTCCTTATGCCTCATTTCCAACCTTACAGAAAGTTATATTCCTTATATCTTCAAAATAATCTTGGCACCTCCAATTGGCACTGGCTTAATCCAAGTCACTAACATTTCAGAAAATTGCTTCCAACCTTACCAACTAATTCTGGTTTCCATGCTACATATTTACTTTTTAAAATATAAATATGAGCCGAGTGTGATGGTACATGCCTATAATCCCAGTGGTATGAGAGGCTGAGGCAGGAGGACTTCACCAATTTACCGAGACCCTGTCTCTAAATAAAATATGCAAAAAGGGCTGGGGATGTGGCTCAGTGGTTAAGTGCCCTTGGGTTTAATCTCCTGGGACCCCCCCATATATATATCTCCATTTTGCATCTCTGCTCAAATATCCTGAAAAATTCCCATATTAACTGATTAACTGTACTTGAACTGTTATCCCTTCACTTTATTTCTTTATGGTACTTGGATTATTATAACATATAGTGCTACACAGTAGAATATGAACTCAAAGCTGCTTTTGTATTTTATTTTTTTTTTGCAGCAAATATCCTCGATGCTAGAACAGCAGATGGCAACAGTGACAAATGGTGTCTTGCGTATCTGCGAGTATGTCTTTGTGAATGTGAGGCCGAATCAGTATAAGGTTATTTATGAGTGCAAGTTCATATGATCATGTGAGTATGTATGTGTAGGAGTGTATACATGTATGTATGTGAGTTTTAATGTTGGAGAACATGGAAGAGCATTTGTGAGTATGTAAGCATGGGAATGTGTGTGAATGAATGTGTTAGACTGGTGAAGATGTGTAATCAAATGTGAGAGTTCATGTGCCTGAAAGTGTGTTTGTCAGTGTGTGTAAGAAGTATGAGTATGATGTTGTGTGTGTGTGTATGTGTGTCAGGGTGTTGATGAATGTGTATGAGTGTTTACTAATATGTGAGTGTGAGTGCAGGCATGTGTAACTGGCTCTGAGTCCACCTCAGATCCTTATGTAGTCACCTCATACCCAGAAGTCACTGGGGAAAAGATTCACCATTGTTTCTCAAAATAGGCTTCTCCTTTACTCTCCATCTTCAGGAAAAGTGTCATCAGCCATCTTATCACCTAAGCAGAGATATAGGAATTGTGCCAACGTCATTTCCCTTCCTTATGCCACATATCACCAAAGTTTACATCAATCCTGACTTTTGTATTTTCACTCAGATTCTGAGTTGAGGCCCTTTCTTCTTTCACCCATGAAAGCCTCCTGGCTGGATATCTTGCTTCTTGTCTTGAGACACTGACTTAAGGTCATTTCAGAACAACTCACGAAAGTCTTGGAATTTCAGTTAGCAATCCATAAATACTGCTCTACAATGCTGTTAGGGTGATTCCTATGCTGATTGGAGGTTTGATGAAGTATATACACTCTGAGGCTTTTTCTTTCTTTGTGTGTTGGGGGAGGGCAATTACTGGGAATTGAACTCAGGGACACTCAACCACTGAGCCACATCCCCAGCCCTGTTTTTTTTTTAGAGATAGGGTCTTACTGAGTTGCTTAACACCTCGCTGTTGCTGAGGCTGCCTTTGAACTCATGACTCTTTCCCGTAGCCTCCGGAGCTGCTGGGATTACAGGTGTATTCCACCACACCCGGTTCTCTGAGGCCCTTTCTAACACTTGAAAATCTATAATTCTTTGATCCAATTGTAACAAACTATCCCTACAAATTGTTCTATCATCAATGTAATCTTCAATAACAACTTGATTGAGTTTACTCATTAGCATTGATCATGTGAATAAATGGGGCTACTTAGTGGGTACCAGACATTTCTGCCAAATCCCTTATCAAGTGGGGACACAATGCAAATCACAAGGAGAATCAGAGGCATTCATTGGTGTATGTTCTTCTCCCACATCTGACCTGGTGTGGGATACTAAGACATCTCATGTTGTGCTTACACCTTAGAAATCTTAGTTTTTAATTGAAAGTTCTTACTCAGTCATACCTCACAATTCCTAATTTATGACCACAAAAGAATTTTGTCTGAAACAGATAGATACTCAGTCTCTCCATTCATTCAATAAACTATTAAACAACCAATGACTTTTTATTTAGTTCTAGCAAGGTTGCTAGGTGCTATAGAAAACATGCTTTCTATTAATATCATTTAATTTTCAAAATAGCCCTGTTACATCAGGTACAAAGCATGAGCCCCACAAGTCTTAAGTGCCATGTCCAGACTCACACAGTAAGCAATACAGTTGGGATTTGAACTTAGGTCTGTCTGGCTTCAAAGCACGTGATTTAACAGCCACCTCAATATGTGTGTAGTCATCAGAGGGGAACTGTCTTACTTTCCCACATTGCCTGGTAACCCACAATCTTTCACTAGTTGTGTGTGTGTGTGTGTGTGTGTGTGTGTATTTTTTTTTTTTTTTGGTACCAGGATTTGCTGGGAGCCATCAGCCAAGTAGGTATGACAATTTCCTTGCCAGCGTACTCCCATGCTGTCTAGTGGAAGGACTCCTGAAAGGTGACCTTGCTCAAGGACCAGGGAGGATCCGTGTTTAGGGTGTTCCCCCTTTAGAATAGGGTGGTTTAGCATAATAGGAGATTAGGGTGTTCCCCGTTTAGAATAGGGCGTATCCTGCTGCCTGAGTTCCTCTTGAGTTCTTAGGGTCAGACAGTATATTTGGGAGACAGAAGCCCAGTGGAGGTGTGGATTTTGGGCAGAGAACATGGATTTCCCCAGAACGTGTTTGTAGACGGCCGGTGTGAGATCGGGAATAAAGAATTGCTGTTTGAATCTACAAGCTGTGTGGAGGCTCGTGATTTGTGCCCAGCCAGAGACTGCAGCAAGGATTGAACCCAGGGATGCTTAAATTCTGAGCCATAGCTCCAGCCCTTTTTATATATTTTATTTAGAGACAGGGTCTTGTGAAGTTGCTTAGGACCTTGCTCAGTTGCTGAGGCTGGCTTTGAACTCTCCCATCCTCCTGCCTCAGAGCTGCTGGGATTACAGGTGTGCTTCTCCACTATTCAATATTCTCCAATGGCATTCTACCATATATGGAATAAAAGTCATACTCCTTAGCCTAGCCTCCCACATATAGCATTATCTGGCCTCCTCCTTCTCTCTAGATTCATTTCTTACCACTGCCTTCCTTTATCATATTGCTTTTCTCTGTTCCTAGAATATCTCAAGCTTATTCATTCTGGCAGAAGCTCTTCATGTAGATATTTCCATGGGTCATGCAGGTCTTACTTTGTTACTACCACAGAGTGGCCCTCCCTCATCATTCTAGTTTTTAGCCCTTCTCTTTAATGACTTTTACCATAAATCCCTCTTTATTTTATACATACCACTTACCAATAGCTGAAATGATCTTGTCTCTTTTACAACACAGTCTCCTAGAGGGCAGAGACTTTGTTTTTATTGTTTACTTATGTTTCTTCACTGCCTAGATCAGTGCCTTGGCATTTAGTGAATGTGTGAATTGAATGAATGAACTCTAAAACAACTTGCAGTTTGAAGGAAGTCCTTATTGGGAGTTTTTTTTCCACCCTGGAAGATGTTGGAAAAATCTTTATGTAGGTTTTGTGTGTACAAGGACTTGGCTAGAGAATTCCTGATACAATGTAACCACCATCATCTGTGTGTTGTTGATTTCTAGTAGGTGCTCAATAAATATTTTCTGAGTAAGTGAATGGCATCTGATACACAAAGGGTGAATTAAAAATATTTGGAGAACTATTAAGAACTTAAGACATATCACAGATTTTGGGGGTGAATGGTTTACATTGTTTCCTTTTCCAGGTTCCATGTTTTTCCTCCCTCAATAAATATTTGTTCTGCAGGAGAGAGAACTCTCTGGAGATAGCAGCAAATATTGTCACAGGGGAATGCCTTTGAGGCAAGACATAATATATACAGTGAGATTTCTGTGAGCCAAAGGCCACTGACATCTACCTCTGACCAGAGAGGGAGTAGAATAGGGTGGGGTGCATTTTAGAGTCCTGGAGAGTGCCATTTTCCACCCTTTACTAAGGTCTTCCCAGGTACACACATATACCCAGCAGCCATGCCAGGAGGGGCTTTGCCTGCTGGGCTTAGGACTCTCTGACACCATCACCTCTGCACAAGCCAAGATTCTCTGATGCCTGGACTGAAGGTGGAGTTGACTGCATTCAGAATGGTGATCATCAAGAAGGCAAATAACAGTGAAGACTGGGTAAGATGCGGGGGAAAGGCCTCTTCTACACTGTAAGAAGGAATGTAAATTGGGATAGCCACTACAGAAATCACTATGGCAGATCCTCAAAAAACTAAACACCAAACAACAACTTCACCACAACTTCAGATAACCAATGTATGTTATCAGCCTAGGTGTCCATCAGCAGATGAGTGGATAAAGAAAATGTGGTATATAAAGGACTTAAAATCAGCATACTACAGGCTGGGGATATGGCTTAGTTGGTAGAGTGCTTGCCTCATATGCACAAGGCCCTGGGTTTAATCCCCAGCACCAAAAAAATCAGCATACTACAGTGACCCAACCACATCAATGTTTATAGCAGCTCAATTCACAATAGCTAAACTCTGGAACCAGCCTAGGTATCCTTCAACAGATGAGTGGATAAAGAAAATCTGATATACACACACATATACAATGGAATATCACTCAGGCATAAAGAAGAATGAAACTATGAAATTTGCCAGTAAATGGATGGATCTGGAGACTAACATGCTAAGTGAAATAAGCCAATCCCCAAAAAACAAAGGCTGAATGTTCTATGTGGTATGTGCATGCTAATACACAATAAACGCAGGTAGGGGAGATAGTTCATTGGATTAGCCAAAGGAAAATGAAGGGAAGGGAGGGGGATGGGAACAGGAAAGACTACAGAACAAATTGGACATAATTCTTCTATGTTTATATATGAATATATGACCAGTGAAACTCCACTGATTTAATTTGATTTTTTTCCCTCTACTATCTCTAAGAGCAATTTTAGTTGTGAAAATACTCTATGGAGGCAACAGCTCCTGAATTCATTGCAGTCTTTGGAGAGACAGATTGTTATTAACTGACCATAAAGAGATATATGTTTGATTTCTCATGTGCTCATAACAAACATGTAAGAAGGTAGTTAAATAATTTTGTAAGTTAATAAACTGAGGTTTAGTTTACCCTGCTTTTGCTAAATTACCAAATTCACAGCCTACAGAGGCTGGTGTGTGTTGAGAGCCACAGCCAAGGGGCCCCAGCAAACTTCCAGCTGCCAGCTGATGATTGGCTCACAGCGGCCCCAGCAAACTTCTAGCTGCCAACTGATTGGCTCCTCTGCGGTGATGCTCATTGGGCTGTTTCCCCGCCCTTTCAGACCACGGAGCTGCTCATTGGGGGACTTTTTTTGGCTCCGCCCACACAACCCAGCCAATCGGCCTCAAGAGCAGGAGGAGTGGGGGAGGTTGAGAGGCTTGTGGGAAGCCGGTGGTGGCAGTTGGGCCCTGAAGGTTTTTCCTGAAGAGCTGTGTGGTGTGGTGTGTGTGTTCTAAAAATAAAGTTCGTTTCTTTTGACAAGTGGCTCCTGAATTGTGCCAGCCAGACTGCGGCAGGTGTGTGTGGGGGGGTGGGGGTGCTTTTTAACATTATGTACAATAACAAGAATGGGAAGTTATACTCCATGTATGTATGATATGTCAGAATACATTCTACTGTTATGTATACCTAAACAGAACAAATGGAAAAAAAAAAATATATATATATATAAATTACACTCAACTGTCATGTATATCTAAATAGAACAAGGTAAAAGAAATGGTCTATATATGCACAATGGAGTTTTATACAGCCATAAAGAAAAATGAAATTATGTCATTTGTAGGAAAACATGTGAAATGGGAGATTATGATGTTAGGTGAAATAAGCCATACTCAAACAGACAAGAATAATTTTTTCCCCTTATATGTGGAGGTTAGAGGAATAAAAAGAAAAACAAGTGACATTATGAAAGTAGAAGGGAGTTAGACTATTAGGGTAGAAGAGGGGGATCTAGGGGAGGGAGGATGGAAGGTAATGGGAAGTATTGGGAAGTGAAATCAAATTTTATATGCATGTATCAATATGCCACAGTGAAACCCACCATTGTGTATACTTAATTTATACTAATATTTTTTTTCATTCTGTCAAGGACCTAATTTGCACCAGTAATATTATAATATAGCTAAATAGCCTAACTTGTTGAAAATATTACTAAGCAGAACTTCTTTAGTAGTCGAGCTCATTTTATACCTTTGTCAGGCAGGTAGTAAAAAAAATGGGTGGAATATCAGAATCATACTGTTCCATGCCATAGACCTTTACTCTACATCTAACAGGGAGAGAAATAAAGGGATGAAGTTGGATAAAAGAACTAATAATGGTATAGACCGAACCATTTTTTGGTCTACCTTTCCTGCCCATATCTACTGCTGGGATGTTAAGAAAGGATTTCTATGAAGTTCACGAAAGGATTAAATGCCTTGGTTAAATAAGGGATTTTTTTTTCTTCTGCAAGTGTGATAGCAGTATTTGGACACATTTTTTTTCGGTCAAAGTTTCAAGGTCAATTATCTTGAGACAGAAAGCCAACTGATGTCATTTGTTTATGGACTGTGGAGAGCTTCAGCAACATCTGAGATGCTGAGGATGCTCTGAGCATCTGTGCATGTATATCCATTTATACCAGTGAGGTAAATTCCTGCAAGTGAAATAGCCGCATCAAAGGGTATGTGCTCTAAAATGTCTATACTTACTGTCAAATTTTTCTCCAACATCTTTAGGACAAATTTACATTCTTCCTACCAGACCGCTGAAATATTGCCATTGTCCTGTAACCTCCCAAGCAGTTGGATTTTCAAACTTTCTATTTTTTTCCTCTAATTTTCAAAAAGTCATATTTCTTTGATATTCCAATATGCATTTCCTTGAGAACTATTAAGGTTGTGCATATTTCATATGTTGATTATTTTTAAAAATTCTTTAAATAGTGTATTCACTCTTTAGCCCATTTTAAATTTTATAATAATAAGCATTTATTTGAAGGATTTTCTCAGATATGAGGTATAAATATTTTGTTTTGTTGATATTTTGATATGCTTGTAGTGATCAGATTTTTATTTTATCCCTTCTAGATTTTTTTTATCTTGCCAGGAAATGGCCTACCCACACTGAATTTACAAAATATTCTTCTATATTTCTTCTTACTGTATCCACTTCACTGTGTTTCATTTTTGATCATTCCAAAATATATGTAGGTAAGAATCTAAATTTATTTTCTTTCAAGTGTACATTTGATAGACCCACTACTGTACCTCTTTGCTGTTATTTTAATACATTTCATCCTTGTTTACACTTGACTATGTTCCTTGACTCTTTGACTCTTTTGACTCTTGTTTTCTCTTCCGGTTGTCTACTCTTTGATCCATATTACATCTCTTTGATTATAATGGCTTTAACATGCCTTTTGATATCTAATGGATCAGGTCTCTCCCTTCACAGTAATCATCAAAAAATTTTTGGCACTTCTTGTATATTTTTTCTGTCATATAACTGTATTTATTTTTTATAATTACATCATTTGGATTTTGATGGAAAATTCATTAATATATTAACTAACTCTATTGCTAGGCATTGGCATTATCAGTTATCACTAAATAAATTGTAGGTACGTAACCTTGAAGGTTGCTATTCAGGTAGCAACATCATCTGAATTGCAGTGAGAATGTGCATTTCATAACATGTAGTCTTGTGATATCATGCTCATGTGCTCGCTCAGTACCTTGTGTGTGTGTGTATGTCATGACTGAGCAGTCATATCTACTTAGTGCTTCAGTGTCAAATGTTCTGTAGGGTATTTGCCTTGCTTGTGGAGGTGGCCCCCAGAACCCTCCAGAATGATTTCCATGTAAGCCCGCTGGTCCCATTTTATCTCCTGCCATATACTCTTTTTCTTTTTAATATTTTAAAATATTTTTATAATGTTTTTGTGGGTTTTTTATATACCTTTAGTTTTATATGGTGCTGAGGATCGAATCCAGGGACTCAGACATGCTAAGTGAGCACTCTACCACTGAGCTACAACCTCATGCCATATACTTTAACAATATTTTTGAGGGGCTGGGGCTCAGTAGAGCACTTTCCTAACATGTATGAGGCACCGGGTTCAATCCTCAGCACCACATAAAAATAAATAAATAAAATAATTTAAATTTAAAAATTTAATTTAACAAAATAAAATAAAATAATAAAAAAATTCTATGCCTAAAAATAAAAATATTTAAATAAAAGTTCTTTTGAATGTCTAATTTAAACAATAGAAATTTAATTTGTGTTGAGGAATATATTACATTTTTATAGTATTGCCTTTCTTTTCAAAGACTACAGTGTGTTAGTTGTTTAATTCATGTCCTTCTATATGGTTTCAACTTGTTAGGGAATTCTTTATTATAACATTTATTCCTTGATATTTTATTGTCTTTGTGGAAATTGTGAATTGAATCTCTAATTACATTTTATCAGTATAATGCAAATCTTATCTTGTTTTGGCCAACTTACTAAATTTTCTTATTCTGATAGCTGATTTATTTGGTTATTTTAGATATTTTAGGTGTACACTAGCCTCAAATAATATAAATGTTATCTCACATTTTAAAATGTATATCACATGTTTAAGTTTGCTGTCTAATTGCATTAGATACTAATCCAAATGATTACAGAGAGAGGAAAACATTTTTATATTTTAATGCTTGGAATTTTTAGAGAAAATCTGAATACTGTGCAGTTAATAACAATGACAGTTATTTTTTTTTGGTGATTATTTAATGGAATGGTAAAGGCTCCTCATGTATTAAGTTAAAAAGACACAATTAATTTTGGAATATAATGTACTTTTTAAAACACACACATTGACATACACTCACAGTTAATAAAAGTCTGGGTGAAGGAATGGAGTTTGGGCTCAGTGGTAGAGCACTTGCCTTGCATGTGTGAGGCACTGGGTTTGATCCTCAGCACCACATATAAATTAATAAAGGTATTGTGTCCATCTACAACTTAAGAAAATTAAAAAAAAAAATTAAAGTCTAGTTAAGTTGGGCACAGTGACACACGCCTGTAATCACAGCAGCTCAGGAGGCTGAGGTAGGAAAATCACAAGTTCAAGGCCAGACTCAGCAATTTAGCAAAGCCCTAAGCAACTTGTGAGACCCTGTCTCAAAATTAAAAAAAAAAAAAAATGGGGATGTGGCTGAGCAGTAGGTGTGCTGCTGGGTTCAATCTCTTGTGTGTGCCCTCCACCCCAATAAAAAGGCTGAGTTAAAACAAGTCAGTACAAAAAGTGTATTATCACTGGATAGTAGACTTTTTTCTTTGTACTTTTATGTACTTTTCAAATTTCTATGATCTGCATATAATTCTCATGGGCATAAAAAAATACATTAGTGCTATTAAGTTCAGGGTAGAGATTTTTAGGGGAAGTGCTGCTAGACAAGTGAGAGGGGGTTCTTTAGACTTTGGTCTGCAAAATTGAGCCATTAAGTTAGACAATATTAACTGCAGTGTTTTTAACATAATGGCACTTGCTCAACATCCTTTCTTTATCTCTATGACTCTAGTTGCTATCTTTGCAGATTTGCAGATTGCTGGCACTGAAACTGTGTCTTCAGTACAGAGTGGCTCTGCCGATGCCCTCTGCAAAAGACATTTGCTGCAAAATGTATTTGCAAAATGTATTTGTTGGGTGTAGGTAGGGGAAAGGAATAGTTTCTGCTGAGTGCTGCCTGGAAGATAGACGGGCACTTACAGTTCCTTTGCCCCCTATAGATCCTTCTCTGCCTCCCCACCATCAGTCATCTCCTTAGCTGACACAGTTGCAGTTAAAAGTTGTCCCTTTGCCGGTTTGCTGGTGTTTTACTCTATTTCATGCAGGTTATAAAAGTGGTTGTAACTTTTGTACTCCAGTGGAATTAAAGAACTTTCAGTCTTATCTTTTATAGCCTTTGCTTACTCATCCTACAGAGGTTGTATTTAGGGAAGATGTTCACCTGAATTTTCTATTAGCTGTGATTCTGCCAGTCAGAGCCACGGGAGCATCTTAAATCCTGGCATGGAGGTTCTTGAGGCTTTGTTGTCTGTGGTCTTTGATTTCTTTCCCTCCTGGTGACAGTAGAATGGGGGGTGGTGGAGGTTAAGGAAACCATGTCGAGTAGAGGCTGTCAGAGGCCCATTAGGTAAAATCTAAGGCAAGTTTTAAAATATAAACTCTCCTTCAAACACTTAGAATGTGGATATGTCCCTGAAGCCATTTGATTTTTTTTATGTTAGAAAGCCCAAATTGCTTGTTAAAGAAGATTTTCATGGAAATGTTAATTTTTTTTGATAAATGGATGGCTCTATAACTGAGTATGTGCCCTTAGTTTGAACAAATCGGGGACATCCATCCTTTTGATACAATTTGGAGAATTTGGACGATATATTCTTCCTTTCTTTTATTTCCTAACAGAGATGCTGCTATTAAAAACAAACTGTTGCTTTATCAAAGCCCATATTCTGTTACTTGGTGTTATTTATACAGAGTCTAATAAAACATTATGCTACTAATCAAAGGTGATAGATACAAAGCATTGTTTTGTCTTCTGGCATTATGGATTATGCTAATGGCCATCTGCCCATAATTGATATTTTGTTCTTCAGTCACAGAAAAATAAACATAATCAACTACAAAAGACAACTATTTTGTTGTGATAGATGCTTATGCAGTTGCCTTTTATTCTCCATTATGTTTTTCATAATTTCTTAGTTAATTATTTAGTAGTATAATACTTTTATGACACTAGGACTGTCATTGCATTCCAAGTGGGGATTTGAAATATATTGTATATACATGGTGATGTCATTCCTAATATCCTCACTGTGCAGCTGTGAAAGAGCAATCAGCCAAATACCATTTAAGACATAATGGGGCTGATTATTTTTTCTTTGGTTTTCGCACATGTCGGAGGTTAGCTTACACTTTAGTTTCCTATAGAGTAAGAATTAGTAATAAAGAATCAATTTAGAAAAATAGAGGCATAATGGTTACAGTGAAAAATCAGTTAAACCAACATCTCTTTGGATTTAGCACTTACAGCTATAAGCGAGAGAGAAACTAGTTTTCTATAAGAAATTCATCTGCATCTCTCCCCTCCATTGTGACGTTTCATTTTGCACATGTGCTTGAAATTAAACATGGATATATGCAGTTAAAAACCAATAATGGTGTGGGTAAAGTGGACTCCACTAAATACCACTAAATACGAGATGGAAATAAAAAAGAAGTCAAAGATGTGGTACTTGCCCTAGAAGAATTTATGATCCAGTTGGGAGCTGTACCATACAACTTATGGACATCTGTTAGCAAGATACCCAGGGAGAATTGATAGAGGCTTTAAGTGCTGGAGAATAGGAACTCAAGATAGAAGTGCTAGCAGAGACAGATCACTATTTTGAAAGGTCTTTGGTCTTTAAGAAGGCAAGTTAAATCTTTCCTGGGATCTATGGAATCTGCATGCACAAAATAAGTAAATGTCATTTGAAGGGCATGGTATGGTCCCCTGGTTACAAACACCATGCATTGGTATAACTGATCTGGTATCACTGGTGATTCATATCTTTGAATCAGGCACTCCATTTCCCACATTTTAGGTATGATTCATATCTCAAATAGGCCAAGTGATATGGTTGGGATACAATTGTAAATGCCTGGACATGTATTTATATACACAACTTATTTTTAAAAAAACTTTTGTTCTTTTGAGTCATACAAGACAGTAGAATGTATTTTGACATATTACACATACATGGAGTATAACTCCTATTTCTGTGGTTGTACATGATGTGGAATTACAGTGGTCATGTATTTATATATGAACATAGGGAAGTTATGTCTGATTCATTCTACTGTTTTTCCCATTTCCACCCCCTACTCCCCCATCTCCAATTAGGTGAACCCCTACCTCCACACATGCCCCCCATTGTGAGCAAGCATTGGCATGTCAGAGAACATTGGGCCTTTGGTTATTTGGATTGACTTATTTCACTTAGCATGACAGTTTCTACTTCTATCCATTTACTGATAGTTGCCATAATTTCATTCTTCTTTATGGCTGAGTAGTGTGTCTGTTGAAGGGCACTTAGACTGGTTTCATAGCTTAGCTATTGTAAATTGAGCTGCTATAAACATTGATGTGGCTGTGTGCCTATAGTATGGTGTTTTTAAGTCCTTTGGGTATAAACCGAGGAGTGGGATAACTGGGTCAAATGGTGGTTCTATTCCAAGTTTTCTGAAGAATCTCCATCTGCTTTTGAGAGTAAAAGTTACACCAGTTTTCAGTCCCACCGGCAATGTGTAGACACAACTAATTGCAAACACCAAATTCTTTAGAAGCTCACAAAGAGAAGGGATTTTATATATGATTTCTGGTCATTTGTCTGTCAGGTTGTCTGTTTTTTTTTTTTTAAATTTTTGTTGATTCCCATTGGATATTGCATATTGAATGCATTTCATCTTTTATATATACTGCAAATACATTCTCCCTCTGTAGTTTTTTATTGTTGTTAACTCATTAGGGTACCTTTTGCTTTCCATATGTTTTTAATTTTTATGTTGTTAAATATAAATTTTCTCTTAAGTGTTATGAATTTGATTTAGAAAAACCTTCCCTACTCCAAGATTGCATGAGCAGTCTCCTTTATCTTATTCTATTTCTTTCATAATTTTATTTTCCATTTTTGTGATTTTTTTTGATGTATGATGTGAAGTAGAAATTCTAATTTTGTTTTTGTACTTTCTCTCACACAAATAAGTAGCCTGACTATTTAATCATTCTTTCTTTAATGGTAATATACTGAACTGTGATATACAGATTGTTTTTTTGTTTTTCTGGAATATTTGTCTATTCTTATGCCAAGATCACACTGTTTTTCTTGCTGTAGTTTTATAGATATTTTTAAATCTGTAGATCAATTACCCCTTCAATGATTTTTCTCTTCCATAAAAATTCTAGAACCAGGGCTGGGGTTGTGTCTAAGTGGTAGATCACTTGCCTAGCACATGTGAGGCACTGGGTCCCATCCTCAGCACCACATAAAAATAAATTAAAAAATAAAGGTACCGTGTCCATCTACAACTACAAAAAATATTAAAAATTTTCTTGAATCAGCTTGGTAAGTTTCAAAACAAATTTTCACTAAGATTTTAGTTCTAATTGGATTCAATTGATGGCTCAATTCATGCTCTACACAACTGAATTGGAATTCATTCTTAAGCATCCTTTTCATGTTCTTATGACCCCTTTGACATTATTCTACCCTCAGCTAACTGTATTTAAGAGGATTTTGTAAAGCTCTGAATGTGCATCCAGAGGATGTCCATGACCCCTTTCCAGAATTCTATTTTTAATTAGTGCATTTTTATTATATAGACAAATGGATTTCATTGTGGCATAATCATGCATGCAAATAACATACTTTGATCATATCCATCCTCATTATCCTCCCTCTTCCCCATGATCCTCTTCTTTAAAGTCTTCTTGGTACTTTCATGTTGTCCCCCTGCCCCAGATTTCACATTTGGGGGAGAACATACCTGTCTTTCTGTGTCTGGTTTATCTTACTTAACATTATGATCTCTAATTTCATCCAGTTTCCTGTAAATGACATAATTTTGTTCTTTATGAATGAATAATACTCTATTGTCTATGTATATCACACTTTCTACAATTCCTTGTTTGTAAATTGGAATCAAACCAGTCCCACATCCTGACCACAAGTAATTACAGATTTGGCCAGCTTTATATAGAACAAAAAATAATCTAATACTTTCTATTGGAGAATTTTAATTTGGAGATTTAATTTGGAAAACTGTTAGTGATTGGTTGTTGAGTAGAAATGGAACAAGACAAATCAGGAAATACAAGCACAAGGCAATAGAATTGAGTTTAGAAGTCATAAGACAAAAGAGTAGTGAATGGAAATGTGAATGAGTAGTAATTGAAGTAGAACACATAGAAGCAGATAGAGTAGTATATTGCTTCCTTCACTTCCCATTCTTCAACAATGCAAATGTATTCAGAGTATTCAGAACTGTTATCCAATATCCTAATTATCATTTACCACCTTAATTAGTAGCATGTTGTTAAGTAATATCTATATTATCTGTTAAACTTTTTGCAGGGATTAAATGATAGTTTGCAAAAATGGGTTCCCCAACCCTGCATGGGGAGAAAATTTTAAAAAAGGGTCTGTGTGATTGACACTCTGGCCCAAGGGAGTTGATGTCTAATTGTTGAGTTTATAAGTTTTAATAAAATAATTGACTTAATGGTATCAGAGGGCCAGATACACACACAGAAACACATGCACTCAATTCAAGTCACTGAACCAATGGCAGTAAGAATTTATCTATTTTAAATTAGGCCACCTGAAAATCTTAAAAGTTTAAGTTGGCCAAATCAGATAAAGATAATGACTAATTGAATTGACACTCTTGCAGCCATTTGTTGGTCAAGATTGAGTCCCGGACATTCACTATTCCACACTCTTAACTCTCCACCATCACTTCCATTCCACTGCCACAGTCTACCTTCAAACTACCTGGCCTGTCTCACCAGATTCCTGGTACCAGTTGCCTCCAGAAGTCCCAGTTTGCCGAGGCTCTTCTCTTCCAGTCTAATTACTATATAATTCTGTACCTCTAGCCTTTCTCTTCCCATCTCACCATTCCCATAATTAGCAAAATCCACCATCATTTTAATCTTTTTTTTTCTTTTTTTCTGAATGATCCCTTTCTCCTCTTGCTGTAATTAAAACCTAGACTTCTTTTTAGATATTGCTTTTCCTGCTGCCTCCCTTTTCTCCCCATTGCCTCCTTTATCATGGTACTTGGGGGCCAGTTAGGTTTCCACTTTGAGTCCTCATGACTGCTTCTAGACAGTTATGCCATCCTCCTCCTTAAAGACATACTTACTGTGCTTCATTGTTGTGATTTTGTAAAGGCCCATGCATTATTTCCCAATGATTTCATCTTTTCTTGGTTTGACCTTCTTTCTAATACACAGTGACCAGTGATGAATGACCATATTGTTACAACCAGTAGTCTCTGTTCTCACTCATCCGTGGTATTTGATACAACCTCCTTAAACACTTTGACTTCAATATTCTTCCTCTTCTCCTTCTCCTTTTTCCTCTTCTTCTCCCTCTTTCTTCTCCTTCCCCTCTTCCTCCTCCCCTTCCTCCTCCCTCCTTCCCTTCTTTCCTTCCCTTTCTCCTCCCTCCCTCCTTTCCTCCTTCTCTCCCCTTCCTTCCTCTTCCTTCCTCCCTTTTTCCTCCTTCCTTCCTTTCTCTCCTTCCCCCCTCTCTTTTTTCCTCCTTCTTTCTCCTTCTCCTCCTCTTCCTCCTCCTCCTCCTCCTTCTCTTCCTGCTTCTCCTCCTCCTCCTCCTCCTCCTGCTTCTCCTCTTCCTCCTCCTCCTCCTGCTCCTGCTCTTCCTCCTCCTCCTCCTCCTCCTCCTTCTCTTCTTCTTCCTCCTCTCCCCTCCTCTTTCTCCTCCCCTCCTCTTCTTCCTCCACTTCTTTGCTTCTTTTCCTTTTGTCTCACAGGACTTTTCTCCTTAGTCTCCTTTGCCACCTTTCCCTTTCTCAACCTCATGATATGGGAATACCCAAGGATCCATACTTACTGGTCTTCTGTTCACTAAAGTAAACTTCCTACTTTGGTGATTGCACCCATCTCAGGTGTTTGTGCACCATCTACATAATCATTCCTGCCTAGTTTATATCTTCTACATTCCAGACTTGTCCATGCAGCTGCCTTCTTGACCTTTCTACCTGGATGTCTGATAACTATGTCAAAGTTAAGCAGTTGCTCCTGATCTTCCCCCACTTCCCAGCTGGTGTAGTTTTGCCCATCTTGGTTAACAGAAGAGTCTTTGGCTTAATCTTAAAATATATATGGGATTTACCTACTTTTGACTTCCTCCACCAGAGCCACCCTTAGACCCAGACAAGTGTTGCCTTTTCTCTTGGATCATTTATTTAGAGGATCCTGCTTGTAACTCACAATCATAAATTTATTGAAAGCATCTGGATGTGGGGCCAGATGCAGTGGGACATACCTATAATCCCAGTAACTCAAGAGGCTGAGGCAGGAGGATTGCAAGTTTTAGGCCAGCCTCAGCAATTTAACAAGATCCTGTCCCAAAATTAAAAAGGACTGGGGAGATATATTTTAGTGGTAGAGCACCCTTGTGTTCAATCCCCAGCACTACAAAAATGACACAAAATAAAAAGAAAAACACTTATGCACTTTTGTAATTTGCAGACATTTAGCATTTGGAAAATATGATCAGGAGGCGGAGGCAGGAGGATTGCAGATTCAAAGCCAGCCTCAGCAACCTAGTGAGGCCCTAAACAACTTAGGGACACCCTGTCTCTAAATGAAATATAAAAAAGGGCTGTGGATGTGGCTCAGAGGTTAAGTACCCCTGAGTTAAGTCCCCTTTTTTGATAGATACATAGATCCCCTTTACCAGTAAATAAATAAATAGATACATATGAAGAAATAAGAAAAGGAACAAATAGAACCATGGTATTTTCTAGAAGAGCCCATTTTGTTGCTTCCTTTTGTGTTCTGGTCTTCGGTTCTAGTATGAATTATGAATTGGTTCAGCATTCACAGAAGTTGGAAATGGCAACCAAGGAATACTTTGCCATATTAAACATTTCATATTTCTTTCATATTTCAATCTCAATTTCTACAGCACATGTCAAAAAGCATGATACCAAATGTTTGAATTTCTTTATGCATCTACATATTTCCTTAAGCCTTTGTGAAATTTACATCATGGAGAACTAAATTATGAAATTTAAGTGTGCTTTTATTTTTTGCAATAATGAAAATGTATCAAGTGTATTGTATTACACTATTTGAATGTAGTACGTGAAATGAGTAATTCATTATGAATCTAAATATTGTTTTAACAGTTTTATTCGCAATTCCACTTGCTACTGTTCCTTCTGAAAATGCAGATTGCCATAGACTGCGTTGTCAAATATTCACTTTTCTCCATGTTTTTTTAGGACCAGCTGAATGTTCCCTGTTCTTCCTTCTAGGAAGCTTACTGCTGGTCTGCTGTTGGAGTACTCTGGAGGAGACCTTCCTCTTCTGTTATGTATCTATATTTGAAAAGAATGATTATAAAAATCCTGAGTGGGATAAATAAGGATGAGAGATACAAAGGTATCTCTTTTCAACAGAATGTTAAAAATCATAGAATCCTTAGCTGAATTTATGAATACTGTTATAAGTAGCCTGCTTGCTACTTCTTAATAACTTACCTATTTATTGTGTTTTTAGCTTAGTCTGTTTACTCAGAAGATCCTTATCCAAATAAGGTAGAGAAATACTCTTGAAATGTTTGGCAGACCACAAGGGCAGAAGATTTGAAAGAAAATGTTGTGCCTACTTAGGTTGTGTGTATGTGTATGTACACATATATTGATATGTGTACAGACATATTCGAACTGACCAGTGTGGATTCCACCTGCCTTCAGGAGCTGTTTAAAGAGTTTAAACCAGGATGAGCCTCTACCAGACCTCTGTGCCTTCAGATGACTGAGAGAACTAGTTATTCACTAGGGGATAGATAGGAATGAGTTTCAGAAAACAAACTGATTTTGACAATTAGACTTTTCCACAGAAATGATCCATTGTTTGTTACTTGAGGAAGATAATGAGTTTTTATGTAAAGAGAAATTTTTAAGAAATTTTTTAGTCTTAAAATAACCTGAACGGAAGGAGAGGTCTGATACCCTTGTTTTGTCACTGACAGATGGGCTAGCTGTCTGTACAGACCATTGGTTTAGTGACCTAGGATGCCAGGGAAGCTGTACAATTGCCATGGGTTCTCCAGAATGAAGTAATTATCATTCCCACGGTTACAAAGCAAAACAAAGGAAAACTGAAACCACTTACAATTTAACAAAGTTTATTTGAACAAGACAAAGGTTCTAGAACTGGGCAACACTGAGGACTGAAGATGGTTCAGAATGTCCTCTTCTCCAGTGTGGTGGACTATATTTAGAACTAGAAAAGAGGAAATCACATGAAGACATGACCTGATTAGTATAGTTTGGTATTTGCCTTATTTGGGCATAATTAATTACTTTTTAGCCTAGGTTTGGCTGCTAGGATTGCCTGAGAAATGGCTGCTTAGTTATAAGAATATACTCCTAGGTTAGGTTATAAATTGCCTACCATCAGGGTAGGGTACCATTCACTCTGTACAGAGCCTGCTTTGTGCCATATTGTATCACTCAAGTATGGAGACAGGTTTAGGCCAAACAACTCAGTTTAGCACCACAGACAAGCAGGCAACTGCTTTTTTGGCTTAAGTAGTTTCAGGGTTCCATTATATTTTATTTACTTTGAACTTCAGTTTCTTTTAGTGTCACTTAGAAGAGAAATATGATTCATAAGGGCTTAATGTTGAAACTGGGGTGAGGGTATGGAATAGTAGGTTGCTTTGTCAAATAAATTAGTAATGAATGACTTATTGAGTGCGCAAACATGACACATTTTATTTAAAGTTTGAGGGATATGGCAGGGAGAGAGGGAGAGTGTGTGTGTGTGTGTGTGTGTGTGTGTGTGTGTGTGCGCACTGTGATACATAAAAACAAAAATGTACATATTAAGTGCCACATGATGTTTCAATATATGCATATATTGTTTCATGTTTAAATCAAGTTAAAACAAACATATGTATCTTTCAAGTATTTGTCATTTCTTTTTTTAAAAATATTTTTAGTTGTCAATGGACCTTTATCTTGTTTATTTATATGTGGTGCTGAGAGTCAAACCCAGTGCCTCACACATGCTAGGCAAGCACTCTGCCACTGTGCCACATCCTCAGTGCCCCCCCTTTTGGTATTGGTGATTAAACTCAGGATTTGGGGGCACTTAACCACTGAGCCATGTTCCAGCTCCCCCTTTAGTATTTTTTTGAAAGTGGAATGAGTTTAATATTTTTGTATGTTCTTTTTAACATATTTTTCATTTTTAAATTATTTCTAAAAATTAGTTATACCTGACAGCAGAATGCATTTCCCTTTTTGTATTTTTATTTGGAGACAGGGTCTTGCTGAGTTGCTTTGGGCCTTGCTGAGGCTGGCTTTGGACTTGTGATCCTCCTGCCTCAGCTTCCTAATCCTCTGGGATTACTGGCATGCACCTGTGTACCCGGCTACTTACCATTTCTTTATGGTGAAAAGTTTAAAAATTCTTTCTTCTATTGTTTTGGAATGTACACTACAGTATTGTTATCTGTAGTCACACTATTGTGCGATAGTGCATGGGAACTTCTTGCTCTTATCAAACTATAACTTGGTACCTACTTATCAAACTTTGTCTATCTCTCCCTTCTTCATACTCTCACTGGTCTCTGGGAACCACCATTGTCTTCTCAACTTCCATGAGATCAACCATTTTATATTCCATCTCTGAGTGAGATCATGTAGTGCTTGTCTTTTTGTGCTTGGTTTATTTCCCTTCACATGACCTGCACAGTTCCATCCATGTTGTCCCAAATGATAGGACTTCCTTATTTTTATGGCCAAATAGATTCCATTGTGTGTACGTACCACATTTTTCTTTGTCCACTGATCAACTGATGGACACTCGGGCTGATTCCATATCTTGGCTGGTGGGACTAGTGCTTCAATGAACACGGAAGTACAGATGCCTCTTCACCATACTTATTTCATTTTCTTTGGTCATATTCTTAGTAGTGGGATTGCCAGATCGTAAGGAAGTTCTGTTTCTAGTTCTTTGAGGAGCCTCCATACTGCATGCCCATAATGGCTTTACTAATTTACCTTCCCACTAACAGTGTCCAAGATTTCCCTTTGCTCCAAATCCTCACCAGTACTTGTTATTGTTCATTGTTTTGGTAATAGCTATTCTAACTGGAGTGAGGTGATATCTCATTGTGATTTTGATTTGCATTTCCCTGTTGATTAGTGAAACTGAGTATTTTTTCATGTTCCTGTTAACCATTTGTATATCTCTATCTTTAAACTCCTTTAATAGTAACCTTCAAAGATCAGGAATTCTGTTTTAAATTTTTTAAAACATTTTTTTAGTTGTAGATGTACACAATACCTTTCTTTTTTTTTAAATTTGTTTTCATGTGGTGCTAAGGATTGAACCCAGTGTCTCACACATGCCAAGTGAGTGCTCTACCACTGAGCCCCAGCCCCAGCCCCAGCCCAAGGAACTCTTGATTTGTATTGTTTCATTCACCAATTTTATCCTTCACTACATCATTATAGATTGTGCTTTTTATTATATATAAAAAGTTGACAAATACCTCAAGTTAATTAAGATTTTCTCCTTTGTTTTTTCTAGAAGTTTTATACTTTAGGTCTTATATTGAGATTATACATTCTAGTGTTTTCTTCATACTCATTTAGGTTTTTTATAGTTTGAAGAGCTCCCTTTAGCCTTTCTGGTAGGATAGATCTGATTGGAGATATATTCTCTCAGCTTTTGTTTGTATTGGAATGTCTTTTTCTCTCCTTCATTTCTGAAGCTTTCTTAGGTACATTCTTCTGAGTTGGCTGTTTTTGTCCTTTAGTGCTGAAAATTTTATGCCACTCTCTCCGGTCTGAAGGGCTTCTGGTTTATTTTCTCTTAAAGCCTTAAAAATGGAGGATATCTACCCTTCACCTTTCAGAGCTTGATTTAATCCTGTCTTGGTGTAGAATTGCTTGAGTTAAATGTAATTGCTGACCTTTGACCTTCCTGTACCTGAATATTTGTGTCTGTTTGAGCCGTTTTCTATTATTATCTCTTTGAATAAACTTTCTAACCTACAGACTTTCTCAAGTCCTTTCAAACCCCAATAACCCTTAAATTTTAATGCTGTACCTAGGTTTCTATAAGCTTGCTTTATTCTTTTTCTTCTTTTTTCCTCCAAGCATGTATTTTCCAATTGCCTGTCTTTGAGCTCACTAATTCTTTCTTCTGTTTGATCTATTCTGCTATTGATGCTTTGTATCACATTTTTAATTTTGTGTATTGTATTTTTCAAAGCAAGGACTCCTGTTAGATTTTTAAAACTTTCTTGCATCTCCCTGTTAAGTGTCTGTGTTAATTAAATTGTTTGTTGTCTCGAAGCTTGTCAAGTTCCTTTTATACAGCTGTTTTAAATTCTCCATTATAGAGTTTTTCCATACTGGTCATTTTATGTGTGGTTTCTAAGGCCTCACTTTGACCATGAAGTAAGGTCATGGCTCTCTTTAATTTCTTGATGGCTGTTGGGATATGACATCATCTGGGAATTGAAGGACTAGGAATTTTTGCCAGGCTTCATAATTGGGGCTTGTCTTTCCAGAAATTCTAAGCAAGTGCTTTTGTTCTCTGAGCCTGTATGCACTTCTGCATAACTAGATGGAGGCTCAAGTCCAGCTTTGCTGAATGCACTGTTGGTGTGTGTTTGCTTTTTCAGCATTAGGGGGCAATCCAGGTCCACAGTTGGTGCCCTCAAAGGACTTGTCCACCCCCACAAGCCTCTCTTTGGGTCCACGTTAGGCCCATGTACCTTTTTCACAGTCACTGGCCTGTGGTCAGGCATGGTGAGATTCTGCTGGGCAGAATCACTGTGGAGGGACCATTCCCAGGCTACTATACTTTGTCTCTAGCCACCACCACTGCAATGCTGTGCCATTCTCTGAGCCCATAATCTGCTTAGTCTGGTGCAGCTCTGAGGTAGGACAGAGGCCTATGCTGTCCTGGAGCTGTCTACTGTTGAGGTGACTAATGGCTCAAGAGTGCTGTACAGTCACAGGAGGTGCTAGCTGGAATAAAAATCTCATTGATTGGGGCCTCCTGTGTTTCCCTGGCACCAGGACTGATCCTGGAGCTCCATGGGCCAGCAGCCTCTGCAGGGGTTGTTAGGATCTCCCAGTGTTAGGTTTGACAGGCCCTGCTCTGAGCTCCAAGGCAAAGGCTGTGCTGGCTCTCCTGCCCCAAGCAGGTAGCATCTTGCTTCTCTGTCTGCTTCCCAAGGTTGTGGAAGGTGGTAGGGGCAGTTATTTAGCTCCTAACTAAGGCAGTTCCATCAGTTCATGGTACCATGGTAGCCTGAGGGCAAGAGTTGTGGGCTTTGCTGGACCCCAAGCTTCAAGTCCAAAGCATGGATTTAATTCCTTCTCCCTTCAGTAAGAGTATCTGTCCTTGCTGCTTGGAACTGGGGAGAGGTGAGGCAGGCAACTCTGTCTTTTGGGCCTTCTCCAGTGCATCTTTTGTTTTCTTTTAAATTTTTTTTTATAGTTGTAGATGGACAGCATGCATTTATTTTATTTGTTTCATTTTTTTTAATGTTGTGCTAAGGATCGAACCCAGTGCCTTTCACATACTAGGCAAGTGTTCTACCACTGGCATCTTTTCTTTTTATATTAGAACTAAGCACTGTGACCTCTCTCCTGGCTTCCTTAGGTCTTGTGAAGGTAGTTTGGTGCATGAACAGCTTAGCTGTCCAAATTCTTGTGTCTGTGGGGAGATAATTGCTGAGGGATTTTCACTTCAATCTTGCTCCTCAAATGTTAGTGTTTTTAAAATGTTGACTATAATAAATATTGTGGAAATATGGATCAGAGAGACAGACAAAAGGGCCAAGCAAACGATGTTATGGGTGAAAAATCTGAACATAACAGCAGATAGAGCAGAAAATTTTGGAAATAAAAAATACTGTGAACAAATTTATGCCTATATGCATTTAAACGTTTTATAAGATGGAAATTTCCAGGCTGGGGATATAGCTCAGTTGGCAAAGTGTTTGCCTTGCAAACACAAGGCCCTGGGTTCAATCCTAAGCACCACCAAGAAGAAAAAATAAGATGGAAATTTTCCTGGAAAAACAGGACTTCTCAAAAGAGTTTCACAAAGACTCTGAAAATCTGAGTATACCTATGGCCCTGGAAGAACTTAAATTGGTACATAAAAAATCTACCTGTGAAAAGTGCACCAACATGCGTGCACGCACACACACACACATAAATATATATACACATGCATCCAGGCAATTTTGCTGTCAAGTTCTGACAAACCTTTAAGGAAGAGATAATCCCTATATTACACAAATGTGTTCTTGGGTGCCAGGTTCAGTGTGATTGAAAGATGTTTTAGTAAGTTTTGGTGGGCAGCAGCCAAGGCCGGAAACATGTTCAACCTTTCTCTGACTCAGCAGAACCAATGAGCTGGTTTCACTCCTTCATTTTATAGTTGAGGAGTGTAGGGATTAGGAAGCTAGAGGGACTCTTTCTGTTTACAGAGACAGTTACGCTGCTAGTGTTAGTGTAGGAAGATTTCCCCAAAATCACTCTTGGGTATTTTTACATTTTTCTTGTTCTGAACTGCAAATCCTTTTTTTTTTTTTTTTTTTTTTTTTGTAGCTTTTCCCCTCTGTGAATGGTTACCAGTTAGTAGAATGTTACACTTTTCATGAGCCTATACTAGGAAGTAATATGTGCTTACTGAATGTCATCTCATTTTGGAGCAGTTTTAAAATTGAAATAAAATTCTTCAGGAGAAAAAGGAGCAGAAAATAAACTTGCTATTGGAAATGGCTCAATATTGGGTTTTTACAACATAGAAAATGATAAAGAAGTACTTTCTGCTTAGTTTTCTGTAAGCATAAAATAAGCTTAAAACATATAATTTTTAATTTATAAAAAATGAAGACAATATCCTCTTTCCTATTAAAAGGGAATTTTATCTTTTGGGCTATACAAATGACCATGAAAATTGGGGTCTAGAACTTTCCTGGCATTCAGTTCCCTACCCACAGTAAGTAGTAGAGAGCTAGATATGGGAGGGGGCATCTTTCATGTTGACTGCTCATAGAGTGTCCACTTAGACAGAAATGCTTCAATAAATATATCAGCCACAATTAACAAGTTTAACTAACAGCAGACAAAGTGCAAAAGTAAGAATTATGATTCATTTTTGGAAAAGTCGATTAATTTCTAGCTCAACTGGGTGGTTTAGATTGTTTTTCAGGTGGGTAATAGTCATGTGCAATGGGAATATTTCTAGAGTAGCCACAAATAATACTGAACATGGAGTTATAATTGCTGATGAAGGTCTTCCATTATGGTAATAACCAGATGAAAAAGCAAAGTCCAGAATTGTTAATTAAAAACACGAGGTCCCAAGACATCCAAACCACTTCTAAGTTAAGAGCAATCTTCTTAGGAAACTAACAAAATGTTCAGAGCAAACATTAACTCACACTCAAATAACCATGATAATAAACATCTATTGAATGACTATTCAATAAATTGCTTTCATATATATTATCTTTCAAAATATATGCCATAATTTTTTTTTCAATTTCAGCAATATTATTTACTATTTATAATGGAAAACCTGTAGTGTAGTGGTCAGATGACTTGCTTAAAAATCATTTGGTGGGGCCAGCACTCTAAATTAAATGAGGCTACTACGCTCCTTAGTATTCTTCCCCCTGCACCACAGCTGCCTTTCTCCATAATCTCTTCAAGGTCAGAGTCAAGAGACAACTCAAAAAAGGCAGGGCCAGAAAGATAGTCGCATGTCAAGGGAGGTTTTCTGATTTTGGTGAGGAGATAATTGGAAAGTCCACATGAAAACTAAGAACCCTGTCTAGAAAGGTCCTCCATTTAATCCTGAAGATCCTCTCACATAGTCTTTGAGTAGACTGATAGTGGGGTGATCATAGTGTTGATGGCCTGAACCCAAGTGTGTAAGGCCACCTACCCATTTCTGCAAGGGTAGAAGGCACAGAAGCTCAGAAACCGTCTGCCAGCCATCTTGACTTGCTCCTGTGGTTATTTCCTCCTCAAGTTAAGAGGTTATTTCCTAACCTCTTAACTCTGTTAGTAACTTTCCCCTTCCACCTGTATAAACAGTGTGTCTGCAAGTATCAGGCCATAAACTTAGTGACCTTTAAGATCTTTTGTAGGTCTAAAACCATAGGTGTCCATGCAATAAAGAGGCCATGCATTCCCAAATCATTTGAACTCTACTGACACACAGTGCTAACTTAATGACTTTGTTCTCAGTTCTTTCCAACATTCTAGTCGAATCATAAAGCTTCTTTTGCCATTGAGCTGCTCTAATGAGATAACGAGTCTCATCACAACAGAAGCAACACATAGGTTTTGTCTTGAAACTGTCCATCAAAAATGGGCTTCCATGGAGTGCTATTGTGTTTTCAGAGGTAGCTAGCTGAGTTGATTAATTAAAAGTTAACAGTAATACAAACTTGAATTTTACCTTCAATGTATCCATCCTATTTCCTGTGCAAGCCCAGGGACTTGCTGTTGGAAGATTATGATTTATCAATTGTCTGCAGTGGTTTCTTCTGAAAGTCTGATAAGAGTTAGTGTTATTTAAAAAAAAATCATTGTCAGTTTCCATAACTTCCATATACCCCCTGTTTATAACAAACTTCTTGTCTGAAAAAAGCAGTTTTTTTTTAACTGAAACAATGTGCATGTCTAGTTTAATTTGTTATACGAATAATTAGTGCTACATTCTCAACATTGAAATTTTGTTTCAGTTTGCTCATAAAATGAGGCCAAACAACTTAAGGGTTTATTGGCCTTTCTTTTTGGAAGCATAGCAAGACTACACTTTTAAAAACAGAGAAACTGAGTGTTTTTGGCTTTATTTTGATTGTTTCTCCCTCTAAGCTATGATTTTCTATCGTCTTTGAGGCCAAGCAAAATAGCAGCTCTTAAATGAAAGGAGAAACCATATCTTACAGGAGATTAGCTAAAACCCTAGAGTGTTATCTCCATTTTCTGCCATGTCTGAGGCTTGTGTTGATCATTTCTAAGAGTCACTACCAGGCTGGCACAATAAATCTGTCCAAAAGTAGCAGAAAAATTGTCAGGTTTTTCACTGCTGTGAGATTCTATAAGTGACTGGTACCTTGCTTCAGGATATATATAATTGTCTTTTTTTTCTTTCTTTTTTAGTTGTAGATGGGCACAATACCTTTATTTTATTTATTTATTTTTATGTGGTGCTGAGGATTGAACCCAGTGCTTCACACATGCTAGGCAGGTGCTCTGCCACTAAGCCACAACCCCAGCCCCTATACTATTGTCATTTAACAAAAAATAATTGATATAAAAAGTATAGTTTCAAATGAAAAAGTTACTGGATTAGGATATCTGACAAGACAGAGCAGAAATCAAATGGCATTAAAAATGATCCTGAATAATGCACATTTAAGTTAATTAAAATGATTAGTATTAATTTCATGTTGTTCTTTTGGGATCAAACAACTGTAGCATGGCTGCATTCTTTTGAGAACTATTAACTGCACAAATTGTACCCAAGATTTTACCTCTAAAATGAAGTTAGCTGTGTAGGCGACACTGTTAACTCTAGCTAGGCAAGTTGTCAGCACACCTTCCCATCATCATTATTGATGCTCCTCTGAAGAATGCTCACTTCATGTGGTGGTGATGATGGGATCTTTCCACTTGCCTCCTGCTCCGTGCTATAAGAATTGGCCCTCTGAATTGGGCTGAGTCTAAGTACAACACCCTCTTGTTATAGTGATTAGCCTAAGGGAAACATGATCTAAGCACAGCCAGCCAGATTCCTTTTTTGGAAGCCTTTTGGAATAGAGGTCTTTTTCTATTAGAGATGTTCAGCTGGGAACATGGAAGCCTGTAATTGTTTTCAGCAAGTCTGCAGTCTTGTGGGAAAGTCCTATTCTCAGCTGAAGAGAAAGAGGCCGGTGCATGGTTTTTGAGTTAAAAGACGTGGCGGGTAGCGGGGGGATTGGAAGAGATTATGTGAGACTTCCTTTCCACGGGGAGAAACAAAATCAAGTTCATCCACAATTACATACATTAGTGAGGTTGCACCTCAGTTTTTTTTTCATCTGCAAATATACAACATAATATTAATCTTGCAAAGTTGTTAAGAGTAAATGAAAGGATGTTATGACACAGTATAGGCCCTCACTGGATGTTAGTTGCTTCACTATAGCTTATATGTCTACTGTAGAGGTGAGTTGGAGTCATAATTTAACCCTCTAGGTTATATTTCTAGTTGGTGAAATGTTCCTTAGGAGTTCTGTTGAGAACTTAATTAACTGCACAGCAAGGACAGGGATGTCATCTGTAGCTCCATATTCCAAGTTATGTCACAGGGCACAATAAAGCATAGGACTGATGGGAAGGAGAGTGGAAGTGGCCAAATGTGATTTAGAGCAGAAGCTAAGGTGATCTTTTGCTTTGAGAGAATATTGTCAGAAGACAAAAAGCAGATGGATGGAAGACGATATCTTAAAGAAGTGCCTGTAGATTGGCAATGTGGGGAAGATAAGTGGGCAGTGATATTGTTAAGACAGATAAATGTCAAGACTGTACAGAAACCCTGAGGACCAGAATTGAATCCCAGTGATATCAGAATTACTACAAGTGACATAGAAAAATCATTTATTGCCAGAATTATTTGATATATGCTGTTGTGGGGACCAATAATGCAGTCCGTATCCCGTATCCACCAGTCACTTTGGGGGTTCATATTGGAAAAAGCAGGGCAGCAGTAGGGAAGAAAAGTCACATGTGAAATGAGGGAGAGAAGGGACAAGGCAGAAATCACAAGGACCAACTGGAACCCACTAAGTGTCCTCCCACCTCTAAACCTGCCACTTTGATGATGCAGAGAAACTTGGAGAAGCCAGTGCCTTTCATCAGAAAGCTAAACAGACATGAGGCCCAGAAATCAGAGAAGCTAAGGCTGAATTATTTTGCAAGAGCCTGAAGGAGGTATAAGCTTGGCTGTAATACCTATGTCAGCAAGGGAAGGCAGCAGATCCGCCACGGTGTGTGTGGACTGCCACATTGCACAACCCTACATTCAACTTTGAAGTGTAAATGTGGGTGCTATTCCATATACGTGTGTGAATCAACTTTATTAAGATGGTTTGCATATCATATGATTTACCCTTTAAAAGTGTACAACCTAGTGGCATTTAGTGTATTTGCAAGGTTGTGAAACTACTGCCACAATCAGTTTTAGAACATTTTCACCCAGAAAGAAGCCATTCCTTTTGAAAGCCCTCTGCAGTTCCACTCATCCCTCACGTCCCTCTTAGAACTAAGAAATTGCTAATATACTTTTGGTATTTACAAATTTGCTTATTCTGAACATTTAATATAAATGAAAACACAAAGTAGGTAGTCCATTATGTCTGGCTTTTTTCCCCTTGCCATACTGTTTTCAGTGCTCATCCATGTTGTAGTATGTCTCAGCAATTCATTCCATCATACTGGAGAACAACATTCACTTACATAGGTAGAATACTGCTCTGAATAGTTATGTACATGTTTTAGTGTATACATGTATCTTCATTTTTCATGGATATATACTCAGGAACACAACGGCTGGATAAAATAGTAACTCTATGGTTAACCATTTGAAAAAAAATGCTATATATATATATGTGTGTGTGTGTGTGTGTGTGTGTGTGTGTGTGTGTGTATATATATATATATATATATATATATATATATATATATTTTAGGAGCAACACCATTTGACATTTCAAACAGCAATGAATGAATATGCAATTTCTCTATATCCTTAGTTTTAATGTCTATTGATTTTAAAAATTATCGTAGCCATCCTAGTAGTATCTCATTTTGGTTTTGATTTGCATTTCCCTAATGGTTCATGGTGTTGAGCATCTTTTCATGTGCTTGTTGGCTAATTGTATACCTACTTTTGAGAAAAATCATTTCAAGTTTTATGCTTATTTTTTATTTCAGGATTTTCTCTTTTTGTTGCTGAGTTGTAGAAGTTTTTTGTATATACTGAATATGATATTAATCACTTAATTGATACCCAATTTGCAAATAGTTTATCCCATTCTGTACATTCTATCTTCATTTGGCAGTGCCTTTTGAAGCACAAAAGTTAGTAATTTTTATGAACTTTTTCTATTTTTTTTTTTTTTTTGGTCACTTATGTGTTTGGAGTCACATTTAAGAAACCATTGTCAAATGCAAGGTTACAAAGATTTAAACCTATGTTTAATCTTAAAATTTTAATAATTTTGACTTTTACAATAGGATCTTTGTTCCATTTTGAGGTATGAGGTAGAAATCCAAGTTTATTCTTTCACCAACAACTTCTTAAAGGAAGATCCTAATTTTAGAGGCAACAAAGCAGCAAGTTGGGAATCTGAAAACCTGAAGTTTATTCCTTTTCTTGCCATTAATATTTCATTCAATATTTATCAATTATATATACTTCACTAATTATGATATTGAGATCTCTTTTGTATGCTTTTTGTTTGCAATAAATTCAGCGTTATAGTTTGAATCCAAAAATATCCTCCAAAAGTTCATTTGGAGACTGGATCCACAAAACAATGGCTTTCAGTGATGGTACCTTTTTTTTTTTTTTTTTTTTTTTTTGTGTGTGTGTGTGTGTGGTGCTGGGGATTAAACCCAGGGCCTTGTGCATGTGAGGCAAGCACTCTACCAACTGAGCTATATCTCCAGCCCTCAGTGATGATGCCTTTGGGAAGTGATTGGATCATAAGTGTTCTGACCTCATCTATGGATTATTCCATTTATGGACTCATAACTTATTGGGCTATTGGGAGGTGGTAGAAACTTCAGGAGCTATGGCCAAGTTGGAGGAAATAGGTCATTGATGGCGTGCCCTTGAAGGCTATATTTTGTCCTTCCTTTTTCTCTCTTTCTGCTTCCTGGCCGCCATGGTGGGAGCAACTTTGAACAATGATATACTGCCTCATCTGAAGCCCAAAGTGATCAGGCCAAGTAACCATAGACTGAAACCTGTGAAACCAGGAGATGAAATAAACGTTGCTGCTTATAAGTTGTTTCTCTTAGGTATTTTGCCAGAAGACAGAAAGTTAACACATTCAACATGCTGGATTTAAAAATTATAAAATGCAGCTTAATTTTTACTTACATTTGTAGGGCTTAACTCTTGCCGAAATTTAATATCAACATTTCAGACTCATTTTGTATTAGCTATATAGGATTTTTCATCTGATCTGATTTGAAAGTTGTTTTCTTTTAATAAGTGAGTTTAGCTGATTGTATTTGTTGAAATGGCAGGCATTTATGGAGTTAGTATTATCAGGTATTTCAGGATATGTTTTTGATTTTTAGTTCCTTTAATATGTTTTCTTTGCTTTTTTGCATACTTCCTCTGGTGTTTTAGAAGGATTACACTTTTTAATCTTGTAGTTTTCCTTTAATCATAAATGCAGCTTAATCCAGACAGTATTCATTGCCTATAATGGACAGTGGTAGAATTAGCATATTTTCACGTTCTCTTCCTTTCCTCTCCACCTCTCTACTACCCAGATTTTAGTTGATTATTTCCTTTCTCCAGGTGTTTATAACTATCTTTAAAAATATATGGAGGGCTGGGGTTGTGGCTTAGTGGTAGAGTGTTTACCTAGCATGTGTGAGACACTGGGTTTGATTCTCAGCACCACATAAAAAATAAAGATATCATGTCCATCTACAACTAAAAATATGAAAAAATTATATATGCATATATATTACTTTATTTAATTAGTAGGATATGATTTGAACTGAGGTGTGAAAGATGAACTTGTTTCCATAAAGAATGCTAACCATGTTATATATATACTTCTTCTCTTCCTTAACCTTATTTCTACATTATCAGGGTTTATAGAATTTATATTTTTTAAATCTGTAATCAAAATCACTACCTTTAGTTTAGTTTTGCCCTGCATTTCAGTGGGTTCAATCCTTACAGTTAGTCTTTTTGCCTTATTTTTCCACTTATGTCCTTGTTTACTTTCCTGGATGCCTGCTATGAACTCTGCATGACCACTGTATTAGTTGTCTATTGCTGCTATAACAAATTACCACAAACTCAGTGGCTTCACCAACACATATTTGTTATCCTACAGTTTTCTACAGCCAAAGTTGGACAAGTTTCTCATCAGGCAAAAATCAATGAGTCAGTAGAGCTGCCTTCTTTTCTGGAAGCTGGAAATGAGAATTATTTTCTTGAACATTCAGGTTGTTGCAATTATAGGACCAAGATTCCTGATTCCTGGAGGGCTGGCAGCTAAAAGTGATACCCAGTATGTAGAGACTGCCTACACACCTTGGCTCCTGATGCTCTTCGTCCATCTTCAAATCCAGAAATGATGGGTCAGACTTCTCTTACTCTTCTGCTTCTCTCTTCCACTTTGTGTGTGTGTGTGTGTACAACAGGGATTGAACCCAGGGGCACTTAACCACTGAACCACATCTCCAGCCTTTTTATATTTTATTTAGAGATCGAGTCTCACTAAGCTGCTTAGCGCCTTGCTATGTTTCTAAGGCTGGCTTTGAACTCGCCATACTCCTGCCTCAGCCTCCTGAGCCGTTGGGATTACTGGGTTGCACCACTGCACCTGGATCTCTCTTCCACTTTTAATAAGTGTTCCCTAATTAAAATTTGCCAATGAGAGACACTTGCATAAAATGTAGAAGGTAGAAGAGACTGGTTTATTATACTCTGTAGCAAGTCACAGACAGATGCATAGGCAGATTCACAGGAGCTTCCTAATTAGCTCTAGGGCAGTAGCTGCTTTGGTATGGGTGACAGCAATAGTGACAGACTCTGCGAGAATCTTCCTTGAAAATCAGAACGGCTTTGCAACACATGGGTCATTGTGTGGAAAAGAACCACTTCCAATACTGACTCAAACTCAGACTTAGTTTCTCCTACTATCCTCTTAGAATACTGATTGCTTCTGATACCAGGTATGTAGTGACTTTCCCCCATATATCAACCATGGATGGCACCTGGGTGTCCTGTAATCAAATTGAATTCTGACACTATTTGGATACTGCATGCACTGAATATTCGATGTACAGAGCATCAGGTCCCACAAGTTAAGGGCTCAGTCCCCAATACTGTCCCTCTTCCCATCTCAAATGTCAATTGGGAGCTTGTGATTCTGATGGATCAGCTACAAATTGAGGTCCTTACAACCCCCCTCTGGGTTCAATTAATTTGCTAGAGTGGCTCACAGAACTCAGGGAAATACTTTCTCTAGTTTATTATAAAGGATATTACAAAAACTACAGATGAAGAGATGCATGAGTTGAAATATAAGGGAATAGGCACAGAGCTTCTGTGCCCTTCCTGGGTGCTCCACTGTGCAGGAATCTCCACACATTCAGCTATTCTTAAGCTCTCTGAACCCTGTCCTTTTGGATTCTTATGGAGACTTATTGTATAAACAGGGACAATGACGTAGAAATGTAACTGGACAAAAAGGCTAGGATATAATAGACTGAGCAGAGAGACCTAGCAAGGCCTGTCTACTTGGTTTCTTCTTGGCCTTTTTGTGTAGAATTTTCCCCTCCTGACTATGGGTCAGGGTCCCTTCTGAAATAGGGGTTATATTATCTACTATAAGACTAGATAGGTCAGAGCATTTCTTTATAGCCGTCTCCAAGACAGAAGGCAGCCAGGAATAGAGGTGCGTTCCTTATAATCCCAGTAGCTCACGGGGCTGAGGCAGGAAGATCACAAGTTCAAGGCCAGCCTCAGCAACTTAGTGATACCCTTTCTCAAAAAATAAAAAATAAAATAAAAAGGGCAGGGGATGTGGGGATGTGGCTCAGTGGTTAAATGACCGTGGGTTCAATCCCTGGTATAAAAGAGGGAGGGTGTTGGGAGAAAGAGAAAGGAGGCCTACTCACCTTGGGGAAGAGAAATTCTAGTTTCTATGGCTTGGCTTGGGTAGGAATTTATAAGCCAGGAACCATGAACAAAACCAAAATATGTATATTATAATATTATAACCATGTGATTTATGCTATGAAGTATCTTTGCTTTGGCCAATTGTCATTTTTCTAAGTACAGGTTAGCTTCTAACATTTTATTCTTTGCATTTTTAACATTGTGAAGTTTCTACAAAAGTTCCTTTAGTATGAAGGTTTTTGCCAGTGTCACTTCCTCTGGGACACCTCCATCTTTCATATCTAACCACTTTCCAATTTTATGTTTAGTGCTTTTATTGACTGGCTGCATTTTCATTCTTTGTCTTGTTCCTCTTCTGTTATCCATTTTTGAAAAATATAGCATAACTTTATCGCAAGGACAAAAGTAAGCAACAAAATTAACATGTTTTGATCTGTATATGCTGAATATTAGATGTGCAGTGACCAATCATTGACAGGCTTTCTAGTAAGTGATGTGATTGGTCACTTTTCATGTACATGTCGGATATTTACATAGTGATATGTGAACTGGGGAGTTAGCAGAATCTGCATTCATGCAGTGATTCAGTTGATACAGAATGGTAACTGATATCTGAACTAGATTTGGGGGGTGCTGGTATTAGTTAACTAAACCTTGGTATTTTATTTTGCTAATGCTGCTGTAAGTGCACCACAGACTGGGGGTTTAAACAAGAGAAATTTATTTTCTCTCAGTTCTGTGGACTAGAGATCAAGGTGTCAGCTGGCTTGATCCTTCTTGATCCTTCTGAGGGCTGTGTAGAACAGATCTGTTCTCAGCATCACACCTTGGCTTTTGGATTTCTGCCTTTTCCCTGTGGCTTCCTAACTGCCTTCCCTTTGTGATACACCTGTCTCTAAATTTCCTTGTCTTGGCCAGGCATGGTGGTGCATACCTGTAATCCCAGCAGTTTGGGAGGCTGAGGCAGGAGGATTGCGAGTTCAAAGACTCAACAATTTAGTGAGGCTCTAATCAACTCAGCAAGACCCTGTCTCTATATAAAATGCAAAAAAAAAAAAAAGGGCTGGGGATGTGGCTTAGTGGGCAAGCATACACCCCACCCCATCCTCACCTCCACCCTGTGCTGCACACACCTAGGTTCAATCCCTGGTACCCCCCACCAAAAAAATTCCTTGTTTAGTAAGCACACCAACCATATTGGCTTAAAGGCCTACACTAATGACCTTATTTCAACTGAATTACCTCTGTGAAAACCCTGAAGTATGGGGCATTAGGGCTTCAATATATGAATTTCATGGCCAGGGGACAGAATTCAGTCTATAATACACAGTAGCTGAAATATGTGCTTATGTGAATTGTACAAAGGGTGGATTCTGTAACAGAGCACATGCAGGCGAAGTTGAAGTTGAAGTTTAGTAGTATTTTCAACAATGACTCATGGGAAATATATTCCATTAGTTTTTCCCAACACTGAAAAGCATTCTGCCAAGCTGGCTGTGGTGGCACATGCTTCTAATTCTAGAGATCAGCAAGGCTGAGGCAAGAGTATCACAAGTTCAAGGTTAGCCTCAGCAATTTTCTCAAGGCCCTTTCTTAAAATAAAAAAAAATGAAAAAGGGCTAGGGATGTGGTTCAGTGGTTAAGCAGCCCTAGATTCAAGCCCTGGCGCAAAACAATACATTCTGTCTTTACACTTGAATCTAAAGTTTTGTTATGTTTAGAATTATTGCATCAATTTTTCTATTTTTTGAGGTCTTTAAAGGTAATACTCCAATCTGTTTTTGAAATTTAGGTGTATTTATATAAATTAGGAGACTCTGCTTGATGAGTTCTCACAATGGTATAGAACCATGTAAGCATCCCAGTAGTTATAGAACATTTTCATCATTCATAAAGTTTTTCTTGTCCCTCTTTGCAATCAATCTCCCTTGAACATCCAGTTCTGGGCCATTTACCTTCTGATTTCTATCATCGTAGAATACTTTTGCCTGTTCTTTATTTCTGAGTAAATTGAACCATACAGGTATGATCTTCTTTTGTGTCTCGGCTTCTTCCACTCAACATAATGTTTTTGAGAGTCACTTTTGTGTTGTGTAATTAGTAGTTTGCTGAGTGGTATTGTTTATAGAGATATGACACAATTTGTTTTATTCATTCCTGTGTGGATGGACATTTGGGTTGTTTCCATTGCTTAATAAACATTCTAATGGAAAACTTTAGTGTATGTGTTTTTTTATTCTAGGGATGGAGAGTGGGTCATAGTGTATGTACATCTTCAGATGTTTAATAAAACTGCCCAGAAGTCCTGTAATGAGACTATGCCATCATTTTACATTCCCAACATCATTTAGAGTTACCAGTTTTTAAAATGTTAGCCATCAAGATTTTAATATGGAATAGTATCTTACTGGATTTCCCTTACACTAATGGTATAAAACATCTTTTTATATACCTAGTGACCATTCTTTGAGAATTAATTTCTTCAAGACTTTTGCTCATTTAAAAAAGTAGTTATTTGCCTTTTGTTATTACTGAATAATTCTGATGACAGTTTGAAGGTTACAGAAAAATTGAGTGGAAAGTATAGGGTGTTCTTGTCTAACCTCATACCCCCCCAAACATATTTTTTCCTATTAGCATCTAGTATAAGTGTGATAAATTTATTGCAATTGATGAGCCAATATTGATACATTGTTATTCACTAAAGCCTATAGTTTAGAATAGAATTTGCTTGTTTTTAATTTTTTTTCAGTAGTAGATAGACACAATCCATTTATTTATTTATTTATTTGTTTGTTTGTTTGTTTGTTTATTTATTTATTTATTTATTTTTATGTGGTGCTAAGGATCAAACCCAGTGCCTCACAGTGCTAGGAAAGCACTCTATCACTGAGCTACAATTTCTGCTTTAGGGTTTGCTTTTGGTGCTACACATTCTATGGGTGTTAGAGATGTGTGTTGACATGTATTCATCATTGTAATATCATAAACAATAATTTCAATTTTCCCAGCACCATTTGTTAAAAAAGGCTATCTTTTCTCTAATGCATGTTTTGGGCACCTTTGTCCAGTATCAAGTGACTGTACAGATATGGATTTATCTCTCTGTTTTGTATTCTAGTCTTTTGGTCTGTTTTGTCTATTTATGTCTATTTTGGTGCCCGTTCCATGCTGTTTTTGTTACTACAGCTCGGTGGTATAATTTGAGGTCTGGTATGGTGAGGCCTCTTGCATTGTTGTTCTTGCTCAGGATTGCTTTGGCTATTCTGGGTCTCTTATTTTTTTTCTAGTTCTGTGAAAGATACGAGTATTTTGATGGGGATTAAATTGAATCTGAATAATGGTAGTATGGCTATTATGATAATAGTAATTCTTCCTATCCAAGACCATGGGAGATCTTCTCATCTTCTAGTCCTTATTCAGTTATTCACATCTAGAATAATGAAACTTAAGCCCTATCTCTGACTGTGCTCAAAAGTCAACTCATCGTGCTTCAAAGACCCAGGGATTAAACCAGAAACTCTGCAACTGCTAGATGAAAATATAGGTTCAACATTTATATATTGGAACATGCACCAACTTCCTTAACAATACTCATAAAGTGCAAGAAATAAAACCACGAGTCAATAAGTGAGATGGCATCAAATTAAAAATATTCTGCACCACAAAGGAAACAATATTGTGAAGAGAGAGCCTATAAAATAGAAGATCTTTGCTATCTGCTCCTCAGACAGGAGACTAATATTCAGAATATGTAAAGGACTCAAGAAACTTAACACCAAAAAATTCCCACAGGGCTGGGGATGTAGCTCAGTTGGTAGGGTGCTTGTCTTGCATGCACAAGGCCCTGGGGTCAATCTCCAGCATCAAAAAACAAAAACAAAAACAAAACAAAAAACCCCCACAAATAATTCAGTTAATTAATGGGCTAAAGAACTAAACACTTGTCAAAAAAAAGATGTAAATGGCCACCAAATATATGAAATTATGTTCAATATTTCTAGCAATCAGGGAAATGCAAATCAACACTACATTGAAATTTCATCTCTAATCAGAATAGCAATTATCAACAATGCAAATACCAATAAATGCTGGTGAGGACATGGGGAAAAGTCAGACTCATACATTGTTGGTGGGTCTAAAAATTAGTACAGCCACACTGGAAACAGTATGGAGATTCCTCAAAAGCCTAGGAATGGAACCACCATGTGACTCAGGTATCTCATTCCTTGGTATATAGCCCAAAGATATAAAAATAGTATGCTATAGGCATACAGCCACATCAATGTTTATAGCAACACAACTCACAATGGCCAATTTTTGGAACAAGCACAGATACTCATGAACAGATGAATGGATAAAGAAAATGTGAGGGCTGGGGCTGTAGCTCAGGGGCAGAGCACTTGCCTAACATGTGTGAGGCACTGGGTTCAGTCCTCAGCACCACATAAAAATAAACAAAATAAAGGAATGCTGCCAATCTACAACTACAAAAAAATTAAAAAGATATCTATCTTTTTTTCTAAAATTGAGATTTACTCAGCCATAAAGAAGAATGAAATTATGGCACTTGCCGGTAAATGGATGGAACTGGAAACTGTCATGCTAAGGTAAATAAGCCAGATCTAGAAATTCAAGGGTCAAATGTTTTCTCTCATATGTGGAAACTAGAGCAAAATAAGGGGAAAATGTGTGGTGGTGGTGGTGAATTCCATCAAAATACAAGAGAGGTCAGTGGAATAGAGGAATGATATTGAGTGGGAAGGAGGAGAGAAAAAGGGAGGGTTGGTGGAATGAATATGACCAAACTTTCCTGATAAACCACAGTGAATTTCACCTTTATGTATATCTATAATTCACTAAAAAAAAAAAAAAACTCTATGTAAATAGAAGAAAGATCAGTAGAGGAAGGGGAAGAGGGAGTGGGAAGAAGGCATGGGAAAGGGAAGTATTGGAGAAAATTATATTCTGTGTTTGTATAATTATGTCAAAATGAACCCCAGTATTATGCATGACTGTAATACACTAATAAAAGATTTAAAAAGGAATAATTTCAGGGGTTGGGGATATAGCTCAGTTGGTAGAGTGCTTGCCTCACATGTACAAGGCCTTGGGTTCAATCCCCAGCACCACAAAAAAAAAAAAAAAAAAAAAAGACAGAATAGCCCTAACAATCCAGTGTTCTGCCAATTCATTCCTCCTCTTCCTTCCCCTGGCAATAAACAACCTTGTTACTGTCTTCATTGTGTTGCCTTTTCCAGAATATTATATAGTTGGAATTGAACCTTCACATTAGCTTCTTTCACCTAGCAGTATGTATGCATGTCTGCCATGTCTTTTCATGAGTTGAGATTCATTTAGTTTATTGTTATACACTATGTCATTATCCAAATATACCACAATTTGTTTTTCCTTTCAGCTACTGAAGGAAATTTGATTGCTTCCATATTTTGGCAATTCATGGGCAGGTTTTTATGTGAACATAGGTTTGCAACTCATTTCTTTAAATACCAAGGAATGAAGTTGCTGGATGTTAAGAGTAGGTTTAGCTTTTGTATGAAACTGCTCAATTGTCTTCTAAAGGTCATTTGTCTGTTTTTAATTTTCAGAGTTATTTATATATTTACATATTTTGATATACGTTATATATATTTTGTTGAGAACTACAGCCAGGTCAAGATGGTGCCTGGCATTTTGCCAGAAGGGGCAGTTCCTGCTGCCTCGGGTGCCTGCTATTTTTGAGTTCTTGTGGAGTTCCCCTTGAGTTCCAGTTGAGCTCACCAGAGTTCCTGGAGGGTCCCGTGGGTGGAGTTCACATGAGTTCGAAAATAAAGTTCGTTCCTGCTTGAATCTACAAGTGGCTCGACCTCCCGGTTATTTGTGCCCAGCCAAATTGCGGCATAATATATATCCTCAAATATTGGTATATTCTAGATATTAGTTCTTTGTGTATGTGTTTTCATATACTATATATAGATATATGCAAATATATATTTTCAGTAGAAATATATATATATATTTTTTTTTCATTCAGTGACATGTCTATTCATTTCTTTAATGGTGTTTTTTTATTAGCAAAACGTTTATCATCCTTGGGAAATTCAATTTCGAACAGTTTTTTCATGGATAGAAACTTCATAGTTTTAACTTTTATGTTAGGTCTATGATTCATCACAAATTAATGTTTGTATATGTCATGAATTAAAGTTTGAAGTTCATTTTCCCCCCATATGGCTGTACTGTTGTTCCAGAGTGAAAAATCAATACTATCAATAGCAATTTGCACTTTTAACCCTGACATCTTTATTTCTGAAAACCACTCTCCGCTAAAGGTAATGAAAGTTCCTTGGAGAAATGACTAATTTACAGCTGGGGCAGAAGAGTACAAGATGAGCCTGGCATGTCATTTTGTCCCAGAAAGAGTCTGCTCAAAGAGTGAGGTGAGCATGCCAAAGGACACAAGATCTAGCTTTAAAAGGATTCCATTTTGAGAAATCTGGTAAATTTGATCATTGGCATGAATGATGATAGCAATGTTTTATAATCCATTGAAAAAATAGAAATACATGTATTCATACCAACGGAAATAAATATATGAGTAAAAGAGGGTGGAAAACCTCACTTTAGGGTAGAATGTAAAGTAATGTTAATTAATTTTTAATTTTAATTTTAATTTTTTGGTGTGGTGCTGGGGATTGAACCCAGAGCCTCATGTTTGCTAGGCATGCACTCTATTGCTGAACTGTATCCCCAGCTTAGCATTAACTACTGTTTTTTCTTTTTGGTACCAGGGATTGAGCTCAGTGGCACTCAACCACTGAGCCACATCCCCAGCCCTATTTTGTATTTTATTTAGAGACAGGGTCTCACTGAGTTGCTTAATGCCTCACTATTGCTGAGGCTGGCTTTGAACTCACTATCCTCCTGTCTCAGCCTCCCAAGCTACTGGAATTACAGGCATGTACCACCATGCCCAGCTGTTCACTACTTTTTAATGATTACAGAATAATTATTTCACTTTGGAGTGAAGAAATCTGGCAAAAAAAACCCTTAATCCAGTGAAAAATTTACCATCGCTGGTGGTGGAACAAATTGACAATGTGTGCCTACTGATACACTGCATTAAGAATGTTACAGTGACACTTTTGTGGTATTCCAGACAAAAATGCATAGTATGTGTGTGATAATGGAGAAATACTAGGAACTAAGCAATATTTTCACAGTTACTAGGCTTCACTTTTCATCCTCCCACCCCATTTGAGGAACTGTTCCAGGCTGAATAGACTGAAGGGACATGACAAACACAATACATGATCAACATCCAGGACTGGATCATCAAACCAAGTTTTATTTTGTGCCATTTGGGGAAAATCTTAATAGTGTCAGTTCATTAAATAGTAGCATGAATCATCTTGATTTTGATGGACCATGGTTTCATAGGACAGTGTACTTGTTTATAGCTGCTGCCTGCTGAAATAATAAGTGGAAATGTGCAACTCTCAAATGGTTTAGGAAAAAAAAATATAATGTCAACACATACATGCATACACACACAGTACTGACACAGAGAAGAAGAAAAAATATGGTAAAATGCTGGCAACTAGTTCAAACAGAAGGATATATAGGAATTTATAAAATTCTTACAAGTTGTTTTGTAAGTTTGAAGTTATTTCAAAACAAGTTTAAAAAGAATAGATTTTCAAAATTAATGTATAAAAATTATTTTATGATTTAAAACTTACTGTCCTATAAATTTTCGTATTTGGAATGCACTCTGAAGGGGGTATTTTAATTTGCTTTTTTTTCATAAGGAAAAATAAGGATATTGGGATTAAGAGTTGCTCAAAGCTTGTTTGTGAAAGAAAATATCAGATGTAGAACTTGTATTCTTACCCCAAAGCAGTGTTCTTTCTGTATTTTCATGCCCCCTTTAAAGACAATGTCCCCTGTTTGCATTGTGCATCTTGTTCATCTTCTCTGGACCTTTCTGTCTTCATCCATAATCTACTGTCATTAATGAACCTCTCTGAAGGTCCTTCTCATCTTTAGCGATATAAGAACCCTTAGAGTGAGTGACTACTCATGTCCTCTCTATAAATTTGGGTGATCCCCTTCCTGTTTTTCACACCATGTTGTATTGGCAGGAACCAGTTTGAGACAAGAGAAAGAGGCTGGGGTTATGGTTACACAGCACACACCTCATTCAAAGAACCTGTTTTTTGTATTGCATGAAATTGTCACCATATACATAGGAGAAACGACAGGACCTAAAAGAACCTAGGAGGAAAGCCGAGGAAGCACAAGGAGAGGATGCTGGGAGTTAGCTGATGGCTGACTAAAGAAGCTCTTACTACTGGCAGAAACTCATTTCCTGTTTCAGATGCCCCTGGTGCTACTGGCTTCTTGCTGGAGAACCACCAAAGTCCACTATAGTGGTGGAAAATTTTCTGGAGGTGCAGTTGCCTTTCCTCTGAGAGAGATGGTGTATCCATATCTAGATGTAGCACAGAGTTTCCCAAGATGGATGAGGAAGATAGAAATACAAGAAGTTGGGGCTGGGCTTGTGGCTCAGTGGTAGAGCGCTCACCTAGCATGTGCGAGGCCCTGGGTTCCAGCCTCAGCACCACATAAAAATAAATAAATAAAGGTATCATGTCCAACTACAACTAAAAAATATCTTTTTAAATAAAAATAAATAAAAGAAGTTGGTCTTTGGAATATGGTAACAGACACCTTTTTTCCTAAAGAATTTATGTCTCATAATTATGAGAGCTTCAGGTATTAAATTGACAGCATGCAAGATCCAAGTGTAACTCTATCTTATTCTTCCAACTACTTATTCAAGAGTAAATATTTTTCATTTTAAACATCACAGATAAATTTAGAGATACTAGATACAGTCAGAGAAGTGAAATAGTTATATGCTAAATTTAAAATACTTATTTAAAATATTGTCATTTCAAGATTAGTAGATCACAATTCTCCAGCAAACAATGATAAGCAGCCTCTATGTGGTACTTCATAGTTTGCCAGATACTTTTATATAATTTTTATATTTGCCACAGTCTTATGATATATATCTGATTTCTGTACGTATTTATTGATAAGAAAACTGAAGAATTAAATGATTTGCTCAAGCCACATGATGAATAAGCAAGAGTGTGAGTACTTGAACCCAGGACTCTTCAAAAATTCTTCTGAAATGCATTTTACTTTCTTTTTACACAGGCATATGTAACCCCTTGGAGAAAAAATATAGTTGGTTTTGATGCTCTATCTGTCATTGGTGATACTGCCAGTTCTCATCACATGTAGAATCCAAGTGTGTACCACCATTAGTGGGACAGAGCAGTAGCATATTTTCATCTGCTTGGGTATAGGCATTCCTACAAGGACACAGAGGCACACATGCATGTGCACACCCTGAAAGTTCCTTGCAGGAGAGGATTACTTTGGCTATGTCTCGGTTGTGCACATAGGATTCTAATTTAAGGAGGTGACTGAGTGACAACAAGGAACTGCCAATGTCATTCAAAGATTTTTGGTACTTTATTTCTGCAGAGGAGGAGACATACCATGCCAGGCAGGGGCCCTGGGGGAAGTACTGGGTTTTGGTCCAAAGGTTGAAAGGAGTGTGAGGAAGCCACTGGCCATTCTTTGTTGGGCTATCTGTGGGGAAGGCAGGGGAGGGCTGTGTAAACATTTTAGGATTATTTTGTTTAAATTATTCCAGCAGTCTTTGGGGCCTAGGGGCTGTCTCTAGTTGTCAGGCACCTGAGTCTGGAGAAATACTGGTTTAGTGGGTGAGAGGTCAAGTGATTTCAAAATGTGGGGTCTGGATTGCAGGGAGAGGTAAAGAAGTTTGGCCATTTGCTTGACCTTGCAATGAATGGATGTCAAATAGGCAAATACAAAATTGAAGAAAACAGAATAGGACTATAAATTCAAAACATCACATTAGTTCTTTTGATATGTGGCTTGCCCTTTAATCTGCAGTGTAGCCCCTGTTTCTCCATGTTTCTGGTTTCTATTTGCTATGAAACAAACCACCCCCAAACTTTGCAGATTACAGTAACTCCCATTCTGTTTGTTCATGAGTCTGTGGATGAGAAATTCATTTAGGGCTTAGATTAGCATTTTTTTTTTGCTCTCTGTTTCATCAGCTGAAGTCATTGATTCACCTGCATTCAGGTGACTGCTTTGCTGGGCTAGAAAGTCCAAGAAGGGAGCAGTCCCTGTGATTGTTTGCTATCTTGCTTCTCCTCCCCATGACCTCTCTTTCTGTGTGCTGTCATCTGGAGCTTTTTCAGGGTAGTTAGACTTCTTGCCTCCATGGTGGCTGACTCCCTGTAGGGAGTACACCAAATGGGGAAGGTGGAATCTTCAGGTGTTTAAAGCCTTATTTCATTTATTTTAAATTACCTCATCACAGTTTACTTGTCAGATGAAATCACAGGGCAAGAAAAATTGCTTATACCTCTCTGCTGAGTGGCAAAGAATTTGTGGTTTTCTTCAGTTTACCACATCATTCTGCCTCATGAAAAACTGAGTCTAGACTTCAGAAATTAGCCAGTTTGAAAGAGAGGCCTGTTAAGTATTGAACAGCAGAACTAGCCAACACAAATTACCACAGACCACTCATTTATTATCTATAAGAATAGATTTAGATGATGTTAAATAGTTTCTAAAATATATGTAAGTTCTAGAAACCAACCAAGTGTATAAACTCTTACATAAAGAATATGATGAATTTTATTAAAATAACTAGGCAAGAGAAAAAAATAAGAATAATCCTAGTTCAGTTTGATGCACACAATGAATTCTGTATTATAGCAATGCAAACTATGTATGTGAAGAATATATATTAGTCAATATAAGGTATTCATTCATAGAAATTATTCAATTATAGAAATCTCAATTTTCCAGTTATAGTCAGTTTATTGGGCACTATATTTTTCCTGTATTGTCTGAGAAAGTCAACAGAATTGGGTCTCCTTAGTTCTGAGACAGTATATTCCTGAGAAATTCAGGTGAAGTATTATGTGGTCATTAGAAGATAGCTGGTTCTTGGCATCCTACATACTCATGGAGGAGGACATAGAGAAAGTGGGGGGAATGCTAATTTTGAATTTTCAACAGTTCTATGAAGTGATATTTTTATGGGGATAATAAGAGATGTTGAGAATGTTCCTTTTATAACACACTGATATTACTTACTGCAGTTTCTTTTAACCATAAGAATATATCATTCAGTACTTAAAATAATTAAACAAAAACAATTTTAGGCATTTTGGTAAGCTGGAGGGGGTAAAAGACAGGCGAGAGGAAGCTATCCTTCCTCATTCATTTCTCTAAGCTGAGGGTCTCCACACCCTTCCAGATTTGGTTCCTGTAAAAGCAGTACCATTTGTACCTGGTTAAGAAGTGGAGAAGGGGGCTGGGGATGTGGCTCAAGCGGTAGCGTGCTCGCCTGGCATGCGTGGGGCCCAGGTTTGATCCTCAGCACCACATACAAACAAAGATGTTGTGTCCGCCAAATACTAAAAAAAAATAAATATTAAAATTCTCTCTCTCTCTCCCTCTTTCTCACTCTTTCTAAAAAAAAAAAAAAAAAAAGAAGTGGAGAAGGCCAGGAGAGGGAGGGCTTTATGAGAGGTGGACTGAATCCTGGTGGGACCTATAGGTCTCTCTTACAAATATTGTCTCGGAATCTGCTTTCTGCTCCTGGATGCACATTCCAGTACCAGGTGTACCGTGCATGCCCTTTTAGTGACCCAGGCATCAAGTGACATTTTTCACATTTATTTCAAGGCATTTATACAGACTGGCTGCTAGGTGCATACCAGGCAGTATTTAGAACATGGAGGTTGGTGGCAACTAGAAGCACCAGGGCTCACTCCCTTGTCCTTAGGGCCTGTGCTCCTACCTCTCAGTGGGGTCTAAGCCACCCTCAGGGTGTTCCCAGCCAGAATTGTCCTGATAAGTTTAATGAGCTGGAGACCAGTCACAGGGAGTACCTGTCTTTGCCTTCAGCATTTTCACATACCTGTTAAAGGGCATTCAAGGGTCACTTGAGAGGGGGAGGGGGAATGAGGAAGGTGGTGCATAGCTCTGAGCAGGGGGAATGGAGAAGGAAGTGCCTGTAGGACTTGATATTGGTGGGAGAGCCTTGCAGGTCCCTGGAACCCACTTGACATGGAACATTTGTATTCTTTATTCTATTCACATATTATAACTCATCTCTTCCCACTGCTGCTTCTTTGAGCCAGTGATAAGCCCTCTGCTTTCGCTCCCTCCCTCCCCACAAAGTCACTGCTCAGTTCTGGGCACTTGTGACCAGGCCATTCCTGTCTCCCTGGATCTTAGTGCTCCCTCAGAGGGAATATTGTGTGTGTGTGTGTGTGTGTGTGTGTGTGTGTGTGTGTGTGTCTCATTTGGTTTCCTTTCCAACTTTCTGTGCTATGGGGATGTAGGACCAGGCCTAGGGTAGCATCTGCCTATCATCTCACAGGCCTACCTGGACTCACTGGACTCACAGGAATCCAAGACATACAGTTGTTCAGAGAAAGGGCATGCAAATTCCAGTCAGAGAGGCTGGGATGGTTGTATGGCTCTGTCAACCGATGGATCTTCTGATTTTTAGGCAAGTATGTATTAATGGGATCCCAGACTCCAAAATGTCCATCCTTGCCCATGGATAGATACGAGACAGCCCATGTCTACCACAGCATTTGTGCCTTCAGGAGTAGAACTCTGGGTATCGCTTTCTGTATCAAGAAAGGTTGGAGCTTGACACTATTTCTGCCCAGCCAATCCCACCTTCTTTGAACTCCTAATGGGTACCATGGTCAGAAACTTACTTCTGACATTTCCCTTCTTCCTCTTTCATTTCATCGATTGACTATTTTGGAGCATGTGGCAAATACTGTCAGATACCAAAGATAAAAGTGTAAGCAAAAATGAATCCCTGCCTGCTTCCAAAGAGCTTCTTATCTAGTGTGGATAGTCCAGGTGGTTCCGTTCCTCCTATCTTCTATTTTCACCAGTGTGGTCCTTTCTTCTATACTTGGGCGATGACTCTGTTTCTCTCCTCTCTTCCACTTCCATGGGTGATCAATCAATTCTATTGTAAAGGACCAAATAGGATCGCTTCAAAAATATATTTTGCTGTTTTTATTTCATTGGTCATCACCTCACAGACTGAACAGATAGGACATGGTGGACAATTTGAAAATTATTTTTGGACACTTGTGCAGCTACCAGTTCCAATTTTTATCTCAACACCTGCACCCAGAGAGTGTTTATTTGACTAAACATTTATGGAGCCCCTACTCTGGCCTGGGCACTTTTATGGGCCTGAGGGATAGAGCAGCTGGCAAAGCAAAGGCACTCGCCCCATGGGATTACATTCTAAAACTGGAGACAGATCGTGAACAAACTGCTGTATGATATGGTGTCCATTAGATGATAAATGCTATGCTCATCAGCGAAGTAGGGAAAGTGGTTACGGATTGCTGGCATAGAATACACAGTGCACTGGTGGATGAGGTGGTCAGGAAAGTCCTCTCTGAAACCAGCAGGAGAAAGAGTCAAGTAGCTAACTGGGGAGAGAACCTTGCAAAGCAGAAGGAATCAAAGATACAAAGGCCCTGATACCAGAAGTTCTTGAGGTGTGTGAGAATCGGCAAGTAGGACGGTGTGATTACAGCAGAACAGGACATGTAAAAAGGAGCAGGGTCTTATGGGCTGTGGCCAACACATTTTATTCTGAGTGGGAAAGAAACTGGTGGAGAGTTTTGAGCAATGGAATAAAGGGATCAAACTTATTCTAAAAGATTTCTATGCCTATCCTATGAAGAACATGATAAGAAGTGGAGAGTTAAAAGCTAAGGAATTAGTTGAAGTAATCATTCCCCTGCTGCTCGGCCCCCAGCGCTCCCTTTCCTGGACACGCCCTCCAAGTACAACATCTCGGTCACCCGGCCCTCCCCGCCCTGGCCACGCCCCCACGCTAGCAGCACCTTCCCTGGCCACGCCTTTCCTATGGCGCTGCGCCGGCGCGCCTGCGGCCCTAGTGGACTTGTGGGCGGAGCTGGCGCAGCCGCCGGGATCCTGCTGCGCCGCCCTCCCGCCCCTAGCAGCCGCGCGCCTCTGAGGACACGCACTTCCTGCGACGCCTCGGTGTGCACCTTATCCGAGCGGAGCCGAACCACCTAGCCGAGCCCAGCCCTTGCAAGCAGTTCGCAATGGTGGACGAGCTGGTGTTGCTGCTGCACGCGCTCCTGGTGCGGCACCGTGCCCTGAGCATCGAGAACAGCCAGCTCATGGAACAGCTGCGGCTGCTGGTGTGCGAGAGGGCCAGTCTCCTGCGCCAGGTACGTCCGCCGAGCTGCCCGGTGCCCTTCCCCGAAACGTTTAACGGCGAGAGCTCTCGGCTGCCCGAGTTTATCGTGCAGACGGCGTCTTACATGCTCGTGAATGAGAACCGATTCTGCAACGACGCCATGAAGGTGGCATTCCTAATCAGCCTCCTCAGCGGGGAAGCCGAGGAGTGGGTGGTGCCTTACATCGAGATGGATAGCCCCATCCTAGGCGATTACCGGGCCTTTCTTGATGAGATGAAACAGTGTTTTGGCTGGGATGATGATGAAGACGACGACGACGAAGATGATGAAGAGGATGATTACTAGGGCCTGTAGCCTCTTGGGCCTAGAGGGGGAGAGCCCTGCACGCCACTTCCCCCCCTACCCTGCCACTCCTTGAGCCGGCTGTGCTCCTCCCTGCTCTCTGGTCCTATCCCCTTGCCTGTCCTCCTGTTCTCTCCTTTACCCCCCCATAGTGCTTGTCTTTGTTCCAGGAATAGCGCTCCAGTTACCTGCTGCCTGCACTGGGGCTGGGGCTGGGGCTGGCCTGGGCCTTAGCCCTAAAGCGCGCTGCCATCAACTCTGGCCAGTCCCTGTACCCTTGTCCTGCTAGTCTGAACTGTGTCCTGAGCCCCACCAATTGGCCAGGCACCTATTAACACTGACCAGACCACCCACCGTCCTGCTGCCGCCACCCACCCATCTGCCAGGCCTACGTCTGCCCAGAGACCTGTGTTACAACGTTACCACCACCTACTACATCCCACCGACAGACTTCTGCCTTTGGAGATAAGGACCAATATAGACTATACCTGAGTTTGCTACACTTCATCAGACACTGATTTGGACAGCTCACCCACCCCTAAAGGGGCCAGTCTAACCGCCTGGTTAGTTCTCTGCCTACTCCCAGGGTCCTTCCCTGCCCTATCAGATTGCTGCAGGAGCCTGCTGTGCCTGGCAGCCCAAATGTTGACATTTCTTTTCTCTTATGCACTGGTTTTGCACAGCTGTCATTTTTAATTCAGGAATTTCACAGATGTTCGCATTTGGACAAATAATTCTAAAAACAAGCAAATAAACAAAAACAGGCACTTAGCTGAGCTCCTCTATACTTCCTGGAAAAAGCATTTGCATTCTTTTCAATAAACATCAAGCACTACAAAAAAAAAAGGAAAGAAAAAAGAAAAAAAAATGATTGTCTTTTAATGATTAAGTGCTGTCATTGACTTCTGACTCTTATTCTATCCCCATTATTCCCACTGAGATCAGGCACCCCAGTATTTCCCCTCTGTAATCTCTAGACTACAGAGGACAGCAACCTTAGGGCTTTGTAGGAATTCTGGTGCTCCCCTCACCCTGGTATTTCTTAGAACCTTGGTGAAGGGGGTCCTCTGCAGCATCCAAGGTGAGGGTGGCTGAGTAGGTAGTTCATTTTCCCAAACCTGGACACTTTTGAGAATGAAAGGGGTCACTATTAATGATTGCACTGAAACATCAGCATATACCTGGACACAAAAAGTTCCTACTTCTCTGAGTTTTTGGATTCCTTACCACTATTAGGGAAGTTCTGCTCCTTAGTCCTTGCTGTATGTGGGCTGTTGCTGAGTTCATGCTCCAGTTAAATGTGTCAATATAGCACATTGTTTTAATGCTATTTTTAGATGCTTAAGTTACCATTAACTCTTGTATCCTGGGTTAGTGCACCCATAGTGAATATAGCCTCATCTTAGCATTTCTCCTTCTTCAGCAGTTAGATATCCTTAAAATTCTCACTCATTCCTGTGTCTGAGATTCCTGCCTATACAAGTTGGAAAGATGTTTAGTTACCTCTGTACCAGATCTTGTGCTGCTGCCTGGGCTATGTTGAGATCTCTGGATATGGAGGGTTCAGAGGCAATGGAAAGATTGGGTGGGGTGGGTGGTGAGAAGAATCTGCATGCCTTTTAAGTCCACTAACCCAGGTTAATTCACTTAAATATTTAAAGCAGAGAAGCTTGGTTGAGGAATTTGTAGGAGCCACCTCTGGCAGCCAAGAACGTGCAAGAGGGTTTGAGGAATTCAGAGTTCCCATTCTCATATCTACCTGCATGTCCTCATGTTTCCATGCCTGGAGAAAACCCACCCTTAGGACTTCTAGTTGATTTGATTTTCTTACTGTTGAAGGCCTTTTGAAGCAGAATATTCTTTTATTTGTAGTGGTAAACCTCAGTGGATTAAATGAGACACTTGTCATCGTATTAGTAACCTTATAGGTGTGGATTAAATGAGATCTACCCATAAGGCATTTAAAGCTGCCCCTGCTACATTTTGAGCACTCAGTAAACATGAACTGTTACCCCTAGACTTGGGAAGCAAAGTCTCAGGTAGCAGTTTTCTGACTGTGAGCTTGGCTTTAGTTGGTAAATGTAGGTGAATAGGTGCAGAGCAGGTTCAGGGAGAGTGGAAATATCATGATAAGATTCTGTTTACTCTTTGGGGACTGACATGAAACCAGAAAGAAAACCATTTTACCTGGTGAACAGGCAAAGTCCAGTGTAGGAGTCAGATTTTGGGCTTAGGACAGACGTTTCTGGAGAGTGACAACAGATATGCCTTCCCAAAGAAAGCTGAGGCCTGACTGTGGATGAGATCTGGGAATCCTTCCAAATCTGAATAAAGATGATTACTGGTGATCTAGGATTCATGAAACACTTCCCTTGGTCTCCTTGGAAAATATACCAAGATCCTTGAATGTGGGACAGATTAAATTTGAGACAATGTGTATGAGGCCAGATAAACATACCTTTTTCCTCACTAGATAGGACTCTGGGAATGGCTGTGGAAAAGTGGTAAACAGGAGCTGAAAGTTAGGTAAAGGTACCAGTGAGACCAAAAAATCAGTTAATTCCAAATGTATCATTACCTAGGTATTCTGAGATGAGCTAGTGATACATTGATGAGTGAAATGTGGTCCTTACCCTTATAGACTACTGATTTCATGGTGCCTTGGGCCAGAATTGGGATGATAACTATTGACACATCAGGGCCGTGAAGAGATTAGGTCTGAGAGTGCCACCCTTTGGGGATGGAAGTTGAGGACATGAGATCTACTCCCTACCACTGAGCCAAGAGAACACATACTCTGAGGAAGGAAGGGGTCCCTGATCAGCAAGGATGCCAAGCCAAGGCCAAGTAGCATTCAGGAGAGCTGGACTAAGGAGGTGGGTGACCAGAAATGCACATTTCCTGAGTAGTGTGCATGTTTGTGTGATGTTGCCATGGCCTTGTTTGTCTACCCATTTACACATGTGTGTAAGTTAGGTCATGTACTTCACGCATCATGGTTAAATAGGTTATGCTGTGACCTGCAGGAAGGAAAGTCTGACACTGTGTACCTTGGGGGCAGATTCCACAATGAGAGCAGATATTGGCAAGGGCTCTACCCTTTGGGGAAGAATTTACAAAAATAGTCTAAAGCATTGAGCAAGAGAAGGAGGAAGTAGACATGCACATTTGCAGATAAAAGCAACACTTAGATGAAAACCATCCAAGTTAGTGGGAATGCTGAAATAACAACTATGAACTTCTCACTCCTAAATCCTCATCTTGGGGATGCTAATATTGAAATGGTCACTAAACTTGAAGTGTTCACTGAAATTATACTATTGTTGAAATTAAAGCAATCATATAAAAAGCCATGATCATTTAATCATATTAAATCTATCACTATTCTTTGGAGTTTATTCAAATAGCTAAGTACTACCATCCATTAATTCTGTATTGCTGTGTTTTGGAGAATGATACAATAGAATAGAATGGAATATGTACATTGTATATATTTGATTATTTCCTGCTACTGAAACATAGTGAAAACCTCAGCAATCTGGAAGAAGACTGGCTAGAAGGAGAAATCTTGTTGAAATTAGTGGTCTATTTGCATTTAAAATATGAACTTTCAAAGATTTTTCTACATTCTTAAAGCAATTAAAACAAACCTAAATAAATGAGTGTCAATTTAAGATCCAGAGTATGTTTCCTTCAGTGGTACATTTGAGTTATCGTATGAAGAACGCTTAGTATTTGCTTTGAAATATGGATTTTGCTATAATGGTGTTAAAAATGGCTGGTAACAGTTTGCATTACTAAGTAGGTCAATTATATTATTCTGTGCACTTAGTTCTAAGGGTAGACTGTCTGGTGTCCTGTGACAGTGTTGGTAACCTCCTACCTCCCTTAATGAAAATCTGATCATTCACCTTGCATTTTTTTTCCTTCTTGCCTGAATGGCCCTGGAAGATTTGATCCTTTGTCTTCAAATGTTCTGTTGTCTAGAGACTTCTTTTTTCTTACCTTAAGATGGGTAATAGTGCGCCTGAAGGAATTATGATCACCATAGAAAGATGTGTTCATGGAGAAGTGCTCTGCTCAGCTTGCTGGGAGCTGGTGAGTTAGCAGTAGAGTGCTTTGAAGGTTGTTTCAGAATAGCCAGAAACAGCAACATTTGTCTGCCCCCCTCTGTCTCCTCAGAGGTTGGTATCTGAGTTATGATAACTAATACATTTATTTTTCTTATGATTGTATCCACAGCATGTGCTTACTGCCCATCCCCTCCCCAAATGACTGATGATTTCATCAGCAAAATTGCAATAACATCTCCCTAAGTGACCAATGATTTCATCAGCAAAATTGCAATAATATAATTCATATATTGCAGGCAAAGCCCCTCAACAGTCAGTTTAATTGAATTAACCAGTCAGTTCAGAGTCATCCAGTTAGCTCAAGATACAAAGCTGTCACACAAACTGTTTTATAGGGCTCATTTTGAAAAGTTTAGAGTTACATAATATCAGTAAAAGAAAGGGCATTGTATTTTAATAATAACTAAAATAACTGATGTTTTGGATTTTTCTGCTCTCTACATTCATAATCGCATTGCCATATAGAACTATAAGAAAGTGCCTATTTGAATGTATACAATAAAAACTTTAAACACATGTAGAAATGGAGAAAATAGTGAAAGGAGCCCCCATAGATTTATTTTCTGCATTCAAAAACTATCAACATTCTTGCTTCATTTAGCCCTTTTCTTTCATGGTATTTTTATAGAATATTTAAAACAAATCACAGCTATCTCATTAGTACCCTCCTTCAATAATTCATTATGTTTCTCTAACAGATAAGGCCTTAAAATCATAATTTATGGGGCTGGGGCTGTAGCTCAGTGGTAAAGCGCTTGCCTTGCATATGTAAGACACTGGGTTTGATCCTCAGCACCACATAAAAATAAATAAAGATACTGTGTGTTTGTCTACAATTAAATAAATATTTTTTTAAAAAAATCATAATCTACAGTATCATCACAACTACCAAAATTAATGATTGCCTTAATATTTAATAATGGTATAATCAATTATTTCCAGTGTTTTAAAAATATCTTTCTAATTGTTTGTTGGAAATAGATCCTAAAAATGTGAGCGCATTGCATTTGGTTCATATATATATTTTTTAAATATTTTTTTTTAGTTTTAGCTGACACAATACCTTTATTTTATTTATTTATTTTTATGTGGTGCTGAGGATTAAACCCAGGGCCTCGCACATGCTAGGCAAGTGCTGTACCACTGAGCCACAACTCCAACCCTCTTTATATTTTTTAACCTTCTTTTAATTGACAACAGCTCTTCCCACCCTTTTGTTGCCCTGCAATTTATTCATTGAGGAAACCAGGAATTCCTATGGAATTTCCCGTATTCTGAATTTACTTTATATTCTTCATACCTTTTCCTAATTTGTTGTAGGCTTGTTAATTTTTCTCATATCATTTTCAAAGCTCTTTTAGCATTGAATTTTATTTTGTAGAAGCCTGAGACTAACCTGGCATTTTCTACTCATTAAGCTATTTGTTACTTTTACTTAAGACCAGAGAATTTTTCTTTATTTTTAAATAGGATGTATCTCATTGTTGTCATTTTTTTTCCTGAAACCTGCTGTGAGTGTTAAACCTCTAGATTCAAGACTTTCATTTATCCAAAACTTCCAACTATTTCCTGAAAAAATATATTTATTATATACATACAATATACATAATATGTGTTTATGTTCACTCTGATTTGCCCTCCATATTTAAAAATTTCTCAGACTTTTCACATCTTCATTTCCATTTCCGTCTGCTTACTTTTCTCAATCTTGATCTCTATGTTCTTCAAAATGTTTTCTGTATTATTTGTCAGTCTTTGTCTTACTTCCAGTTAGGCTTCCAATTCTGTGACAGTGTGGTTTTTCTGCCACTCATCACAGTATGGTCTCTACTTTTATATGATATCATGCTGACATGATAGGTCACATCTGCTTTATTATTTTTCTAGGGAATGTTATTTGCCAGTTTCCCCCCATCCCTTCCCTTCTATGAGAGTGTTCCTGGAATCCTTTTTGGGATCTTATCTACTTCTTAAGAATGTTAGTCTTTCTCAGTAGGGATAGTTACAAATTATTCTTCTGTCCAGTCCCCAACAGCATCTCCTGTGGCAGAAATAACTCAATGTTAAGTGGCTCCTACATTGAATTCTTGTTGTTTTTCCAGAGATGAAAAAATCTGACAACCACCCAATCCTGATGTTTTTAACAGTTCATAGGTCATTTCAATAGCACTTTCCTGTTTTCATGATACCTGGATGTACCTAGGTGATTCTAATATTACTTTCAGAGGCATCATTTTGTACTTTCTTCTCAGTAGTTTTAATGTCTAAGTCACCTGAGATCATCTGTGTTCCTGGGAGATATGGAGCTGCTTTTGAGAGAAACTGAGTCAGCTCTGGGGGTGAGAATCAGAAAGATAAATAATAAGATATCATGTGGCCTAGATTCCTTTCTTACTACGGCTCTGTGTTTGTCTGTTTCAAAAATAAAATCAAGAATATTCCTGTCTCATTGTGGAGTTACTTTATCACCCTGTGTACCCAGATGGGATATGGAATCGTTTGAGTTATCTGCATAGTAGGAGACCTGATCAATATATATGTGGGGAAAAAGAAAGATGTGATTCGTTGGAATAAAAAGTAAGTGGGGTGAAATGAGTATTCAAAAATGGACTTTAGAAGAAAGAGACAAACATATTCAAAGACTGGTCTGATGAGAGTTGATGATGGATTTTTGCACAGAGTTTGAGCTCAGTAGGAATGAGCTGGTGATCAGAATGACTTTGATCCCCCTCCCTGGATTGCCATAGACATACTTTGGTAACTCCTGACCAAGCTTGACTTCTCTGATCCTCTGAGAATCTACCTGGAATCATATCTGGTAGACAACAAGTGTTAGCTCCATTTATTGTTTCTTCAATGTATATTATTTGGCAAACTAGGCATATAAGCTTGACTATAATGATAGACTTCAGTTTCCTGGTAGAACTACCAATGTTGGAGGATTTGGAATATCATAGAAAAGGTGACCATGTATTGAAATAAACATAGTAACACTAGAGGGAATTTCACAAGAACAGATATTAAGAATTAATACTGAAGAACATTGGACACTTATAACTAAATTTTGTATTTATTTTCTTATACAACTTGGCCAAGAGGTATTTTTATTCACATTTTACAAATTGTCACATTGAGATTCAGTTCTGCTCAAAACTTGTCATGTCAGAATCTGGGTCAGGAATTCCCAGTCCAAGTTGAGTGCTCTTTTGACAGTTCTTTATTGTTTTTGAAAGTAATGCCTTGTGCAAGTTACTTATTTCCTCTGGACCTGGATTTCCTCATGTATAATCTGAAGCATTTCCTTCAGCAAGCCTTTCTCTCATTTGGCAGCATTGAGGCTCTTAGAATCAGCACCTGGGACCACCCCTCCAACTGTAGATTCCTGTGAGCTCATACTCATTTTTCACAAATAATACTATGCTGGTAGGAGCCAGCATTTTGAGGAAAAATGCTGGCATTATTCTTCTTTAAGAAACAAAATTATCTTATTTCGGTATAATTTATATACAATAAAATTCATCTTCTTGTTGTGTTGTATATTTTAGTATTTTTAATAGTATCTCCACTAATTCCAGAACATTTTTATTATGCAAGGGAAAAAAACTCTAGACTCAACTAGTTACTCCTCTTTGTCTTATCTGCTTTTGTCCCCAACTCCCTCCCTACCAAAATTACTAATTTCTGTCTCAACAAATTTACCCATTTTGGACATTTCATATAAAGAGAATCATATAATACATGCTCTTGTGATTTACTTATTAGTATAATATCTTAAGTGGTTTTTTTTTTCTGGTGGTGCTCAGTTTTGAACCCAGGGCCTTGTGCATTCAAGGCAAGCACTGTACCAACTGAGCTCTGTCCCCAGCCCTATTTTCAGTGTTATAATACATATCAATACTTTATTCCTTTTTATGACTGAATAATATTCCATTGCATAGCTGTATTATATTTTGTGTATATATTCATCAGTTGATGGCCATTTGAGTTGTTTTCGATTTTTGACTATTATGAATACTGCTTCTGTGAGAATCCATGTACAATTTTCTGTTTCAACATCTGTTTTCAATTCCTTTGTGTATATATCTAGGAGTAGAATTACTGGGGCATATGTCATTTTGTGTTTAATTTTTTGAGGAGCCCTGAGATGGTTTTCAAAGTGGTTACACCATTTACATTTCAATCTTCAGTGTATTTCAAATTTCTTGACATTCTCATTAACATCTTTTATTGTCTTTTTCTTCTAAGATGGGGTCTCTTCAGTCTTTCACAATTAAGTATGAGGTTACTTGAATGGTTTTCATAAATACTGTTTATAAGTTGAGGAAACCCTTCCTACTCCTGATCTGTTGAGTGTTTTTATTATGAAAGGAGGTTGGATTTTTGTCAGATGCTCTTCCAGTCAGTGTTCAGATGATCATATTGTTTGTAATTTTTTTTTGATTAATATGGGGTGTGATATGTTGATTGTCATATGTTGAATCAACTTTGCCTTCCTGGAATAAATTAAACTTGTTCATGTTATTTAATATATTTTATATATTGCAAAATTTACATTTGCTAGTGTTTTGTTGAATTTTTATTGATATTCATAAAGGATGGTGGTAGGCAATTTTTTTCTCACCATGTCTGCCTGATTTTGCTATGAGGATAGTAATGCATTGGGAAGTTTTCTACATGTTAATTTGCACTTGCTTTTTTCCCCCCAATTAACTGTGAAGTCAGAAATACCCTGTTGTCAATTCATACATATTCTTCCACATCTTTTTTTTTCAGCTGCATAATTAATTTTGTGAATTTGTCATAGTTATTCAAAATCCTGCTGTGTAGGGGAAATAGTTTGTGATTACAAAAATAAGTTTCACTCTGACTAACTTCATGTGTATTTTTAAAATGTTTATGGAGGTATACCTTTATAAGTAGTTCCTAGAAGAAGAATTGCTAGATCAAAGGTTAGGAAAGGTTAGGTACACCTGCAGTTGGCCAGATATTTTCACATTTTCTCTGATAGTGGTCTTAAAAAATTATATATATATATATATATATATATATATATATATATATATATATATATATACACATACTAGTGTGAGTGTGTATTTAGTTGTAGATGGAAACAATACCTTTATTTTGTTTATTTATTTATTTATTCATTTATTTATTCATTCATTCATTTTTATGTGGTGCTGAGGATCGAACACAATGCCTCACATGTGGTAGGCGAGTGCTCTACCGCTGAGCCACAACCTCAGCCTGATAGCTCAGAATAGTTTTAATTTGAACCTTTTTTGTTATGAGTGAAAGATTTCTCATTTATTGAGGGCAATTTGTGTTTCTTTTTAGTGAATTATCTGTAAATGTCTTTTGACCATTTATTTATCTTGTTTTCCCCCACCATTGCTTAGAATTTCTTTATGTATTAGAGATATCAGTCTTTTATTTATAAGTTGCACAGATTTTAATCTCAGATTGTCAATTGTCTTTGGCTTTTTAAAATGGCATTTAATTTTTGCAAAGCAAAAGTTTTTTATTCTTGGGCTGGGATTGTGGCTCAGTGGTAGAGTGCTCGCCTAGCACGGGCGGGACCCAGGTTCGATTCTCAGCACCACATAAAAATGAAGGCATTGTGTTGTGTCCATCTACAAAAAAAAATTCTCTGTGTGTGTGTGTGTGTGTCTCTTTGTCTTTAAAAAAAAAGTTTTTTATTCTTACATAAATAGGTTTATTAGTGTTTTCTTTTGATGTTCCTACATTTTAAGTTCTAGATTTCCCCCACATCCAGGTTATAAAGAAATATTTTCAAATGTTTCCTTTTAGTATTTCTATGAGTTTAGTTTTTTAACATTGACACCTCTCTCTCTCTCTCTCTCTCTCTCTCTCTCTCTCTCACTTTCTCTTTTGTACTTTACTCTGTGGTATGAGGTAAAAATTCCATTTAATTTTTTCTCCAAATGACTATAGAAGTTTGTCTTCATATCATTTATTAAACATTCATCTTTTCTCAGCAATGTGATATGATTATCACATGCCAAATTTCTGTATGTCTTTGTGTCTATTTGTAGACTTTCTATTCTGTTAAATTAGTACGTAGTTCTTACTCATCTGAAATTACCAAACAATCTTACTTTTAGGAACTTCAGAGTATGTTTAAATATCTGGTAATAACTAGTCCTCCTCTCATTGCACTTCATTCTCTGGGTTCATGCCTGCTTATTTTACCATATGAATTTTGGAATTCACATGTTGAGTTGCAGAAAACAATAACTGCTGTATTTATTTATACAGTTACTCTTTATTTAGGAATGGAGTTACATTCTGAGAGATGCATTTAGGTGATTTTGTCTTTGCACAAACCTTAAAGTATACTTACACCAACCTATATGATGTAAGTCCCGTTTTCTCATAATGTCTTTCTTCCTTTTGTTTTAAATTTGTGCTTAGAATATGCTTGCTAATATAATTTGAAAATTTCCATTGATATTTATGAGATTGGTTTGCAGTTTCCTTGTTTGCACAATTTTTTTTTAGGTTCATGTATAAATGTTATACTCCTTTCATTAGGAAATGAAAGTTTTGATTTACACTGGAACAACTGAAGTGGCAGAGGGATTAAGTCATATCCAGTTTCAATTTAAAATCCCTATGAACTAAATTATCACTGCAAGATTGGCACAGCAAATGAAAAGGAACATGTTCTAGTTGAAAATGCTTTGTTGAGTAGTTTCATAAATAAATAATTAAAAGTTTAGTAATAGTTAATGCTAGTTAATATTTGATAATAATCTAATATATCATTTAATATATGTTTTATATTATTTCCTATTTTAACAATTGAATATGATGCTTAATAAATACTTTCATGTTACCCAGTTTGATCTTTTTTTTTTTTTTGGTACCCGAGATTGAGCTCAGGGTCACTTGGCCACTGAATCACCTCCTCAGCCCTAGTTTGTGTTTTATTTAGAGACAGGCCTCACTGACCTTAGTTGCTTAGGGCCTTGCTAAGTTGCTGAGGCTGGCTTTGAACTCACAACCCTCCTATCTCAGCTTCCAGAGCCGCTGGAATTTCAGGTGCATGCCATCATGCCCAGCCACTTTGATCTTTATTTCAATCTCATGAACCTGTTTTTGCACATATTTTGTGGATTAAAGAGACCAAAGCTCAGAAGGACTGAGTGGCTTTCCCATGCCACATAGTGAGCAGCATTCTCTTTTTTATTTTTAATTTTATTTTTTATTTTTTACATACATGACAATAGTGGAATGCATTACACTCATTATTACCTATTAGTGACCAGCATTCTAAGGACTTATTCAGATCTCCTTTTTTATATTGTCTGTTCATTCTATACTGCTTTCCTAAAATGTGCTTTGCTGCCTTTATGTCAACAGTTGGCCAAGCATTTTAAGTTGCAAATTCGTCTATGCATCTATTCAGTAGGAAACACATTCTTGGTTTTGTATCTACTTTTGTCATAATGTGGCACCTGCCATTTCTCACAACACATAGTATCCTTGGTGATAGAAGGCAGCCATATGCATATTTCCATTTGGATATAGTCTCTCTCCCCCTTTTTTCCTTTGTTCTTTTTAACACACAAAGACACACTTGTATATCCTTTAGAAGACATCATGGGAGAAGATAACCCTAAATCATAGATTTATAATATTCAAATACACTTTTAGTATCCAGAGTTGTTATAATTTGAGAAAATATTTTTATTCATAGTAGATCCTTGGTTTACTCACCTGACTAATGAAAAAATTAAATTGGGACTAAGTTATCAGACATTTTGAAGATGAGCCTATTAAAAACTAAAACCAAAGCAAACAAATAAATTCCAAATATCTGTGAGGATAGATTAAATGTATGCTGGAAACTTTCCACAAGATGTTAGATTTCTAGAAAAAAGTGTAGCACACTGAGATTTTGTACCTTAAACTTGACCAATTGTAACTTACCTTGAGTAAAATAATAAGCTACAATGTATTACAACCAATGAACTTAGTAGTATATTAAGATACATGTAACAAATTTGATGAATGTCAAGTATTTTTATTTCAGTGTGTATTTATATATTTTTTCTTAATCAAAATCAACTTCTGGTAAATTTGCTCAAAGATTATGGACAAGTTAGTCTTTGTTTTATTAATCGTAGGAGAGACTTGCAAAATCCAAACTCCTAGCCGTTGCTATATGCAGTCTGTCCCCTCTCTCTTCCATCCCTCTAAGTTACCCTTTTTCCCTTACTGTTTTTTACTCTGTGAGCCCCAGCACAACTGGATTTCTTTTATTTCAGAACTGCCAGAATTTTTCCTCCCACAAGGACTTCCACATGCTCTTTCTCTCCTGGAACAATTTTCCTCATCTCTCTTTTACCTGGCTAAATCCAGTTATTCTTATATTAACTTAAATATAATTTTCCCAGAGTGGCCTTAACTGGCCAATTTCCATCTCCATTCCCAATGCTGTACCAGTTTACCCTGTTATAAAAGTTCGATATGCTATATAGTTCTCCCTTGGAACACTTATTAGTTTTCTTTCTTCTTTTTTGGTACTGGGAATTGAACCCAGGAGCACTTAACCCCTGAGGCACATCCTTAGCCCATTTTTATATTTTATTTAGAGACAGGGTCTTGCTAAGAGCCTCAGTAAGTTGTTGAGGCTGGCTTTGAACTTGTGATCCTCCTGCCTCAGCCTCCCTAGCTGGGAGGATTACAGGTGTTCACCACTGTGCCCAATAGTTTTCTTTTTTCTTAGTATCTCCTATTAGGATGCAAGTTCCATGAGGTCTGGGTCCTTGTTTGTGTCATTCTTGGTCATATTCCTAATACCTGGAACAATATTGAGCACTGGGTAGGCACTAGCGAATATTTCTTGTGTAAATGGATGAATGAATGAATATGCGATTTTAAACAAACATTGCAGAAAGGTTGCCACGTGAGTCTTGAATCTGGGGGGATATCAAGAAATTAAGGCATCATTATCAAAAATATATATAAAAAGGCAGGGGACTGGCATAAATGTGCCTAAAGAAGGAAAATAAACTTTTCTGTGAAATAAATACCACACAGAGCTCTTTTTGTAAAGTATTTTAGCTCTTCATTAGTCATTGTCATTTCCTTATTGAATTTACCAAAGAAAAGTAGTGAGCAAGGGCAGCTGGGAGTGGAAGTCACTCTGAGGTTTACCACTGATGAATACAGCTTCTACTTTCCATATCAGTTTATTTATTGTCATTGATAACATTAAGTTGTCTTATGCTTGGCTGGAGATGTGTGTTGGAAAAATATTCATTATCATTGAAAACACCGGATCTGTGCTGTCTCCTGGGGAAATTAGGAAATACCAGTGATTTGAGTTTGATGTTAAAGGACACTTTGGGAAAAAGAAAGATAATGGGTTTTTTTAAATGTCAACACAAATGCTATATACAGTGGTTTGACTATTTTTAATTTCTTTTCCATATATATATATATATATATATATATATATATATATATATATTTTTTTTTTTTTTTCTTTTTTGGTGGTGCTGGGGATTGAACCCAGGGCCTGTGCTTACAAGGCAAGCATTCTACCAACTGAGCCATATCCCTGGCCCTTTCATACTTTCTCATTTCCTTGTTCTTTTCCTTTTTTCTACACTTTCCCCTTCTTTACCACTTAAGAGTGGAAGAATTAAAGGTAGTTTCTGCAAATACACTTGGTCTGTACCCCTTTTTAAGTTTAAATTTTGTAAGAATGCAATAAAAATAGTCTTCTGGATGCAACCTTCTACCCAGCAGTGACCCTGGTATAACCCATCCAGCATGGTGTCTATCAAATGGGACAAAGAAATTTGAGAAGATATTTTAAATGTTATTGTCTTTCAAGCACTGTATATTTAATAATTTTTATTTTTTCCCCAAAATTTGTTTTCAGAACTACACATGGAAAATGTAAATATAATTGATAACTTCTAAGTTAATTGGAAATGATGATAGCGATAATAATGAAATATCTAGTTTTTGCATTGCATTCTGTTATGTGCCTTCTGCCTTCCCAGGCCTCAGCCTCCTGTCCCGTGAACACACATATACATACATTACACTCAGTCTTTCCCTTTCCTCGTATTACTTTAGCATGTAAATTGGAATATTCCAGAAGACCTAAGGGAAATGTTTTGGTTCATTGCATGGCAGATGACACTTATTTCAGAGTTAGAGAGAAGAGAGTATCTATTTAATGAGCTTTACTTTGCCCTTCCTCTAATAACAGCAATACCAGACCCCTGTCTCAGAGACAGTTTTATGGAAAGGTAGTACTAAAGCTAACATAATGCTGGACAATTTCCTGCCCTTCATGGTAGACATCTCAGCAAATAATAAATATCTCAATATGCTCGCATATCTATGTATCAATTTGGGATTTGGAAAATGTCTATAGAACGTAAATGAATTTCTGAAACATTGAGTATAAGGTCATTGTGAAATATTATTTTTGTTCAGTACTTTAAAAATACCTGTATGTGTACTTGAAAAGGCCAACAATATTCCAAAATCCATTTGGAACAACTTCTTTGGAACTAAGCACTTCTGACTGTATACTACAAGAGAGATTCTCTTGTAGCAATGTCTCTGGAAACAGGCTTAAAATATATGGCCTTGATTTTTGCTGACACATACTTTGACTATTGCTGAAGTCAATTTTCAATCATTTGGACAAATGATTCTTTTTTCAGAGAGTTACCATGTGAATAGAGGGCCTGTGCCAGTGTTGCTAATGGCCTAAGGATAACGTTGTTCATATCCAGGATGAAAATGTTTATACTCATCTATTTTTTAATAGATATTTGTGTATCTTGGGAGAATATTAAGTCTTTTTGTAGAGGCTGCAATTGAAGTACAGACTTTTGGAAGTATACATCGTCACCCTGTAAAGCCTGCCTCAGAGTTAAGATTATATTTTAAAACCCTCAGGTACTTGCTGTTGTTAGGAAATACTGATAAAGAAAAATGCAGATTAAAGTGTAGTTTGCAAGAAGGGAAATTGTATGCTAGTGCTTGGGTGCATTTAGTTAAGTAGATAAAACTATCAGTCAATCCCTTGGGCATTTTTATGTTAAAGTATCATTAATGTGACCCCTTGGCTCCTTGAATATGATAGCATTTCTGAATGCCTATGTTATGTCAATTGCTGTGCTAAACATTTCAACATATACATTATCTCTAACTCTGATCACAACCTTGCAAAATACTCTTATCCATTTTTAAAAGGAAACTGAGGCTCAGTGAGATATAAATGCTTGCCCAAATTTTATGACTAATAAGTTCCTGAGCCAGGATCTAAACCCAGGTCTATCTGATTTCTAAGGCACTACCCCACTATGGTTCCCTTTTGAATTATCATATGCATGGAATAAATATATCATGTAATAGAGGAGTGAGTATATTTGGGAGAGGGGTGACATTTGAAGGATGATTTATTAGTTTCCTATGGCTTGTGTAATATATTATCTTTTTTTTAAAAGAGAGAGAATTTCTTAATATTTATTTTTTAGTTTTAGGTGGACACAACATCTTTATTTTATTTTTCTGCGGTGCTGAGGATCAAACTCAGAGCCCCGCACATGCCAGGCGAGCACGCTACCGCTTGAGCTACATCCCCAGTCCTGCAACATATTATCTTAACTGTGACTGTAAGCAAGAATGTATTCTCTCATGGTTTTTGAGCCCGGAAGTTCAAAATCAAGGTGTTACAGGGCTGCCCCCCTGTCTGTAGGCTGTAAAAGAGAGAGTTTTTTTATTTTCTAGCTACTGGTGGCTTGTGGCTGCATCAGTTTAATCTCTGCCTCTCTGATCTCATTGCCTCTTCCTATTCTGTTTGTCAAATCTCTCTCAGCCTTATTTTTATTAGAATACTTGTTATTGAATTTAGGGATCATTTGGATATTATAGAATGCTCACCTCATTTCAAGATTCTTTACTTAGCCAGGTGTAGTGCATACCTGTAATCCCAGTGATTTGGGAGGATGAGGTGGGAGGATAGTAAGTTTGAGGCCACCTTGGCAACTTAGTGGGACCCTCAGCAGCAACATAGAGAGATCTGTCTGAAAACAAACAAACAAAAAAAAATAAGAAAGGTTAGGGATGTAGTTCAGTGGTAGAGCACCCCATTGGATTTAATTCCAATTAATAATAATTAAAAAAGATCTTTTACTTAATCACATCTGCGAATACCATTTTCCCAAATAAAGTAACGTTCCCAGATTCTGGCAATTATGACATGGGCATACATTGTGAGGAACCATTAATCAAGCTACTATAGTGAGTGATGAATTTTTATGTCAGACTCAGTCAAACTAGGGTCTTGGCTCACTTGCTCACAGTGTGGTGTCCTGGAGGAGATGGAATTGTTGGAGCTTTGTCAAATTGTTGGAGTTCCTCTCCTACCCTGCAGAGATTGGTAGGTCTGATGATAAGTTCAAAAGACAAGAGGTACCTTGAGGCTGTGTCACAGGCCTATTCCTATAGGATCAAACCAGCCAACATGAAATTCTTGATAGAAGTGATGAAACATTTTATAGCATGATCTATTATAAACAGGCCATTGGATGCTGCTTTTTTCCCCTTTTTGTTTAAAAATAAAAAGAAAATAATCATAGTAAAAAACAAATGCTGAGGGAGGAAACACCCATATTCATGGGGCCAGGGTGGGGTGGGCATACAAGTTTGAAGATGAACCTGAAACAAACCTTACTCTCAGACAAATCCACCACTCTCCCTTTCTGGACAGCAGTAATCAGAGTCACACCACCACTATTTTTATTTGAGGCTATTAGAAATAATCTCACCTTATCCTTTTATCATTTGTATGCCATTCTAAGGTATCCAGGTCTCCTCAACTCTACATTTGTATTGTTTATATTCATTTAAAAAAAGTTTTTTGGTTGTTGATGGACACAATAACTTTATTTTATTTCTTTATTTTTATGTGATGTTGAGGATCAAACCCAGGGCCTCGAATGTGCTAGATGAGCGCTCTACCATTGAGCCACAACCCCAGCCCCATTATTATGTCTTTTGAGGACAATTTTCTAGTCATGTTGTTTGCCTGATGCTGTTATGTGTGTTCATCTGATTGATTTTAAAAATCTAGTCTTATTCTCCCTAAATGCAAAAAAAAAAAAAAAAAAAAAAAAAAAAGGCAAGCTGTATCAGCTAGTGCTTAAAGGTCTTTCTGCTTTTATTCATATTGAAAGCAGAGCCCTTTTAGTGAGAGAGGCCTAGACCTCTAAAAGATTTATAAAGAAGTGTGACATTGTAGATTATGAAAGAGATAATTCACACTTAAAAATGGGAAACCTGATGTTATTTTGTTATTTTGCATTTTTATCTTTAAGTTGTTCAGGTTTTACTGTGTACAAGGAGGTGTTTTGTGAAAAATGTCTTGAATTTGCTTAGTCACCTCCTCAAGACCATCATTTTTTGGTTTTGATATTCAGTTTGTCTTTACAAAGTAATACTATCAAATGATATACTTAAATATGACTATGGTAATTTTTTCCTTCTAGAATGTGCTGGGTAATTATTTGCTGTCAAGTTTCCCCATCATAATTAGTAATGGCATTATGGGCAGTAACTTGCCTATATGAGACGAGCAGCATCATTGGGCCAGTAATGGAAACTGCATGTTTTTTTTCTGCTTTTTCCTACAGATTCTCTATAAGATATTATGACTGTATCACACTTTCCTGGAATTTTACCTATGACTCCATTCACCTTTGGTCACTAACTAAGTGAACTTACAGTGCTATAAGAAAAGCATGGATTGAGATACTTAGGGATTCCTAGAAAAGATATGATTTCTGCTCTCATAAGGGAATTAGGACATGGTGTCTACTTAGAGATACATTGCTGCACCTTAAATTGCTACCCTAGTACTAGGGTTATAATGAATTATAATAATAAGTTTTCGTCTTTTCAGCACACTCAGGAGAGTAGTGGTGTGAAATCGGCATCATTATTATTTTGATGTAATAGGTTCAACTATCAATGTTTTTTTCCTTTATAATGTTATATGTGCTTCATACATGGCAAAGCCATGCCTGATGAGATAAATAAGTATATTTCTCATTGTCTTTTCTAGTTCTGTCATCATTTTGCTTTTTACACTCATCTCTCCAATCTTCTTGTTCATTTAGTTTGGTCTTTGGTGTGAGGCAGGGATCCTAACCATTCTTTTTCCAAACATTGAGACAATGGTTCTATCACCATTTACTTAGCAGTTCCTCATTCTGCCATCTCTTTGTTATGACAGTTTTGCCATACGATTACATGTGTAAACATAGAAACATAGCTCTGTTTATTTTTCCTTTCTGTTCCAGATAGATGTCTGTGTAATACTTTATAGTATTATACTGTTTAATTGTTGTGGCCGTATAATTTCATATTATTTTTTGTTAGTTGTGGAGCAGGCTGAATGAATGTTAGCTGCAGGGTAGCCTGGACACTCGACCCCCATCCTTCTGGTTCCTTATGGCTTGTTTGCCTTAAGGCTGAACACTCAACCCCACTCAAGGCTAAACACTCAATCCCCACCCATCTGGTGCAAAGGAAACCCACATCTGGCCCCTTCCCAGTCTGGCTGAGGCAGAAGATGACACCCTTAGTAGCTACTGTATGATCCAATCACTGTACGCCAATAAGGCAGCTTGCAGACCCAGAGACCCCATTAGAACTTGGCTATAAAAACTCTCTCCTGCCAGAACTCTCCCTCTCTTTCTTCTCTCGCCCTCTCTCCCTCTCTCTTTCTCTTTTTCTCTTCCTTCCCTATCAATCAAACACCACCGCAATAAAGATCTCTTGGTCACTCCAAGTGTCATGGTCACTTTCCTTTTAATTATATTAATGTGAGTCCCATATTTTGTTTATTCACCTAATTTTCTCCAGGTATTGCTCTATGTAAACCTTGGAGTCATCTTGTTAAGTTTTAAAATACACATTAACCAACATTAGAAGTAGATTTGTACCTCTCTAGTTATTCTGGTTTTTTTTTTTTTTTTTTTTTTGTGTGTGTGTGTGTGTATGTGTGTGTGGTGCTGGAGATTGAACCCAGGGCCTTGTGCATGCAAGGCAAGCATTCTACCAATTTAGCTGTACCCCCATTTCTCCATTTATTCTTACTTATCCTCATTAAACAAGTATACCTGTGTGTACAGTGTTTTTGTGTGTGGTATAAAACAGGGAGATTAGTATTCTGTTTTGATATTGGTGGTAATAGTTATTAGGCTGACTATATTATTAATTCATATCCAAACCAGGATACTTTGAAGACTGGAAGTATATAGTATGATTGTATAGAGTGGTGGCTCTGTGCAATCATTCCAGCAACCTTGAACATCTCCATATAAGCCCTGTAGGCAAGGCTCAAATGCAGGGAGGCCTCACTCTTTGTGGCGCAGGAGCATGACAAAGTTTGACAGCCTGAGAGGAGCTGTCAAAGGCATTTCTTACTTACCTTCCCATCTGGTGGCAATTTGTCATCCTTTTTACCTGCCACGGAGGGATGGGACATCCCACCCTGCTATCTACCCTCTCCTTAGGGTACAACTGCAGACCATAAAACCACTTAGCTGATGTAGAGCACACTCCTCAGCCATAAATCAGCCTGCTGCCCATGTTGCCTTTAATCTGGCCCCTTTGATTTGGTGTCATCCTGTGTCAAGTAATGCATGAAACTGACACCATGCTGACCTTGCTTTTGCTGTTTGTTTAATAAGCTCTCTAAATCTACCTGGGCCAATTGTCCTTACCCAAAGAATCTGTCAACCTGTTTGACAAACTCAAACCAGTTCAGATCCAGGCAAAATAAGAGTAAATTGCAACTAAACAAACAAACCAACTCTGTTCCCATGATCTAAAGGAGCCTCAGTGGTTGTTTATCTATAACATTGTTTTGCAGTCAGCAGGATCCCTGGAACACTTCCTCAGTGATGATGCCTTCTGGTTAGTTCTTGGGCTCTTCATTAATATAGGGGTGGCCCTTGGAGAAGGCAGTTAATCAGACAAATGCTCTGTTCAGACTTGAGCCTTAATAAATGCTGACTCTGGAATATTCTGTAAAGTACAGAAAAATAACAAGATAATTCTTGTAAACATTCTTGTTGCATAGCCTTCCGATCTTTTTGTTATGTGTAATTCTTACAGTTATAAAGATGTATTACATATAATTTTGTATCTGCTTCTTTTCTTTTACTAACACTCATTGAAAATGCTTCATAAGCATTTTAATGACTGCATACATTTCTACCAAGTGGATTTATCACAATTTTCTTAAATGCTCTCTGCTTAAATGAATTAAAATTCTTTTTCTTTTCTTTTCTTTATTATTAGCCAATTATTCCGCAATGAACATACCCAGCCCTTAGGATAGATTCCCAGCAGCGGAGGCCATTTTTTTCAGGCTCTTGATGCATACTGTCAAATTGCTTTTTAAAGGGTTTGCACATTTACATTTCCATCAGTATCTGTAGTATTCACTTTCTAACTCTGAAAGTGCAAAGTAAGTTCCAGAATCTCAGAATCATTTACATTAACTTTCTGGGAAGTTGAGGATCATTGTGTCTATAAGGACCAAACAAATTAATAAAACCAATAAATGAATTTTTTATTATAAAATAATGTATTGCATTTTTGCTAATTTTTTAATTGTTTTTATCAGTGCATTGTAGTTATATATAACACTGAGGTTCATTTTGACATAATCATACATGCATGGGATATAATTTGCTCCAGTTCATTCCTCAATATTTCCACTTTCTTTGCTCTCCACCCTACCTCTGTTGCCTTTCCTCTGTTCTTCTTTCTGTTTATTCATTGTTTTTCTTTAAATTGGTGATTTATAGATATTCATAAATGAAATTTGCTGTGGTATATTCGTATATGTACACAGCATAATTTGGTCAATTTCATTCAGCAGTTCCTCCCTTTACCTGTCCCTTCTCGCCCGCCAATTGCCTTCCTCTACCCAGTTGCTCTCCCTTCTATTTTTGTGGGATCTGTCCCCCCACCTTTCCCCACCTTATTTTGGTCTACATCTACATATGAGAGAAAACATCTGACCCTTCACTTTCTGAGTCTGACTTATTTCAATTACTAGCACCTTGCCAGGGAATTCTTGCCTGCTCAGAGGGATAAACCTCCTGAGAAATTACAGTCTAGAATAATTAGTGAAGATCAAAAGCAAAAGCAAAGAGTCAGAAAGGATAGTTTTAAAGATGGAGCCCTGATAGGTCCAGTCCACACAGGAGCTGGGACTAGACAATTAGAAAATGGCTCCTGTAGTTTATTCAAGGGGGTACATCCAAGGCAAGGGTAAGGTTTCAAGGGTAGAATCTTGCTTTTTGACACCTTGTAGTTAGTAGGTTGATTGGCATCTTGGCAGTTCACACCCATCTCAGAGGGGCTGTGTGGCTTGGTGATTATAGCAGGTAACCCCATCTCTGCTGCTGTGTGGGACCAGGCAGAGTGGAATAGGTCTCACAATATTTGTGGGCAGTCAATCAGAGGAAATATCCGCTGAAAATTCCCAGACACCATATTTTCCTATTTACTAGGCTACAGTGTGCAATAGAGTCCACACACAGCCCATGGTGGTCTCTCAGCAACTTAGAATGATGTTCTCCAGATCTATCCATTTTCCAGCAAATACTATAATTTCATTCTTCTTAGTAAGACTCCCTTGTGTAATATATACCACATGTAATCATTCTCTTTTGTAATTTTCCCTGGTTGACATATCTTTTATTTCTCTTATCTGCATAGTGATCATAATGGCAGAAAAATGTTGGTGTGGATTTGATGGTTCCCAATTTCTGGAAGAATTTTCTAAAAACGCATAGTAGAGGAGTATGCATTATATTGTTGACCAAAGAAACACTTCTAGACCTCCAAACCATCTTGATCTCGATTGCACTACTCTAAGGAAGTGTAAGGACTTGTGTCATAGATGAAATGAACATATGGGCATAAACATTAAATTGGCTGAGATTTTCAAGTTATGGATGATATCTTGAAGTGTATGCATAGGTTCCAGATTAAGAATATCTGCTTTAGCAGGGTGCCATGGTACATGCCTGTAATTCCAGTGGCTCCAGAGGCCAAGGCAGGAGAATCATGAGTTCAAAGCTGGCCTTAGCAACAGTGAGGTGCTAAGCAACTCAGTGAGACCCTGTCTCTAAATAAAATACAAAATAGGGCTGGGGATGTGGCTCAGTGGTCCAGTGCCCTGAATTCAATCCCAGGTACTATTGGGGTATCATAGTTTTCACATCCTCTCACCTGACAGAGCAAGAAGATTTATATATGTATACTAGTCTATCTATCATCATCTGTTTATATATTCATCTGTGTGTATATAAAGATAAATAGAAGTTCATACTGATGTCTTCAACTCTACCATTACCACAGTAGCATGGATTATTCTAACCTTTCTTGCTTGTCATACCTCCTCTCCAAGAGTCAGAGGCCTGATTCCCATCATCATTATCCATATATTTGTTAGTTTATGGTACACATGAATGTTGATTTCAAAATTATGTGTACCCCTATGGGAAACAGTTTCACCAACATAGTGCGTTTATGTATTTTACCTTTTGCATTTGGTCTTACGGTATTCTCTCTTTTCCAAAGTTACTTAGGTCAGTCTTCCCCATCCCCACCCTCTTCAGTGATACTGTTACATACATTTGTAACAAAGTTAGATGATTTTGTCAGTTTGCATTCCATCCTGGGATCTCTCAACTTCATAAACTGTTTTTTTTTTAAATTCATTATACATTAAGGTATACTCTTTGTACTATGAAGTTATATGGATTTTGACAAATGCATAGTATCATGTATCCATGAACACAATAGCATACAGAGAGTTTCACTGCCCTAAAAATATTGCCTGTGCTGCAGCTATTATACGTTCTCCATTCCTCTTGCCTCAGAAACCACTGGTCTTTTGACTCTCCTTTCCAAGTTTTTCCTTTCCAAGCATGTCATATAATTTCTATCATATAGAAGTATCCTTTCTGATTGATTTTTTTTTCACTTAGTACTATGCTTTCAAGATTCCTCCATGTCTTTTCATGGCTTGGTAGCTCATTTCTTTTTATTGCAGAATAGCTTTTCAGCATATGAGTATATTAAAGTTTGTATATCTATTCCCCTGTTAAAAGGCATTTGGTTTCTTCTAGTTTTGTGTGATATGAATAAAGCTGTCGCAAACCTTCAGTTACGTGTTTTGTGTGAAAATAGTTTTTCAAATCAATTGAGTAAATACATAGGAGCACAATTGATTTCTCATTTGGTAATAGTGCATTATTTAGCTTTGTAAGAGATTGCCAAACTGTCTTATAAAGTGGCAGTACAATTTTGCATTCACACTGGCAATGAATGAGAGCTCCTATTGTGCCACATCCTCATCAGCAATTGGTACTGTGTTTTAGATTTTATCCATTCTAGTAGATGTCTTGTGGTCTATCATGTAATTTGCATTTCTCTAATGAAAAATTATGTTTAGCTTCCTTTTGTATGCACATTTTCCATTTGTATGTCTTCATGGTAAGTTGTCTATTGTAATATTTATGTCATTATATTAAAAGGTTATTATTTAAAAAAAAAGGTTATTATTTTAAAAGTTCAGTATTTCCAAAGGTTGTTTTTTATTGTTGTGTTTTAAGAGTTCTTCATATACTTGGATCCACATCTTTTGTCAGATATGCATTTTGTAGATATTTTCTCCCAGTCTGTGGCTCATTCCTTGATTCCCTTAATAGAACCTTTGGTGAGCATTTTTTCATTTTAATAACATGTGACTTATTAATTGTTTTTCATGGATTGTGATCTTGGTGCTGTGTCTAGAAATTTGTCACCTTCCCCAAGATCACGTCGACTTTCTCCTAGACTTCCTTCAAAAAACAAAACAAGTTTCTTTGCCAGCCCACTCACAGCCCTCAGCATAGATTCTAATGTACACCATTCTTCCTTTTATTATTCTTCAAGAAATGTCAGTATAGAATTTAAGAACTTGGTCCTTGAAATTAGCTGTCTCTTCGAATTCTGAGCCCATCACTTCATAGTTGTATGATCTTTTACAAATCCCTTCACCTCTGTAGTCTTTAATTTCCTTATCTCTAAAACGTGTCTATGGCATATACCAAGTACAATGGGGAAGATTAAATGAAAGACCAGGAGAGAACTTAGCATAATGCCTGGTCTATCATGTAGCTACTCATTCTGTGATTCTGAATTTTCTACAGAAAAATATAATCCTGTGAGATTTCATGTCTTCTTAATGTCACTGCCAAGAACTTTTATAAAGAATAATATCTGGGCTGGGACTGTGGCTCAGCGGTAGTACACTTGCGTGGCATGTGTGAGGCACTGGGTTCGATTCTTAGTACCACATATAAATAAATGAAATAAAGATGTATCAACAACTAAGAAAAAATTAAAAAAAAGAATGGTATCTGTTTGTTGATTAACGTATATCTTCTTATTAGAAATGTCTGTTTAGTTCCTTGGCCCATTTATTGATTGGGCTATTTGTTTTTTTGGTGTTAAGATTTTTTAGTTCTTTATATATTCTAGAGATTAGAGCTCTATCTGACGTGTGTGTAGTAAGAATTTGTTCCCAACTAGGCTCTCTATTTACCTCACTATTGTTTCTTTTGCTAAGAAGAAACTTTTTAGTTTGAATCTATCCCATTTATTAATTCTTGAAATTAATTCTTACACTATAGGAGTCTTATTAAGGAAGTTGGTGCCTAATCCAACATGATGGAGATTTGGGCCTACTTTTCTTTCTATTAGACACAGTGTCTCTGGTTTAATTTCTAGGTCCTTGATCCACTTTGAGTTGAGTTTGGTGCATGATGAGAGATAAGAGTTTAATTTCATTTTGTTGCATATGAATTTCCAATTTTCCCAGCACCATTTGTTGAAGAGCCTATCTTTTCTTCAATGTATGTTTTTTGTGCCTTTCTCAAATATAAGATAACTGTAATTATGTGGGTTAGTCTCTGTGTCCTCTATTCTGTACCTTTGGTCCATCAGCCTGTTTTGGTGTCAATACCATGCTGTTTTAGTTACTATTGTTCTGTAGTATAGTTTATGGTCTGGTATAGTGATGCCACCTGCTTCACTCTTCTTGTTGAGGATTGCTTTAACTATTCTGGGTCTCTTATTTTTCCAGATGAATTTCATGGCTGCTTTTTCTATTTCTATGAGGAATGCCATTGGGATTTTGATTGGAATTGCATTAAATCTGTATAGTGCTTTTGGTAGTATGGTCATTTTGACAATATTAATTCTGCCTATCCAAGAACAATGGAGATCTTTCCATCTTCTAAGGTCTTCTTTAATTTCTTTCTTTAGCATTCTGTAGTTTTCATTGTAGAGGTCTTTCACCTCTTTTGTTAAGTTGATTCCCATGTGTGTGTGTGTATTTTTTTTTTTTTTGATGCTATGGTAAATGCCTCATTTCCCTTTCAGAGGATTTGTCACTGATATACAGAAATGCCTTTGATTTATGGGTGTTGATTTTGTATCCTGCTATTTTCCTGAATTCATTTACTAGTTCTAGAAGGTTTTTGGTGGGATTTTTTGGGTCTTCGAGGTATAGAATCCTATCACCAGCAAATAGTGCTAATTTGAGTTTTTCTTTTCTTGTCCATACCCCTTTAATTTCTTTCGTCTAATTGCTCTGGCCAGTGTTTCAAGAACTATGTTAAATAGAAGTGGTGAAAGAGGGCATTCCTGCCTTGTTCCAGTTTTTAGAGGGAATGCCTTCAATTTTTCTCCATTTAGAATGATGTTGGCCTGGGGCTTAGCATAGATAGCCTTTATTTAGCATAGATAGCCTTTATAATGTTGAGATATGTTCCTGTTATCCCTAGTTTTTCTAGTATTTTGAACATGAAGGGGTGTTATATTTTGTCGAATGCTTTTTCTGTGTCTATTGAGATGATCATAGGATTCTTACCTTTAACACTATTGATGTGATGAATTACATTAATTGATTTCCATATGTGGAACCAACCTTGCATCCCTGGGATGAATCCTACTTGATAATGGTGCATAATCTTTTTGATGTTTTTGTATTTAATTTGCCAGAATTTTATTGATGTTTTTGTATTCAATTTGCCAGAATTTTATTGAGAATTTTTACATCTATGCTCATTAGAGATATTGGTCAGAAGGTTTTTTTTTTTTTTTTTTTTTTAATATGTCTTTGCCTGGTTGTGGAATTGGGGTGATATTGGCCTCATAGAATGAATGTGGAAGTGCTCCCTTTATTTGTTTTCTGAAAAAAATTGAAGAGTATTGGTATTAGTACTTCTTTAAAGGTCTTGTAGAACTCAGCTGTGTATCCACCCTGTCTTGAGTAGTATCTAAACGTTCTGAATAAAACTTAATGTTAAACTCAGTGTTTATTTAAAAGATTTCTTAATTTTCATTTGACACTTTGAATTAGATTTTACTTGTAACTATTAAAGTATCAAAGAGATACGTATGTATGTGTATATATCCACTAAGGGAGAGAGGCAGAGAGAGAGACTGATGATAAACTTGTATATAGTATCTAGTGCGTGATAGACCTATTCTGCTTTCTCTTTATACATACAAAAATGCACAAATAACCAGTATAAAATATTTATCCCATTAGTTGATTTTTCTCTATGTTGAATCAGTTCTAATGGAACTCATGTAGGAATTAGTGAATCCATGTATGTTATCAGGTATAGGATCTGGAATCTGCTCTGGCCTCACCCAAGGTCTTGGGCAAGCAGAATAGTAGTGGGTTTCAACTTGTCAACTTGTTCTGTGGCTTGGAATGTGTACAAAAGCACTTGTTGTTAAACACAAATGTAGTTCCTGTTCCTTGAATGTTTCCATATATCAGACACTGCATTAAACACCTTACCTTTGTTCTCTCATTTGAGCATTTCAACAACCTCTTTTGGGATGTGCTATTCTATTTCATATTTTGAAGATGAGGAAACCAAGGTTTCAAGAAGCATTTTTCCAAAGGTCTCGTAGCTGATAGATGTTTGAATCTGAGTGGGATCCTAGGGATCTTCTGATTCCAAAGGCAATTGTCATAAACACTTCAATTGACTTTCATGGTGCCGGGGACAAGTGATTGAGAGATTAGTGAGAGTGATAGAACAAAACCAAAAGAGCCAAAAAACGCTTAGAAGAGAAGACATTCTTTAACAACAACAAGTCTCTGCTTCAGAACCTTTGTCCTTGGACTATTCAAGGATTCTCCTGGTAGTGTGAACCATGTGACAGCCACCCATTGCTCATGATGATTCTCATTAGACAAATGGTCCAGGACAGGAAGCAAAGATGATTTTATTTTATAGTTTGCAAGTGTGTGTGAAAGAGATTCCAATCATCGTGTGACATTTGTCTTTTTAAATAGTCCAGATCTAACAACTGTACAATTGATGTAATATTTAAAAAGTCACTCATTTAGTTTCCCAAAGTAAATTGAATGTCAATGTTAAAATCTAAAAGCATCCATGTGTCACTTAAATCTCTGCCTATGGGTTTTCTTTGCTGTCTAATTTGATGTTATGTGTTCTTTGGCATATTTCATATCAGTATCTCCATCAACTTATTTTTGCAGTTATTGCTTTGCAATTTGACTTTAGTTTCACATAGAGTTTGACATAAAAATTCGTTGTACTTCTGTTATAAAAACTTATCATAGTACACTAGTTCTCAAAGTTATGTATGCTGTAGTTATCTCACATGTTAAATTAGCAGTCTTTGAGGTCTGGGCTCATGAATTCTTCATCCCAGTGTGACATTTGGTATCAAACAGAAGTCCACTTCCTCAATATCTCTTTTAAATTAAACAAATATGTGTTGAGATGAACAGAGCCACAAAATGGACTACAGACTATTTCATGTCATTGGCTCAGGACATTTTCTTGATATCAGGAAGGTTTTTATATTCTAATTTTGCCTGTAAGGAATATGCCCATAAATATATGCCATTTTTTGTCATATATAACAAATTAGAAAAAGATGAGAGTGTGTACTTAGAAAATATATATGCCATTTTTACCTAGTAATTAAAAATAAATAAAATTAAAATCGCAAATTTTTTTAAAAAGTAGAAATTAATTTCAAACTTTATTATCTATCTGATATAGTGATGTCTAACATAAGATTCCAAATTGGAGTCTGGAGAAGCTATAGATTTCTTATATGGGTTACCAGAAATTTTGCCATTATCAAGGTCACTACTCTTCCTTATAAACCAATAGAATCATATTGTAAATGATGCCTCTAAAGTGTGAGTAATCCTGAAATTTTCTTCCCACCCAAATCCCTTCTTAATAAATTATTCTTAGCTCTTACTGGATATTATATACATTATAAAGCATTGTTTCTTTTGATATCATGAGCATTTTTAGGAAGCATAAGACATTTGAAAGCCATCTCTGAAGTGACTTTTCTTGCTGCATCTTAAACTGGCATTTGTCCTTCCTTATTGATTAATGAGTATTATTGATTTGGCTTGTTTATGACATGCTCCCTACTGTTAGGAGACTTTATCTTATCTAGCCTTCAGATTTTATTTCCCCTACAGTTTTCTAAAGCTGTTAATTTTCTTCAGGTACTTTAATGATGCACCTATTCCCAAGGACAGAGATGCTCAGATAAGCTTTTGCATTGCACAGAAAACCCTTTTACCTATCTGCTCTCCTGGTAGGCAAGTGAAGGATTAATGGTGCAGTGAAAGGGAATAACTGAATTGTTGTTATGGATTGCTTAATAAAAGCAGATTTGTGCGGCAATTATGTTTAATGTTAAATAATATTTACAATGTAATTATTTTGCTGTAGGCTGAATGAGAAGATATATGTGAATATGCAGAAAAATAAGTGCCACTGTGTATGTGAGGCATCATAATTATCATCATTAAGCTATTTCCTATTCAAGTTACTTTCAAAGGAATTACTACCCTCCTCTCTATCTCACCATCCTGCTCAACATTAAGACAAGATAGACTGTAGATACTTAATTTCATTTGGAGAATTTTTAAGATCTCTCTTCACTCAGGCAGTACTTAGTCAGGGTTCCATGTGAGTCAGCTTTCCATTACTATAACAGATAGATAAATCATCTCATAATTTTGAAAGTTGCAGTCCATGGTCATTTGGCCCCTTGCTTTTAGGCCTGAGATAAAGCAGTATGTGGTCATAGGAACATGTGGTAGATGAAACTGCCTCACTTCTTGGTAGCCAGGAAGTAAAGAGAGGAAGATGAAGGGTCATGATCCCAATATCACTCTCCTACCGTGATATACTGTTTTACCACCGGCCTCAAAGCAACAGCCCAAATGGCCATGGACTGAAACTTGCAAAACTCCCACTAATTACTTTCAAGGGCACACCCCCAATTACCTAACTTCCACCAGACCCCACCTTCCAAAACTTCCACCACTTCCCAGTAATACCACAGAATGGTAACCAAGTCTTCAACACAAGGATCTTTTTTGGCCATGCAATATCCATACTATATTTAGGCTCATAAAATTTGTTCACATTGGTCGCATGTTCCTGTTAGTGCTCACATTACACCTAATTGAGGCTTTGGAACCAGGACAGTTCCCAAATGTTATTTCAGCCTAATGTACTCACACACTAATGCCAGTAGTACTAGTCAAAGGACATATAATATTTCTTAATATTGTCTTGGTGGGGTGCCCTGATTTCTAGAACTTCCAGTGCTTCCTTTGCCTACCATGTTTGCTTATATTCCAGTCATGTCACATTTTATGAATCCATGTTTTTCTCCGTGAGGCTATCTTCCAGATCTACTTTCCTTGGATTATTCATGAACAATTAACTCTATCTAGGTCTTCTCCTTAACAACCCTTGGAAACACCTCACATTTTATCTGTTGTGTTCTCCCCACCTTCCCACACTTCCACACTCCAGTCTTTTCCTCTCCAAGCTTAATTTCTGCATTCCTGTTAAAATTTACCTCATAGAAATATTTATTCATTTTATCTACAACATTTTATTTTGATGAGTCTCATGTACTTAAATGGCTACTGTCAGGCCCACCCTCCCCGCTCCCCAATCCTATGCAAGTAGTACTGGTTTGTTGGATCTAAGGGCAAAGCTTCATTTCTTTTCTTTCTTTCTTTTTTTTTTCGTCACTTGTTATTATTTGTTTTGCTCTGGAATTGGGGAGACACAGCAGTCTTCTTATTTGTTCTCCTCAGTTGTTAAATTGTCTAGGTTATCCCAGGAAAGTGAATATTGGGAAATGTAATAATAAAAATAAAGCGTCTGTATATTGAGTGCTTAATCTCTGCTGGTCACTTTGTATGTCTTATTTCATCTTATCATCATAATAACTCTGGGAGCCTATTATTGGTCCCTGACAGTGTGTTACATTAGGCTTTTAATACATATCTGCTGAATAAAAGGATGAATGGACGTTCAAGAGATTAAATAGATTCCCCAAGGTTCTACAGATCTTAAATGCCATTTCATTGGACCCCAGGTCTCTACGCTTCAAATGTTATACTGCATAGCCTTTTTTCAAGGAAGATTTTGAAAAATGACAGTCTTCCCAGCACTTATATACTTGGCAGCATGATATGTTATATTTATTGCTAATGTAACTTTTTAAGGATCTCTCATTAATTTGTTCATATATTTAAAAAGTATTCATTGAGCACCTACTCTGTGTCAGGAGGCTTCTTGGCACTGGATATACTCTGGTGAACAAAATTTAACAGGTCTTTAGTGCTTATTTTTCAAGAAATTCTGCTATTTAAACTCTGTCCTCTTAGGTTTTGAGAAATATATAGAAAATTTCCATATATTCCATATCATTGATTTCTCTCAATGTTGTTTGCATAATATGCACTCAAATATTTGTGGAACTGTAGTGGCACCACCTTTCTCCATAGAAAAATCTTCTCCAGAAATCTTCACCATGGCTGATTTTAGGACTGTCAGCAAAAGATTCTCTACAAAAGAGTTCAATGTAGATAAAGTTCCTATTTTCATGTTGCCCTATCTTACTTGGCCACTGGCTGAGAAGGAATCAGCACTTCAGATGCTGAAGGCCCCCTTACTAGTTTTTCACAAATGTATCCAGTATAGTAGTATGTACAAATGTGTAAACAAGGCCTCTGGCCTTGAGCTGGGCTTCACAGAGATGTCTACATTCCTAAGATAAGAGAAGTTACCAATTGAGCTCCATGGTAACAGCTGGCAGGGGGAGGAAAGAAAGGGTAGAAGAAGCTCTCCCCTTCTCAGGTGTTGTCCTCGAAGGGTTAACTTGCTCAGAACAGTGAAAGAAAAAGCTGCTTTATATGAACTTCTGCAGACTGTGAACTTCTGAGCCCCTCCCCTTACATGTTGGGTATAAAACTCTGAAACTCCCTGAACTCGGGGTTCAGGGGATTGATTGATTACAGCAAAAGTTGTGCCCTTTGAACCTGGCTGCAGCCTAATAAAACTGTTTCCTGCTATCTTTGGTGCCTTGCCTCATCTGTCCCTACAACAGAATGACACAGTGATGTCATAGGAAAAATAATGGAGTGGGAGCCCAGGTCTGGCTCTTGCCTTTAATAAATGCTGTGGCTTTACACACATCACTCATCTCCATTAGCTTTAATTTCCTCATCTTGAAATAGAATAGTACTCCTTGTCTTCCTAACTCATTGAATCTTGCTATGAAGATCAATGAGCGGATATGATATGAGTGCTTTGTAAGGTTCTAGACTATGCAAAGTTTTATTCTTCCTTTTATCACCATTGTTAAATGGATAAGCACTAGGAAGTTATTTTCAACTTGGGAGGGAGGCAGCAGTGGATAATGGAGATCAAGGCTGACAAATTAAAATTGCCAGTGTTAGCTTGGAACTGTCTATCATTCTAGTGCTGTCTTTTCAGTTGTGTTCAATTTTTTTGATAATATTTTCCATAGACTATCCTAATAGTGCCTGGTACTAAAAAGTTTAAAGTATAGAATGTGACTATAGAAAATTTTAGCATTTGAGACCATAAAAGTTACAGACATTATTGAGAGACCTTAGATTAGGGCTGTATCAAAATACAGGTAGCTGAGGAATATCAGATAAGAAAGAAATGACTTGCAGAGTAGAGCTAAGTGCTTCAGAATGTTGTGTATGTAGTGTTTAGTGTACACATGGAGAGAGGGAGATAAGGACTCAGAGAGGTTTCATGGTCTTTATTCTTGGAGAAGTTTCAAGCCACTTATATATATTGCATATGCTGACAATTGTTAATGAGATTTCCCCCAGAGAATAGAAGGGCGTAGAGACAGTAAGGTAGAACTCTAATGCATTTGGCTTCTCTATTCCAGCCTCAGCAAAGCAGTAAAGACAGGAGAAGATTTAGCTTTTTTTAAATAATTTCTTCAGTGTCATTATTTTAGAAATAAAGTTGCAATCTAATCAATTGTCTAATGTTGTCAATACCTATCAAGTTTGCATAGACCTTCCTCATCCACTTCCAAAGCTTAGAAGAAAGAGCATTTTGTAGGAAATGGTTTCTGACTATTTTAATAGGCTATCTGGGAACATCAACAAAGGAAGGGACAGAAAACACAAACACATGGGAGGGACAGGAAGAGGATCAGACTGTGCATAGTAGTAATGATAATTGAAGTTCTAAAAGAAAGCTACAAGATGGAAGAGTGGAAATTTCAGGCTGCTAGGAGTTTAAACACTTGTTTTATCAGATGTCTTGTTTGCATAGTTTTTATATTGTGTCCGTAGATCCATCCCTTAAATTTTCTCGTTTGCTACATCAGTCCTGTGAGGTGGCTAAGGCCGAGTTTCTGTTTGTTTGTTTGTTTATACCTTTCAAAACGCCTTCCTCCATTCTTTTCTTATAGGAACCTTTTTTGGGGTGAGGAATATATCCCATACCTCATCCATAAAGGGGTGGAGGGTAGTGTCATTGAAAGAAGCAACACAAGAACAGCAATGCTTAGAGAAAAACACAAATCGTTTTAAAGGTGTTATTTACATCCATGGATATACTTGTGCCTAAAGTCTGTTGCTCCCTTCTTTTAAAAAATGACACATTTCCTTTATGCCTAAGTTAAAAGTTGGCTTTCTGTTCCTTTCAAATGAGTGCATCCTGAATAAATTGCAAAATGGTTTGGAAGAGGAAACTGAGACTCAAAGATTAAGCATGTTTCCCAGGGTCATACATCCCAGATCCAGGTGTCTTGACACAAAACCTATGTGTTTTCTTAGTTTCCTTCTGTCCTGTAGTTTTGAACTTGAGCAAAATGATTAGTGACTAAGACTTGACTTTCTTCATTTGTAAGATGCAGTATCTGGATTGCTGATCTCTAGTGTCTAACATTGTCCAAGTTTTCCATAATTTTTTCAATTTCAATATTTGCTTTTAATTAAGCAAGTAAAATATGAAAAGTTCTTATAAAAATTTCAAACATTACACATATTAAACTAAAGTGTCTTTGACTGCTGATGGAATTCCTCATTCTTTCCCATCATTTTCTATCTGTCCTTTAGGAAATTTTCTGTGCATTTACATGAACATAAATGTTCTTTAGAAATATTTATTCTTTGTCTTTATTTGCATTTTTAACCAAAATTGTCTCATTGCATAAGATTGTACAGATTATTTTTATAATTTAAATGTAGGTTATGCAGCTTGTATAGTATGCCTGTAATCCTAGCAGCTTGGGAGGCTGAGGCAGGAAGGTTATGAGTTCAAAGTCAACCTCAGCAACTTAGCAAGGCCCTCAGCAACTAAGTAAGTCCTTGTCTCTAAAAAATATGAAAAAGGGTTGGGAATGTGGCTCAGTGATGAAGCACCTCTAGGTTCAATCCCTGGTACCAAAAACAAACAAACAAACAAAAGTAAGTTATGCAGTCTTCCAGGTTCATTCATATAGATATATTTCTTTTTTAAAAGCTGGCCCATGATATCAATCTACTATAATTTATTTACACCATAACCTATTAATGAATATCTGGACAACTTGTATGTTCTTATTATTACAAACAGGGCTCCTGTGAACAGCCCTATGACTATTCTAAAACAGATACCAAGGAATCCAGTTTGTATTTCCACATTCAGCACATGAGCATTCTTATTCCTTCACATCCTTGCCAAAATTAATATCCTCAAACTTTAAACATACTACCAGTGATGGTTTTAAGTATGCATTTCTCTGATCTGTGGGGTGGAAGGGCAGCTTTGCGTACATTTGGAACCTGTTCTTCCCTGTAGATTGTCACATTTTTTGGTCCTACATATTTGGCCCTGTGATGAATCTGGTCAACCACAGTCACAACACTGCAACGTAGAATGCCAAAACTAGTGTGATAATATCAATCTTTCTCCCTTAGACTATTTTTGGGTTGGGCATTACTGGATTTGACCACCAAAGGGTGCTTGGAGAACAGATATAGAATTATAGAACCTTGTTCCTGGAAGGAAATGAATTTTTAGCTGTCATTTAGTCCTACCCAACCATCTGATGTGTAAACCCTGTCTTCAAAATCCTAGCCAAACAAGCATCCAACTAATGTTTGAACTCTCTGTCTCCTGAGGCGGTCCACTCCATCTGTGGACAGTTCTGTTGATTATAACAGTCTTTCTTGTATTAAACCAGATCTTGTCTCCCTGTAGTTTCTACCCACTGTCTCGAGCTTCAGAGAACAAATCTGCCTCCTCTTCCACATGACAGCCTTTCTGATATGTAGTGACAGTTTCTACAATACTCTGAGTTATCTTCTCTCTATGTTAAACATGCTGGTTCCCATAAGTGATCCTTATTTGATGTGATTTCAAGGGCTTTTCCTCTTTACCTTCATAGTCATTCTGTACTGTACAATTCCTAGTTTATCCATGCCCTTCAAAAATGCATCACTGAATTCAATGCCTTAGAATGGACTGACTGTTAATTTTAATAATGATAATGAATGATGATGCCTCTCATAATAGCAGCTGGCCTTTATTGAGCTTATGTATAGTACCTAGCCCTGCACATGCATGAATTAGTTTAATCCTTTACAACATTACTGGGAGATAGGCATTTTTGTCCTCATTTGGTCATGGAGACTCTATGCATATGAAAGTTAAGTAATGAACCTAAGAAAATAAAGGCTGTGCTGAACAGAGTAGGAAAACAATCTCTCTTATGGGTAGCTTATTTCAGTGTGTGCATGCTTAAGATCATGTAAGCTTTTGAAAAACTGCTAATTGATTCAGATTAAGTTAACTACCAATAGAAATCCCCAAGTCTTATTTGATAGGACTACTAGTAAGCCACTCCTTCCTTTCATGCCCACTTGAGTTTGGAAGCCAAGTCCAGGACACGGGAAACTGCACGCAACCTCACTTAATCTGTTATTATAATGCATAGCCCATCCTTTTACTCAAGACATTCCCCTTCCCATTTCTCTTTTCTGATGCAGTTGGCTGGCTCTCTTCTTGGAGAGATGGACTCCCACTTGACGCTCTCATCTATACACCATCGACTACATATTTTCAGCTTAGCCATACATGGATGAGTCACTTAATTTATTTTGCTTTCCTTTTCTGTTTGCATACAGAAAGCAGCTTGCCAGGATGGTAGGGTGTAGATATTGTTCCACATTTTTACAGAGGTCATCTACTCCATTTTCCCTTCCTGCTGGAGAGATCAAAAGCATTTACCAACTTATCGTACGCTTCATGTAAGAGTCGGTATTGTTTATGTTCCTTTCATTTCTTTGTTCTTCGGGGATCTGCTTGAAAATGATACTGTGCAAAGAAGTTGTCAACTTGCTTCTACTTATGAAAAGAAATGTTTTAGTTTATTAGGTATGAAGTAAAATGCTCCTTATTTGTAGGCATAAATAGCTTAGATTAGTTAAAAAATAAACTGTTTTGGACAAACTTTAGCTGGATTCTTTTTTTGAGAGGGTACTGGGGATGAAATCCAAGGGTGCTTTACCACTGAGCTATATCCCCGGCCCTTTTTATTTTTTATTTTGAAATAGGATCTCCCTAAGTTGCTTAGGGCCTCACTAAGTTCTGAGGCTGGCCTTGAACCTGTGATTCTCCTGCCTCAGCCTCCTGATCCACTGGAATTACAGGTGCGCACCAATGTGCCTGGCTCAGATGGACTTTTTCATGATGAACTCAAAAGTAGATTAAGTGCTCTAGTGTGAGGATCAGAAGATAAGGATTGGATGGAAGTTTGGGATGAAGACCTAGTTTCTTCTGTTAGCTTCCTCACTGTCAGACGGTATGAATTGCCAGAGAGTCATTTCTTTTCTCTGATCTGAAAAATCTGTAAACTGAGGACACTAGCAGAAAATGAAATAATGCTCTTCACAACTCAAAAATTTAAATTCATTATAATTGTTATAATCTAACTCATAAAATCTTCCAAAATATTGAACTGGCTTTGTAAATCTCTATCCAGGCATTGTTAAAAGATAAAAGAAAGAAAAAAATCTTTCTGGGGCTTTGTCTAGAAGAAACATCGCCTATTAAAATTTAGAGGACAAAACATTCTGAACATTACTCAGTGCTAGGTTGTACAAAAATAGCAATCACAGTTGGATCATTTTGGAATTTTTTATTGCCTAAGTCCTGGTGTAGATGGCTGTTGGCAAATCAGAGATGTGCTTTCATATTTTTGGTATTAAAAAGGCATTCAGAGGCCTTGTCCTTGGGCTTCTACTCCATGGTATATCCTCTTATATTATTGGAGCCCCAAGAAATGTTGGGACCCTCTTGAAATTCATTCACACCCTTGCACAATCAGCCACTAACTTATTTAAAAAAAAAACAGTTGATTTATTCATTTTGCAAAAATGCTCAGTTGCTTTATGGGTCTGAAAAAACATTACTTGAAAAACATCTGGGTGGTATCTTCAAATCGATTTGCAAAGGTATTTATAATGATAAAAAACAGGCTGAATTGTTTTATTTTTTTTAATGTAATGTAGATTTTTGGAATGACTTTGTCATAGCCTCCTGATGTAAATGAAGATAAAATTTATTCACACAGATTTTTTTTAAAATGCCACCTTCCTGGCTTTTTGCTTTATTGTTTCATTTATACTCAGAATATGTCTTACTAGAAGAAAATTCACTATTTTTTAGTGCTTTTGTTTTTTGTTTCTTCCTGTGCATTTAGTCTATGAATTTGCTTATCAGTTAAAATATATTTAACACCATAGTTGAAAAGTAGAGGAATGAAAAAATATTCATAGCCCTTTTGCTAATTTCCCTTGATAATTTTTTGTTAGAGAATCCAATCAACACTAGCAGTAAACCACATTGCTGAAGTTAAAGAATCCGCATAATTTCTGGAAAAGAGCTTTTTTTGAGAAAATGAGATCTTCATACTTAGAATAGTTTATCTCGGTAGTTGACATAAATATCTTGTAGTGGCACCCCTTTTTCCACAGAAAAGTCTTAACTGGGCTTCTCCAGAAATCTTCACCATGGCTGATTTTAGGACTGTCAGCAAAAGAGTCTCTGCAAAAGAGTTCAATGTAGATAAACTTCCTATTTTCGTGTTGTCCTATCTTGCTTGGCCACTGGCTGGGAAGAAATCAGCACTCCAGGTGCTGGACACCCCCTTACTAGTTTTTCACAAACATGTGTCCGGTATAGTAGTTTGTAGAAATGTGTAAACAAGGCCTCTGGCCTTGAGCTGGGCTTCACAGAGATGTCTGCATTTTTAAGATAAGTTACAACTGGGCTCCATGGTAACAGCTGGCAGGGGGAGGAAAGAAGGGGAGAAGAAGCTCTCCCCTTCTCAGGTGTTGTCCTTGAAGGGTTAACTTGCCCAGAACAGTTGGAAAAAAAGCTGCTTTATGTGAACTTCTGCAGACTGTGAACTTCTGAACCTCTCCCCTAACATGTTGGGTATAAAACTCTGAAACTCCCTGAACTCGGGGTCCAGGGGATTGATTGATGACAGCAAAAGCTGTGCCCTTTGAACCTGGCTGCAGCCTAATAAAACTGTTTCCTGCTATCTTGGGTGCCTTGCCTCGTCTGTCCCTACAACAATCTTAATTATTTTTTCTTACATTATGAATTCTAAAGAAATAGAGACAAGAAGTTGTTCAGATTGAATACGAGTTCAACAGTTTAGTATTAAGGTAATCAAACAAATCAGACCTATTCAATTTCCGGGCATATACTGGAACTCAGAAGAAAATGGAAGGGGAATGGGTGTGGCCCAGGTCTACAGAAGAGGTAAATACAGACACTAATGCCAATAACCATATACAGTAATTTTTATATGTGTGGAATACATCTAATTATTATACCACTTTCCCACTCATCATTCCTTCTTACGGAAAATATTCACACAATATACCTGAAAAGCCAAGGCTTGTCATCGGAGATTAAAATGCACACATTCAGATAGCAGTGACAAAGATGAAGCACTTTACTGCAAGCTGGTGCTAGCTTATATAGAAAGTGAGAGTCAGTTATCTTAAACCAGGAAGCTCCCAGGGCCAATCATAGTAAAGGTCAGGTCATCACCTACGGTGCACACACGTCTGCCCTGAATAAGATTCATGGGGGACACGAACTGTCCACGGAAGATGGGAGGGCCAATTAGAAGGTTTTCAAAACAACTTGTTATCCACCCACTGGCAATTTGCCCGCCACCATATTGCATTAGGGGCTCCTTATCTGAAAAGCCCAGGGAGTTCTAGCCGCCCACTGGCAATTTGCCTGCCGCCATGTCTGAAAGGCCCAGGGAGTTCTCAGGGAGACTCCCAACAATACCCATAATATAATGAACTCATTTGTAAGTTTGGAACTCTTCTCTGGATTATTCCAATATGTGAATTTAAGTTTCTCCATTTCTCTTTTTGGCTGCAATATCTTTTTACCCAGATTCACTCTGTACTTTTACCTGAAATTTTAATATAAAAGACTTTTCATCTAACAGCTAATAATTTATTTCTTTGCCATTTAGCAATTTATCTTACATAAACTTTTATTCATATAGTCATTTGACAAGCATTTCATGAGAAATTCTCATTTATGAAGTCCTCTTCCAGGCACTGAGTGATTCAGTGATTAATAAAGCCATCTAAATGTCCCTATCCTTATATAACTTACTAATCATAAGCAAATAAATATATAATTTTGGATAGCTCTGTTAACAAACAAACGGAGTAGATAATTGGCAGAAAGTATGTATGTGACTAATATCTTCCAAAGGAGGTGACCTTTGAATGACATAAGGAATGAGGTAGGTAAACATCTGTGGGAACAGTGTTTTGAATAGGGGATAGCAAGTTGCAACAGCTCTGACTCATGAAGGAGCTTGAGTTATTCAAGGAAAAGCCTAAGAATACCAGTGTTCCCAGAGGAGGGACAATGATAGAAGATGGCAGAGAAATAAGAAGGGTTGAGACAATGCAGTGCTTTGTAAGCCACGCTAAGATATTTAGATTTGATTCTAAAGTTAAAGAGAACATTTTCATCACCCAAAAGGCCACTTCATACTCACTGGGAGTTACTTCCCATTACCTTTCCCCTGAACCCTTGGCAAGCACTAATCTACATTTCTATGAATTTCACTATTCTGACATTTTCTATAAATTAATCCATGCAATATGTGGCCCAACCTTGACCAGGCATGATGTCTTTAAGACTCATCATGCTATAACATGTAATTTATGACTTTTTTTGTTTCTTGCTACTATGTTGAACATATTAGTTCTAGTCATTTATTTTCTTGTGTGATTCTACATGATTATCTATATACGAGATCGTATCACCTGCAGGTAGGGAAAATTTAATTTTTCCTTTCCCATCTGGATGCCTTTTATTTCCTTTTCTTGATTTTTTTCCTTGATTTGATCCTTTGGCACATTGACTAATAGAATTGGTAAGAACAGACATTCTTGATTCCTTATTTTATTGGAAAATTACCAAAGCTTTCACCATTGTTAATTGCAGATAGCTTTTATTGGAAGTTCCTTTCTAATCCCAGTTTTTGACTGTTTTTATCATAAAGATGTTTTGGGTTTTATCAAATGCCTTTTCTTTCTTTCTTTTTTTTTTTTTGTGGGGAGAAGGTGGGTACTAGGGATTGAACTCCAGGGCACTCAATCACTGAACCACGTCCCCAGCCCTATTTTGTATTTTATTTAGAGACAGGGTCTCACTGAGTTGCTTAGTGACTTGCTTTTGTTGAGGCTGGCTTTGAACTTGCAATCCTCCTGCCTCAGCCTCCCCAGTCACTGGGATTACAGGTGCCACTTCACCTGGCTCAGATGTCTTTTCTTTGTGTATTGAGATTGTCATGTGATTTGGGGTCTTTATAATATTAATAATATAATATAATATAATTATAATATTAATAATATAATATTAATAACATTGATTTGTTTTCACATATGAAACAACCTTGCATTCTTTGGGTAAGTTCAATGTGGTCATAGTGTATAATCAATTTCATATGTTGCTCTATGAATGGGAAAATATTTTGGTAGGGAGTTTTGGTTGTATGCCCATGAGGACTTTTTTCATGTTCTTGGATCTTTGGTTTTGGAACCAGGATAATAGTGATCTCATAGAATAAGCTGGGGTATGCTTCTGCCTCCTGCATATTTTGGAAAGGCTTGTGAAGGATTGGTGTTAATTTTCCTTAAAAGTTTTGTAGAATTCATCAGCGAAGCCATCTGTACTTGAAATTTTCGTTGTGGGAAGGTTTTGATTTCTAATTCTGTTTGTTAGCTTGTTATATAGCTCTATTCACATTTTGTTATTTTAGTGAAATTAGTTTAAGTAGTTCAAATCTGCTTTTGAGCCCTCTAGGAACTTTTAAATTTCAGTCATTACACTGTTCAGCTCAAAATATCTATTTAGTCCTTTTAAATAGTTGCTTATTTCTATACTCTATTTCATGAGTATATCAGTCAGGTCTCAACCAGACAAAGAAGCAATAGAATGTGTCTATCTTTTATCTATGTGTCATTATTTTCTTTCCATCTACCATATAAGATCTGTCTTTCTGTCTGTGTATCTATCTGAAGAAATTTATTACCAGAAATTAGATTAATTGATTTGAGGGTCTGGTTAGGGGGGCTGTCAAGGTCAGGTTGAAACTTTGAGGGATGAGTTGAAGGGGCTATTCATACGCATACTTTCTTTAGGGAATCATCAGTTCTGTTCTTAAGGCCTTTCAATTGATTGAGATGCTTTTAATTTACTTGGAAAATAATTGATTCTTTTGAGGCTTGTTGTTAAAGTTCATTAGGTATGACCAGACTAGCTATTAATGTAGGGCTAACTTTTATTTTTTTATACTGGGGATTGAACCCAGGGGCTCTTATCCACTGAGCCATAGCCTCAGTCCCCTTTTATTAAAAAAAATGTATTTTATCCAGAGATAGGCTCTCGCTGAGTTGCTTAGTGCCTTGCTAAATTGCTGAGGCTGGCTTCAAACTCACAATCCTCTTGCCTCAGCTCCCAAGTCCCTGGGATTACTGGTATGTTCCACTGTGCCCCGCTAGGGCCAATTTAGTACACTGTTATGGCACTGCCCTTAGAGGTCCATACTTGATACCATGTGCAATATAATTGTGTTGTTTTGTTTTGTTTTTGTTTTTGTTTTTTTGTGAGAACACGAACTATATTCATTCCAAGAATTGTTCCTTCTGCTCTTTTAAGTAGTTCTTTCCCCAGGTTCAGGTAGTTTCCCTTAGTCATGTGACTTATCCATGCTTAGCTGAAGAGTTGAGAGGGATCCTTTGCAAGTCTCTAAGCTGTCCTTTTAGTGCAGCTCTTTCCTCTGTTATATTCTGTCCTGAGATCTCTGCTATGTTTCCCTCCCCAGCTTCCAAGCTCTAGTCTTCTCACTTTCCTCTCTTGAAGATTTTGCACTACTTGATTTCCTATATATGGAAACCATTGTTTTCTGTGTATCATCCAGTGTTTTCAGATGTTTCTGCCCAGAAAGATAACTCCATTCCATGTTACTTCATCTCAGCTAGCAGTTGCCTAAGAGATTAGTTTGTTATTTAATGTTTTACTAGGAAAATATTTTATTATAGCATTTATTTTATTTTATTGGCACTAGGGTTTGAACCCGGGGCACTTTACCACTGAGCCACATCCTCATCCCTTTCTATTTTGTTATTCTGAGACAGGGTGTCAGTAAATTGCTTAGGGCCTTGCAAAGTTCTGTGTCTGGCCTTGCACCTGTGATCCTAATGCCTCATGTTCCTTAGTTGCTGGGATTATAGGATTGTGTCACTTCACCTGGCTCATTATAGAATTTTAAAACAGTATAGATATATAGGCAGAAAAACTTGTGTTTCCATCATTCTCCCTGTCCTCTATTCTCCAAAATTCAACTGATCAACTTTAAGGAAAGCAGTGTGTAGTTAATATTCCTCACTTAGAGATAATTTTATATTCATTAAAATATATAGATGAACCCCTGCAATTTGGGAGACTGAGACAGGAGGATCACAGGTTTGAGACCAGCCTCCAAAACTTAGACCTTTCCTCAAATTACAAATGGGGAAGGGACTGGAGATGGAGCTCAGTGGTAAAGCTACCCAGAGTTCAATCCCTGTTCTACCCCCCCCAAAAAATATATATTATATTTATAAGTATTATAATATATTATTGATATATAATATGATATTAAATATATAATTGTGTCCACATGTGTGTGTATACACATGTATGTGTTTGGATATAAATACATGTATAATGCATCTGTGTGTATTTGTATATATACCCCAATACATACATGCAAACATTCCATAGATAAAAATTTTTACATAAATGAGATATTACACCTTTTTTGAAAATTAATTTTCTTGCTGAGCTCTGTATCTTCAAATGCCATGTGTGTCCATCTAAATATTTTTAATGGCCTATGTAGATATTCATAGTATGGTTGCAGTACTTTTTTCCTTTTTTAAAAAATTTATTTGTTCTTTTTAGATATACATGACAGTGACAGGAGAGTGTATTTTGACATATTATATGTACACAGAGTATAACTTACTCTAATGAGGATGGATGCACTACTTTTTAAATTTAGATATTCCTCTATTTTCTAATAATGTGTGCAAGGGGTTTGCACCAACTTCTCAGTGTTACACATATTACAACGAATATTTTTGAACCATATGCTCTTGTGCACTTACGTGGCATTTTTGTAGGGAATATTTCTAATGATGTAATGTATGTATTAAGTGTGATGGGAGTTGCTGTAGTATTCTTCAGAGTGGCTGTGCTTGATGCCCTTCTAATAGCATAGGAACATTTCCAATTTTCATATCATTTTGGGGTCAATGTGATGGAAGAAAATTTCTCCTTTGTTTTAATTTATGTTAACTTCTAAATAGTGAAGTTGAATGCCCCTTTTTTTTTATACATTGGTAGTTATTGATCTGTAGATTGCCTGTTTCTATCCACTGTCTTTTCTATTGAGTTGGTTTGTTTTCATTACAGAATAATGTTACATATGTTTCTCTATTATACACATTGCAATTTCTCAGTCTCTTGACTATAGCTTATATTCACCATGTATATATAGTGCTTGAAAAGGTTTTCTGAGAAAGAATCAAACTTCATCTATATTTTCCCCCTTTGGAAAATTCTTCCTCATTCATTGGCCTCAAGGTGAGCACTGAAATGGTTAACTGCTTTTGAATAAGGGAAAAATAGCTCCTGTCTTTCCTGAGCTGCTCTACGTGTTATTACAAACTGTCCTAGCATTCGCAGTTAGGCCAGCGCTTTCTCCTGATAAAGGATATCAGAGAACATCAACATTAAACAAGGCCACTTTGTGACCATGAAGGTTCCAGACCAAAAAAAAAAAAAAAAAAAAAAAAAAACACCTGAATCATTATCTGAAACCATATCCGAGCTCAGACAGAACATGCGTATGACACAAATCACAGCAATGAACCAATACCCCAATCCTAATAGAAGTGACTTCTGGTGCTTGGGCTGTGGCTTAGTGGTGAAGCACTTGCCTCACACATGTGGGGCACTGGGATTGATCCTCAGCACCACATAAAAATAAACAAAATAAAGATATTGTGTCCATAAAAAAAAATGAAGTGACTTCTTTTTCTTTTCCAGTTGCAACCCTTACTTTAGACTTCCTCCCTCAGTGATTACCCACATTCCATTACTCCACCATGGACTCCACTGCCTGACAGCCTTCCACGCAGAGCAGAACTCTGCCTCTTCAGAATCTCCCCTGAATCACTGAATCCCAGCCCCCATCCAATAACAAGTCTTTTTTTATTCTCTTCTTACTCAGATGCCCCATAGTTCTCTATCCTGAGTGTGCTGTCTCACTGTAAGGAGGAACAAACCTAACCAGTTCAGTGACAGTGTGTGTGATCTTTTGCTAGAGGGCTTTCAAAGAATGATATGAAAACATTGAGGGGCTGGGGCTGTAACTCAATGGTAGAGTGCTTACCTAGCATGTGTGAGGCACTGGGTTTGATCCTCAGCACCACATATAAATAAATAAATAAGAGTATTGTGTCCATCTACTATTAAAAAATATTTTAAAAATTGAGCCTTATAGTCAAGCTGCTTTTTATTTTGCTTTCATTTGTTAAGAATTCATTCATTTCCACAAAAAAATAAATATCTATCACTTAGAACATGTTGTTTTAAAATATGTATGCATTGTTAAATGGTTAAATGAAGCTATTTAACATGTATATTACTTCATATTCTTATATTTTTGTGATGAAAAAGCTTGAAATCTACTGTGTCTGTAATTTTTAAGAATGCAGTCTTTTATTAACTAGTCACCTGCTGTACAATAGATCTCTTACACCTATTCCTCCTTTCTAACTGAAATTTTGTATCCTTCAACCAATATTATCCAACCTTTATTTATTTATTTTATTAGAACAAGTTAATTCCTGTTCGATGAAATCCTTTACTGCCTCAGTAGGCATAGGTCGCATAATAATTTAAATCTGGAGAGATATTATGTACATTTGGGTAAAGAGGGAAGATCAGGGAGTCAGTGTGCTGTAATTGAAAGATCATTAAGTTTGATGTGAGAAGGTTTGAATTTGCAACATCTCAGCAGGATTGTTTTGGGAAAATTTGCTCATTTCTCTGAATTTTGGCCTCCTTATCTGTATGTGGGGATAGCAGCACTTTCCCTCCAGGCTCATTGTGAAGATCAGATGATATACCAAGTGTAGAGCTTTTGGTAAACTAAAGCATGTGTTGTAAGTGTGAAGGGCTATTTTTTAAAAAAAAATAATGTTAGATTGGGGGGAAACTGATTGCCCACCCCCTTTCATCATCCCATTTTTGTTATCGGGATTAGAAAGCTAGAGGAAAATTATCTTTTTTTAGACTGAGATTGGACTCCAGGATTTGTACTACTGGTCTAGCACCCTTTCTACTCCATGACTGACTTCCTTCCTTCCTTCCTTCCTTCCTTCCTTCCTTCCTTCCTTCCTTCCTATTTTGCTTTTCTAGAATAAAAATCAACCTAGTAAATGTTTTTTAGTAGTTCACACTGTCTTTCAGAGAGTATCCTCCTCAGAGTCTCTTAAACAATTGATAACATTAATGGCTTCTGGGTATTTATGAGGTTGTAGCAAGAGTACAAAAGTGTACTTAAAATACTTGCCAGACTTTTCCTATCCAAATGATTTTTGTAGAGTTACCTGGGCCCCGTTATTGTTGTTGTTGTTGTTATTTCGTAGTATGTTGACTGCCACCCCTTTAACCACACTCCAGAATCTTATTTCATGGCGGTTTCACTCGGTTGTAATTGGGTGCATGCGATTGTGTTTGTTCTGCCCTGCGGTGCGAGGTTTAAAAAAGAAAAAAAAATATAATAGCAATCTTAGAGCCTGAGGAAAGTATTCTTTTCACTGATTACAAATTGCTGTCTGTTTGCCAGTCAGCTCTTTGTTCTGGTTACTTATTCTTTCTCACATGCCTGACTGCACAAATCACAAAACGGAGGGATAAAAAGATCTTTTGGAATCTGTATTTGCTATGTTGCAAGCTCAGTAACCATATGGAACACAAAAACCCAGGGCCTTAAGTATGAAACAGCATTTTGTTGTTTTGCCTTCTCCCAGAGCATTTGGAATGTGTCTTTTTATCCCTGCTGAAGCGCAGACTTTATTGTAGAAAGAGATTGTGTGTGTGTGTGTGTGTGTGTGTGTGTGTGTGTGTGTTCACGTGTTCGCGTGCGTGCACACATGGATGTGTGGACAGTGGGTGGGGCTGCTAAAACTATTGTTAAGAAGCAACCTTATATGCTATAGGCAAAGATTGCAATCTAAGCATTGTAAGTAATAAGAATTTCTTCTAAGCTTTCAAAACTTAATGAGGAATTGGTCTTACAAACATATTCATTATTCTTTATCATATCAGAATAAATATTTATTATAGCATCAACAGAAAGGCTTTAGAGTATGAGAACTGACTTTAAGGTTAATGAATGATGAGACAAATAGTTAAGTGGCCTTTTTATTCATTCTTTATTTCACTTTTCACCCTTTTTTAGGGAGAGGGTACTGGAAATTGAACCAAAAGGTGCTCAACCACTGAGCCACACCTCTAGCCTTTTTTATTTTTGATTTTGAGACAGGGTCTCACTTAATTCCATCAACCCTTGATAAGTTGCTGAGGCTGGCCTCGAACTCTTGATCCTCCTCTCTCAGCTTTCAGAGCCATTAGTATTGCAGGTATGTGTTCCTGTGCCTAGCACTTTTCATGCATTTTTGAGACCTTCTCAGTGCCATACGCTGTTCTGGGCATAGGAGCACAGAGCAAATAAGACATATTTCTGCCTTTGTAGAGCAATAACAAAGCTGCTGAAGGGAGCAAGAATCAGAAGGCATAGACAAGGAGGCTAAGTGCTGCTGTGGATAGTGACAGTTGTTTAACTCCTCCCTGCTTTGTAGGTTGGGCAGATTCTATGCAGTGCATTATACTGACTGAGTTTCCTCAGTTGCCTCTCTTTTTGCATTTCTTTGATAAGGCTTCAATGAATGCCAACTAACTGGAACACTGCTGTAGCTGCATTCTTTAATGTTCGTAGAGTTATGTGGCCACTGATGACAGAACACAGGCCTAGGTAACGGAGAATTTTGAGGAAAGTCTATAACTAATACAATATTTATTTACCCATGAATCTTGTAAAGCATATTGTCAAAATGCCAGGAAATGTAGAATGGGATAGGAAAAATTTGGCAAAACCAGAAGACCTCAAAGTATTAGTGAAAAGGAAATGAAATCTAAAGAGTTTAAATGTCCCCAATATCAGCAGACGGTAAATGGCAGAGTTGCAAAAACCTCATGTCATCCTCCCACCAGCCTGTTTTTTTTTTAAGTTGTAGATGGACACGATGCCTTTGTTTATTTATTTATATGTGGTGCTGAGAATTAAACCTAGTGTGTCACACGTGCTACGCAAGTGCTCTATCACTGAGCCACAGCCCCCACCAACCTTTTAATTTAGGTACTATTATTGTGTTGTTATTTTATGAATACAGTAACTGAGGTTCAGGAAAGGTAATTTGCGTAAAGCCACTTAGGTCATAAGTTTCAAGAGCCTGGGTTTTCCCTAGGAAGTTTAATTCCAGGGTCTACTTTTGACCCTGTGCTAATCTGTTTCTACAGAGAGAGCTATAGCCAGTTTCCCTACTTCCTCCTGAAACCTCTCCCACTTTTCTTTGCATTATACTGTGATAATAAACACGCACATAGACAAATACATGCACACATAAACCATTTTAAACACAGAAATGTCTCTGTGTGTGTGCGTGTTTTTTTTCTTTGCTTCTCAGAATGTCTGCAGAATCATGATTGATAAATGACTCAGATCAGAGAGCAAAGAGACTGATTTTATTTTATCATCAGCCAGAAAGAAGGGGGGGAAAAAGAAGCTTCCTTTAGGCGTTCTAAACATAAGGCAAGATGAACAGGGTGCTAATTTGCTCTAGCTCTACCAGCCTGCTGTCCTTTGTTGGGGGCCAAGAATGAAAGAGGTTAGATTGTGCATAACAATATGGTCCACTGGCCTGATTACAAGGCTCCAAGAGGGCTTTTGCAGCATGAACATATGGACATTTTGCAATATTTACAGGAGGAAATGTATGCTGATTGGCATGCAGTTTCCAATGGCTTCATATTGGAAGCCTCTTCAATTTCTTTCCACAGGTATCCTTGTTCACCCTCCACTTCGATGTATATATTTTTTTAATTTAAGAAGCATACTTGAATGATCAACTTAGCTAGCTATGACTGGAGGAAAATATAGCAAAGGATACCACTAGAAAAAAATAGTTTCATAGGAGGAACATTGGTCTTGTAGTCAGAAATCATGAAGGTTGAGTCCCATTTCTCCCTGTGCATTAATTACCCTTCTTACATCGCTGAAGAAAATCAAACCACCAGGCACCTGGTTTCACTTTAAATTAAAGTGAATTTTGCTTTAAACTAATGGTCTCAAAATGCAAATGAAGTCTCAATACTCCGTGGAATTTCAACTGTTTCTCTATAGCAAGTTCACTTCTGCACTGAGACCTCATTTTCATACCTTTTCTCTTCATAAACTTTATTCCCTCACCTCCCCTACCCGCTTATTCCCAGTCATGTACCTCACTGAGAAAATGGGAGGAAGCCCAGAAAGGAGCCTGCTCCATCTTTGGACTGAAATCTCCAAGCCTCATGTTTGTTTACTGTCTCTCTTCCAACTGAGCAAGTGTCCCTGTTCCCATCAACAAGTGTTCCCTCCACAAGAGCACTGGATGGATGGCTGTTTGTTTTACTCTTCTGGTTCCTCTATCTTTCCCTTACATCACTGTGTCCATTTCTGTTAGTGCCCAAATATGCCAAAGTGGGTTCCATTTAAAAAATAAAATAACAACTATTCCTTCACATTATATCTCTCCATTTATGATTCAATATCTCTGATTTCCTCCCTGCAAAATCACTTGGAAGCAGCTGGGCATGGTAGTGGCGCACACCTGTAATCCCAGTGGCTCTGGAGGCTGAGTCAGGAGGATCGCAAGTTCAAAGCCAACCTCATCAATGGTGAGGTCCTAAGCAACTCAGTGAGACCCTGTCTCTAAATAAAATACAAAATAGGGCTGGGGATGTGGCTCAGTGGTCAGATGCCCCTGGGTTCAATCCCCAATACCCCTGTACTCCCCCAAAAATATCACTTAGAAGAGATGTCAATTGTTCATTTCTTCTTTCCAATATTCTCTTCTCTGCTTAAATCACTCCAGACTTGAACCTGTCCTCTGTACCTATATTGCCCATGTGGAGTTCATCATTGACCTTCAGATTGCCAATCGAACGCTTGCACATCATTCTTTATCTTACACGACTGGTCACTTCTACTTTGTTTGAACATCTTCTTACCTTTTCATTATAACTGCACATTGAACATAGTTTTCTTTCTGTTACTAAATGACTTCTTACTTTATTTCACCCCTAAACTTTGGTCCCCCAGGCATGCTTTTTCTGCATTTACTACAACCCATGCTATCTGCTTCACAGATTTCACAGATTTTTTTTCCCTATCCACGTATTATTTACATGTCTTTCATATACAGCACTTATTTTTTTTTTAAAAAAGGTGATCAGAAATATTTTATGAAGGAATGTAATGGTGGATTAGATTGGTAAAGCATTTTTTGTTTTTGTTTTTGGTACCAGGGATTGAACTCAGGGGCACTCGACCACTGAGCCACATCCCCAGCCCTATTTTGTATTTTATTTAGAGACACGGTCTCAATGAGTTGCTTAGCACCTTGCTAAGTTGCTGAGGCTAGCTTTGAACTCGTGATCCTCCTGCCTCAGCCTCCTGAACCTCTGGGATTACAGGTGTGTGCCATCACACCTGACTTGGGAAAGCATTTTTTTTTTAACTGTCATAATATAAAACAAATCTTTTATTTTTTCTGGTGTTTTAAAACAACAGTTTTACATTTAAACTAGTCTTGAAAATAAACACAAAATTTACCAGTTTACAATTAAAAAAAATAATAACTCAAGAACTTCCTCTGTGTATCACACTATTCTAAGTGCAATAAAAGGGAATCTTAACCTTTGAAACATGATTTTACTTTCTGCAACTGAATTATCCCCTTTCCCAGACAGTAAAAGTAAATAAAAATGCCATTGCTTCCTATAGACCTCCCGGCAACTCACTTCTGGCTCACAGGAAAGCTAATTTTTGACAAATTTAAGATGTAATGAACTTGGTTCCTTCTCCCCCCAAGATGAGAAAGCAGAACTCCTTTTCACTCAAAAAACTAATAATTATTAGTTTTTTAGTGAAATTTCCCATAAAAGGGTAATTCTTTATCTTATCTAATAAGTATTTTTAAAAATTCCTTTTTCTTTAGCTGTTCTTAAGGTTTCTTCTCTCATATTGCCTCTTCTTCTACAAGGCAAATCAGGCATTTTTTTAATGCTGTTTTTCCTTTCTTTAGAGGGAAAGGCAGTTTTTGATCAGATTTTTTAGGCCTTCAACACTCGGGTTTGTGGACTCTATCTTGTAGGTCTCAGGGTTTTTTTTCAGGAGCAGGGAGGCACCCTGGGGATCCATCTCAGGCTAGGCAAGAACTGTACCACTGAGCTACACTCCCAGCCCCTACAATATTTTCTAAAGCAAGTTAAAATTATGAAAACAGGAAAAGAATATAGGAGGCAATGGAGGGATGCAAAGTGTGTTAGTTAAGAGACTGAATGTTCTAGCACCTTTTTAAAAAAATGTTGATTCTTTTATTAGAATGAGTTATTCCTTCTCAATATTTATTTGTATAATCATTTGTATCAGTATGGACTCATGGGCATTTTATGGTTCTGTTTTACTTCTTCTCTGATCACATCATTTATATTTCTTCTTATTTTTTAAAAAACTATATTAATTAATTTTTATGTGGTGCTTACATGGTAGGCAAGTGCTCTGCCAGTGAGCCACAACCCCAGCCCTTATTATTTTTTTAAAAAGAATCACTAAAAGGGATTTTTTCCTAATGTTTCCAATATTCACTTAAATATTATACAAGTATATTTTCAAATATAATATACTGCTTTATTTGTAGTACAAGTACTTTATAACCTAGGATCCAAATTCTTCTTTTGTCTCCATTGTTACATTGCTGATTATTTGTTTTACTTACACATATGTTATAAATATTGCAAAATGTTACTCCAGATAGCCTTCTTTCAGATCAATTAAATATCAGAAACGAAAGAATTTATGTGGGCTGGAGCTATAGCTCAGTTGGTAGAGTACTTGCCTTGCATGCACAAGGTCCTGGGTTCAATCCCCAGCACCACAAAAAAAAGAAGAAGAATTTATGTTAAAAAAAAGAATATATGTTATGTTGGTATGTTGGAACATCTTAATATAAAGTGAACAGGACCTGCATTAGAAATTTTGTGGGAGGTGAAGTATAACAAAGCAGTGGACAAAGAAAAATATTATATTAGAAAAAGCTTGTTAAGACTTGGTAAATGACTGAATATGAAGGCTGAGAAGCAGACTTTTAACTCCACATGGTTCTTCATCCAAATGACTTGGAGGATCAAGTGTTAATATTAGTAATGAACACATTCCTCTCCTCTCCAGGAACTGTCTCCAAAGTTGGAACTGAATTTACTTTTATGGCTACATTTAAATTGACGTGATGCTATATTAGCCTGATTTCTTTTATGAAATTAGCTCCAAAACAATAAATGTTCTTATATCTGGACGCGATGTTTCTTCCGTTTTGATCTTCGTAGATAAAGATCACTTTGTGGCTTTTGTTTTTGACCAGAAGCTATTGCAAAAGCAATGAAACTGTGACCTAGTTCTGTAGGCAGAAAGGAGAAGGTCTAGAGGGAGAATTCCTTAGAGCACTAGATGCAGTTTCAGACATGTTAGGTTTCAGGTAATATCATATCCCAGTGGAAATGGAGGTTGCAGTGGTTCAGGTGAAGGTCAGAGAGTACTGGGAATGCTGAATGCAGGCTGGACAGTCATCTCCAAGAGGCATAGCTAGGGACAGTGTCCTAAGAATGGAGGTTGGGGTTATATTTCACAGCCTACAGAGGAAATAAAGTCAATCAAAGAGAGATAAAATGCAGGCATAAAGTTAGGGGGGAAACAAGGGAATGAAGAGTCAAGGGAGACATTTTGCATAGCTAAGAGGAGTTTATGATACTGAATGCTGGGGAGAGCAATCAAAGGAACTGAAGACTGAGGATTTGTAATGATAAAGTTTGACTTTGGAGAACACATTTTCAGTGGACTGGTAGGGGTGGAATTCCTGTTGGAAAAGAATTGAGTCCATAATGAGGAAAAAGAGATGAGCAAAAAAGAATGGGAGAGAAATAGCTCTAGGGGGTGGTATTTCAAGGGAAAGTATTTTTTTAAAAAAATAGCTTTAAGAGCTTATGATTTTATGTGAAAATAATGCACACTTATTGTAAGATTAAAAATATTAAAAAGTATAAAGAACAAGGTAAAAAACACTTAAAATGCAACAACATGGAAAAACAAGCACCATTGTTTGGGTAAGTACATTTGCTAACATTTATCTATGCAGGCATTTATAACTTTAGTTTATTTCTCAATACTTTATATAATTCAAAACTTAGTATCACACATGAGGGAAAAACCTCTCTCTCTCTCTCTCTCTCTCTCTGTCTCTCTGTGTGTGTGTGTGTGTGTAATATTTATTTGTTATGGTTTGGATCCAGAATGTCCCCAAAGATCTCATATGCTCAGAGATGGGACTTTGGGAATCCATTGGCTCATGAGTGCTCTGACCTCATCAGTGGATTAATCCATTGATGGCTAAATGGACTATTGGGAGGTGGGACTTAGTTGGAGGAAGCAGGTCACTGGGGGCCTATCCTTGCAGACTACATCTTGAACCTGACCTCTTTCTCTCTCTCTGTCTGCTTCCTAGCTACCCTGAGCTGAGCAGTTTTCCTCTGCCAGGACCTTCCACCATGATATTCTGCCTCACCTCAGGCTCAGAGCAGTGAAGTTGACTGATCATGGACTAAAACCTTGAGCTGAAAGTAATCTTTTTCTTATTCAAGTTGTTTATGTCAGGTATTTTGGTTAAAGCCACGCAAAGCTAACACAATGGCAAAAAGAGAAAATTTTAAAATAACATCAAATTACACAATATTGCCAACTGTTTTTCCCTTTTCAGTAGCCCTTGATAGAAGATTGATGAATCGGAAATCCTTGCTAATGGGAAGAAAGCTATTTATTGTCAATTCAAAGTAAATAGCTCTTGGACCGAGGCACTGTTGTATAGATTCTGTTATTCATTCTCCTTTTTTATTTTCCTCTCAATATGATCAAGAAGAATTCCAAAGTTATTGGGGTGTTCTCAATTTCACACTGTACCTGGGGCTGAGAACATTTACAACAGCTTGAAGGTTAGTTGATTCATATTCATTTACTCAGAGTAGAACCACCCTTTTACTGGACCCTCTCCCCAAGACTGACACACCAGAAGTGGGAGCCTTAGATCTTATTAGCTTATTGCTTCCTAAGATCCAAGCAGGGGAGAAGATATTGAGAATTATTCCTTTAGCTGCTTTATCATGCTTAGGAAGACAGTTTAATAAATCACAATATTTTCTGGCAGGGTCCTCTTGACCAAGTACAGTGCAGTATTTTGATTCATAATATACAATAAGCCAAATCACTGTTGCTCTGAACACTTGCCTATGACTGCATTAGACCCAAGAAGGAAAATATCTGCAGAAGAAGCATTCTTGTTCAGGCTGGATTCAAATACAATTTTAATTTTAATCCAGTCCTTGAGGTTAATCACAAACAGAACTTGAAACAATATTTTCTAAACACAAACTTACATACATAGATCATCTCACATATAGAATAATCATACTATATGTTATTTGGTAACATACATATTTTCATTTAATGATATGGTCTACATGTCAGTAAATACAAATTTACATTTTGACTTTTAATAACAACATAATGTACCATAGTTTATTTTTCAAACCTGTTATTAGTAGCTACTTCGGTTTTATCCAGGATCTTGCCACTACCAATAACAGGGGTAAATTTCTTTGAGTATATATAGTTTTTCCCTTGTGTGATTAGTTAAAGTCCTAGAACTGAGATTTTTGATATTGAAACACTAGGGATGTATTTTGTTTAATGGGCAAAAACAAAAAGGGAGTATTTTATTCATTATTGGCATAAAAGTAAGTTAATAAAACATCTGTACAGTGTCATTGAACAATGTGTAACAGAAGAATTGTTTAAGAACTTCATTGTAAAATATAATACACAAAAAGGATATTAAAAAGGACATAAAACATGTAAAGTTTAACAAGTGTTTTTACAGTATGCAATCGGGTAGTAACCAACTGAGATGAAGAAATAAATAATTTCCCTAGACTTTTCTTCTGAAGCCCTGGCCAATTGTAACTCTGCCTTTGGGCAGTAGTTAGCATAGGTTTGTGATGCCATACATATGTATTCCTTTATAATATACACCAAGGGTCACCAAGCTCACAGGCCAGATCTGTCCTGCCAACTTGTTTCATTTAAATAGTTTCATTGGAAGAGTGCTCCTTAATTTATGTGTTGTGTTTGCTGTTTACACATGATGAAAGCTGAAGTTGAGTCATTAGCAGAGGGACTATAAGGCTTTACAATGTAAAATACTATCTGGCTCTTTACTGGAAATGTTTGCTGGTCCTTGATATTGATTAGTTTTGTGCCTGTCTGAAATTAATATAAGGAATATATCATACAGTATGTTTTCTTTGTGATCTCCTTCACCCCATCACCATTATATTTTCTGGGATGGGGTTGTGGCTCAGTGGTAGAGTGCTCACCTAGCATTTGCGAGACACTAGGTTTGATCCTTAGCACCACATAAAAATAAAGAAATAAAATAAAGGTAATGTGTCCAAATACGGCTTAACAAACATTATATTTTCTAAGATTTGTCTATGACAGGCTATGATTTTCTAGTGCCTAAAAGACTTCTTATTGATCACCTTATCATTCATCTCAGAAAAATATATGCTGATTGAATTTTTTACTAGTTTCAATTAACCATAAGTTTTAAATTTCTTCTGAGTTGGGTTAGCATTGCATTTAATAACATCCCTACAATTGATTGAAAATAATGTTAAAACTTTTTGGAAGATAATTACTAAACAAAGTATTAACATTTATTGAAAATGCATTTCTTTTTTTTTTTTTTTTTTAGTTGTAGGTGGACACGACCTTTATTTATTTATATGTGGTGCTGAGACTCGAACCCAGTGCCCTCACACATGCTAGGCAAGTGCTCTATCACTGAGCACAACCCCAGTCCATTGAAAATACATTTCTTAATGAGATTCAGGGAACTGTTGCTGCCCCCCTCCCATTCACTCTTGTAAACAGAGATGATTAATACTAATTGCTCCAATGAGACAAGGTTCGTTATCAACTCTATTTTGATTCTTTATTTTTATGGATGGAAGAGCCAAAGAGACTTTGTTCCCATAAAATAGGTATATATGAATGGAAGGAGGTTTTCTTTTTTCTTTAACAGCAATTTTGCTCTATTCTTTGAACTCTTTGTAAGTTAGAAACCTCAAATTATATACTTGACAGCTGCTAGTCATTCTGTTTTGTCGAAAACAAAGCATTGGAAATCATCCGACTTGCAGAAGAACTTCCTACTTAGTCATTACAGTCATTCACTTTCTGAAGCCAGTAACCAACATTTGCAATCATCCTACCTATGAGTTTTCCCCTCTGTTTTCTTTTTACCTTTTATTTAAAAATAAAACTCAAGTATGCTGGGTGCAGTGGCCCATGTCTGTAATCCCAGCAGCTCGGGAGGTTGAGGCGGGAGGCTGGTAACTTCAAAGCTAGCCTCAGCAAAGGTGAGATGCTAAGCAACTTAGTGGGACCCTGTCTCTAAATAAAAATACAAAAAAAAAAAAATAGGGCTGGGGATGTGACTCAGTGGTCAAGTGCCCCTGTGTTCAATCCTTGGTACAAAAAACAAAAAATCAAATATGAAAAGTACACAAAAAAAGGACATGGCTTTATATCTGCCACACAGACACTAAACAATAGAGCATTGCCATCCAACCCGGTATCCTCTCACGTGCCTCTTGTTCCCATCTCCACTTTCTTCCTCCTTCAGAGTATTTAACAAAATTGAGACATTTGTCTGTGTTTATAGAGAGCTACTAAGTGTCTGATGGAGAAATCAAGACCAAAGACACTTAGACTAAGAAGAAATACGTGCTGAAGCAAGATCTTGAAGACGGCATGAAGGGGTAGAATCTGATAATTCTTCATGGTTGGCAGGTATTGGACTTGGAAAAGAGGGGTTCCTGTTACAGTGAGTCAGAGAAGAATGAAGAGAGGAAAAGTTCATTCAACTAGTTATTTAACCAAGATTTATTAAGCTCAACTAATTATAGTACTGTAGAAAGTACTAGAAAATTTTTACAAAGGAAAACAAGCTGTACTCAGACTTTCCTGCTAGATGCACATAATCTCTTTGAAGAAGGAAGAGATGAGATCATGGATCTGAGTAAGAACTGTTTAGGAGAGGGAGGATTTGGATTCTGGAGGAGTGTGAAAAAGATTTCAAAGAGCTTCCAAAGGGAAAGCCCTAAAGAATCAGCACATTTTCTTTGTAGGACCGTGGTATTTTGTTTTGAAAGCTAAGCTTCGAATGCTCATATCATACATCACGGTGAATCTTATTGATTCCATTTTTAAAATTGCACCTGCCATGGAGTCATGCCAAAACTCACATACCGAATTAAAGCACAAAACCCAATAAAACATAACAAGAGCTGAATGCCGCAAACTCAATTGCTTATTAAAAAACCATTAGCCTTAAAATGTTAGCTTGTCAGAAAACAATTCCTTTCTACTAACGTCAGCTTTGAAGGTCAGCTAATTGGAAATATATAGAATTAGGACAGGCAGGAAATTCAATAAAGCAGACCCAGCAGTAGAAGAAACTTTGCTCCTGGCCCTGCTCGTGGAATTAGAAAAACATCATCAGGCACATGCCCACAGATCAGAGCTCTCATTAAGCTAGTCATAATTCTGGTATTTAAACTTCACCTGTTATAAGTTCAGTTGTTCTTTTTAAGCATCCCATTTGATGTAATACTTTAATGTCTCGTTAAGAGGACTCGAAAATACCAGGATATATGGCCGCTTTAGAAACAAAAATATCCAAATGAGCTGGCCAGTGAACCTTCTTTCATGATTCCTTTCTTTTAGCAATGAGCCTTTTTTCTTTCTGTTCTTTCCTTCTGTTCTCTAAAAATTAATCTGCGTTTTTGATTTTGGATTTGTATAGAGTGGGGGATGATTACTGAACTCTTAATCAACATTCAGGCCGACAGAAAGGAGTCAAACCTGCTATTATCTTTTGTGCTGAGAGCCTTGTTTATTGTAAATGCCTGAGGCTCTCTGAAGACTTGGGAAAAAAGGCCTTTGAAGTTGACGCCAGTGGCAGACTTTTGCTTTAGATCCCGATGGCTGAGAGAAATGCAGAGGTGACTTGGGGGAGAGTTATTTATAAGATCATTGAACAGAACATGAAAAGGACACTATTGAACTTGAAATATGATACTTTTGGTTACCATTAACTGAATCATAGAATTTGAATTAGAACCCATTTTATAAGTCATCCAGTTTAATGATTTCCTGACACTGACTTCCGGATAGATATGAGACAGGGTTTGGAACCAGAGGTGCTCTAGCATAGAGCTACATCCCCAATCCCTTTAAAAAAGAAATTGTAAAAAAAAAAAAAAAAAGAAAGAAAAAAAAAAAAAGAAATTGTATGGGATCTTGCTAAGCTTCCCAGGGAGGCTGAGAACTTGTAATCCTCCTGCCTCCACCTCCCAAGTTGTTGGGATTGCATGTGTGAGCTGCTACAGAATCACTGTGATGATTCTATAGCACCTGTCTTTTCCTTTCAATCTTTACTTCCAGTTTCCTTGTCCAAGCCTCCATGGCTTCTTGCTTTTACCATTTAATACAACTGATAACTTATCTTGCATCTTCTGCTACAGATCTTCAATTGACCCTATTTATTAAAGTTAGCATCACAACCTCTCGATCTTATCATTTTCCCGGTTCCCCTTTCCCCCCTAAAAGAGAACCCAGTTCCCTTTTGTCTATAGAATTTCTTCTAATCTTTCTATCCTAGCACTAATGGGCCTCAAAGATACTTTTGTCTGGCTCATCCCAGCTGTAAGTGATCATGGCATCCCATGAACTCACCTCTTTTTCCATGTACTTCTTTTATGAACTTTTATGACTCAATGCACTATTATGCCATTTAGTAGAAAGAGAACATGTTGTGGACAGATACATGGTATGTTTTCTAAGTACTTAGCACAGTTCTTGATATATAGATATGTATTGAATAAATCATTGTGTGACCCTCTTCTTACAGTTCTATGTTTGGTATTCAGCATGATGTAGAATATAAGAAATGATAAATTGCAAACTCATAGAGTGTTGAGTGTAAAAGAAATTAAAATGTTGGGTTCTGTATATTTTATGGCAATGAATGACTTATTAGCTATGCTAATATTAATTTTTGCAAGCCTCCTGCCTGTGGCTTCCTGAGCCAAAAAAGGAAATCTTGTCCTCAGACTGTCCAAATAAAAGGCCATCCAATTAATCACAAGACCCTTAGCAAAAAACTGTTGGCGCATAGCCTTTTCCCCAGAAAGATCTGCAAGATATGAAGAGAACAATCGCCTCAGGCAGCACACTCAGCAGATGAGACTAAAATGCGAAAAAGGCCCACTCTGAATATTTCCAGCATAGACTGGCTGCCTGTGAGTCCTGATATTGTCCCCTAAGCATGCTGCTTCTATTCCCTTAACAGTTCCCACAATTCCTTCATGTAACATCCTTAGCAGCTTAGCAAAGCAATTCAAATGTACAAATGTATATGTTATAGTTTTTTAAAAATTATTTTTGAGTTGGATAATACTGCATGGAAACAGTGTCATATAATTAAGGCCGAATTAATAGGTAAAAGTTTATATTTGTGGGGTAATGTCCTTAATAGAGTAGTTTTGAATTCTGACTCTACATTACAATTTTCTGGCAGGCTTTCAAAATTCAGATGCCCAGGCTCCACTCCTTCCCCACGCACTCTGATTCAGTTGATCTGAGGTGGATCGTAGGCATGCTATGCTTTTTGAAAGCTCCCTGGGTAAATCTAATTTGCTGCCAGTGTTGAGAATCATTGCAACTCACTGAAGATTGTCATTCTGTTGTACATTATTAAGAAGCAAAATAATTAACACAGCTGTTCAGGTTTCATTCAAACATTGTTTTTTCCCCCCTCTGTGTCACGAAGCTGGAAGCTTAGGATGTAAGCATTGCACACTCCATACCTACTGCGGACACCAATGAAACTCCACACTCTCAGAATATCAATTAGTGTTCCATGTAGGGACTAGCTGTTCCAGTTATCCTTTTTAATAGTTAGGAGAGGGTCGACATACTGTGGGAATTCTCTCTCAATCAAGGTCTAGTCTCTGAGTAAACAAAGCGTGTGACTGACATTTTGATACTTTATGAGTTAGCCCTGGCTGTCTTTTTATCTTTTATTTATTTTTATATTTTACTGTGCTTGATTCCTTTTCCAGTTTATGCTCCAATCGCAGTGAATTATGTTACAAGCCTCCTAAGTCCAATAATGCAGAGACTTTTATTTTGCCAGGCTTTTACACATATTTCCTCTTTGGATGCCCTTCCTCTTCTTGTCTGCCTGGAAATTCCTAATCATTCTTTCATACCAAGAGCTCTACTGATGCAACACTCTGAGTTAGTAAGCAAAGTGTATGTATGGGCAAGTTTGTTATGTGTATTTTTATTGTAAGAGACATCATAGATTTCATTGTCTCCCTAAAAGGGTCTGTGACTCCATTAAAAACTAAAAATTCACTTTTCTCGTGTTATGATCCAAAGTGACACATTGGAGGCATTCTGAGACCCCCTAATCTCCAACCATACCAACCAAGTTCACTGTTACCCATTCCTCTTTTTTATCATCTTTATTTGTCTTCCTTTGGACTGAGATTGCACTGAAGGCAGAGAGAGTCATTTTCGTCTTTGATCCCAGAGCTTAGTAAAAATCCATTCATTCATATTTAGCTATGGAGAATGTTGATGCTCAGGTCAACTTTCATAGGATTTGAAAGTGTTTATGTACTGAAGTTCTAGAGGGAATAGCGCTTGCATCTATCCATATAGTTCAGTCTTTGACCATTTTCCTTTATCAGGTCCCACTTAATGTGAACACCAAGAAATACAAAAACACTTCTTCTTGATAATATGTCAAAATATTGAGCCGTGGTAGATTGGCTCCAGAGTTTATGTCCACTTTGTACACACATGAACAGAGACACTGTGCCTATTCTTTGCCAAGAAGATTTTCTCCAGTGCTTAAATTACATGAGTTCTAGAAAGACAATAAGTAAATGAAATGAAGGGAAAGAAATTATCGGCAAAATAATATAAGGAAAATTCTCAGAGCCAACAGATATTTATTTATAGATTAAAAGGCTAGCACCCAGCAAAACAGATGAAAATAGGCTCATGCCAAGATATATCACTGTGAAATTTCATAACACTGGGCACAAAGCAAAAATTTGTACAAGTTTCCAGGGGCAAAAATAGGTCAAGTACAAAGGTTGGCTTAAGAATTTTCAATATCATCACTATGAACCAGAAAGCAATGGAGTAATGCTTTGAAAATTCTGAACGAAAATGATTTTTGACTTATGTTTTGATTCGCACACAAACTAATAATGAGATGTACCAGTAGAAAGCAGACATTTTCAGAAATATAAGATGTCAAAAATTTTTATCTCCCTGTGCTTCTTTTTTTTCAGGAAACTACTAGAGAATTTTCTCCACAAAAGGAAAAAGTAAACCACAAAAGATAAAGATGTGGTCTGCAGAAAATAGGAGACATGATAGAGGAGAGAGATAAATGAAATCCTTACAAGGCTGATGGAGATTCTAGGATGACAAATTTGAACCAGCCATAGAAGACAACTGGTTGGTTAAGATTGTTGTAGGTAAGGAGCTTCCAGGAGCATGTCCTTCAAGGTGATAGCATTGATAGAACAATTGAAGTGAATAAAAGTCTTGAGGAAAATTAGACAGTCAAGAGTTTTCTACTGGATTAATGAAATTAAAATAGTTCTGTTGGAATTTGACAAATTAGATTTTATGGCCACCCCTGAGGAAGAGGCTACTCCTTCTGGGTGATATGTGGGGTAATTCAAATGAAGACATCCTTGGAGTCTTCCATTGGGAGACTTCCATCATTGGGACTTCCATGGTACTATCAGACAAGTCAAAGAATGAAAATTCTCTGGAAATAGCCTTTGAAGCATCTTATATTTATGTCCTCAGGCTGTCATAAGTAAGTACTGTGGCTTAGGCTGTTTAAATAACAGAAATTTATTTTCTCACAGTTTTGGAGGCTAGAAATCCATGATTGAGGTGGCCACATATGCAGTGTTTGGTGACGACTCTCCTTTCTTGCAGATGGTCATTTTCTTACTGTAACCTTACATGGCCTTTCCTCTGATTGTGGAGAAAGAAAAAGAAACAGAAAGAGAAAGAGTGCATGCTTTCTCATCTCCTCCTATAAAAATAATGATCCAATTAGATTGGGTCCCATCTTTATGACCTCCCACCCTTTTAATCTTATTTAACATTAATTTCTTCATTAGAGGCCACATAACATCTCCACATAAAGCCACACTAGGTGTATGAATTTGGGAGAGATACAAATCTGCAGTCTACCACAGATTTCTTAATTCTGTTCTATCCTCTCCAGTGACTGCTAATGTACTAGTTCATTCATGCTATTTTCACAAAATGCCCCAAACTGAGTGGATTATAAACAATAGCAACTTATTTCTCATAGTTCTGGAGGCTGGGAAGTCTATGTGCAATGCACAGGTAGATTCAGTGTCTGGAGAGGGCCTGCTTCCTGGTTCTCAGGCAAGTTTTTTTCTGTGTTTACATATAGGAGAAAGGATGAAGGATCTTTCATGGTTCTCTTTTATAAAGATACTAATCTCATTCATGAGCAATCCACCCTCATGGCCAAATCACTTCTCAAATACCCCCATCACCTCATGGGTTAAAACCTTAACATATGAATTGTGATTTACATAATCATTCAGTCCACACAGGCTAGGATGTTGGTTTTCTTTGTGTGGGTACGCTGTTGGTTTTCATAGCTACTCTGGAGCTGGAGTACAGGTGACAGAAATAGGGAAAGTTACAATGGAACAAAGCTTGCTCGCTGTATTTGCCATGATATAGTTATTTTTTTTCTCACTAATTCTCCCAGGATTACTTCAAGCCTTTGGTTAATTTCTATAATTCTAAAAAAACTGATTTTTATAATTCTTTGCTGATACTTTTGTTGCCTTTATGGCAAAGAGAATTTTCCTATCTACTGTTTTCACTGACTTCCCATCTTTTTAAAGTAACAAATATATCACTTTGATAGCAATTTCTGTATCAGCTATCTTTTGATATAATAACACTACACTACAAACCCATCCAGAATATAGAATATAATGGTTTCTAAATACTCATTTATTGTTAGGTGTGGTGACTGTGCATGCCTGTAATCCCAGCATGAGGCAGGAATATCACAAGTTCGAGGCCAGCCTCATCAACTTGGTAAGGTCCTAAGCAATTAACGAGACCCTGTCTCAAACTAAAAAAAAAAAAAAAAAAAAAAAAAAAAATTCAAACAAACAGGAATCTGGCTCGAAGGGTAAACATTGCTAAGTTCATTGTGTGTTCCAAAAAAAGAAACAAACCTAACCATTTATCATTATTCATTTCACTTGTGAAGTTTGGATTCTTTTGGAGGATCTTGTCTTGTCAATTCTCTTTTGTTCACTGGATTTCATTTCTGTCTTGTGGCTGGATGGCTTTGTCTGATGTAGGCCAGTTTTGCTCCAAGCCACTCTGCATTAGGCCAGACTAGACACCTTCCAATTGTCATTGTGTAGGATAGAGTGTGTGTGTGTGTTTGTGTGTGGGGGGGTGCCTGTATATTTCTTTTTAAATATCTGCTTTTTCCAAGTTTGCGATTATCCCTCTGCCAAAGCCAGTCTTGTAAACAGTGTAGGAAGGCACTACCAAAAGGTGTTGATGTGAGGAGGTATCAAAACTTATGGTCATTATTGGAGTCAATGTATTGCAGGTCACTTTACTTTTTACTTAAAGAATTTCCTCAATTGTCTTCAAGATTTTTATATTGTTGAAAAATCAATGGACATGTTGAATTTTATTCTTTGTGTGTTATATATCTTATTCTCATTGCTTTTAACATCATTGCTTTGATTTAGGTTTTCAAATCAGTTTCACTAAAATCTGTCTCCAAATACTTTAATTTTATGGACACTACTTGAGATTTGACATTCTGTAAATGAGGATTTATAGTTTTCATTCTTTCTGGAAAATACCAAATCATCATCTTTTCAAAGAACTTTTGAATTATCTCCTCCAGTCTTTTCTTTTTTCTCTTGGAAGTACTATTGGATAAATGTTTGAAGTGGTCTAGCTTATGCATATGAGAGAAAACATTTGACCCTGATATTGCTGGTGGGACTGCAAATTAGTACAACCACTCTGGAAACCAGTATGGAGATTCCTTAAAAGACTAGGAATGGAACCACCAGATGATCCAGTTACTTCACTCCTTGGTGTTTATCCAAAAGAACTAAAATTAGCACACTACAGTGGTACATCCACATCAATGTTTATAATAGTGCAATTCACAAGACCTAAGTTATGGAACCAGACAAGATACCTGTCAACAGATAAACAGATCAGGAAAATGTGGTGGTATATGTATACAATGAAGATTTATTAAGCCACAAATCATGAAGTTATGACATTTAATGGTAAATGGATGATACTGGAGACCATCATGGTAAGTGAAATACACCAGACCCCATGTCTCTTAACCAGTCTTTCCTACAGAAATGCATTCCAAATAATTTATAAAGATGTTATTACTTGAACTGATTTCATCAGATATATTCAGAATAAATATTTCAGTTCCTTTTTTATTTTTATTTTTTAGTTGGTACCATATTGATCTGAATATTTTCAATTCTGTTGTTTTTTTTAGTTGCCAAACATCTTTATTAAAGCCCATCAATTATATGTTGCCAAATATGTGCTTATTTTAGACCAAAGTTTTAGATAAATACTATTTGATTTGGGCAATTTATTCTGTTTATGTATTATAGTGTCTGTATATAGCCTCAAGCCTATTTTATCTTAATTACTTTCCATGTAAACTAGAATCTGGACCTTTTTTCCCCAGGAGTGTTTACTATATAGAATATGCTTCCCATAGAGGATAGCTTTCAGATGTTGTTATTGTTTTTTATTTTATTTTGCTTATTCTATATTTATATAAATCAGCTTCCATATACATACATTACTTATCAAATTAATAAAATCGAGCCTTAAATATTTTGTTTTAGTATTTCAATTTTGGTGTGTTACCATCTACTTTTTAATGTTTGAGAACCTTTTGCCACATGTTGAAGGCTGGGAATACAAGGCCAGTTTTACTAAGCAAAGTCATGTTAGCAAGGCGAATCACTGTCCCTTTCGTTGTTACTTTTCTTCAATTCTGTATGCTACATTGATCCAGAAGTAACAGGAGAATTATCTTCTGTGCATGTCTTTATTAAGTCAAGTTGGTGGCATGGACTTAGCTAATTAGCTTGATGTTTTCTTTTTTTTTTTTTTCTTTAGTAGAAATAAAAGTGTTTCAGATTTCAGTACACTAACTCAGTGTGACAGAAAAATTTTTGAGTACAAATTGAGCACATAAAGTTTGGGTCAAATGGGAAAAAAATGGGAGCAAATTAATTTCTTTTAAATATAAACACATGTTATTGGGGCTGGGGTTGCGGCTCAGCAGTAGAGTGCTTGCCTAGCAAATGCGGGGCACTGAGTTCGATCCTCAGCACCATATAAAAATAAAATAAAGGTATTGTGTCCATCTCCAACTAAGACAAAATATTAAAAAAATAAGAAAATAAACACATGTTATTTTTGCATTTTGCTTTCCAGAGTGTACATATATATACTTGATTTTATGTAGCAGTTATCACATTATGCAATGTGGACTTTGAGTTTTCACTTAGTATATACTATTTTTGATATGTTCTATTTTTTGGTGCTGGTGATAGATAACAATTTAAAGGCTATATACATTCCATGGGGGGTGGGGACTACTATTTTTGGTATTACAATGCTTTCCTCCCTCCAGTTATGGTGATGGAACCCAGGGCCTTGTGTATGCTAAGCAAGTGCTTTCCCACTGAGCCACACCTGAGCCCTCAATCAATGCTATAATCACCTTTTTATAGATATATTTTTATTATTTGGATTATTTTTTAGGATATATTTTCAAAATAAGATTACCAGATTAGAAAATTAAATTAAATTTGAGATTAAATATTTTTGTTGATATAAATTCCTGAATTATTTTCTGAAAACCTTTGTTAGTCTACATTGATACCAAGTGGTATTTTGGATATTTAAAATTTTTAATAGTTCCTCAAAATTTTACTATCCATAAATAACTGGCAATATTCTGGTATATCTTCTGTCTTTATTTCTCTTCCTTCCTGTCATATTCTTACTCATCCTTCTCTTAACCCTTTTTCCTACTTTCTTTCTTCCTGTATTTCATTTCCCTGCCCACTTCCTTTTTGATATATATGTTCTGAAAATAAGGAGTGAGCTATTCATGTAGGCTGAGGAAGGAGGATCACGAGTTCAAAGCGAGCCTCATCAATTTAGTGAGGCCCTAAGTAACTCAGTGAGACCCTGTCTCTAAATAAAATATTAAAAAGGGCTGGGGATGTGGTTCAGTCGGTAAGCACCATGGGGTTCAATCCCTGGTTACTACCCCTCCAAAAAAAAGTCATTCATACTTTTTGTAGAACTAATGTAAAGAATGCAAAAGTGCTTTGGGACTTAAAGAAATGGAATTTGGTTAAACATATACATGTAAGACTGAATGGTCCCCATTTGTTTATTATTTAGCTAGGACAGGAATTGGTTTGATTATAATAAATAAATATAAATCATCATAGTGAATTCTTCCAGATAACCTCCATCTATTGTATTTTCCAAATAAAGAACAAATGTAAAAGATGATAATTTATGGAATAATTCATAAAATCTTGCTTAGGAGTTAGTAGAAAATTTGATGTATCATATATGATCTTTTCAATAGTCAGATACTTAAGGTATACATTATTGATGCTAGTCCAAAATCTAGTTGTTCACCAATTTATTTAAACTTTAAGCATTTGAGAGAACATTGAACTAGGAACATACTATAAAGAGATATATACTTTTATGTTACTGGATGTCTGCATCGTTTAGATCTCCTGATTGCTTTATTTTCCAACATTGTTTTCCTTTTGTTTTAAGCATTTGTTCATATATCTGTTGGTCATTTGTATATCTTCTTTAGGGAAATGTTTATTTAGGTTTATTTCCCATTTTTAATCAGATTATTTATGTTGAAGAGATGTATATTGCTGCCATTCAGCATCTGCATCTTAGAATCACACTTGTTATTTTTCATTAATTTTCTATCTTATATTACTGGATCTCTGTGCATCATTTAGATCTCTTGATTGCTTTCTTTCCCAACACTCTTTTCTTTTTGTTTCTATTATACCATCTCCTGGATTTTTTCCATCTTTCATGGCTTCAGTGTCTTATAACTGAGCCCCCTCACCACCCACCACTCCCTCCATCATTGTCTCTTTTCACTGTGTCTTCTCTCTGTCTCTCTCTCATCTCCCCTCTGATTTTTTTTTAATCATCAATATAATGGGACAACCCTATATGTATCTCCAGAAATTCCTCTTTTCTGGGAGCTTGATTCATATATGTAAGTTACCCTCTAGTTATATCGTCTGGAATATCATAAAAGTATCCATCAACAAAGTGGACTTGTTCATATAAAACTTTAAATTACATTTGTCATAAAAAGTATCCATCAACATACCCTGAACCAAAATCATTAATTTTTCTCCTCTCTACTATTTTATCTCCATTCTCTCCATTCCTTTGCCTCATTACCTTCCCTCATCTTCTATATTGATTAATGTCAACTTCTGATCATCTAGGTCAGATACTCTGAACTGATTTTCAGTTCCTTTCATTACTTCCCACTCACAGTAGTTGGTTATTATATTTTTTATTGCTACTATAACAAATTAACACAAACTTTGTGGTTTGAAACAGAACAAATTTATTTCCTTAATGTTATGATGGTTAGAAATCCAAAATGGGTTGCATCAGGTCAAAATCAAGATATTGGCAGGACAGTGTTTCTTTGTCAAGGTTCTAACAGATAGTCAATTTATTCCCCCTTTTTAGCTTCTAGATGAGCCCACTTTCTTTGACTTATCTTTGAAGCAAATGATGTCTGGTGGAGTCTTTTTTCATGCTATGTAATTTTGACAATCACAAATCCTCCTGATGGACTCTTTTCTATATTTTCAGACTCTTGGGCCCACATACATAATTTGAGATCATCTGCCTATTTTAAAGTTAGCTGATTTGCAACTTTAATACTATCTTCAACCTGAGTTCCCTTGTGATAGTTAAGGTAACATATTCATAGGTTCTAGAGCTCAGAATCTAGCCTCCCAAGTTGCTGAGATTATTGGTGTGTGCAACGGCAGTTGTATTTTTAATATTTTAAGAACCTGCATATAATTTTCAATAATGGTTGAGTAGTATACAGTCCTAACTACAGTGCATAAGAGTTCCCTTTTCTCTGCATCCTCCCTAGTACTTGTTATCTGTCTTTTTTGATAGCAGCCATTCTTGGTAGAGTGAGGCTGTATCTCATTACAGTTTTGATTTGCATTTCCCTGATGATCAGTGGTTTTCAGCAGTTTTTCATATAACTGTTGGTCATTTATATATCTTTTTAAGAGAAATGTTTAATCACATTTGTCTGTTTTTTCTTTCATTTCCTGTGCTTTTGGGGTCTTGTCCCCCAAATCCTACCCCACTCTAATATCCTGAAGTAATATCACTGTGTTTTTTTTTCTCATAGATTCATTGATTCAAGGTCTCCCATTTAAATCTTACTCCATTTTTTGTAATTTTTGAGACAAATAGGGTCTGGTATCATTCTTCTGCATGTGGATACCCGATTTCTTAGCCCCATTTATTGAAAAGGCTGTACTATCGCCACTGCATATTCATGAAACATTTTCCAAAAATCAGTTGGCCGTGGAGGTATTGGATTATATCTTCAACTAAATAATGAATAAAGAAATGTGGTACATGTACACAGGGGAATATTATTCAGCCAAAATAAAGATGCTCATGCTAGTGACTCACATCTTGACAAACTAAGCATGACATTCATTAGTTTAATGTTTTCCCCCTATTGTGATAGAAATGCATAATGACACAGCCTACATAACTTGAAATTATTCAGCAATGTAAGCAAAATTCAATAAGCACTATCTACCAGTTGCAGTTCTTAAGCTCATCTTCAGATTTCTTCTGTTGAAAATTACTTAGGAAATATTGCGAAAAACTTATTTATTTTTACTGTCAGTTTTTCTCAAAACACCTAATACAGTGAATTCTTATCCTCCACGAGTCTTTAGGATAAAGGATGCAAATAGTCATGGAGAGGCTAAAATAATATGTAATTAGGCATCTGTGTTTATAATATCATAGCAAGGATCACAGAATCAGCTAATAATCTTAAAACAGTGGAATGAAGGCAATGGCAGAAGGTCATATGCCTGATCTTCTTGGCATTAGGCTGGACCTAAATCCTCCAGAATTGCTTGGTGCAATGGACAGAACTCAAGATGTCAGCATCAGGAGGCCTCTGTTCAATTGCAGTTTTTGTTTATATTTTCTACACCTCACAGATCATTGCATTAAGTGAAGTAAGTGAGGCAAAGAAAAATAAATACTGCATGATCTCATTTCATATGTAAAATCTAAATATGTTGATGTCTTAAAGTTGAAAGTGAAATGGTTGTTATCAGAGCCTAGATAGTGTAGGGGATGAGGGATGGTGAAATGTTCAGGAGTGGGTATGAACTTACATTACAGTTAGAAGTAAGAAATTATGATATGATATTACCCAGTTACCCTAGATAGCAATTATGTACTGTATGTCTCAAAGAGGTAGCAGAAGACAGGGTGTGGTGGTGCATGCCTGTAATTCTAGAGACTCAAGAGGCCAAGGCAAGAGGATTGTAAATTCAAGACCAGCCTTGGCAATTTACCAAGACCCTGTCTCAAAATAAAAAATAAAAAGGACTGGGAATATAGTTCCATGGTAAACCACCCCTGAGTTCAATCCCCAGTAACCCCCCCCCCCAAAAAAAAAAAGACAGCAAAAGGATTGAGAATACTTTCAACCTAAAGAAATAATAGAAATTTGAGGAGAGAGATATATTTAATTTAAACATTACACAATGTATACATATATTGAAATATCACATGGCACTCCATTAATTTAGAGTAATAATAATTCTACTTTATGAAGTAAATATAATAAATTTTGTGCTAAAGTTGTTGCTCAGTGGTAGAGCACTCGCCTAACATGCCCAATATCCAGGGTTTAATCCCCAGGACTTAAACTCATATAAAGTATACTTTAGGTTTTTAAAATGCATTAATAGATTGTTAGTGTATAAAGTCAATAAAGGTGTGTAATTTGAAAATAAATGTATGGTTGCTGCATTGTAGTACATGCCTGTAATCACAGTGGCTCAGGAGGCTGGGGCAGGAGAGGACTACGAGTTCAAAGCCAGCCTCAGTCACTTTAGGGAGGCCCTGTCTGAAAATAAAAAATCAAAAAGACTGGGGACATGGCTCCAGTAGTAAAGCATCTCTGGGTTCAGTCCCCTGTAATAACTAAATAAATAAGAAAATAAAAGGTTGTCAAAAACATGGTATGTCATCATGAATCAAAGGAAGTAGGAGTATCTGTAATGATTAAGATAAAGTTGACTTCAGAGCAAATAAATTATACAATGAGGAATTAATTACGTAATGATAAAACGATCAATTCATAAGGAAGACATTGCATCTTAAATGTGTGTGTACCAAGCAAGAGAGCATCAGAATGCATGAAGCAAAAAGTGGTAGGTCAGAAAGGGTAGAGAAATTCACAATGATATTTGAAAACTTCAACATACCTTTTTAGCAACTTATAGAATCATTAGACAGAAAATCAATCAGAATACCGCAGTTGTAAATAACAGTTAACTAATAGGTCCTTGTATACAAATAAAGAACTTAGGAAAATATACATTCAATTGCCCATGGAACATTCTCCAAAGTTGGCCTTGATCTAGGCCACACACCTCAATAACAGTAAGACAGTGGAACTCACACAGATTATGTTCTCTGAATATAATGCAATCAAATAAAAAAATCAATAACAAAAAGACAACAGGAAAATCTCTGAACAGTTGAAAATTAATAAAACATACTTCTAATCATCAAAGAAACCTTGCAAGAAATTTTAAAATTGTTGAACTGAATGAAAATGAAAGTAAAATATGGATATATGTGGGTTGCTGCTAAGGCAATGCTGGGAAGGAAATTTATAACAATAAATGCTTATATTACAAAGCAGCTTATATTGCAAATAAAAAATCTTCAATTCTGACCTCAAAAAACTAGGAAAGGAAGAGCAAAATAAACTAAGGGCAGGTGGGAAGATGGAAATAATAAATGTAAGATCAGAAATCAATGAAATTTGAAATAAGGAAAAAATAAAGATAATAAAACAAAAACATATTTCTTTAACAGTAAACAAAACTAACAGTCCTATAGAAAAATGAACAAAGTCAAAAATAAAGAAGACACAAATCACCAATATCAGGAATAAGGCAGGGAATATCAGTATAGATTCTGCAGACTTCAAGAGTATGTAAGGATACTATGAATAAAGGTACTTACTTATAAATCGACTACCTAGAAGTAACGGACCAATCTCTCAAAACCCCAAAACCGCAAGCCTCAACCAAGATCAGATAATGAATCAGATTAATCATATTACCATTAAAGTAATTGAATTCATAATAAAAAATCTTCCAAAAAAGAAATCTCAGTGGAGAATTCTATGAATCATTTGAACAATTAACATTAATTTTGCACAGTTTCTTCCAAAAAATGGAGACAGGGTAACACATGTCAAATCATCTTATGATATCAATATTGCCTTGATACTGAAGCTATACAAGAACAGTCTTTAATGAAAAACCTATGCCACTCGTGATCCTAGACAAAAACATCCTGTACAAAATATTTGAAAATATAATACGTATAATGTAGGATATATAATTATATATAATTATTTTGCCACAAACCAAATATATACTAATTATATATAATTCAGTGATAAACAAAATACTTAAAAAAATTTTTTTTGTAGTTGCACATACACAGCATGACTTTATGTGTTTATTTTTATGTGGTGCTGAGGATCAAACCTAGTGCCTCATATGTGCAAGGCAAGCTCTCTGCCACTGAGCTACAGCCAGAGCCCTAAACAAAACAATTATATACTATGATAGGTAGGTAGATGTGGAGAGGGGATGAGCCCCCAGTCATCAACTGATCCTGTGGTGTCCACAAAAGCCAAGCCTAAGAAACATTTGTTGCCAAAACAGGAGGATGTGAACAGCCTTGACACTTGGCTCTGACACTAATAGTTATCGGATGTTTCAGAACAGTGGGCTTCCTAGGTACAACAGGATAATAGCAGGATGTTCCTATTACTGTAACAGTAGGATAACTACAAAAATCTTACTAGCTCTGTAACTTTTTAGTAGACAAAGAAGCTTTTTGATAACTCACAAACCTTGAACAATTTATAATGCCCCTGTAGTTTTAACTTCCTTATTGTGAGACCTTATATAATAAACTTGCAGAGCTAGTTCTGGTTCACTGTTCCTCCATCAAAGTGCAGTGTCCCACCAGGCCCCAGCTTTGCTTAAAAATGTTTCTGTGTTTTTCTTCATCTCTTGTCTCCCCTACTTGAGATCCTTTGTTGATGCTGTGTGAGTCACGACAGTTGTAGCCCAACAAGGGACTCAAGTATAGGAGAACTCAAAGAACTTTATGATGTTGATTTTTTTTTAATACTTTAGTGAATATGGTGGATGTGTAATGGTGTATCACTTGTTTAAACTTGCATTCCCAATGTTATGAATGATGATGTACAACTTTTTGTATATTTCCTCATCGTTGATATATTTTCTTTTGAGACATGTCTAGTCAAGCAATGTGTCTATTTTTCATTGGGTTGTTTGTATGTTTTATTGAATTACAGGAATCCTTTATGTAGCTGTGTATAAACTACTCATTGATGCTATCTATCTATCTATCTATCTAGCATCTATTTGTCATCTATATATCTATTTTGCTTGCACTTTTGGCACATATTTTCTTCCAGTTCATGATAAACCTATGTATATTTCTTAAACATGTCTTGGTAAATTCAAATTTATCATTCTTTTCTTTTTGTGGGTAATTGGAGGTGTTTTCTGTGCCCTCATAGAGAGATCTTTACTTTTGTAATATTTGTTTAGAGTATTAACACTTATTTATCTTTTATTTTCAGTCTCTAATAAATTTTAATTACTTTTGGGGTATCATGCGAGATAGAGGTCAGTATTTGCCCTTTTCACATAATTATCTTGTTGTTGTAGCTCTATTTATTGAGATGACTTCCCATTTCCAATTAATTGTTTTCACAACTTTTGGAATATTGATGGATTATCTATGTATACTCAGGTTCCATTGACTTATCCAGCTTTTTTATGGTACCATACTCTTATGGTAAAATCTTAAAACAAGGCAGTGTAAGTCCTCTAATTTATACTTCCTTATGAAGCTTGATTTGGCCACTGCAGTACATTTTGACATATATTGAAGATTCAACTTGTCATTTTCTTTTCCTTTTTTTTTGTTTTTTGTTTTTTGGTACCAAGGATTGAACCCAGGAGTGCTTACCCACTGAGCCAAATCCCCAGTCCTTTTTTGTATTTTATTCAGAGACTGGATCTCACTGAGTTGCTTAGTGCCTTGCTAAATTGTGATCTTCCTGTCTTAGCCTCCTGAGCCACTGGTATTACAGGTATGTGCTGCTGTGCTCTGAAACTTGTCATTTTCTACCCAAAATTCCTGCTATTATTTCACTGAGATTGTGTTGAATGTATGAATTATATATAAGCAAACATTTAAACAAAGACATTTTCTTTAATTTCTTTCAGTAATATTTTCAGTGTAGATGTTTTGCACATATTTCATCAAGTTTATTTTTATTTTTAAACATTTTCTGTTCTTGAATGCTACCGAAAGGGTGATGGGGGGGATACCAGGGATTGAACTCAGGGGCACTTGACCACTGAGCCATGTCTCCAGTCCTATTTGGTATATTATTTAGAGACAGGGTCTCAGTGAGTTGCTTAGTGCCTCCCCATTGCTGAGGCTGGCTTTGAATTTGTAATCCTCCTGCTCAGCCTCCCGAGCCACTGGGATTACAGGCATGTACCACTGCGTCAGGCTCCAAAGGGTGATTTTTAAAGTTACTTTTGTAATTGCAGTTGCCAGTATATAAACAATTGCTTTTCAATAAAAACTTTATGTAGTGTAAATTTGCAAGATTAATTTTTAATTTTACTAGTTGTTTCATATATTACTTAGAATTTTCTATGTAAACCCATTGTCTGCTAATAGAGATTTACTGTTTCCACAATAAAAAGTAGGCTATTTATTGATTTACTTATATTAGTACATTATATTATGCATAATTTTAGGGATCACTTTGACATATTCATAAATGCATACAACATAATTTGTTCTATTTCAATCACTAGTACTACCCCTTTCATCTCCTTCTCCCCATTCCCTTCCTTTACTCCATTGGCCTTCTTACTATTAATTTATTTTTTAATTGGTACATTATAGTGAAACAAAAAAATTGGAATTCACTGTGAGGTCTTTTATTTAATGTTCTTACTTTATCACACCTGATAGGATTTCTGGAAGAACCATTACTTTTTTGAAAGTTTTATGGAAAAATGCACTTTGTTTCACAATTAACTATAATATTAGCCTTTAATGCTTTATACTGAGATGAAGAAGTTTCCATCTATTACTACCTTTTCAGAATTTTTATCATAGGGTTTGGGGGTATAGCTCAGTGGTAGAGCTCTTGCCTAGCATGCACAAGGCTCTGGGTTCTAATCTCCAGCATTACTAAAAAAAAGTTTTATCATGAATGAAGTTTGAATTTTATTAGATACTTTTAGGGTGTATATACATTATTTGTTCATTTTGTTAACATGGCAAATTAAGTTGGTTGGTTTTAATTGTTAAATCAATATTTTAGTCCTTACATAAAGCCCACTTGGTCATTATTAAGTTAATGTTGCAAGCCTAACATTGCTGTCATTAGAAAGGCTTACTTGGAAAGTTGTTCATTGGATGGTGTTTGGAAACATGAATTTGGGGAGGTCATTTTCCACCCTAATGCATTAGAGTGCCTAACTGAGCTTAAACTCTTTGTACAAAACAGTGTAGTTTATGCTAAATACCTGCTTGTCCTTTGGGATCCTAAAATTCTGGTATATGATATCCAGAGGGTGCCTACATGAACAAACTCCAATAAAAATGGAAACGCTAATGATATTCTCTAGTAGAAAACATTTCACATGTTTTTTTTACAACTCATTGCTGCAGGAATTAAGCACAGTTGACATGACTCCCTTAGGAAAGAATCCTTGATGACTCGTGCCTGGTTTCCTCCAGATGTTACACAATTTGCCTTTTCCTTTGGCTGATTTTGCTTTGAATCTTTTTGTTGTAATAATTCTTAGCCACGAGTACAACAACCTTATGCTGAGTCTTGTGAGTTATTTTAGTGACTTGTCAAGCCTGGTATTGGTCTGGGGATACTGAATACAGTTATGATAAGTTATCCTTTTGTTAGTGTGATTCAGTTTGCTAATATTTTAATTATTTGTATGCCTACATTCATGAAGTATCAAAATATGTCAAGGATATTACGAGAAAAGCAAATTAAAATCAATATACCCCCCCTTTTTAAAAATAATTTATATATATATATATATTTTATTAAATCTTCCTTAAGTATTTGATAGAAGCCGTTAGTGAAGATATTCATGACTTTTTTTTAGGAAGGTGGTATTAGAATATGTAATTTTTGGTTTAGGAATTTGCATTCTAATAGATTTTGGGCTACGTATAGATCAATTCCTTTTTGAATAATTTTTTTGTGAGCTATAGCATTTAAGTAATTTGTCATTTAATCTAAATTTTTAAATGTATTGGCATAAGGTGGCTTCTATATTTCTTTCTCTTCATTTTACTCTGGGTGGGACCTGTAGTTTTGACCCTTCTTCCCAAACTTTGAAAATTTGTGTGTTCTCTTCTTTTGTTTTCAGTTTTATTAGGGAATTAGAAAGCTTATTGTTCTTCTCAATACTTGTTTTGAATCCTTTTGCATAATAACTGAAAGCAGAAAAGCAGATATTCAGCCAGGCATGTTGGTGCAGGCCTGTAATCCCAGCAGTTTGGGAAGCTGAGGCAGGAGGATAGTGAGTTCAAAGCCAGCCTAAGCAATTTAGCAAAACCTTGTCTCAAAATAAAATAATAAAAATAACTGGGGATGTGGCTCAGTGGTTAAGCACCCTTGGGTTCAATCCCTGGTACCACCAAAAAAAAAAAAAAAAAAAAAAAACAAATATCCATACTTTTTTTTTTCTTGTTTTGTAGTGATGGAAATCAAACCTAGGTCCTTGTGCTAAGCAAGTGAAGCCAGAATTAGACAGGCAGTCAGCATAGATAGGTAAATCGAGTCAGGTCAAGGAGTCAGGCCAAGTTGGAGTGAGTCCAGCAAGTTGGAGACGGTCCCCTGAGGGATTGAAATGTTAATTCCTTCAGAGCCCTTCCTCCACCCTTATCAAGAACCTGCCTCTGCTCCAACCTGTTGCTAGGATAACCTGCCCCAGGAATTACCCCTCCCTACAGGGAGCTATAAGGTTGTTAATTAATGGGTCCTTGGCTGCTCCATCCTGCCCTTCCCCTTCAGCCCACCTGTTTCCCACCTTTTGGCCAGCCCAGCAAGCATCCCTGGGCCTAGTCAGGAACGCAGGAAGGAGAAAGATAAGGGGAAGAGGGCAGGAGAACAAAGGAAGCCTAGGACACATAGAAAGGGCAGAACACATCAGGATACCAGCTATGGCCCCCTTCTCCCTCCCAGGAGGGGTCTATGTTACCCCTTTTAGAATAAACCCTGCTTTAAATGCTTGCCTAGGCGTGCTTCTCTAATGTTCAAACTTCAACATGTGGGGAAGCAGGACTCATCACTGATAACGGGAGGTATCACAAGTACTGTACCACTGAGCTACATCCCTTGCCCAAGATCCATACTTTTTAATGCATATTTTTGTTATTTAATTATAAATATGTATAATTTTCAATTTTATAATATCCCATTTTTATAAATATTTTAAAATACTTGATGTGTTTTCTAATACATAAGTAATAGGAGAAAAAAATTGCTAATTTTTCAAGATGTTCAAAAGTATTTTTTAATTTCTGACTTGTACTGTACCTCAGTTACATTGAATGTGTATGTGTATAAGTGAGATCTATAAGATATTAATCATTTAAAATTTATTAAAATTTAAAGACTTGAAATAGGATCAAATGGACAAATTTAGGTTTATGGAGTAATACATCTGGCTGCTTGTTTGTGCAAGGAAAGATTTTGGGGGGCATACAACCATGCTGATTAATGCAAGTACTGCCTATATCTACTTTTGTACTATAATGGCTGAGTCGAGTGCTTGTGACAGAAACCTTATAACTCAGGGATCCTAAAATGTGTACTGCATACCTGGCCCTTTAAGAGAAAAGTTTTCAGACTCCTGACCTAGAACATAGCCAATTCTTCTAAATGTTCATTGTATGCATGGAAAGAACTCAGCCCCCTATCTTTCCGCTTTCCCTGTATTCCTCTTCTTTTTCTACACAAATGTATACACACACACACACACAAAAACAAAAAACAAACAAACAAAAAAACCACATGTTAGATCAAGCATATTAATGACATTGTTCAAATAATTTTCATCATTTCAATTTTTTGTTTTTCAGTTCTGCAGAGAACCCTTAAATGGTTTCTCTTTGTGTGTTCATCAGTTTGTTTTATGTACTTTGAGGTTAAGTTCTTCCATTCTCACAAGTTCAATCTAGTTGGATAATCCTTTTTATTATCTTGAAATGTTCTTCTTTATAAAGTTTTTCATTTTAAATTCAATTTTATGCTAATATTAATATTTGTATGCCAGCTTGATTTGGTTATTATTTGCCTGACATATATTTTTATATTGCTTTAATTATTTCAACCTTGCTAGTGTTTTCTTTTTGTGTTTTTTTTTTAAGTGCATTTCTTTTTAGCAGTTTATAGCTGGAATTTTAGATCTAATGTAATTATCCTTCTTGTCAAAAAGGTGATTTTAATCAACCTTTATTGCCATTTTGTATACTTGGAATTATTTGTATCATTTTATTTTATATTTTTTACCATATATAATTTTTTCTTTCCTGATTTATGTTAGAGAAATAAGTTTTATGTTATTACTTTCATTTTTATTCTGCTGATTTAGAAATGCTGACTTTTGTGTCTTTATTTCTGGTGGTTACTTTAAATTTTCAGCACATAATTACTTATATAATTGTCTACCAAATTCTAAAGGTTTAAAAAATTTCTGCCCTTCTGCCGTGTCTGAAAAAGACCTTAGAATGTTCAACAAAAAAACTGGATCTCCACCTCCTAATTTCCTTGTGATTGATGATAAAGTTCCTGTTTGAGTTCAAGGAGAATTTATGTTCTTTGCTGGGTAGCTGGTCTACTTTTTATGATTCTCCTTGCTTGGGGGAAGGGTCCTGTGCAGCTGCAGCTGGATACATTCAGCTGCTTCTGATCCTCCTTTGCATGTGAGTTCTTGTTTTTTTTCTACAGAGGAATCAAATGTATTTTTCCTTTTGTGTGATTTCAGTGTATACCCATTGCATTGGCTGAATTGTGTCCCCCCACCCCATTCATATGTTGAAGTCCTAACCCTTGGTATGTCAGCTTTTAACTGTATGTGGAAATAGGGCTTTTGAAGATCTAATTAATGTAAAATGAGACCATGTGAGATGAATTCTGATCTAAAATATTTGATGTTCTTGCTAAAAAAGATCAGGACACAGATAAGAACAGAGGGAAGACCATCTGAAGACCCAGGAAGAAGGGGGCCTCAGAAGAAACCACCTCTGCTGACAACTTGATTTTGGACTTCTGGTTTCTAGAATTATGAGGAAATAAATTTATCTTGCTGAATCCATCTATTCTGTGATCCTTTGTTATGGCAGCCCTGCCTAGTAAACTAAGAGGTTCATTCTATCATTCTGAACCAGTTTTGGTACTCCAAATTATCTATCATATCTTAAAAGCCCAGTTATGTCTGGAGACAAAACCATCATATTTATGTGTTAAGAGGACTTGGGTGAGCAGCTTTGAACTTGAACTTTCAGAGCATTTTGACAGCATTTCAGTCTCCCTAAATTTTACTCTGGATATTTAGTGTAATGTCTAATTAAGGTTGTATGATCAGAACCCATTTTGCTTAGAAATATCTAGAAGACAGGAAATACCATGGCCATTTTTGTTTCTCTCACATGCCTAATACAATGCTAACACATCATTTTTGGTAAATTGACTAATAGGAGACTAGACAGGGAGTCTGGAGAACTAGCTTGTATCATACGTGTGTGTTTCACTAATTGGGCAAGTCACTTAACTTATTTTGGCCAATTTCCTCCACTGTATCATGGAAGATTGGGCTTCGTCATCTCAGGTTAGAACATCACAAAAAAAAAAAAAAAAAAAAAAATTGCCTGAAAAATGTATCTAGTCTATTCAAGGTCACATAGAGGGAGATCAAAGTTCATGGGATGCTGCTTTTCCCCTTGGTACTCTCCACTTACTTTGAAATCAGCAAGCAGGCTAAGCATACCTCAGCAGCAACTTTAAAGCCCACCTAGTTCCCCTATTTACTAAACAAATCTGGATTTAATAAAACTTACTTTTGCTAATGGTAGGTAATGGAAGAATCAAATCTCCCAGAGACCACAAGCTTCATTTCCCTTCATACTTTCCTAGCTGGATCAGCAGTTACTTCTGCAGTTCAGCTGTTTAAGGCTAATAACCCTGGAGCTGAGGAAAAAAAAATCTCCCACTTACTGTTTTACAGCAGTCACTGTCTGATAATCACCAAATGGTTTCTGGGTCAGTTATGCGTCCTCAAGGTAAGACCAAAATGCCAGCTCGAATAATGGGCCGATGGAGTGCCTTAATCAAGAGATTTCTATAAAATGCTCACAGGCACTGGTCTTAAAATTGCAACAGATTTTCTTTCATGCTAGCTCCCAGCTAAACTAAATGCCCTCTGACATACATTTATTTAAAAAGTGTATCTGAATTCCACTGATGTTGGTGGCAAATGTAAAATTTGGATGTCCCCATTAAGATAAGTACTGTTTAGCAAGTGCCTTATAAAGACATGTGCAGAGACTATTCATACTTTATAGAGAGGCTCTGTCTTTGAGGGAGTTCAATTAAAATTCCCATACCCATGCAGCTCAAGTACCAGAAAGGATTTTAGCTAGAAATCTCTTCTTAGAATTAAGGGATCAAAAGGATGGATATTTTTTTAGTTCCTTTTTAATCAGTACTTAATGTTAATAATTAAAGTTTAATGAGGATTTTTCCTTCAGTTATTTTTTTTTTCTACAATTCAGAGGCTTCCAGACTTTGACAGGAGCTTCTACTTTAGAGTACATTGTCTGCTAGTCAATGTGAGCTAAAAAGGTAACAAGAGGGTATAAGCAGCCCATTGACACATATCTGAGGCCTCTGGTTTTCCAATTTAGGAACCAGAGGGATATTGGATGGGAAGATCTTTAGAAGAAAAACTTTTCAAAGCTCTGATATATCTACACTTATCTACACTGATTACCTCTATGTAGGTCAAATCTAGCATGTTGGAGATATCAATCTACATCATGTGCTTTGTCCCGCATAAATGAGTGGCTATGGGAATGTAATTTACGTACCTGAAATAAGAGAAAAATATGAAAAAATATTTCTTTCTCAATAAAATATCTTGAATAGTACAAACCTCTCAGCCCTCCTTACCTAGAATTCTCATTGCTAAAAAATCACTCAGTTAGCTTTGTTAATTTCATTTTTTAGCAAGTACTTGTTGAATGCCAGCTATGTGCCAAGCACTAGACACTAATCATACAGTAGCAAAAATAACAAATAGAAAACACTACTCTCATAGAACCTACATTCTGATAGGAACATGTAGGCATTAAACAAGACACAGAAGTAAAATTTTAGGAAAATATAGCATGCAAGAGGGACTGTGCAATTGTTAGTTCAGGTTTTAATCTAGATGAAGTGCCACTAAGAGAAATTTCAATAAAGATCTGAAGGAAGTTGGGAAGTGGAACTGTGCAGACATTTGAAGAATAGCACTCTAGGCAGACGGGACAGCAATTTTCATGGACCTTAAAGCATGAGAAAGTCTGATATTTCCAGCAATAACTAAAAGGCCAGCATTAGTGCATCAGAGTGACTGAATAGGACATTAGTATGAGGCAAATTCAGAAAGATATAGGGGAAGATCATGGAGAACCTTATAGATTCTTGTAAGGACATTAGTTTTTCTTTTCTTTCCCCACCCCCTTCCTTTTCTTTTCTTTCCTCTTTTCCAGAGATGGCAACCAAAGCCAGGGCTTTACACATGTTATTCAAGCAGTCTGTGGCTGAGCTCCATTTCTAACCCTAAGATGAGTGACCTGGGAATCCACTAGAGAGTCTGAAGCAGGAGAGGCACATGTGGAAGCAAGGGGCCAACAAAGGACAGCATTGCAGTGTTGGAGGTAAAGAGGTAGGTGTTTTGGAGCAAAATGTTAGCAGTGGGGGTTATGGCAAAGATATTGGATTCTGACTCGATTTTGATGAACAGGATTGTTGATGACCAAATGTGAGTCATGTGAAGTGGTGGGGAATTCATCATAACTGATATTTTTTTTTTCTCCAAGCAAGTAGAATTGCCATTTCTTGACATAGAGAAAATTTGGTTTGGTTTGTGGGGACAGAGGAGCTTAACTTTTGGTTTGTGGGGACAGAGGAGCTTAACTTTCAATGTGGTAAGTTTGGGATGGCTATTATTATTCAATTTTTTTTTAGTGTAGACCACAATACCTTTATTTTATTTATTTATTTATATGTGGTGCTGAGGTTCGAACCCAGGGTCTCACATATGTGAGGTGAGAGCTCTACTGCTGAGCCACAACCCCAGCCTATGGGATGTCTACTATTTACTGATATTGATTGTATATGGCTATGAGCACAAACTCTGGAGCTAAACTGGCAGAATTCAAATTCTCCCTCCAGCCCCTGTTTTACACAAGGCAGATCATGGCACTTCTCATCCTCCATAATTACTGGAAAAAAAAAATATATATATATATATATCAGTCTGTCTCTCTGGAGCACCCTAATCAAGAAGAAAGGTGGGTTATACTTATTCACCTCTTTGCTTTTGGCTTAGCTATTTTCTTTCTTTCATCAACGAGATGTTTGAAGATGTAATGTGAACAGTGTCACAAGGTAGTATCAGGCTTGTCTTTTTGTCTGCTGCCATTGATACGAGAAGAACATGACCTAGCTATTTGCTTCCATGAACTCTAAATGCCCAGATTGTTACCAATTAACTAATAGATCTTTGGCTCGATTTGGAGAGAAATCATGAGTAGGCAAAGTGAAGCTCCCTTAGTGTTGGCAGCTCTGAGCTTTGAGTGCCAGTGGCTCTCAGCTCATGGTATTAATGGCCCTCCTTGCTGTTCTCCTCTTACTTGGAGCCAACATTACCAGGAGCTCTCTGGAACTATTCCAGCGGCCTTAGCTAGCATCTCTCTGCAGCTCTGTATCCTTTTGTACCTGGTAGCCTCTCTTAGCATCCCTACCTCTGACTGCTGACCACTTTTTAATGCCAACGGCATTGGTGTTACCAGCTGTTAGTGTAACCAACTCTGTCTGTTCTACATGAACTAGAAATCACAAATAGGCAACATATAACCATTTGCAAGAGGCTTTACTAGGACTTAGCCTGCAGAGTAAGGGGAAGCAGCAATTGGAGTTTTCCAATAAGGGTTCGGGGAAGCTTGCTTATATAGAACAAAAGGCATACTCATACTCATGTATGTGTCGTGTCCTGCCGACTAACTGCAGACTTTCTGCTTAGTCATGGGTAGAGGACAGGTTCCTAGAATATCTGATTGGGAACAGTTGAAGAGTTTACAGAGGAAGATAAATAATGTTCTCAGACTCACAATAAGATTTCTGGAGTTCTCTAGAGAGCCTTCAGGGCAGTCTATTTGGGATGAAGGTAGTTGCCACAGGCAAAGCAAAAGTCTTTGGGTGACTATAAGGTATTGAGGGCAGCCATGGCTATCAAAGAAGGAATAGAGATAATTTTTGTAAAAAGTACATTCATTGGGCACTTTTCTTCTTTCTCAGAAGGGGATATATTATGAAGCATCCTCAAACACAATCTGGAGCCTGAATCAATTCTGTCCCAGCTGACTTTGCAGACCTGTGAGTAAATAATGACTATTTACCTCTGAGATATTATCGTTGTCATACAGCATTACTGCTGTGATAGCTGATTTAGGCTCTAGGTGTTCAGTAAGTATTGGTAAATGAATAAATAAGTGCTAAGTAGTTGACACGTGTTGTGTTGTGGATTAAAAGCATTTTATTAAACTGTCATGTATTTTACTTTGGGATTATCATGTTCCTACACCAAATGTACTATCAGAAGAAATTTTATGATGTTGGAGTTAGTTCTTCTTGCTGCCATCATGAATGTCCTATTGTAGTTACACTTCAGCTGAATGTGGTACTTTGAAAACTTAGGAAGGAAAGTGATTTTCTCAAATTCAAAGACAAATGGCTTGACAAGATCTTGAAAAGGTTCTAGTTGGTAGAACTGAATAAAAAGTAAATAGGCTGAAAGCCTAGAGAATCTCTACATGTATTAACTGGCAAAGAAATAGAAGACCCAGATAACAGTCTTAATCCTTGTCTCTGCTCGCATCAAGACAAATAGCCTACTATGTCAGTGCAAACCCTATGAGAAAAAAACTGTAAAGTGATCATTCCAGGCTGAGTGCTGTAGCACGTGCCTGAAATCCCAGCAATTTGGGAGACTGAGGCAGGAGAATCACAAGTTCAAAGCCAGCCTCACAAATTAGTGAGGCTCTAAGCAACTTAGTGAGACCCTGTCTCTAAGTAAAATATTAAAAAGGCTGGGGATATGGCTCAGTGGTTAAATGCCCCTGGGTTCAATCCCTGGTACAAAAAAAAAAAAAAAAAAAAAAAGGCCTTTTCAGATTTGGCTTTAGTGGAAAAACTGATCTTTCTAGTAGTTTCCCTACAAAATGGAAGCAAGGGCTGACAATTTAAATGATCAGGAAACTCAGTTCACTTGTAGGACAGGGCGTCTTCTATTCCTGACAAGCAGGATATGGTGCATTCTATGGAACAATCATTATTCAGTTTCCTATGATTCTTGTTTTGTAAAAATAAGTTATTTCATTGCAAGTGTCCTGTTTTCCCCCATCATGGTAAATCTATGTGTTTGGGGTCAGTATAATACCATTAATCCTGGGGTGGCAGAGGCAATACCCAGACAAGACTTTGGGTATCTTTTTAGGGATACTTGAGGGCATTTAATGTAGGTGTGAATGCCTTTTAAAAAGTGTCTTTTTCCCACTAGATTCTATTATTATTATTAGTAGTAGTAGTACTGGGGATTGAACCTGGGGTACTTAAACACTGACCCATATCCCCAGCCTGCTTTTTATTTTTTATTTTGAGACAGGGTCTCTCTAAGTTGCTTAGCTTTGCTAAGTTACTGAGGCTGACTTTGAACTCTTGATCCTCCTTCCTCAGCCTCCAGAGAGTGACTGCTGGGATTCTAGGCCTGTGCCACCATTTTTTCTGATATTCAGATGCTAACACACAGCAAAGGTGGGGGAGGGAGAATAGAAATTCATTGGATTAGAGAAAGGGGAATGAAGGGAAGGGAGGGGGAATGAGAAAAGGAAAGAGAGTAGAATAAATCAGACATGACTTTCTTGTGTTCATATATGAATATACAACCAGTGAAACTCCCCATCATGAAAAACCACAAGAATGGTATCCTATTTAGAATAAGTTATAATCCATGTATGTGTAATATATCAAAATACACTCTTCTGTCATGTATATATAAAAAGAACAAATTTAAAACTATGTCTTAGGAGTAGGTATAGCATGGATGTTGGTTGCTGTCAGAATATCCATCTCCTCCTTCTTTCTTCTTTAGAGAGCCCTAATTTTCTTAAGGTATTTGCCTTCCTACATGAAGTAACATAGTTCCAAAACGATGTCCATCTCTAGCTTCAGGATGGGTGGTAAACCAATCAATCATAATACTGACTCACACCTTATCAGCAATTATAGTAGGAACCAGGTATAAGTTAGTCAGCATGTGACACTCTCCAGGGATGCACAGGTGATGTAATTTGACACAAGAAGAAAGGGGATGATAAAATTTATTTACAGAAAATGAAAATAGGAGAGCTGGGAATATGGCTTGGTAGCAAAGTGCTTGCTTGGTATGCATGAGGTCCTGGGTTCCATCCCAAGTACCACAAAAAGAAGAAAGAAAAAGAAAATGAAGAAAGGAGTGTAGAATTGGTTGCTCCTGCAGCCATCTTATGACCATGAGCTGTACTGGCATTAATAGTAAGCTGAAATTGTGAACATAGGGGCTAATAAATTACAAGAACCAATGACATCTTAAAAGAGCTGATTAAACCAAGAACCATGTTAGAAACCTTCTCTTCACTTGGAATAACTTTTTTAACATTTTTTTTAGTTGTAGATGGACACAAATGCCTTTATTTATTTGTTTGTTTGTTTATTTGTTTGTTTGTTATATGTGGTGCTGAGAATCTAACCCAGTGCCTCACATGTGCTAACCAAGTGCTCTACCACTGAGCTACAGCCCCAGCCTGGAATAGCTTTTGTGTGAAATAATAGATACATTATTGCTTGAGTTGAGGATTTGGGTTACTTGAAGCTGAAAATTCTAAATGTCACAAGTCCTTATTTGTGTGTTATTTTCAACTAGTTTCTTAAATTCTCCGAGCTTCAATTTTCTGTCTCATTGTCTTTCTAGTATCAAAATATCCTTTATGGGGTTAATCTTAAGATATATTCAGATATTCTTAGTGTCAACTTCTTTGCATTGACCCAGGGTATAAGGTTATCCATCTGGTTGCTTTTAAAAGGAGCTGGACTCTTTGGGGCTATATACTAAGAGAAAGTCAACACTTAGTTTTAGTTTTTGTGGCAGGGTCTAGAGTTCAGTGGTGGCAGAGAGCATTCGGTACCGATAGTGCCTGTGTGGGATACTACAAAGATGTTTCTCTTGATCGGCTGTGGAAAAACTCTTCTTCTCTTGTATATTCCTACATATTCTTTACCCCTGATTCTTTGCTGTTCTCGGGTGTTCTAAGTGCAATCTGATATCTAACAGATTGTTTTTCTACCTTTATTAGCTGACTTGGACTATTTTTTTTTCTTTTGCTAATCAAATCCTAACTGGATTGATTTGATGATTAAATGAGGTAACTAGAGTAGCTTCTGAATAAAATTGAATTTTCATTTTTAGGACTGACAGAGGTTTCCTTCTGTAGTAACTAATTCTCAATTGTAAAAAATTAGAAAGGTTTATTTCTCATTCATGCCACAAGTCTGGCATGTGTTGGCTACTTCTCATTGCTGTCTTTTTCACTTTCGAAAGCCTCATGGAGTGTTTTCTTTCTGAAATACTGACGTTCATCATGGCAGAGACAGAGGAGTCAAAGTGAATCACATTCTTAAACCTTCTACTCAGAAAAGACACATATTACTTGCACCTTTCACTAGCCAAAGTAGGTCATATGGTGTCTGCTGAATTCAGTATGACAGGAGGGAAACCAAAGGAGAAGCACTGGAGCATTTGGTGAACGGTTATAAAACTACCACATCTTTTTCCCAATTTCTGACATCTTTTCATAGGGACATGGCCACTGCAAAATTCTTTTGCTGAATCAGATATTATTTCCTAAGTATTTTGGGGAGTTTTTACCAAGTTTCCTATCAAACTCTCTGCCTTGGGAAGACCTAGAGTTTTTCTTTATTTTTGACCTTTTACAGGTTTCCTTATTTTCTCAATGGGTGATATATTGACAAAGTGTAAAAAATAAAAAATAAATAGCCAAGTACAGTGGCATAACACCTGTAACTCAGGAAGCTGAGGCAGGACAATCACAAATTGGAGGCCAGCCTCAGTGACTTAGGGAGACCCTGTCTCACAAATAAAATTAAAAAGGCTGGGGATGAAATATAGAAGTAGAGTGTCCCTGGGTTCAGTCCCCAAAATCCCCTCCCCATACATACACAAAAGGTTATACATGACTTTTATTTTTATGTTATTTTATTTTTTAATGAAGGGAAGTTTGATTTGCCTTAATGCGATAAATAAAATTTGAGATTTCTGAGGAACATGCACAATCATGTATCTGTATGGATATATATGTGTGCATACATGCACACACACACACACCTCTGTACCAACTGGATATATTGCTGAAGATTGGGAATTCTATAAACAGACTGAGGTTGAGTGCTTGGGGTTTAAGCTATTTACTGAAGATAAGCAGCAGTGAAGGGCAGTGGTGGGGGGAGCAGGGTTGAGCAAACAAAAAAGTTAAAGTATAATACAGGCTCCATAAATCTTCATCCAGTCTTATTGGAAGCTCTTGAGAGAACATTGCCCATCCAGGATAACAGGTATTGTCTTAGAGCGGCCAACTTGTCATCGCCTCACCCTGTTCAGACCCCAGATGTGTGCTAGTGTGGATTTTGTCTCAGGGAAGGCAGCTCTCTGCACTCAGGCAGACCCTGAAGGGACTCACAGCTAGGGGCTATGTGCCAATCACACTCCCTGCAGGTAGACTGCAGGTCCTTTCTTTCTTGAAGGGGAGTCTGGGCAGTCTGTCTTGTGTCTACCATATAACCTAGCACTTGACAATGGTTAGATGTTAGATTTATGTTTACATAGATTACTTGAAATTGGTGAGCTTTGGATGGAACTTTGTTTTTTGGTTTAAATGATGGCTACTGCAGCAGCATTTAATCTACTGAAGACTGAATTTGCCTGGTCAGTGATGATGACTGGGCATTGTACTGCTTCATTGTGACTGATTAGGCCACAAGGAATTAAACACTAAAGAGTAAGGCAACCTTGTCATGGAAGAGTAAAATTAGGTAGCCGAGCAAGGCAGCTCGCTTTGTTCTAGCTTCCTTTTCAGAGAGTCTTCAAAACTCTATCAAGGACTTGGCTTCAAAAGTTTATTTTGCAGGGACTGGGGTTGTGGCTCAGCAGTAGATCTCTCGCCTAGCACATGCGAGGCCCTGGGTTCGATCCTAAGCACCACATAAAAATGAATAAATAAAGATATTGTGTCCAACCAAAAAATAAAATATTTTTTTAAAATTATTTTGCAGTACCCTCTGGTATCTGGACTTCACAGTAGCTAAAGGTCAAGGCAATTCAGCTAGCCCTCCATATCTACAAGGTCTACATTCTTGGATTCAAACATCAGTAATTTGAAAATATTCAGGAAAATATTGCATCTCTAAGTAAACGTGTACAGACTTTTGTTTCTTTTGATTATTCCCTAAGCAATACAGTATAACACCTGTTTACATAGTACACAGCTTTTACATTGTATTAGATATTAAAAGTAATCTTTTAAAGTGTACAGAAGGAGGATGTGCTTAGATTTGATGCAAGTACTGATTTAAAGTATACAGAAGGGGAATATGCTTAGATTAGAGGCAAGTACTACATCATTTTATTTAAGGGACTTGAACATCCACAAATTCCCTGTGAAGGGAAGATGCACCCTTCCAGGGCACAACCCCCAGTGGCCTGCCTCCTACAGCCACACCCCACCTAAGTACTTTAGCACCCCATCAGTCCATTTAAACTTGGACTCAGGAGGTTACTGCACTCACAGTCCAATCATTTCACCTCTGAAAATTCCTGTATTAACATAAGAGCTTTTGGGGGACAACTCATATCCACATCATAACATCATAACACTGCCGGCAGTCCTTCTGGATGTGGAGGCCTCTTCCTGAGGTTTGCTTAAGTGTCACCCTACTGTTTACTGGGGGAGGCTGAGGAATGTTTTTGAGAACTCTAGTGTCTTAGAATTAGTATCTCTACCCTCAAAATGATTGCCACTCTTGTGTAGCTCAGATTTAGGCAGGCAGGGGCACTTGATTATAGGGATTTTTAGTTGTAGAAGAATATACATGCTTGCTAAAATGAATGTTTAGCAATCGAGAAATGTTTTACTTAACCATCAGAAACCATCCCAAATGCAATAACTATTTACTGTTATAATGACATTTAACTCTTAATAAATTCATTACATTTGATGATATAGTTTTAAGAAATAATGAGGTAATGTGAGTTGGAGATGAAGAAATAGAGAAATATATTACCCAAATTAGATTACATGTCAAAAAATATTGGATTAAAGACTTCATTTATTGGAATGAGCTAAAGAGAATAATCACATACAAAAGGGATAAAACTGTACATTTTAGCTTTCACTGGTAAAATGCTAAAGAAGTAGATAATTATTTATTAGTTCTCTTAATAGTCATAGTGATGGTATTAATCATATCAAATTCACTAGATGATAACATGACTGTGAAATGCAGCATTAGAAAGTCTAATCTAATTTTTAAAATAATTAGTAATGCATTAATTAACTCAGAAGCATTGGCCTTGTTCTAGGGAACATTTTTAATGGAAAAATGTTAATTTTATTGGTGTCACAATGATAATATCAACCATGATAGTGTTCACTTAGATGTAACAGGGAAATTCAATGCATTTTAAATTAATTAAAGGTATTTTTGTGAATTTTAGTTTTAGTTTGGCTTTGCAGGAATCAAAAACAAACAGCATATTTTCATAACATTATGGAAAGTGGTAAATTGTTGCTGTTTACACCTGAGAAACCTTTTCAACATGGGTGAGGTTGCAGATGACAGGAGATTGTTTTAGGGAATTGTACTCTCTGTGGAGCTGGAGGCTGTCCTGTGGTTGAGGCTGGCATAGTTTATAATAGCGGGGACACTTTGATATAATTGTTGGGTAATACTGGTGAGGGGGATTTCTCCACAAGGACAAGTTACTTCTGAAGTATTTTGAATCTGTGTTTAAGGTTGTTGTGATTTTATATCAATCCAGCTTCCTCCATGTAGCTGGTGTGTCTGTAGGGTAACAATTGCCCCATGAATAATGTTCAGAGATCATTTATTCCAACTCCTTTATTTTACATATGCCAAAATACGTCCTGTTCAGGGAATAAACTTTGGAAAGGTAGTATATTTTAGAAGACTTTTCTGTAGAAACATATATATCATCTATATAAATATATAATTATATTCAATCACAAGATATAAAGATAAATCTGATTTTTCCAATTCACAGTGAGATACTTAGCAAATCTGGGTCAACAGTCTATTTTTTTCCTCATTGTAGGATCTATATTGTGTTTTATGAGAAAACAATATTCTAATGGAAATAATATATTTTCTTTATTTAAATTAAGGTGTTTAATCTTAAGGATTTAAATGAACTGTTCTGAATTATTTTGATCTGAATTATTTACATGTTTAAAATGAGAGTCTTAATTTTATGTGTTTAAACTCATTTATGTGAATTATATTCCTAGATAAATTGGCTTGTGTTACTGCTTGCTATAATCAGAAATTAGAAATTATCCATGACACAATTATTAAAAATAGAAATCAAATTAGTTTTCCCCTCCCCCATGGGCCTTTATAATTCCCACCAACCCCTGTTGGAATTTTCCTCTGTGTTGTTGAAAAAAGTGGGCTAATTAAGAACTACCATAAGAAATACATTAATTTTATGGCATTCATTGTTTTTTATTTAATTATATTTGTGAAATAACATCATTTTTTTCTGATTACCAAAGTAATACATATTAATTGTTCTAAATGTATCAAATACATAAGACTACAAAGAAGGACAATAAATATAATGCCATTCTTGGAGATGAAAACAAGGAATAAACAGGCATACATTTCCTAGTTATTTTTCTATGTATGTATCTAAAATATAGCTATAATTTAATGGGATTTCATTCTATGAGCTTTTAAGTGATTGCTTTTTCAGTATGTTGTAAGTAGTTTTCATAACCATGTAAGATTCCTCTAACTTCATTTTTGATGCCTTCATTATTTTTCATGTAATGATGCCTTAGGCTCTGGTCAGGAAGACCAGAACAGGTGGCAAATTGCTGAAAATGAAATTTGTGGATAGCTATTATTTCTATTCCTAGTTATATCAGGATAATAAGGATAGGGGGTAGATAGCACAGGATGTATCTAAAGTAGGGCAGTCTTTGCAAGCTCCTTTTTGTTCATTTGGAGGACACACACAAGGTGATGACAGTGTTTGAATGTGTTAGATCCACGGAGCCTTGAGCAGAGAAGCTCCTGGGTTCTTATCCTGTTCTCTATCAAGTGCTTCAGCACATGCCTATAATCCTAGCTACTTGTAAGGCCAAGGCAGGAGGATCACTAGTCAGAGGCTGCCCTCAGCAATTTACCAAGACACTGCCTAAAACAAACAAACAAACAAATAAAAATAAAAGGTCTGGGGATGTAGTTCAGTGGTATAACACCCCTGGGTTCAATTCCCAATGGGGGGATGGGATGCCAGTCAGTGACAAAATTCCCACCCAGATGAGCATTCTGTTAAAATATATTCGTGTGCAAATCTGATTATTTCACTGTTTCCCTAAGGTAAATGCCTAGGGAAGAAATTACTGAGTTAAAAGTGTTTCCATAATTTTAAGGTATTTGATACATACTGTGAAGCAGCCTCATATAGTTAGTTTGTGAGAATGTCCCTTGTATGCTTCAAAATAAATTGTATTTTGTGTTTGCTGAATGCATATGTTAAGAGTAAACAAATATATAGTTGCCTGTCTCGGTTTGAATTTTACCTGTCTGAACTACCAGTGTATAAAAATTTCCAAGTGTACTTACTGATTTACTTGTTTCTCTACATAGTCTGTCAGTGCTTTATGTCACCAATGTGTTATTATTAAAAACCTATACATGCTTATAGTCATTATATATTTTCCTGATCTCTTGACCATTTACTGGTATATAATGCCCCTTTGTTCTTCAAATTAGAAGTTTTACATCTGTTTTGTTTGGTTCACATTTGCTCAGTTTACCTTTTCTTGTCTTTTTTATTGATTTTCAGTTACTCTATTCTTTTGTTGTAGATCTGTTTGCCCTAAGCAATATCCTCCTGGATATGTGTTTTTTAAATTAATTCAATCATCAAATCTCTTTTTATGTTTGTAGAACAGATGTTGAAAGCTTTTTCTGTACAGGGCAAGATAGTAAATATTTTCAGTACTGTGGACCATATGGTACCTTACCCTCATCTCTGCCATTACTGGGTAAAATATCCAGAGACAACATGTAAATAGGTGAAGTCCCTAGAAAACTTTATTTTCAAATTCGCTCTTTGACCACAATTTGCTAGAGGCCCTTATTTCTAGAGTTTAATGTATTCATATTTATTGTGATAACTGTTATATTGGGACTTATTTCTGTCATTATATTCCATATTATCTATTTACTATTTTTGTTTCCTTTTTTACCTTCTTCTCTCTTTTATCTAGTTTGAAATTTTGGATTTTGTTCTTGTTTCCTTTCTTCTCTCAACTTCTCTTGAGACAATACCTTTCAGTCCAGATGATGATGAAACAGAACTGAATTGGGGCCCTCCCATCTGAAATGAGGAGTGGCTTCTTCATGTTGAGAGTGGTGACAGGAGGGGCTCACGAACACACACACACACACACACACACACACACACACAACACACACACACCCTGACAGACATCAAACAGTGGAGCAGAGATTGTCCATTCAGGCCTAACACAGGCTAACTAAGTCTTTGTGTGTGCTTGCCTGTTCTTTCTCCCCTGTCTCCTCTCCTTTAAAAGACATGCTTATTTTCACGTATTTCAGAGACAGAAGTTTTGAAACAATTAAGTTTCTTCCATCTTTTGTCAAACTGGATTTGAATAAAATCTGTTTTTTCACCAATTTCACTCCAAATATTTCTCAAGCAGTAAGCATCATGCCTAGTTTCTTTCCTCCCCAGCTGGGATCTTGGGTGCTACCAGCCACCCCACATAATTAAAATATCTTTTAAATTATATCTTCTCTTTTGTAATTCCTTACATAGGATGCATAGCTCACATTCCTAGTCATTCTAGCATATTCCATTGAGATTTATTTATGTATATTTCAATTTCTGTTGTCATCTAGGTGTTCGTTGCCTGTTTCTTTTCATTTTAGTTTCCTCTGTGACAGCGTCTGTTCTGGCCCATTAGATATGGATTGGAGTCCATTAGTCTTTTCCTGAATATGTCTACTCAGAAAGGTTTGTGGGTGGCACGTGACTGGTGATATATATCTTGTCTGAATTTGGGGATAACACTTCCTTTTCCCCAGTGGTTTGCCTGGATCAGTCCACCACCTCTAGCTTCTACTATTAGAGATGACAAGTCCAAAATCACCTTTATTTTTTGTTAAAGTTATTTTTCTCTGTTCAGGTGCTTTATTTATATTCTTGTTTGTAATTCAGACCATTTGTAAAATCAGAATATACCTAGCTGTATGTTCCTTAATGATTCCCTTCTGGAAACTCCTGAGTGTTTTGAATAGATACACTCAAATCTTTACAGTTCTTTTGCTAATGCTTTTTTCTTCATCTTTTGGTTTTTCTCTTTTTGGAACTCCTATTATTCGCATGGTCTATGCTTAGAGTTCCTGACTTTTTCTATCCAGATTTATATCTCTTTTCATTTATGCCCCATATTTCGAGATTTTTCTTCTACTCAACCTTCTAGACATTAAATGTGGATTTAAATAGTATACTAGTCACCTTTTCATCATTGTGGACAAAATACCTGACAGGAACAACTTAGAGTAGGAAAGTTTATTTTTGGGCTCAGCATTTAGAGGTTCAGACCATGATTGTTTGGCTCCATTGCTCTAGGCCCAAGGTGAGGGAGAGCATCATGGTGGAAAGGCATAGCTGAGGAGAGCTGCTCAGCTGCTGGCTCCAAAGAAGCAGAGAGAAAGTTAGGCACCAGGGACAAAATACAAACCCCAAAGGCATGCCCCCTGGTGACCTACTTTATGCACCATAGCTGCTTGTAGTCACTACCCAGTGCAGTGGTCTTTTCAAATTCTTAATCCATTTCATTAATTCATTGATTAGGTTATAGTTCTCATAATCTAATAATTTTGCCTCTGAACATTCCTGCAGTATCTCTCACATGAGCTTTCTGGGGACACCTTATGTCCAAACTTTCATTTCATCAGTTGAATTTTAAATTCAACACAGATGTTTTGGGTGTTCCATTCTTTTCATTTTATAATTGAGTGGCTTTAAGTATTGTTAGTTTTGACGTTTTTATTGTCATTTATCTTCTCTAGCAGCTTCATTTCACTAGTATTCTGTTCCTCTTACTCATACTATCATTTTTGTCTGACTGATGGATCATCTTAAATTATTTTCTTCTACTTACTCGTGGATTTATTTGTTCTCGGAGCTTAAATCAAACTATAGGGTTGTGGAGAGCAGTCTGTGCTCTGCCCTAAGTTACTCCATGTTGTATGGAGCAGCAGTTTTCAGGCTGTTCCTAAACCCAAATTGTTCTATTTTGTAAAGCAGTAGTTTGCCATAAGCTACTCCAATTTGAGTTTAAGTGCTGAGGTGGAAGGACTCTATACCTTGTTTGTGCAATAAACAACCACCATCTGCCTGGCACAACCATAAAGCAGAAATTGATAGGAAAATTAATTGTGCTAACAAAAAGGACTATATGTGGACTTATTGAATTAATCAGAAGCTCATAGAGGCATGGCTTATCAGACTCATTGGGAAATCCAGGCCATAAGCTTATGGAACACACCAGACCACCAAATCAAGCAACCCCCTCACTTGAGTCCCATAAAAGGAGCAGCATACCCCAAGACTGAATATAGTGGCACCTTGACCTGTCATCTGCTCACTCCTTATGAGCTTTATTCAGGAAAATTGCCATAGTCATGATGAATCTCTGAATTTCTGTCCTTGGACTTAGCAGACTGTAGTGGTGTTCCTCTGCCCAATGATGACCATGCAAATCCCCCTGGAAGCTGACATCTCAAGCTGACATCCTGAAACTGCCCTCTGTTTGGACCTTGGCCTGGAGTGAGTTCCTGAACTTTGACAGCACTAAGCCTGAACAAATTGTTTGATTGGCTGGTAAGTAATCCTATCTGACCACCTACAGTGACTCTGCTTTCCTGTCCTTCTGGGCCTCAGCTTTCTGTTCTGCCTCCAGAACCCTGAGACTGCTTTAACCCTTTCTTAGCCTTTCTGTGTAAAGTGTGTTCAGCATTATAGATGTTAGAAATTTAGATTGGAATAAAAGAAACTGTGATTGCCCAACTTATGACTACAGGTGACCCCCAAGGATTAAGGGAACTGCCACTGAAAGTGGTGTAGCCTGTGAATTTAGTGTTATGTGATCCATTCTATCATTGTGGAAAGAAACTGTTTTGTCTATGTTAATGGTATCACTTGCTCATGACAATGGTAATGTAGACAGTGGTAATTTAAACACTGGTAATCTTGCCTGTTTCTGTTCCTGTGACAGGTCATCAGACCCCTGTTTAGTTACCTGTAGAATGAATTTCTGCTCCTTTGTGTCCTCAGCTGCAAAAATTTCCACTTTGACCCTGTACATGTAGAAAAGACTTAAAGCACCTGAGGAAACTCCTTCCATAGCAGAGTGGGAGGTAGGGAGGTCACTGTGCATTGTGAAGGAGGAGGAACAGATCTCCTTTGGCTTGTCTTTTCTGTAGCTCTTCTCTTCTGAGCTCTGCAATAGATCAGCAAACTCTAGTCTGAGCCAGAAAAAGGCAAAGTCCTTCTCTAATTGCAGGAGGACACTGGCATAGCTGAAGCTTTGTTTTTACAGCCTTGGACCCCATAGGTCTTTCTGGCTCAGCAGCATTCTGGGAGGGAGGGTAGATTTGCAGTTGGATTAAAATTGGGAGGTGAGCACTGTGGACATAGATGTTAATGTCAGCTTCTCCCCACAGGGTTTCCCCTCTTTTCTTAAGCCCCTCCTCACACAACTCTCCAATTTGAAAATGCCCTCTGGGAAAAGCACTGACTCTTTGTAGAACTTACACAGTAGGCTGCAAGACCATTGACAAGTTTTTGCCCCCAGACAATTGCAGACCCTCAGGTTTGCAAACTTGAAGATGTCTTTATTTGAAAGTAAACTTCTGAGAACATGAATTTCTGACATTTCCTTTAAACACATACTTTTTAGTCATTGTAAATTTAACTGCATGTATATGTTCATTGTTTATTCTCTTTGAAATTAGAGAAGGAAAATTTTTAATTGCAGGCAAACTAGAGATAAAGTAGAAGGTTTTTTTTTCCCCCCAGAGACCTGGAAATGATATAAACTATTTCAGTGTTTCAGGAAAAGTGTAGAACTTTAAGGAAAAGTGATTCCTTCAAGTGGCAGTGTAGGAATCAAGATACATGAAACAAACATTGTACCCAAAATGTGTACTTCCTTTTCCCCACAGTATTTGTTCTTCAGGTTGATAGGAGCACTTTTCCCTAAAAGGATGGCATTTGACAATTTTACAGAAGGTAATGACTCCTTTGCATTAGTATAAGTGTTAGGTCACTTCTTCCTGGTATCTAAAATATTTTTTTGTAGTAGTTAACTGATTTATACTTACTGTCAGTATAGATTTTGGAATTTCTAGAAAGTTCTGATGTGAAAGAGTCTATAATATTGTCAATATTTTCTCATACTGGGCTCAGAAATATGACTTGTATGGTACATTTGAGTTTTGTAGTAGAATTTCTCCAAGGTTAAAGAGGATGAACATCTATTAACTAGGTGATGAACAGGTAATGGATTTTGAACCTCTAGCCTGCTTAGCAATTCGTTCCGTGTAAAGTGATCTTCCTTTTATGAAAAACTAGTCTTGACAGTGATATAGGAAAAAAAAAATCTAATTTGAATGGACAGTTTAGTCTGTATTGCCTCCTCAGAAGAGAGGCTCCATTCCTGTTGTTATCTGTTCTGACTTGCCACTGTGAAAATAATGTTTAATCCTAATTATAAAGACTTAGAATAAGTGAAGGCCAGAAATCATTAAAAGCCTATTGGGTTTAATATAGCATTTTATTTTAATGTTCTTTTTGCTTCTTTTCATTTAACCTTTCCAGTGACCTAGTGTGCTCAGGCATGACATAAAATAACTAAGGGAAGGAGGCCACTAATTGAAGTTCATTAGAATCCATCTGAAAAAAGAATTTCCCACTCTTAGTAATTTGTTAGATTATTAAATGTAATATGTTTTGGTTACATTTTAATTACTTTTGCAGAAATGTCTCAGACTGAATTTTTTTTTGGTATATGACATGGAGCTATGTTGTCCAATATAGTAGCAAGTACCCATATGTGGCTATTTTACACTTGACATGTGGCCATTTCAAATAAAAATGGCATAGTCATTGGTAGAGCATGTGCTTAGTTAGCATGTGCTAGGCTTGGGGTTCAATCCCCAGCATCCAAATAGACATGCACAGCAAGTGTAAAATGTACACTGCATTCTGAGGACTCAGTCCAAATAACATGATGTATAATATGTCATGAGTAAATATTTATATCAATTACATATTGAAATGATAATGTTAAATACATTGGCTTAACTCAAATATTAAAATTAATTTCAATTGTTTCTTTTTGTGTTTTTATTTTGGTTATTAGAATTTTTTTTTAAACTGAGGATTGAACCCATGAATGCTTAAACCTTGAGCAATATCCCAAACCCTTTTTATCTTTTATTTTGAGACTGAGTCCCACTAAGTTGCTTAGAGTGTTGCCAAGTTTCTCATGCTGGCCTTGAACTTGTGATCCTTCTGCCTCAGCCTGCTGAGCTGCTGAAATTTCAGGCATGTGCCACTATGCTGGTGGCTGTTAGAAAAACTTTCAATAACATGTCTAGTGTACATTATGTTTTGAAGAGTCAGCACTTGTATAGAGAAAAGAGATTATTAAATGACATAAAGCAAAAGTTGATAAGAAGATTTTTGCTGTTATTTTCCCTGTTGGATGAGATTTCAAACAGGAATTGGTTACCCAGATAAGATAGTCAGCTGCTGGTCCTCCATCAGGATAATGACAGTGTCAGTGTGCTGTAGCCAGCCCTGCAAGGTCACATTTTGCTGTTTGTGATTTACTGTTTTTGACACATATTTGGTGCTACATAAATATTTATTGAATTGCTAACAACTTACAAGTTGTATTTTATTGGCTTGAGAGTCAAGTATTTTGAGTTTTGTCTCTAGCTCTGCCTCAATTAATTTTGTGACCTTGCACAAATCGCTTCCTCTTTCCTTATCTCAGTTTTTCCATTGTAAAATGAGAGAATTTAATAAGATGGATGAAGAATTGTCAAAGCAGACATGCAGTGGTTTTGTTATATGCCTCCATATTTGCAGTCCACTAGGCAATTAGTCTCATTTCTAAAGAAACGGAGCCTTTGGCACAAAAGTCTCTGCTTCAGTCAAGACAAGTTTAGTTTGGATCCCAGCATTAACTCCTCCTTTTTTCTTGAATATGCAATAGTTTGGCTTTTGGAACCTGCCAAGAACCAACCTTTTGTGATTCTTGTCAGGACAGTTAAATATTTCCCTTTCATCTCTCTGGTCTGTTCTATATCATTAAAGTCTTTGGTTATCACTTTTCTTGGAATTTTACATTTGAATTTTCATTAGAATATATCTTCCTATCATAGCAAGAGCTGATCAGCCCAGATGAATGCTTTAGGGCTTGTGGGCATAGTGCTGGCTTATAGGATGTCATGGAGAACCTGTCACCAGTTGATGCCTTATTCTTCCTCTGTAGAATTCAGTTGATAATACTGTGTTCCTGCTTACCTATGTGAAGGAAAGTTCTAGTCTGACATGCATGCTCTCAGTGAAAGTTAAAGAACAACTGGGCTGGGCAGTATGTGCTAAGAAAGGGGTCTCATTTAATAAACTTTCTTCCTTTCCATTCATGCTTCAAGCCTTACTATGTTTATTGGTTTATCAGTATTCCTTATAGCCCTGTCCTTCTATTTCTCCTAACACTAGAGAGGACTAGAAATACTTTTATTTTTTTTTAATTATAGATGGACACAATACATTTATTTATTTATTTATTTATTTATTTATTTATTTATTTATCTATCTATCTGTGTTGCTGAGCATTGAACCTAATGGGCAAGCACTCTACCATTGAGCCACAACCCCAGCCTTACAAATACTTTTGAGTATGTTGAGCCTTTCAAGTTGTGGAAATTGTTTTTTCTTTTAATATTAAATTATATTTTGGCTTTGTTAAACTTAGATCTATCCAAAGAGTTGTCTAGTCACAAATATCATAAATAAATATAAATAACTATAAGACAAGAAACACAGAGAATGAAGAGAAGGCAGGGTAGGCACATGAGGGAAAATTTTAGGGAATACCTGTGTTGGTCTTTTAGGGAAGAATGATACTTGAATATGGGGAGAAAAGGCATGCAAGAGGAGAGTGTAAGAAAGAGTACAAAGGCAAAGTAGGAGCCACGTTCATGGAATAGCAAATGCTCCTCCCAGATAGATTTCCAGTCAGAGGGTTGGTGAAGTGAAATTTGTCAGATTCCCCTAGAATTTCAAGGGAAATCAATGGGAAACACTATAGATGTGAAAGGTGTGAAATGTGATGGCAACACTTGAGGACATTATTTTATAGGCAAATGGGGAAAATGAAGTGATTTTGAGCAAGAGAAATACAGATCTGCAGATTCTAACACACAAGGAGGGGGGACTGGAAGTTCATTGGATTAGACAAAGGGGAATGAGGGAAGGGAAAGGGGATGGGAATAGGAAAGACAGTAGAATGAATCAGACATCACTTTCCTATGTTCATATATGAATACATGACCAGTGAAACTCCACATCATGTACAACCACAAGAATGGGATCCTACTTAGAATAGGTTAGACTCATGTACGTGTGATATGTCAAAATACTCCCTACTGTCATGTATATCTAAAAAGGATAAACCACACCATTGCCCAGGAAATCAATTTTTTTAAAAGGATTGCAATTCAATGGTGTTTTTTTGTTATAGTTCATAAGTTTGGAATTGAGCCAAATATGCATAAGGCCACTATGCCTATTATTAACATTTCTTAATTGAAACAATATAATTTCATTTTCTTTGACTTGTTAATTCCTCTGAAAAGTACATTTTTTGTTCCCTTATTTTCTTTCTAGTTCTCAAGTAGATTCATAACACATTCCTATTTTTCACTCTACATTTAGAGAAGACTCTTGCCTAGTCCTACCTTGCTGAATTATTTTCATTCAAACATTTCCTTATGAGGAACATTGTCTGAGATGTAAGACAGTCCCTTGCATGTATTACTATCTTCTGTCTTCTCACCAATATAAAATGGAGATTCAGAAAATGGGGAGAAAGCCATACTGACTTCCAAATTAAAGCTAACATCCAACCTTATTGCCAGAAAATGGGAAGAATTTCTTCCTAAGGCACCAAAGAAATTGCTATTGGTAGCAGGTTTGAATCACATTTTTCTATTGATTTTCTTTCTTTTTTTTTTTGTGGTGCTGGGGATTGAACCCAGGGCCTTATGCATGTGAGACAAGCACTCTACCAACTGAGCTATATCCCCACCCCTGATTTTTTTTTTTTTTTTTTTTTTTTTGCTTTTGGAGGTGCTAGGGATCAAATCCTGGACCTTGTGCATGTTAGACATGCACTCTACCACTGAGTCACATCTCTAGTCCACGTTTTTCTGTTTGAGAAACACACTATCCTTCATTGTATAGTCTTAATTTCTCTAATATATTAGTTGACAGTTATCAGACTAGGGGATTATGTTTCTACATACTGAAATTTAATTCTAAAGGGCTCAAACAATAAAACCACATTCTGTCTCACATTTCACTTCTCCATTGAAAGACATCTCTTTGCACATGTATTATGGGAGTAGAATCTCTATAAGGCAATAATGTGGTGGTCAGATATTTTGGTAGATTATCAGTTATCTATTTCTACAATAACGCTATGGAACAACCACCTAAAAAACCAGTGGCACGTGGTAATAAACAGTCATCTCCCATGTGTCTGTGAGGTTCAGCTGATCTGGGCTAGACTTGTCTGAGCTTGCTGACATACCTATACCTAAGGACTGATTTGGCCCCATGTGTCTCTGATTCTTCTTTTGGCCCTGGTGTGCCTGCCTGGACAAGTTTTCAAGTTTACAGTAGTGGACAAAGGCAAGCAAGAGGTTGTACTTGGTGCATTTTAAAACAGGCTTATAATTGGGATACTGCCATTTCCATTGCCTTCTATTGGCCAAAGCAAGTCAGTAGGCCACAGGTTAAGTGATGGAAAATAATGGACTTTGGACTTTGACTCTTTAACTGAGAGGCAATGTCACATGATAAAGAGTGGATTTAGGAAGGGGTAAAGTATTGTGGCCATCATTCTTATCAATTATAGGAGAGCACGACCTAAACAAATCATAATTGATTCCTTGCATGAAAGTATGCAAAGTGGATATAAGGAATTCAGTCAGATATATATTTACTATGATTGTTTTTAAGATCTTTATCCATACATTTAAAAATATATTTGTTCTCTTAATTTGCCTCAAACTTATTATGGAAATGGTTAAAAGTATTTTCCCACATAGTGAATGGAACACCCTTTCCCCACTATTTTTTTTTATTTCTAACACTAGATAAATACTTATATATGTTTATTGGCATTTGTATCTGTCAGAGTAATGCCATGCTGTGCTGAATCAAGGACGATAAAATTAAACTCAGTGGCATAACATGACAAAGAAAGTTAAATTTGGATGAGCAGAGACTTAAGTCCTTGGCTTCCTGCATCTCATTCATTGCCTTCTCAGGGCAGGCTTGCCAAGGTCACTGCAACAGGAGGAGAAAAGGAGGGAAAAGCCACATAAGGGCATAACTGTCTCAATCTTGAAGTGACATATGTTCCTTCTTCTCATAGTTCATTGCCCAGAGCTAGTCATAGTCCTGAACTTCTCCCAATCTAATTATAAGAAAGACTATAAAATTGTGGGGAAACACATAGACTCTTGGTGAGCACTCCCTATGACGCATCTTTATCTGCATATTCCATGGCAATTACTTTTATTGAATATACTGTTATAATGTTTTAATATCTAGTAGGATATAATTTCTTCTCATTAATCTTCTTTCCAACATGTTTTTGGATATTATTAATTTGAAAAGGTATTTTCAAAGGCATTAACCTCTAGTATTATGTTGATAAGTTTTCAATTTTCTTTCAACTTCTTAATATATCTTTTTGACATTGAAAAATTTACAATTTTATGTAGTCAGAGTTATTAAGGGTTATGCTTTTGGTATCATATTTACAAAAGAGTTTTTCAACGTGATTATGAATGTTCACCTGTATTTTCTTTCTATATACATTTTGGCAATATACTTATTTAATCTTGAATTATTTCTTTTTGTACATGATGTAGGATGCAGGCAGTCTATGTTTGTTTTCAAGTAGTGTCTTTCTCTCTCACTCGCTCTTTCTTTTTTCCTTTCTGTTGCTCTGGGGATTGAGCCCAGGGGTACTTTACCCCAGTCCATTTTATTTATTTTTTAAAATTTTGAATGAAGATTTTTCAATTTTATTTTTTTAAATTTTGAGTGAAGATCTGACTAAGTTGCTGAAGCCAGCCGCCAACTTGCGATCCTCCTGGATCAGCCTCCCAAGTCTGTGGTATTAAAGGTGTTCACCACTATACCTGGCATTAACCCGTGTTTTGTTTTACCCAAAACATTGAATGCTTCATTTTCTGATATACATCCATGTTTCTATAAAATTATCTTTTTGCGGGTGGATACCGGGGATTGAACTAAGGGGCATTGACCACTGAGCCACATCCCCAGCCCTATTTTGAATTTTATTTAGAGACAGGGTCTCACTGAGTTGCTTAGGGCCTCACTTTTGCTGAGGCTGGCTTTGAATTAGCCATCCTCCTGCCTCAGCCTCCCAAGCCAAGCATGTGCCACCGTATCTGGCTTAGAATTATCTTTACATATGATATTGGCTATTGATTTGAATTAACCTTTGTCATTTAGGAGCAATCTATCTAATTTGCAGTATTCTTTCATTTAAAGCTCAGACTTTGGTTTTGTTAAATGCACTGATGACAGCAGTATCATCTTATATTTTTTGAGTTTCAGTTACTGCTGTATTATTTATGTATTGATATTCCTATAGAATTTATCTGCATATATGATGTTGGCTATTCATTTGAGCTAATCTTTGTCCTGGAAGATATATATATCTAGTCCTAATTTACTATACTCTTCTATTTAACACTCAACGTTTTATTATATGCATTGATGAGACCAGTAAATATCATCAGTTATCTTATTTATGTATTGCTGCATAACAAATTAGTCCAATATTTAGACTTATGACAAAAACATGTATTATTTTTTTCAGGTGTAAATGGACACAGTACCTGTATTCTGTTTGTTTATTTTTATATGGTGCTGAGGATTAAACCCAGTGTCTCACATGTGCAAGGCAAGCACTCTACCACTGAGCTACAGCCCCAGCCCTAAGACAAAAACATGTATTATTGATACCAGTCTTGGAAATCAGGATGAGGTCCTGGTTCCTTCATTGTTAAAGTTTAAACACCCCAGAATCGCCAAGGCAAGCATAGAAAGCAAGTTTTATTTAGGAAAGAGACATAAAGGAGATAGTAGCATACTCAGGAGAAGACCCAGGACCCAGGCTGGTGCCCTTGGGAGTTCAGGTGTCTTGCTTTTTTATAGACCCCCCACCTTTCCTCCCTGTGGAAGTGCCCAAAGGCAGGAAAGAGTAGCCCCAGTGGGTAACTGTTTATGTTGGAACTTGTGATACTTGACCTCCCCAGAGGTGTTAGCAATGGTAGTATCCCAGGTTAGCATTCCATTTCCTTTTCTTTGAATTAGTGCCCATCTTTCTGACCAGATCATTCATTATCTGTGATGATTACCTGTGCTTTGCCCCTGTCTCCTTATTACAGAATTTCTGTAGGTCAGGAGTGTAGGCATCTTTCACTAAGTCCTTTAACTCAGTTGCACTGATGTAGTGTACCCACAGCCTCCATCATCTTAAGAGGTGGGCTTTGCGCATTTACTCAGGGACTGTTGCATGGAGGAACTCAGTTTCTTACTAGCTTTTGGCTGAAGGCCACTGTCAGTTTTTTGGGATGTGGATTTCTGCATAGGTCAGTCAGTGATGTGCCACCTGGCTTCATCAGTGTGAGTGGGAGGACAAGAGAGAGTGCCAGCAAGAGAGTACAAGTGAGATGGAAAGCAAAGCTTTCTGTCACCAGATCTTGGATCTGACATTCCATCATTCTTGATTTATTCTGCTCCTTAGAAGAAAATCAATAGGTCCAGCCTGGAGGAAACAGGGAGGTAAAGAATCTGTAAGATACATGGACATATAGGGGATGAGAAGAAGGAAGGAAGGGAGAAAGATGGATTTATTATGAAAATTAGCTCATGGGATTACGGAGGCCAGAACATCCCTTGCCTGCCATCTGCAAGCTGGAAAGTCAGGAAATTTAGTAGGAGTCCAAAAGACTGAAAAACAGGGAGCTGATAGTTTAATCCTCAATCTAAGTCCAAAGGTCCTAGGAGCTCCAGTGTCCAAGGCAGGAGATGATAGGTGTCCCAGTATAGAAGAAGGAGAGAATTCACCTTTTCTAATCTTGTAAAGGTAAAATTTTTAAGCTGTTTCTAAGCCACAGAGCCCGAGTTAAAGTGTAAAAGACCGGACATTGTGAAGTTTCTAACTGCAAGGCTTGGGTTAAAAAGTAAAAGACCAAATATTGTTACAATTCCTCTGCTACCCCCGGAACCTGTAATCTCTGTAGCTGTTAGGACAATACCCGAACTGCCCAGTAAACATTCTCACTGGCTCCTCTGGTTGTCTAATAACCTGGGGTTCTGTGAAGCTGGCACGTAGACATCGCAGGACCTAAAACCAATCAGTTTAAATGTGCACCCCGCTTAGAAGTGACCAATCACCCCTGTCCAATCTGTTCCCGCCAATGAATGTACTAATCAGGTCTCAGAGTTGTTGTTCAATTTTCCCGTGCCTCATGATGATTTGTTCTGATGTATGCAAAGCCCCCCACCCTCTCCAAAAAGTGTACTTAAGCTCTGCCTGACCTCTGCTCTGGGCTCTGGGCTGCTCTATCTTCCTGAGTAAGCCTGGAGCCTCAGCATGCTGAATCAATAAAACCCCTTCTGCCAATTGCATGGAGCCGGTCTCTTGTGGTCTCTCCCTCCGACACTTTGCCGGACCCTTACAATCTTTGTATTCTCTTCAGACCCTTAACAGATTGGGTGATATCTACCCACACTGGTAAGGGAAAATCTTTAGTCTACCTACATTTTAAAATGCTAATCTCTTCCAGAAACACCTGAACAGATATACCCAGAAATAATGTTTTACTAGCTATCTGGTCATTTCTTTACCCAGTCAAATTGATACTTAAAATTTACCATCACAGAAGGGGGTTACACAAGGGTATGAATTCTCTAAGAGATGGGATTCCTTAAGAGACATTTTAGAAACTAGCTGCTATGGCCATATGAATATGGTTGGAAACATTTGTAAGACAAATGTTAGCAATGGGGTATCCCAGGTTAGCATTCCATTTCCTTTTTTTTTTTTTTTTGTCTTTACATCTGTCTTTTATTTTTTAATTTATTTTACTTTTTAGTAGTGAAGATTGAACCCAGAGGAATTTTACTACTGAGTCACATTCCCAGTCCTTTTTATTTTTTAGTTTGAGACAGGGTCTCACTGAGTTGCTCAGAGCCTCACTAAATTGCTGAGGCTGACCTCAAACTTGTGTTTCTCCTGCCTTAGCCTCCTGAGTCTCTGGGGTTATAGGTGTATGCCACTATGCCAAGCTGTTTTTGATATTCAAACATAAAATCATTATAGTATCTGGTTAATTAGTACAGGGCTATAGTGAATTAGTCATTTCAAAATGTGTAGAATTCAATTTGCATATTTTATTGAACATTGTTAGGCTGATATTTATAAGTGAGGATGTTGTTTCTTGAAATGTTACATAACAATATCTGTAAATAAGAAAAGTGTCAGAATAAGGACTTCTGAAATCATGTCCTCCATAAATACAATAAGAATACTGGCAGATTCTGTCAGAACAAACCTTTACAAAAATCTGGAAATGAACCGAACTCAGCATTGGGAAAGGTCTCACCATTGATCTTTCTGTAATATGTGACTTTTTTCTTGATAGTATAAACTTAAGCATCCACCAAGAGCACCAGGTCAATGAGAGGCAGAACTGAGATTAAAGAGAGTCTTCAAGCTTTTAATGTGTGCCTTGCCACACCTCACCTTATTAACCTCCCAAGAGGTCCTCCAAAGCCCTGGAGCCAACTCCTAGACACAGAGCCAGAGGGCAAATACATTATGTAAAACAGTTCATCTAAGAATATTCCTAAGAATATTCCATTGCAGATAACCATAGGAAATAATTATTTCCTGTACTGAGAATGAGGACTTTGCAAAGACTTTGCATAGAAGCACTAGGATATGAGAAGGAGAAATCAAAATGGAGCATTCTCAGGGACCTCTGTCAGAAACATGGTTTACCTTATACTTACTGTGTAACTGTAGGCAATCTGCTCCACTTCTCTAGACCTCCATTTCTCATGTAGGAATTAGGATAATAAGAGTACCTAATCCATAGAACTGTCTTGAGGGTTAAAAAAGATAGTGCTTATAAATCTATAGCCAATTTGGTATTCAGTTAAGTGCTTAAAAATGAGAGGCTATTTGTTTTGCTGACCTGGTATTTCAAATTGCCTGAGATAAGAATTGATTTCACTTGTTTCTTCTGTACATGCTGCTCCTTCATTTTTTTAATATATTTGTGTTTTATGTGATGCTGAGGATCAAACCCAGTGCTTCACTTGTGTTAGGCAAGTGCTCTACCACTGAGCCATATCCCCAGCCCTTCATCGTTCATTTTTAGTAGATAATGTGGAATCAGGATTTGTAAAATAATTAATTGAAGGGGACATTAACAGAATTTAATCAAATACATTTTTTTAAATCTTAATTGACCTATTTTTATGCATATGTATGGCATATAATAAAATCTAATAAATGTATAGTGTATGATGATCAAATGAAGATAATTAGCATTTCTGTGTCCTCAAACATGTATCATTTCTGTGTTGGGAATCTTCAGACACTGAAGAAAATCAATAGGTCCAGCCTGGAGGACTTCTAATTATTTGAAAATATATCATAAATTGTTAAGTGTTCTAGCTGGGCACAGTAGTGCCTGCCTGTAATCCCAGCGGCTGGGGAGGCTGAGGCAGGAGAATCCTGAGTTCAAAGCCAGCCTCAGCAACAGCAAGGCACTAAGCAACCCAGTGAGACCCTGTCTCTAAATAAAATACAAAATAGGGCTGGGGATGTGGCTCAGTGGTTAAGTGTCTCTGAGTTCAATCCCAGGTACCAAAAAGAAAAAAAAAATGTTAAGCATTCTAGTTGCCCTGCTGTGCTGTAGAGTACTAAAACTAATTCCTTTTATCTGTTTTTTAAAATTTTCTTTAATTTTTTTCCTCAAAACTTCTAGTTTTGTGCAATCCCTTATCAGATCCCCTCTAACCCTGTGGGAGCTCTCTTTTTTTGTCACTTGACTAAATCCTACTCTCTTACACTCAAAAATAAACAAACAAACAAACAAACAAATAAATAGCAGAATAAAATAACCCCCCAGACTCCTTAATTTTCATTACCATAGTAAGTATGAACTGTGATGGGTGATGATAGGCGTTCTAAAGAGTAGCATTTTACGTAACAAGAAACCCTGAGTTCCAATATGGTTCAGACTTCAACATCAGTTTTGCATTAACACCATTGCTTTTGTTCTTCATTTTCTGGTGAGAAAGAACTATAGGTTTCTCACTAATCAAAGGTGCTAGTTTTCCATTTTTTTAAAGCCTGCCCTGTCTCTGACTGAGGTCTCACAGAGGAGAAATTACCAAGAGGGAAGCAAAGGCTTTTTGTCTGTTCTGGTTGTTTATATCCCATTCTCATCCTGAAGTGCAAAGCTGTTGACTAGTGTGAAACTCTGTGCCTGTATTGCTTCAATCCAAAGTTTCAAGGTGTTTTGCTTTTGTTTTTGTTCATTTATTCTATTAAATCACATACCAACTACTGCCGAAAACTACGTACAACCCATTGCTCCTGTTAGCACCATACCCTAAATAGAGTGTTAGGTAATGGCATGTATGGAGCAACAGATCTTACTCCTCTGTTATGAACTGTCATCAAAAGGTAATTTGTAAATGGACTTATAAAATTGCAGCTTGTATTTAAACTTATGGTTCAAAAATTAATTTATGAAGAAATAAATATTTTGCAGACATATAAGGTGGAACTATCAGAGATTATAAACTATAGTTCTGAAACATTTACAGATATTCCACTCAGGAAAATTGCTGTTCTCATAAATAACCAATGTCACTGTTTTTTTTTTTTTTTTGTTGTTGTTGTTCTTTTTTTTTTGTTTAAACATTTTTGTCTGTTCTTGACTTCAGCAACAGGAACCATCACCATTTTAATACATGGTACCAGGCACACAGTAGCACCTCAGTAAAAGTGTTGGGGCATATGGATATTACAGTTAATAAAATAATGCAACATTATGTAAGGGGCAAAAGATGCCAAAATACACAGATACATACACTGGAAACCCATTTTTATTAAATTGCATTGAATACATGTATATGTGTGGATACACACATGCATATCTATGTATATCTATATATAGAAAATTTATCCAATGGAATACTAAACAGATAGTAATTGGAATTTCATCTATGATATGTCTTTGATATGATTTCAAAGGGATGAAATGGGGGCAGCAAATAGAAAATAAATCTGTATGGTATTGATCTAATTTTAAAAAGCAACTATAGAACTTCCACTGCTGTCATGGAGGAGTAACCAACACAGAACTTTCTCTCCTAGTGTAAACAAGTAGAAAACTACAGAAATATTGGAACTAGTCCTTTTCCCATTAATTTGGACAAAGGGCAATGCAGGACTGTGCTCAGTAAGAGAAGGAACCACCTGAGGTGAGCTCTGTGATCGCTCCAGCTTCCTACCAGGAGGCGATTGTTGAGCTGTGACACAGGAAAGAGGAACCCAAGTAAAGCACGGTTGTTTCACTACATTGAACAGAGACAAAATGTAATTTGAGTATTTGAAATAATTGGCATTTGTAGCAGAATAACAGGGAGGAGGATGCTATGTAGGAGAGTTTCAGAAATCTTCTCGGGAGCCTTCTGAATCTCTGACTGACTATTAATCAACATATTTGTATGGTGAGTTCCATGAGGCCAAAGGGTTGCCTGTGAGTCATTGGTTGGAACACGTCCAGAACTTAGTCTCACCAGGAACTTGTGAAAAAAGTCGGGGTTATTTCTCAGCACAGTGAGGGAGAATGAACAGTACCTTGTTTGTTTGCCTTCTCCTAGTGCTAACAGTTTTTCCCTGCCCACTGTCCTAATTCATGAAAAAAGACTGCTTCCAGTATTTTTTTTTTTTAAGTTTATTAGCTGTTTTCATTTGAGGGAAAGTTCTGTAAACTCAGGACAATTCAGTGAGAAGGTGTTAGAAAGAATCTATATAGAACTTGAATTTTAGTTTTTTTTTAAAAATTACTTTTATTTTTTAAATACATGTCAGTGGAATGCATCACAATTCTTACTACACATATAGAACACAATTTTTCATATCTCTGTTTGTATATAAGGTATTGACTGGGTAATTTCACAAAGCTTTGAGAGAAGGTCTAAGGAAGTGTGGGTTTTCTATAGATTGGGTGTGGTCAGAAAATAACAGCAATTCCTTGAGTGGGTATTTCAGTAAAGTTTATATAGAAGTAGGGCATAATAGAACAAATAAAAACCCTTTAATTAGAAAAATAAGGAGCGGTCATTCCTATTAGCAGGTTGAAGATGATACTTTATTATTTTGGATTGCAAGATAATCTTATTTTTCTCTGCTTTTAGATAAACTTATGAAATGACTTCAGTTTATTTCACTTTATCAGGGCCTGAAACTGGTGTTCTGTGAGATTGCTGATAGCTTACCTTTGATGCCAGCCCAACTTCAAACAGCACTGAGGCCTAGCTATGAGTGTCTGATCAGTTCCCCAGCTGTCAGAAACTGCTTTTAAAATTTCCCCACCACATGGAGCTGAAACATCTTCAAAATTCTACCAGTGAAGTGGAGAAACTTCACTTAATGCTCCAAGAAATCAGTAGATACCAAAAGATTAAGCTAGCTCTAAAGTAAAGGTTACTTGAGACACACCCTAGAAAAGCTTAAAAACAAACATTGCAATCCATATCTAGAAAGGTTAATCTGGTCTTCACTTAAATGCCTAGCAAAACAACCTGAACAGCAAACTGTGACTCATAATCAGGAAGAAACCAGAGATAATGGAATTAGCTCACATGGGTTTTAAGAGTGTTGTTTAAAATAATGTAACTATGCTTTATATTTTAAAGGAGTACATGAACATAATGAGGGAGGAGGGCAGGAAATACAAAATAAAATACACAAAAAATGAAATAAAATAAAGATATACAAACTAAACTGAAGCAAAGATAGAAAACTTGGTGGGTAAGGCACACACTGTTTGTGTTAATCAGTTTTTTATTGCTGTGACCAAAATGCCTGATACAAATAACTTGAAGGGGGAAAATTTTATTTATTATGGCTCATGGATTCAGAGGTTTCAGTTCAAGGTCAGCCAGCTCCATTGCTCTGGGCCTGAGGTGAAGAAGAACATCATGGAAGAGGGCATGGCAGAGGAAAGCTGCCCAGCTCATTGCAGCTGGGAACAGAGAGACAGAGAGGAAGGGGCCAGGGACAAAACTAGTCCCAAGGGCACACCCCCATTGACCTGCCTCCTTCAACCTGCTTATAGTTTCCACTATATTTCAGCGGTGCACTTAGCTATCAGTGCATTAATTGATAAGTTCAGATTCCTCATGCTCTAATCACTTACTCAAAGCCCCACTCCTGGATATTGCTGTACTGAGGCTTAAGTTGCAACACATGAGCTTTGAGGGTTCATTCCAGATCCAAACCTTAGCACTATCTGGTATGAAAAACCAAGTGAGGGGACTTACCACCACATTAGACAATGTCAAAGTAAAGATATACAAACTAGGGGCTGAGGTTGTAGCTCAGTGGTAGAGCGTTTGCCTATCATGTGTGAGTCACTGGGTTTGGTCCTCAGCACCACATAAAAAAAAATTCTACAACTAAATAAAATAAAGATATACAAACTAAACTTAAGCAAAGATAGAAAATTCAAACTAGAACAGTAGAATCTGAATGCATCACAAATGTATTAAATAGCCTTACTGATGAAGGTATAGTATAGGTGGAAATACACAGAGTTTTTAAGACTGAAGATAAAGGAGCTCATATAAATGTCACCTTCTGTTGGATAACATTATTCCTCTGGGAGTATGGGTTAACAATTCTAAAACCAGTATATATCTATGTAGGAACTGAACTAGTGAGCATAAAGATGATAAATCATAGGAGTGCAGTTTCTCACTATTTTTTGTTTGTTTTTAGTTTGCTACTGGGGATTGAAACCAGGGGTGCTTTACCACTGAGTTACAATCTCCAAGCCCTTTTAATTTTTTATTTTGATTAGGAGTCTTCCTAAGTTGCTGAGATCCTCCTTAAGTGGTTGTGGCTGGCCTTGAATTTGTGATCCTACTCCCTCAGCCTCCTGAGTAACTGGGATTGTAGACAAGTATCACCATGCCTGGTCGTTTTCTCATTATTTAAATGGGGGGTTGTAGACAAGGTTAGAATGATTTGAGATGAAGACTATCGGTTTATAAACTCATGTTTAAGTTAATATTGATACAGATGGCTACACATAGAGATATTTATATATTGTGTGTGTATGTGTGTATGTGTGTGTGTGTAATTTATAGTAAACATATATTGTATACATAAAAGGCTCAGAAGCAATGGCACCCCAGTAGCAATAGCAAACCTAGCACCTGGATCTCAGTTTCTAATATGGTTCTCCAATAAAAATAATCAGGAATCCTGATGTTTCTTCAAAAATTTATTTTTTTTAACTATGGAATTGTAGGCATGTATTATAAACTTAATACTACCTTATTAATTTTCTGGCTAAAATTTTTCTAGCTTTGGCCATTTATGGGCTCTTGCAGTTGGCTCCTGTGTCCCCTTTGACTTGTTTCCATTAAAGGAATCAGGAATCTTGAAGAAAAAATTGTGGATTCTTGGACTGGGGCAGGAAGTACAGAAGATGATCCTAGAGCATATTGTGGTGCCAGAAAGTAAGGAAATCTCAAAAACAAAAGGATAGGGATATTTCAGAAAAACACAGACGCCAAATGAAAGAGCTACCATGGGGACAACTAGAATAAATTTTTTTGCAACAAAATTAATAAAGTAGTATTAAGTTTATATGCTTTTCTTTGTAATGAATCATGTCATTTTTACACAGATAAATTTACTTCTTTTTTATTTTTATACTACTTATTTTTGTTGTTGTTGTTTAGTTTAGTACTAGTGATTGAACATAGGGGCGCTTTACCACAGAGCTATATCCCAGTCCTTTTAATTTTTTATTTAGAGACAGGGTATTGCTCAGTTGCTTAGGGCCTTGTTAAGTTGCTGAGGCTGGACTTGAATTTGAAATCTCATACCTCAGCCTCCTGAGTTGTAGGAATTACAGGCATATGCCATCAAGCCAGGTCACATTTTTTTTTTTTAAATTATTACAAATAGGGTTTCTAGTATGATGGCGAGTAGAAGTGATCTAAGTGAGAATCCTTGCCTTGTTTGGTTCTTGGTACAGAAATATTTAATATGACCCCATTAAGGATGATGTTACATGTGAACTTTGTAGATGCCCTTTATTTAAAGAAGTTTTTCTGGGGGCTAGGGTTGTGGCTCAGTGGTAGAATACTTGTCTAGCATGCTTGAGGCACTGGGTTCAATTCTCAGCACCACATACAAATAAATAAAAAAGGTCAAATCAAGAACTAAAAAATATTTTTTAAAAAGAAGTTTTTCTGTATTCTTTATTTTATGAGAAGTTTTGTCAAATGTTGGCCATGATGGGGAGCAACTGACATTCTTATTCATTGATGGTGGAAATCAAAATGGTATAGTTACTTTGGAAGCTAGTTTGGTGATTTCTTACAAAGTTTGTTGTACAATCCAGCAGTCATGCTCCTTGGTTTACCTAAAGGAGTTGAAAACTTTTGTCCATACAAAACCCTGTACATGGATGTATACAGTGACTTCATTCATAATTTTAAAAAACCCAGAAGCAACCAAAATGTCCTTCTATGTGATACACTCCGACAATGGAATATTATTCAGTGCTAAAATGGAATGTATTATCCAGCCATGGAAAGCCATGGAGGAAAATTAAATGCATATTTTTTAGTGAAAGAAGGAAATCTGAAAAGGCTACATACTATTTTATTCCAATTTTTATTCTGGACAATGTAAAATTCAAGACAGTAAAAAGATCAATGGTTGTCAGGGTTTGGGGATGAAAGGGATGAATAGGCAGAGCATAGAGGAGCTTTAGGGCATTGAAAATTCTCTGTGCAATACTATATTGGTGGATACATGTCATTATACATTTGTCCAAATTCATAAAATGCATAACACCAAGCATGAACTAATGTAAACTATATGGTCTGGGTTAGAACGATTTGTCAGTGTAGGTTCATCAGTTATTAAAGAGCCTAACACTCTGGTGAGGGATGTTGGTAATGGGAGAGGCTGTGCATGTATGAGGGCAGGAAATACACAATAAAATACACAAGAAATCTATGTACCTTCTGCTCAATTTTGCTGTGAAATTTAGATGACTCTGAAAAATTTAATTAATTTATTTATGTTTTGAAATTTTTTTATAGTTGTAGATGGATAGCATGCCTTTATTTGTTTAGTGTTTTTATGTAGTGCTAAGGATCAAACCCAGTGCCTCACACATGCTAGGCAAGTGCTCTGCCACTGAGCTACAACCCCAGCTCTAAATTTATTTTTAAAGAGAAAGAAATTGTAAAGTATTAAAGCATACTGTCAACTGAGATTTATACATCAGGAAAAACTTTGCTTTGGCATCAAATAAAGAGAGATATTTTCAGAAACAAAGAACAAAAATGGGGAGAATTTCTCACCGGTAAGTCTGAATTATAAGAAATATTAAAGTTCTTTAGAATGAAGAAAAATGATACATGCCACATAGAAATTTGAGTCCACACAGAGGGGCCTGAAATGATAAATTATGCAGGTGAATTTTGAAGACTTTTCTCATTAATTGGGAGAAAAAGATAAAATATACTAATATCAGGAATGAAAAGGGGAATGCCTTTATATATCCATAGTTATAAAAATATGCATCTCATACAACATTACATCAATACATTTATAATGTAGATGAAATGGACAGTTACCTTGAAATACACAGCTTTTAAACAAATCAGAAATGTGAACTCTTGAGTAGCATTTTGTATATTAAAAAACTGAATTCATAATTAACTTCCTTGTCACAAAGAAAACTCTAGACCAGACTGACTTAACAGTTGATTTTTATCAAATTTAACATAGAAATCATGCAAAATGATTGCTATAGTTTAGATGTGATGTCCCCCAAAAGCTCACATGTGAGACAATGCAAGAAGGTTCAGAGGAGAAAGAACTGGGTTGTGAAAGCTTTATCCCAATCATTGACTTAATCCCCTGATAGGGAGGGATTAACTGAGTGGTAACTGAAGTGGTAGGTGTGGCTGGAGGAGGGGGGAATTGGAGCGTGGCTTTGGGTATGTATGGAGGGTGGAGTCTCTCTCTCTGCTCCCTGATCACCATGATGTGAGCTGCTTCCCTCTGCCCCACTCTTCCACCATGATGTCCTGCCTCACCTTGAGCCCCAAGGAATGGAGCCTGTCATCTATGGACTGAGACTTCTGAAACTGTGAGCCCCTAAATAAACCTTTTCTCCAGTTTTTCTGGTCAGGTCCTTTAGTCACAGCAGCAAAAAAGATAATTGAAACAATCATATATTACTTGTTTCAGAAATTAAAAGTGGGATAAATATTTCCAACTCCATTTTGTATGGCTAACATTACTTTGTGTGGTTGAAGGAATAATGTTCCTTCCCAAGATATCTATGCCCTAAATTACAAAACCTGTGAATGTTACCTTACATAGAAAAAGGGACTTTTATCATGTGATTTCTTAAAGTAACTTGATAATGAAAATTATCCTGGATTACAAGTCCATTGTAATCACTAGACTCCTTATAAAGGAAAGTGAGAAGCAAGAAAATCAGAAGAGGAGATGAGACATCTGTAACAGAGGTTAAAATGATGTGGTATTTGGAAAAAGGCCACAAGCCAAGAAATGTAGACCAAGAAACAGATTGTCCCCTAGAACCTCCAGAGGAAGGCAGTCTTGTGATAACTTTATTCAAGCCCCTTAATGTACATTTTAGATTTCTGACTTCTAGAACTGGACAATAATTTTTTTGTCATTTCAAGTCATTAAGTTAGCAATCATTTGTTATAGCAGCAAGAGAGAACTACAGAATGCATTTTTATGTGCATGTAACATCCTAAGTAATCTATAAAAAAGTTTACTAGAACTAATAAGTGAATTTACCCCCATGGCAGGATAAATGGTCAATATGCACAAAATTCTGTTTTATAATGCATGAGGGTAAATTTACTAAAGTGGATGTAAGACTGAACACCTGAACTCACAAATTATTGGTGAAAGAAGCTAATAAATAATGAAACAAATGAACAGCTATACCATTTTCATGGATTGGAAAACTCAATAGTGTTAATCTTTTTTTTTTTTTTTTTGAGAGAGTGGGAGAGAGAGAGAGAGAGAGAGAGCGAGCGAGAGAGGAGAGAGAATTTTTTTTTAATATTTATTTTTTAGTTATCGGCGGACACAACATCTTTGTTTGTATGTGGTGCTGAGAACCGAACCCGGGCCGCACGCATGCCAGGTGAGCACGATACTGCTTGAGCCACATCCCCAGCCCAATAGTGTTAATCTTTAAATTCTCCAAATTGATCAATTCCATCCCTATCCAGCAGGCTGTTTGTTTTTTTTTATGTAAATGGAAGGAACTTTGATGAATATAATTTTTTAAAGGCAGAACAAATTTGATGGCTTATGCTACATAATTTCAGTACTTAATATGAAGCTATAATAATGAAGAAAGTGTGGTGTTGGCATAAGGATAGAAAAAATTATAGGAAAAGAATAGAGCATTCAAAAATAGACCTGGAAAACTTATAGATGTCTATAACGTTGAAAATGACAGATTTCTAAACTTGGACACCAACTTTGTGAAAAATAAATAAATAAAAAAAATTAAGCTAGATTTTATTAAAATTAGAAACATCTTCAAAAGAAATGATTAAGAAAATGAAATGACACATGGAGAAAATATTCACAGTACATTTACTGGAGAAAAGACTTGTTACTTCACAAAAAGAGATATACAAATGCCCAGTGCTCTTATGGAAAAAGTGCTCAGTCTTTTATCATCAAGGAAATCAACATTATAATCATATTGAGATACTATTTCACAGGTACTAGGATTGCTAAAAACAAACAATTAATGCTTACAAGTATTGGTGAGGATATGGAACAATCAGAACTCTCATAATTGCTTGGGTTAAAGATTGGCATCTTTTATAAAGAAAAAAAGTATACTTAATTTATGGCCCAGTGACTTACCAAGAGAAATGAATATATATGTCCATTTAAGACATAATATGTTTAAAGCTTCTTCATTTGTAATAACCATTAACTAGAATCATCTCAAGTGCCCACCAGCTGATGAAGGGATAACAATGGCATGTACAAAGAACAGTATTATTCAACAGTCCAAAGGAAAAAAAAAAATTATGTTATATTCAACATATGGATGAATCAGAATTTGCTCAATGAAGGAAGCCAGATACAAAAGAGTATATGCTGCATGATCCTATTTATGAGATTCTAGAAGTTAAAGCTAATTATTATATTAATATTAAACCAAAATAGACCAGTGATTATCTCTGGATGAGAGTGTAGAGAATTTAAAGGGGCACAAGAAAACTTTTTGGGGTAAGGGAAATATTCTGTATTTTGATTGTCATAGTGAGTGCCTGGGTGAATATATTTGTCAGAATGTCAAAATGTGTGTTTGAATAATTACATATTATTATACATAAAATGTAACAGAAATTAATTTTAAAATATGCATATATTGATATGTGTATATCTTGGCATGTGTTTTTAAGAGGTGAAGAATGGAGTGGAGGGATGCACATTAGGTAATTATGACTGGTTACATCCTAATTTTTTTTCTTTGTAACATTTATTTTTTTCAAAAAAGTTAAGCATTTATTTATTTATTTATTTAGGTACCAAGGATTGAACCCAGGGCTTCTTAACCACTGAGCCACATCCCCAGTCCTTATTTGTGTTTTATTTTAAGACAGGGTCTCTCTAAGTTGCATAGGGCCTTGCTAAGTTGCTGAGGCTGGCTTTGAACTCATGATCCTCCTGCCTCAGCCTCTGGGATTACAGAGGTGTGTTATCACGCCTGTAATTAAAAGTTAAGCATTTATTACTCTTGAAATTTAGAAATAAAGAAAAACAATTAAAAGGTTAAATGGCAAGTCCTACTTATTTATCTCTTTTCTAGCTCTTTGCTGTAGGCCCTATTATAGATTTGGGAATATATGCTTTTGAATTATTTTTGAATAATTAAATGTTTTAAATTGGGTGGCAAGATCATTAGGTATTCTGTAGTCTTTGTAAATACCAGTCACCCCAAGCCTTATTCTGGTTGTTACCCATTATGCTTAATGGTGCTATCATCCTTCCTGGTCTCTAAGCTCTAAATTTTCCTGTCTTTGTTTATGTACCCTATTTGACAGGCGTATTCTTTCTCCTCTGTTCCATTTCACATCTGTCTATTGAAATTATGCCTGGCCTGCAAGTCCTAATTCAAAAACATCCTCTTCCATGAAGAAGTGCCAAAATTTCTAACTAGAGATTGGCTTACTTACTTTTGAACTCTTAAGATTAATTTGGTTCTCTCTTGCATTATTTCAACATAACAAAGTAAAAATAGCATTTGAACTTATAACATGAAGTCTAGGATTCACATTCCAGTTCTGTCATTTACTAGATCTGTGACTTTTGTCATCAAACTGTAGCTACATAGGCCTCAGTCTTTTCATTGACAAAATGTGGACAATAGTTACTACATGGTGTAATGTTGAAGATCTGATTAGTTCTCATGTGGAGAAATGTACACCGCTACCACTTGGAATATAGTGGATAAACAGTTATAAAAACACCATGCCCATATCTTTTGCTAGACTGAAAGTCTTTTTGATAACTAGGGTCATGTCCTGTGCAACTGTGTCCTACAAAAATCTATTCCAGATCTAGTTAGCATATCCCCTAGTTCATGCTAGGAACTCCATCAATATAAAAAGGAATGAAATTTTATGAATTAGGATGAAAATAACCTACTGCCTAATACTGGAGACATTTTCTCCTGAGGCTTGTCCCCAGATCTCCATTTTGCCACGTTAGAGGTAGGCAGTTTCTCACATAAACTCTATTTGGTTTTGGTTGCAAAAGATACACGTCTCAGAAGTAGATTGTATCGACTTCTCCTGCAGGATTCTACCATGTGATGGCAACATATCTGATGTGTTAAAAGACTCTAAGCAGGGCCCCACACCCTTTGATCACACACTGTTTATTTTCCATTTACACCATCACTCTGAGAGCTACCATGAAGACATCAGTAAGATAGTACTATGACAAAATAGAGATAGGCTTTATTGGGGAAGTAAGTTGGCTAATTCCTTAATTGAACTTTTTTCTTTCTCTGTGATTGCTGTATCCTCATTTAAAAGATGGAACACTCTTAAATTATACTGTTCTACCTGAAAGAAGATTGAAATGAAGGAGTAATAGGAAAGATGTAATTATAATGTGCCAAAATAAGATCATTACAAGTTGTTCTCTTTTTAAGAATTTATTTTGGATGACATTTAAATTAAACTTCATTTTAATTCAAATACAAAGAAGGAAACCCACATCACCAAGGAACTTTGCCAATCAACCTGTCAATAGGCCAATTACCAAAAACTTTAACGAGACAGAATTGCCCCTTTGCAATTCTTATACCCCAACCCCAGGCAGGAAGATAATTACTTTGTTCAAATTGTCACCTTATGACTTAAGTTTAAAAGTGTACTCCCCCACAGTGCTAACAAGCCTTTGCCATGAAAGAAATTGTGAATTTTAGTAGCTGGATAAATAATATTTTTTTTTAACAATAACAGAGGCTGATACACTAAGGGAACAGTACCACATACTTCCATACCAGCCCTGTCCATAATTGTATGCAATACAATAATCATATAAAACTAATCATAACAGCTGTCATATTAATGGACAGCTACTAGTTTTAGATTTTTTAAATGATATCTCTAATTTTCTAAACACTTAAGATAGGCATTATGGTCCATTTAATAAATAAGAAAACAAGGCTTGGCAAATTAAGCTACTCAAAGTTGTATAGTTAGGAAGCACATACCTCAGCTTTTATCTGATTAAAGCCTTCGATTATAATCCTGTGCAAAAACTAGGATAAAAACATGCTAGACTAAAAGCCATGGCCCATGCTTGTAATCCCAGTGACTCCCTGGCTGAGGCAGGAGAATTGCAAGTTCAAGACCAGCCTCGGCAACTTAGTGAGACTCTGTCTCAAATTAAAAAAATAAAAAGGGCTGGGGCTGTAGCTCAGTAGTAAAGTGCTCCTGGGTTAGATCCCCAGTATGGGATGGTGGTGGTGTGGGTGGGGCAAACAAACAAACACATGCTAGACCTTAAGCAAGCCTACTTAAATCCAAATAACTGCAAAATGATGTACCTCAAGGGTATGATTATATACATAATTTTACTCCAGAAGTTATTTTTCAGTACAGATCCTCTCTCTTTTTAAGAAATCTTGTTCAAACAAGTTATTCTCTTTTCATGGCAAAGCAGGAAGGGTGTTGGATGATCTCAGCTCTGTTAATGATGAATTTTGTTTCTATGTATAAAGTATTACCTGTTTTCCTTATTCATGATTTTTCTTACGCTTAGTTTTTTTTTAATTTAATACTATTAGCTCCTACATTTATGTTCATAAAACACTCAATTGCTTTAATATAGGCTGGTGCACCTTACAAAAATAATAGGGCATTTTTTCTTGCCTTTTTATCAGTTCATTCAAAGGTATTCATTTAACAAAAATTTGTAAAGTACCTTCTAAATGTGAAGCTCTATTCTTATCCCTGGTAATGGAACCAGTGAAGCAGTAAAAATAAAGGAAAATAAAAATTAAAAAGACAACATGCTTTACCTTCAAAAAGCTTACATTCTCATACAGGCAATATAAAAACAAACCAAATGGATAAATTAATTAAATCTAATGTATGTTGAATGCTGATAAGTTGAATGCTATGAAAGGAAAAGCGAAACAGAGAATAGAGGTTTGAGCTTGCTGGGGGAGTCATTAAATTTAAGATAATGGTGTCCAGAAGCTGAGATGGTGTTTTGATGAAACACCTGGGGGAGAGAAACATATAGATAACATATGTGGTACGCCACCCGTGAAACTATTTGAGTGGTCTTTTACTGGGTACTGAGCCATGGGGTAGTTAGGTCTCCCCTTGGGAATGATCCCAGCATTCCCGTGTGTAGACTGCCTAAGGTGTGAGATCCCTGCCCTTGCTCTCCCAATGGACAACCCTCCTAGCTCCAGAATTGGGTTTGGACAGCCGACCTCCTGCCTTATTTGGTGAAGAACATTCTTGTAGAAAACCTTTGAAGTTCCCTTGTATAAATAAACCAAACCCAGCTCACTCTTTCTCTCCCTTTCCAGTGTAGAAGCTGGACCCCTAAGGTCATAGAGCAGTCCCACCCTCGCTTTTCAAAATTACTTCCTGTACAGTGTGGTTTCTTTGCCACCTTTTCTTCTTTTAGCTTTATTTCACATCTAGCTCACATCACGCAGAGGAAACCCAAATTCCATTGCCCGCATGGGATGTGGGCAAGAAACTGATATAAAGAAAATCCTGAAAAGGGAAAAGTAGCCTCAAGGACATTGAAGTGAGGGTGTGCCTGGAGTACTGGAGTATTCAAATCAACTTAGAGGCTAGTGCCCCCTATAGGGACTCCTCATTTCAGCCATTTCCGTCTTTCAGTCTATTCTCAATTCAGAAGCTACAGTGATACTGAATTGTACAACTTAAAAGGCTGAATGTTATGCTATGTGAACAATAAATAGTGAATAAATAATAAATAAATAATGGCTATTATTAAATACATTGGGCAAAAATTTCATCATCTCTGAGTCAGTATCAACAGTCTCGACAATTAATCCCTGCCCTGTCTGTGTTTCCTTGACACTTGCTATATTCTATTTATTTTTCCATCTTGGCACATACAATACCATATTGCAATTGACTGGTTCCTTTCCTTCTCCCTCAATGTTGCGTCAAACTGTGATCTCCTCAAGCACAGGGACTGAGTCTTTCTAATCTTTGTATCTAGAGAACCTGCACAGCATCTGACAAAAAGCAGGTCTTCAACAGTGTTTGCGAAATGGAGAGAGAACTTTTATGACACACATTTCTTAGCTTAACCATTCTAAGTATATCATTAAAGATCAGCCATAGAAATCCTACTTTAGAATGCTAAAAATATGGCCAGTGAATAACAAGAGAAGCAATTGAACTGAATACTAATGTCATTATTTTATAATGTTAAACATACATTTTCCTTTGAGGCCCTTGTGGGTCTTTTGCCTTTTGTTATTTATATTTATTTCCTCACAGGTTCTGTCTTGTCATTGTTGAAAGAGTAATTGAAAGAACTTGCCACTTTTTCTTTACAACAGGAGTGAATATGAAAGCAGAATATTTAGTCTGACCTAATCTTTGATCTTCTTTATGTCCATGTAGGAATAACTGAAGCACTTGAATGTGTGAAATCCCTCATCATCTGTGTCTATCCACATACCGACGTCTGTGCTACGTACTTGCCTCTTTCAGCCTGATTAGTCTGTGTGACACATTCTTACTCCTGACTAAAGCCATGTTCCCCACTGAAGCATTAGATACCATCTTTTCTTGCTATTGAAGGACCTTATTCTATCAAATCACTCCTTTTCTCTTGAGTAGTATAAAAAATGTTCCCTCCATTATCTTATGTTCAGATACAAACATACTTTTTCTCTCATTTTACCAATAAACAAACAAAAACCACTAAAAGACTTTTCTTAACCGTACTTCCTTTTCATCCAGTGGGTACCTCTGCTACTTGAAACTGAGTGTTTCAATTTCCATTTCTTGTTTTACCAACCAGAAAGTTTCTCTTAACTCCATATTTCACAGGATGAAATGTTGACAATCTCCTTCCTTTTTCTGTGTATCCCTCCTGTATTCATCCTTTCTAGCCTTCTGGCTCTGTGACCATTGTACTGAATTTGTATTCTTAAGGTTGATCTCTGTGGTTAAATTATTACTGTTCAATATTCTTTGATTTATATTAGTTGATTATATGGCTAGAAAGTCATGAGTGTTTATATCATTAGATTTATATAAATATTGTCCATTGTGAGATAATGATGTGCTTAATTGGGCACAATGTCAGGACATCCATGCCTCTCCATGGAGCATAGTTCTAGATTCAAATAGTTTTGCCTTCTTCCCCCTGCCCCAACATCCTTAATTGCTTTTTCCAAATTTACAAGTTTTCTACTCAGGGAATCAGAACTTATAAAATTTATGTCTTTAGTGTTGTTCAAGGAATACAGATACTTCTCAATTTGCAATGAGGTTATGTCCTAATAAATCCATTACAAATTGAAAATACCATAAACTGGAAGCATTTAGTAACCTTTCAGACACCCTAGCTTAGCAACAAACTACAGGTGTAGAGTGTTAGTTTGTTTCCCCCTCCTCACCTTGTGGCTTGCTGTCTCTGCCCAGCATCCTGAGAGATCATCATACTGCACATTACTAGCTCAGGAGAAGATCCAAATATAAAATGTGAGGAACAGGTGCTACTGAATGCATGTTGCTTTTGTACCATCTTAAAATTGATTAATTATAAGTTGAATCATAGTAAGTCAGAGACTGTCTGTATTTCAGTTACCCTCCCTTTTAGTTTGTATAAATTAGATTAAGAAATGTTACATTGTAGGGGAAAAAAAACCTTAAACATGCATGTCTTAAAATGATAAAATTTTATTTCTTGCTCATGCTACTCAAGTATGGCATATTGGCTACAGGTCTGATGTTGTTTTAGCCAGCTTTTTCATTGCTGTTACTAAAAGACTTGAAAAGAAATGAGATGGAAATGTTTATCAAAGGTCTCAATCCATAGATGCCCGTGCTCTGGGCCCCAGGTGAGGCAGAATGTCATGGGAGAAAGGTGTGGAGGAGAAAAGCAGCTCAGAACATAGTGCCAGAAAGAGAGAGAGAGCTCTGCTTATGAGGGACAAAGTATAAGTCACAATGGTGTGGCCCCAGTGACCTACTTCTTCTAGCCACACCCTACCTGCCTATAGTTATAGCCCAGTTAATCCCTGTTGTTGGATTAATGCAGTAATTAGGTTAAGACTGTCATAACCCAATCAATTCATCTCTAAACTTTCTTGCATTGTCTTACACATGAGCTTTTGGGGGACACTTCATAAATAAACCATAACAAGTGTCATCTTCATTCTAGAATCCAGGCTGCAAGAGTCACCAGGACATTGACAGTTTAATGGCAGAAGAAAAAATAGAACATGAGAAACTTGTTAAGTCATTTATACTTACTTTTCATTGGTCTAAGCAATTATATAGCTAATCCTGACATTGATGGGGTGGAAAGTTTGATGAGGAGCATGAATTGTTCGGGTTAGTGAGTGATAACAGAAATGGCAGGTGTCATTTCTGAGCCAGAGTATTTAATTACTAATATAAGACCCTACATAGCTCAGCACATTTACTAGTAATGTAGCCTAGATAGTCACTGCCTCTAGCTGGTTCCCTTACTGGTCCTTGATGTTTAATATGAGCAAGAATTAGACCCATGTCACTACAATTTTGTATTTCTTTGTTTTTCTATCAAATACTAGCCTATTCTAATGAGACCATGTAAAGAGCTATCCTTGAAATGTGGAATGAAGAGATACATAGCATCATCTACAATGAGTAACTAGATATCTTTGATCCCTAAGGTGCAGTCCATATCTATACTTGAACTGCCGTCCATATCTATACTTGTGATGCATGCCTGTCATCCCAGCAGCTCAGGACGCTGAGGCAGGAGGATTGGCAGTTAAAAGCCAGCCTCAGGAACAGTGAAGTGCTAAGCAATTTGGTGATACCCTCTCCCTAAAAATGCAAAATGGGACTGGGAATGTGGCTCAGCGGTCAAGTGGCCCTGAGTTCAATCCCTGGTATCCCCCCAAATTAATTTATAAGGTTGAAGATGTACCTCAAAATGGGTAAAAAGCCCCTGAGTTTAATCTCTAGTACTTAAAAAATAAATAAATAAAATTTCAGTTAGGAAATTGCACAGTATAATGACTATAGCTAATAATAGATTTGAAAAAGGCATGGGAGGAGGCCCTATGGTTGGGATTGAAAAATATATGAATCAGCCACTAAGGTCCAAGAGGGATGGTACACATCTCAGTAGGTATCAGATAGACACATCATTGGGAAATATGACAGAGATCCTGAATTGATATACGTTTTTTTCCCCATGCAAGTTTAATGCAATTACAGAGAAATGGCATTGCATTTCTTACTCAGTGTAGTATTATTGACAAGTGTATCAATGTACCAGCTATGTCATTAAATATGCCATACTCAGCCATTTGCATTCCAGTATGATTTTTTGAATGAAAGAAGAAGGAATGGGGTTATAACTAAAATGCTAAGAAATGAGCATGACTTGCATCCTGTCCTCTCTATTCCACAGAAAGACCTGTGGCAGTATATTGTTTCTGAGAACATCATCTTCCTCATGGCCAATGCAAGTGGAGAATCAGTTGTTTCATTATACAAAGACTTTGCAACTGACTAAAATATAGATCCTATAGGCTGACTTGGATGACTCATTCTACAACACTGCTGAATTTGTCTTAAGATTGCTTCTGTTTCTTAGTTGTCCATTGCTTTTTGACTTTTGTAATAACAAGGGATTTGAACTCATTTCAAACATCAAGTCTGGTCCTATGTTATTCTATATCCCAGGATTATCGAAAAGAGAATAAGAAAGAAAAGAAGAAATGAAGGGGATAAAAAGGAAGAAAGGGAGAAAAATAAAGGGGAGGGGTGGAAGAGTCAAAGGAGAAGCGATTATCCCTAGACCTAAATTGTTAGAAAGCTTTGCTTGTCTGTGTATTGAGAACTTTTGAAAACTTACTAGAAAGTCAAGTAATCACAAATGTTTCTGAAAATCTTCGGGAGAACAGAAATGTTTTGGTAAAATGTTTGGTAAAAGTAATGACAATGGATTATCTCTTCTATCCTGTTCTCCTACACTGTACCTTAAGCCATATGTCTTTCAGCTGAGGAAAACTCCAAAGAGTTTTCATTTTGATTAGAATAAAATCCAAATTCCTAATAATACCTTACATGAGTTGTCACCTATTACTCTCTGACATTGATGCATATTATTGTCCTTCTATTTCACTCAGACTCACCAATCTGTGAATACTATTCACCATGCATGTGATTCCTGTAACCCACCGGACACCAAAGGACCTTTGCATTCTTCTGCCTGGAAGATTCTTCTCCAATATATCCAGTGTGCATCCACATTTCCTTCTCTACTTAGAATCTGTGTTTTGGAAAGGTCATTCCAATTAATGGTACTTTTTGTTCTGTCACAAAATCTGATCCTTTGTATCAGGTTCATCTTAGTGCTGGGAACATGTAAATTTTAATGAAATGTTTTTTTTTTGGGGGGGGGCAGGGGTACCAGGGATTGAACTCAGGGGCACTTGGCCACTGAGCTATATCTCCAGCCCTGTTTTGTATTTTATTTAGAGACAGGGTCTCACTGAATTGCTTAGGGCCTCACTTTTGCTGAGATTGGCTTTGAACTCACCATCCTCCTTTCTCAGCCTCCTGAGCCACTGGGACTATAGGCATGTGCCAGGACACCCAGCAAGAAATATTTTGTGAATGAATGTGCATTAATCTACAGCCTTCATTATTAGCAAGCATTTACATGTAGAGGAAAGAAGGCTGAACTGTAGTTTCCTATTGTGATGGCTAATCTGGATTGTCTACTTGATTGGATTAGCAATGCCTAGAATGAAGAAACTTTTGGGTGTGTTGATGAGGTTGTTTCCAGAGATGATTGCCATATGGGTCCACAAAACAAGTGGGGAGACCCACCCTGATTGTGGGCAGCACAGTCTAATAGGCTGGGGCCCCGGATTAAAGGGAGGCAAGGTGGATGCAAGTTCCATCCTTCTTTAGTTGGAGTGTCCTTGGTGCTACCATCACCTGAGGATGCCAGACTCCAGCTCCTTTACTCTTCCAATGTGGATTCTGACCAACCTCTCTCCAGGGAGTTCCTAGGCCTTCAGTCTCCTACTGAGATTGCCTTGTTGGTCCCTCTTATTCTGAGGCTCCAGCTTCTTGCACTGAGCATTGACTGTTTCCTCAGGTTTTCTGGTGTGCAGATAGCTATTGTGGACTTCCCGCTTCTGAGCACATAAGCTGACCTCCTAAATACCCTTTATAATCATATATATACATATTCTGTTGGTTCTGGTGTTCTCAAGAACCATGACTAATATACCTATCTTTAAATATATTTGACACTATCCATGTTACTTCTTAGCAAAGATGTGGGAAGGTTTATTAAATTTCCATCTATGGTACAACTCAGCTTATTAATATTCTTCTCATTAGTATTACTCCTGTTACATTCATTAGCAGCAATATGATATAAAGGTAAAATCATACACTTGATTCAAATCAGGATTCTGATGTTAGGGTCATGTGACCTAAATAAAATTCCTTACTCCTTCTGTGCCTTAGAGTCCTTATTTGGACAAATGGGAAAAATACTAGGAACTTCTAAGGGTTGCTATGGGAGACAAATAGTTAAGACGTGTACAGCTTTTTGCACAGTCTAGTACATAATATGCATTCAGTAGTCACTGTTACTCTTAGAAATTCATGGCATTGAAGACGTAGGACCAAGATTTAGGTTTTTCAATGGAGAAATCATTAGACATTATTGAGCCTAATATATTTCTTTTTAAAATTTTTTAAAACTTTTTTTAGTTGTCGATGGACCTTTGTTTTATTCATTTATATGTGGTGCTGAGAATCAAACCCAGTGCCTTGCACATGCTAGACAAGCACTCTGTCACTAAGCTACAACCCCAGCCCTGAACCTAATATATTTCTAGCATAGAATATTAAAGCTGGAAAGACACCAAAGGATCATGGAACCCAGTAGCCTAGGTTTTAAGGAGAAAACCCCCTGCAACCTAAAAATGAAAAATAACTTATTTAGGATCACCTATCTACATACAAGCAAATTTTAGGCAAGAATCCAGATTCCAACAATCTGAAATTGTTCCACCTGAAGCTGCTTTTGTAACAGGGTTGAAACCAAGGCAAGGGGAGTGGAGGGTTATGAGGTATGAGGGGGTTAGGGGACTTAAACACCCAATATTCAATAGATTCCCTTACAAATGCATCCCAAATAAACATATACAGGCAACAAGCTGTGAGATTGTTATATAAATTCACCTTAGCAGAAGTCTATAACTCTCCTCTCCACTGTCTTCAACCAATCACTGATGACAAACCCCATAGAGATAATCATTCTGGAAGTGCAATTGTCTCTACCGATGTCACCCATATGCATGGAGTAGAGATTTCAAGTGAAAATCATTTATAGAAGTTTTATGTTTTGTGGGTCACACAGGATTTTGAAAAATTGCCTGGAAATGAAATGTTAGTATGCATTCTTATGAGTGAGGAAATGGTGTCATAGCTGGAGCCTGATTTACATACCATTTCTTTCTCAAGGTGATGGTTAGGAATGAGATTGCAGCTGGGATGAGCAAAAATTCCAATTCAAATGTCAGATCCCTGGAGAAACGAGGTTAGAATCTTACTATGAGTTAATTCAGGAACTTCAATGTATCATACATACATACAATAGTGCTTATAACAAAAGAATTCACCCCCATCACTATCTTTAGCCCTGTTGATTGAAAGATCAGCTCCTGCTATTACTATGGAAGAAGTTACTGCTCTGGTTGCCTGTGGAGATGAGCTGTAATTTATGGAGTGGCTTTCCAAAATTTATCAGCCCTACCAATGTGGTCATGTTACACTGTGTGGATACCTTCTCTGGTAAACCCTCTGAGTAGAAGACATGTATAGCCTTTTTAATTGCACTGTGAAGTTATATTATTTTATTTAATTATATATACAGATAACTTGATTTCTGTCCTCAATGACAATTATTTCTCCTTGTACTTAGAGTAGTACAGCTTGTTTTCATACTTGACCTTGGAGCATGTAGGTGACACCTCACCCATCATGGAGTGCCAGGGAAGGTTTTTCAGTGGCAGTATTAAAGAATATTTCTTAAGATGGTTCTTTTAGGATTAGCAGGAGAGTGAATATTCCCAGGACATGTACAGAGGTACAGAAGCAACAGAGAAAAAGGTCTGAGGAATTGTGAAGTTCACTGTTTGTATCTATTTGAATGGAAGGTGGCAAGAGCTCAGCTGGGGCTAGATCTTGAAACACTTTGAAAATTATGATAAAGAAACTTGAATGATAAAGAACTTGAATTATGATAAAGAACTTGAAATTTTTTATTGAATTAATCTGGAAGGTTATAGGAAACGCTTTAAAGGTTTTGAATAGGAAATTCTCATGAACAGTCTTTTTTGAGGGATGGGTCAAGGGACAGATGTGGGAAGAGAAGGAGGTAGCTATAAGTAAGTTTCATGCTTTTAAAATAAAGCCTTTTAAGATAAAAAGATCATTACAAAGTCAAGTGAATGCAAATTCAAAATCTTCTGCCACAAAATGAGAACTTTAGCAGTGGTTGAGCACATACATGTTCATTAAAGAGCCAGATAAGTTCTTATTTCTTATTTTCCTTATTTTTGACATTTTAATTTTGCATGTAAAGAGCTTCCTATTGTCTCACAATTTAGTTTACTTTTTCTTATGAATATTGTGCTGTGTATCAATTTGATCTCTTGTCCTGAAATGTATCTTTCCTTGCGTCTCTCCTGGCCCATGCCCAGGCTATAATCACTTAGTAAGAATAGTAGACATACCTTTGTCCTATAATGCTGAACCAACCTTTATGTTTCCAATTATTTCAGAATAAGAAAAAGATTAAAAAATGTGTAATTAAATAAAGAAAGCTATTTTCTTTGCTGTTGTTACTGTTATAGCCAAAGGAGCTGGAGAGGGATTAGGATTTTTACATAACATCAATTTGAAGTCTTTGTTTCTCTTAAGACCGACCCAATGCTTTTCAATGTAGCAACAGTCTCTACACATATTTATGGAGCACATGTTTCCTTTTATGGACATTTTCTATCAAAACAGTAGTGAATAAATTTCTCAGTATAATCTGCAATATTACCTAACTCTTTGATATCATTTGAATAGACATTTGTGCCAACCTCCCATGGACAGACATTTGAAACCAGAATGAAGACTTGGCTTCGTGGAAACATTTCATTATTCAAATGAAAGGTGATTTGAGGATGAGCTCAAGATGTAGAACATATTAATTTGATTTCATCATGAGGTTATAATACAACCTGATGTTGTGATATTTTCATAAAAAGGAACTGACACCAAGCACAATATGGATGTACTTGTAATTATAGCAGAAGTTAATTAAAATACCAAATATGAGTCTTTATTTTAAGTTAGAAATCGGTTTATAGAAATTTGCTCTATGTTTATGAGAACATTAAAAAATTATACTTCTTTGAGTTATCCTTAAAAATTTACTTTTTCCTCCAGCAATATTTATTATCATTTTTGGTACTCATTATGATAGAAAATGTTGGTATAATGTTAAGCAAAGACAGACATGTTCCTCATTCATCTGTTCAATAGGAAAAATAGATATTAATAAAATTATTTCATAAGTAGGTATATATTCAATCTAAGATAAGTTTTATTAAGGTCAAGAACATGGTTCTATGGTGTATGCTAAAAAGAAATCTGAGTTTTAGGGGAGAAGGCTGGCTAGGGAAAGCTTCACAAAGAAATTCTATTTGGGCTGAGACCCAGATATCAGTAGGTCCTAAGTAGGTAAAGGGCACAGATGTGCATGACCATGCAGATGAGGAAACAATGTGTACAGTAACCTCCCGGCCTGAGAGGCACTAAAACCAGGCCAGTACTACTGGAGCATAGAGCAGAAGGAGGACTGTGTTGCTAGAGAGTGTGGAAAAGCCAAGGGCAGGGCATACCATAGGTGCTTCGTGGGTCAGTTTAGAATTTTGATGTTGTCTATGGGTGGTGAGTCACTGACTAGTTTTGCAACATGCAATCAACATCATTTTTGTGTTTTGAAACACTTTAGTTACAGTGAGGATGGAGGGATCCAGAATAGAAGTAGGGGAATCAGTTAAGAGGTTCTTTTAGTTGACTAAGGGAAGAATAACAATAGGTCTGGCTAGACATGGGATGGTGGGAGCTAAGGAAAAGACAGATTCCAAAGATGTGAAGGAGGCAGCATTGACAGAACTTGGTAATGAATTAGAAGTGTGTGGCTGGGAAAAGTGTCCAGAATGCCTGAGGTTTTTGAATAGCATTTTTTTTTTGGACTGGGGATTGAACCCAGGGGTGCTTAACCACTAATCCACATCCCCATTCCTTTTTATTTTTTTATTTAGAGACAGGGCCTCACAAAGTTGCTTAGGTCCTCATTAAGTTGCTGAGGCTGGCCTTGAACTTGGAATCCTTCTGTCTCAGCCTTCCAAGCTTCTGGGATTACAGGCGTGGGCCCCTGCACCCTGTTTAAGTAACACAATTAAAAGCTTATAATGTGGATACATTAAAGATTTATTCAGGATAGGACACTTTCATTAAAAAGCATCAGGGTTCATTAGAAACAGAGGTTATGGTATTAGGAAACCAAGACTTTCACAAAATTTTATAATTTACTGTCCATACATTCAATCTGCCTATTAAAACTAAAATATGACTGTCTTTTAAATGCCATCAATACCCAATGAATTGCCTTTTCATTGTAGGCTAAAATGGTTAATTATCATTCACCTGTTCATTCATATACCCATCAACTGCACCATCTAAAACATGTTTATATTCATCTCCTTTCCTCCACGGTTCTCTTTTTTCCCATTCTTTCCTTTCTTCTGCCTCTCCATCTTTCCCTTTCTCTATACACATTTATGGAGCACATGTTTCCTTTTATGAAGTTCAGAATTTTCGTCATAATTTTCTCTATTAGGATCCATGCCTTATGCTAGACACTAGGGATTCAATGGTAAGTCGAACACATTTGCTGTCTTCGTGGAGTCGAAAAGGGTAGATAATTGAAAATACCAAGAAAGAGTACTTCAGTCCCCCACCCCCACCCCCGGCCCCTACTCAGGACTGAACCCAGTGCCTCACACATGTTAAGGAAAAAAAAGAGTATTTGATCATATATGTGATAAGTAGCTGAAGGGAAATATATATGTGCAATAAAAGCCATGACTGGTGTACCTCACTTGGGTACACAGAGGAGATTGCTCCCTATGTGGTAAAATTGCCCATTGCCTTACAAACTGTGTTTCTTGGAAATAGAAAAAAAATGGATCTTCATGTCTACAATAGATGTTAACATGAAAAAAATTATTTTGTGATATCATATCATCTCCTGTGTCTTCCTTTTTCTCTGACAAATAATTTTAATTCTGTACAAAAGTTGAGAGGCATAAGCTATGCTCTGAAATTTATTGAGAAGGTGCATCATTTAGTGGTCATGATTCCTAAATAATCACTTGATATACATGCTCCTATTTAAGGATAACTATCCTAGGATCATAGTATTTGAAGACTGCAATAGTCTTTTTGGTTGTGGTCATATTTTAAATTTTATGAGTTTATTTTAGTATCCACATAGGCTGTAAAATACCATGGTTTGACTGACTTATATCAAGTAAGGCTTTTTAGATCCTATTAAAATCTATTACATCTCCACCTATATATGTAGTTGTGTTTTGCTTCATTTGCCAGATGACATGAACTTGAAATAAGGATGCTACTTTTCTGATGTGAGTGGGTAGGTAGTAATTAGGAAACATGGAGGTACCTGAGAAAGCCACTCAACCAATCTCTCTGAGTTTATCAGCACCTGCTCCCTTATGTCACCTGTGCTCTGTGTGGGCCAGACACTCAAGAAAGCCCTGGCCATGACTCAGTCTCCTCACAGCAACTTGTCTGAGCTATGGCCACTGCTATGTACTCTGGGGACAGTACATCTAGCATGTGCAGTTGTATCTTGACACAGGGGATCTGGTGTCTTGAGTGGGAAAGAAAAGGATATGCTTCTCTCCACCCAACCCTCCTACTACTTCCCTGGTGACTCCAGGAAGACTCAGGCTTAGGCCTCAAGGAATTGTAGGTGTTGCCAATCACCAGTCAGCCCAATCAGTGTTATATAAGTTCAGCTGTGGGTTCTTTTGCTCTGGCCTGGGTGGTGGTGTGGTGGTGGTTTTTGCTTCTGCTTCAATTCAAGATAGAAATTGCAAAAGAGGCAAGCAGTTCATTCAAATGAGGCTTTATTGAGGTTTTTGCTGGAGCACAAGGGAGACCCATGCATGGGTACGAGTTCTTGGACAAGCTCTTCCAGGAAGTGACGGGTAAAGCTTAGATAGTTGGGCAGGCATCTCACACAGGCCTACTGGTTGCTGTTTTGACTGGCCCAGGATTTCTGCCTCTTTGATTTCTGCTTGGAGGTCTGAGGTGAGTACTGTGATCTCCTCATGTGTGTGGAGTCTGTTTAAGGTCTGGTTTCAAGATAGGTGTGGCTAAGTTGCTGTGGCTGGCATCGAATTTGCAATCCTCCTGCCTTAGCCTGCTGAGGTGCTGGGATTATAGTTGTGTGCTGGAATGTCTGGCTTGGTAAACCACTTTCAACTGGATCTAAAAACTTGTTTGATCTTTCTATTTTAAAACTTTTTCTGCTCAGTAGAGAATACTTACTAGTGCCTTGTAGCTTAAAAGCTAGACTAATCACTATTGATACATTGTGCTGATAAAAGGATTGCCTATTGAAATAACTGGAAATTTCAACTCATAGGACTCACTGCCCAGCCCTCCACCTTTAAAGCAAGCAAGTGGTGTAAACAGGACTGTTCCACTTCTCATTAAAGACAGAAACCATGGTTGGGAAATCAGGTCTCTCTGATTCTGTTTCAGGGTTGTGGAGCTAGGCCTAGTCATGATGTATGGAACTCAGAGAATCAAAAGGGGAAGCAGTTTGGATTGTTGGCCCAAGATTAGAAAGGCAGACACAGAATTAGAAGAGTTTGGCTGGGGAACCACTCTCACCTGGGTTTGTGTCAGGGTGAGTGAAGCTGTATAAACCCTGCATATTAGTGTAGTAGTACCTGTCTTGGTCTTGTTTCCACTACTATAACCATATATCAATGAGTGGGTAATTTATAAATAATGCTTTATTCAGCTCACAGTTCCGGAGGCTAGCAAGTTCAAGGCTAAGGGGTCATCTGTCAAGGGCCTTCTTCCTGGTGGCCTAAGGTAGCAGTCCTGAGGCAGCATAGGGCATCATATGGTGATAGGGCATATCTGAAGAGTGAGCAAGTTTAGAGTGTCAAAGTGGCTTTCAAAGCAGACCTGCTCTTGAGATAACACATGAACCCATTCCTACTTTAATCCATGAATGGATTAATGAATAAATGAAGGCAATGTTGTAGGGACAGATGAGGCAAGGCACCCAAGATAGCAGGAAATAGTTTTATTTGGCTGCAGCCAGGTTCAGACGGCACAGCTTTTACTGTCATCAATCAATCTCCTGAACCCTGAGTTCAGGGAGTTTCAGAGTTTTATATGTAAGGGGAGGGGCTCAGAAGTTCACAGTCTGCATAAGTTCACAAAAAGCAGCTTTTTCTCTCACTGTTCTGGGCAAGTTAACCCTTCAAGGACAGCACCTGACTGAGAAGGGGAGATTCTTCTCCCCTTTCTATTCTCCCCCTGCCAGCTATTACCATGGAGCCCAGTTGGTAACTTCTCTTATCTTAGAAATGTAGACATCTCTGTGAAGCCCAGCTCAAGGCCAGAGGCCTTGTTTACACATTTCTACAAACTACTATACAGGATACATGTTTGTGAAAAACTAGTAAGGGGGTGTCCAGCACCTGGAGTGCTGATTTCTTCTCAGCCAGTGGCCAAGTAAGATAAGGCAACACGAAAATAGGAAGTTTATCTACATTGAACTCTTTTGCAGAGACTCTTTTGCTGACAATCCTAAAATGAGCCATCATGAAGATTTCTGGAGAAGCCCAGTTAAGACTTTTTCTGTGGAGAAAGGGGTGCCACTACAGCAGAGCCCTTATGACCTAATCACTTCTTTTTTTTTTTTCAAAATATTCATTTTTAGTTTTAGGTGGACACAATATCTTTATTTTTTTTATTTTTATGTGGTGCTGAGAATCAAACCCAGTGCCTCATGCATGCTAGGAGAGTGTGCTACCACTTGAGCCACATCCCCAGCCCCTAATCACATCTTAGAGGTCCCATTTGGTCCTTTTTTTTGTCAATGAATTGTTTTATTTGTCCTTTTTAGACATACATGACAGTACAGTGTATTTTGACATACATACATTGGGTATAATTTATTTTAGGATCCCATTCTTGTGGTTGTATGTGATGCAGAGTTTCACTGGTGGTATATTCATATGTGAGCATAGAAAAGTTATGTCTGATTCATTCTACTGTCTTTCCTATTCTCATTCCTCCTCCCTTCCCTTGATGTTTAGTTTTTTGGGGATTGGCTTATTTCACCTAGTATGATAGTGTCCAGATCCATCCATTTACTGGCAAAAGTCACTTTTTATGGCTGAATAATATTCCATCATGTATATATACTGCATTTTCTTTATCCATTCATCTGTTGAAGGGCATCTAGTTTCGTTCCATAGCTTAGCTATTGTGAATTGAGCTGCTATAAACCTTGATGTGGCTGTGTCACTATAGAATGATGATTTTAAGTCCTTTGGCTACATATCAAAGAATGGTGGTTTGATTCCAAGCTTTCTGAGGAATCTTCATACTGCTTTCCATAGTGGTTGCACCAATTTGCAGTCCCACCAGCAATTTATGAGTGGACCTTTCTCCACATCCTTGGCAACATTTATTGTTACTTGTATTCTTGATAATCATCTTTCTGACTGGAGTGAGATGAAACCTCAGTGTAGTTTTAATTTGCTTTTCCCTAATTGCTAAAGATGTTGAACATTTTTTCACATATTTGTTGACCAATTATATTTCTTCTGTGAAGTGTCTGTTCAGTTCCTTTGCCTATTTATTGATTTGGTCCTAACTCTTAATATTTTACAATGGAGATTAAATTCCAATTAATTTCTTGGCAGGAAGAAATTAATTTCCAAACTGTAGCTACAGCCACTGAGTGGCCAGACTATCATTTTAGCCCCATCTCTGTCAGCTCTAGCCATTTTATCAGGAACTGATCATATCCTTAATCCTGGTTTTCTGGGACCCATGTAACTTGCTTCTTCCTAGATACAACCAACACCTCACAACCCCTCACTCCCCTCCTCTGGCTTCCACTTCTGCTTTGTCCCTGAGTCTGCAGTCTGTCGCCCACTCCACCTCATTGGGCCTAACCACTCTCTCAAGCCTTGGCCTTCTGGTTTCTGTAGGCCCCAAGTTCATAGACAGTGTGGACACCAGCCATTCCAACGCAAGAGAAGGACCCAGTAAATATTTTTGAGGTCAAGGAGAAATGAAAGAAAAAAGGATTAATAGTTTTAATATATTTTAGTTTTGGTTAATGCACTATTGTTTCTTTGAATGCAATCCTCTATGGGACTGGACCTTGAGGATAGCAGCTGGCCATCAGAGGCTTCTGTGGTTTATGTCCTAGTGTGAGATGAAACCACAGTGTTTAGGAAAAGATATTTTGATCACTTTATGTTGTATACCTAACTGGTAGCCCAGAAACATGTCTCCCCTCCATTAACACAGTTCTCCGGGTAGGACTTTGGAAGAATATAATGGTACCAGGAAAATATCTTCCATCCGTTACAGGGTAAGAAAATAGGTGTTCACTGGAAGAGAACTGCTTACTCCTTCTGTGCTGCTCATCTGCCATCTTCTATTTGCAGCTTTTGTTAAGTTGTATGTGCGTAACTTTGTGAATGCCTGTTGTATCTTTTGAATTGCTTTCATTTTCTAAAACCTTGCTGAACTTTGCATTTATGCATACAGACTCCTTTAAATGACAAGTCTCTGTTCTTTTTCCAGAGACAGAAATAATTTCTTCTCACAAAATTACCCATTTTCTATGAGATTAAAAATCCTATTAACTTTCTAGAAAATACACTCAGTTCTTGAAATTGCACTACAATATTTAACTGTGCCAATACAGATGCCAAGGACAAAGCCAATTGAGAGGGGAACAGGGGTGAGAATAGCAATCATGCTACTGTAGGCATCCTGATGAGATTCTTATTCAACACAGGTCATATTATGTGCTGGAGATTGCATGCTCATGGAGTACAGAGGTCTCAATATTGCACATTTTCATTCCTGTTCTTTTCAAGAGGTAAGGGGTTTTATAATTTGACATTATTTCATATTATTTTACTTATATTCCTGCACCAGTATGGTAACCTGTAAGCCAGCTCCATGTATCCTGGTAGTATCCAGTATCCTGCTGGCTAACACTACGATGGATCTTTTCACAAGGCTACTGTTCTAGCAACAGCTACACTGCCTACAATCTCCTCTGATCATCTGACCCAGCAGGCCTGCAAGCCCCATATTCAAATCTCTGCCCCAACTCAGTCAGTTAGCATACACTATTATTTGCCTTTTAAATTCAACTCAATGTAAAATTACTACCAGCGATTTTATATTCTACCAAATAACATTTTTATGCTACCAACCTAATCATAAAATCCCAGTTCAATCAGGCTTTTTCAGAGTTGAGCTACAAAATGTCCTCCTATTCCAATTTTTAATCTCCACCTTGAGAGAAATATGCAGAAAAGCTCTATAGGCAGCAGTTAATCTGACAGTGATTTCTTTACATCAAAAATTAGTTTCTAAAAAGTATTTCTAAATTTTCAAAATTCACCTCAGGAAATAAGAATGGTAGATAGAGGGGCTTTTGCATAAAGCCAGGCTCTTCAGATCACATTTTCCCTTTAGAAAGTAGGGAGGAGAGAAGGAAGGTGACAGACAGGTTTGGAACACGGCCTACATATCAAGTGTATGTATGCTAGACATTTTCACTCACCTTAATAACCTATACTCAGTTGTCTTTTGTAGCAGCCCCTTGAAGTGGTTCTTATACCCTGCTTTTACATGTTAGGGCTCAGACTCGGAGAAGTTCAGTGACTCCTTTAGCATCACACAGCCTGCAAGTGGCAGAGCTGGTTTTTGAACTTTGGTCCGCCTGATGCTCTTTCCACTGCTCAGCACCCCACCCACCTTAGTCCTTGGATATATTACTTTCTTACTCCTAGTTAATGTTACCATTTAACTAAATGTTAGTCTTCCAGGCTTATTTTGTTTGTTTCTCAAGTCATCCTTATTCTTACTGTTCATTTCTATCTACTTTCAGTTGAACAACAGAAGCCTCTTAAGACCGGGTGTACCAACCACAAACATTCCCCTGCTCTGTGATTCTCTGTAGCTTCTATTTGCTAATACAAGAAACAACTCTGGGGGCTGGGGATGTGGCTCAAGCGGTAGCGCGCTCGCCTGGCATGTGTGCGGCCCGGGTTCGATCCTCAGCACCATATACAGACAAAGATGTTGTGTCCGCCAAAAACTAAAAAATAAATATTAAAATTCTCTCTCTCTCTCTTCCTCTTTCTCACTCTCTCTCACTCTTTCTTAAAAAAAAAAAGAAAGAAACAACTCTGCAAACCATATTCATTATGCTTCCAGATCTTTCTGTGCTCCTCAATTTCATAAGAACTTGCAAACGAATTCTTTGGAGAAGTGAGTCAATGAAATTGCAGGAGAAGATCCATTCTTATAAAGTCTCTCTTTTTTTTTTTCCTTAAATGATTTTAAAGGGATGGTTCTCCCTGGCCCCAGACTCCTGAGTTCAAGCATTCCTCCTGCCTGTGCCTCCCTGAGTAGCTAGGACTACAGGTGCAAGTCACCTTGACTGGCTGAAGCTCTTTTTAAATAGCCAGGACAGGAATCGTGAAAACAGAACACAGAAGCATAAGCTCTTAAAACTGGGAAGCATTTTAGAGATTATTTGCAAGGAAGGGCAATCCAAGTTTTGCCTTGATATATTGATCCTGTGCATGTGGTAGTGGCTGCCTGGATTGCTAGGCTGAGGTTATGAAGCTTTATCTGAGTTCAGGGAAAATAGCATAGTGAACCAATGTGACACTGTGTCATGGCTGAGAAGAGGAGCTAGAGTAAACATGTTTCCTCCAAATGTAACTTTTGTCCATTTATTTTCACCTCCTTCAATTTCCAGATACCTAACTTGAGGCCCATAGAGGACATGGCTTATTAAAGACTCCATAGCCACTTGGTGGCAGTGTCAAAACCAGAACGCAGGTCTCCTGCTTCATAGCCCAAAACTGTTTCCACTAGACCCAAGTCAGACTCAGTCCTACTTTGAACATAAAAGCTAAACACATCAGGTTATTTCTTTGTCATTTTGAATGGCTTTATTATCTGCCTGCTCCCCAAACCCTTTAAAGTTTTCTTTTACCCCTCGAGGAATAGCTGAGATTTGCTTTCCTTAACTATAACACTGATTATCAATGTTAATTTAAGAGTCAGTAAAGAATAAATATATTTTTTTTTCAGTGATTTAGCCACAGTATCCATTCAGGTTGTGGAATTCAGTGTGCAGTATTGTCTTTTATGCAGCCTCACTGCTTTTTGGGGTTTTGAGGCTGGGGCTTGAACCCAGGGCTTCATGTGTGATGAAGTTTAACCCTGTTCTTATTCCAGAGCTAAAGTATAATGGCTTCTTGGAGATTCAGAAAATTTGAATGGATTCACATTTCAAAACTGAGTTGCTTTCCCCTTCTCCTTTTTGGAGGTAACCATCTTATTGTCGCCTGTGTAACTGTGTCAGATCACATCTGTTACAGCTTGGATACCCTCCCTTCTGCAGTGTAAGCCTTCTCTCTTCCACAAAGTTTTCTCTGATACATATGAAAAGAAGTTGATTTCATCTCTACCTCAGTCTTGGCATATAAATATCTGATTTTATTTCCACCATTTCTCATAGTGAAAAAGGAATATATTGAATTACAGTTATATCATGCTTAATTTTCATGCAGTTGTTTATGCAGTTTAAGCTGAATTTGGCTATTCTGAGCTGTCAGACCCACACAGTATATCACAGCCTCTATAGACACTTTTTTCCATAAAGACTTTCATTTGCTAAAAAAATACTTCATGAAATATATTCTTTAGATGTAGATGAATGGAGGGCTTACTCCAATCCCAATTAGAAATAATGCTTCAGACGTTTTTATGAAATGATGAGACTTACTTTCTTCATTCAATTACTGTTTTCAATCTTCTAAATGGTGTCTCTGGTTGGTTGACAATTGTGTTATCTAGGACTTGTTACCAAAAACATGTACAGAATCATCTTCCCTTCTCATCTCTATCCACATTCTCTTTGAGAATGTAGGAGGGGTACTATTTTAACTTCTTATGGCTGCTGTAAAATCCACTACCAGTTTGGTAGCTTAAAATGACATGACTATATTATTTTATAGATGTGAAAATCAGAAGTCCAAAATGATCTTACACCAGGCTAAACTTAGAAGTGGCTCCAGTCCTATGTCTTTCTGGAAGCTCTAGGGAAGATTCTGTTTTCTTGCCTTTTTCCATATACTATGGCTTCCCACATTTCTTGACTTGTTGCTGCCTTTCAAATTCAAAGCTCAAAAGAGCTGTTCTAGTCCTTTTTTTATGATGCCATCTCTCTGGTCTCTGGTTCTTGCTTTTTTGCCTCCCCCCCCTTTTTTTTGGCACTTACTTAAAGACCCTTATGGATTTATCTTGGTGCCAACTCGATAATCCAGCTTTAACACTTCCATCCGAGGATCTCTAACTTAATCATTTTTGAAAAGTCTGTTTTACACATAAAGTAATATATTTGCTGTTTCTGGAAGTAAGATGTGGAAATCTTTGAGCAGCCTTATTGTCTCAACCATAGTGACAAAAATGTGGTCAAGCAGAGCTAGGTTCAAAATAGACCTAAGATTTAAAAGAGCCTACCTACTATATACCTATAGAAACAGATTTCACTACACATTTAGTTATTTGGAGTGAAAGAATTTCCTTCAACTGAAACACATATACCATCTGTCTTTCATTGCCAATAAGTAATATTCAGAGCTTGGCAAAAACACATCCCAAAGACATTGGTAAAATCGGTTTCCTCCTACTTACTTTAGGCATGTCATTGTGCCAATGAACACATTAAGTGTGATTAATATCATTGGAGATGTAAGTTTGAATTGCTTAACTGCAAGTCCTGAATGGACAAAAAAAATGTGAGCAAACTATTGCTCTATTAATTCATTCTATCATAGTGGTAAATTGCATTTAACCTTATCTGTAAATGGTTTATAATTTAATTTAGTTTTAACTAGCTTATTGTGTATTTTGGTTCCCCAAATACATTATGAGAGAGATAGTTTCTGAGCTTACATTGTAATTTATTTTGTTAGACTTAATTACTCTCTGATAAGGCAAATACCTCTCTGTTTTTGTTGTTATTATTTTGTTTTTAATCTCATGTATCTACTCAAAGGAAATTGGAGTTCAAAGATGATTCCACATCTGACAGGAAAGCTTTCCCATGATGGTGGTACCAGTGCAAACATTAAGTCAGTGATTATTGATCATCGCTTGCTAATTGATTCCTTTATTCAGAATTTGTGTTAGTTATCAACTAACTGCCAATCGCTATGTAAACAAGGGATGATGAGAGAGAGAAAAGTCATAATCATATAATCCCTGTTTGCTTCTTTATGAGTCATAGCATTTCATGAAGGAGATCCTAGAAGTTTCTCTGATGGTATTTTAAAGACAAAAATGGCCAGAAGGTTGATAAGGCTTTTGTTTTAGCTCACTTCCTATGTGTTCATAAAACACACACACACACACACACACACACACACACGCACATACAACCTCTAAAACAAATCATACTGAGCATGGTTGAACTGATTTCGTTAATGGGTATAGGTAGGCCATATTGGGCCAGCTAGATAACATAGTAGTTCTATTCCATTGATTTGACCCTGGGAGTCATTGCCTTAGCTTTTAATACAAAGAAAGGAATTTTCTTAAAATATGCTAGTGTATCAATTGACCAAACAAAGGGCATTGCAGAAGAAAGCTAAGTCACCATGTGTTTCTAAGGGGAAAAGGTGACATGTGGCTACTTATCTAAAAATGACTCCAGAGCTTTCACAGCTTGTACCTTAAGGACTGCTTTCAGAAATTCAATGCCCTGTGACTCCGGAGGGGCACAGTGAAGCCTTGATTTTATTCAGGCAATGTTATTTTAAGCTTTCTGTTGCCATAGCAAGCTTTCATGGCTTCACACAGTCATTATTTCTGCAAAAAACCATCAATGTAGTTCTGAATGCACCTCACCCATGCCCCTCCCTTGTCAATTTCAGTCTATTTCAATCTACTCAGTTGAAATACATTGGTATGTTATCTTACGGCCAATATAATGCCAAAGTAATTGCCTGAAAAGTAGAAAATTCTATTGATAGGCAGTTTGACTAATTTACTAGCTTTGCTGATTTAAAAAAATTATTTATGTTCTGGTATGGTTTGGATATGGTTTAAATGTGTGTCTCAAGATTTCATGCATAGGAAGCTCGGTCCCCGGGCTGGTGGTTTGTTGTTTGAAACCTTTACAGATGGGGGTTTATTGGGAGTTCCCTTAGGTCAACTGAGAGTATACCCTCTTGCTAGTTTCCTGTTTGGTGATGTAATCACTTCCTCCTGCACATGCTCCTGGCATTGTGCTGGCATCTGCCGTGAGCTGATAAAGCCAAGGGGGTCCTCACCAGAGTCTGCACCATACTGTATGTATTTTTGGCCTGTAAAGCTGTGAGCCAAGAAAATCTTGCTTCTTCATAAAATTACCCAGTTTTAGGTATTTTGTTACATAAATGAAAAGCAAATTAGTACAAGTGCATTGCTAGATTGACCTATTTTAGACTCAGGTGGATATACTGCTCTAATGTCATTATTGCTGTAGAAAATTCCCACCTATATCCCATGTGAGCAGTGGGAATGGCTGAGATATAAACCTAGGAAAAAATAGAATGGTGAAAGAACTGTAAGACACAGAAAATAATTTCAAAAAGCAGAAGTGGGACGGGCAAGCTGATCATATGGATTGAGCCTTTATACTGAAAAGGCAAAATGGAGCCCATGCTTGCTTTATTTATATCGTGGAACATCAAAGACCTTCCATAGAATGTTCTTCACCAAAAAAAGATAGAAGTTGGGCTGTTTAGTTCCTAGAGAGTTGTGCCCATCTCCAGAGCTACTGTGGGGGATCTTTAGTGGAGATAAAGGTCCTGTGTCTTGGGCAATCTATTGCATGGGAGAGCCATGGATAGTTCCCAAGGTCAAACCTGAAATCTTCCTGGCTGCCATACTGTGTTAGAAGACCCTCAAGTAATTCACAGGTGGCTTCCAACACAAAATGTTAGCTGAATAATATTAATGAAATTCTTAGACTTTCTAAACTGAAATCAGGTATGTTTGAAGGGTGAACAACTACTTTAATCTCACAGATAATGTGGTCATCCTTTCTAATGTCTTATGATGAGACCTATAAAATACATTCCTACATAATCCTCTATGATCATGTGGGAGAATTTTACCTACTAGTTCTACATTTTATTTACTATTTTAAGTTAAGAAAACACTGTGTTTATAGTACCACTAGTTTTATAGTCATTGTCTGTTTCCAGAAATGCCTTTCTGGGGCTGGGGCTGGGGCTGTGACTCAGTGGTAGAGCAGTTACCTGGCACGTGTGAGGCCCTGGGTTCTATCCCCAGCACCACACACACACACACACAAATGCATTTCTGCTTGAAATTGCTTGCCTCTCATCCCTGTGTGAATTCCTAATTGAGTGAAAGAGCAACCTCAGGCCTCTGGACAATGGTATGCTGGTGAATGTTTAAAAACCTGGTTCTATTGCAAAGCCTTAATGTCACTCTGTCCCCCTTAAATTCATATGTTGAAGTACATCAGTATGTTGCTTTGTTTGGGAATTGGGGCATTGCAGGTGTAGCTACTAAGTTAAGATGAGGTTGTACTAGAGTAGGGTGGGAACCTGATCCAATATGGCTGACACCTTTATTCAAAGAAAGTCATGTGAAAGTAAAGAGACACATGGAGAAAAGATGATTATGTCTCTGCATATCAACTCTCTTAAACCAGTTTGAAGAAGTACTAGCACAACAGTGCCTGTGAGAAGGTCAAACCCAATGCAGGATTTCTATGAAAGCTAATGACATTACATAAAAAAAAAATACAAGTAAATTCAATCAACCAGAGGTTGAGAATCTATGGCCAGTGGTCTGTTTTTGGATGACCATTGAGATAAATATGTTTTTTTTTAAATACTTTTAATCTGTTGTCAAGAAGGCTAAGCCAAAAAAAAAAAAAAAAAAAGTAAAAAAAGACCAAGAGAGGGAAGAGCGACAAAAGAAAGGACAAAAATCTTATGGCTCACAAAAACTAAAGTATTTAATATCTAGTCCTTTAGAGAAAAAGTTGGCTATCCCTGGAAGTAAAATAATTAGAAGTAGAGCAACACCTGTTCAAGTTAATTCCATTTATGGGAAAGATATTTAGAGGAATTTTGATTGGATTTGTGACTTTTGACGTTAGGACCACCATTGGTTTTTAATAAAGAAGTGTTACCGTGATTTTGCAGGCTTCAGAGGGAGATACTGGGTACTGTTGACCAGTTGCTTTTTCTATTGACTTACTTTAAGCTAGTGTAGAAATTATATGATTAGAAATATATATTTTCTGACCTGTTCTATCTTTTTTTTAAATACATTTTTTTTTTTTAGTTATCGGTTGACACAATATTTTATTTTTATGTGGTGCTGAGGATCGAACCCAGTGCCTCACGCATGGTATGCGAGTGCTCTCCCTCTGAGCCACAACCCCAGCCCCCTGACCTGTTCTGTCTTTGAGCATCAATCTTTGTAAGGAAACTTGAACTGAGGAAGAACAGAAATTCACTCTTAATTTCTTGTGAAAATTGGACATACTAAGCACAGTCTTAGAAGCTGGCAGTTTAGAATGCTCTATCATTACCATTGCTGACAGTGGTGGTGAAAGTAAAACAGGAAGGCAAAAATCTATTGTTGTTGTTATTATTACCATTATTACTGTGGCATAAGTATGCTCCAAAACCGCAAGGCTCTTCCTGAATAAAAATAATTAAAACTTCTCCATATAATAGCCTAGTGTTATAGTTAGCTATTTGTTGCTGTTACCAAAACTGACAAGAACAGTATAGAAGAGGAAAAATTTATTTGCTTAGTTTATGGCATCCAGGAAGCAGAGAGTAAGAGCTGGGAGCAGGAGATAAGATATTATCCCCAGGGGCATCCCCCTCATGACCTGCTTCCTCCAGCTATGTCACGTCTGCTTATAGTTACCATCCAATTAATCCATGTTAATATACTGATTAAGTTAAGGTTCTTAAAACCAAACCATTTCACCTCTCAACATTCTTGCACTGTCTCACACATGAGCTTTTGGGGGACACCTCATATTTAAACCATACTATTGATAAAACCGTAACTAAATATCAGGAAAAATATGTGGTTTTGTATCATACAACAGTTGGTTAATATATAAAGATCTTTCAGGAAACAATACAAAGATAGAATGTCTCTACAAGAATTGATTAATGTATAAAGAATTTTAGAAAATAATATGAATATGTAAATGTCCCCATAGGCAAATGGGAAAGCATTTGTTAGATTACTCCAGGAAAAAAGTTTGTATGTGGCCAATTAACTTAAGAAAATGTTCTAATTTTACTGATGTAATGGGATTAATTTCAGACAAATAATAGTGTATTTTTTTTCATTGCATTTGACACTAATGAAGAGAAAGAAAAAAAAATACCATTTATTCAGCAAATATGTGCTGAGCATCCTGTGCTAGACATGGTGTGGTACTACCCCTAGCAGTGTCAGCCAGGTTTTTGTTTCTGCTATGTAGGCTTCTCCTCGGATAGGGATATGTTAACTGTTCTTTTATGGTTTTGGTAACTCCTGATCCTGAAGAAAAAAAAAAAAAAAAAGCAAACAAACAGAAGTTTCAGGTGTCCTGGAATCAGCCCTAAATAGATCTTCATTTGGATGTCCTAAATTCCAAATCACAAATACCTATGGAAGTTAGGCAGTTTATCTGAGGAAATGAAACTAAACAGAAGCATTAACAAAAGCAAAACATCACATTCAATCAACCAGAGGTTGAGAATCTATGGCCAGTGGTCTGTTTTTGGATGACCATTGAGATAAATATGTGATTTGGAATGTGCAGGTGGTGATCTGGAATGTGCATGGCCTATCTTGAGATAGCAGTTACTTGGTTGTTCTGTTGCAAGGAATGTGATCCAGTGCTGCCAGATGTTTGCAAGAGGCAGGGGCAATAAAAGTTAGTGTTGGTGTGAATTTTTACATGAAATCTCCCAATTTTTACTTTTTTGGAGAAACTTCTATGTGTAAACAAATAAATAAATAAATAACTTTGAGATTTTCAAAAAGGCATCTTCCTTTGGCTTGTATAACTTAAATTTAGCCTCTTCTACGTTTGGCTTATACAGCCTGTATTCTAGATCTAAGAAGAAATGAAGTCTGACCAACCCTTGTTGGGGAGGGGGCAGTTAGGAGGATATGTGGTTTGAAGAGCTTAAGAAAAAAAAGTAGTCCCAACCAGGAAGGTTGGTGCTCTCGGGCTAAGTGAGTTCTACTGATGTCAAGCATTTTACTGACCTCCCAAGCAGCACCTTGATGATGGAGGAGATGGGATACTTAGTGCTGTGATTTGGAGAACAGTGGTAGTAGATCCTCACTACTGAGATACCAAGACTTCTCATTGGGAAGGAGGTCTCAAAAGCCAACTGCAGTAACAATTCCTAAAAAGTGGTGGCCATTGGCATGGCCCAGCAAGACAATGGGCAGACACATTTCAGAGGAAACATAGCCAAAGAGAGAATAGGGTGGATCTGAGTCCACAAGTATGACTATGGTGAATTAACATGGGAGGGAGGAGCGATGGACACAAATAATGCTACCAGAGAAGAGTGAATCTTTGAACAGATGTTCCTCACATGGATAGTAAGCTGTGACCTTCAGGTCAGCCTTTTCATAGAAGCAGCATTATGACATTTCTTCTGAGAATTAAAACCCTCACACTGACCTGTCACAGCTTATACCTTGGCAAGAAGGCCACATGATTGACATGTGCCATTCCCTGTATAGAGACTTGCTATAGGGCACAGCTAGCCTGAAACAGCCTATAACAGATGTTTTGCTTTTGTTAATGCTTCTGTTTAGTTTAAAACAGTTTAAATTCCAGAGCTAAAGCACAGCTTCGGAAACTATATATGAAGTCTTTGACTTTTATCACCAATTTCTGTGCTGGATTTCTGAATTAAGTTCTAAGGTCTAAAATGTATTTTATTCCACTGTAGAATAATTTAAGCTTGATTACAAAAGTACATATGGTTATCTTTAAATTCAGTGAATGTGTTTCTAGTTTATAGAGTGAAATTTGGCAGGTTTCATGGATTTGAAAAAAGTCACACATCTGGATAGATGATATATAGTTGTGACAAAATTACTCTTCTCTTCAGTCCCTGGAGCAAAGAACATGATTTGTTCTAGCAGAGATTTTCTAGGGGATTCATCTTCATTTCTTTATATTAAAAGCAACCGTGTATTGATTTTCAAGCGCATCTTGACATGTTCTTTAACATCTTGTTTTATTTTTTTCTTAGTTATTTAAAGTTGCTGAAATTGAGTAAATCTAAAATTAAACAACAACAACAAAAAGAAGTCTCATGAGTGAAAGGGTTCACAATAGCTCAGCTTTGAATTGCCTGTTAGCAGTTTCCACCTCTAATGTTGGAAGCCATATTCATTGAGTCCTACTTATTCCATTGACTTGTCAAGGAAGATTTTTCTTAATGGAAGCTAGAGAGCAGCAAAGGTACACCAGTGACTGGTACAAACAGAGTTCCTACTAACTCAAGCAGCATCAGGGACACATATCCATCAACAAGTTAAGTGCCCATAACAATGGGGATAAAAATGAGCCCACTGGAATAACAGAGATTTTGACAGATGACAGTATTCCAGTAGTGAAATGTTATTGGAAGCAAATTCTAGGAAAAGTTTGACATTAAAAATAAAATTATTAACATGTAGACATTGGAAAGGTCTCTTGAGGGGATTAGAACATGCAGAAGGTTGGCTAAGTAGTGAGGGAATTGATTTTCACTGAGAATTTCAGTCATTGTGTTGGCCTCAGCACACACCTTATTTCATTTATACCTAACAATAATTACATAAGGCAGGAGCTATTATTACCTCCATCTTATTTATAGATAAGGAAACTGAGGAGTTAACATGAAGATCATATGTTAGTGATGGTAGATCCATGGTTGTCTGACTCTAAAGATCATTCTTTCAATCATTAGGATTTTTTTTATCTATGGATTGATTTGGAACCAGTCTAAGTATATTGGTTAGAAAAGTAGAGTAAATGATGGTAGCATAATAATTGCAATTTATTAGTTAATATACTCCAGGTACTGTTTTTTTTCCCCTGGTACTGGGAATTGAACTCAGAGATATTCTACCTCTGACCTACATCCCCAGCTCAGTCCCCACTTTTTTTCTATTTTGAGACAGAGTCTCACTAAATTGCTGAGGCTGACTTTGAACTTGGAATCCTTCTGCCTCAGCCTTCTGAGTCACTGGGATTACATGTGTGTACCACCACACCAAGCTCCACTATTTTGTTGTTGTTTTGAGTCACTGTGATTTTTCTCCCTCCTGCCTACCATGAGCTTTTTAAACAACTTAATTGAGGTATAACTAACATACCATACAGTTCACTAATTTGAAGTTCAAATTCAATGTTTTTAGTATTTTCGGAGGTAATGTGCAATCATCACCATTGTCAAATTTAAACATTTTCATTGCCTCAAAAATAAGCCCTGTACCCTTCAGCCATCAAACCCCAGTGACACCAACTTCCAGCCCTAAGCAGCTGTGGAACTACTTTCAGTCTCTTTAGATTTCCCTGTTTGGGAATTTAATATGAATGGAGTCGTATTGTTACTGATCTCAATATAATATGTGGTGTTTTATGGTTGGCTTCTTTCACTTAGTGTAATGTTGGTTTTTTAAAAATATTTATTTATTTTTAGTTGTAGATGGACACAATATCTTTATCTTATTTATTTTTATGTGGTGCTGAGGATTGAACTCAGGACTCGCACATGCTAGGTGAGCGCTGTACCACTGAGCCACAATCCCAGCCTTAGCATAGTGTTTTTAATGCTCATCCATATTGTAGTTGTTCATTTCTCTGGATGGCTGAGTAATATTCCATCATATGGATCATCACAATTTTTCTTCCATTAATCAACATGTAGATATTTGGATTTTTCCACTTTTTGGGTGTTATGAATATTGATGCTATGAATATTCATTTAAGGGTTTTTTTTGATGTATATTTTCATTTATCTTGCATATATACTTAGTGGAATTACTGAGTCATGTGATAACTCCATGTTTAACTTTCTGAGGAAATGCCAAACTGTTCTCCAAAGTAGCTCTACCATTTTACATTCTCAAGGATAGTCTCACAGCCAGTCTACATCCAGGCTAACATTTGTGATTATCTGACTCTTGTTTTGATCCATCCTAGGGAGTGTGAAGTGGTGTCCTTGTAGTCTTGGCTTGCATTTCATTGATAACTAATGATGTAAAGCATCTATTAGCATGCTTCATGGACATTTATGTATATTATTTAGAAAAATGTTCAGATCCTTTGCCCATTTTTGTGGTGCTGGAGATTGAACCCATGGCCTTGTACATGAGGGACAAGCACTCTACTAACTGAGCTATATCCCCAGTCTTTGCCCATTTTTAATTGGGTTAAGTATACTTTTTATATTCTGGATACAACTCTTTTACCAGGTATATAGTTTACAAATATTTTCTCATATTCTGTGGGTTGTTGGGCTACACCTTTTAAAGTTACAGCAGTTTTATGAAGAATTACCCACTCCTAAGATTGACTTTTTTTAATAAATGAGAAATTGGGCTCTGTATGGGTAAGTACTGACTTTAATTCATTACTTTTATGTGCATTTGGTACTGAGGATTAAATGAACAGCCTTGTACATGCTAGGCAAGTACTCAACCACAGAGCTCTACCCCAGCCCTTCTAATTCATATTAATAATGAGAGATGATTCCAGAATTTGAGCTCAGATCTCTACTGGGAATTCAATTAGTGCTTTCCATCTCCTGCCTAGATGCTTTTGTACACTACAAACATTTGGTGAAAGAAATTGAATTTTTGGATTGCCCTGCCTGGCCTGTGCTTCACTCCCAGACATTCCAATGGATAAACATTGAAAAGAAAAACACTTTGACAATAATCCTCAAATTGATTCTCTGGGGACTGTGCTGAGACCCAGGAGGAAGATGTAGCCACAAAGCCCCAGAGGCAGGTTGAATTGATGTTCTGAGTCAGGATTTATAAGTATAGGGAATTGTTCTTTTAAAAGACAGTGACAAAGAGAAACCTTTTAATGTGAGCCAGATGCAGCCATGATTTTGATTAAATGTTTGCTGGTAACCATACTTAGGTGGGAACATCTGCCCACTGATGAGCTCCCTGGAGTTTTAGCAGGTGAATTTATGTAGGAAACAAAACTCCAAGTGCTTCTTCCTGAGGTTAGAAGTTAGGAAAAAAAAAAAAAAAAAACCTCATTCACCTTTTTTTCCATTTTTTTCCCACCTGCCATTTAGGAGTTCTGAGCAGGTGTATTCCTGAGAGATAATACTGCTTCCTCCCAGCCTCTCTGCCTCCCTAGCTTTGGCTTTGCAGATGGCCACTATGTGTTGGTGCCTACATCTGGGTCCCATGTGCAGGCATTTGGGTTGTCCAAGAGTAGTGCTCATTTATGTAAATCTATCATAGCACATTTTGTTAATCTTCTTCATACTCACCCACACTCCTGAGTACACACACTCTTCTCCTTTCAAAATTGTCCTTGTCAATGCCTTAGGAGTTCATCTTAGGAGGCTGGATCATTGTTCAGGATCTACAGTACTTAGAGGAAGCATTTCTGTTGGTCTTTGTGGATTCTTCTGGACCCTTAGTTCAGTCTTAATTGAGAATTCTTCAGATAAGAGGGTTTAATTCACTTCTCATACTGCAGTACAATTATGAGATACAGAAAAGAATAGTCTTTTATACTCCAAATACTCTAAACTGTTATGGTTTGGATATGAGGTGTACCCCAAACGTTCATGTGCGAGACAATGCAAGAAGGTTTAGAGGTGAAATGATTGGGTTATGAAAGCCTTAAGCTATTCAGTGAATTAACCCCCTAATGGGATTAACTGAGTGGTAACTGAAGGCAGATGGGATATGGCTGGAGGAGGTGGGTACTGGGGATGTGCCTTTGGCGTAGATATTTTGAATCTGGCTAGTGGAGTCTCTCTTTCTGCTTCCTGATGATCCTTTGAGCTGCTTCTCTCCAGCACACTCTTTTGCCATGATGTTCTGCCTCAAGGAATGGAGCTGTCTGTCTGTGGACTAACACCTCTGAAACTGTGGGCCCCCAAATAAACTTTTCCTTTTCCAAAATTGTTCTTGTCAGGTCTTTTAGTCACAGCAGTGAAAAAAATTGACTGAAACAGAAATCTTCTGAGAACATTAGGGTTAATTCCATTTTGTTTTTATCATGTTTACTTAAGTCACCATAGTGCAGACTATCCATTGTTACCTAGACCCTTATCCACATATTTTTCTAAACATAACAAAATTAGACCCAACTCTCTGTCCATCATCATAAGGTCATCTTCTGTGCCCTCTGTAACTCATAGTCTTTTGTTAAGAGATTCCCTTATAGCTTCTGATTTTTCTCGATGCTTCCTTCATCTCCTCATTTGCTTTAAAATGGCTGTGCCATAGGGGATCATTTCTTTTTTTATGTCTCTGAAGTAAATACTAGTTTTCCTCACATAGCACAGAGATAGAGGTAGAATAGTTGGCTGCTTTGCTCCTTGTTGTCATTTTTAAACCATTTAATATTTCTTTCTCCTTTCAAACCCAGAGTTCATTTGAAGTTCCTGCTATTAGACTAGATCATGTGCTTCCTCCTATGCTTTTCATCCACTGTCTATCTGAGTAATTTATCCTCATTTATTAAACACTATAGTCTCCCAGTCACTGCTGTCCTGCTTTTTTTCCTGCCACTATTTTGGCATCTTCAGTGTCTATGTGGATATTCATCTAACATTCTTGGCTATTGAAACCCCTCATGCTCTCATCTCCAGTGCTTTTTGCCTTTATCACACTTAAGCTACTTACTTCAAGGTCTGTCTTATAGAGATGGTTATTCTCCAAAATTGTGCCAACTGTGAGGTCTTAATTTTTAAAGCATACCTCTCTCTGGCCCCTCCAATACCTATTCTCCCTGACAAAATCTCTCCCTTACATACATGTAATAGATACAGATAGACCCCACATCTAACAGTTCTTCACCTTCGAGACCCCCAGTTGATTAACTTTACTATTTTTAACCATCATCCACCCTTCATGTGCCTCACTTCCTTATGAGTTTATATCCATAATCATTATCACTCATTTGCATAACCTTTCCCTCCTTGCCTAGTATCTCCCCCCATCCCACCCACTACTTTTCTAGAAAAACTGCAATCCTCATTAAACCTAACCACTGACTTAGTTTGTTCTTGAACACATATAATGGGTGTTGCTATAGGAATTGAGAAGACTAGGCTGACTGATCTCACCTTACATTATTGACCACAGTGCTCAAATAAGCAACACTTTCTTGTTATGGAAACTCTTCAACACCTTAGATTTTCCTCACTTCTTCAAAACACCACTCTCTCTCTCTGGTCATTTGATGAACTTTTTGTATTCCTTCACTGAAGAAACAACAGAACAGGGGTAATGTTTATATGTCATTTTGAAGACAAGGAAATGATTGTGAATGCAGATATGATGATGGATTTGGTGATGGAGATATAAGGGAATTCTCTTTCACTATGGAGCCCATCTATAGTGCTCTGAATACTCCTCTTGCTTCTTCAGTATTTTTTCATTTGAAATTCTCCTGTTGCACTTTCATACCATCAATTTCATTGAATCAATAGCATCAGCGTACAGACATTCTCTATATTCTCTTAAAAATATCTTGTTTGCATACCAAATCCACTTCTAGCTATTTTCTTATGTTTCTCCTCCTCTTAGCATTAAACTTCTCAGAAGAAATTGTCTACTCACTCCCACTTCATCACCTCACATTATGTCCTTAAAACACATTGCTCAGGTTTATATTAAAAGTTTCTCACTCCTCTTCTCTATTTTTCAGGATTGCCAGTGATTTCATACTACCCAACTCAATAGTCATTTGTGTGTCTCCATCTTACCTCTGAAAAGCATTTAACAAAGTTGACTGCATTTTTCTTTTTTGAAATATTATCTGCCTTTTGCTTTTGTGATGCTCCATTCAATTCTTTTAAAAAACATTTTTAGTTGTAGATGAACATTATATCTTTATTTTAATTTTTTATGTGGTGTTGAGAATTGAACCCAGTACCTCCCACATACTAGGCAAGCACTCTACCACTGAGCCAAAACCCCAGCTCCTCAATTATTCTTTCCAATTTTCAACTTTTCTGGTTATACACCTAGAAGTGTTGGTTAATAGGAGAAGACTTTGTTTAATTTCTTATGGGACTGCCAAACTGTTTTCTACCATTTTACATCTTCAGCAGAACTATATGAGGATTTTTCCCCCATTTCTGCCAACACTCATTACTTTGTTTTGTTTCCTATTTTTAAATTATTTCTTACATACATGACAATAGTGGAGTGCATTACATTTATAATTTTTTGCATTACAATTCTTAATTGACCTTTATACCACAATTTATCAAATCTCTGTTTGTTTTGAAAAAAATATTACTGTAGCCATCCTAGTGGGCATGAAGTGTTATCTCATTGTGGTTTCATTTTCCATAGTGACTAATGATATTGAGCATCTTTTCATGTATTTGTTACGTATTTATATATCTTCTGAGGAGAAGTGTACATTCAAGTACTTTGCCTAATTTTAATTGGGTTGTTCATCATTTTGTTGTTGAGATGTATGAGACCTTTATGTATTCTGGATACTAGATTTTCAACAAATAAATAGATGATTTTCAAATATTTTTCCCCTTTTCACTTTACTTTCTTGATGGCATTTAATTTTGCAGAAGACACTGTGTTTTTTGTTTATTTGTTTGTTTTGGTGGTGGGGCACTGGGGATTCAACCCAGGGATGCTTAACCACTGAGCAACAACATCCCCAGCCCTTTTTAATTTTTTTTTTGATTTTGAGACATTTGACACAGGATCCAACTAAATTGTTTAGGGCTTTGCTAAATTGCCCACGATGGCCTCAAACTTGCAATCCTCTTGCCCCAGCCTCTCAAAGCACTGGGATTATTAGCATGAAGAGACTAGTTTTTAGAAAATCTGATATAGTTCAGTTTACTTTGTAGCTTGTGTTTTGGTGGCATATTTAATAAAAATGCTCAACAAAGTTGTAGGTTTATAATCTCCATAAATGTGACCCAAACAGTCAAATCCATTCATTCAACTGGTAGTTATAGTTGTGACCACTTACAATGTTTCACATCCTACTTTGAGCACTGGTGATGAGAAGGCCAGGCAGGGATGACCAGCTGATCAATATTCAAGTTCTCCTATTCTTCTGGGTAGAGTCAATTTTTTTGTTTGTTTGGCATTGAGAGTTCTTGCCTGTTAAATGTGAGTGGGAGTGATTTATTTCCCTTCATAGCCTGGCCTGTATTTACTCCCATTTGCCCTACTTTGTCCTCTTTTCTGCTTCTGCAGTTGAAATGGGTATTATATCAGGAGTTCCAGCAGAGGTGGCACAAGGTGTTATTTTCCATCTTATCTCAATAGGATGGTGACAAGGATTAAAGATGAATATGATTATTGCTATGGTTTGAATGTGCCCACTCCAAAATTCAGCTGTTGGCAATGTGATAGTATTAGGGGTGGGTCCTTTAAAAAGTAATTAGGCCATGTGGTCTCTTTCCTTGTGAATGGGATCAAGGCCCTTATAAAAGAGGCTTTGTGAAGCAATAGGCTATCTTGCCCTTCTGCCTTGTTGCTATTTTCTCTCCTCTAGAGGAAAGACCAACAAGGTCCATGTGGGAAGCAGAGCAGCCTTCACCAGACAACCAAACCTGAGAGCACCTTGTTCTTATACCCTCCGGCTTCCAGAGCTATGATAAAATGCATTTCTGTTCTATATAAGTTTCCCACCCAGTCTGAGATATGTTGTAGTAGCACAAACAAAGGTACTTAGCATTCTTCCTACATGTACTTAAGTCATCAATAAATGTTAGTCTCTCTGATCACTGTCAGGTTTTTTTTAGTTGTTTGATAGACCTTTATTTTATTCACTTATTTATATGTAGTGCTGAGAATTGAACCCAGTGACTCACACCTGTGAGTTAAATGCTTTACCACTAAGCCATGACCCCAACCCCTGTCAGTGGTTTTGTGATACTCTTATAATCATGTTTGATGAGAAGCATGTGATAAACCCCATATAGTATATTACATCTCCCAGTCATGTCTGCACTCCTCTAGATGGAGTGTCACACTTGCTGATGCTGAAAGTCATTGTCTTTTTGCATAGTTTCTCTGTTGAAGAACAAAGATAATTCTAAGCTACCTTAAAGAATATTTAAAGGAACATAATTTGGGAAATGCTAATCTTCTAAAATGCAGTTAAATAAAACAGTCTGAGAAGCTTTTGTTATAATGGTTATGAACATTCTAAATTATACTAGAACATTTTGCATTTATACAACATTGTTCTGTAGACAAATGCTAGAATAAAGAATCTAAATCTATTTTTTACATTTGACTACTGATAACTTTCAAACTTCACCACATCTTTTTTCCCTTCTTACCTGTGTTTTATAAGAAAGCCCAAGTACTTCCCCTCTTTAGGACCAATGTGAAGGTCAAGACATTCAAGCCCTGGCCCATGTGTGGAAGCCTTTACCCTACCTTCATCCCCTAAACACCATGAAAACCAAGCCATGTTCCTCTCTGCATACCTGCTTGGACACCTGCCATACTTTCCCCAGAAAGACTCATTATGTGAATCATATACTTTTCATAGCTTTGTACTTCCCATATCCTCAGTCTTGGTATACATTCCAAATTTGGGGTGTGGGATCCATCCTGTCTCTGTAGGTTGATCTCCCAATTGGCCTTGTAGCAGGGTAACTAAGAACCATTCTCTAATAGCAGGAGTCTATTATCCCCTCATGAGTGGCTTCCTAAGTTCCATTGCTGCCTGCTGATGAGGAGTTCCAGCTTCTGCCTGCTGGCTAGCTTGTGCCTTGAAGTGTCCTAATTTGTGCTGCATTGATGGAGGCCTACCAAGCCACCACTAAAGATTTAACCAACGTAAGACAGGAGTTTAGTTAATTGGCGTTTAATGATAGGAGTTTGAGTTTGGAGCCTTTGTTAAAGCAGTTTTGGCCCTTGTGCGTCAACCTGGACCAATATATGAGTCTCAGATTGAATCATGTGTCTCAATTCCAACACGTGATATGTCTGACTCTGGGCTCAAGGGAAAGATTGTTACCACTAGTTATATTTCAACCAGGTGTTTGTTCCCTTTCTATAGAGAGCTCAGAGAAAAGGCTTATGAACTGTTTCATGTATAGCCCTTGTATTGGGAATTCCTCATGTAGAGGAAGAGCAGATCATGTGTGAAATGCTAAGGTCACAGCTCAAAGAGCAAATAACTCACTAGGAACTTAAAAAAATGCTTTTAGCTGGATGCTGTGGAACACACCTGTAATCCTGCTGGCTCAGGAGGCTGAGGCAGGAGGATTGTGAGTTCAAAGCCAGCCTCAGCAAGAGTGAGGCACTAAGCAACTCAGTGAGTCCCTGTCTCTAAATAAAACGCAAAATAGGGCTGGGGAGGTGGCTCAGTGGTCAAGTGCCCCTGAGTTCAATCCCTGGTTTCTCCCCACAAAACAGCAACAAGTACAACAAAATGCTTCTGCTAATACTCTCACACTTCTGTCACAGACAAGATCCTGACCATCAGGGCTGGAGATGTGGCTCAAGTGGTAGCGCGCTCACCTGGCATGCGCGGGGCGCTGGGTTCGATCCTTAGCACCATATAAAAATAAAAAAAATAAAGATGTTGTGTCCACTGAAAACTAAAAAATAAATATAAAAATTTCTCTCTTTAAAAATAAAAAGATCCTGACCATCAAGAGTTTTTATAGAGAAACATATATGATATTCTTGTGTCAAGGGAGTAAATCAAACATTGTTATAGGGTATGCCCATAAACCTGAGGACATTGACTTGATATATCAAGGTTCTCTGGAAGAAAAAACAAAAATATGAATGGGGTATAAAGAAATATCCCTGAAACATATCTGGTACTCTCCTCTCCTCCCACACATACCCTAGGAAAGTTGTGGGGTACAGGCAAATAGTAGAGGAAAGTGAGAGAACTTAATCTCTACTGTGAATTAAATATGGACACATTAACTTGGAAAGATTTTAGATAAGGTATCCAAAATGTCTTGTGAGGATCAGGACACAACTAAGTGAACCACTGAATGAGTGGTATGGAGAAAGTCTTGGGGGAGATACTCTACCATGTGACCACCTCATTTCAACTGGAGGAGATGGGGTAGAGTGAGGCATCACTTTGTGTTGATTCTTTAGAGAGTGTTGACGCAACTCTTTTTTTCTCTAGCCAGAACATTTAAAATTCTTCCTCATTTTAACTTCCCCTCCCCCCATGGAATTGTTAGGAGTGATAGCTTTGTGATGTCTATGCTACCCAGGGTGACCATTGGCTAGAGGAGTTCTTACTGGCCAAAGATAAAGGGTGCAGCTAGTTGTTGTCATGAGGAGGGTACATAGAGTGAGTTCAGGAGACCTGAGGTAGGCTACTGTCACTACAATGTGGCAGAAGTAATTGAGTAACCACTAGAGTCTAGCTCAGACATAGGTAAATCAAAACAATGAATTCTAAGCATCAATGGAAGGAAGAAGAGAAAGATGCCCTGACAATATGGGAGTTAAGATAATAACAAGGTCAGATGACACTGCTTATGTGCCTCCTCTTCTTCCCCCCTTAATCCCTAACCCAAGATTTCTACCCTGTTCTTTTCTGGTACAAAATCATTCCTCAACCCACACCCATTATCATAAAGTCCCCCTTCCCATCCATTCCCCATTTCCCCCCCAAACCAATGTCTTTCTGGACTCACCCTGTTTCCTTACCAAGCGCACAAGATAATCAGGGAAGTAAAATTAGCCCTTCAGTGTAGAAGTAGATATAGGGCTGGGGTGGGGTGTAGAAATACCAAATATTATACCAGCAAGGGTAGTTGGATGTTGACTAAAATGTGATCAAATAACTTGCAAAGAGGAGTTGACTTTGTCTCTGTGGTTTTCTCTGAGGGTGGGGAAGGAGGGAAGGAAAGGAATAGGTGAGTACTTGGAAAGAAGATACATGGAGGCCCACAAGGTTGGAGGCTGGACTTACAAGTTGATGGTAAATAAGGACAAGGAAGGACTGGATATTGAAGACAAATTTCCTCAACACTTTTTTTCTTTTTTCTTTCTTTCTTTAAACATTGGTGGCATTTCTTGGGGGAGGTTAGTGGGGTGGGATTGTAGATAGGGAGAAGTGAGAAATGTGTGTGGTGGTAGTGTGGAATAATGAATCTGATTCCATTTTGATGTTTGATTGCTCCCTGTTTTTTGTTGCATCACTGAATACAACAGACAGTAATTATTAGGCAAAGAAATTCATTGGAGTAACAGCTCTGGAGGCTGGGTGGTCAAAGGGCCACATTAGATAATGACCTTCATGCTGGTGCAGACTTTGAAGAATCACAAATCAGAACAGAGTAACACATGTTTACAGGAGCATATAAAAGAGACAGAGGCAGACTGGCTTTTCTAAACCATTCCCCATTAAACCCAGTACTCTATGGGTAAATTAATCTATTCACAAGTGAATGCTCAACAATTAAACACCTATTAATGATTCCACCTGGTGCCACATCTTAATACCTTAAAATGGGGCTTTAATTTCAATATGACTTCTGGTGGGGTCATTCAAACCACAGCAAGTGCTGACAGCTTTTAAGATCCGTCCCCACCTCATTTTTTTTCTGTTCTTGGGATTGAACCTGGGGCTTGCTTGGACTCTACCCTTCTTTTTCCCCTTTTATCCCACATCTGGCAACCTGATAAAAGCAGATTAATTGAGCACAAATGAGCAGGAAAAAAACACATACTACCCTAGACCATTGGAACTTTTGTCGTCTTTCAATTCCTCATTGTTCTAAAATATCTCCTAGTGAGTACGGGTAATCTGACCCAATGAATCATAAATTGAAATTAAGTCTATATAAAATTAGTTTGATAAAGGGATACCCTATGGCCACCTTCCCCAGTTAAAAGAGTTAACAATTAACACTTTCCTCCCCAGTTAAAAACATTGGCTCAGCTTAAGGAAAATAGGACCTTTGATGATTAAAAATCATTATATATAAGATCTATTTAGAGAAAGAATGGTTATCCCTTCCACTTATGCATTTAACACCCAAATGTGGCTCATTCATGCACCTGGAAGAAAGGGATAGTGCTTTAGTGAAGATTATTGTAACCTTAATACCATGGTCGAACCCATCAGGCTCCTTTCCCAATATTATATAAATTGCTGATTCTATCCAATAAGTGTCTGGTTGGCAATTTTTAGGTATGCCAAACGATTTGGTAAATACATCCTGTTCAGTCCTTGCTTCAGCAGCCTCTCAGCTGCAGTGTGTTTGCCTTCAGTTTCAAAGGGACATAGTAGACCTTTATCTGTATTCTCCATGTGGTGCCTTTCCACTGTCATCATCTCAAGTGTCCTCCATGGATTTCATCTCAATGATAATCTAGCTGTTTCCAGATGTTTCAGTATGATATCACACTGAAGACACCCTCCTCTGAGGAAATTCACATTACACACTTATTCAGGAATTAGAAACCTTCTCAGTAGAGCTCATAGGGTATTATTCATTGCCCACCCCCTAACCACCACAGTATAAGCCGTTAAATTCTTGAACACTATTTGGTAAACTGAGGGCTACATTAATCCTGACTCTGTCAAGTAATGGCTTTTAGCTTTCTCAGCATCCATATTTTTAAAACAAACCCTGTATCTTTCAAACATTTTTTTTGGGTGGTTTTGGTGGTTAATGTATTTTCCATATACATTTTATTTAAATTCATTCTTTCTTGCAAATTGGCTAATGTCTAACTTATTTAGGCTGCTCATAGACTTCTTCACTTTGGAAGCTTTAGCAACCTCCTTTCCCATCTCCTGAAGTCACTGGACCATTCCTGTGAGCTTCTGGTAGAAGGAACTACTATTGGAGCGAGGACTATACCTCAGTGTTAGAAAACTTGCCTAGCTTGCTAGAGGCCCTGGGTTCTATCCCCAGCACCATCAAAAACAAAAACAAACCCTCTTTAGCCCTGTGCTGTATGTCATTAGTATGGCAGTTGGTGGTATGCATCAGGCTTTCCTGAAAATAAAAACTCTGTCAGGCCCTGAATCTGTGACCCTCCATATCCAGCTGTCCATTATGCTTGGTCATGGAAGCAACATCTCTGCAAACTCAGCATGGCTCATGAGGCTTGTTCACTACAGGATAGAACCAAACCTGACCCCTTGGTAGATGCCATCTACAGGACAGGGTAGCTTCCTTTGACCTCAGTTCTTTACTTTATGCCCTAGAGGTGGAGGAATGAACCTCTCCCCCAGATTCCTTGGCTAACTGAGAGCCCCTGGTGATAACCATAGTGAATACCAAAGAGTGGTTATTCACTTTTTAAAAAACTATCTTTCATTGGTACATTGTAATTTACATAATAGTGGGATTTATAATGCCATATTGGTACATGCACATAACTTGATCAATTTCATTCCCTAGTACCTTCCCTTTCACTCCTCCTTCCCCTTAATCTGCTTGCTCTATTATTATTATTTTAATTAATGTATTATAATTATATATGTATAATTGGGATTGATTGTGGTATATTTGTACATGGACATAGCATATTTTGGTAGATTTTGTCCCCTAGTACTTTCCCACGTTCTCTCCTCCTCCCTCCATTTTGAACCTCTTCTCCTCTATTGATCTCCTTTCTATTTTTGTTTATTCATTCATGTATGCAAATACACCATTATCACACTAAATGGAGCTTGCTTGAGAAACCCTGCTTTTCATACTTTAATTAGGAGTTATCCTATGAAGGAATGAACCCAAGACTCAGTTGACCAAATTTTTATCAGTCGTCTTGAGTACTAAGATACCTTGGCCAACAATTGGCCTCATCTGCATGTTTACAGATCCTTGGGTGTTATGGTTCAGATGTGAGGTGTTCCCCAGAAGCTCACATGTGAGACAATGCAAGTAGGTTTGCAGGAGAAATGATTGGGTTATAACAGCCTAATCCAATCAATGAATTAATCATCTAATGGGGATTGATTGAGTGGTAGTTGAAGCCAGGTGGGGTGTGGCTGGAGGAGGTAGGGCATTGGGGTGTGGCTTTGGGGTATATATTTGTATTTGGCAAGTGAATATCTCTCTGCTTCCTAATCATCATGTGAGCAGTTTCCCTCTGCCATACTCTTCCACCATGATGTTCTGCCTCACCTTGAGCCCTGAGGAATGGAGCTGCCTCTCTATGGACTCTGAAACCATGAGCCTTCAAGTAAACTTGTCCTCCTTTACAGTTGTTCTGGTTGGGTCTTAAGTCACAGCAGTGAAAAAGCTTACTAAAACATTGGGCCACTGCCAATTGTTTGACCCTATGTGTGGCCAGTGCAAACAATCATTCTGTTTCCAAGTTTTTGCCCCATTTGGGAAAAAAAAAAAAAACACCTCTGGGCATGTCTTGATTCACAGATACCCAGAATATAAATCCACACCACACATTTCCCAGTGCATCATAAAGTTACAATACAAGGTTTCACCTAGGCATCCTTTGTCATTGCACTTCTGGACTTTGGAGTTCTGGACTTCATTGATAGTGACCAAGGCATTTATTTCATTTCCTAAAATAAACAATGCTTGGCTCTTGAACAAGGCAGTGAAATTTCCCCTTTCTTAGTGGTCTCAGGCTCAGGCTTCCTGGAATGGCCTACTGGCTTACTTAAATAAGTTCAAAGTTAATATAACATTTAGTATTCCACTGCCAGTCAGATGTTATGAGTGAATTGTGATGCTCTGGCTTCGTGTTTGATGTTTGAGTCATTATGTGAATAATAATCCTTTTCATACTGTCCTGGTGTCTGTGTTGCTTCATCAGTCTCAGTGATGAAACCAAATTTGGATGGGGGATTTATATTCTCCTTCTGTTTTTCTTCCTCCTCCTTCTCCTCCTCCATTTTTTAAGTTCTGGGGATGGAAGCCAGGAACTCACATGTTTGATAAGTGATCTATCAGCAAGTTACTACCCCAGCCCTTTATCTACTTCTGAGTGATTACAACAAGCTCATATACTTCACAGAAAATTAATACCATATGTGTGTGTATATATATATTTTATATATGTATGTATGTGTATGTGTATATGCATGTGTATATATGTAAGTATGTATATGTATATATAAGATTACACATAAAAATGCTATATATATATGTGTGTGTGTGCATGTACATAAATAGGAATATGGGTACAGATACTAATAATTCAGAAAAAAAGGTCTTCTGGATCGCCTACTGTATGTCAGACTTTGTTCTAGTTCTTGTGCTTACAGCGAAAAGTACAAAGTCTATAGTTCTACAGTTGAGTGAAAAGATGGTAGAGATTGTTTTGGGGGGGGGAGGCAGAGGTCGGTGCTTTCAGCTAGGAGATGTGGGGAAATCTTTGAGGAGTTTAACTCTGAATTCAGGCCTGAACAATGAGATCGAGTCAGCTGTGTGAAGACTTTGAAAAAGAACATTTTACATAGAAAGAGCAGCAGGTAGCAAGCAATGTCATGAGGTGAGAACAACAGTGTGTTGAGAAACTGCACAAAGGTGAAGGTGACTGGAGTAGAGTGCATGTGGAATTGAGATAGACAACTGAGACTGAAGAGGCTGGCAGAAATGAGGTCACATAGGGACAGGCAGAGTAAGGGCTTGGGTTTCATTCATGTATGGTGGAAAGCCTTTGGAAGGTCAGATTCATGAGAGTGCTGTAATTTGATTTATGCTTTAGAAAAATCACCAAATGATGTGACAGGCTGTTGCAACAATGTGGGTGTAAGATGATCAGAACAAACACTAGGGTTGTAGCAGACTGGATTTAGCTCAATGTCTAGCAGAGCAGTGTGGAGCACTGGTTTGGAAGTCAGTTTAAACCTTCAACACCTACATTTAACTAAATGATAGTATAGAGTGTGCAGCTATTGACCAACATTCATCAGTTGTTCTTTATCAAGACCAACAAATATTCCTCACCTATGTGTCATACAGAAGTGACAAAAACAAAAAAAAACAAAAAAAGACCCTGTAATCTTTGTGCTGTCTAATCAGTTTGGATGAAGTTAATTTGAGACCTTTTGGAGCAAGAGGCCAGGTTTTTGCCAAACAGCAATCACAACAAGCATTACCCTTTTGCTGTTGACAGGAAAGTTTAAAAACTATTGGACCTTGTGCACATGATTTCACTTTCTGTAAGGTGTCACAGTCTGGCTGGGCACAATTCAGGAGCCACTTGTCAAAAGAAACGAACTTTATTTTTAGAACCACACATGCCAAACAAAACAGCTCCTCAGGAAAAAACCCTCAGAGCCCAACTGCCACCACCGGCTTCCCACAAGCCTCTCAACCTCCCCCACTCCTCCTGCTCTTGAGGCCGATTGGCTGGGTCGCGTGGGCAGAGCCAAAAATAGTCCCCCAATGAGCAGCTCTGTGGTCTCAAAGGGCGGGGAAACAGCCCAATGAGCATCACCGCAGAGGAGCCAATCAGTTGGCAGCTAAAAGTTTGCTGGGCCGCTGTGAGCCAATCAACAGCTGGCAGCTGGAAGTTTGCTGGGGCCCCTTTCGGCTGTGGCTCTCAACAGTAAGGCTTAGTTTTGTCATCTATAAAATGAGAATGACACTGGCAGGTATCTGTGTGTTAAGTCATTCTGGGATTGAATGGGTTTGTTTATATAAAACTGTTGGCACTATATTAAATGCATAATAGGCATTTGTTAACATGGCTTTTGTTGTTATCATTGATAATATAAATGAATACTCCATTTTGCTTCTTTCTTCCTAAGAGCTAGGTGTTGTCTTGTGTAAACTATTCTGAGGTTATTTTGGTTTTGGTTTTGGTTTTTGTAGTACTGGGGATTGAATCCAGGTACACTCTATGATTGGGTTGTGTCCCAGCTCTTTTTATTTTTTTATTTTAACACAGGGTCTCACTTAAATTGGTAAGGCTGACCTTGAAATTGCCATCCTGCCTCAGTCTCCTGAGTAGTTGGAAGTGTAGACATGCATCACTGTGCCAGGCTTGTGTAAGCTACTCTTAACCTATGATGACTGAGCCTCTGGTTTTCTTGAAGACTGAAGTATCTTTTGGTACCTGTACTCAATGGTCAGGCATTTTGGTAACCTTAGATACTTCATAATAAGTGACTATGTAAGTTAGGCTTAATTTATAAAATGAAGCTGCAGTAGTGTCTGATCTTGAACATCTTCTCTTTGTACATAATGAATTATCACTTGAGCATCTATATCTTATTCTCCACTCTCCAGCCTGCTTCCACAAGGGCCTGACTAAACAGTAACCCACATTTGAAACCTAACTGCAAAAATAACCTGCTGAGCTTAGTTAGCTTGCTTTGGCTATTGCTTTCTTCCATTAAATGTAGATTGTTTCCTCCCTCTGGAAAATCTGCTTATCTTTTTGAAGCAGCTTCTCATTTTACTACTTCCTGATCAGAAATCATTCAAAACCCCTTGGTCCCTTGGAGGTTTTATTTTCTCCCTTTGGTATGTGGCCATCTCTCCACATTACATTATTATAATTTAGAACTATAATTAATAAGCTGTTTACCACCACTTCCATGTCCCTGATGAAAAAGTGCAATAGGGCTAGATGTTGTTCCTTCTTTTTTTTTTTGTTTTGTTATTGTATTTGTTATAATTAGTTATACATGATAGTAGAATATATTTTGATACATCATACATGGATGGAGTATAACTTCTCATTCTTCTGTTTGCACATGCTGTAGACTTACATAGGTCATGTAATCTATATGTACATAGGGTAATAATGTCAGATTCATTCTACCATCCTTCCTACCCTCATTCCCGCTTCCCTCCCTTCACTTCCTTCTGCCTAATCTGAAGTAACTCTGATATTCTCCCCATCCATTGTGAATTGGCATCCACATATCAGAGAAAACATTTGGCCTTTGGTTTTTGGAACTGGCTTATTTGACTTAGCATGATATTCTCCAGTTCCATCCATTTACTGGAAAATGTCATAAAGTCATTCTTTTTATGGCTGAGTAATATTCCATTGTGTATATATACCACATTTTCTTTTTTTAAGTATTTATTTTTTAGTTGGGCACAATACCTTTATTTTAGTTATTTATTTTTATGTGCTGCTGAGGATCGAACCCAGGGCTTCGCACATGCTAGGCAAGCGCTCTACCACTGAGCCACAGCCCCCGCCCCCACATTTTCTTTATCCATTCATCTGTTGAAGGACATCTAGTTTGATTCCATAGTTTAGCTATTGTGAATTGAGCTGATATAAACATTAATGTGGCTGCATCACTGTAGTATGCTGATTTTAAGTCCTTTGGGTATAAACCAAAGGGTGGGATAGCTGGGGGTGCATCCACTATGTTCCTTCTTTTTTAAAGGACTCTTTCCCTTCTCTTCCATAGCTAAGATCTGATCTGACATTGCTTTCCCACCACCAATCCCCAGCAGGTAGTATCTCCTATGGTCCTACTAACTTGTTTTAGAGCAATTAGTATGTTGTATTGGAATTCTCCATTTACATGTTTGTCTCCTCCAATATACAGTACATATTGTACATATTGCAGGGTGAATCAGTTTTTTTTAGTGTTTTAGATATCTTTTAAATTTCTTCCTTATACTTTGATTTTTTTTTACAATAAAATTTATATGATTTCGAGTGTCACAGATGTCTAACAACCACATTGGGCCTTAGGGCTTCAACATATTTTGGGGCCATACACATAGATTAATACACAGAGATTTACGAATCAAGATGAAAACAGAAAGAAACTAACATAATGAAATTTTAGACAAAGGTTTTAAAGAGCTAATTCAGGGGATAATCATGCAAAAGCTAGTATACACACAAAAAGTTCATTCTATTTTTAGTCTGGAAAATGCAAAATTTTTCTTATAGTTGCAAATATATAAATAATTCTTACATAAAATTATATTAATGATAAATAACTCCCTGGCTGGCTTTGTGAACAGATACTATGCTAAGTGGTTTACCATGATTATTTCATATTATAGTCAAACAGTATTGTGAGATGTGTACATCATTGTCTCTAAGGCACAGATAGGAAACCTGAGACCCAAAGTGGTGAGGTGAGATACTTTGCTCAAGGTTACATAGGTTACAAATGGTAAAGTTAAGCTAGAATCTGAATCTAGATCACTGTTTTTTGTGGTCTTTTTATTATTGACGATTAAGCACTTGACATGAATTAATGCATTTAATTGTACAACAATCTCATATGTAGTATATGATTATTATCTCCCTTCAGCACATGAGAAAATAGAGAGGGTAAAGAGCTAATAGCCAACAGAGTCAGTATTCAAATCCTGGAAGAAATGATTTTCAATTTCACAACCAGAACTTACATTACAATACAAAAATCTAAAGCCTGGTACTTGGGAAGATTTAGAGTCTAAAATAGAGATTTGCCTTTGACTTTTTTTTTCAATATATATATTTTTAATTGTAGTTGGACACAATACCTTTATTCATTTATTTTTATGTGGTGCCGAGGATTGAACCCTGTGCCTCACACATGCTAGGCAAGCGCTCTGCCACTGAGCTACAACTCCAGTCCCAGACTTTGACTTTTTTTAAAGAAAATATTTCTTTCACACATATCTACAGGCAGGTATGTTAGTCTGCATCTTTATGCAGTAGGGTGTGTGACCATTAGGAGGGGAAATGGCAGTCCTCATTGACAGGGTTAAAAATAAGCATTTCCTCTGTAGGGAAATGTCAGCACCTACATGCTCCCTCCCAATGCAAAAGTGAAATTTCATCATTTTGTCATTTTCATTTTAGCTCTAATGCTTTCTCAGCGACCTCCCTGTGACTTTGTGCATTAACTCAGTGATAGTATAGAGTGTTCAGCTATTGACCAACATTCATCAGTTGTTCTTTATCAAGACCAACAAATATTCCTCACCTATGTGTCATACAGAAGTGACAAAAAAAAAAAAAAGACCCTGTAATCTTTGTGCTGTCTAATCAGTTTGGATGAAGTTAATTTGAGACCTTTTGGAACAAGAGGCCAGGTTTTTGCCAAACAGCAATCACAACAAGCATTACCCTTTTGCTGTTGACAGGAAAGTTCAAAAATTCCATCATGTCCCAGTTTCTCAGCAGTTGATAAAGGTTAATAAAACAAGGTTTTAGGAAAGCAGTATTTCTATGTTTTTTTATGCTCTTAAAGGACAATTCTCATTAGTTCTCCGTGACTCTGTCCTCACGTTCTTCTTGCATTCCAACTGGAACTTGTTCCTACCTTGGCTTTGCATGGACCAATAAACCAAGGATGGAGCTGTAAGTTCTGATGGCTGATGAGAGAAGCTGCCCTTTTAAAAATCTTGAGCTGGTGACAGTAAATATCAAGAGGAGATAAGATTTGCTCTGAAGTCTCATAGGAAAAGAACATCTGCTGTATGGAATCATACACATTAGATGAGAATGGGCTGTGGTTTACTTACAAGAACACTTCAGTAAGCTGGCCAGTGAACCTTATATGAGGTTTTATAAGTGGCAGAAAATTTCCTCCAGGATAAGTTAGCTCGTTTTGGTTTAGATATTTGGCATCCCCCAAAAGCTCATGTGTGAGATAATGCAAGAAAGTTTAGAGGTGAAATGATTGGGTTATAAGAGTCTTAACCTAATTAATGCATTAATGCCCTGATTGGGATTAACTAGGTGGTAACTGTAGGCAGGTAGGGTATGGCTAGAGGAGGTGGGTCATTGGGCCATGGCTTCAGGGTATTGATTTGTCTCTGAAGAGCAGAATGCTCTCTCTACTTCCTGGTGGCCATGTCCTGAGCTACTTTCCTCCACCATACTATTGTGCCATGATGTTCTGCCACATTTTAGGCCCAGAGTAATGGAGCTGACCATCTGTGGACTGAGACTTCTGAAACCACGAGCCTCCAGATAAGCTTTTCCTCCTCTAAGTGTTCTTGTCAGATCTTTTAGTCACAGCAGTGAGAAAGCTCACTAAAACAGGGCTCCACATATTCTTTAAAAATCTTTGCATGTTTCCTCCTTATACTCCTCAGCAGTTTTATATTTAAGTATGGATAATACTATTATTTCAGAAAGGATTATTTTGATTTTCAAATTGAGAATATGCTAGTTGGCAAAACATTATTGCCTTAAGAGCATAAGTGTGCTATTAGCTTATAGACAATGAAAACTTATTTGAGTTCACTACAGTCAGTTATTTCAGAGTAATTATAGCTTAATTTGTTGGAGCTTTAATTTTTTACCATTTTAAAAATGTGAATGTAGTACTTATCTTTTAGGTTGTAAGTATTAAAGGAAATATTTCATATAAAATGATTAGCATATTGCATAGCACTTAATAAGCAATCATATACGGTATTATGAACATTGTAGTATAACAATACTAATTAGATAACCTTTGAAAAGATGATTTATGCAAAACAATACATATGTACCTCAGCAACTCGTTTGGAAAAATTTCACATGGTGTTTTTGCAGATAACATGAACATGTATGAGCATGTCTGGGTTTCTAACTGAATTATATCTGATTGGACTATAATATAACTAGAGAGAGATCTAGTGGTATGTCACAGGACTCTAGCCTAAGCCCTGTCCTGGTTATCATTCTTATTAGCAATTTATATAAAGAATTTTAGTGTTTTCTCATTAAATTAATGGATAACACAATGTTGTAAGGGAGAGAAAGTAGTCTAAATGAGTGAATCAATCCAAAAATAAATTGACAGGCTGAGATGATGGACAAAATGTATGAACATGAAATTTAATAAAAATTGTTGTAAATATACAGAGGATCAAAAATCCAACACACATATCCATATTGGGAGGCACCATTTAGTAGCAGCAATTGTAGAAGACATCTGGTTTTAATGTCAATGGTAAACTCAGTATGAGTCACAGTATAATTTGTGTCATTTTCCCAAAGAACAAATGCTATCTTTGGCTGCATACATAAGAGTATAGTGTCTAAAATGAGAGAGGCAGTAACTAAACTTTGCTCAACAGTAATTAGCAATCTACAATATTTTTTGTGGGGGGGGGAGTGTAAAGCGTTTAAGAGGAATAATGAAAAATGAAGTCTATTTAGAGAAGAGTGGTTTTCCAGAATGATAAAAGAATTGCGGCTGTCTAACCTGGAGAGGGAACACTGAGAGGGGTTGAGGAACCTGCCTTCTGAAGCTTAGTAATGTGCAGGATTGTCACATGTTTAAAACAAAAGAATAATGTTCTTTTTTTTTTCTGTTAACTCCCACTCAGAAAGAAAAGAAACCCAGTTTTTGAAAATCTTCAATATTAATGCACTCAAGGCAGAAAAAGGATTAAAAAATGGGTAGTGTTAAATGGGATGCTACTTTATTTTAGGTTTCCTGGGAAGATCTTATGATTTTGAGCTAAGATCTGAAAGATGAATGAGTGGGGTAAACTATTCTAAGAATAACAACAGCAAAAATAGAGTTATTGGCTTATTCAAGGAATAAATTAGAAACTGATGTGAAAGACACTTAGGGAGAAGGAGAGATTATATACAAATAGAATTATTATATATCCAGTCAATCCCCCATATCCATAGATCCTGTGTCTGTAGATTCAACTAATTGTGGATGGCAAATATTTTTTAAAAAATCACATCTGTACTGAACTGAGCATGGACAGATTTTTTTCTTGTATTTATTCCCTGAACAAAATAACAAATATTTACTTAGTACTTACATTGAATTAGGTATTATACTTAATTAGAGATGATTTAAATATATGGGAGGGTGTGCATAGGTTCTATGCAAATGGTACAGCATTTTATATAAGAGACTTATGTATCCATTGGGTTATGCTATCCACAGGGAGTCCTGTAAGTATAATTGTGCATTCATGAGCACAAGCATAAACATGCACACACCGGAGATGACACATGGTGTTTTCTATGGGTACTTTTTATGCAAAAAAAAAAAAAAAACACAATATGTGTCATATCTTGAGTAACAAACCATGTTAATATGTATAACTTCATGTTTGATCTTCTCGGAGTCCTCCATACTATGGCTGGACCTAGCTCAATTATTATTCCTCTCTTCAAATTTCTATTCCTCTGTTCAGAATATCTGCCATTTTCTCTTCTGTTATATGTCATTTCTTTATTGATTGACTATAGTTCTTTCTGTATCTTGAGTACTAATCCTTTGCTTATTAGATTATTTTCAATCAGTGGGTTTCCCCTTCGTTCTCTTTGATAAAGACATTCTAATATGAATATAGCAAAATATATAACTACTTTCTTTTAGGAATTAATTATTTTTATTGTGTAGAAGCTGCCATTGCAGACAATAACACGGAAGGAGAGAATATAGACAAAAAGAGAGGTTAAGACCAGGTCTTGAAATCTTCATCATTTATTACTTGGATGGGACAGCATGAGCCAGTAGAGCAATTAGAGGAGAAACAAGAAACCATGACCTTCATTTAACTAAATTCTCTTTTACAGCCCAGTTCTCAACCCATATCTCTATTTCTGTTACTATGGTCTAGAAGTGTAGATCCAGACTGTTAATGAACAGTTATTGTTAAGGAGTAGTTATTAGAAAATCAAGAGAATATGGTTTTCCTTTTAGATTTTTCTCCTCATATTTTGTTTTCTTCCTATTCTTGTTGTCACTATTGTCAGTCTTTTGTCTGTTAGATTTTTTTCTTTTGTTTTCCCCATGATTTTCAATGGACTGAATCCTTCTAAAGTACTGCTAAAGATCACTCTTATGCCTTTCAAAACCTTTATTTAGCCCATTTTCTTTGATTATCAAAGTCCAAAGTGAACTCAGATCTACCTTATTTAAAGCTTTAAACCACTGTGCTTCTTTCAAATAGATCTCTATCTGTTAATATAATCCCGAATTTTAGATCCATATTATTGTTAGTGAGTAACTTTTTACATTATATATCTACTTTTTAAAGAATATTTAACAGATTTGCCACTGGCTTTGGGGTAATTTATGAGTGATATATGGATATCATTGAGTGCTATTAGTTATTTTACTCTGTGTCTTCCCCTTTCTGGAATTCTTAATTTTGGTCAATATTATAATTCAACTAAAGTTCCAGAAAATTCTTTAGGGGGATACGTTTTCTGTTCTTTTACAATTTTTTTTGCTATATGTAAAGCTCTTTGATTGCAGCCTTTCACCAAATCTCTGAAAATATTGCCACCTCCTACCATTTATATTTCAGACAAGATATTTGAGAACAGCCTGACTTATTTTTTCTTTGAAGATAACTGTACTCCTGCTTGGATGATTGTAGGTATTTTTATTCTTATACAAAAACAAAATAAAACAACAACAACAACAAAAAACAAACAAAAAATAAAAACCTTGCCAGTATTTGTTTAGACCTGGTTCTCTTTGCTTTTTCTTTCTTTTTTTTTTTTGGGGGGGGGTGCACATTGGGATCTTTCAAAGTATTTATTCAGCCCTTGAGAAAAGTTGCCCTTGATTAGATTGCTTAACATCTGATTCTTATATCTGAACATATCTACTGTCCTCTCTGCATTTTTCATTGCTTTATTCTCTGTTTCTATATTGTGATGCAGTTTCTTCAACCTGTCATTCTCATTGCTAGTTGGACTGCCGAAGTCTGTATTTACCTCTCTGTTACTTCAAGGGGTGATGATTAGTTTGCCATTAAAATGTGGTGTATTTTCAGTATTGTATTATTTACTTTACTCACCTTCTTTACCATTTAACCAATTGGAGGCTGCCCTTCTCACAATGTTTTGAATGACCTTATGTCTTCTCTTTACTGCTTATTTTACAGAGTATTTAAAAAGTGTATTATGAGAACAAAACTCCTCCCTCTTATTTCTGTAACTCAATAATGCCCTTATGCAAAATAATTCATGTATACTAATGCCTCTCCAATCAGTTTTCTTTCACCAGAACTGCCACTTGTACAAATTCCTAATAATAGCCACAGACTTGCTTTAATCCTAATTACCAACTGAAGATCATATCTTTCAATAAAATTCTTTCGATTTACTTAATGTTTTTTTTTTTTTAATATGTACACCCACATAGATTTGTACTATAGAAACAGGATATGGGTGTACTACTTAGTTTTTAGTTTCTTCTAGTCTTTAAATAATGGCATATCATTTTACACAGTGGAAGAAAATGGGCTTAAATGCAGGGATATGCCATTTGACATGGTTTCTGAGGATTAAGTGCTACGAGGTAGAAGGAGTGAGAAGAGTTGGCTCGGGTCATTCTGGTAAATTACAGTGACAGGGCAGCCCCGGTGCTCTAGGGAATAACTAGATGTTTGTTAAGTAGAATAGATTTTCTCATAGGGAAAATGTAGCAAAACCACAACATCTATCTGCAAGGTTAACAATGGCACATCCACCTAACAGAGATTCTAGAAAATATATAGTACCTTTATTCAAAGACTATCTTCTCAGAACTGATAGAATAGATGGGACACAAAGTCTCTGCTTATTGTGATTGGCACTGCATATACCATGTGTTGGGGTAGGCCTCAAATGGCCATAGTTAGGCTCCTTCTCCAAGGGTTTTGGCAGGCTATGTTATGTTTTTAGTTTTAGCTATGTTATGGTTGTTTAGTCAAGGCCAGAAACTCTTTGATTCAGAATTTGTACTCAAGGTCATAAACATTAACTTGTGAGCATGTGCCCCCTTATGTAACCTGTTGGCAGTGGGCCTTCTTTGTTTGGCCTGAATGTAAAAAGGGCCTATGGAAAAAATGGGGGTGAAATGGGGGCAAGATGGAACTGGCTGGGGCCTGGATAGCGTACTAGAATATATCAGGAGCAAGAGAAACATCTTTTTTTTTCTAATATTTTTGGATATACCACTGTGTTTATGGTGTGTTCTTTCTTGATCTTGTCAAGCATGTTCACATTTTAGGTTTGTATACTCACTGTTCTCTGTGCCTGAGACCCTTTTAACTCTTTTGTTTGTGTGTCTCTCTCCTGTACTCCAGCAGCACACACAGAGGGGGCATTCTTGACTGACAACCTTAATCTGTAATACCAAACTCCTTTCCAGAATGATCAGTTTAATGTGCTCCATTTTATTCATGATCCTTGTCATTGCTAATATTATATGAAATAACTATTTGCTTTTTGCCTTCCCCCTATCAGTGTGTTGGAGCCATGAAAAATATACTTTTTTAAAAAATTGCTATCATGGATTGAACCCAGGGTGCTTAACTACTGAGCCACATCCCTACCAGTTTTTATTTATTATTTTGAGGTAGAGTCTCTCTAAGTTGTTAGGGTCTCACAATTTATGAGGTTGGCTTTGAACTTGCAATCCTCCTTCGTAATCCTCTTGAGTTGTTAGGATCACACGCATGTGCCACTGCACCAGGCAAGAATACTTACTTTGAATTAGTGTTATATTCCCACTGATTATAACAGTGTGAGGAATGTAGAAGGTTCTCAACTAATATTTACTAAATGAATAGTCAATATAAGAAATACATTGGATAGAGAGTATGTTTTAGTAGTTAGGTAAATGTAGGTGACAAATTTAATTTCTTCCAAATAAATTTAAACAAGTTACTTTTTCTTTCTGAATTTCAGTTTCCTCATTTGTAAAATGAGATAATAGTACTTAACCTCCCAGAACCACTGGACTCATTAAAGAATATATATGAAAGTTTGAGCATACTGTGTACCATGGTAAATGCATAAGGAAGGAAATTGTTATCATTGGGAATATCGACAAAAGTGCCAAGAATTGCCAGAAAAAATGAGCCACAAAGAACTCAATTCTAGCTGTAGGGCAAATGCATTTTTATCATAAATCAGATTATGTGGATTGGCCAGTGCAGTGATCTTGCAAATTAGCATTATCACAAATGGAATCCTTTCAAGTGGGGATATTAAGTTATTGCAGTCTACAAATATTTACTGAGGGCTTACTCTGTATCAGGCATCATTGAGCAAATTTATGTCAGTGATGTTTTGCAAGTGTTTTTTGCAGTCTATGTTCACCAAAGAAAAGTGATCTCTGTTTCTTGGCAAGAAACAGCATAAATCATGGTCATCCAGTAATCCTGAAAGTTTGGACACCCATGCAAAGAATAATGATGAATATATGTTCAGCTTTTTTGAGTTTTGTTCTGCTTAAACTTCAAAAGCATAGTAGACTTTTAGTTTAGCTTTTCCATTTCCATAACTGATAAATTCTATGACCAATGTTTCATTTTTCTCAGGACTTGTTTCTGGGTCATGAAAGTTTTAGTTTTCAAACCAGGACAGCTCTGGAAAATTGGGACAAATTGGTCATGCTATCCTTGAGGGTGGGTATGTGTGTACATGCTTATGTGTGTGTGTGTGTATCACAATGTAGGTGGCATTTTTAGCCTAAGAAGAAGGGATTGTAAATGCAATGATACACATATACCATTCTATCCCACAAGTCTCAAGACCGCCTATTCTGAAAATTTCTGTTGACAGAAGTAGTCATGAAGTGGTGTTTAAATTTCTTATCATCATATGATCATAGTATCTTTTGAATCTCATTTCTAAAGGCCAACTATCTGAAAATCTTGAGCAGCCACAAATTCAATCCAGTTCATGGGATTCCTTATGCTTATGCCCTCCTCCCTCTATTCCTGTCTCCAATTAATTGAGAAGGAGTTGGGTTTTAGAATAAAACCAATTCTTTATTTTTGTCATCTCATGGTTAATGGAAAGCTTGCATGCGTAGCCACTTTGGAGGCTGAGCACTTCTTTTCATTATTTGTGCGTCTTTAAGAGGCTGGTACAAAAACACAAGACCACTTTATCATCTCCATTAATCACTGCTGTTACCTTTATTTAAAGGCTTGGTCCATTAACTTGAGTTCATGGCAATGAATCTTGAATCACTCCAAAATAATGAAGCTGTATTCTGGAATATGAAAAGAGCCCTCCCTGCACTTCTAGCAGTACATATCTGAGTATTTTTCTATTATATCCACATAGCTGGATGGGGAAAGTAGAGTGGGATTCTTTCAAAGATGGATTTTATATTGGTCCTTGGAATTCTAAAAGCACAGTGCTTGGAAGTAAACAGCAATTTAATAATTCTTGTTTGATTTACTACTACTATTTTTTGTTCTTTTTATTTTTTGATTATACCCTACTGCCACCCTGTCCTTGAAGTCATCAATGTCATTCAAAAAAATGCACACTTCTTAAAGACAGTTAACATGTTGTTAATCTCTCTCCAGCAATTAGCATTGTGATTGGTAAAGGATTGGAGTCAGAAATGTTCCTTAGTTGGGCAGGGTGGCGCACACCTGTAATCCCAGTGGCTCAGGAGGCTGAGGCAGGAGGATCGCAAGTTCAAAGCCAGTCTCAGCAACTTAGCAAGGCCCTAAGGAACTCAGTGAGACCCTGTATTTAAAAAAAATACAAAATAGGGTTGGGGATGTGGCTCAGTGGTCGAGTGCCCTGAGTTCAATCCCCAGTACCAAGAAAGAAAGAAAGAGAGAGAAAGAGAAAAAGAAATAAAAAGAAAGAGATGTTCCTTAAGGAAATGAAGAAAATGTGGGTTAGAATAATTTTCTAGGAATGTCTTTGCTTTATGCAGAAAAATGCAAATACAAAAGTAGTTATGTACATTTGCATACCCAAAACATTAGCATCCCTAATGATCTTGCTTAGTTTCTTGGTTTCACCTAGACCAGTTCCAGGGGCTTTGTTTCTGATTGATCTTGTCTGAACACATAAGAGATAAAAGAGATAAAATAGTTATAACAAGAGTAATGGGTCTTTATTTTTTTGTATCAATTCATTCATCAAACTTAACCAAGAGCCTACTATGTGTCTGACGTTTTTTTTTTTTTTTTTTTTTTTTTTTTTTGGTGAGGGGATACAAAAACAATGGTGTATGACAAAATTCCTTCTCTCAAGGAGATTAAAGTATTAATTTTTTGGAACCAGGGATTGAACCCAGGAGTGCTTAACCACTGAGTCACATCCCCAGCCCTTTTTATTTTTATTTTGAGATAGGGTCTCACTCAATTGCTTAGGGCCTTGCTAAGTTGTTGAGGCTGGCCTCAGACTTGTGATCATTCTGCCTCAACCTCCCAAAGCTTCTGGGATTGCAGGCATGCACCACCGTGCCCAGGCACATCCACTATTTCTAATGCAAGGTGGGCATCTATGCATAAATGTTCTATACTAAGCTCAAACTCCAAATATTTACAAGTGAGTTCATCTCTCCCCACCCAACCAAAGCTGCTTGTATTCCTCAGTGTAAATCTCATGAGGTCAGAGGTCCTCTCTACCTTGTTCTTTGCCCTGTGTAATCAGTATTTAGTACACAGCCTGGCCCATGGAAGATTTTCAGTGTTTTTTTGCAAGGTTATACCTTAACTCCTTAACAGAGACAATCCCCTTTCCATATCTAATATGGCAATCTTGATAGACAGTTCTGTGTCAAATTATCCATGTGTGAATCTATTTTTATCCATAGCTTGTAAGCTCTTTAGGAATAAAAATTGTCTGACTCAATCTTTCTTTACCACTGATCCACATACGTTGTAAACCCACAACAAAAAACTATTGGATTCAATAATATTCAGAATACCTCATTTATCATGACTTAATAATTTTTTAAGGAATTCTGTCTTGTTTGCTGTGTTTCTGTATGATCACTGCAGAGAAAAAATAGCCATCATTATCATGACACATGCCAAGTGCCAGGAATAGTGTGAAGTGCTGTTCTTGATTACTGTAGAAAATCTTCTCCATATGTATTATTGGATCCATTTTACAGATAAGAAATTGAGACACGGATAGGTTAAGTGGTTTATTTAATTTCACACAGATAATAATTCAGTTACCACTAGTTATCTGATTACATAGCCCTAGGTTATTTCTTAATGTCATTTTTCACTGAAAAAATATATCTGTTCCTACATAGATCGGCTAAGCATAAGAAGAGTCCACTTGGAGTCCAAGACACTTCTCCTGGTCCTTCAGAGCTCAGAAGTTTACCAGATGCTGTAGGAATCATCATTTTGGTAAGTAATTTCTGTCATCAGAAAATGAACCAGAAATTCTTCAGATGTTAGTTGGAATTTCATTTCAAATTTAAGTCATTCGAGATGAACCATCCTCTTGATTGTTAACATCAGAGCTCAGGCCACTGAGAACCTCAGACTGAGGAGAAGACAATAAAAACCACCTTTGCAGGAGGAATTTGGGCTAGAGGATTATTAACAAATACAGAAAAGGAAAAATATGCTACACTTCTGTGATTGTGGACATTTAAGGGATTGAAAAGTCATTTAAAATAAAAATAAATACCTATGCAACAAAGCAGTCATTTTCAACATAGCATCTATGGAGCATCTTGCCTATTTCTGCTTGGTGAGAGGAAAAACCCTTGTACTTGTTACTGACTCAAAGCTGTTCCAAGAGTGTTCTGACTTCTTTAAAAGGTCCTCATTGAAGGTCAATAAAGCCAAACTTTTATCTCTACTATGAAAACGTACTTCCATTGGAAATCTCTAAATTCTTGCTGGAAATCTGAGCGTTACCATGTCTGGCAGCAAAAGGAACTGGCAGTTAGATAATTACTTGGGTAAAGAATGTACTTGCTTAGTACCCAGTTCCAGGTGGACATGAGAAGACTGTGGCAATATAGCTAATGATGACTGAAGATAAATGGCTCTTAGTTTACTGTGCTGCAACTGTGGTTTGCTTTAGTTTGATTAATGGTTTTATTTGGCATTCTCTTTCCTCCACACTGCCATGCCACAGCCGGCAGGCCACCACACTTCAGTGCCTCACTCTTTTAAGCTTTAGCCACATGGTATGATGCTTCCTTCCCTGGTCATTTCCCTGCTTCTTTGGTTTTGTTTCCTGAGGGTGGCATGCCTTGCTCCCCAGATAAATGCTTACTCATTCATCGAGCCTCAAATGTCACCTCTTTGGGGAAGTTTCCAATGAACAACCACTAATTTCAAAAATGGTGTAATCTTTTTTTAAAAAAAATTTTTACTTGTTGCTGGATCTTTATTTTATTTATTTATTTTTATGTGGTGCTGAGGATGGAACCCAGTGCCTCACACATACTAGGCAAGTGCTCTACCACTGAGCCATGACCCCAGCCCATGTAATCTTTTTTTTTTTTTCTTTTTTGGTACTAGAGATTTACTCCAGGGATGCTCAACCACTGAGACACATCCCCAGCCCCTTTCATATTTTATTAGAGAAAAGGTCTTGCTAAGTTGCTTAGGGTCTTGCTAAATTGCTGAGGCTGGCTTTGAACTTGATAGTCCTCCTGCTTCAGCCTCCCGACACTGTAGATTACATTCATGAGCCACCTCATCCAGTGACTTAGTCTTCCTCTATAAGCTTCCTGGCATGTACCTCAATTGTAATATATGCCACTTTGCATCACAGTTGTGAGAAAGGCTCCTGAAACATATTCTGCTGGGGAAAGGGCTAGTTTTGGGTCTGTATGTATGTGTGTGTGTGTGTGTGTGTGTGTGTGTGTGTGTATATATATATATATATATATATATATATATATATATATATATGAATTAAATCATTTCCTAATTTATATCTGCTGGAACTTATGTAAGCAAGGATTTAAAACAAGTAAAATGCTATACAACAGAATAACAGGAAAGAGATGAGAGACAACTGGGAAACTTGTAAATCAGGATGCAAGATAGTGCTGTGAATAAGGCAGATGAGGTCTGGAATTATATTTGATCTATTCTCATATTTCCCCGGCAAAGTGACTAACATTTAGAAGACAATTAGCAGCATAATTCAAATGCAGATATTTATTTATTTATTTATTTATCCATTCTTTGTTTACTATTGCCCTTGAATATACTAAGCAATATTTTACTAGAGCATTAAATCCCCTGCTATTTATAGACTGTGACTACTCAGCCACCAATACCACAGTGTGATCTGTCAGGCACTGGAATTCATCACATTCACTTATTCTAACTGTTCTACCCATTTATGGATGTAGAACCAAAGGCCTAGAGAGATAAAGCCAATTTTTTAAGATTACACAGCTCAACTGTTGGTGAAATCACCTCTCTGGACCTCATCAGCAAAATGACAAAAACGAAAAGAGAATTCAGCATTCATTTCACCCAAGCTTTCACAATATGTGATTCTAAAGTCATTTGGAATGCAATATATTAAAAGTCATTTCTCATTTTCAGTCTTTCTAATTCCCTGATGTCCTTTTTTTTATTTTCAGTCTGTTCATAATTGGTCCAATTTCTGTAGACATTTCATGCATTATTAAATGATTTGATTTATCTTGCCTTCCATATTTGTGAGCAGCTCTGTGTCTTGCAGTTGCTTACTTGTAGGTCATTAAATTGGTCTCTTCTGATATGGTCTTGACTTTGTAGTTGGGGTCAGTAGCAAACCATGTGCATCTGGGGCACAGGCGTGAGATGTGTGAGCATGCTATGGAAGCTTATCCTTTTTCGAACTTTAGAATATGATCATTTCTTCTATGCCTGGAATACTGGGGATTTCTGTCCAATATCCAGGGGCTGTTGATCCACATGAGGAAAGACACAATGACTGGTAGGAAGTGCAAGGGAAATAAGACATACTATAGCAGCAGGAGGAAAAGGATTGCTGAGTGATGGCCAAAGACAAAACAGGCAATTTTTTTTCTTTGATTTTTATTTTATTTATTTTTTTATTAGTTGTTCAAAACATTACAAAGCTTTTGACATATCATATTTCATACATTTGATTCAAGTAGATTATGAACTCCCATTTTTACCCCGTATACATATTTGACATGACTTTGAAATCAGTTACCAAAAAGGAAATTTGGATGGAAACAGACTTCTGTGTATTCCATAATACATCACTTGGGGTTTAAAAATGTAAGAGAACACAGATGAAAATGAATTTCCAGTCATTTTATTTTAGTTTGTTCTTAGGATCTCTACTGAACTGGTTAGTAATGTGGTCTCAGGGTGTTTGGACCCAATGAGCATGCTCACCAGAGAAATGTCCTACAGTCTCTAGGTTTCTTTCCACAGAAGAATTGCTCCTGTTTCAACATGACTTACTAAAGGATGGATATCTTTTCTAGTATACATTCATAATTTTACACTAGCTTATTATTCTGAAAAGCAATACTATATGTAGTATACTTGGTATTACAAAAATGAAGCAAATTCCTTAGGCTATGTGAAATTAGCCAGTCACAGAAGGAAAGTCTAGTGCATGGTTCGCTAATGTGAATAATCTAAAATAATCAAATCCAGAAACAGATTGTTAGAAGGCTGGTTGCCAGGGGCCAGGGAAGTTTGGAAATGAAGAGTTGCTAATCAGTAAAGGTTCAGTTACTCAAGATGAGTTCTAAAGATGTTTTGTACAACATCGGGCCTGTGTTTAATAATACTGCATTATGTACATATGATTTTTGAAGAGGGTAGATCTCAGGTTAACTGTTGTTACTTTGCAAAAATCCTATCCATTTAGCAATATAGACTTCTATGAATTGATCTAGCAGAATGTTGTAAATTCTATGTCATGTTAAAGCTCTTGGGCATTTAGTATTCCTAATCAGGTAGCCTGTAGAGAGTTGGTGCTCTGGTTCACAGTGAATTGAAGTGGTTTGATATTAAGTAACCAGAAATGGTAAAATTAAAACAGAAGGATGTTTCACCTTATTACCCTGGTTAATTGATGGTAAATTCTATTCAAGGTAGGTAAATAAATTTTGAATTATAATCCTAAAACAATATATAAGATAAAATATACTGCTTTTTCTATGCAACTGGATATTAGTGGGGTTTTTTATTTTTATTTTTATTTTTGATATCAGGGATTGAACTCAGGGGCACTCAACTACTGAGCCACATCCTCAGCCCTTTTCTGTATTTTATTTAGAGACAGGGCCTCACTGAGTTGCTTAGGGCCTCACTAACTTGTTTAGATTGACTTTGAGCTCATCATCCTTCTGCCTCAGCCTTCTGAGCCACTGCAATTGCAGGCCTATGCCACCACACCCAGCTTAGTGGGTTTTTTTTTTAAAGAAACAATAGCTCCTAAGGTGGGAAATTATGAAAACTTCACTTTACATCTTTGATAAAGTAGTTGAGATAATGAAAAGAAAGTCAAATTATTAAGAAAAGATTAATAATCTAAATAAAAACTGTCTATGTACAATATAATTGCATTGAATCTATAATTATCTGGTCATCTTAATTCAGATGCAATTGTTTCTGACTATAGGCAAGTGGACATATTACTTTTAAAACCTGAAAAAGAGGAAAGCATCTTTGTTTTCTTTATAACATATAGTCTCTGAAAATTGTTCATTTTATTTGTCAAATATGGGGGTACCAGTAGTTTTCGAATACATCTAGAATCCTCTTTTTTTGTGAAATTAAAAATTTTAAAAATGTAATAGAGATTGAACAATTAAACCATACTTGTTTAAAAGTACCTGGTTTTTTACTGTGTCAGTAACTAAAGTGCCTGTTTGGACTTTAACAAATGTGTAATGAGGAACTTATAAAACTGCTCAGAGCTACCTATAGGATTTTAATTTTCCCACATGATCCATCAAAGTTTATCATGTAAATCTAAATTTTGGGTCATTTTAAGCATTAAATGTGCATTTGGAAGTTTCTAGCCATATCCCAGGAACCATTAACTACTATTATATAAACATGTATTAGGGACCTTTAAAAGCTTTTTCCGGGTCATTTTACTTTGCTAATATAGTCTAATTAGGTCCGGTGCATTTCATAGGTTGAGAGACACTAGTAATTCAAAATATAAGTTTTGTTGTGCTGGAATAACCATTTTATAAAGCATCATGAAGGTTTTCTTGGCTGAATCCCCAATTTGTAATGTCAGTATGAGGGTTCCATGTTCATTAAACCTGCTTTTAGATTCATTTTCCTGAGGTGACTGTGAGGCCAAATGCTCATCAGAAGTGGCTTTACATGTTTCCAATGTGAGTTTTAGAGTTTAAATGTACAGCTAATGTGTAGAAATCAAACTTCTTATAGGGACTACTTTGATTAAGTCAGTTCTCTTTTATCAGCTACTTCATATATGTCAAGCACTCATTAAGAGTTGTCAGTCAGAGGTACAGGGGAAGAACTAGTGGCACATTCTATATTGCAGGGAATGGCCTCAGAATTAGATTGTCTATAGAATAATATTCTGTAGACACTGGCTCTCACAGGAGGACCTGGACATGGTAGTTACATTAAGTCTATGAATACCCTTAATGACAGACTTAATGAGTATTTCCTGAATGAATGAACAAATGTACCTCATAACAGAAGAACATGCAAATATTCTGAGAGGTCAAAGAAGAGTTTTCTTTCAGTTCCGAGAGATTGTGACTTGAGTTTTGAGGGAAGTATGTCTACTTTAGTGTAATATCAAAACAACATGTTTCACGTTTTAATATGACCTCTTTTCTTCAAAAATGGTATAAACTAAAACTCTTTTAAGTATTCGACTCTTACGTTGACAGTTATCTTAAAATTAATTTTTCCTTTGTTGTGAATGCAATTGTTTATGGGTATCTCATCAATTATGCAAAATTGAAAGGAAAAAAACAGCAAATATATGAGTATAAGATGATACAATGATCTCTTCCTGCCAAAGTCAGACCCATAGAGAACTAAAAGATTGCTGTTTAAGAGTCTGGCTGTCTTCCTAATAACTGACCTCAAATACTAGGATGTCATCCCAAACATTTCAGTTTCTGTTAACAACCCATCATAGTTATTTATCTTTGGAGTTCACTGAGCATCTTTTCACTCTCCATCACCTCTTAATGTAATAAATTTTCATAAGATGGCCACTTTCCTCCTCCTTCTATATCCCAGTCTTCAAGGTTAATTTATGTGAAATGCTATTCAAAATGTATGAATACATAAAAGATGACCCATGAATTATGCTGTCTTTTCTAACTTGTTAAGAAGCCCTACATCATTTTTATAGAATTTATCATATTCACTTTTCATTCTGGTTTCTGAAGTGTTTACTACATGCCAGGTACTGGAATCACAATGATGAGCAAGACAGGTATGGCATCTTCTCCAGTGGAACGTACAGAAACAAATAGTTGAACATATAGATTGTATGGAGAAGAGTGAAATAAGTAAACACAGTACTGTGATCATGACCCACAGGGGCAGAACTGCTAGTTTATATGGGTAGACAGAGAAGTGCTCTTTTCAGAAGTGATAAGCCAAGTTGAGAATAGAAGGATAAGAAGGAGTTAGTCATTCAGAGACAAGAATATTTCAGGCAAAGAAAAAGTGCAATATTCAAAGGAGGGAAAGAAATTGGTATAATATAGGAACAACAAAAAATATATAAAAATTAAAAGGCCAGTGTACCAAAACCAAACCAAATAAAGGAGAGTTACATGACATAAGGCAGGACAGTAGCCAAGCTATGCATGTCATTATGGGAAATAGTCTTGAGGTGGGGTGTTATTGAAACCTTTTATACAGGAGTGTGTCATGTAACTGAATTCTTCTTTTAAATATATTTTTTAGTTGTTGATGGACCTTTATTTTATTTATTTTTATGTGGTGCTGAGGATTGAACTCAACCCAGTGCCTTACACATGCCAGGCAAGTGCTCTACCACTGAGCCACAACCCCAGTGTGTGACTGAATTCTTAAATATTCTGGATACCATAAAGAGTAAGAATTAGAGAGGATTGAAGGCAGGAGATGCTCTTCTTATAACATGTTTAAGGGATCCAAGCAAGGAATGAAGAGGTAGCATAAGGTAGTAGCTATAGAAATGTAAGTGGATGAATTAAAGAGGTATTTACAGGTCTATGTGGTAGGGTAACACTATAATTGTATGTTTGCTTTTCTTTACAGAATTTGAGACTGGGCCTGTTGAAGAGAGAATCTCTGTCTTATTCCTGTTTGTATTTTTACTTTCAGCTGAGCATATTCAATGAAAAATATTTTTTTATAACTTAGGATATCTGGTGCATGGAAGGCACTCATTAAATCTTCTAATAGATGAATAGTTTTGCTATCTGATATTGCAGTGGGATTCCCTTTTCTTTGCCTCAAAATTAACTTTTTTCATGCTTGAAGACAGCCCTGCTGGTTTTGACATATTACAATATGGTGAGCATGGTCACGTCTCCTTGAAGATCTTACAAACTTCAATAATATACTATCAGTTTTTATCTTTCAGGGTTGATGAAACACAGTCTTTTGATTCTTTTCTCATATGGCAGTTCTTCCTTTTCACTGATCATTTCTGTGGCCTCCCTCTGGATTTCCTTTAGCTCTTTTGTGTCTTGTTTGAGATGTGATAACACTATATTCCTGGTGTGAACACACCACAATCCTTTATGTCAGTTGAATACTGGATTTTGTTTCATTTCAATACATTTTTCTAATATTTTCTAGACATTTTTTTGGTTCTAGGGAATAAGACCCAAAGACCCACACATCTTCTTCAAGTAAAAATATAATAACTCATAGCTTGAAATAAAGTAGTGTGAATTTTTTTTCTTGCCCTTGTCCATGGTGAAACTTATCTATCATTTTCTTCCCTTTTATACAGCCTCATGTAATTTTCTTGCATTTTGTCTCTGGCAGTTTGGCATCTCACTATCTCCAGAAGAGCTTAGTGTCAATTGCATTTTTTTTCCTTCAAATCACTTATAAAAACTGTCGGATTAGGCTGACCCCTAGGAGATTTCTCCATTTATAGTTTCTGTCCAGACCAATTTTCCCTTACTCTTTGTTTCTTGTCTGTAAGGCAGTTTTCTAGTCATGACAAAAATAGTCTTCGCAACTTCTTGGTAACTTCAGTTAAAGAAAGTACTTTGAAAATGAAAATAGCATCTGTTTGTTCTATAATTCTCTCAATTATTAATTATCCATGAAGAACTTAATCTGATTAACTGAATATGATTCCTATTATAGGAACTATGTTCCATTTTGATGTATTCTTGCATAACTCGGTTACATGTCGATCTTCCATTAACTTGTCTGACACAAAGGTGACACTTACAGAATCCCCACAAAAACTCTTCCTATGAATGCCAACTGTCATTCTTTCAGCATTTTTAATGACTATTTACATAGCTTCACAGTTTCACCCTTGGATTCTTTAAAAATCTTTTATATTTAACCTAATTGGTCAATTAAATCTGTAGCATTCTATAATTGCATTATTTAAATCCATTTGTGCACTATGTTTTCTCAATTATAAGCTGTCTTCTTGGATTATTCATATGTTCATTTAAGGGATATTTATTGAATGGTTACCAAGTGCCAAATACTAGCAGTGGAATTTAGCAGTGGATAAGATAGATAAAATTCCCTGCCTTCATGGAGCTTAAAATTCATCAAGGGTTGACAGATGATAAGCAGTTCAAGAAGTAAATAATACATTGGGTGGTTTTAAATGCTATGCAGCAAAAAATAAAGTTGTTAAGAGGATGGAAGTTGGGGGGATGCTATTTAACATAGGGGACATTAGGAAATGTGTTTCTGAAAATATCACGCTTGAGCATTGCCTTGAATGATGGGAGGAAACCAGGTGCTTATCTGGAGAAAGGGATTTCCAATCATAGGAAGCACATAGGCTGAGGTAGACATGTGCTTATCTAGTTCAATCAACAGCCAGGAGTTCAGTGCTATAGGACCAAAGTGAGGAGGAGAGTAGAAAGAGGGGTCTAGATCTTTAGGACAGGGCCTGAATCATCATGTAGAGCCTCAGACACCAGGTTGAGGACTTTGAATTTTATCTTTGCTAATATAAGAAGACAGTTGATATTTAAACAGGGGATCATAATATCACCTGTCCTTAAAAAAAATGGTTTCAGTGTGTATAGAATCGATTGGGGCTGGAGAATGGTGAAATGCAAATTTAGAGGCTGTTAGAATAGATAATCAGGATCACTTTTAAGTGACGATCACTTGAACTTGGGGGTGGTGGAAGTCATCAAATTCTGAATGTATTTTAAAGATGTGCTGAACTAGATATGCTGATGTGGAGCATCACACAAACAGGGAAGCTCCAAAGAACATTCCTAGTTTTTAGTGTGCATTTGAAAGTATAGAGTTGACATTCAATGAGATGAGATAGACCTTGGACAGAGCAGAACTTTTGGGGGAATTGGTGGTGTGAAGGGAGCAGGTTTGGACCTTGTCAGGCTGTTGAGGCCTATTAGAGGTTTGGATAGAGATGTCAATAGAATCCCTGATATACATATTGGGATTTAGGAGAGAATTCCAAGCTATTGTTATACATTTGTAAGTTGAGAGCTTCCAGAATACAGATGGTATTTAAAGCTATGTGATTTATTAAGTTCACCTTAGCAGTGAATGTAGACACCAAAAAGAAGAGGTTTTTGGGATCAGTCCTGGGGAACTCCATTTTTCTGGATTGTGAAAGAATCCAAAAATAGTCTAAGGACTGTCCAGTGAAATACAAGGAGAATCAAAAAACTAGTGGGCCAGATAATAAGTAATAAAAGTGTTTCAATAAAGAAGGTATGGTCAGTTTGGTCAGGTATGACTAAGAGTTAACAAGGTGAGCAATGAAACTTGCCTATTGGATTCGGCAAGAGGAGCATTTTGGTCCCCTTTGCAAGAACTGTTTTAAGTGGAAGATGAGAACTGAAGCCTGACTGAAGTGGACCCAAAAGCTAATTAAAGACAACATATAGACAGCGTTTTTGAAAGGTTTTTACTCTAAAGACGTGGAGAGGATAATACTGTTAGAAGTGTGACAGAATAGTTGAAGTTGAGTACAAGAGAGTGACATTAGTGATGGATGGTTAATGGGGTACAAGTCAGTGGATTTGCACTTCCAGTTATTGAAGAATCACTATTTTCAGGGAAAAAAGTGGGATAAGTTAAAAGAACAGGAAGTGGTGAGTAAGACACATAAAGAAGATAAAATTTTAAGTAATGACCACTTTTAAGAAATGACCGGGCTGGGGATATAGCTCATTTAGTAAAGTTTTTGTCTAGCATGCACAAGGCCCTGGGTTCAATCCCAGCACCACACACACACACACACACAAAAAAAAAAAAAAAGAGAGAGAGAAAAGAAAAGAAAAAAATGACCATAGGTTCATATCATTCAGGTGAGATGGAAAACAAGATCACTGGAGCTGGAGAAGTTTAGTGCAGATGGGGGATGATCTGAGAGTCTGAGGTCTGAGATGGTGAAAAGTTTTCAGGATGTGTTACAATTGTTGCATTTCATAACATTTCTTTAAAGCCTTTTTTGGGGGAGGGTTGGTGGTACCAGGGATTGAATTCAGGGGCACTCAGCCACTGAGCCACATCCCAGCCCTATTTTGTATTTATTTAGAGACAAGGTCTTACTGAGTTTCTTATTGCCTCACTTTTACTGAGGCTGGCTTTGAACTTGTGATCCTCCTGTCTCAGCCTCCCCCAGTTTGTGGGATTACAGACATGTGACACCTCACTGGGCCTAAAAGCTATTTTTAAGTTAGATGGTATATCTTAAAATTGATAGCTTCTTAGTATGAGAAGAGAGCCTACAGAATGGAATCTTTGCTGCCTGCTCCTCAGAGCATTAATCTCCAGGATATACAAAGTACTGAAAAAACTTAACACCATAAAAACCAAATAAACCAGTCAATAAGTGGGCAAAAGAACTAAACAGATACTTCTCAAAAGAAGATATAAAAATGTCTAACAAATATATAAAAAAATGCTCACCATCTCAAGGAATTAGGGACATGCAAATCAAAACTACATTGAGATTTCATCTCACTCTAATCAGAATGACAATTATTAAGAATACAAGTAATAATTAATGTTGGTGAGTATGTGGGGAAAAGGGTACACTGACACCTTATTGGTAGGACTGCAAATTAGTGCAACCAATATGGAAAGTAGTATGGAAATACCTCAGAAAACTAGGAATGGAACCACCATTTGACCCAGTCATCTCACTACCTTAGTGTATTTCTTAAAGATTTTAAAATCAGCATACTACAGTGACAAAGCCACATGAATGTTTATAGCATCACAATTTGCAATAGCCATGTTATGGAATCAACCTAGGTGCCCCTCAACAGATGAATGGACAAAGAAAATGTGGTGTATATACACAATATACTCAGTCATAAAGAATGACTTTGTAGCATTTGCCAGTAAATGGATGGAACTGGAGACTATCATGTTAAGTGAAATAAGTTAGTCCCCAAAAGTCAAAAGTGGAATATTTTTTGTGATCTGTGGAAGCTAATCCATAACAAGGTGGGGGAAATTTAAAAAGAGAGAAAGAAAAAGGGGAAAAGAAGGGAGAGGGAGTTCCATCAAAATAGAGGAAAGATGAGTAGGGGATGAGGAGGAAGAAGAAAGGATGGGAAAAGTGAAGAATAGTGGAATGAATCTGACTGATCTTTCATATGTGCATGCATGGATATGGCATCAGGTGTACCCACAGGGCACTAATTAAAAAAATTAATGGCATCATAGAATTAAGAAAGTATAGAAATCATCATCTGTAGTAAATTCCAGATGATTTAGATCAGGGTTTAGAAAAACACAGTTCATGGGCTAGATGCAGCCTGATGTCTGTCTTTGTAAATAAAGTTTTATTGGAATACAGCCATGTCTGTTATTTAGTATTGTGTACAACTGTTTTATACTGTAATGGCACAATTTATAAGTGTAACAGAAATCTTTTGGCCTGACCTTTCACAGAAAAAGTTTGCCAACTTCTGCTCCAGATCTACATCTCTTAAGGTTTAGTGAAGGAAAATTTTTCTTGAAAACTATGTACATTGCTTGTATGTACCTTTCCCAGCTACTCTCATTTAGCTGACATGGGTGTATGCTAGGACTCTGAATACTTCACCAGTGAGCAGGGTGATTCTCATTCAGAACTCTCAAGAGCCAAACTTAGAGGTGCTTTGGTATAGATCAGGATTGCTCAGATTTCCTTGCAGCTGATATACTGGGGGTGATTCATAAATAGCTTTCTAGCTCCTTCACCTGTAGATTGTGATTTAGTCAGTTATGAACTTGAAAATGCATGTGTTTGATAAGTATCCCTAGATGATTCTCATATTCAGAAAACTTAGGACACTGTGCACTGGATATCTACTCTGACAGTGGCTCTTTTTGATGTTGTGTCCTTTCTCTAAGCATCGTTAGGCACAAGCTGTTTTCTACAAGGTTACCGACCCACCATGACTGAATTGTCAACTTCAAAAGAGAGTCCTCATTTGTGGCCTGATTTTTATTTTTTAATTAGTTCATTTATTCCTGCAGCAAACACAATACCTGTTTTCAAGGAGTTTACAGGTTAATGGTGGAAGAGGACACATATTCAATTAATAATCACATTAAAATATCATTACACACTAATTAACAATATGAAGCAATAGTAATGGGTGAATGAAAGTTGATAAGGGAACATGATTGGGTGAGGTGATAATTCAGGGAAGACTTCTCTGGGGATGTGATTTTTAAAATAATTAATGCTATTTTCTTCTGAACTTGCTACATTGAATTACTGGCCTAGATCTCTTCCAAGTATTCTGACCCTGGACTTAGTTGCAAATGAATCAGTGACTCCAAATTTATTAGTTCTTTTGTACTAATCTATGAAAATGTCATATATTCTCTGACCTATAGCTTCTCATAGACCTTAATTTTCTTCCTCCCAGGTTAGGTGGAACACATTGATGTGGAGATTCCAGTACAATTTCATATATATATATATATATATATATATATATATATATATAGTATGAAATATAAATAATAAACATATATATATATATATATACATGTATATCTGTATATATATATACATGTGTGTATATATATATATATATGTATATATATGTGTGTGTGTATGTATATGTATGTATATAGATAGATAGATAGATAGACAGTGGGAGGGGGGCACCAGGGATTGAACTCAGTGGCACTCAACCACTGAGCCACATCCCCAGACCCTTTTTTTTTTTTAAATATTTATTTTTAGTTTTAAGTGGACACAGCATCTTTATTTTACATTTATGTGGTGCTGAGGATTGAACTCAGTGTCTCAAGCCTGCTAGGCAAGTGCTCTACCACTGAGCCACAACCCCAGCCCCCCCGCCAGCCCTATTTTATATTTTATTTAGAGACATGCTCTCACTGAGTTGCCTAGCACCACGCTTTTTGCTGAGGCTGACTTTGGACATGTGATCCTCCTGCCTCAGCCTCCCAAACTGCTGGGATTACAGGCATGCGCCACTGGACCTGGCCTGTTTAGCTATATTTTTATCTCTATCTGTCGATGTTCAGACCTCTCCACTGCTTTGATTCCTTCTTGGGACTCCTGGCTTTTGTCATTGGCTTTTCTCATTTTCTCCATGGGCAACAGGGTTGTCCCGTGAGCATCTCTACCTTTTCTGTGGTTCAGCCCTTCTTTTACCCTCCCTTAGCATTCAAGGACAGAATTCAAGGACCATTGAAGGATCCTCTAACTAAACATTTAATCACTCCCCTACTAAATTTATGGGGACCCAAACATTAACTAAATAATCCAATTAATTTTAGCTCTTCTGTAAATATTACTACATAAAGAAGAAAAAAAGAGACTGCTAATAAGAGAAGAAATCAGTAGAAGGAAAACACAAGGATCAAGTGTTTTCATTAGCATGTTAATGTACTTTACCATTCTTAAAGAGCTTCAACACACACTTTTATTTGTGCCTGACAATAATCCTACATAGAGAGGTGTTATTATCATTTTGCTGATATGAAACCGAGGCCCAGAGATGCAAATGCATAGCCTGAGGTACAAACCCCACCTAGTGCAATCTGTTTCTATTTCTGATTATAATGACAAGGTAACTCACTCAATTTTGTGGCTTGCCATATCCTGTTTTCTCTCTTCTGTTCCCTGGGAGTCTGCTTATTTGCAGTTCAACCAGGCTCCTGCAATTTCGATTTGCTTTCTCCAGCTGTTCCTGCTGTTTGAGAGCTGGGGCATCAAAGCTCAGTTTGAATCCTGCCACTTTAGCCCTGGAAACCTTTATCATTTTAACTGCTCTACTTGGAGCCTTAACTATAGTCAAGTTCCATTCCTTCTCAGTGGAGAAAGTGCTGGAGCAAGAACCTCATGCAGTTCAAGTAGCTTAACTAAAGACAGCTTAGTCTCCCGAAGGAGGTGACCACGGTGTCCTAGTAGGAGACCTTTTCTGGCCAACTAGCATATGCTGCCTCTCTGCTTCTTAAACATCACTTCCCTGCCCTGCATCTGTACTTAATGATCAATGTAAGGATTCCTTTGCACCAAATTTTCCATAGAATTTGTAAAGCCGAGAAATTCGTTTTCTTCTTCTTCTTTTTTAAAATTTTAGCAAAGTTACCATTTGGGTTTATTTTCCCTTTATGACTATTTTTTAAAGAATAATACAATACTAGGATAGCATGCTTTTGAAATGCGTAGCAGTGGGGTTTTCCTCCTAATTCCCAGTATGTGCACTACCAAAGACAAGGACTATAGATCCTTCTAATGCCTCCATTCAGTCAATCGGAGGCAGAAAGGAAGTGCCTCACTACAGGCCCTTTTTCATCCTGAAACCTACCCTTTGCTCTGTACCCTTCATTAGTTTTCTGTTTCTCAAGCTGGCCTACAATCGCTCAACTGTTTTCTCAAGTTCATTTTGGACCGGGATGTAAGATATTCACTATCACATTCAGAAGTGCTTCTGCTGTTTGCCTGTAGGTGATGTCACTCTATTTGAAATGGCTTTCCTTCAGCCCCACCCTTTATACTTTAGTTCCTATTCACAGCTTTATCCCACCTATCATCTTTTGACCCCATTCAACACACACACACACACACACACACACACACACACACACAGATTAATCATTAAAACTGGAGAATTTAAACCTCTGATTCCATTGATTGTGTTTATTATAAATCATGGTTCCACTATTTATGAGCTGTGTGATCATGAGTAAGTTGCCAAACCCCTCTGGACCTTAATCTTTACATCTAGAAAATGGAAAAATTAAATGTGATAGAGCATACATAGTGCCTGCCAGGTAACAAGAGGGCAATAAATATGAGCTACACCATTATCACCTCAGAGTATGTTTCTGTTAAATGAAGTCAAGCTTGCTAACCTCACAGTGTGACCATGAAACTTCGATCATAAGTTTACTATTTACTGGCTGGGCTTGGGATGACGTGCCTGTCATCCCTGTGGCTAGGGAAGCTGAGGCAGGAGGATCACAAGTTCAAAGCCAGCCTCGGCAACAGTGAGGCACTAAGCAACTCAGTGAGACCCTCTCTCTAAATAAAATACAAAATAGGGCTGGGAATGTGGCTCAGGGATGGAGTATCCCTGAGTTAAATGCCCGGTACCAAAAAAAATAATAATAAATTACTATTTACTGAATGCCTAGTTTATGCTGAGCCCAGGAGACTAGGCATTCAGTTAATAGTAATCTTAATTCCCCCCCTTACCCCTCACCATTCCATACTTCCTTCTCTCATTTGAAGGCTGTTTTTCCTTATGGATTTTTGCTTTTGTGTATTAAGTACTGTACCATCATTTAAAAACTAATGTTGAAGTGCTGATTTTGAATAAAGTCCCAAAAAATGAAAGAAATATAAAAAAGGAAAATTGTCAAATAGCAGCTGTGCTCTCAGACAAGAAACATTGGAGTGGGGACTCATTTTCTAGGAAGTTTCTTTTAACTCCACAGTGAAGTGGACATTCTAATAGCCCTTACCTTCTGGCCATTAGACACCTGAGAGCTGCCAGAGATACTGAAAAACTCGCTGCTCTGTTCGAAGTCATTCTTCTTAATTGCATGAGGTCAAGTGTAAAGTATAATCACTTCACTTCTGTTCAATTGCTGCCACTTTTCATTTTGTTCTTTTTTATCATCTCATAGAATTCTAGGGCTTTGAGGTGCTAGGAAATGTCATCTTCCCAACTCTAGTTCTAGTGTTTGAACCCCCTCTAGGTTACTCCTTCATCGTGGCCATTTAGACTCAGTTGATACTTTCTAGGGAGAGGAAGCCAATAGTATCCAGGTGCCTCCTTTCTAGACCTGCTTGAGACACATATCTGTGAGAAAGTTTTTCCTTCCATAGTGCAATCCTGGCTCCATTCATTGCTGCCTCATGTCTGACCTTGCCTCTTTAAGCTTAGAACTCATGTCCTCTTTCTAGTGTGATAACAGCCAGTCTACTACTGGAAGGAATTTTTCATATCACTTGCAGGGTTTTTTCCCACACCTACGTAAAATTCTGTGTTAATATAAGAGCAATAAAAAATTGAAGTGAGTGTCCAGGTAATGTAGACCCACTGATAGTCATTTTTGCTCTCTTGGGTGACCTCAGCGTTCCTAATTTGGGTGCCTATCCCAAGTCTCCAGATTCTACTCCATAAACCTCTGATTCCATTTGATTGTGTCTATTATATTTCAGGGACAATCAACTGATGTCTATCTTCATCCATTCAGGTGGCTAGAACAAAATCTCAGAAATCACATAGATTATAAACAACAGAAATTTATTTATCATAGGTGCGGAGGCTAGGAAGTCCATGATCAAGGATCATGCCAGCAGATTTGGGGTCTGCAGAGGGCCCACTCTCTGGTTCATAGATGATGTCTTCTTGCTGTGTTCTCACATGGTGAATGGAGCAAGGCAGCCCTCTGGGGTCTCGTATAAGGGCACTAACCCCATTCCTGAGTGCCCTACCCTCAGGACCTAATCACTTCCCAGAGGCCCTGCCTACCAATATCATCATACTAGTGACTAGGTTTTCAGTGTATGGATTTTAAAGTGATACAAACCTTCAGACCGTAGCAATGTGAGAGAAGCATGGGCTCTAGATGTAGATGTTGATTCATTGACTTGCTCATTCTTTCACTCTCTTGAGGTTGTAAATATTTGACATAATTTTATATGCAATGAAAAATATGTCTTTCAGCATAATATTATGCATGTTTCTCCTTCTATCAGCCCCTTGCCAGCTATAGAGTGCAATAATTCACTTTTACAAAATGAGAACTTTATTAAAAAAGAAAAAAGTAACAATTTTGCTATCACAACAATCCCCTTTTGTCTTTTGAACCCTACACCCTCTGTCCCAACAACTTTCCTTTCGTGGCTCTTCTGAGGTTATGATCTTCAGCATTTCCCATGTATACTGGAGAATCCTAGCTCACAACACAACTTGGTACTTGGATCCCTTCTCCACGGCCACATTAGTATGTCATCTGATACATATCTGGGATTACAGATTTACTATAGGAAAATTAAAAATATCCTTCTAAGACAGTGGAAAGGATTGTTGTTACTAATTTGCTGTGGTCACTACATAAGGCAATGCAATCCCCAACAGGAGTGGAAACTTGTATCTGTAGCAGCCATGACTTCAGACCCTTGTTTAAGCAGGAAACACAGTGTACTCATTCATTAGAAATATTTTTGTGTTCCTACTCTCAATGCCATCCAGCCAAAGAGCAGGAACCATGTCGTTGTAACACTTGGGCTAACTGTTCATGTCATAGAGGAGGGGAAATTCACATCTTGAGGTATCTTGGTAAGGTATTAGGAATGGTTTATTTTATAAAATTCAGACTTACATTAAGGGATTTGGAAGACAATGTGAGGAAGCAGGGCAGTGTTCTACTTTGGATGCTGTCAGAAAGCAGGGGCAATTTTACAACTGGCCATCTCAATTAACCTTCTAGAGAAGAAGGGAAAACTCAAGCAAGTGTAAAGCTATAATTGGTGAAGAGGCAGTAATCTCTCCTAGTAGCTAGGATAAGGGGATAGCTGGTCCCTTTTTGTGATTTGTACAATGTAAATGTATCGTCTGTGTTCAGATGTGACTATGGAGTTCCCTTTTGTTGTCTCAGTCTGTCATGGTCACAGAGTAGCCTTGTTTGTTGTTATGTTTTGTGTGGTCATTCATGTTCAACAGAAGATGATCAAGACCTTGCAGTTAGTGCCAGGCCCGCTCCTAACAACACCCAGGCCAAGCTGATAGGGCCAGATCAACCCTCTGACAGTGCTGTTCTTCTCTTTATTACTCCAGGATATTTGAGGTACATCAGTGGGCAAACAGATGACTGTATATCAGTCCTCACTGAGAGAAGGAGATAGAAAAAGGTCAACAAAATTAGTAAATAAATTTTTTAAATACATTAAAATACAATAAATTCTATGGGAAAGGGAAAGATTATAGAACAGGGTAAATGAGATAGGAAGGGGGAGTGAGTATACAAAGAACACAGGCTGTTTTAAATAGGATGGTCAACATAGGCCATATTGAGAAGTGACAGTTGAACAAAGGATTGAGATGGAGGTGAGACAATGAGCCATCTGAACAGTGAAAGGATTTCTGGTTCAGTTCCATAGGAGTCATCCTAATAGAGAGAGTGAATTCCTGAAAACCTTCTGACTTATTCCATAGGTCATTGATTCCATCCTTTGCTTCCTGTCTTGTTATCAGTTTTCCAGTTGACCTCTCTGAGGTTGTTTTGGCCCAGACCAAGGAGAAAAGGATGGAATAGGAGGTACAGAGAAGCTGGGGTACTTGGATAGCAATGTTCCCTGTAGCATCCCTGCTCAGTGAGCTCAATGCAGTGGGTGATCTCTTTTCTCATCTCTCTCCACTAGGCTGCTAGCCCCAATGGTCTGTCCGCAGTGGAGGGCAGCTTCCCACTGACTAAACTATGCTTGTTCCATCTTAAGCATAGCCACAATTCTGCATTCCTTCTCATGAAAGCTGAGAGTGGTCCAGTTGTTAGCCCTGTCTGTTAGAACTGCGGTCAAAAACAGGATTCTGGTGTAAATGGACCTATCTCCTGTGAGAATTCTTCCACTGTTTCTATTTCTTCCAAGCATGTTCATGGCTATTATACTTCTTTTATTTTTCTCTAGCAATATCTATGTGTTCTTAGTATGCATTATCACCAATTGTTAAATTATCAGCTTGTGTTTATATTTTTAGATTCATCAGTACTTTGATCAAAATCACAGCTTGTAAGTGATAGAACTAAGATAGCTCAGACTTGATTTTGTTTTGTTTTTTAACAATGGTCTTGCTTTTAGACCCCAGTGTAGTCTAATCTCCTGGCTATAAACCAAGAAAACTGTGTGACAAAATGTTAACAGTGAAAACAATTGAAATTAAGATACATAGTATAGCACCATTTTGTGGTAAATTGAACAACACTAAATTCAATGTGTACAAATTACCAAAATATAAATAATGTCATTGTAATCTATTGATAAACAGCAGAGCAGTAGAAGGAAAAGCATATTCTATAACTTTCTGGTTTTTGACATTGAACTTGTTTCTGAATAGTTAAGACATCCAAACAGTGAGAAATATCATCAGCAAGAGATTATTCTTGATTTGTTTATAATAATGTGAGTGTGGAACATAGTTTTATTGTTAAATTATATTAATCATAGAAACTTATATTACATGGGGAATTATGCCTTACTTTTATATCCAGTTTCCAATTTGAGTCTCATAACATCTTTGGAAGGTAGGGGAATGTATTGAGTTATTATTCTTATTTTACTGTGAAGAAAGTAGGACACAGACAAATGAATTGACTTGCAAAATGAATAAGACTTGGATGCAGGGGTGGAATTCAGTTCTCCTAAAAATGATTATACCTTTCAAATAAATGTCGATTAGACATTATTTCAATTTTCCATCTGTTGCTTAGTATATATGTGACCTTGGACAAGTCATTTAATCTCTGAGTTTTTTTTAATTGAGTCTAATGATAAGGCCTATTTCAATGAGTTATTTGATGATGAAATTTTACACACAAACACACACACATTTTATAATATTTTGGTTAATGACTAACCATATAAGATGACAATGGTACATTAAGATTATAGTAGAACTAAAAAAAGTCCTCTTGCCATTGTAACATCATAATGCAAATAATTGTGAATGTACAATATAGCACTAATACTTGATAGTAAGCAACTATGCTGCTGTTTTGTGCATTCACTATATTCTACTTTTTAGTTCTTGTTTTAGAATATACACTTTCTACTTATGAACAACCTTCTACTTATCTACAACAAACAGTATGCATGTTACCCTAGCAGTAGCTTCATATATCTTGTATTCCCAGCATCTCTTGATTGCATCTTCTTCTCTTGTGCTTACTTTAAGCTCATGTCATTTTTCATCATGACCCTTAATTATACAAAAGTCCACTGTTAATGTTGCCAGTAAGAGGCCAGGTTGAGTGATTGATCTGGAAAACAAAATTGAAAGTGATTAAGGATGAAGAAGTGGAAAATCAGTGATGGTTACTGCTTGCCGACCATGTTCTGTTTCACCATCTTGGAGAATAAGAATAAGGTGACAAAAGCTGTTAAAGGATCTACTTCAGTGAAGGCAATGAGATTGACAGGCCCTGCTATCATAGGAGATGGCAGCTCCATGTATGATGTTGCTCTTGCAGATTTTTCTAGTGGAACACATATGGATATAGAAGCTAGTGATATTGATTATACTGATCTTGTGTGGGCCTAAGCTAATCCAGGTATTTGTATTTTAATTTTTAACCAAAACTTTATTTATTTTTTATTTGATCTTTTTAGTTATACATGACAGTAGAATGAATTTTTACATATCATACAAACATGGAGTATAACTTCCATTCTTGTGGTTGTGCATGATGTGGAATCACACTAGTCTTGTAATCAAAACTTTAAAAAAAATTAAAAATGGACAAAAGGGAATGAAGGGAAGGGAGGGGGGATAGGTATAGAAAAGACAGTAGAATGAATTGGACATAACTTTCCTATGTTCATATAGGAATACACGACCAGAGTAACTCCACATCATGTACAACCACAAGAATGGGAAGTTATACTCCATGTATGTATGTTATGTCAAAATACATTCTACTGTCATGTATATCTAAAAAGAACAGATTAAAAAATGGAAAAAAAGCTTGTACATCAAGGATATAAAGAACATATTTCTCATATAGTCATACAGTATCTTTGTGTTTTATATCATGCTATTAGAAGTGCCAAAAAATTTGAATTAAAAAGTTTTTAAAGTGGTCTGGGGTTGTGGCTCAGTGGCACATCACTTGCCTAGTATGTGTGATTCTCAGTGCTGCATAAAAATAAATTAAATAAAGGTCCATTGACAACTTTAAAAAAAGTATTAAAAAAGTTTATAAAGTAAAAAGGTTATAGTAAGCTAAGGTTAGTATTGAGGAAATAAGCATATTTTATGAATTTACTGTAGTCTAACTGTATAGTGTTTATGATGTCTAAAGTAGTATTTATTACATTTTCTCACTGCTCACATCCTGCAGGCTCTACTCATGAATAAGTGCCCTATACAGATGCATACCATTTTAAAAAATCTTTTATACCATATATCTTTTTAAATTGATTTTATTTTTTAAATACATAACAGTGGAATGCATTAAAATTCTTATTGCACATATAGAGCACATTTTTTCATATCTCTGTTTGTATATAAAGTATGTTCATACCAATTCATGTGTTCATACATGTACTTTGGATAATAATGTCCATCACATTCCACCATCATTGCTAACCCCCTACCCCATATTTTTAAAATATTTTTTAGTTCTAGATGGATACAACACCTTTATTTTGTTTATGTATTTATTTTTATGTGGTGCTGAGGATCAAACCCAGTGCCTCACATGTGTGAGGCAATTGCTCTACCACTGAGCTACAGCCCCAGCCCCTCATACCATATTTTTAATGCACCTCTTTGTGTTTTTAGACATGTTTGTATACATAAATACTTACTGTTTTGTTATAATTGCTCGCAGTATTCAGTGGTATAATATGGTCTATAAGTTTGTAGCCTAGGAGCAATTGGCTATATTATAGAGTCTAGTGTGTTATAGACTAGTTTTGAGTAAGCATAACTATGATGTTTGCACAACGATGAAATTGCCTCATGATGCATTTCTCAGAGTTTGTTCCTGTTGTTAAGTCTCACAAACACACACACACACACTCATACATTTCCATCATATGGCAGGAAAAGTTCATGTGCCTACTTGCTAATAGCTACCTTTAAGACTATAAGCTACAGTAGCATTTATAAAATTATTTGTTCATGTAAATTAGGAAAATTAGTACTTGATTCATAGGGTTGTCATTGGTATTAAATGAGGTATTAAAAGCAAAATAATTAGCTTAGGATGTGTTATGTATACAATCAGTGGGAGTTAATATTGTAAATATGTTCATTTCCATGTTAGGACTCTCCTTTAAGAGACTGAATCTAGTCCCAAATTTAAGTGAAAATGGGGACATATTGGCTTAAGTAACTGAACATTTAAGGAATATATGTATATTTGATGTGCCTAGATAAAGAATATTAAGCCAGGCGCTGTGGCACAGGGAGGATCGCAAGTTCAAAGCCAGTTTCAGAAACAGCAAGGCTCTAAGCAACTCAGTGAGACCCTGTTCGTAAATAAAATACAAAAAAATAGGGCTGGGGATGTGACTCAGTGGTCAAATGCTCCTGAGTTCAATCCCTAGTACCCCCTCCTCCCGCAAAAAAGAATATTAAATGGTGTTTTCAACACTGCTCACACTAGTTGACCTTGTACTAGTGGTCAGGTGACTGCCGGCTGCCTTCCAGCAGTTCTCACATCCATCCACAAACCCTGAGGCATTTTTTCCAATGGGAAAGTGAAAAGTATAAATCCAAGTATTCCCTGCTTAATATCCCACAAATCATTTGTTTCTATCAGTTTAGGATATTTGCTCACCCCTGTGTCAATCACTGTGATTTTAGTCCTGAATGACATGCAAATATCATATTTTCAGTATTTGTATAGGGACAATTGCTCTTGAAGATAGTTCCTTATTGTTGATCTACACAATTAGGTTCTTCCATTGTAGTCTGATTAGCCATAATTCACCTTCTTTCATACAGTCTATGTCTGGCTTGATAACACAGTAAAGTAGAATTTAGCACAAAGGAATTGAACAAAACTCCTAATTAGCATACTAACCAGATCACACTATTCATTGTAATTAAACTTTTGTGTGATAAGTCCTCACATTTTGTCATACCCTGTCCTGAGTACTGTAAAGAAGATAAAAGAATGATCCCTGCATTCAAGAGGATCTCAGACTCATCAGCGACAGAGACAATTTTGTTCTAATATGTGGGTGAGTGTGAGCAGGAAGATAGCAGACTTGTCTCAGTGTGCTCTGGAAATGCAGAAAATGATTTGAATCCTGAATGTGAAAAACGGAAGAGAAACAAAAATTGGATATGGTAGCAAGTAGGGAAAACATATGGTTCAAGGTATCAACACTATAATTTTACAAAGTAGATCTGATATATGGTGAGTGTTGTGTTCTGGAGCTGGGGAGCATATAATTTGCGTATTTACCAGTGTATGCTTTCTCCTGTTCCAAGACATTCTCCTCTTCTCTTCCTGCTTTTTGACTCCATCATATAAATGAAAATCCACCATATCTCTATATTTCTGGTGGTGCTTCCTCACTTGACCTCACTTGCAGGACCTGCTAGTGATTACAGTGAGTTACATCACAAGGTTTATTAATTAAGACTGTTAGTCAATGGGCTCCTCCTAGGTATCAGTCAGGAGCTTGTTGCACTAGGGAATAATAAGATGGCTAAGATATATTTCTTGCCTGAAATTTAAGCTGTAAACATTCTGTTTGGATAGGCAAATATTTTAACAATTTAGACCTACAATGGGAGGTAGAGATACGTGAAAAGTATTTTAAGACATCGGAAGAATAGCTAGTCCTGCTCAGTGGTTGGAAAGCTTTTCATTGAAGAGATGAAGTTTGAGTTGGGCCTCTAAGTAGAGGAGGTGGTTTGTACAAATGGGGAGAGGCATGAATAAATCTCTTAGAGAGTGCCATAACGTTGGGCAGTTACTGGATATGCTTGGTATTGAAGCCAGAATTAGACAGGCAGTCAGTATAGATAGGTAAATTGAGTCAGGTGGATCAAGGAGGCCAATTTGGTTCCTAGAAGTTAGAGACTTCCAATTTTCAATCCCCTGAGGAATTGAAATGCTAATGCCTTCAGAGACCTTTCTCCACCCTTAGCAAGATAACTTGCCCTGTTCCAACTTGTTGCTAAGGTAACCTGTCCCAGGAATTGTCCCTCCCTACAGGAGTTATAAAGTTGTTGATTAATGTGTCATTTGGCTCTTCCCCCTGTTCGTCTGCTTCTCACCTTTTGGCCATCATCCCACCTGAGCATCTCCTGGGCCTGGTCAGGCAGGTAGGAAGGAGAGAGATAAGAAGGAGGGAGCAGGAGAATAAAGGAAGCCTAGAACATACAAAAAGGCAGAATATTCTCGCTTCTTAGGATACCAGCATACCAGCTATGGCCCCCTTCTGCCTCCCGAGAGAAGTCTGTTACCCCTTTTTAAATAAACCCTGATTTATATGCTTGCCTCAGTGTGCTTCTCCAGTGTTCAAACTTCAACATGTGGGGAAGCAGAACTTGTCACTAGAGGTATCAGTATGTGTGTAGCTTTAAGACAGAAAGTGACAAGAGACAAATCCAAAATGGTGTGCAGGCACCAGGTCAGGAAAGGACTTAAGATCTGACTTGCTTATAGGCGATGGTGATGCCAGAGAGCAGGGTTGGGTTGGGACAAGCATGAATCAGGGTTGTGACATAATTGTTAAACATAATCATCACATATATAACTTGGAGAATGGAAGGCTAATTGTAATATTCTAATATTGTAATATTCTAAAGAAGCCTTGTTTTACGAAAACCTAATGAGCTCTAATGGAGACCAAAGGTAAATACATAAATGGACAATCAAATAATGTTTCATTTTAAGGAAAAGTAGTACATGAGATTGAGACTTCTCCTGGCACAATATAGTATGTAATTCTGTCTATAATAAATCATCATAATTCTTTTCAGAAGTACTTAACATTGTCTGAACCAAGGAGGATTTGCTTATTTGGGCCAAATGTGGAAATCTGGTGCCAGTTCACTGAGTAGCTGAAATGCATTGCTGGACATGTCTGATATTTGCAGAGAAAACTGAAGATGATGCAGCTGTGTTTTCACAATAGAAGAGTCTCACTTTAGCTGTGACCTTGGGATCTTTCCTATAAGATCATCAGACAGGTGGAAGAAAACTGAAAGTAAAAGACCTTGTGATGCTTGAATAAGCAAATCCTCTTAGATTAAATCCAAGAGCCCATCTTATTCTGAATTCTATGCCATGACAGAGTATTAACAAATATCAGGTTTATATTCAAATTATGATGACCTTGTACTTTTTATTTAGAAAGTTTACAGAGATTAGCATTCTAAAAGTAGTTTGGGGACTTGCATTTCTGAAGCTATTGCAAGGACTAACAGAATGCCATATAAATCTTTTAGTTTTTCTTATTGACTTTGCAGTTATAGCTTCTTAAGTGTTTACTCCTAACAGAGTCTCTTCCCTTTAAGCTTTTCTAGCTAAGAGCAAAAATTCTGTTAATCACAAATAAAACTCTGAAAAGATGTTCAAAAGGAAAAGTACATGGTGACTTTCAAAACCATCATTTGAAACAAAATGTGGATACATTTTCATGTGTTTGAACACAGATATCAAGGCAGGTCACTGAATTCAAATTATTTACCATTTTTTTTCTTTGTATATATACTAGCCTGTTCTTAGTTTTAGGTCAACCTGGGCCAAAAACAAACTGTTACAAAATGGCAACCCTGGACTCAGGCTCTCCTTTCAGACTGAGTATGATTAGGCTAACTGAACTCATTTATTTTTCTTTAATGCAGAAGGCAATTCAGCAATCTACTTTCCTTATACTTTATAGAACACAGGAACAATTTTTCCTCCTACAGTGGTGACATGAAATATATTTTTGGTCTCTATGTTAGTTGACACGCAAATGTACCCACTGTATCACAAGTGAAAGCTCATTAAAAGCTGCTGGAATGCAATTGTGTTATCTCCCAGGAACACAGAAAATAACATTAGTCATTACTCCAGTGCATTTCCACTTGGTAACGTAGTGAAATCTCCCACCTCACTCCTATTCCCTCAAGGTTTCTGCAGAAAATTTTCATATTTTATTTTAGTTCCATCAGACAAAAGCTTTAGGTGTCTATTTATCACTAAGACACCTTTTTATTTAAATTGCATGCTGCTGCCACACAATCTTATATACAATCATAGAAACTTTTGTTTCCTAATTTGTCAAGAATGTCTGACTCTGGAGTTATTGCCAAAACTTCCCCACCCAGTGTTTGGAATTCTTGCTTAGATAATGAATATTTGGCTAAATTAGATACAAGAGAAGGACTAATATATAACAAATATTACATATGTCATTTTAAATCCATCATTTTCTCTAGTATTTTACTCATTTTTTTGGGGGGGAAGTGGTTCTTCTTTTTTAATATTTTTTTACTTGTAGTTGGACATCATAATACCTTTATTTTATTTATTTTTATGTGGTCCTGACAATTGAACCCAGCACCTCACACATGCTAGGTGAGCGCTCTACCGCTCAGCCCCAGCCCCAGCCCCGGAAGTGGTTCTTTTGGCTGAGAGATTCCCAAGACATCTTGGTGTTGTGGTATTCTGCTAATGTGGATGTGATAATAGATGTTTGGGCAAACCTTACCCCAGCTTGCCTTTCCTGCTTTTCCTATATCTATGTACTATCACCACCAAATCTTGAAACTCAAAGGAATCTTGGGTGGCCATTATTCACTGGGTGATGGTTCACATATTTATTGAGCTCCTGTTATGGTCTGAGCTCCATTTTAGGCTGTTCATTTTAGATGGTTAATATATTTATTTAGCTCATGTTATGGTCTGGGCTCCATTTTAGTACATACCTACTCCTAGGAAACTTTAAGAACAAATAATAAACTACTAAATGAGTGAGATAATATCAGATTATAATGACTACTATAAAGGAAACTACTAGGACATTGTTGGGGGAGATAATTAAGTTGGGCTTTTGATTTGGGAATGCTTCAATGAGAAAATGTTAATGAATGTTTAGAAAGAGCCAGTCAATTGAAGATCTAGAGAGAGCACATGACAGATAGAGGAAAACAAGTGTGTACAATATGAGCGATCAATGATCATTAAAGATTTTGAAATTATCTTTAATTACCTTTTAATTTTAAACTTTTCATATTTATTGCCAATACATATTTTTCTTTTTTAGGCTTTTCTTTCTGTTTTTCTCTTTGAGGGTAATCATATTTTAGTAGAAAAGGTTTTTGAACATTGAGAATATTAACTTTTCTTACTGGCATTGCTAATGGTCTATTAGTTATTTATATTTTGACTCATTTTGTTCTGTTCTTATAGATGTCATATTTTATGTTTAATTCTGTTAATATTTTTAATGCTTTTAAACTTTCATTTAAGTGCTTTGAATCGACTTCTATACCTAATGATAATTAGTGGTTAAGTCACCAACATTTATTTATACTTCATCTTTGACCTAAGGTTTTATTTTATTTTTATATTTTTTATTTATATATGACAGCAGAATGCTGACCTAAGGTTTTAAAATTTTTGTCATGTCCTGCACTTATTTGGGTGACTTGGGAAAATATTTTTATTTTTTTCAATATAGTTAACCAATAACCACACCACACCTGATTGAATAGTTGACATTTTCTCTGTTGACTTAAATGCTACCTTATCATGCTAAATTGCATACTCTTGAGTCCAGTTACAGAGTGACTTATGTTTCATTCAGCAATACCAAACTGGTTATGTTTTTCCATTTTTCTAATGATGTTGGTATGTGTTACGAACATTCTTCCTCATTCTACTTGATTAAAAGTATATTGGCTCTAATCATCTATTGTTCCAAATTTGTCTTTGACCATTTTGCCATTTTATTTTAAATGAAAGTTTGATTGGAAAAATTAAAAATTATACATTAAATGTATTGGAAATGGAAAAAAATATATAGATTGTTTCTAAATGTGCTTTTTTGTTGTTTACTGTGGTAAATATGCACTTCCCCTTTATAACGCTACCTATTTTGTAATTAGTTGTAAAAATATATAGCATGAATTTTCCAGACTGTCTAGGTAACATGTAAAAGTAAAATCTATAACTATTAAGACTTAGCTATGAGGTGTTCCCCAAAAGCTCATGTGTAAGACAATGCAAAAAAAAAAAAAAAAAACTGACGTGAAATGATTGGGCTACTAGAGCCTAAACCTAATCTAATTAGGTGCACTAATTAGTGCTTAATCCAATGATATGCATTAACTGGGTGGTAACTGAAAGCAGATAGGGTGTGGCTGGAGGAGCTAGGTCAGTGAGAGTATGCCTTTGGGGACTTATATTTTGTTCCTGGTGAGAGGAACTCTCTCTCTCTCTCTGCTTCCTTGTTGCCTTGTCCTGAGCTACTTTTCCTCCACCACATCCTTCCGCCATGATATTTTGCCTCACCTTGGGCCCAGAGCTATGGAGTTAACCATCTATGGATTGAGACCTCTGAAACCATGTGCCCCAAATAAACATTCCTTCCTCTGTGTTGTTCTTGTTGGATCTTTTGGTCACAGTGACAAAAAAAGAAGCTGACTAAAGTAATAACTATATACCAAACACATATACCTATATGCGCACACACAGATATGTAAGAATCTGTGAGTTTATTTATTTATTTATTTGAACCAGAGCTTATGTGTTTGAAGGTGGCTTAACTGTTTATTTGCTGTATTACTTTACATCTCTTTACCCCAAGCATTTTGTAAAATTAAGGTTTTGAAGTTACTTAGCACCTCATAAGGTGATTTTGACAATTGTATGTAGTAGATTGCATAAAATGTGTATAGTAGTGCCCTTCATATATTAAGCACTATATGGTAGGTTTATTGTTGTTATAATTGTTGGTATTACTTTATTGGCTACAACTTCCAAAGAAAATATAAATAATAGTGGTGCAAGTTTCATTTTTTTCTTTGTTTTAGGAATAATAATCCTTAGTGATTTTTCTTTGTTTCATCTACATTTTATACTATGAAGAATTTTTTTTAGTTGTAGATGGACACAATACCTTTATTTTATTTATTTCTTTTTATGTGGTGCTAAGGATCAAACCCAGTGCTTCACACATACTAGACAAGCTTTCTACCACTGAGCCACAACCACAGCCATGTTTTGAAAAATTTTAATGAAAATTACAGACATTTTATACCTTAATTTATAGATATCCTTATCTAAAAAGTACATTTTTATAGCACACTACTATTAAAAAGCTAACCAAAGTAATAATGGTTCCTTAGGTTCTTCTAATATCCAGTTCATATTTAAATTTGTCTGAAGACATTGCTATAGCTATTTGTTGAAACATACATCTCATCAAGAACCCTGCATTTCATTTAGTTGTTATGTCTCTTAAGATTCAAGCTGGAATTGCCTCTACCTTTCTTTTAATGACTTAGGAGGGAAAAAAATATCCCACCTACTGGAATTATTTGATTACTTATTCATGGTATCATTCACCTTGTTCCAAAATCTCTTGTATTTTCTATAAACTGGTAGATCAGTTGAAAATATTGATTGAATAACAATTATAAACATATTGAAGGGTATGTTGTATTGCATTACATGCCCTTTCTGGTCCTCTGGGAAGCAAAAGTCAAGGTAGAGTGAGAAGTATAAAAGACTTATTAAGGACAATGACTGTGGAGGGCATAGGGGAGAGGGACTAAGAGCAGACAGATAAAACCTCAGACCCATTGCAGGTCTGACTTCTCTGAAGAGAGAATAGGTAGGAGGATTGGGCAGGAAGACCCTGGGCTGGCAGCATGACTCTGAGAACATCTTGATCAGGTGGGGTTGGTGGGGGAACCACAAAACAAAGTTAGTATTCCTGCAGAGCTCTATTTTTGGTTGGAAACATCACTTCAGTGTGAACATTGAATTGCATCCTGAAGGTATGCTAGCTGGAGGTAGCAGCCCATGCCATTTCTTACAGGAATCTCTTTTGAAGGGAGAACTGAGTGACAAACTTGGATGCTACACATCACATTAGAAGGCATATGCTGTCTGTTGTTCCACTATTGGAGATGCAAAAGTTAAAGTAGTCATAGCCTGATTTCCCCTTTATGACCTGAAAATAGGGCAGTGCATGGGCATGAGAAGAAAGTCCAGTTCCCTATCAATTTCTCATCTAATGGTTCCTGTGTCTACTAATGTTTCTTGGATGAAACATTTCCTCAAAAGTGGTACTATGGTGATTTTCTAGTTCTCTTCTTATCCTTTTAATTTTTCCAGGTCACCTTAGGATATTAACTATAGATTTGTGACAGAAATTTATGTGATATGTTAATAGATTTGTAATGTTAAGATTGCTTTTAGGATATCTCAACCAGTCAGTCTCATAGGTACTTCAGATTTACTATTGCCACAATAAATGCATCTTTCTCAATTGCTAAATTTGCTCTTCATATTTCCAGACTCAGAGAATGGCATTACCATCCATGTAATTGCCAAGCCCAGACCTTTGGAGTCACTCTATGTTCCTTTTTTACCCTAATTCCCATATCCAATCAGCTGCCAAATTATATTGCGGCAACATCCTTGATATTTCTTAAGTACAATTGCTACCCTGTATGCTTTCCGCCACTGACACAATTTTGGTCTTCAGGTTTTCAATCCTGGGAATACAGAAAGTCTCTTAGTGGTCCCCTGGGCCTGTTCTTTCTTTCCTCCTACCTAAACATGACAGCAAACCCAGCAAGATCTTTCAGACTTGTCAGTATGATCCTGCTGTTTTCCAAAATAAATTACTTCACTGAGTTTTCATCATTGGCCCCCAAAGTCCAAAACCTTAAAAAAAAAAAAAAAAGATACAAATTTCTTTAGAAGTTGCGCCCTGGTCTTTTTAAAAACAAATTTTGATTCCCTTAAATTCATCCATGCTCTTTATCACAGCTACTATTTGCACAGGTCCTTTTGCTTGGAATACTCTTTGCCTCTTGGCAAATTTGAACTCTTAATTATGGTACAAAGATGTGCTAGTCATTTTTTTTTTTGTTTGCTTTGACAAAACACCTGAGAAAATCAACTTAGAGGAAGAAAAACTTGTTGGTGGCTCCCAGTGTCAGAAGTCGCAATGCATGATTTACTGGCCCCATTGCTATGGGCCTGAGATGAGGAGAGCATCATGGGATAGAGCTGCTCACCTCATGGCAGCTGGAAAGGAGGCGGTGGGGGAGACAGGCAGGCAAAATGTTATTTCCAGATATACCCCACGTGCTTATAGTTACCACTTAGTAATCCATTTAAATTATTAATTCATCAAATTGATGAATCTACTGATTAGTTTACAGCTCTCATAATCTAATAATTTTACCCCTGAACATTCCTGCATTGCCTTATGAGCTTTTGGGGGGACACTTCATATCTAAACCTTAACAGATGGTCAAGAAATTCTTCTTGAGAGCTATAAAGGAAAGGGGAGAAGAAAAGTGGGGGCAGATATTATGAAAATGAGATCAATAAAGAAAAGAGACGAAGGGGTGGGAGGTGGGGAGGAAAGGGGAAGTGCTAAGGAGTGCTATTGGCTAACTTATTATATTGTGTGTATGTATACATATGTAATAATACTCGTGTCATGGAGGAGCCAATCCTTAGTCTCCTCCAGCATCTATAAACCCCATGTGTTCTGGTGTCTGGGATTCTTTCTCCAAACCCAATCTCTCCTGCTGCCCTGTGGCCAGACTCCAGCAAGTCTTGTGAGCAACCAGATTGGTGGGGGAGGGGGAGAGCCGAGTGGGTTTCCACTACCAGTTGTACCCTGTATAAACTCTGTCTGTATTTGATTTTCTTCTGGTCACTTAGGCACACTCTATGTTGTGCAGTGAGAGTTTGCTTGGCCTGTATTTGGGGCCAAACTCTGGTTTGCCAGGAATATCATCACCACCACCACCCTCACCACCCCTGTGCTGCAGCTGCAAGATGGTTCTTTCCTCTGTCCTCCATATTCAACCAGGAGAAATGGTGGCTTCTTGCCAGCACAAGGATGTTGTGCAGTTTGCTTTTCAGTTTAGTCGGGGAGTGCCTTTGATCTCTGATCTCTATATACTCAGATGTACCTCAGGCTTCCTAAAAGATGTGAGTTCCTTTAATTCCCTTATCCCTCCACTTTTTTTTTGTTGGGGGGACTGCTTCAATAGGCACTGCTAGTGGCTGTGCTGGGAATTTGTTCCTTATTATTATATTCAATGCTAAGAGACACAAGAAAGTTCCTGCTCCCTCTGCCCATTCGCTCTTTCCCCTCTGCAGCATGTTGGGAGCCCTCAAAGATCAAGTCATATTCTACAGAGAGAAACGCAACAGACAGTATCAAACTTAGCCATATTTTAAAAAGAAGTCATTTAGTTCATTCATACCTAGGCATGTACCTAGTTTGCCTAAAGTATTTTGCCTAAGTCCCAGACCTACTTTGATTGTCCACAATTAATTCCCAGTAAAGTCCCTTTTTCCCCCACCACCCACCTTGCACAGAAGCTGCCTGTCTGCTTTCTTGGTTTCATGTCATGGAGCAATCAGGAAAGTGACCTCATCTATTCAGTCATCTTCTTCTGACCTGCAATTTACTTCATGTCCAAGACATAGTTTAAATGGTTTATTACATGCACTGATTCTTTACTCATTAAACAGGTATTATTGAGCACATATTTTGCATCAGACACTGTTCTCAACATTATGGATACAGTAGTGAACAAAGAGACCAACTCTCTCCACCCTCATGTACCTTACATTTTTAGAGGGCAGGTAGGCAATAAGCAAAAAAGAGCTACATATCTACTGTCAGGTGACAATGAAGGTATGACAAGGGAAATAATGCAGCAAGTGTGGGTATTGGCAGTGCTAAGGGGATGCTGATTTAGATAGGAAGTTCAAGGGAGACCTCATTGAGAAAACATTCTCTAAGGGAAAAATGGAGATGTAAAGGAGGAGGTCATGTGGATACTTGTGGAAAAAGCAACCTATAAATGATGAACAAGAGCAGATATATATATATTTTTTTTTAGGCAGGAATGTGCTTGGCTTACTGAAAGGGCCACAAGGAGGTCATGTTGATTAAACAGTAAGAAAGACACACAGGTAATGGAGGCTAAGGTCACAGAGGTTGCTGGGTTCAGATCACATAGAATGCATTTTTTGCTTTGAGTACACTGTGAAACCACTTGCTAGTTTTGAGTGAAGAAAAAATAGGATAAAAATTATAAAGATCATTCTGAAAGCCGTATGCAGAATAAATTGTAGATTGATAAAGATGTTGGCATATATACCAATTAGTAATCTTTTTCTGTAATCCAGGGCTGAGATAAGGATGATTGGGGCCAGTTGTCTAATGGTATAGATGGTGAGATGTGGGCCAGTTCAGAAAGTTTTGAAATAGAGCCTAGAGGATTTGCTGCTGAATTGGACTTGGGGTATGCTAAAAGGAAAGGGGTCAGGTAAAATAATGGTCAATTAAAATAATACTAGCTTATGCATATTACACTTAATATGTATCCAAAACCATTAAAGGTTTTAGTAAGTATTAACTCACTTAGTTCTCAGAAAAATGAAATAGTTCCTGGCATATATGGGTATGAAGTATTTACTGATTGTGGCTCAAAGAGGATAAGTAACTTATTCATGCTATTTAGCTAGTAAGTGGTGGGTCCAATATTTAAGTAAAGATGGTCTAGCTATAGAATCCATGATTTTAAGTACACACAATAGTGGGATGCTTTGAAAGGATGGTAATGTTTGTCTGAGCTCAGAGTCTGAGCTACCTGTGGCTTCTAAGAGAATGAGATACAAGAAAGTTCCTGCTCCCCAAGCCCATTCGCTCTTTCCCCTCTGTAGGATGTTGGGAGCCCCCAAAGCTCTAGTCATATTCTACATAAAGAAATGCAATAGACAATATCTGTCATAGCCATATTTTTAAAAGAGGCCGTTTAGTTCATTCATACCTAGGCATGTACCTATTTTGCCTAAAAGAGATTAACACTTTTTGTCAACTGAACTGAATACAATGTGGAAGTTTCATTGTTTTTGGAATATGCCATACTATGAAGAGGTTTTATACTTTTAATGAGTAAGCAGATATTAACTGAGAAACATGGAGGGATCATAGAAAACCACTTGACTTGTCTCTGGGGTTATTAATACCTGTCCCTTTATGTCATTTTGTTTTGTGACAGTCAAACATTCAAGAAAGCCTTGGCCATGGCTCATTCTCCTCTCAGGAACTTGTGTGAGAGGCAGCCATTTCTAAGTATTCTGGGCACATTATATCTAGCATATGTACTTGCTTCTGGACACAGAATCTGGTGCTCTGATGGGAAGGCAAAAATCCTGCCACCCTACACCCAGCTCTAGCACTTCATCCCCAGCTATCTTCCCATCAGTATAGGCTAGGAGTGCTGCCATATGCTAAAATACAGTGGACATCTCAGAACAGAATCAGGCCTAAAATGTCAACCAGTGCTGAGCCTAGTAAACCTGGCATAGGTTGCGATATTCCTGGACTTGGTTTAGGATCGGGTGTAGGCATATACCCCATCACCTCAGGGCCACCTGAGTAGGAATAGTCAGGGCTGTTGGTGTGAGGTTAAAGGCCAGAAGAGTCAGAAGCTGATTGTACAAAGAAGAACTCAGAATCACCCTCCCTTATGTGTTACTACCAAAGAAACAGAGGTTAGCAAAATCTGAAAGAGGAGTTACCTGGTAACATTGTAGCCAATGAGAAGCTGTTTCTAGGGAGAAAATATTTGTAACATATAGTAATTGCCATATTTTAAAAGGAGGCTGCATATCTGTAGCTTTTTTCCTTGTTCTGTTCTTTTTTTGGTAAATTCAAGATCTCTAATTGCTTTTTCACTGGAAAGAGAAAACTGATGGCACTTGCTTTAAAGTTTCTCTTTCTCTCACTTATTTCTCTCTGGTTATCTGTTCCTCTTCTTCCTTGAAGAAAATTGAATTGGTGTTGTTCTGCAGTGGTCTCTGTTAATGGCAAAGGGGAGATAGCTCAGAGAGACCCCCCCTCCCCTTCTGAAAAATTCAGCCATAGCCAGCATTTATTGAGCACTTACTGTGAGACAGGAACTGTGTTAAGCACTTTAAATGTATTCACACATTGAATACTCTACCCAAAGTCCATCTGTCTAGTGTAAGGGAATGATACATGTTAAAAGATGATCACAGTTAACAATTCTGTCTGCAGAGAACGAGCCTATCCTCAATTTTGGGTGGTTAAAGTGAAGCAAAAGAACCACAAAGTTTAGATGGAACACTTTAAACAGAGACAGCACCAATGCATCAGCTGGATAATGCCCACCTGTTTCTATCCTCCTGTTGGGAGATATTTCTTTAAGAGCTAGTTCTTAGAAATTAGAAATTGTTTTTGAAGGAAAGCACTATTAATAGGAGCACAGTAAATGTTTGTTGAGTATTGGACAACACAATATATGTACCATTGCCTTGATTTATCTGGAGAACTTTCTCTGATCATTCTTATTTGAAACTTGCCTGAGTTTATTCAGTTTTCTGAGAAAACTTACCATTTCTGTAATGACTCACCTGAGATAGCTTTGCTCTAGAGAAGTGATTATCATCCAGGAGCAAAATAATTGTAAATTTCTGGAGACCTTTTTGATTATCTGGCATTTAGTGAGGAAAAGCCCAGGATACCACTAAACTTCTTATAATGCATAGGACAGCTCCCTAGCACAAGGAGTTATCCAAACAAGGATGTCAGTAGTGGCCAGGTAGACAAATCCTTCTCTAGTCTTGAGAGAGCTCTTTAGTCATGGAAATTCCATTCTATCACCTATGCATTCCAATTCATTGGTCAGAACTCTGCATATTCACCCTGTATGCCTAGTGATTTTTTTGCAAGAGGTCGCTGGAGCAACAATTAGAAACTGTTGTATTTTTGTGATTTTAATTTTGTACTTACCTAGGGGACAGTGTTCCTTTGTTTAGAGAGCTTTGACCCACCTGAGAGCCACTCCTGTAATATTATTGTATATCATATAACTCATCAAAAATGAAATCTCCCACATTTTATACATATATTTTCTCTGTGGGGGTGGGGGGTATTGGGGATTGAACTCAGGGGCACTCAACCACTGAGCCACATTTTGTATTTTGTATTTTGTTTAGTGACAGGGTCTCACTAAGTTGCTTGGGGTCTTGCTAAGTTGCTGAGGCTGGCTTTGAACTTGTGAGCCTCCTGCCTCAGCCTCTGGAGTGCCCATCTACATGTATTGATGTTATACTGTATCCCATAAATATGTATGGTTACTATGTTTCAATTAAGTATTAAAAAGTATAGTACAAATCTCCTATGTTTACAAAAATAGTGATACTACCATTTAATAAATAGAATATCGCAAATAAACTGTAGTGTCTCTTCAAGACAATGAGTATGTTTTTCCTGGTCATAATATGCAGTGTTTGAATGATAGATTGAGCTGCAAGGTTTTCTCAGTTTTAGATGGGCATGCCTCACTTCACACTTAGGAAGCCATTTGTTAAACACAGATTGCCAAGTAGCACGACAAAGTTGAAAAGTTGTGCTATTCATTGAGCATTAAAAGTGATGTGCCCTGCTTGGGATTTCTGATGAAATGAAGGGTCATTGCAGTAATTTTGAGCATTCATTTTGGCCAAACCTAATTGCAAAACAGTACATTACTTTCCATTGAATCCAGGCTGCTTAAAAAATTCAAATTTAATTCTCAGTACTAATGGATACATAATTAATAAGTGTGTTGCTAATTTAAGTCAAATGGGCAAGGTATCAGCAGGGTTCCTCGGCAATCAGCCCTTTGTTACTGCTCAGTGTTCCTTGAGCTAACCGCACACTGAATCAAAATCAGATGCTATTATGTGATCTCCAAAGGAAGTGAAACAAAAGCACAATTTCTTCACATAGTGAACAGAAAGCATCAGAGTAGAAACAGATGAAGCTTTGAAATCAGGCAAACCTTGGTTATTATACTGGATCTGTTATTGTTGGGGTGTCCAGTTGGGGTCCAGGTCCTTGGTGTCCTGAACAAAGAATTTAGCTAGATACACAGAAGTTACAGGCCAAGTACAGAGTTATGGAAGTGAAGATAAGGTGGATGAGAGTGGGCTAAGCAAGAGAGAGAGGCTCAAGGCCCTGTTGTCTGGAAATTATATAGGCATTATCTTCCCTATATGACCCGGATTGAAGACCTTACCCCATTGGTTCCCATTGGTTACCTTATTGTACCTGATTAGAATAGTGCCAGTTTTCTCCCATTGGTTACTTAGCAAAACTTAATTAGAATACTGTTCACTTTACCTTTGTTGGTCATTTTAGAATACCAAACCTCTGAGGAGAGTTATCATGGGCCATAAGTCCTCCAGGATGGGAGTTGTTAGGGTAATGGAACTTATTGTAAACGAGGGACATGACGACTCATCTCCCTGTCTGGTCCTCCAGCAGCATTTTTCTAGTACTCTGCCTCTGCCATCTTGGAATTCCTGAATTCCTGCCTAAGAGGTCTTGCATTTATTTCCTGAGCACTATTGGGTAGAAAACCTCTCAGAGGTGGTTATGTTTGGGATCTGAAATGTTCCCAAAGGCTCATGTGTTGAAGGCATGTTCCTCAATGATGCAGTGTTCAGAAGTGGGTATTTTGGGAAGTGATTGGATCATGAGGGCTTTGACTTTATCGGTGGATTAATTCATGAAGAGATTCAAAGCCAAATGGATTATTGTAAAGTGGTGGAAACCAAAGGGGGTATTACCCAGTGGAGGGAGTGGGTACTTGGGGGAATACCCTTGGGGGCTATCTTCTCTCTCCTTGGCACCCTCACACCACCCCAGTGCCTGCTTCTCTGCTGCTGTGAGCTGAGCAGCTTTCCTGTGCTACACCTATCCACCATGATGTTCTGCCCCATCTCAGGCTCAAAACAATGGAGCCAGCCAACCATGGACTGAAACCTATCAGAGTCCAGCTCCAGCAGGGGGTCTCAAGAGATGGTGAAAGGCTGCAGAGGCTCAGAGTAGAAACAGCTCAACATATAAGACACTAATTTCCAGACAACAGGGCCTTGAGCCTCTCTCTCTTGCTTAGCCCACTCTCCTCCACCTTATCTTCACTTCCATAACTCTGTACTTGGCCTGTAACTTCTGTGTATCTAGAAACAACACAGACACAAAAGTGAAGGTGCTGAATCCCCTCTTGTGAAGTTAATCATATATACTTTTCATTTTGGCAGGCTCACAGTACTTTGTGGTTCCAAAACAGGAATCATTATTCAAAGAAACAAAATATTACGTAGCTACAATTAGATAAGAAGAATGTATCTAGGCTTATACATAAGCAAGCATTTTTACTTTCAGTTCGCATTTTGCTTTGAGCTGTTTCAGCTTAGTTAGCTTTTAATAATAGTTAGATATGTCCCAGACTATTGGCCTATACCTTGACTATTCTTCCTTGACTTACTGACTAGAACTGGCACTGTGGTTATGGCAAGTGGTTAACTTGAAAAGAGAGGCTACTAATTTTAATCCAACAAGAATAAGAGCACCAAACCATTGTGCACAGGAAAAAGAACAAGTTGCCCAGTACCAAGTGCTAATTTGTCTTCTTAATATTAATTTTTCTTCCCTAGATTTTAATTTAATTTCTCAAAAACTTCCTTGACTGTTTTTCCTACAGGGGGTTTCTCATTAAATATTAACCATCTATGTTCCACAGCTGAATCATTGCATTTAGAGCAAACAGATCTATTCTTTAGAAGTAGTTGCATTAATTGGGAAAGTCATGTTTTTTCCTTCAACTTAATGGTCATATGAGAAGTCGCAACTATACTTGTTAATAGGAATACAAAAACAAACCAGCCCATTCCCAGAAACATACTGTGCTCCTCCAGAGGATGGACGCCTTGCGCCATCCACCTCAGTAGGGTCTTGCCTTTGCCTGAGTCAGGGGAGGGGCGCAGCAGAAACCTTTGGAACCATGAGCCACAATAAATCTTTCCTCTAAGTTGTTTGGATTAGTTATTTGGTTGCATTGATGAAAAGCTGACTAACACAGAACCTCAGTACTTTGTCATAGTACTTTCTCATATTCTCATAGTATACTATGAGAATAATTACATCTATATCATAAAATTATTGTGAAGGTTTTAACAATGAGACAACACATAAAAAGCCTGCTATATAAATAGGCACATGTAAATGATAGCTACTAAATTCAATATACTGATGTACTCCATTCCGAACCAGTTTACTCCACTTAGACTCTAATCCATACCTTTAAAATAAATTCCCACAGACAATGTTGTTCGTCTTTAAGAGTTTATGTTTTGTTATTTATATTATTACTATTAGGAGTTATTATCAAAAAGATGTATTGTGGCTCTGGCCACAATATTATTATTAGTAGTAGTACTTTAATTTATCACTTTCTAATGATTTGGAGAACTATTGAATCAAATAAAATTATAGTCAAAATACCTGACACAAATAATTTAAAGGAGGAAAGGTTTATAGTGACTCATAGCGAAAATAATATTAATACTGTGCTGGGGTTGTGGCTCAGTGGTAGAGCACTGGCCTAGCATGTTTGAGGCACTGGGTTCGAGTCTCAGCACCACATATAAATAAATAAGTAAAAATAAAGATCCATCAACAGCTTAAAAAATAATATTAATACTAGTTTTAAAATGTATTAGTTTCTGATGAGATGAATAAGACTTAAGTAAAAACTTTACAATCTTGACACTTTAGGAAGAATAGCTGTTGTGTGAACTACTCATTTACCAAGAATGTTACATAAGACAAGTAAGTGTAAAGTGCTGTTTTCAACTGGAACTTTTCCTTTTATTGTCTTAGTCCATTTTGTAATGCTGTAATAGAATACTCAAAACTCAGCAATTTATAAAGAATTGGGATTTATATCTCACCTTTTTGGATGCTAAGAAACACAAACTCAAGGTACCAGTATTTAGTGAGATACTTCTTGCTGGGTTCTCACATGGTAGAAAGTGGAAGGGCAAGTGAGGACAAACACCCTTTGTCAGTCTCCTTTATAAGAATACCTAAGCTTATTCAAGAGGGAAGACCTCTCATGGCCTAATCTCTTTTAAGAAGGACCCACCCCAATATTATTACATTTGCAATACTTGAATTTTAGAGACGGTATATTCAGTTATAGCTTGAATTAAAACATAAATGGAAACATTTAATTGCTGAGCAAAAGAAGACACAAGTTCATGTAGTATGATTCTATTTGTGTAAACAGCATAATGAGGTAAAAATTAAGATGTTAGAGTCAGGATAATGGTACCCTGGAAGGGTGTGTGTGCGTGGGCATGTGCCCCTCTCAGAGGTGTTAGTGAATTGAAGGAACCTTAGGGGAGTGTGAACAGACTGGTAATGATGTCTGAACTTTGATCATGGTGCAAGATACTAGAGTGCATTTGTTTTTAACAAATTCATTAAGAAAAGCATTTATGATGTGTTTGGTATTCTGCATTTCTATTATATTAAACACATATTTTCTAAAAACATGATCGTAGCAGAAATACCTTTTTGTAGAAAGTTGAAAAAATTCAGAAAAGACCTAAAACCATACAGTTCTGCCTCCAAATTATAGCCAATCCTGACATTTCAAAATGTTGATATCTTTATTGTCTTAAAACAAAACTAGAGTCATGGTGTATGTGGAATTTTGTACTCTACTATTGTGCTTCTAAATGTTATTAGAAATATTGAATATAAATTTCTATGCATATCTTTGAACATTTCCTTATAATAAATTAAGTGAAACTACTAAGTTCAAGAAATTAAATACTTTAAGTTCTTGGTAAGTATTACCATTTGCTCTACAATAATTCTATGAACTGATACTTTTATTTTTTGTTATTGTTGTCATTTTTTATGTGCTAATGGGGATTGAACCCAGGTCCTCATGCATGACAGGCAAGTGCTTTGTCATTGAGCTATCTGCCTAGACCACTGATATTTTTGCTAGCAGTATTGAAGAATACTGATTTCTCTGCAACATTATCATTACATAATAGTTAACATTTATTACAAATTAATATTAAGTATTTTTATTGTAAATATTAATATTAATGTTAACAAATAGTTAATTAAAATCATTTTAATAGCTAATCCTTAAATGTTTAACCTTAACCATTAAGGATTAGCCAGTCATTTTACATGTTTATCTTATTTGTTACTCAAAAGTACTTCATGGGTTAGGTATTTTTATCCTTATTTCCAGACGAGGAAACTTGGCCTCAGAAACTAACTTCCTCTGCCACTAATTAGAAGATTTCTAGTTGGTTTAATTACCAAACCCAACTTTTTTTTTTTCCTTTTGTTAACCATGCTTTACACTTGCACTTTTTGCCATTTTCTTATTCTTTTTTTTGGTCTTAAATGCGTATTTATTTATTTATTTATTTGTCTTTGTACATGTACATTTTTGCATTACAATTTTTTTTAAATTTATTTATTTTTGCATTACAATTCATTTTTATTAGTTATACATGACAATGCAATGATCTTGACATATCATACATTTGAATCAAATGCGGTATAATTTCTCATTTTTCTGAGTGTACAGGTTGTAGAATCACATTGGTCATGCAGTCACATATAGACATACAGCAATACTAGTGTCTATTTTATTCTGCTGCCCTTCCTATCCCCCCTTCCCCTCCCTTCCCCTCCCATCACTTCTCTCTACCCAATCTAACGTGACCCACTTATATTTTTTTCTTTTCTCCTCACAACATCATACCTGTATTCTGTATAACGATGAGGGTCTCCTTCTATCTTCCGTGCAAATCCCCTTCTCCCTCCTTTTCCCTCCCACCTCTCTTCCCTATTTAGTAGTAATCTTCTTCTCATGCTCTTCCTCCCTATCCCATTTTGAGTCAATTCTTAATACACCATTATACCATAATTTGTCATATCTCTGATTATATATAAGGTATGTTGACACCAAATTCACATCTTCATACATGTATTTTGTGTAATATGAGGGTCTCCTTTTCATCATCCATGCTATTCCCCTTCTCCCTTCCTTTTCCTCCCACCCCTATTCCCTATCTAGAGGTAAATTACAATTCTTATTACACATATATACCACTATTTTTCGTGTCTCTGTTTATATATAAAGTATGTTTACACCAATTCTTGTCTTCATACCTGTACTTTGGATAATGATGGCCATCACATTCCACCATCCTTGCTAATCCCCTGCCCCCTTTTCCTCCCACTCCTCTGCCCTATATAGAATTCATCTAATCCTCGTATGCTCCCCCTCCGTACCCCACTATGAATCATCCTCCTTATATCAGAAAAAACATTCAGCATTTGTTTTTATTGGGGATTGGCTAATTTCACTTAGCATTATCTTCTCCAACATCATCCATTTACCTGTCAATGCCATGATTTTATTCTTTTTTATTGCTGAATAAAATTCCATTGTGTATATATATGCCACATTTTTTAATCCATTCATCTACTGAAGGGCATCTAGGTTGGCCCCACAGTTTAGCTATTGTGAATTGTGCTGCTATAAACATTGATGTGGCTGTGTCCCTGAAGTATGCTGTTTTTTAATTCCTATGGGTATATGTCAAGGAGAGGGATAGCTGGGTCAATTGGTGGTTCCATTCCCAGATTTCTAATCTCCATACTGCTTTCCATATTGGCTGCACCAATTTGCAGTCCCACCAGCAATGTATGAGTGTGCCTTTTTCCCCACATCCTCACCAACACTTACTGTTGTTTTTCTTCATAACAGCTGCCATTCTGTCTGGAGTGAGATGGTATCTTAGAGTGGTTTTGATTTGCATCTCTCTAATTGCTAGAGATGATGAACATTTTTTCACATATTTCTTGATTGATTGTATATCCTCTTCTGAGAAGTGTCTGTTCAGGTCCTTGGCCCATTTGTTGACTAGGTTATTTGTTTTTTTGGTGTTTAGCTTTTTGAGTTCTTCATAAACCCTAGAGATTAGTGCTCTATCTGATGTGTGAGGGGTAAAGATTTGCTCCCAGGGTGTATGTTCTCTGTTCACCTCACAGATTGTCTCTTTTGCTGAGAAGAAACTTTTTAGTTCGATTCCATCCCATTTATTGATTGTTGGTTTTAATTCTTGGGCTATAGGAGTCTTATTAAAGAAGTTGGGGCCTAATCCTACATGCTGAAGATTATGACCTACTTTTTCTTCTATTAGGTTCAGAGTCTCTGGTTTTATTCCTAGGTCCTTGATCCATTTTGAGTTAAGTTTTGTGCATGGTGAGAGATAGGGGTTTAATTTCATTTTGTGGCATATGGATTTCCAGTTTTTCCAGCACCATTTGTTGAAGAGGCTATCTTTTCTCAAGTGCATGTTTTTGGTACCTTTGTCTAATATAAGGTATTTGTAATTTTGTGGATTGGTCTCTGTGTCCTCTATTCTGTACCATTGGTCTACCAGCCTGTTTTGGTGGCAGTACCATGCTGTTTTTGTTACTATTGCTCTGTAGTATGGTTTAAGGTCTGTGATGTCACCTTCTTCAGTCTTCCTGCTAAGGATTGCTTTAGCTATTCTGGGTCTCTTATTTTTCCAGATGAATTTCATGATTGCTTTTTCTATTTCTATGAGGAATGCCATTGGGATTTTGATCAGAATTGCATTAAATATGTATAGTGCTTTTGCTAGTATGATCATTTTGATAATATTAGTTCTGCCTATCCAACAGGAAGGTAGATCTTTTCATCCTCTAAAGTCTTCTTTGATTTATTTCTTTAGGGTTCTGTAGTTTTCATTAAATAGATATTTCACCTCTTTTGTTAAGTTGATTCCCAAGTATCTTATTTTTTTTTTTTTTTGAGGATATTGTGAATGGGGTAGTTGTCCTCATTTCCTTCTCAGAGGATTTGTCACTGATATACAGAAATGCCTTTGATTTATGGGTGTTGATTTTATATCCTGATACTTTGCTGAATTCATTTACTAGTTCTAGAAGTTTTCTGGTGGAGTGTTTTGGCTCTTCTAGGAATAAAATCATATCTTCAGCAAATCGTACTAATTTAAGTTCTTCTTTTTTCTATACATATCCTTTTGATTTCTTTTGTCTAATTGCTGTGGCCAGTGTTTCCAGAACTATGTTGAATAGAAGTGGTGAGAGAGGGCATCTTTTTCCAGTTTTTAGAGGAAATGCCTTCAATTTTTCTTTGTTTTGAATGATGTTGGCCTGAGGCTTAGTGTAGATTGCCTTTACAATATTGATGTAAATTCCTGTTATTCCTAGTTTTTCTAGTGTTTTTCACATAAAGGGGTGCTATATTTTGTCAAATGCTTTTTCTGTGTCTATTGAGATTATCATATAATCTTATCTTTAAGTCTATTGATGTGATAAATTTCATTTATTGATTTCCGTATGTTGAACCAACCTTGCATCCCTGGGGTGAATCTCACTTGATCATGGTGCACAATCTTTTTTATTTGTATGATAACTTTTTCTATCAAATTTTGAGTGATTCTTTGTATTTTTTTGGTCAATGGCCTGCTCATAAGATTTAATTTCTAATAGCATGTTTCTTTTCTTTTTTTCTTTTTTTTGCTATTTTAAAAAATACATTTAAATAAGGCATACCTATGGTAAAAATAGTAAACAATAGAAAAAAATCTCTCTCCCACACCAGAACTTTACCCTCACTGCCCACATTGTACAACTGGTAACAGTTTACTGTGTACATGTTGCAGTCAGCCTTTTGTTGCTATGACTGAGGTAGTGGATAAGAACAAGTTAGAGGAGGAAAAGTTTATTTTAGTTCACAGTTTCAGAGGTTTAGTCTGGGATGGGCTGACTCCATTGCTCTAGGCTCAAGGCAACCAAGCACATAATCATAGATGGGTAGGGTGGAGAAGACTGCTCAATTCAGTGCTGCTGGGAAGCAGAGAGGGAGAGAAAAAGGGTCCACCAGTAAGATTCAACCTTCCAGGTTATGCCCCCAGTGATCTGTCTCTTCTAGCCAAGCCCTACCCAATTTGCCCATTCAAACTAGGTTGCTTTTATAATCTGATCATTTTATTTCCTCCATTAGTACAAGAGTTTTGGGGTGATACCTCATATCCAATTCATAATAGTACCCTTGCAGAAATTCCTGATGTTTATATACCCCACTTATTAATGTACAGATATTCTTGCTGTTTTTTATATCTGTATTATTTTGCTGGGGCTGGCAAACAACCTACCACAGATGGAGTGGTTTAAATAATAGAAATGGATTTTCTTACAATTCTGCCAGCTGGAAGGCTAGAGCAACATGTCAACAGTGGATTTCTTCTGAGGCCCCTCTCCTTGGCTTGTAGAGTCCATCTCTTCCTTTGTCTTCACATGGTGTTTCTTCTGTGGGTTGTCTGTATGCTAATCTCTTGTTATAAGAACAATAGTCAGATTAGGGTCCACCATATGACTTCATTTCCCATGATTTATTTATTTAAAGGCCCTTTTTCCAAATATAGTCACATTCCATGGTACTAGAATTTGGGAGTTCAACAAAAGATTTTGCCAGTTCAGCCCACAATAATACTAAAGGAAAAATACTACAGACACTGTATGATACTTTGATTATCATGGTTAATATGGTTTGAAATCTATAATATCATCATATAAAGACCTGCTACATTCATTTAAATGGTGATATTTCACTCCATTTTATGGATATAATATAATTTGCTTAACTAGTTTTGGACATTTATATTATTATAGTTATTTGAGGTCATAACAGCACTGTCAACATCATTGTATGTATATCTTTCTGCATATGTGTGTATATATCTGAGTACATATTCAAAGTGAGAATTATTGGATTATATGCTTTTAACATGTTCATGGAGTTAAAAGCATATAACTTCATGATCATATGTCAGCTATACTAAATGGGAAAAGGAGGACTTCACTGGGTTTTTCAAACTCTTTAATATTTGGCATTTTGATAGATTTTGAGATCTTTATTAGGTTGAAAATAATTTCATATTTATAGCCAGTAGCATTTTTTCATGAAATGAACTTTAATAAAATTTTACATATGTTCTTTTAGGTAGAACTTTTAATTAATAATTTAATTTTTAAATGCTCTTCATATATTTAGAAAATCAACACTTTCTTATATGTGTCACATGCATATCTTAGTTTGTCTTTTAATGTTTTATTTCATAGTTTTGTAAAAAGAAATTTAAATATATATTTTACATGTCAACTGTAATTTCATATGCTGCAAAAGACAAGACTAATAAAATAATCAAACTGACATCTTTTGCTTTATTTGTCTTTCTCTTGTAGCATTTAAAGTTTTGTCTTCCAAGAAGAGCTTTCCATGTGACCAAATTTTTATTTTCAGATTTTCCTTCTGGAAATTTAATAGTTTTTGTATGTTAATTTATTGATTGCTTTGTAAATAATCTAACCCTCCCTTCTAAATTTATTTTAAGAATGAAAAGTGATAACTTTGACATAGAGAGTTTGATAATCACTTTTCTGTCCTGAATGTTATTTTTTGCCGCAGTCTGGCTGGGCACATTTCATGAGCCACTTATCAAGCAGAAACAAACTTTACTTTTAGAACACACACACTGCACCACACGAGCTCTTCAGGAATTCCCTCAGAACCCAACTGCCACCACCGGCTTCCCCAGAGCCTCTCAACCCCCTACGCCTCCTGCTCTTGAGGCCAATTGGCTGGGTCGCATGGGTGGAGCCAAAAGAGTCCCCCAATGAGCAGCTCCGTGGTCTGAAAGGGCGGGGAAACAGCCCAATGAGCATCACTGCAGAGGAGCCAATCAGCTGGCAGCTGGAAGTTTGCTGGGGCCGCTGTGAGCCACTCAGCTGGAAGTTTGCTGGGACCCCTTCAGCTGTGGCTCTCTACATCTCCCCACTTCTGTTCAATTAAACAACAAGCATGTGGCTTAGGGACCGTGCCTGCCTTAGGTTGTCCAATAGTACATATGGTCCTTACCCATCATCGGATGAGCTGACCTCAAGGTATCAGCCTCCTGTCTTAGGTTGGTACCATTGCAATTGGATCTTACCTGTCACTGACTACTGGTCCAGCATACAGCCATACTTGTGGATAGGTCTTTGTATCAGCAGGGGGGTGAGGTTCTTTGCCTCACTTCTGTTGGCCCCAAATTTTAGCTGAACAACCATCAGAAGCAGAAGGGAGGAAGATACACCAAGCCAATTGACAGCTCCTTTTGGAAAAATTATACCACTGATGACATCATCAGCAAAAATACCCCAACACTACCACAAGTTGCGGCACCAACAGATAGTTCACAATGCATACGGGTGAGTTCACAATGCATACAAGTGATACATAGTTCAGGCAAGTTCTGCAAGCAGTTCAGTGATAGCTATTGCAGAAGCTATAGATTGCTTTTATCTTTGTCTTCACCAGCACTAGGATGAAGATAGGAATTCTGGCAATAATGGCTAAAGAAAAAATTATGTAACATTCCAGAAGGCACTAAAAGAAAACAATTTTCTGAACAATTTACATTATCCTGAACAAAATTATTAAATATAATGAAAAGGAAAGGTGAAAGTAAACAAATAGATCTGTTAACCTCCTTTTTTGTTCACATATTAAAACAATACTCAACAGCTGTTTACCCAATTTAAATTAAACCATTTAAATCACGTGAATAAGAAAAAAAATATATTTGGACCCATTTTTTCATGAGCGCTCATCATATATGATACATGGACATACGTACATACAAACATACAACACAAAACACAAGTGTGCACACATAATATAATGCATACAACACATACTATAATAGTAAAGGCCTTATAACTTTTTACAGGTGAAATCTCCATTGCAATGTTTAAAAACTCTATAGTCAAAAAATAGAACTGATCACGCAAAACATTAACCTAGGTCTGTATGAGCTCAAAAAACAAAATAGAACTTCATGATGTGGGAAAGGGTGATAATAAAATAGATATTGAAAAAAGCATCCTGGTTCTGTCGCAGATGTAAGAATAGCCAAACTGGAGTTCTGGATATCAGCTGTTATGGATTTGAGCCAAATCATCTTCTTTTTGGTCTGTAGAAATCTCTTTAGTTAATCTCTCTGGAATCCAAATCGGCTGCTGTTCTCCCTGTGGAAACACACAAACAGACCCCTGAATCCAGACAATCACTGGGTCAGGACCTTAGTTAATCTCTCTGGAATCCAAATCAGCTGCTGTTCTCTCTGTGGAAATACACAGACCCCTGACTCCAGACAATCACTGGGTCAGGACCTTTCTATTGTCCTGTTAGAATATCCTTCCAAAGTACCTTGGGCTTATGTACATTTTTTGGACACATATGCCTTTCTATAGCACTAAGTCCTGATGAATCCAAATTTAAAAAGTTTAGAGTAAAAAGGGTTGTTTTAAGTTTATCTTTGGGGAATATATACCCTTTCCCAATTCCCTCTTTTTGCTTTATAAGTGCATTTTAATAGTTTGATGAGCTCTTTCAACTATGCCTTGTACCTGTGGATTGTATGGGATTCCTGTTATATGAGTAATGCCAAATGATGAGCAAAATTGTTTAAAAGAGGTAGAAGTATAACCAGGGGCTTTATCTGTTTTTAACTGTTTTGGAACGCCTACAGTGGCAAAATTTTGTAAGCAATGAGCTATAATATCTTTAGTTTTTTCTCCAGCATGAAGGGAGCCCATCAGCTGGCAGCTAGAAGTTTGCTGGGGCCACGGTGAGTCAATGAGCTGGAAGTTTGATGGGGCCGCTGTGAGCCAATCAGCTGGAAGTTTGCTGGGGCCCCTTTGGCTGTGGCTCTCAACAATTTTAAACTCATTTTTATACACTTTTCATTAGGTTAAGGTGTACCTATCATTTTATAATAGGTTCAATCAACCCATTATGTTTTATAAATATGTAAATATGTACATGTACATTTTTTCATACATGTATACACAAAATATATATTTATATATAGATATGTATGTTTATATATTCAGAAATTTGATTTAATATGTGTAAATATATATAACATCAATTCAAATATCATGATAACATCTTTGAGATAATCATGTCTATGTTTTAGTTTTTAATATGATGACTCTTTTATTCATTTAAATTCTGTAACCAGTTTCTCTGGTCTTCAATGAGCTTTTTCTTAGTTCTCCCAAAGCACAAGTCAAGATTGTTATTCTATTAGATGGTAGGAAGTTCTGACTTCCGCTAGTTCCAGTCCTCATGCATCTCTAGAAATCCCAAATGAATCCGATAATTTTCCAAATGTTTACCTTATCATTATGTTCTGCCTTAGTTGTCTGATTCCATATTTTTGTCTACTTATACCATCTCCTAAATCTTTTTGCTCTGCAATCATTCTTCCTGTTACTGTTTTTCCACAAGCATGGGGGGAAAAACACTTTTTTTCAGTTCTAAACAGTGTTATCTGAGGGTGAACTATAGAATTTAACAACACTTTGCCAAAAGCTTACCAAAATCAGAAAAGGATTACATTCCAGAAATGTAAAATTGAATTCTGTTTCTACATACTCTTACTCCTCCTAAAGCTCAAGGCTCTACCTCAGTGTTATGCACTCCTTACCTTGCAATGGTGTTAGAATCAAGTGTGTCTTCCAATCTGTCACCATTTTGGGAGAGTAGCTTATAGTTTCTCCAGTAGAATAACCTTGAACCTGTGTCCTATAGCCTATGACTGTTATTATAACTCTTATAGATCTGTTAAACCTATATACTAAAAATACCATATAACAGGGTATAAAGACCATCTATCTATGTCTCTGAATTCGGTGACAGCACATTGAATTCAACCATAGAGATATTTACACTATGGGAATTTGAAGATTCTTCAACAAAAAAAGACTTAGTTTATTGTTTTGTTGATTGTCTAAACATAATGATTGTTTTTGTTTTTGTACTGGGGATTGAACCCAAAGATGCTTTACCACTTAGCTATATCCCTAGCCCTTATTATTTTTTATTTAGAGACAAGGTCTTTGTTGCCTAGGGCCTTGATTTAATTGTTGAAGCTGGCCTCCAACCTATGATCCTCCTTCCTCAGCCTCTTGAGCCACTGGGATTATATATGTGTGCCACTGGTCCTGACAAGAGAGAGGTACATTTTAACAAATGACAGCAATATGGTAATGCTCCTGTGCTGAAGGCCATGATGAAGGAGAGAGGGAAGAACTTAATGATGTAGAAAAGGGAAAGGATATGCTGAAATAGAAAATATAGAATGAGATCTAGTGCATGAGGGGGAAAGGAGGCAGAATACATGACCACAGACACAGGAGGGTGTGAAGGTGAAGAAGAAGAAGGAGGTTTGAAAGTTCTGCTTATTTTGTAGAGTATCACTATGAGCAAAGAGTTGTTAAAATTAGTTAGAGGAGAGAATAAAAGTATGGCATGTTTCCCACTCTAGAATTGTGGGGAAAAAACATTCTAGGGAGATAAATGTGATTGTATGCTTTTCAAAGAACCCCAATAGGTATGTCAAAAATCAGACTTTTCTTCATCTGCATTTCTATTTAGTGTTAATGAGTACTTAATAGTGACTGAACTGGACACTATGCTAAGTACTTTATCACCAGTGTCTTATTTGATCACCACCATAACTCTATTCATTGGATATAGCATTTTGTTTGTTTTTCATATTCTCAGAGGAAATTAAGGCTGTAGAACATATATATATATATGTTTAGAGACAGGGTCTTAGTTGCCTAGTTTTTGTATGTTAATTTATTGCTTGCTTTATAAATACACACACACACACACACACACACACACAGAGAAAATCATATATGTTTGCTTTTTTGTTACTGGGAATTGAACCCATGGGTGCTTTACTACTGAGCTACATCCCCACTCCTTTTGGGGGATTTTATTTTGAGACAGGTTCTCACTAAGTTTCTGAGACTACTCTTGAACTTGTTATCCTCCTGCATCAGTTTCCTGACTTGCTGGGATTATAGGTGGGTACCACTTCGCCTGGCTGTGAGATGTACTTTTAATAAGTTTATTAAGCCATTATATAAATAGCAGAACAATCATTCAAGTTGAATTGAGTCTGTCTCCAGGACCATAGTCCTCAACTTCATAGACTTCTCAGGGGTCTAGATTTTACTCAGCCTGAGATTCACAGTTTCAGCTACAAGAATGTTTTAGTTACTTAAAAACAATTTTAGGAAGTCACTGTGATAAGGCAGAATAATGGCCTCTCGTCTGCAGATATCTATGTCTGACTCCCTGTAATCTGTGAATATGTTACATTATATAACATGGGGGAAATTAAGGTAACATAATTAGGGGTGTGAATTGGCTATTACATTATATAAATGTGCCCAAAGTAATGAGGATGGTTTTTAAAAGATACATAAGGAGGTAGAATAAGAGATAATTGGACAGATAGCAGTATGAAAAGTCTGAAGTTGGAGGAATGGGGCCCTGAGCCAAGGAATGAGGGTGACCTCTAGAAGATGGAAAAGCAAAGAAATAAATTCTCCCCTGCATCCTCCAAAAGGAATACAGCTCTATGCACCTTGATACTTTCCCATGTATAAGTTCTGACCTCCAGAATTGTGGGGTACTAAATTTCTGTTATTTTTTCTATCATTTGTTGCAGAAACATTAACAAATGACTACAGTGATCATTAACATTTCTTTGTACCACTCCTTATTCTCTATTTCATTCATCACCAGAAGTTTTGTGGATTTTACCTCTTACATATTTGTTCACTTATCATTCCCACCGTGGCCATGTTGTTCTAGAAAGGAGATAAGATTCTTACTGGGTAAATATCTTCAAAGAATCTCTTCTTCTCTACCTTCATTTTTATTTAGCTCAGCACTCCTTCTCTCTTTGCTGGATATTTGGAGTATTCTTTGCTAGTTTTATTACATTCCACATTTAAGCCATAGTTCACTGTTGTGCAAAATGATCTATTATTCTAAAATGGCATGAAATCATAGAGGAGAATATGTAGAATTAGAAGAGAAGAGCCTTGATGGGATGCATGAGAATGGAGGCAGAAGTCACTTGTTTATGTCCATATATGCTTGGTTTCATTTAGATCATTTGTCCTCTTGAATTACCCTTGTTGTTTCCAGACAGGATACTTTATTTTGTTTAGAAACTACAAGTGTAAAGAGTGTGAATGTTGATGCTCAACACAACTGGCATGTGAGTCCATCTCTGTTTCCTATTCTTATCAGAAGACATAGAATGTAGCAGTGCAAGAGGGAGATGACTCTTCACACTCCCATGCAAAAAAAAAAAAAAAAAAAAAAAGATGGGGGGAGGCATTTATAAGCAGCAAAAAGAAAAACAGTTACCCCAACTGATCCAAGTCCTACTGGTCCATACTTAGATTGTTTGTTGGTGTTATAGAATGAAGACAGGACTTGGAATCCTAAGTTTTAAAGGTGAATTGTACTTTTAAGTAGTATTGCCTGTATGCCCTCAAAACAGGCTATTACACCTGTCAGACCCTGGTTTCCTCATCTAAAAAATTAGAGAGGGAATTGAATCATATTAAGTGCTAGGCTATACACATATGTTAGTTGTCTCAACTAATATCCAGAAGAAAGTAAGGGAGCTTTAGCTCACATCTTTTTACTCTTCTGTTCAAAAGCCAAAAATATTAGCAATGTCTAATTTTGTGAATTATGATCTTTGGATAGCTGTGAGCCTTAATTATAATTCTTGGAGGCAGGATCCATTTCTCTTAAAGGATATCAGGAAACCTGTTTCTGTTAACTATTTTGCTGGTGATGAGCTATAAGACTTTGGACAAGCCATGTACTCCCTGCAGGCCTATGGAGTTTCCCCATTTAAGATAAGAGCATTGGATTATTTCCATAGAATCTTGCCTTGGATAGTCTGAGCCTTGAATTGGCAACTATTTTCTGGAAAGGACTAGAATGAAATATTTTAGGTTTTGTAGGTCACAGAGTCTCATCACAACTACTCAACTCTGTCTTTATAGAGCAAAAACAGCTGTAGACACTATGTGAATGAACTGGCTTGGGTGTACTCTAAAAAGACTCTATTTCACAAAATAGGTAATTTGCTTCAATTTGGCCCATGGAACTTAGTTGGATGGACTATGCAGCAATGGAGATTTTTGGGTGGTCAATTCTGCACTTGTCCCTTTCTTATTCATGTTAATACATCAAGACCTAATTTTGTGGGCTTAATGGTAGAACACATGGGAGGCACTGGGTTCCATCCTCACCACCACATAAAAAATAAGAAAATAAAGGCATTTAAAAATATCTAATTTAGTGCATGCCTAGTATAGTGATGTTTCTATATTGAGGCTGAGTTTATCTATATGCTTCAATCTTTTTTAAAAAATTTGACTTAAATTAGAATTTGGAGAACTGCATGGACTGGGTTTGGGCTGAAGCTTATTAAGAAGAGCACTGACTATTTAATATATGACTATACATGAATGTCATAGGAACAGAGAAAACTTAAATGAATAAAAGTTACATAAAAGATTGATTTCAGATTTTATTTTTATCTATTTATTTCAGTTTTAATATATATTTAACATTTGAATTAACTATTTACACCACCTGCACACAGTATTCCTATCCAAGTCTACATTAGAGTACATTTTAAGTTATTAAATATATGACTTTTCTGAAATGCAGAGATTATCAATGTAACTTGTCTCCTACAACAATATAGTTTACACAGAATGGAAAGCACAGGGGAATTAAGAGTTCTCAAGCATTTCTGAAGATGGTAGATGGACAGTTGTCTCGAGTAAGTGGCCTGAAGATCATTGTCAAAGCCAGCATTTGAACTCAGATTTAACTTTGAATATATGTGCTGTAAGCTTCCTGTATGTATGGTTTGGCCAATTCCACCAATAGGAGCACTAGGATTCCTTTTTTTCCCCTCCCTTTTTCTTTTTTCTTCTTTCTTTTCTCATTGGATTTTTTTTTTTTTTTTTTTTTTTTGCTGTTGTTTAATTCTGGTAGTTGTTAGTGGTGGGTCTGATACCAATGTATCTTATCAACAATTACTTTCTTTTTTCTAGTTTTATTTATTTATTTATTATTATTAGTTGTTCAAAACATTACAAAGCCCTTGACATATTTCACACTTTGATTCAAGTGGGTTATGAACTCCCATTTTTACCCTGTATACAGATTGCAGAATCACATCGGTTACACATATCCACGTTTTTACATATGGCCATACTAGTGTCTGATGTATTCTGCTACCTTTCCTATCCTCTACTATCCCCCCTTCCCTCCCATCTTCTCTCCCTACCCCATCTACTGTAATTCATTTCTCCCCCTTGTTTTTTTCCCCTTTCCCCTCACTTCCTCTTATATGTAATTTTGTATAACAATGAGTGTCTCCTTCCATTTCCATGCAATTTCCCTTCTCTCTCCCTTTCCCTCCCACCTCTCATCCCTATTTAATGTTAATCTTCTTCTCATGCTCTTCTTCCCTGCTCTGTTCTTAGTTGCTCTCCTTATATCAAAGAAGACATTTGGCATTTGTTTTTTAGGGATTGGCTAGCTTCACTTAGCATAATCTGCTCTAATGCCATCCATTTCCCTGCAAATGCCATGATCTTGACATTTTTTAGTGCAGAGTAATACTCCATTGTGTATAAATGCCACATTTTTTTTTTTATCCATTCATCTATTGAAGGGCATCTAGGTTGGTTCCACAGTCTAGCTATTGTGAATTGTGCTGCTATGAACATTGATGTAGCAGTATCCCTATAGTACGCTCTTTTAAGGTCTTTAGGGAATAGTCCAAGAAGGGGAATAGCTGGGTCAAATGGTGGTTCCATTCCCAGCTTTCCAAGGAATCTCCATACTGCTTTCCAAATTGGCCACACCAATTTGCAGTCCCACCAGCAATGAACAAGTGTACCCTTTTCCCCACATCCTTGCCAGCACTTCTTCTCGTCTGACTTCATAATGGCTGCCAATCTTACTGGAGTGAGATGGTATCTTAGGGTGGTTTTGATTTGCATTTCTCTGACTGCTAGCGATGGTGAGCATTTTTTCATGTACTTGTTGATTGATTGTATGTCCTCCTCTGAGAAGTGTTTGTTCAAATCCTTGGCCCATTTGTTGATTGGGTTATTTGTTATCTTATTGTCTAATTTTTTGAGTTCTTTGTATACTCTGGATATTAGGGCTCTATCTGAAGTGTGAGGAATAAAGATTTGTTCCCAGGATGTAGGCTTTCTATTTACCTCTCTTATTGTTTCTCTTGCTGAGAAAAAACTTTTTAGTTTGAGTAAGTCCCATTTGTTGATTCTAGTTATTAACTCTTGGGCTATGGGTGTCCTGTTAAGGAATTTAGAGCCCGACCCCACAATATGTAGATTAGAGCCAACTTTTTTTCTTCTATCAGATGCAGAGTCTCTGTTTGATAACAAGCTCCTTGATCCATTTTGAGTTAACTTTACCAATTACTTTCTTTACAGTAAAAAGTTCTGAAAGATGCTATCCTTTCTCCATTGCATGTTTTTTAGCACCTTTGTCCAATATAAGATAATTGTAATCTTGTGGGTTAGTCTCTGTGTCCTCTATTCTGAACCATTGGTCTACTAGCCTATTTTGGTGGCAGTACCATGCTGTTTTGGTTACTATTGCTCTGTAGTATAGTTTAAAATCTGGAATGGCAATACCACCAATTTCACTCTTCCTGCTTAGAATTACTTTAGCTATTCTGGGTCTCTTATTTTTCCAGATGAATTTCATGATTGTTTTTTTTTTTTAATTTCTGCAAGGAATGTCATTCAGATTTTGACAGGAATTGCATTGAATCTGTAAAGTGTTTTTGTTAATATGGCCATTTTAATAATATTAATTCTACCAATCCATGAGCAAGGTAAATCCTTCCATCTTCTATTTCTTCTTCTATTTCTTTCTTCAGGGTTCTGTAGTTTTCATTGTATAGATCTTTCACCTGTTTTGTTAAGTTGATTCCCAGGTATTTTATTTTATTTTATTTTTGAGGATATTGTGAATGGAGTAGTTGTCCTTATTTTCATTTCACAGAATTTGTCACTGATATACAGAAATGCCTTTGATTTATTGGTATTAATTTTATATCCTGCCACTTTGCTGAATTCATTTACTAGTTCTAGAAGTTTCTTGGTTGAACTTTTTGTGTCTGCTAGGTATAAGATCATGTCATCGGCAAATAGTGCTAATTTAAGTTTTTCTTTTCCTATATTTATGTATTTAATTTCTTTTGTCTGTCTAATTGCTCTGGCTAGTGTTTCAAGAACTATGTTGAATAGAAGTGGTGAGAGAGGGCATCCCTGTCTTGTTCCAGATTTTAAAAGGAATGTCTTCAATTTTTCTCCATTTAGAATGATGCTGGCCTGAGGCTTAGCGTATATAGCTTTTACCATGTTGAGGTAATTTCCTGTTATCCCTAGTTTTTTTAGTGTTTTTAACATAAAGGGATACTTTATTTTGTCAAATGCTTTTTCTGCATCTATTGAGATGATCATATGGTTCTTATCTTTAAGTCTATTGATGTGCTGGGAGAACTGGAAATCCATATGCAACTAAATGAAATTGAATCCCTTTCTCTCACCATGCACAAAAGTCAACTCAAAATGAATCAAGGAGCTAGGAACAAACCAGAGACTCTGCGTCTAATAGAAGATAAAGTTGGCCCTAATCTTCATCACATGGGGGCAGGCCCCAGATTTCTTAATAAGACACCTACAGCACAAGAGTGAAAACCAAGAATCAACAAATGGGACGAATTCAAACCAAATTTTTTTTCTCAGCAAGAGAAATAATATGTGAGGTGAATAGGGAGCCTACATCCTGGGAACAAATTTTCACCCCTCAAACATCAGATAGAGCTCTAATCTCTGGAGTATACAAAGAACTCAAAAAGTTAAACAACAAAAAAACAAATAACCCAATCAACAAATGGGCCAAGGACTTGAACAGACACTTCTTAGAGGAGGACATACAATCAATCAACAAGTACATGAAAAAATGCTCATCATCTCTAGCAATCAGAGAAATGCAAATTAAAACTACTCTAAGATATCATCTCACTCCAACAAGAATGGCAGCCATTATGAAGTCAAACAACAATAAGTGCTGGCGAGGATGTGGGGAAAAGGGAACACTTGTACATTGCTGGTGGGACTGCAAATTGGGGTGGCCAATTTGGAAAGCAGTATGGAGATTCCTGGGAAAGCTTGGAATGGAACCACCATTTGACCCAGCTATTCCCCTTCTTGGACTATTCCCTAAAGACCTTAAAAGAGCGTACTATAGGGATACTGCTACATCGATGTTCATAGCAGCACAATTCACAATAGCTAGACTGTGGAACCAACCTAGATGCCCTTCAATAGATGAATGGATAAAAAAAATGTGGCATTTATACACAATGGAGTATTACTCAGCACTAAAAAATGACAAGATCATGGCATTTGCAGGGAAATGGATGGCATCAGAGCAGATTATGCTAAGTGAAGTTAGTCAATCTCTAAAAAACAAATGCTGAATGTCTTCTCTGATATAAGGGGGGTGACTCAAAATGGGATAGGGAGGAAGAGCATGAGAAGAAGACTACCACTAAATAGGGAATAGAGGTGGGAGGGAAAAAGAAGGAGAAGGGGAATTGCATGGAAGATGGAAGGAGAACCTCATTGTTATACAGAATACATATATGATGTTGTATTGAGAAAAAGGGAAAAAAATGTGTGTCACATTATATTGGATAGAGAGAAAGGATGGGAGAGGAGGGGAGGAGTAGGGTCGATAGGAAGAGCAGCAGAATAGAATAGACAATATGATTGCTGTATGTATATAGGTGACTCTATGACCAGTGTGATTCTGCAACCTGTACAATCAGAAAAATGAGAAATTATACCCCAATGATTCAAATGTATGAATTGCCAAGATCATTGAATGTCATGTGTAACTAATAAAAAAATATAATTAAAAAAAAAGAAGTTCTGAAAGCAAGAGGATGTTTTTGGAACACTGACCAATTTCCCCAAAGCGAGTTTCCAGTATGGCCTTCTGAATTGGCACATGTTTTGATGTATGCACTTTCTCTTTATTTTATATTTTCATCGTTTCTTTCTATTCAGCTGTGCCTTTAACTTCACTTCTTTAGTGAGTTCACTCAGAAAATATTCAGAGGGCATGGGCAGATGGTAAATTCACCAGGGAGTTTATGCAATTTTCTGATTCATTCCATCAGTCTATAATTATACAGAAATAAGCCTAGTATGAGTTAGGCAGATTCTGCCTTGAAGAAAGAAACAACAAAATAATTAAAATGTACATTTGAGTAGCCCTTCATTTGCGTAGAATATTTCTAATTAGATTTTATCTGAACTTTGTCAGTTCCTCACCCTGATAGTTTTTCATATGTCTTTACCATTTTTATCAGTGCTATTTTTTCTTATAATGACATTTTTCTCATGATCTTGAAACTGATCAGCCTTTTTTGAATTTTAGTAATAAATGTGTATTTATTGTATGAGTCAACATCATTGTGTTTATTTTTGACAGGATCTACTTACATTATTTCACAAATCAGAAACAAAATTTATCATATGATAAAAAATACACACATTGATATACATCTCAATTGATAAATATTGGTGTATCAGTGTGTCTGTGTGTATGCGTTTGTATGTGTGAACATCTATATCTACTGAAATCTTAATGTTCTACAAGGAGATCTGTGTCAGTTACAGTAGTGCTCAATGAGGTTCATTTTTGCCCTTTGTGATGTATTTGGCAATGTTTAGAGACATTTCTGTCACAATCTGGGGTGAGGTGGGAGTCGGGGAGGACCTATTTACATCTAATTCATACAGGCTAGGGGTGTTCCTAATGTGTTTATGGGACTCATGTCACTCCCCTCCCCTAGCTGTGAAAAATAATTACCCCTAATTGCCAATAATGCCAAGGTTGGAAAATTCTAGTCTAGAACAAAAGCATGTAAAATTCTCCACATATAATTCAAATGGTTCTATATGAAATCATGGATCATTAACCTAAGTTCTTACAGTGCATATAGGAAAGGCTCACAGAAAAGTGCTAGACCTTTTCTTTCTAATGGTATAAACCATTTTTTTTTGTATTGAGAAATTATACAGTAGAGAGCCTTGCAATGCACCTATATTAATCCATTTTTCCTTAGGACATGACCAGAAAGCTTTCATTAAGAATATATGTTTATTCTTGTACATCTTTATAGCTGTATCTACCCAGGGCATTGGTTCTTTTAATTGTACTCCCCAACCCTACCTCATCCCTTTACCACCTGTACTTGGGTAATGGAGGATCTGCCATGTTGATTGAATATGAACCTGGTCCCTGGAATTCTGAGCAAAGATACTGGGAGTGAGAATACACTTTCCCCTTTTTTTTCTCTATGGCTGTTAGATCTATACCATTGATGTACCCAGGACTTTTAAGAATAAACTCCCCATTATATGACTTGAAGAAGCACTAAAGACCTAGAGGAAGGCAGAGAAAAAGACAGAGGGAGCTTATTTTACATTTTTCTGTGAATTATGAATGTATTTTTCACTAGAGCACCTTTCAAGAATAGAAAGTAACCAGCAGAGTTGCTTTTTGAATATTTGAGATGACAGACTCTTGCTCCATTAAACGAGTTACCTTGTGAAAATAGTCCTTAATGAGAGAAACAAAAGGTCAAGATTTGCTAAGCATATGTATGAATGCATGTATGCACGTGTACACACACATGCACTTTTGCACAAATAAGTTTGTATTGTGTATGTTGTCCAGTGTCTTGCTTTCTTTACTCCTCAATATATTGCAATCCCCTTTTTATGTACACTCACTTCACCATTTTCCTAAGTTATGTACATTCTTCTCTTTCACAAATACCAGCTCTTTGGAAGCCACAGTTTTCTTGATGGGCAGTTAGGTGTTTTTGTTTTTCTTCTTCTTTTTTTTTTTTTTTTTATTAGCAAACGCTTATGCCTTACAAATAGCAAATGCTATTTAAAATAGTGCTGTAGTGATCATGTTTCTGCATACATCTTTATCCCTCCTTTTTTTTTTCTTGCTAGAATCTTAAGAACTACTCCTGAAAGGTCTTATGAGCCAAATTATATTTAATTTTTAAAACTTTGAGGAACAATGTTAATCGCCATTTCAAAAAGGCTGGAAAAATTTGCATTCCCACTAGTGCACAAAAATACCCACACTACATGGCTTTCCTGACAGTGGGATTCCTCTTGCTTTTTCATCTCCATTGCCATTTCCCCTCATTATCAATATGAAAGGTGGACAGTATCTCATTTTAATGTTTCTTTTTGATAACTGGTGAAAATGAGCATCTTTTCATTTTTAATAACCATTTTTAATTCTGATTTTCAAATTGGCTTTTCATATACTTTGCCTACTTTAAAATAATTTTGCTCATCTTTTTAGTTTTAATTTATACCAACTCTTTGAATATTAAGGAATCAGTCTGTATTATGAATACTTTCTCCTAGATTGTCTTTTAACTTTCATTATGGTATTTTTTTGCTAAAAGGAAGCTTTACATTTTATATCATCATATTTATCAATTTTTATAGCTCCTTGATGTGCTAGTAAGGCTTAGAAAGGTATGGCCCACATTAAGATCATAAAATCATTCACACATATCTCCTTCAACTACAATTTAATTTTGAACATTTAAATATGTGATCTATCTAGAATTTATTTGAGGGCTTTGTGATGTAGTAATCAAGCTTAGCAGCTAGTGCTTACGCTCAATGGTAAGAAAGACTTCTATTAAGGTCAGGCTCCACCACTTAATAGCCAAGTGACCTTGAGAAAAATCACTTAACCTCTTGGAGCCTGTTTCTTCATCTGTGAAAATGGACAATCACACTCCCTAACTCAGGTCTGTGATGAAAATGAAAGAATCTGTTCAAAGAATTTAGAACAACAATTTGGAACATAGTTTGCACATAATTACTATTAACCAAACTTAGTCTTATTACTATTACTATTCCAAATAATAGTAATAGTACTTTTACTAAAATGATTTCTTGATTAATCTACCTTTTCCTCAAAGATTGAAAATAGTGCTTTCTTGTATTCTTAATTACAGTATATAATTAGCATATGTGTAAACTCTCTAATCTGTTACACTGTTCTGTCTACATTCTGTAACATCATTTCCATGACAGCATTAGGAGAGCTTCCACATCTGATGTGGCAAGTTCCCTACCATTACTCTTCCTAACCAATATTTACCTGACTATTCTTCTATATTTTCCTTCTACATGAACTTTGGAATCATTGGACCAAGTTTAACATGCCAAATATCTCATTGAATACTATTCAAAGCTAATTTGTATACAAAGATATTGTGTATTAATTTGGCAATCAGTTATCTTTATTTCAGATATGTAAAAAATTCTTTTGGTATTTTTTCCAAAAACATTGCATAGTGTCTTGAAAGAATTTTGTATAATAGCAAGCATTTTAATCTTGTTCCTGGAATAAATTTTGAAATTAAAAATATTTTTATGATCACACATGGAGCTTTTAGTTTGATGTTGAGAGCCACAGCCGAAGGGGTCCCAGCAAACTTTTAGACTGCCAGCTGATGATTGGCTCACAGCGGCCCCAGCAACATCTAGCTGATTGGCTCCTCTGCGGTGAAGCTCATTGGGCTGTTTCCCTGCCCTTTCAGTCCACGAAGCTGCTCATTGGGGGACTTTTTGGCTCCGTCCGTGCGACCCAGCCAATTGGCCTCAAGAGCAAGAGGATGGTGGGAGGTGTGGAGGCTGGTGGTTTGGAGGAGTGGCTTGTGGGAAGCCGGTGGTGGCAGTTGGGCTCTGAGGGTTTTTTCCTGAGGAGCTGTTTTCTTTGGCATGTGTGGTTCTAAAAATAAAGTTAGTTTCTTTTGACAAGTGGCTCCTGAATTGTGCCCAGCCAGACTGCGGCATTTGGTGGCTCACACGGGGAGCGACTGAGGGTAAGTAAACTGCTCGCCCCTGAGGGCAGGGCGAGAGGATGGGGAGCCATTTCCCTCTTTTGTTTTGCTTCACTTTTGTTTTAAGTTGCCTGTCCCTGGAGATGTGTAAGATGGAAGAAAAACCGCTCGCATCTGAGGAACAGGTAGGGAGAAAGGACGGATGGACATTTCAGGAGGATAGAAAGGCTGATATAATGATTTTCTGTTGTTCCAATTTTGTTTCACTCTGTTTCAGTTTTGTTTGGCATTATCTTGTTGGGTTGTATTATAGTTATAGTAGAAATATTCAAGTAAAAGAGAAGGTCTCTCGAGCTAGTCAGACAGAGGAAAAAATTCAAGTAAAAGAGAAGGTCTCTCAAGGTAGTCAGACAGAGGAAGAAAGTGTAAAGCAGAAAAAGCCATCAGGGGGAAAGTTACAAAAGGAGACTGCTACTAACACCTTTCTATCACCAGAGGACATAAGTGTCCAACTGACAAGGCCACCTCCATATGCTGGGAGGCCCCCAACCCCCGCAGTTGATAGTTCGGATCCTGAGACAGGATCTCAAATATTAACATGCCCTGTATTTGAGGCAGGAGGGCAGCGAATTTACCATACTTTAAATTTCAAAACAGTGAAGCAGCTAAAAGAGGCTGTAACAACCTATGGTCCTCAAGTACCCTTCACTGTAAGCTTGGTCGAATCCATTACCAACTTGAACATGACGCCAGCAGATTGGGCTAATATGTGTAAAGCTGTGCTAAATGGAGGACAATACCTGTTATGGAAGGTTGCCAATGAGGAATTTTGCAAGGAGACGGCTAGGCGAAATGCCGCAGTCTGGCTGGGCACAATTCAGGAGCCACTTGTCAAAAGAAACTAACTTTATTTTTAGAACCACACACGCCAAACAAAACAGCTCCTCAGGAAAAAACCCTCAGAGCCCAACTGCCACCACCGGCTTCCCACAAGCCACACTCCCCAACCACCAGCCTCCACACCTCCCACAATCCTCTTGCTCTTGAGGCCGATTGGCTGGGTCGCACGGACGGAGCCAAAAAGTCCCCCAATGAGCAGCTCTGTGGCCTGAAAAGGCAGGGAAACAGCCCAATGAGCTTCACCGCAGAGGAGCCAATCAGCTAGATGTTGCTGGGGCCGCTGTGAGCCAATCATCAGCTGGCAGTCTGAAAGTTTGCTGGGGCCCCTTCAGCTCATCAGCTGGCAGTCTGAAAGTTTGCTGGGGTCCCTTCAGCTAGATGTTGCTGGGGCCGCTGTGAGCCAATCATCACCTGGCAGTCTGAAAGTTTGCTGGGGCCCCTTCGGCTGTGGCTCTCAACAGTTTGAGTCATATATTTAGCTTGTTAAGAAATCCTTTGCTAATTGCCTACCCAAAAAGCTGGAACAATTTGCATTTATAACATTCTGCATGAGTATGTCTACATCCTACAACTTTCCTGACAGTGACTTTCTTCATATTCTTTCCCTTCTACTAATACACACACACACACACACACACAGAGTTAATAATCTGAAGGTTCAACAACATTTTATTTTAATGTCCATCTTACAGACTCAGGAAAACTTGATATCTTTATGTTACTGTGTTGTCTATGTTTCTCTATATTTATTCAGGTCATTTGATTTTTATCTTTCTCTGTAAAGTTTTATATGAGGGATTTCTTCATTTAGAAGAAATTGTTTATTGCTTATTCAATGTATGCCCTTGTATTTATTTATTTTTGAGTATCAGCAGTTGAACTCAGGGGCACGTCAACACTGAGCCACATCCCCAGCCCTATTTTGTATTTTTTTAGGGACAGGGTCTCACTGAGTTGCTTAGAGACTCACTTTTGCTGAGGCTGGATTTCAACTCATAATCCTCTGCCTCAGCCTCCTGAGCTGTTGGGATTACAGGCGTGTGCCCCACACCCAGCCCCTTGTATTTTCATATCATTTTATTTTGACTATTTTTTCTTCTTTTTTAAACATTTTTTTGTAAGTACTTGGAAAGAATACCTTTATTTATTTTTATGTGGTGCTGAGGATCGAACCCAGGGCCTCGCATGTGCTAGACAAGCACTCTACCGCTGAGCCACAGTCCCAGCCCCTTGACTATTTTTTTAAGTGGACTTTTATTACATCTTGATTTTTTTCTATAAAAGAAAGATATTAGTCATATATTAATTTTTAATCACTTTCACTTAAATAAGTAAGATTTTATTTTGTTCTCTTGTCTAAATGCATTGTGTACCAGTGTTAAAACAAATTTAAATAGCTGTGAAGAAAGTAGGATCTTAGTTTTGGTTTTGCAATTAATTTTAATTTTCTCAACTTTTTTTTTACAATTAAACACAAAGCTTTTAATTTTAGTCCTATGCTTTTTAAGGAAACATTCATGTTTTAGTGGCATAGAATATTATAAATTCATGTTTTTAGTGGCATCTATGAGTATGACCCTATTTCTCTCTCCTTTAAGTTCTTAATATGGACAGTTCTATTTATGGATTCATATTACTGAACTCTTTTGTCTTACTAGAATGCTTTCGACTTCATCATTGTATTTTATTGATCAGTACTATAATATTTTATTTCCAGTTTTCTTCAGTAGTACTTTTAATGTATGTTTTTCAGTAGTTTTTTGCACATTTTTTATTGTCATCAGATTCAGTTGGGGAACTGATATTATGTTGCCTTAATGGACTAATTGGAAAAGTTTTCTTGTCATCCATACTCTGAAAGAGTTTAACAGGTGTTCAAGTTACAGATCACATGCAGTGGTTAAAGGATTAATCTCTGGAGAGAGAGAGAGAGAGAGAGAGACAGAGAGAGAGAGAGAGACAGAGACAGACTCACAATCTGGCTCTTACTTTTTGTTTCAACATTTTAAAAACAGTTATGATAATAAAACACATCACATTGGCAGACGTCCAAATAAAATGAAATGAAAGTCATGTTATGAAGTTCTCAGAGTATGAAAAGTTTTACCTGTAGAGCCATTTTATCCTGATAATTTGGTGAAGAAGGAACATCTCTCTCTAAAATTTTCATATCTTCATCAATTTTTATAATGATTATCAATTGATTTTGGATCTTGGAGTTATTTGGGGAATTTGTTTTTCTACAAAATTACTCTTTCTAATAAGGTTTTAAAATATATCAGATCTATACAATGTATCTTTTTATAACTATTTCAATGATTTCTTTAACTGAGGTTATTTGCCTTTCTCTTCCCTAACATTTTCTTTCCTTCCTAAACATGATAACTAGTTATTAATTTATTTTATATTTTCTTATATCTCAAAACTTAAAAGTTACTCCAACATGCACACAATTATATAGAGCAAATAAAATAAATAGCCGTGTACATACCTACCATCCAGCTCTAACAAGTCTCAATGTGTCACAATATTTCATTTAAGCCTTCCCTTTGCTTTCTCAAAAAGCAAAACATGGAAGGTAGAATGGATCCCCCCAAGAACTCCTCCATTATTCACTCCTCTTCCATGCTTCCTAGTGTTATTTTCAATTTGGTTCTACACATACTCAATTTAGTAGTTAATTCTATTCACTGAATATTTTCAGGTCTCTACCTCTGACTGTAGAACATGGTGGCACTTACTGCCCACGTTGTGGTTGAGTGCTACTGTATGATTATTTCTAGTTGTTAAGTTATGATTGGTGGTGACATGTGTCATTTCCAGGCCAGATCATTTAATTATTCATCTGAGATGTTCAAACGCTCTATTTTCATCACTCATGGCAACCTATAATTTTCCAGATAGTGGTTGTTCTATCTGCCTGAGTCCCAGAATAAGGAAGCTGTGGGGGAGTAACCCTGTGTGAGCTTTCAATTGATATGCAGTACAAATGAGAAACAAAGTTTTGGTGCTTCAAGCTTCTGAGGTTACTTCATTGCCCTTGTTTTTACCACAGCACAACCTATACCATCCTGACGAATGAATCAATAAATAACACGGGTTTATTTTCATGTATTTTAAATTTCTACAGAAATGTTACTTCTGATGTTTTTTTGCAACTTGCAGTACTCAAAAAATTATGTTCTTCAGATTATTAATGTGATATATATGTGTATCATTCTCCTAAAGGATATTTACTATTCTGTTGAGTGGACCATGACCCATTTAACCTTCTATTTGTGTTATTTTCAACTTTACAATTTTAATAAAAATCCTACATAATTATATATGTTATACAATATATGTGAAAAGTTTATAGGAGTGCAATGATTAGATTATAATAGGCTGTGTATATCTTTAAAATTATTAAGTATTGTCAAAAAAAACCTTCCCCTGTGATTATAGAAATTTACGTGATGATTCCTGTTTCTACATCCTGTCAACTTGATATTGTCAGACATTCTCAATTTTGTCACATTACAGTATTAATTTTCATTTTTCGGATGTCTAGTATAATTTAGCATTATTTCATATGCCTGTTTTCCATTTGGTCTCCTGACTTTTATGTGAACATATTCTTTGTCTTTTTTGTTCTTAGAATTACCCTTGTTAGTTATGTGCATTATAAATATCTTCCCTCAGTCTGTAGCTTGTCATTTCACTTGATTTATGTTGTGTTTTGTTTCATATAACTTCTGTAATTTCAGTGCTGTCAGCACTGTATATCATTCTATTCATTTATCATTTCACTTTATTTTTATAGTTTTATTAAGTCACAACTCCTATTTTCAACTCACCTGTTTGTGTAAAATTCAGTGGCTTTTAGTATAGGCTTAGATATGTAAACCCATCACTACAGTTAGGGTTTTAGAACATTTTCATCACTTTGAAAAGAAAACCCATACCTATTAGCAGATTCCTCAAACCCTCATCTTCTCATCCCTGAGCAATTATTAATCTACTTCCTGTCTCTATAAGTCTCCCTGTTGTAGACATTACATAACATATGTATGTTGTCTTTGGTGACTGGCTACTTTTAATTTGCACAATGTTTTCAAGGTCTGTACACATTGTAATATCATTTGTACTTTTATATTCTCTTTTAAGAGATTTTCTAATTTGAGACCTTAATGTTTATTTTTATTCACTTTATTAATTATGTACCTTGGACTTTGCTTGTAGGTTTTAATCTCTCAGAAGTTGAAATTTTTGCATGATATGAAGAAGTATTTTTTCCATGTAAAAAATCAATTTTCGCAGTATATTAATGGACTTTAGAATGGCACTATCCTTTGACAATCCTGAGGTAGGTCTCCAATGTCACCATTGCTGTACCTAGCACATTGCCTGATGCTGCAGAGAGATGCCACAGCTCAAATGCCTGCTATGTGTCTGACTCATTTCTAGATGGGACAAGGAAAAAAGTACTTGGCCTGGGAATAGACAGATTTTCTGGAATTATTACTTATGCAGTGTGTGCTTTTCTGGTCAAAGCCAGAAAGCTTGACCAAACATGCAAACATTGTGTGTTTCACTCAATTTCATCATTTGAAAAATAAAATATAAATTCTTAGGCTATAAGAAAGCATGAGGTATTAAAGAAGAAGCTTTCAAGGACATGAAATTGTTTTAATTCTAACATTGTGCTTATATCTGTTTATGTTCTTATATGTATTTATCATAAACCCATATGTGTATACTTACATGTGTTTATACTTTTATGTACTTATCACAGAGCTTAATTAAATGTCTTCAAAACACCTTTAAATTTTTTAAAAAATCATTTTTTTCTTACATCATTTATTAAAACAGTCCATTATTTACCTTCAAATTTATAATACCATATCTATTACTTATCAAGATTCCACATATTGTGAATTTATTTTTGGTGTCTCTGATATGATCCTCTAGTCTATTGATAAATTCATTGTTAAATTGTAGATAATTGTGTATTCTCCTTGATGTCATTGTCTTTAGTTTAAAAAATGATTTTTGTAGTTGTAGATGAACATACTGCCTTAATTTTATTTGTTTATTTTTATGTGGTATTAAGGATTGAACCCAGTGCCTCACACGTGCTAGGCAATTGTTCTGCAATTGAGCTACAACCCCAGCCCTGTCTTACAGTTTTTTGAAGTTTCACTGGGATATACCTAGATATGATTAATTATATGGGGGATCAAGTTTATTTCTTTATTCTAGAAAATATTTAGCCATTTTCTCTGAATATTGTTTTTCATCCTCTTATTCCTTGCTGTCTTTTATTAGATATTAGGCAGGTTTTATAATTCTTTACATAACTGTTTAATATTTTCCACATTCTCTATCTGTGTTCACTGTGTACTTTTGATAATTTCTCATTGTATATTCTTGGCACCCTTTTTAAAGATAGCTTGACCATATGTATGAGGATTTATTTCTGGGCTCTCTAGTTTGTTCCATTGGTATGTGTTTGTCTTTATGATGACAGGGCACTGTTTTGATTACTGCAGTTTTGTAATATATTCTGAAATTAGGCAATATGATGTCTCTAGCATTGTAATTCTTTTTAAAAATTTATTCAGCTATGCGTGATCATTGTGGTTCTGTATGAATTCTAAGATTGTTTTACCTATTTCTATAAAAAAAATATTTTCTTTTTCCAAGGCTAACAGAAAGGATCTTTTATTTTTTATTTTTATTTTTTCCATCAAATAAATTGTTTTGATCTGCTTCTTTTTACACATAAAACAGTACTGTGAACATGTTTGCACAGGAACAATTTCATGAGCATCATATGTGTAATCAGTTCACAATTATTTTCTTTTCAACATTTTATACACTAAGATTTCCATATGCAAAACACTGTAGTTTCCATATTTAATACACGTGTTAAATTTATTAAATTATTTAATAGTTTAATGTATTTGGACATGATTCTTAGTCAATAAATTGTATTAAATTTGTAAATCACTTTGGTTATAATGGATATGCAAACAATGTTACTGTAATCCAAGAACATGGGGTATCTTTCTATTGTGCCTTGTTAAATTTCATCAATGGTTTGTAGTTTTCATTATAAAAGTTTCTTATTTCTGTGAGTAAATTAATTTGTAAGAACTTTATTATTTTGGTATCATTGTGAATTAGGAATATTTTCTTAATTTCTTTTTCAAATATTTCATTCTAAGCATACAGGCATGCAACATATTTTGTACATTGTTTTCTGGTTGTCTTTTTATTTTTTGTCTGCCATTTCTCCTCTCTGCTCTTTTTGGTCTTAATATACATTGGTTTCTTTTTTCTTTTGTCTTCTTTGTGTATGTATTTTTTCGAGGCTTCCTCTGTACTAACATAATATATAGTTATCACAGTTGCTTTTAAGTTGATAACAGCTTAACTTCAATCATATAAAAAACCTCTACACTATATTTTCTCCCCTAACACACTGTACGTTATTGTTGTTCCAATAATATTTATTCATATTGTATATCTTCTAATATAGTTGTTTTTAATAATTTTACATTTTAACTTTTATACTTGAGTTAAGACTGATTCAACTACCACAATTACAGTAGTCTAGTATTCTGTATTTGTCTGTAGATTTACTGATACCAGTGCATTTCATACTTTCTTATGCTAGTGAGTTGCTATTTAGATCATTTTATTTCAACTTGAAGACTTCCCTTTAGCACTTCCTTTAAGGTAAGTCTAGAGGTGATGAATTCCTTCAGCTTTTATTTGTCTGTGAAAGACTTTATCTTTATAATTTTAAAAAGATTGTTTTAATTAGTTATACATAAAAGTAGAATGCATTTATACACGTTGATATTTCATACATAAATGAGGTATAATTTCTCATTTTTCTGATTGTACATGTTGTAGAATCACATCAGTCATACGTTCATATATGTATATAAGGTAATAATGTTTGTTTCATTCTACTATCCTTCCTATCCCCATCTGCCCTCTCCTCTCTTCACTTCCCTCTACCTAATCAAAAGTTACTCTGTTGTTCTCTAGCACCACCCCCTTATTGTGAATTAGAATCTGCATGTCAGAGAAAACATTCAGCCTTTGATTATTTGGAATTGGCTTATTTCACTTAGCATGATATTCTCCAACTCCATCCATTTATCAGCAAATGCCATAATTTCATTCTTCTTTAAAGCTGAGTAAAATTCCATTGAATAGATAGATAGATAGATAGATAGATAGATATCACATTTTCTTTACCCATTCATCTATTGAAGGGCACCTAGTTTGGTTCCATAGCTTAGGTATTGTGACTTGAGCTGCTGTACATTGAAGTGGCCTCATCATTGTAGTATGCTGATTTTAAGTCCTTTGGGTATAAACCGAGGATTTGGGATAGCTGGGTCAAATGGCGGCTCCATTCCAGATTTCCTCAGTAATCTCCATACTCCTTTCCAGATTGGTTGCATCAATTTGCAGTCCCACTAGCAATGTATGAGTACCTTTTCCACTACATCTTCGCCAACACTATTGCTTGTATTCTTGATAATGCCATTCTAAATGCAGTAAGATGAAATGCCGCAGTCTGGCTGGGCACAATTCAGGAGCCACTTGTCAAAAGAAACTAACTTTATTTTTAGAACCACACAAGATAAACAAAACAGCTCCTCAGGAAAAAACCCTCAGAGCCCAACTGCCACCACCGGCTTCCCACAAGCCACACACCCCAACAACCTCTTCTTCCCACAATCCTCCTGCTCTTGAGGCCGATTGGCTGAGTCGCATGGGCGGAGCCAAAAAAGTCCCCCAATGAGTAGCTCCGTGGTCTGAAAGGGCAGGGAAACAGCCCAATGAGCATCACCGTAGAGGAGCCAATCAGCTAGATGTTGCTAGATGTTGCTGGGGCTGCTGTGAGCCAATCATCAGCTGGTAGTCTGAAAGGGCAGGGAAACAGCTCAATGAGCATCTCCACAGAGGAGCCAATCAGCTAGGTGTTGCTGGGGCCGCTGTGAGCCAATCATCAGCTGGCAGTCTGAAAGTTTGCTGGGGCCCCTTCAGCTCATCAGCTGGCAGTCTGAAAGTTTGCTGGGGCCCCTTCGGCTGTGGCTCTCAACATCTCCCCCTCTCTGTTTAAACAAGAAGCATGTGGCTTAGGGACCGTGTCTGCCTTAGGTTGTCCAATAGTACATATGGTTCTTACCCGTTATTGGATGAGCTGACCTCAAGGCGTCAGCCTCCTGTCTTAGGTTGGTACCATAGTAATTGGATCTTACCCATCATTGACTACCAGTCCAGTATAAAGCCACACCTGTGTAGAGGTCTTCGTACCAGCGGGGGGGGTGAGGTTCTTTGCCTCACCTCTGTTGGCCCCCAAATTTTAGCTGAACGATCATGACAAACAGAAGGGAGGAAGATACACCAAGCTAGCTGACGGCTCCTTTTGGAAAAATTGTACCACCGATGACACCATCAGCATAAATACCCCAACACTACCAGAAGTTGCTGCACCAACAGATAGTTCACAATGCATACAAGTGAGTTCACAATGCATATAAGTGATACATAGTCCAGGCAAGTTCTGCAAGCAGTTCAGTGATGGCTATTGCAGAAGCTGTAGATTGGTTTTATCTTTGTCTTCATGCACTGGGATGAAGATAGGAATTCTGGCAATAATGGCTAAAGAAAAAATTATGTAACGTTCCAGAAGGCATTAAAAGAAAACAATTTTCTTAACAATTTACATTATCTTTAAGAGAATTATTAAATATAATGAAAAGGAAAGGTGAAAGTAAACAAACAGATCTGTTAACCTCCTTTTTTGTTCACATTATAAAACAATCTTCAACAGCTGTTTACCCAATTTAAATTAAACCATTTAAATCACGTGAATAAAAAAAAATTATTTGGATCCATTTTTTCATGAGCGCTCATCATATATGACATATATGACATACGGACATTCAAACACAAAACACAAGTGTGCACACATAATACATACGACACATAACATAATAGTAAAGGCCTTATAACTTTTTACAGGTGAAATCTCCATTGCAATGTTTAAAAACTCTATAGTCAAAAAATAGAACTGATCAGCAAAACATTAACCTAGGTCTGTATGAGCTCAAAAAAAAAATATATGGGAAAGGGCAATAATAAAATAGATATTGAAAAAAGCATTCTGGTTCTGTCGCAGATGTAAGAATAACCAAACTGGAGTTCTGGATATCACATCTTCTTTTTGGTCTGTAGAAATCGCTTTAGTTAATCTGTCTGGAATCCAAATCAGCTGCTGTTCTCCCTGTGGAAACACATAAACAGACCCCCGACTCCAGGCAATCATTGGGTCAGGACCTTAGTTAATCTCTCTGGAATCCAAATCGGTTGCTGTTCTCCCTGTGGAAACACACAAACAGACCCCCGACTCCAGACAATTACTGGGTCAGGACCTTTCCATTGTCCTGTTAGAATATCCTTCCAAAGTACCTTGGGCTTATATACATTTTTTGGACACATATGCCTTTCCGCAGCACTAAGCCCTGATGAATCCAAATTTAAAAAGTTTAGAGTAAAAAGGGTTATTTTAAGTTTATCTTTGGGGAATATATACCCCTTCCCAATTCCTTCTTTTTGCTTTAATAAGTACATTTTAATAGTTTGATGAGCTCTTTCAACAATGCCTTGTCCCTGTGGATTGTATGGGATTCCTGTTAAATGAGTAATGCCAAATGATGAGCAAAATTGTTTAAAAGAGGTTGAAGTATAACCAGGGGCATTATCTGTTTTTAACTGTTTTGGAACGCCCACAGTGGCAAAATTTTGTAAGCAATGAGCTATAACATCTTTAGTTTTTTCTCCGACATGAAGGGAGCCCATCAAAAATCCAAAAGAAGTATCAACTGTAACATGCAAATATTTTAATTTTCCAAATTCTGGCAAATGTGTGACGTCCATCTGCCAAATATGGTTAGGTATCAATCCTTTAGGATTGACTCCAAGATTAACTTGTGGTAAAAAGGTCACACAATTTTGACATTGTTTTATTATTTGTCTAGCTTGTTCCTTAGTTATTTTAAAACGCTTTTGTAAAGTATTAGCATTGACATGGAACTTTTTATGAAAATTTATAGCTTCTTCTAGTGTAGAGAAAATATGTATTTCATGTGTAGTTTTATCTGCTAAATCATTGCCCAAACTAAGAGCTCCAGGTAATCCTGTATGTGCCCTGATACGTCCTATAAAGAATGGATCTTTTCTGTCCCAGATTAGACTTTGTATAGTGGAAAGCAAAAAGAAAATAGTAGAGGAAGGGGAAATCCTACCAGCATCTTCAAGGGATACTATAGCATTAACTATATACTGACTATCGGAAAATAAATTAAATACAGAATTTTTAAACATCACAAAAGCCTGTAATACTGCCTTAAGCTCTACCTTTTGAGCTGATTGTTTGGGTACTAAAAATGTAAAAGTTTGATCAGGTGTAACTATTGCTGCTGTACCATTATTTGATCCATCAGTGAATATATTTGGAGCATTCCCGATAGGTGTTTTTCTTGTCATTTTTGGAAAAATTACAGGATGCGATGACCAAAAAGACAATAAAGGATTAGATGGTAAGTGGTTATCAAATGAAACATTAGATTTGCACATGATTATTGCCCAAGTATTTAACTCATTAGCTAACTCATCAATTTGATTCATAGTATATGGAGTAATAATTTTATTGGGAGAAATTCCAAACACTCCCTTTGCTGCTTTTATTCCTTTGAGTATTAATTGTCCTACAGCCTCAGGATACCTAGTAAGAATAGTGTTAGGAGAATAAGATAAATGTATCCATAATAATGGGCCTTCTTGCCAAAATACTCCTGTAGGAATATTTTTTGTTGGTAGTACAATAAATAATAAAGGCAAACTTATATCAATTCTATCCAAATGCATATTTTCCATATATGTTTCAATGATTTTTAATGCCTTTCTTGCTTCAGGCGTTAACATTCGGGGTGAATTTGGATCTGATGGACCTTTTAGGATATCAAATAAAGGTCCCAACTCTCCTGTTGGTATACCTAGATAAGGCCTTATCCAATTTATGTCTCCTAATAACTTTTGAAAGTCATTAAGTGATTTGAGTTGATCTACTCGTATTTGAATTTTTGGTGGACGGACCATGGTTGAGGATAAAAGAATTCCTAAATAATTAATTGGAAAATTAAATTGTACTTTATCTATTGCTATCTCTAGATTATAATTTTTTAATAAGTTTGTAAGTGTGGCATAACAGTCTAGCAATGTGTTTTTAGCTTTGTGTGCTAATAATACATTGTCCATATAGTGAAATATTTGTAGTTCAGGATTTTGATTTCTAAGTGGCTGGATTGCTTTGTTAACATGCATTTGACACATAGTTGGGCTGTTAGCCATCCCTTGAGGGAGTACTTTCCATTCATATCTCTGATCAGGACCTTCATGATTCAGTGCAGGGATAGTAAATGCAAAACGTGGACTATCCTCAGGATGAATTGGAATTGAAAAAAAAAACAATCTTTAATATCTATAACTAAAACATACCAAGTTTTTGGCAAAGCTGACAATTGAGGAATCCCCGATTGAGCAGGTCCCATAATAACCATCTCATTATTAATGGCTCTTAAATCTTGCAATAATCTCCATTTACCAGATTTCTTTTTGATGACAAAAATGGGAGTATTATGGGGAGATACAGAAGGTTGTATATGTCCTTCTGCTAATTGTTGTTTGACCAGATCATGGGCTGCTAGTATCTTTTCTTTAGTCAGGGGCCACTGAGGAACCCATACTGGTCTTTCTGATTTCCAAGTAATTTTTATTGTCTCAGTGGCCCTTTCTGAAAATCCAACCCATGTCTGTCTGTTCCTTGATCTATTTGTATTGGTGCTGCTATACCTTGTTCTTGTTTTCCTAATCTTTTTCCTTTCCTAAAACCTTGTCTAGTCATAATAGTGGGTGCATTTTGGTTGATGTTATTTGTTAATGTCAAACCTAATTGATCTAGGACATCTCGTCCCCATAAATTTATAGGAAGATGATCCAATACATATGGCTGTATAGTTCCTTCACATCCTTCAGGATCCTTCCAATCTAATACCATTGCACTTCTATGGGGATTAGTCGCCACTCCTAGGCCTCGAAGCGTTTGAGTGGCTTGTTGTAATGGCCAATGTTTTGGCCATTCTTGACGAGAGATGATGCTAAGGTCTGCACCTGTATCCAGTAGCCCATTAAATTCATGTCCTTGAATATTTAGTTTTAGCATGGGGCGAGAATCTAAATTTAAAGACAGCATAGCCCAATCTACACCTGTGGAGCCTAATCCCTTGGAACCTCTTTCTATAGCACGACTGGAAAATTTATCATGTAGGCTTGGTATTATTAGTATCTGTGCTATTCTATCTCCTGGTGAAATTACTGATATACCATTTGGAGAACTGGCTATAATTTTTATTTCACCTTCATAATCGGGATCAATTACCCCAGGACTTATCATAAGTCCTTTTAGAGTAGAAGAGCTGCGTCCCAATAATAAGCCTACTGTTCCTTTGGGAAGAGGTCCTTTCACCCCTGTGGGAATGATTTGAACTCCCATCTCTGGAGTTAGTACTGATCTGGCGGAGTTGCAGATGTCCAACCCTGCGCTCCCTCTGGTTTGTCTGATGAGGGATCTGATGGACAATGTGTCCTGGGCACTACCCTGATGGGGTTGCTGGGTTCCTCCAGTGCTCCGTATATTTGTGGTTTTGGGCCCCGGAGCATTGGGCCCCCCTGTCCATTTTTTGGCAATGGAGCCCAATGCCTTTCTCCACGATATCGTGGATAAACACTTGGTCCTTGTTCGTTTTTTGATAATGGAGTACCCTCTATGGTGGTTTGAGAACGGCATTCATTAGCCCAATGTCTCCCTCTACGGCATCGTGGGCAAATACCCGGTATTCTACTCCTTTGATACCTAGTTTTGTTAAACCCTCCTCCTATGGGGCAATTCCTTTTAAAATGTCCTGTTTGTTCACAATTGTAGCATGTTCTTGGCCTGGATTCTAAAGCCTGTTTTACTGCAGCTGCCACAATTTGCCCTTGTTCATTAATGTCTCTGGCATCTAAAGCCTGTTTTACTGCAGCTGCCATGACTTGCTCTTGTTCATTAATGTCTCTACATAATTTAATATATGTGTTTAAATCTTCATGTTTCCATGGTCTAATGATATCTCTGCACCAACGATTCGCTTGGTCATAAGCCAGTTGTTTTATTAATGGCATTGCTTGTTCTGTATTCCCAAAAACTCTGGTAGCTGTTTGAATAAGCCTATCTACAAATTCAGCATAAGATTCATTAGTTCCTTGTATTATCTTAGATAATTGACCTTGTAAACCTCCATGTCCTTGTAAAGTCTTCCATGCCCTAACAGCATCTGCAGCAATTTGTAAATATACACCAGGATCATATGCAATTTGTTGCTGCTGATCCTCATAAGGTCCCTTTCCTAACAACATATCTAGATTTCTCTGAGGATAACCAGCTGCTGCATTTCGCCTAGCCGTCTCCTTGCAAAATTCCTCATTGGCAACCTTCCATAACAGGTATTGTCCTCCATTTAGCACAGCTTTACACATATTAGCCCAATCTGCTGGCGTCATGTTCAAGTTGGTAATGGATTCGACCAAGCTTACAGTGAAGGGTGCTTGAGGACCATAGGTTGTTACAGCCTCTTTTAGCTGCTTCACTGTTTTGAAATTTAAAGTATGGTAAATTCGCTGCCCTCCTACCTCAAATACAGGGCATGTTAATACTTGAGATCCTGTCTCAGGATCTGAACTATCCACTGCGGGGGTTGGGGGCCTCTCAGCATATGAAGGTGGCCTTGTCAGTTGGACACTTACGTCCTCTGGTGATAGAAAGGTGTTAGTAGCAGTCTCCTGTAGAGGAGGCCTTGTTGGTTGGACACTTATGTCCTCTGGTGATAGAAAGGTGTTAGTAGCAGTCTCCTTTTGTAACTTTCCCCCTGATGGCTTTTTCTGCTTTACACTTTCTTCCTCTGTCTGACTACCTTGAGAGACCTTCTCTTTTACTTGAATTTTTTCCTCTGTCTGACTAGCTCGAGAGACCTTCTCTTTTACTTGAATATTTCTACTATAACTATAATACAACCCAAGAAGATAACGCCAAACAAAACTGAAACAGAGTGAAACAAAATTGGAACAACAGAAAATCATTATATCAGCCTTTCTATCCTCCTGAAATGTCCATCCGTCCTTTCTCCCTATCTGTTCCTCAGACGTAAATAGTTTTTCCTCAGAAGTGAGCGGTTTTTCTTCCGTCTCACTCATCTCCAGGGACAGGCAACTTAAAACAAAAATGAAGCAAAACAAAAGAGGAATCTTAAAATGGCTCCCCATCCTCTCACCCTGCCCTCAGGGGCGAGCGGTTTACTTACCCTCAGTCGCTCCCCGTGTGAGCCACCAAATGCCGCAGTCTGGCTGGGCACAATTCAGGAGCCACTTGTCAAAAGAAACTAACTTTATTTTTAGAACCACACAAGATAAACAAAACAGCTCCTCAGGAAAAAACCCTCAGAGCCCAACTGCCACCACCGGCTTCCCACAAGCCACACACCCCAACAACCTCTTTCTCCCACAATCCTCCTGCTCTTGAGGCCGATTGGCTGGGTCGCATGGGCGGAGCCAAAAAAGTCCCCCAATGAGCAGCTCCGTGGTCTGAAAGGGCAGGGAAACAGCCCAATGAGCATCACCGCAGAGGAGCCAATCAGCTAGATGTTGCTAGATGTTGCTGGGGCTGCTGTGAGCCAATCATCAGCTGGTAGTCTGAAAGGGCAGGGAAACAGCTCAATGAGCATCTCCACAGAGGAGCCAATCAGCTAGGTGTTGCTGGGGCCGCTGTGAGCCAATCATCAGCTGGCAGTCTGAAAGTTTGCTGGGGCCCCTTCAGCTCATCAGCTGGCAGTCTGAAAGTTTGCTGGGGCCCCTTTGGCTGTGGCTCTCAACAATGAAATCTTAGAGTAGTTTTGATTTTCATTTCTCTAAATGCTAGAGATGATGAATATTTTTTCATATATTTGTTGATTGATTGTATTTCTTCTGTGAAGTGGCTGTTCAACTCGCACATTTATATATTGGGTTATTTGGGGGATTTTTGATATTACGTTTTTGGAAAGTTTTGCTAGGTGATTTCCCCCCCCCCTCAGCACTTTTTATATATCATTCCTCTCCCTTCTGTCCTGCCAGGATTCTGCTGAAAAATCCACTGAAATTCCCTTGCATGTAGCAAATTGATTTTCTCTTGCTGCTTTCAAAATTCTTCCTTTGTCTTTTACTTTTGGCAATTTGATTATAATGTGTCTCACTGTGAATTTCTTCAGGATCATTTAATAAAGTATCCTTTGGGATTCTTGGATGTATCTGTTTCCTTCTTTATATTTTGAAAGTTTTTACTCATTATTTCTATGAATATGCATTCTGGACTCTCACTGCTTACTTTTTCTCTTCTGATATTTTTATAACTTGTGTATTGGTCTGTTTTATGGTTTCTTACAAACGGAATTGTTTCCAGTGAATGATTATCTTCACATTCACTTTTTCTTCTGATTCATCTAGTCTGCTGTTGCCCTCTTTTAATAAAATTTTCAATTCAATTTTATGTTCCATGATTTCCATTTGATACTGTTTAGTATTTTCTATATTTTTGTTGAAATTACCATTTTGTTCTTGGATTATTTTCCTGACATTTATGGACATCTTTATGACAGATTCTTTGAGAAATCATATGACACCACTTGTGTAAGGTCAATTTCTGTAGATACATCTTGTTTCTTATTTGAACATTGTGTCTAATTTTTCATTTTCTTTCTTTGGTGTTGGTGCATTAGGCAAAGCTGGTACCTTTTTCTGTCTTTATGGACTGACCTTGTAAAAAGAAGATCCCCACCAATCAGCTCAAACAGAAAATCTAGGGGAATTTACCAACTCTTTCCTTCTCTTGAGAGATACAGGCACTGGGTTGGGGCTGTAGAATCTACTTATCCAACTGCTGTCTCCATTTCTTTAAGAGGTTGATTATGGAAGACCCACTAGAGCTCCAAGAATGTTAAGACATGCAAGTTCTTTAGGCAGCCCTCCAGAAATTGGGGCCTTGGACACAGTGAATAACTCCCTCCCTCCCTAAAGGGAGACCAAGAGCTGATATTTCTTGGTATTTTTCTGGTATTTTCTTATTGTGCACTGAGCAGTTTTCAGGGTCTGTGGCATCTATCATTCCACCTACCATCTGTTTTTGCTTAACCATCTAGAGTGTGCTACGCCTGTCAGATCTCTGACACTCAAAGGTGCCAGCTTTGCCTAATGCACCAACACCATGCTTATTTTTAGGGCAGCCCAGAGAAGATGGAGTGCTGGACACACAAATCAAATCTCTCTATTCTCAGGGGTTATTGTGAGAGTTATGAGTTTTGAAAAGGTACTGTGTGTTCAGCAAGTAGTGAGATATGTGGCATCTTCTTGTCCAAGCTGCCATCTCTATTCTCACTCCTGAGACTATAGTGGTCCTGTCAGATCTCCAAGAATGGCAAGGCATAATGAGCCCCTCTAGGGTTCCCCTTATAAAAGTCAAGGTGCTAGATATGTGAACCAGTACCTTTTTCCTGGGAGAAGACAGGAGATAAAAAGTCTCTTTCTGAGTATGTGGTGCTGTGCCAGAGGTAGGGATACTGGTAAGAGGGTGTCCTGAATCTTTCTTCAAGCTTCAGTGACTTTGCTTTTTTACATTTGTCTGGATTCCAAGAGCCTTTCACTTAGTTTCTGGATTTTTCACATGAATTGATCTGAATCTGTCTTCTTGTTAGAGGAAGGAAGGTCCACGGATTTCTACTTTACCATCTGGCTGATTTCATCACTTCCTATTTCTAATTTTATTGGATTGTGGCCATAAAACCTGGACTTTACTACAGTGCTGTGGAAGGCATTCAATATTATTTGTAGCCTGAATCATGTTGTATTTTAAATGTTCCATGGATTCATAAAGGAAGATTGTGGGGGAGTATCTTCTATTACAAGTACATAGCACCTCAAATATATGTATATAAATTAATAAAAGCAGTATTTGTTTAATGTGACGGCCTTAATTATTTTGTACCTACTTTAACATATTATAGTATGAGTGATATGTTAGAATTTTCAATTATTGCCTGTTTCAATAACTTTTTATTATGTTTTACACATGCACCCTACATATTTTGATGTGACATTAGTTTGTGTATGTTTATTATGGCATTTTCACCTTATTTTTTTCCAGATCATTTATCATTATAATTTTTCTTATACTTTTTAATGTTCTCCATATTGATATTGCATGATCACAGTTAGATCCTTAGCTGATATACTACTTTCAATACTACTCAATCAAATTTTCCCATTTGCCCCTTTTTTAATTCATTCTTATGCTCATAAACTTAAGAGCTATGTATTCAGCACTTTCTGTCTGCTGGGCACTGTGCTATATAATAGGTATACAACAGTGAGCAAGGTACATTTTTTCCTTGTGACTTAAAAACTAATGATTGGTCTAGATAACTATAACAGGTGAATAATGGAGAGGTTTACTCAAAAATAGAGCTCGAATCTAAGGGGATAGCAAGGTGTTTGTTTTAGCTTTTTCACTGCTATGACTAAAAGGACCCAACCAGAACAATTATAGAGAAGGAAAGGTTTATTTAAGGGCTCAGGGTTTCAGAGGTCTCTATCCATAGATAGCAGGCTCCATTACTTAGGGTTCCAGGAGAGGTGGAAGAGTGTATTAGAGGGAAACAGCTAACAAGATGATCAGGAAGGAGAGAGAGAGAGAGAGAGAGAGAGAGAGAGAGAGAGAGAGATTGAGAGATTGATTGATATTCTCCAGATACAAAGTATGTACCCTATAGCTATGCCCCCAATGAACTACTTCCTCCAGCCATACCCCACCTGCCTCCTGTCACCACCCAGGTAATCCCATCAGGGACTAATTCACTTGATTACGTTAAGGCTATAACCCATTCATTTTTCCTCCAAACCTTCTTGCATTGTCTCTCATGTGAGCTTCTGGGGAAACACCTCACATTTAAACCAAAAACAAAGGTTGAGGATAAAATGATGTTTAATGTGAGACTTGAAAAGTGAATAAGGATTTGATACGCTAGTAGGGTAGGGGAAAAGGGTATTCCAGAAACAGTAAATAAAAGAGAGCTAGTGTCATGAAAGGAACTGAGCCTGGGGTTGAGAAAAGTATCAGATAGTGATGGTTGATGAAGATGGAGGCATAACTGGTGTCAGATCACCAGGGCCCTAGAGTAATATAAGATAGCAAAGCCTTTGATCTAAGCTCTGTGGAATACTCTTAATGGACTGGAAGGCAGGGAGTCACATGGGGAAATCATCATATGATAGGCCCTCTAATAAGTCTAAGCATATCGAAAAGGATAGAATTTTTTCAAAATGTGTTCTCTGGCCATAACAGAACTAAATCAGAAATCAATATCAAAAGAGAAATTAGGGGAAATTAAAAGCAAACTAAAAAAATCTGCTGAATAACACATGTCAAATTAGTAATTACAAGTGAAATTAGTACATAATTTGAATATATTCAAGTGAAAAGACTAATTTAACAGTTTTATTGTAGCTAAAGCAGTATTATTTAGGTTGATATTGATTTATAATTTTAAACGACTATAAGAAAAGAAGAAATTTCTTAAAAATAATATTTCTACTACAGAAACTGGAAATAGAAGAGGAAATTAAACTCAGAGCTTGCAAAGGAAAGAAATACTAAAGATCTGAGCAGAAACCAGTGTAATCAGAAGCAGAAAAAGTGGAGAAAATCAGTATAAACTAAGGTTGTTTATTTGAAAAGGTCAACAAAATTGATAAAATTTTAGCTAGACTGGCATGTATTACAACATAACGGGACTTTAAAAACACTATGCTAAGTGTGAGTAACCAGACTCAAAGTACTACATACTATATAATTCCATTTATATGAAATAGGGAAATTTATAAAGATTAAACTATATTGCACCAGTAGAAAATGTGGGAAAAAAAAGAAAAAAGAGAGAAAAATCCAATTAGCCCTTTGTAGACAATTCCTCACACATATTTTCAAATGCTTGAATTAAATCACAGCATACTTCAAATACCATCCAAGAAGAATATGGAGGGGTAAGAGAGGGAGGGTGAAGAGGGAGATCCTGTAGACAGTGATAATAACCCTTAGAGTTAACTATTTTTTAATGACAATGAACAAATTCATAAGACACAGAGGATGGAATGCAGCATAAAAATACATGGGATAATGTGGAATTTTCAATGAAAATTTCTTAAAGCAGATTAGTTTTTGCCTGGGGCTAGGGGAAGGAATAGCAAGCCACTAACTGCAAAATGACTCAAAGGCTTTTTTTTTTAAGTAATGAAAATGTTTTACAACTAGATCTTTATGATGGTTTCACAACTGTATAAATTTACTAAATATCATTTAATTGTCTACTTTTAATTGGTGACTTTTAGGGCATGTTAATTATACCTAAATAAAACTGTTAAAATCAAGAAATTAGAGAAAACAGTTTATGAGAGACAAGAAATGATAGACTTCATTTCATGTGGCAGAGAGGGGAGGAAGTAAGATATCTTTGATATCTAGGGTTCTGACTTAAGTAACGTGAGGGCCCAGTTTTGAAATTTACTGTACTGGGAAACATGGGGAGATAAATCAGATAGACCCAGGGGAGAAGATGAATTCGTGTCAAACTGTTGATTTGGAAGTGCCAGTGAGATTTTCATGTAGGTGTGTGCTATGCAGCTCTTCTAGGAAGGAGCTGCAGGGTAAGGGAGTGGTCTAAATGGCATTACAAGGGAGTGCTTCTTCTTCATTAGCATTAGTATTTTTCACCCTTACAGAACTTTTGAGTTAAGTTTCTGACTCTGTCTTTTCTATTCCTCAATTATCTTTTTTTTTTTTTTACTATTTCTAGTGAAAAGCCCATATTCAACAACATTTGCATTTACAATATGTGTTATCAAGCTACACATTCTCCCCCTGACCATGGACTTCTGAATAGTTTGATAATTCCTCTAGGGTCTCTTTTTAAGAAATTATTTGATCAATGGTAATTAAATCCACAGGAGTATCTGAGTTTGCTTAGGGCACATTGTAAAGCGAACATAGATCAGACTGAGTAATATAAAAATAGTCTTGATGAGTTTATGAGAGCAGTTTCAGAGAACTGGTAGAAACAAGATCCCAATTCCAGTGGGAAGTTGGCTGTGGAGTGATTTGCAACTAGACCCAGGGTATGATATAGGGCAGTAGTTGGTAGGATTTGTTCGGAGGCAAAGATTAAGATGGAAAAGATTAATATATTTCTATGTAGATGAGACAGATCAGTGATGCCATAGAGATAAAAGGGTGGCTATTTTAAAAGTTGATTCCCTTAGAAGACTGAAGATGAAAGGAATTCAATGCACAGAGAGGCAGATTCTTCATTACAACCGAAAGATAGGAAGAAAGAATAGCAGCCTATCACACATGTATTCACAGTGTTCCTCCATGCTGGTCTCCAGTATCCTTTGTTTGAAATTTTTTGGCTATATTCCATTTTGTATTAATTGTAATTATCATAAATTATTTTTCTCAGTTTTCAAGGTTGTGTGTCTGTGTGTCCCATAATTATCAATTGCTGTATGAGTCAGAATAGAAAAGACTAAAAAGGGACCCAAAGTATTCTTTAGAACTTCTGAGAATGATGGGGATATTATGGTTGTGTTATTCATCTTTTCATTGCTGTGACAAAATACCTAAGACAAACAATTCGAAGGGGGTCCTGTAGCCCTAAAGAAATTGCCTCAAGTCTTCACCATTTCATGTGCCACATCCTTCCATCATAATTTGTCTGCCTTGCCACAAATCTAAAAGCAATGGAGCCAACTGACCGTAGACCAAAACCTCTGAAATCATAGTCCAAAATAAATATTCCCCCCTTCAAATTGTTTGTCTCAGGTATTTTGTCACAGCAATGAAAAGATGAGTAACAAAACCATGATATCCCCATCATTCTCAGAAGTTCTGGAGAATACACTGGGTCCCTTTTTAGTCTTTCCTATTTTGCTGATATTGAGTATATACTTAGTCTCAAAGAATGGGAAGGTTTTAGCCAGGTAGAAAAGACTATGGATGGTGTCTTCTATCTCTAGGTAATGAGATAGTTGAATTAACCTATATTTTTGTTTTGGAATTTTCTCACATATAGAAATTGAGAAGCCAAGTCACTTAGTATTACAAGTAAGTATCATTATGTATGTAAACCATTTTTATAAGATATTGTATAAAAGAATATCAGGCTTGAGTTAAATATGTAAAAGTTCAATTTTTACTGAGAAGAATTTTTGAAGTATAATAATCCATATAGTATCATTTAAATGCCTATTGTTATTTTTATTTGCAATCAGTACATTATAATTATACCTAATAGTGAGAGAATCATAATGCCATATTCATACATGCACATAACACTTCATCAATCTCATTCTCTCATACTTCCCTTTCTTTCCTCTCCTTCTCCCCCAGATCCATTTGATCTACTCTACTGATCTCACTTCTATTATTGTTATTATTATTTAAATTAGTGCATCATATATATGATACATGTAAACATATATACATAATATGATATTTATACATATATATGTATATGCATATATATTTGATGTGTGTATAAACATAGATATGTACACATAGTGGTTTATTCATAAATGGACATTGCCTAACTTGGTAGACTTTATTCCCTAGTATTTCCCCTGTGCCCTCCACTCCTCCCTCACTATTGATCCCCTTCCTCTATTCTATTAGTCTCCTTTCTGTTTTTTAAGATCCTTTCTTTAAATTCTTTTTACCTCTTTCTCCACATATGAAAGAAAACATTAAACCCTTGGTTTATGAATCTGGTTTATTCACTTAACATGATGTTCTTCAGTTCTATCGATTTGCCAGCATATGGCACAATTTTGTATAAGCATTTTTTAGTCGTAGTTGAAACAATACCTTTATTTCATTTATTTATTTTTATGTGGTGCTGAGGATCAAACCCAGTACCTCCCCTGTGAGGGGCGAGCACTCTTCCACTGAGCTACAACCTCAGCCCCAGGCACAATTTCATTTTATCTTTTGTAAAGTGTTCTTTTCTTACTAGTTAATGAGTTATTACTAGAACAGTAAAAACTAGACTGTCCAAATGACTTTACATGTATTACCTAATTTAATTCTTCCACAAAGTAGTGGCAGTTTCTATTATTATCCCTACTTTATAAAGAATGGGAACTGGAAGACAGAGATGAGAGACAACTTGCCCAAGGTTACAGTACCTATGCAGGTTTGCAAGGCCAGCCTAGTGCCCTAGAGTCTACACCTTTAAGCAGTGTGCCAGTGTATCATCTTGACTGTGACAAAAAGTAGCTGGTCAGATAGGCAGGGCTTTTTATCCAGATTCTCCCAATGAGGAACTCAGCATTCAGATAAGGTAGGGAACTGCCAAACTAACACTGTAGTAGTGAAAATGATGAAGCTGAGAATACAATCCAGGTGCCTGAGAAAGTCATTATTGTTTGCATTTTATTACAATCCCTCTGACCATATCCTGACTTTTGATTTTTCTGTAGACCGGTGCTCTATCATGGGTGGTGATTAACTAAGTGGGAAGATATATAATTCTAGGACTTCCCTCATAGGTCGCTGGTGAGTCTTAAATTGGATCATGACTCTAAGTACCTCCCATTAACCCCCTACACTTAAGTATTCCATAAATAGAGTACAATTCCTTGAATATTATTCTCCTTGACCATTATTTTCCTCTTTTCTTGACTCTTGGTCCTTTAATTCTTTGTAGTACAGAGTCACCAGGATCTCTTTTGACCTTCATTTTTTTGGTGCCACCCCTTAGTCTGTGCTTCCCTGTTTTGCTTTCTGCTTTCACCAACTTCTGGGCCCAATCTACTGCACGAAGTCTGCCAGGATTGGGGAGAAAAAAAAAACTAGATTAAAGTACTAATGAAGAGAATAAGCGTTGGATCCAGCAGAAATAGAACATGAATGACAGAGAGTGAGGAATTCCTCTGAGTAAGTGGACAGAGTTCAGAGTCAAGGCAAATTCTAAGCCCATCTATAACATTTATATGATAAATGATGCAATAAAAAAACTGATCAACTTCTACTAATGAATACATTCTACAAAACACCCACACAGTAAAGACAACAGCTCCATTTTTTAAGTTTATGCCTGAAATTTAGAATGTGCCTATGATGATTATAAGTGTCAAGTTGACTGGGTTATTGGGTGTCTATATATTCAGTTAAATATCATACTCGGGGTGTCTGTGAAGGTGTCTAGGATGAGATTAACTTTTGTTTTTTGGTACCAAGGATTGAATTCAGGGGCACCTGACCACTGAGTCACACCCCCAGCCCTATTTTGTATTTTATTTAGAGACAGGGTCTCACTGAATTGCTTAGGGCCTCACTCACTTGCTGTGGCTGTCTTTGAACTCGTGATCCTCCTGCCTCAGCCTCCTGAGCCACTGGGATTACAGGTACATGCCACTGTGCCCAGCTAAAATTAACATTTGAACGGAGAGACTGAGCAAAGCAGACCACATTCTGAGGTGTGTAAGCATCATCCATCAATTGAGGACCTAAATTGTACAAACAGAATAAGGGAGAATTCCTTCTCTGCCTAACTGAATTGGGACATCAGAATCCTTTTGCGGTCAGAGTGGGATTTACATCATCACTGCTGCTGGTTTTCACACCTTAAGACTTGAATTAGCCTAGTATGGTGGCACACGCCTGTAATTCCAGCAGCTCAGGAGGCTGAGGCAGGATGATCCTGAGTGCAAAACCAGCCTTAGCAACTTAGTGAGGCCCTAAGTAACTTAGTGAGATCCTGTCTCTAAATAAAAATAAAAGGGGGCTGAAGATGTGGCTCAATGGTTAAGTGCCCTAATGCCCACAGTCTGGCTGGGCACAATTCAGGAGCCACATGTCAAAAAAAAACTAACTTTATTTTTAGAACCACACATGCCAAACAAAACATCTCCTCAGGAAAAAAACCCTCAGAGCCCAACTGCCACTACTGGCTTCCCACTAGCCACTCTCACACCCACAAGCCTCTCAACCTCCCCCACTCCTCCTGCTCTTGAGGCCGATTGGCTGGGTCGCATGGGCAGAGCCAAAAAAGTCCCCCAATGAGTAGCTCCGTGGTCTGAAAGGACAGGGAAACAGCCCAATGAGCATCACCACAGAGGAGCCAATCAGCTAGATATTGCTAGATGTTGCTGGGGCCACTGTGAGCCAATCATTAGCTGGTAGTCTGAAAGTCTGCTGGGGCCCCTTCGGCTGTGGCTCTCAACACCCTGGGTTCAATCCCTGGTACCAAAAAAAAGAAAGAAAAAAAGAAAAATGACTTGAACTTACACCATTGGTTAGGCAGCTTTTAGCTCCTATAATCACCTGGGCCAACTATTTATACTAAATTTCTCTCTCTCTGATTTTTTTTCTATAGAATCCTGACTAAGGATTCAGAGCCTAAGTTGTATTATTTGTATATACTTTGGAACTATATTTGCAAATTGATTGTACCAGCCACATATATAGAATATCAGTTATGAATATAGTTACTGCTGGTTCACTTTTATATACATTATCTTATTTAAACTTCATAACCACCTAGTGAAGCAGAAAAGTTATTATATCATTTTAACATGAGAATCAAGACTCAGAAAGTTCAACTCAATCCAACCCACATACCAGTGAGAGGTGGAACAGGTTTGAATCTTATGTTTTTCTGACTCCAAATTATTTCTTTTTCCACTTTCCCAGTCTGCCTTCCTGAAGAAAAATCATGACAGTTTGTTAATGAGTATTTTAATGAATCCTTGATAATGGTAAGACTCTGAGTATTTTGTACTATTAGTGACTTCAGGTTGGTATTCTTCCTGTGTGAATTGTTCAGGATTCAGGCTGGAGCTACCCAAGAAGGTTTTGTCCTAATATTAAAAGTCTGCTTTTCCCTGCAACTGTGTTATACTCAGCAGAGGGTCTAGTAAATGTGGTTTTCTTTTGTGTGTGTGTGTGTGGTTGTGACCCTTTTTAGAGTGGCCTTGGGGAGAGTCAGATAAGTACTTTTAGAAGAGCTTCTGATGTAGAAGCACTGTTTTCATTACCTTCTAGATTCTCTGTACCCACAGTTGTCTATCCCTTTAAGTAACAAGTACCCTTTCCAAATGCTCTGGAATTTTTTTTTTCCTCCACTTTGGTGAAAACTACAACTTCATGCGTTCTGAGGAGGCCAGGAAGGAGATGATTTGGGCATACAGCTAGTAAACCTCACTCATTATTTGTTTTCCCTAAAGTAAATTGCAGTGATTTCAATCCATTATTTGTACTAAATTGCTTTTCATGTTTTAGCCCCTGTTTTCTTTTCTTCTATAGATAAGTAAAGATGGAAGCATTATAACTCAAGGAAAATAGCTTATATGTCTAGAATAATGGTAGGGGAAAGAGCTTGTTGACCCTCATGGGTTTGTGTCTTTTTGTGAGCATGCATGTGTGTATGCACTATTATATTAAATGAAAGTTCTTTTTCATTTAACCACTGAGAGTCCTCTAGTGGAGTGCGACCTGGATACAACCTGGATTTTCCCATTAAAAGCATGAGCTACCTAGAAACATGGAATTGGAGGGTCTCTCAACCCTTTCCTAGCCTCTTTTCTGGAAATGTGAGCACTTAAGGGTAGAACCTATGCTTGCTATATCATTGGATTCCTGGCACAGACATTTGACAAAGCAGGTGTTTAGTGTTTCTAGAATAGATGAACTGAAGTGTAACTGTAAAGGAATAAATAGATAGACAGATAAATAGACAAATGAATGAAGAACAGAAACCATGATATCTGGAAAGCAGCATGGGCTAGATTGGGCTAAGGACGCAACTCATAAGGAGCCAGGGAAGTGAAGATTGTTGATGTTCTTCCAGAAGAAACTCAGAAAATCTAATTTTGCCACCTTATAAAAGTTCATCTTTTATAAGGTGGATTAACCAGTCATATCTCCCAGTTCTCTGTCTTCAGAAACACTATTAGAATGGCTATAAGGAACAAACATGACCTAAATCCTGAGGGTAAAGAAAATAAGAGAAATAACGGTGGCAATAAAAGATATTTTAATATTCATTCACTTAAGCAAGTAGTTCTTCAGTGGCTGATTTGTGCCAGGCGAGTACTGAGGATAAACAGAAATCTTTGTCATCATGTACTAGATTTTCCACTGGAATGAGTGAATATTTAAAAGAAGCCCCAAACCAATGGAAAGTGGTGATTGACTTAGCAAAATTGATGAAGTTAAAACCAAAATGGGGCAGACCTAAAAGGAGGTAAGGTAATTTGTCACCCAGAAAGTAGGACTCAGATTTTGACCTGTTGTTATGGTTTGGATGTGAGGTGTCCCCCCAAAACTCTTGTATGAGACAGTGCATGAAAATTTAGAGGAGAAATGATTGGGTTATGAGATCTTTAACCCAATCCCTGATAGGGATTAACTAGATGGTAACTGTAGGCTGGTAGGGTGTAGCTGGAGGAGGTGGGTCCCTGGGGGAATCCCTTTGAGCTATATATTTTGTTCTTATTGAGTAGAGCACTCGCACTCACTCACTTGCTCGTGCTAGCCCCCCCACCCCCTTTCCTGGTGCTATGTCCTGAGCTACTTTTGTTTACCACACTCTTCTGCCATGATGTTCTGCTTCACTTTGGGCCCAGAGGAATGGAGCTGGCTATCAATGGAAAAGATGAACCACAGATAAATTTTTCTTCTTCTAATGTTCTTATCAGTTTTTTTGGTCACAGCAGTGGAAAAGCTGACTGAAACACCTCTTAGATACTTGAGAAGATAGGGATAGAAAGATGGAATTAAAATGAGGGTGTTATGGTTTGGGTGTGAGGTGTTCCCCAAAAGCTTTCAAGAAAGTTCAAAGAAGTGATTGGGTTGCGAGACTCTTAACTCAATCAGTGCATTAAGTGAGTGGTAACTGAAGGCAGGTGGGGTGTGACTGGAGGAGGTGGGCAGTGGGGGTTTCACTTTGGGGTTTGTATTTATATCCATGCAAGTGGAGTCTCATCTTTCTGAACATCATGTGAGCTGCTTTCCTCTGTCATACTCTTCAGCCATGATGATCAGCTTCACCTTGAATTCTGAGGAATAAATCCTGCTGTCTATAGATTGAGACCTCTGAAACTGTGAGCCCCCTTTCTCTTCTAAAATTGTGCTCCTTGGGTCTTTGAGACACAGCAGCAAAAAAGCTGACTAAAATGGGGAAATTGTTGAATGACTGTGTTTAGAGCTATTGGTTGCCCAGGTCTCTGCCCCCACCCTTCACAGTAACTTTTGACTTTCTGCTTCCCTCAGATCAGAGGCCCAATTTTTGTTTCTAAAAGTGGAATTTAAGAAGCTCCGGATTTAGGAGACTTAATTGAAGGCAGCAATAAGATCCAAAATGGTCTGAACAGGATTAAGTGAAAATGTGCATACTGAGACTCTCAGCTCTCTCTCCTTTCCCCTTCCTGATCCAGGTTAAGGCACTGCAGCATAATATTGGTGGATTAGTCTCTTAGAATCTGAGTGACCTCATAAAAACAATATCCAGATATTGATGTTTCAGTGGTGCCCTCCATAAGAAGAGGGCAAACAGTACTCTCAATAAGTACATGTTTGGTTTTACTCTTTAAAAATTTGTTTTTAGTTGTACACAACAGAATACCTTTATTTTGTTTATTTATGTGGTACTGAGGATTGAACCCAGTGCTCACACATGCAAAGCAAGCATTCTACCACTGAGCACAACTCCAGCCCCTGGCTTCACTCTTAAATGTGAATTGGCAGCACAAAGATCTTCAAATATTTTAGAAATCCAGAGGCAGTATAGAAAAGAGATGAAATGAATAGACAGAAAATGTAGAAGCAAAAATTATCCTATAGTAGTACATAAAACAATAAAATTAAAAATCTTTTGCATGATCAACATGTAAAAGAGTTAAGAAGCTTGTCTTGTATAAACTTGCATCTTTCACAAAAGTCTTTATTTTTTTTAAACAATTGGCATTTCTTAGGTATATTTCCTTGCAGAATATTGACACCCAAAGGCTTTGCCTAACCTTACTATAACTTGGGATGTAGAGCCCAAGAGTGAGAAAGATGAGTTTCCCGGTACCTGTTCTAAAGGGTTAGTTAAATAAAATCAACATAAACTTTTTAGTCTCTACAGCAAGTGGGGCATCCTGACAAGGTACAGAGAAGATTGCTGGCACAATAGGTTTTCCAAATTCATTGGATGGCTTCCTCTGCTTAGCCATGGATCCAAAACTATATTGCTCTCTTCATAGAATGGAAAAGAAAACCTCCTTCAAGGAAGCTTCAATTTCATTGTCTACTAGTTTTTCTCCTCTTGGTATCTGGAAGGGTTCTCTGGATTGATGCTAATAAAGTGTTACAGTGGCTAACTTGTAATTTATTCATAAGAATCCTGTATCCTTAAAAGCATTGCTCCTTGGTAGAATAAGAAAAAGGCATGGTCTGAGGCAGAAGGCACACCAACACAACTCAATGTGAGTTATCCCTTAGCCTGAATTCTTAGTGGTTCTCACTATAGATATTGACTATTCTACCCGGGTCCCTGCTCAGCCAGGCAGCATTGGATCTTAGAGGTCAACCAGATCGAATTCTTTACATCCAGTTGAGGGGACTAAAATATAAAGAATCATAGGACTTTCTGAATGTTAATGTGGAACCACAATTCAAAACCAACCCAGTTGTTGTATAGAAACTTTCCTTGCATCATTTAGAGGTATATTCCAGGTACACAGGAAATATAGGAAAAGGTGAACTTGAACTTGTCACTAGAGGAATGAGGGAAAGTTACTTTCAAGAGGTAACCTGTGAGATGGGAAAATAAGCAGGAGATGACAAGGTGAGAGAAGGTGAGAGCAGTAAAAGCATTCCAGGTTGGAGGGAAGAACATGTATAAAGTATTGATCTTGGGTGAGAACCCAAAGCTACCTGAGTTCATACAATTCTCCCATTTTGTTCTTGGAAAATATGGGCCCCTATACTATGCCAGGTACTGAACTAGGAATACGGAGATAAGTAAGATATGATGCCTGCCCTGAAGAAGCACAGAGAATAGTGTGGGAGTAATAATTCTATCTTTTCCCACCAGTGTCGCTTTTACTTCTGTTTTGTGTGATGCTCACCTGGGACGGTATGGTGAGTTCTGTGTCCTGAACAAGGGCCACACTGCTATTTATTTTTACCATATTTCCATTGGTGCTGGAATGAGAAACCAATTTTAGGTTCCACCCAACTACAGAATAAAGATAGCTCAGGAAACATGTACCACTGATGGCAAGATTGGTATCCTTATATTTGTACCTGAAGATCAATTTTCCAGAATACATTCATTCGTCACATTACACTTACATTTTAGTGCCAGTACTTGGTATCAGCATTTTTTAGTGCAAATCAGTAATCCCCCTTCACTGGTCACCAGCTTATTGTATAGCCTTGAACCAGGTATTGTAAGGCTGCTAAGATAAACTGCATGAGCTTCTGACCTATGATTTTTTTTTTTAAGTGATGGGGATTGAATTCAGGGGTGCTCAACCACTGAGATACATCCCCAGCCCTTTTTATTTATTTATTTTTTTTTAAATTAATTTTTATTGTAGGTTGTTCAAAACATTACATAGTTCTTGATATATCATATTTCACACTTTGATCTCACTATGTTGCCCGGGCTGGTCTCAAATTTGCCATCTTCCTGCCTCAGCCTCCTGAGTCACAGGGTTTATAAGTGTACAACAGTGCACCTGGATTCCTAATAGTTTTTTGATCTTGAACAGGTTATTTCACTTCAAGTCCCAATTTCTGCATCTGCAAAATAGAAAATCAGTAGTTGCATATGGGTGTGCATATGGGTGTGCATATGGGTGTGTACTGAGGAAATCAAAGTACTCTGCACACAGTAGGACTTCAGCATATTTTCACTAAGTCTCCTTCCCCTGGCCGACCATTCCAACATCCATAAATAGTTAACATTGTGTGAGAATACAGAGGAATATGAAATATTTGGTGATGTTTTACTTTTTCACTAATGATCCAAATTCAAGCAAATTTATATGGCAAACCATTAGTTATCTCAAAATTCGAAAGAATGCCTTTACTGAAGCAATTTGGAGTGGTGACTTACTGTGGCATTGGATTCTGCTTCAGAGAGATTTGGCATATATTATCAAGAATACCATTTTATTTAAAAAGCTCATAAAGCTTCATCCTCAGCTATTACTGATTTAGGAGTAGCAGATATATGGAAACTTTCACACTCTACTGAACGGGATTATACATTCTCCTCTAGCCCACATAACTCATATTTCGGGGCTGACTTCTAAGTTCTTCCCTCTCTGATTAATGATGTGAATAACAGGGCTCTAGGCAGTATTCTCTTATCTGACCATGCTACAGACTCACTTTCACTTGACCTTCAGAAAGCATTTAGGCAGCATTTCAGCCAAACTTTAGTAATGAATATTGGAGAACAAAGTTGTGAATTGTGATTCTAAAACACACACACACATACACTCATAGGAGGACTGTGGCTTGCCAACACACACATGCTGGCTATACTTTTTATTGATTAACAGGTTTTTTTTTCTCCTATCATTAATTACAAAAATAAACTAACTGGCCAAGTTCTCACTAAAGATAAATGCAACCTGGGAGGATCACATGGATAAATCTTTCCTTGCCTCATTCAGATTGAAAGCAACATTTAGACTCTTTAGGGAACAGTCAGAAATGTGTGTATTATAGAGTTATATGTTTTAATAACTTTACCTCATTCTATTAAGCCTCTAACCCCATTGGAATCATAAAAGGTTAATATTGAGATGAACCCTAAGAACATAAATTAGGCATTGCTATTACTTTCCCCCAAATGAGCCTTAAGCTATGTAACACTTGATCAGCAGGAATTTCCTTTTTTATTAAAGAAATGAAGATACACTACATGGAGTGATATTATTGAGAATGCCTAGATTTTCTCATTATCCTACAAGTGCTTAAAATTGCTATTACAAATTTCTGCAGGCCGAATCCCAGTTCCCAGTGGACCCCTGCAGAGTGTTATGGAATACTAGTAGGGAATATGTTTCAATTGCCCACAAATATATACTTATATGATCATGTTGGGGATTTTCAAGCAGAAATGAGACATTTTATTTTCATTCTATCTATAAAGAAAGGTCAATCTACAATCATGTCCTGGAGTTACAGGCCACAAATCAAAACTGGGGCATCAATGGGGGCATCTTCATTTATGAACTTTTTTATGTTATTAAAAAAGCACCAAGTTATCTATCATTTCTTCCTCCTTAGGTGGCTTCATTTTTCAATATTAGGTATTACTACTTCCCATTTACAATTCATCAAGTTTAAAAGTGACACTTGTCCAATAAAAATAGTTGGATATCCTTGGCAAAGACACGGCACTTTTGGATTACTGTCAATATCATCCATTTCTTCTGAAAGGAAATCTCCAGGTGGTAAATAATGAAGTGAGCCTCTATCACAGGTAAAATAATTTCACAGGAATCTTTCCTGGCATCTTCTACTTTCCAAAATAGTCAAATTTATTTCATAGTTCCCAGCATTTGTACTAAGATGAAAAGAACTCAATATTTTGAAATGTATATTAACATTGACTGTTGTAATTTGTGGCATAGGATTTAACAGCATATACAAGTTTCTAGAATAGTGACATCCAATCTAAAATGATTGTTCTGAAGCTTCTTTTTAGTATTCCATTAACAGTCTTGTAAAAAATTCTAATTTGATCACCATAAGTCTCTCTCTCTCTCTCTCTCTCTCTCTCTAGCAACAATTATCAATGGTTCTGATGATTCAGATTTCCCATGGAAACACTGGGTAAAAGAACAGACAAGAATTTAATTACAGAAATGCCGTGCTTTGTCAAAACAAATACGTTAAATTTAAAATAATACTATGTTTGGGAAGTGCTTTCTGGTTTATAACATAATGTCATACTTTTACGGATTTCATTGTCTTAGAGATAAGCAGAGAACTGATACAAAATGAAGCTTGTCTCTCTTGTCCCATAGTTCTGCTATATAAATGAATTATATATTTAATTTAAGTCATCTATTATAAATACTGGCACATAGTAGGTACTCAAAAAGTATTTGCTGGAATGAATTCACCATTTTCTCATGTGAAGGTAGTAGAATTTAAGTGATTTACACAAGGCCATACAATATTAATGATGGTTGTGGTATTAAAAGTCAAGTTTTAACTAATTTAGCTGAACTAGTTTTAAAGATAAATATTTAAATGTCTAGTATTAGTCAGTTCTTTTGATATTCTTTTAATCAATGTGACTTAGATTTACTAACTTCACTTTAGTAAATATTGGTAGCAATGTATTCCAGAGAACAAATGGATCAGAGCATGTTTCAAAATTACTATAATCTAACCATACAATACTTTGAAATCACAAATATGACCTACATCACCTAGCACAATAGCATAGAGATAGTAAAAAGAACAGATTATTGACAGTAACAATTTATTCATCACTTGTTTTATACCAGGTACATAAGTGATTTACATGGGTCATCTCATTTAATTCTTACAGCCTCATAGCAAGGCCTTTTCATTTTCACTTTATGACCAGGAAAAATAAACCACAGTGAGAGGTTAAGTAATTTTTTCAAGGTCATAGAAGTAGGAAGATGGAGACCAGCTCTAGTCTGGAGTCTCTACTCTTAATTTCCATGTTCCACAGCTTCTATGGATGATATGTAGGTAAGAATGTGATAAAATGCAGAGCAATCCAGAGTGGAAATCAAAAACATCAAAACTTGACTTTAAGAAAGACTTAGATTTATACAATTTAGAAATAAAATAATATTAAATATAAGATTTCTAAATTCCACGTTTTGAATTTATTTGGATTTAAATTTAATAATCACTATTTCCAAATTACTCTTTCTATATAATTTTTTCTCTAACTCCCCTCTTATCACTTATTACCCTATCATTGTTTTACTATTTCAAATTGTTTACTAATTTCAAATAATCTTAAATTCTATATATGTCTATAAGTTCTATTTATGTCAAAAATATTATAATACTACACTAATAAAATACTAATATATATTTTTTTAAAAAAAGAAAGACTTAGAAAACAGGAAATGGAGAGTTTGGAAGAGCAAATGGAATATAAATGGACAACATAGGAGTGGTAGAGACTTTTGGATAGTGGTATTTAAGTGACAGTGAAAAAAGAAAATTGAATGGAATCCTTCATATGAAGACTGCTCCTGCATCTGTCAAGGGCTGATGTATGTAGAGAGGCTGATGAGACTAAGAATGTTTTAGAATATTCTGGAGAGTTCTAGTGTGGATAAACTCATAATGTGGCAGGTTAGGGAATGTGTGTGATCATAATCTGGTGCATAAGGGAAGAAAATTGGGATTGCACATTAGTGTATAGCCATGGTGCAGGGACAGCGCTACTGGTATATGAATAAGAGAGTCAGGACTTTGCAGCTCATGCTTCTAAATTAATTGCATTTCTGAAGCCAGATCAGTGGGGCTTGGTTACCAAGCATATGTTGATCAGAATATGTGATTACTACTTCAAATTCTCCTCTCTCTCTCTCTCTCTCTCTCTCTCTCTCACTCCCCCCCCACACACACTCACATACACCTTAATCTACAGTACCTGCTCTACTTTTTCTTTAGAAGTTTTTGCAAATTTTGTTATAACAATTTTATGAATGTTATATCATATTCATATCATAATCAATGTGGGAATTATCTAATATTGTGTGATTTCTTTCACTATAAAATCTAGTTATTTTTTACAACATTAGTAGATAGCAAATACTGTGTAGTTTGAGGAGAGTAATGGTTTGCTCCAACACATGGTATCATAGTCTGCTCAAGGTGCCATTACAAACTATCATACACTGGGTGACATAAGCAACTGAATTGTATGTCTCACATTTTTGGAGGCTGGAAACTCCAAGATCAAGGTTTCAGCAAGTTAGGCTTCATTCTGAGACCTCTAATTTTGCCTTGTAGGAAGCTGATACATCACTGGGTACTCACACTACCCTTTTTTAAGCATGCACACACACTCAGAGACAGATGGAGAGATGGAAAAATAGTGTGTTTTCTTATGAGTACATTGATTCCATCATGAAGCTCTATGCTCATGTCCTCATCTAAAAACTTAATTATCTTCCAAATGCCCTGTGTCCAAGTACCAACACATTATACAACACATGTGTAAGTAAGAATGACCTCATTGAAATTAGGGCTCCAACACACAAATTTTCAGGAGACACAAGCACTCAGTCTATAACATGGAAATATAATATATATAAAATTTTAAGCTAAATACTATTGAAAGAATTTCAAACATTTTCAAATAATTTTGTCTTAAGAAATGACTTGTCTTTCTCTGTTCTTTCTATCTCAAAAACAGATTTGAGATCTGAACAATTTGCCTATACAGTACTGGTTTTTATCATATGCAGAATTTTACCCAGTAAGCTAGATTTGAATCACTCAAAACAATTGGTATGCTGAAAGAGCTTTGTTCTCAGAGGCAGGATGAAGAATGTTAAATTTGACATTACTTTGCTGTATAACCTTGACTTGTTCTTTTTAAGCCTCTCTTCCCTCACTGGGAAAGATATGTGATTGGGGTAAATTATGTTTTTTTAACTTGTCACTTGAATGACTGAATGGACTGGTTTCACTGAGACTATCTTGATTTTATCCCTAAAGATTTTGCCTACTAGGAAACTTTTACCCCAGGATGTGAGAAGTTCTGGATTCTGGATTTTACTGAGGGCCAGGTTTCCCATTATCAATGGAGGCAGATGGGTAGAGTGGCTCAAACTTTAGGCATTGAAAGCAACACTTTTCCAGTGATAAATGAATAAAGCTCAGGTTATCTGCCTTTTGTGGTTGCTGCCATTCCTCTTTCCCCTGACTGCTGATGTCGCAGCTGTGATTTGTGGTTCATTGTAATGGTACATGTATTGTTGTCTCCCTCTGAGTGATAGTACTTAAGTGTCCAACTTAAGTGCACTGTGATTTTGAGGGTTACTCCATTTTTTACTTTTCCTATAGAATAGTTGGGCTTTGTATTAGGATAAGTATTAAGTTTTAATATGTGAATATTGTTACCATGTTTTTGAATCGTTGAAATAATGAACTTGAAATGATTGCTGATACAGACTTTTGCTGGATATCACTGGAAAAAAAGAAAAAGGCTAAATGACTGTGTCACTTTAATTCTGATAGAAAGGGTCAAACAATGAGGATAGGGAGGTGTTTTCGTCAAGTCTTGCATTGCTGTGACCAAAATACTTGAGGACTACTTAGAGGAGGGAAAATTTATTTTGGCTCAAGGTTTCAGAGGTCTCAGTCAACTGAGGGCCAACTCCATTGCTCTGGGTCCTGAGGTGAGATAGAAAATCGTGAGCAAAGGGCCCAGAAGAGAAGAGTTCTCAACTCCTGCGGGGATTAGGAAGCAGAGGGAGAGAGGGGTGGGATAGGGAAGGAGGCCACAGGGACAATGCACCCTTCTAGGGCATGTACCCAGTGCCCCAGCTACTTCAGCCATGCCCCACTTGCCTATAGTTGCCACCAATCAGTCCATTCAAACTAGAATGGACCCATTAGGTTACAGCTCTCATAATCTGATCTTTTCACACTGAATATTCCTGTATTCCTTCTGTTAAAGAATCTTTTGGGGGATACCTGACATAAAACCATAACAGAGGTAAATGACTAATTCAGAGAATACTGTAAAATATGAGAGAATAATTTGAAATTGGGCCTGGTGGAGAAGGTGATGTGAAAGTACACATGGAGAACAGATTTCCTAATTCTGCGTTGAGTCACATGAGAAAAGTTTTTCTGAGTATCCTTCCTTGACTTTATTCTGTTCTCATGTCCCAAAAGACATAAATTTTCAGTCGAAAATACTAGCCACTGAATTAGCCTGGGCAGAACATATGGAGGAAAACCTATTATCATATCATCCCTTTTATTACTCTGTAAATCTGAACAAATTTACATTTCCTGATTCAGACATTGCAAATAAAATTCTTATGAGTGGACAAAGGTGTTTGATAGCAGATGTGTTCTGTCCTTACAGAGTAGAACTGATTCTGTCAGTTTTTAACAACAACAATCACATTGTTACAGTTTATCAGTTCCTCTAATCTGGCAAAAAGTCCTTTCTAGCCTTTGATTTGAATTATGAAGTTTCCAACTGTCTCCTTGATTTCTATGAAGATTTTAATAAAAAATATAGGACACATGGAAAGAAAGATGCAAATTAGACTTTGCTCATTTATTTATGCATTTAGCAAACTGCAGAAAGGTAAATTTTGGCAACTTCTTTTTAGTTCATATACTTCTTACTAAAGAAAATTCAAGTAACTTACCTGTAAATATTCTGTAAAACTTGTCCACAACACTTACAAAAATGCATGTGATTTCCTTACCTGCTGCACATATGCTTTTATAATGAACATTTTTAATTTCCCCAAATATGTAGAAACACTTCATGACATTTTTTCACTTTATAAAAATGGAAGGAGATGGCCTCCTTGGCCTTTTGCCAATATAAGTGATGCCCCCTGAGTATTCTTCCTTGACTTTATTCTGTTCTCATGACACAATTCTTCTGCATATTAGGACAATTATTTCCATGTTCTCCTTTGCATTTTATGTGTGTGTGTATCTTTTTTTTAATTTTATTTTTTAGTTTTCGGTGGACACAACATCTTTATTTTATTTTTATGTGGTGCTGAGGATCGAACCCAGTGTCCTGCGCATGCCAGGTGAGCACATCACCACTTGAGCCACATCCCCAGCCCGTGTGTGTATATCTTTAAACAACATAGCATTTGGCTTTTCTTGAATTTGACTTTATATTTTTCATATCATATCTTTTTCTACAACTTGTGCTTAAAATTATGTTTTTGTCTTCATATTGATGCAAGTAGCCATATTACTTGTATTTTTTGTAAAAGTGTAGTGTCCTATTGTAAGACACTAACTCATTTTTGTCCATGAATCTTTTGGTTGATTTTATCCTTAATTGTTTTTGTTTTGTTTTGTTTGGGTACTGGGGATTGAACCCTGGGATGCTTAATCACTGAGCCCCAGCCCCAGCCCCAGCCCCTTTTAATACTTTATTTAGAGAAAGAGTTTCACTAAGTCCTCAAGACCTTGCTAAGTTTCTAAGGCTGGCTTTGTACTTGCCATCCTCCTGCGTCAGCCTCCCAAGCCACTGGGATTACAGATGTGCACCACTGCACTGGGCATCTTAATTGATATTTTTAAATTTAATTAGTAGCATACATTAATTGTATAGATTAATGGATTTAATTGTGACATTTCTATGCATGCATATGACATGCTTTGATTGTATCCACCCTCCCCATAATCCTCTCTTAATTCTCTTCCTCTTCCCCAATAGTTCTCCTTCCACTTTCATATTATCTTGTTTTTTTCTTTTTTCTCACCCCCCTTTTTTTCTGTATGTAGTCCATTTATGAGAGACAACATGATATTTGGCTTTCAGATTCTCTAATTTTAACCATTTTCCTGTAAATGACGTATTTCAATTTTTTTGACTGGATGACACCTCATTGTTTATATATACACCGCATTTTCTTTATCCATTCTTCCATTGATGGACATCTCAGTAGAATCCCTAATGTGGCCATTGTTAATGTGCCATAATAATGTACAGATAAGTAGGTACTCTTTTTGTATGCTGACTTTGAATCCTTTGAGTATATGTCCAGGAGTGGTATAGCTGGATCACTAGTCTTTTTTTAAAAACTAGGTTTATTTTTAATATTTATTTTTTAGGTGTAGATGGACATAACACAATACTTTTATTTTCATGTGGTGCTGAGGATCAAACCCAGGCCCTGCCCATGCTAGATGAGTGCACCGCTGAGCCACAATCCCCGCCCTGGATCACTAGTCTTTTGAGAAGACTCCATACTGTTTTCCATAGTGGCTGTACTAATTAACATTCTCACCAATGGTGGATGAGGGCTCAGTTTCCTCCACATCTTCTCCAGCATTTTTGTTTTGTTTTGTTTTCATTTAATCTTTTTAGTTATACATAAGTTTAGGATTCAATTTGAGAAATTTATGAAAAATGGAATATAATTTGTTCTAATTCAGTCCCCAGTACTTCCCATTTCCCTCTCCTTACAGGCATGTGCCACTGTGTCCAGCTTGAGTTCTTATATATTCTGGATATTGAGGCCCTATCTGAGGAACATGTGGCAAAATTTTTCTCTCATTATATATGCTGTCTATTCATGCTCTTAATGGTTTCCTTTGCTGTACAGAAGCTTTTTAATTTGATATCATCCCACTTTCTGATATTTTTATTTTATTTCTTATGCTTTAGGGGCCTTACTATGGAAAGGGATTCCTTTGCCAAGAAGTTAGAGTATTGGGTCTACATTTTCTTCTAGCTGTTGCAGTTTCAGGCTGAAATCCTTTGATCCACTTTGAGCTGAGTCTTTTGTAGGGTGAAAGACAGAGATTAAATGTCATAACTTTACATATGGATGCCCTGTTTTCCCAGCACCAATGTAGGTTTTGGCACCTTTGTCTAGTATCCTCAACAGCATTTGCTATTTTTTGTTTTCTTGATAATAGCTGTTCTGACTGGATGAGATGGACTCTCAATGAAGTTATGACTTGCATTTCCCTAATGGCTAATGATGTTGAGAATTTGCTCATATATTGCGGACCATTTATATTTCTCCTTTTGAGAAGTGTCTGTTCAGGTCATTTGCCCATATATTGATTAGATGAGTTGTTCTTTTGTTGATGGCTTTTTTGAGTTCTTCTATATTCTGGATGTTAATCTTTATCCATTAGATGAATAGCTGTCAAAGGTTTTCTCCCATTCTGTTGTAGGCTGTTCCTTCAGTCTGTGCAAAAGCTTTTCTCTTTTTAAAAAATATTTTTATACCTTTATTTTATTTCTTTATTTGTATGTGGTGCTGAGAATCGAACCCAGTGCCTTGCACATTCTAGGAGAGTGTTCTACCGCTGAGCCACAAGCCCAGCCCCTATGCAAAAGCTTTTCAATGTAATGTAATTGCATTTGTTAATTCTTGCTATTAACTCCTAACCAGTTGGAGTCCTAGTCAGGAAATCATTACCTCTACCAATAGTTTGAAGTGTTTCCTCTTTTTTTTTTTTTTGTAAATTCAAAGTTTTGGGTCTTATTATTGCATCTTTTAATGGTGCAAACAAGGATCCTGTGAATATTTCTGTATACATATCATGGTTTGCTTTGTCAAAGAAAATACATTATGCCAAATTAAAATAGAATTTCAAATAAAAACAAAATATTTTATTGCATGTCCTTTATATTGCATAGACTATATATGCTAATTGTTTCAAATGTATTATTTTGAATTCGAGTTTCAGTTGTAGTCATATATTATTACTTGTTAATTTTGGCAACTCTAATGGTACAAATATTTAGGAAGTTATCTAAGATATATATCTCAAGGTATAATTGGTATGTCTAGGGAAAAAGCAAGTTCAGTTTACTTCCAGGTTGGTTGTATGGTGTCATGTATTTATTTACAGTGTATGAGAGCTTTTATCAACTGGCATCTTCACTAATACATAATATTGTCAGATGTTTTAACTTCTACCAATTTGATGAGTGTGAAATTACATATCTTTGTGCTTTTAATATCAATTTCCCATTTTAATAAGGAAGTTGACTATCTTTTCAAATGATGGTGGATCATTTACATTTTCTCATCATTTGAAGTGCCTATTATTTTCCATTGTATTCATCATTTTGGAAGATTTCTTCCTGTATTCTGCATAGTAAACTTTTATTAGTTTTATATGCATACATAGTCTCCGAGGTTGTGGATTATCTTTTCAAATTAATGTTTGTCTTTGTTGATTGTCTATGTATAGATTGGCTTTGGGGATCTGTAGTTTTATTGTTCTCATTGTCTATCCCTGAGCCCAGAATACATTATCGTAATTAATTATTGTCTTGTAGAGCATGTCTCCCAATTTTTTTATTTTGTTAGTTTTTTTTTCAATTCTAATTTGTTACATATGACAGCAGAATGCATTACAATCATATTACACATATAGAGCACAATTTTTCATATCTTTGGTTATATGCATTCATGTCTTCATACATGTACTTAGGGTAATGATATCCATCTCATTCCACCATCTTTCCTACCCCCATGCCCTCTCCTTTTCCCTCCCTCCCCTTTGTCCTATCTAAAGTTCACTTATCAGAGAAAACATTCTCCAACTGCATCCATTTACCTGAAAATGCCATGATTTTATTCTCTTTAATTGCTGAGTAATATTCCATTGTGTATATATGCCACATTTTTTATCCATTCTTCCATTGAAGGGCATCTGGTTTAGCTCCACAGTTTAGCTATTGTGAATTGTGCTGCTATAAACATTGATGTGGCTGTGTCCCTGTAGTATGCTGTTTTTAAGTCCTTTGGGTATAGACTGAGGAGAGGGATAGCTGGGTCAAAAGGTGGTCCCATTCCCAGTTTTCCAAGGAATCTCCATACTGTTTTCCATATTGGCTATACCAATTTGCAGTCCCACCAACCAAGAAAAGTCCAGGACTGGATAGATACACAGCTGAGTTCTACAAGACCTTTAAAGAAAAACTAATGCCAATACTCTTCAATCTATTTAGGAAATAGAAAAAGAGGGAGCACTTCCAAACTCATTCTATAGGCCAATATAACCCTGATTCCAAAACTAGGCAAAGACACATAAAGAAAGAAAACTTCAGACCAATAGCTCTAATGAACATAGATGCAAAAATCCTTAATAAAATTCTGTCAAATCGAATAGAAAAACATATCCAAAAGATAGAAAAACATATCCAAAAGATAGTGCACCATGATCAAGTGGGATTCATCCCAGGGATGCAAGGTTGGTTCCACATACGAAAATCAATAAACATAATTCATCACATCAATAGACTTAAAGAGTCATATGATCATCTCAATAGATGCAGAAAAAGGATTTGACAAAATACACCAGTTTTTTTTTTTTTTTTTTTTTAGAATTGGTTTAAGGACTAGTAGATGGTCAGTTTACATAAATGTTGCATAGGTTTGTTTGTTTGGTTGGTTGGTTGGTTGGTTGGTTACTGGGAATTGAACCCAGAGGTACTTTACCAGTGAGCCATGTCCAAAGGCCATTTTATTTTATTTATTTATTTATTTTTTATTTTGAGACAGGGGCTCACTGATTTGCTTAGGGCCTCACTGACTTCCTAAGGCTAGCTTGAACTTGAGATCCTCTTGATTCAGCCTCCTTAGCAACCAGGATTACCAGTATGTGTCATTGTGCCCTGCTTCATTTGTATTTAAAGATTTGTGTTGTCCATTTGTTACATGCCATATACTATTGTATCCATTAGATTAAGCATGTTATTTATGTTATTTAAAGTTGATATTTTTTGCTTAATTCATTATCTATTTACAGAGATAATGCCAAAATCTTCCAGGTTGACAGGGCACAGTGGCATGTGCCTATAGTCCAGTTACTAGGGACAATGAGGTAGAAGCATTGCAAGTTCTAGACAGCCTGGGCTATTTAATGACATCTTGTCTCAAAAAACTAAAACAAAACAAAATAAAGTCTTCCAATGTGTTGGTGAATTTGCTAATTTCCTTTCTTTGAATTTCTTTCAAATTTACTTTCACACCATTTTTTTTTGGGGGGGGGTGCTGAGTTCCATTAAGTTTAGAATTACCTAATCTCCATATTGAATTGGAGGAAAATAGAAAAAGAGGGAGCACTTCCAAACTCATTCTGTAAGGCCAATATTACCCTGATTCCTAAACCAGGCAAAGACACATCACAGAAAGAAAATATAGGAGCTGAGGTTGTGGCTCAGTGGTAGAGTGCTTGTTTAGGATGTGTGAGGGCCTGAGTTCGATCCTCAGCACCATATATAAATAAATAAAATAAATGTATTATGTCCACCTCCAACTAAAAAACTTAATTAAAAAGAATATATATTGACCCTCAGTATGTACAGTACTAAATTTTACCTATGGTTTATTTTGTCTAACATGCATGTAGCTACATCGGATTTCTTTTTTTTAATATTTATTTTTTAGTTTTAGGTCGACACAATATCTTTTTATATTTTTTATTTTTATGTGGTGCTAAGAATCGAACCCAGTGCCTCACGCATGCTAGGTGAGCGTACTACAACTTGAGCCACATCCACAGCCCAACATCAGATTTCTTTTGGTTCACATTTACTTTATATATATTTTTTCATTATTTGTATCCTTATCTTTAAATATGACTTGAAAACAATGTGTAAATATATTTTAAAATATATGACTTGAGAATATTTTACCTGGAGAGCATAGTTTCTTTTCTGTGGTTTTTGATTACTAGTATATTTTTATTCATTTCTGTCACCTTAGTATTTTCCGTTTTGCTCACTCTTGATTATTTTTGTTTTTCCTTTTTTCTTCTTTATTTGATTGCTCCTGGATTGATTGTGATTCTTTCCCTTGACTTCATTTTTCATTATATTGGTTTGGAAGTTGAGCACTCTGTTTTAATTCTTTTAAGTAGTTCATCTGTAAATAATAATGATCATGAATAATGTAATTCTAAAATTAATCAATATCTTTCTCTTTGCTCAAACTATACAAGAATATCAAAATGCCTGAACTCCAATCATAACATTCCAAATCCTATGTTTGTGTTTTTTGGTGTTTCTAGTTTTGTCTTGATTTTCTGTGAACATGTCGAATTTCATATTGACAGAAAATAAATCAAAAATGTTTTGTTATGAAGTGTTTTCATATTTCAGTATTTTAATCATGGAGTATTCAATTATTTAGATAAATTATAATTCAATCAAATCACTTTCATTGGTTATTCTAATTGTTTCCATTCTTTCACTATTACCAACAGTTGGCCTGGTTGTCTGAAAATTACTTAGAAGTAGACCTAATAACTCATAATAACAGTTCACATTTAGGTATCACTTACACAAGACAGCAGTCTGCAGTCATGCAGTGTGCTTTCTATAAATCATTTCATTTGTTTTCACAGTAACTCTGAAATAATCACTTTGCTAGCACCATTTACAAAAATTATTAGAGCATTATAGTTATACAACAGTTGGGTTCATCCTGACAAAAGCATACATGCATGGAATTTGATTTCAGTTTATGACCCCCACATCCGTCCCCCCTTTTGCTCTCATCTTCCTTCCCCTCCCCCATTTTCCTACCTCTATTCTGATAGACATCCTTTTCTTGTCTATTTGTATTTAATTGGTTCTTTTTACTTATATATAAAGGTGTGATTCCCTGTGATATATCAATATATGCTCATAACATGATTTTTAAAGAATTCATTCTGGGGGCTGGGGCTGTAGCTCAGTGGTAGAGCGCCCGCCTCACACATGTGAGGCACTGGGTTCATTGTCAGCACCACATAAAAATAGAGATATTGTGTCCATCTACACCTAAAAATTTTTTTAAAAAAGAATTCATTCCGCATTGCCTCCCCTTTTCCATCCCTTCACTCTGCCTCTTGATCTTCTTCTTCTGAATTACTGATCTTCCTTTAATCTTTATGGTATACTATCTTTTCCTCCTCCTTTCCTCTATTTTGCTCTGGTGCTACATATGAGAAGAAACTTTCAATATTTAACTTTCTGACTCTGGCTTATTTCACTCAGTATGATGTTCTCCATTTCCATCCATTTACCAGAAAATACCATCATTTCATTCTTCTTTGTGGCTGAGTAGAACTCCATTGTTCATATATACCACAATTTCTTAATCCATTCATCTATTGATGGGCATCTGGGTTGATTCCATAAGTTAGCTATTGTGAATAGTGCTGCTATTTATTGAGGTGGATGTATTGTTATAGTATGCTGATTTTTAGATCTTTTGGATAAATACCAGGAAGTGGGACAGCTTGGTCATTCGGTGGTTCTGAGGGAACTACTTTTTTGTTTGTTTGTTTTTTTTGTTTTGAACAATCTCCATACTGCATTCCACAGTTCCTCCAGAGTTCCAGAGTGGTTGTGCAAGTCTGCAGTCCCACCTACCATGTACAAGTACACCTCCCACTCCCAACCTCATCAACTTTTGTTGTTGTTTATATTATTGATCATTGCCATTTCCATGAATGCTAGGGATGTTAAACATTTTTTTCATGTATTTGTTGATCGATTATATAGCTTCTTCTGTGAAGTCTCTATTCAGTTCCTTAGCCCATTTATTGATTTGGTTTTTTTTCTGGTATTAAGTTTTTGTGTTCTTTTATATTCTGAATATTAATCCCCTATCAGAGAAGTAGCTGGGAAATTTTCTCCCATTCTGTAGGCTTTCTGTTCATTCTTTTAATCTTTTTTTTTTTTTTTTTGCTCTGTAGAAGCTTTGTCATTTGATAGCATCCCACTTATTGCTTCTTGGTTTTATTTCATGTGGCTAACATATTTTTTTGAAATTGGGAAGCTGAACATAAATAACTTGGCAATTGCTAAACTTCTATTAAAGTAAAAGTAGACTTTCAACTCAGTTTACATTTTAAGATGGAGAGTAAAAAAATACTAACTTTAAAAATACTTACATTTTTCTAAGTTCTGTTTAAGGAATAAAAAATGATGCAAAACTACTCCAGTCTGACTAAAAATGATCCATTAATGACAAAAAGTATGAGTAGGAACATTCATTTCTCAGCTACTGATTACCTTGACCATTTAGTTGTTTTAGCCATCTATGTGGGTTCTTGTCTGCCATTTTCTTTCTTTTTCCCCTCTAGTGCTGAAGAGTTGGCTTTCAAGCATTTTTTTCCCACCAAGGCAGCATAAGTGAGAACCCCAATTCACTTTGCTTACTTCTTAAGATTTCTAGTGTGCAGACATGTCTGTGGTAACCTTTGAGTCTTCCCTAGAAAGATATTTACTAAGTCACAAAATAGATGTTCATTATAAAAAAAATTATTGTTTCCATATACAAAAATATTATGCATGCTAGCTTCCATTGAAACAGGATTGAATGAACATAAATGTGACTTATATTACAATTCCAAATATTGCCTAGTGTGACAGTCAGAATACCTAAAATATAATTTAATAGTTCATGAGTTATGAAATAAAGGTGATTATAATCTTGACTATATTAATCTAAACTAGAAGCTAAGAATTGGTTGATTTAGTGTGAAAGTACAGATTTTGAGATTTAAATTTATTAAGACTGGTATTATCTTATTGGACTTCCTATTGGCTACCATATTGTGTCAAAAACCATTCATTAAGCCTTCAGATTTTATGGACATATTTTATGTAGAAAAATTAGATATCAACTTGGCACAATGGGGCACAACTGTAATCCCAGTGACTCTGGAGGCTGAGGCAGGAGGATTGTAAGTTCTAGGCCAACCTCAGAAATGCAGTGAGGCCCTAAGCATCTTATCAAGACCCTCTCTCAAAATAAATATAAATAGGGCTGGGATGTGGCCCAGTGGTTAAGTACCTCTGGGTTCAATCCCTGGTACCAAAATTAATATATATATATAGTCATATTCCACTTAGCTAAGATAAAACATATTTGTAAGCAGAACCCCCAAATATCAAATATCAGCAGTATGAGGACAGGAATATTTGTCTGTTTGTTCATGACTTTAGTCATAGGTCTTTGGATAGTTCCTGGCACAGAGTAATCACTCAGTAAATGATTTTTTAAAAATATTTTCAAGTTTTATATGGACACAATGTCTTTATTTTTCTTTTATGTGGTGCTGAGGATTGAACCCAATGCCTCACAAGTGTGAGGCAAGTGCTCTGCCACTAAGCTACAACCCCAGCCCCTCAGGAAATGTTTTTTTAAATTAACATATGAGTGAATAATTATTGCTTCGCAGTCATTAATGGGCATATGACAATTATATGTTATCAAGGGGAGAAAACATCCAAAGCATCTTGCTGTGTAACTGCAGTTTTCAGCAGGTAGGCTAGCTGCTCCTCAAATAGATCTGGGACAGGAGTTATAGTTTGAAAAAGTTTACTTGATGATTCAAAATTATACCCATACTTTAGAACAAGTTTCCCAGTGCCATAGGGCAAGCTCGTTATCATGTTTCTCCCAGGGTGGATTTCTTTTTCTATTGAACAGTGACCCTCAAAGTCTTAAGTGTGGCCTAGCATGTCTTAGAGTATTTTCACATTGTGAATCATCCTTTGTCCTTTGTTCAATAAAATGTCTGTCTAGGGTACCAGCAGATGTGGCAAGGAATTGGTACGCAGTTGTATAGGGTCAGCTGGAAGGAAACGAGATAGCAGACAGAATGTTAACACACAGTGGATACAATTACCAATATTGGAAGAGCCATTTTAAGTATTCCATTTGTGTGTTCGCTGATTTGCAGATGTTCTGGAAAACATCCTGTGATTTCATTTTTAGCAGCTGAATCAAGAGACCATTCTAATCATTTTAAAAGCTTTTCATTATAAAAACAGTTTTAAAGAAAGCTTGCATTATTAACTGCTATTGAATATATATATGTTTTGAAAAAATCTATTTTTGGATGGCTTTCTTTACAATTCTCATAGAATACTAGGCATTGTACATTGTGTCTCAAAGGGGGAATGCAGATTTAAATCAATGTAGGTGCACCCTGATCTCTAAAGGAACAATTTATGAAAATGTGAACTCAGTAATTTGTTATACAACCTTCACATGTTCAGGAAAATCTCACAAGACCTAATAGAGAGAACACAGAGTCTTGCATTTCGATCTTGGCTTTGCTTTATAATAATAGACTGTATCATTCTGGGATTTAGTTGTCTCATTTGTAAAATAAGGGATTTTTTTTTATTTCTCTAATTCACAAGCATGTATGAAGTAATTAAAACCTGATCAAATTTTATTCTAAACAACGGCTCCCAAATGTCCAATGTCATACTGGTTACAAAATCTTCTGTAGAACCATTTAAAAGTGTAAATAGACACCATGAACCCGCCCCCCACTAGATTTCTGAAAATCTGCAGTTTTATTAAATATTTTGTTAAGTATATTCTCCTGGTGAATCTCTTGTACTCTCACCCACAAACCCAACTTTTAGAACCCCTGTTTTAAATACCTCCCAGGGCTGCTTAACTTATCACAGGTACATACTGATCCAAATGTAAAATGTGCCTTTCATAGCTCATCTTATCATGTTGTTGATTTGATAATTTTAGGTTCCTTGATATATATATGTTTGTGTTTGTGTGTGTGTGTGTGTGTGTGTGTGTATATATATATATATATATATATATATATATATATATATATACACACACACACACACACACACACTACAAATAAGATTTTTTTTATATTTAGTTTTTACATGCAGTTCATCACAATACCATTATTTTATTTATTTATTTTTATGTGGTGCTCAAGATTGAACCCAGGGCTTCACACGTGCTAGGTAAGCACTCTACCACTGAGCCACAACCCCAGTGGAAGATTTATTTTTCAAAAGAATTTTCCCCATTTTTCTCCTTGCTTTATATTTTCTAATTAGATTCACTTTCCCCATGTGGAATAACTGAATCAAATACTGTGAACACTACTGGCACGTACGGGGGTGAGCTACTTACCTTGGCCCCAAGATGTAAATAGCATTTAAATGCAATAATAAAAAGCCAAAATTATTGCAAAAGCCAATAATGAACAAAATAACATTTCAAATGAAGGCCAGGTCCATTTTCTTCCTTTTACTTCTGGCTACTATGGCTTTATTCATTACTGCTGTCAGCATCATTTGAATGTTATTATTTTGAAAGACATTTACAGATTTTAAAGGTGGAAAATAATACATTAGTGTTACAATTTGTCTCACATGTGTTTAGTCAAACACATCTTTATGCCACAGTGCCACAATAAATTAAGATGAATCCAGATCATATTTAACATATTATTATAATGTGAATTACAACAGTGGAGAAGAGAGGAAATGTAGTTTTCCTCTATAATTGTTTATAATTTTTTTAAATAAAATATTTTTAGCTGTAGATGCAAACAATATCTATTTATTGATTGATTTTTTAAATTGATTAATTTATTTTTTATTATTTCTTACATCACGATAGAGGATTGCATTACATTTATTTTTTTGCATTCCAATTCTTAATATACCTTTATATCACAATTTATGAAATCTGTATATTGACACCAATTTCACATCTTCATACATGTATTTTGTATAATGATGAGGGTCTCCTTCCACCATCCATGCAACTCCACTTCTCCCTCCCTTTCCCTCCTACCCCTATTCCCTATCTAGAGTTAATCTTCCTCCCTTGCTCTCCCTCCCAACCCCATTTTGAGTCATTCCCCTTATATCAGAGAAAACATTTAGCATTTGTTTTTTGGGGGATTGGCTAACTTCACTTACCATAATCTTCTCTAATGCAATCCATTTCCCTGCAAATGCCATGATCTTATTATTTTTTAGTGCTGTGTAATATTCTATTGTGTATAAATGCCACATTTGTTTTTATCCATTCATCCACTGAAGGACATCTAGGTTGGCTCCACAGTTCAGCTATTGTGAATAGTGCTGCTATAAACATTGATGTGGCTGTGTCCATGTAGTATGCTGTTTTTAGTTCTTTTGGGTATAGTCCAAGAAGAGGAATAGCTGTGTCAAATGGTGGTTCCATTCCCAGCTTTCCAAGAAATCTCCATACTACTTTTTAAGTTGGCTGCACCAGTTTGCAGTCCCACCAGCAGTGCATGAGTATTTTATTGATTGATTTTTAAAAATTAATTAATTTTGTTTGTTGTTTGTCTTGTTGTTGTTTGACTTCATAATGGCTGCCATTCTGACTGGAGTGAGATGGTATCTTAGAGTAGTATTAATTTGCATTTCTCTGATTGCTAGAGATGATGACCATTTTTTCGTATATTTGTTGATTGATTGTATAACGTCTTCTGAGAAGTGTCTGTTCAGGTGCTTGGCCTATTTATTGATTGGGTTATTTGTTTTGTTTTTTTTTTTTTGATGCTTATCTTGTTGAATTCTTTATATACTCTAGAGATTTGAGTTCTATCTGTTGTGTGAGGGGTAAAAATTTGTTCCCAGGATGTGGGCTCCCTATTAACCTCACATACTATTCTCTTGTTTAAAAAAAAAAAAAAAAAAAAAAACTTTTTAGTTTGAATCCATCCCATTTGTTGCTTCTTGGTTTTAATTCTTGTGCTATAGGAGTCTTATTAAAGAAGTTGGGGCCTAATCCCACATGATGGAGATTAAGGCCTACTTTTTCTTCTATTAGATGCACAGTCTCTGGTTTAATTCCTAGGTCCTTGATCCATTTTGAGTTAACTTTTGTGCATGGAGAGAAATAGGGATTCAATTCCATTTTGTTGCATATGGATTTCCAGTTCTCCCAGCACCATTTGTTGAAGATGCTATCCTTTCTCCATTGCATGCTTTGGCACCTTTGTCTAATATAAGGTAGTTGTAATTTTTTGTGGGTTACTCTCTGTGTCCTATATTCTTTACCATTGGTCTACCAACCTGTTCTGGTACCAGTACCATGCTGTTTTTGATACTATTGCTCTGTAGTATAGTTTAAGGTCTGGTATAGCCATACCACCAGTTTCACTCTTCCTGCTTAGAATTGCTTTAGCTATTCTGGGTCTCTTATTTTTCCAGATGAGTTTCATAATTGCTTTTTCTATTTCTATGAGGAATGCCATTGAGATTTTGATTGGAATTGCATTGAACCTGTATAGTGCTTTAGGTAGTATGGTCATTTTAATAATACTGACTCTGTTTATCCATGAGCAAGGTAGATCTTTCCATCTTCTAAGGTCTTCTTCTGTTTCTCTCTTTAGGGTTCTATAGTTTTCATTGTATAGATCTTTCACCTCTTTTGTTAGGTTGATTCCCAGGTATTTTATTTTATTTTATTTTTTGAGGATATTGTGAATGGAGTAGTTGTCCTCATTTCCATTTCAGAGGATTTGTCACTGATACACAGGAATGCCTTTGATTTATGGATGTTGATTTTATATCCTGCCACTTTGCTGAATTCATTTACTAGTTCTAGAAGTTTCTTGGTTGAACTTTTTAGGTATGCTACATATAGGATCATGTCATTGGCAAATAGTGCTAATTTAAGTTCTTCTTTTCCTATATTTATGCCTTTAATTTCATTCATCTGTCTAATTGCTCTGGCTAGTATTTCAAGAACTAAAATGAATAGAAGTGGTGAGAGAGGGAATCCCTGTCTTGTTCCAGATTTTAGAGGGAATGCCTTCAGTTTTTCTCCATTTAGGATGATGCTAGCCTGAGGCTTAGCATAGATTGCTTTTACAATGTTGAGGTAAGTTCCTGTTATCTCTAGTTTTTCTAGTGTTTTGAACATAAAGGGATGATGTACTTTGTCGAATGCTTTTTCTGCATCTATCGAGATGATCATATGGTTCTTATCTTTGAGTCTATTGATGTGGTGAATAACAATTATTGATTTCCATATATTGAACCAGCCTTGCATCCCAGGGATGAATCCTACTTGTTCATGGTGCACGATCTTTTTGATATGTTTTTGTATCCGATTTGCCAGAATTTTATTGAGGATTTTTGCATCTAAATTCATTAGGGATATTGGTCTGTAGTTTTCTTTCTTTGATGTGTCTTTATCTGGTTTGGGAACTAGGGTTATATTGGCCTCATAGAATGATTTGGAAGTTCTCCCTCTTTTTCTATCTCCTGAAATAGATTGTAGAGTATTGGTATTAGTTCTTCTTTAAAGTTCTTGTAAAAATTCTGCTGTATATCCATCTGGTCCTGGGCTTTTCTTGGTTGGTAGTCTTTTGATGGCTTCTTCTATTCCCTCACTTGATATTGGTCTGTTTAGGTTGTGTATATCCTCCTGACTCAATCTGGGTAGTTCATATGTCTTAAGGAATTTATCAATGCCTTCACTATATTCTATTTTATTGGAGTATAGGGTTTCAAAATACTTTCTAATTATCTTCTGTATTTCTGAATTGTCTGTTGTGATGTTGCCTTTTTTATCCCGTAAGCTAGTAATTTGGGCTCTCTCTCTTCTTCTCTTTGTTAGCGTGACTAGTGGTCTATCAATCTTATTTATTTTTTCAAAGAACCAACTTTTAGTTTTGTCAATTTTTTCAATTGTTTCTTTTGTTTCGATTTCATTGATTTCAGCTCTAATTTTAATTATTTCTTGCCTTCTACTGTATTTGCTGCTGATTTGTTCTTCTTTTTCTAAGGCTTCGAGGTGTAGTATGAGTTCATCTATTTGTTGGCTTTTCCTTCTTTTAAGGAATGAACTCCATGAAATGAATTTTCCTCTTAGTACTGCTTTCATAGTGTCCCAGAGATTTCGATATGTTGTGTCTGAGTTTTCATTTACCTCTAAGAATTTTTAAATTTCCTCTTTGATGTCTTCTGTAACCCTTTGTTCATTCAGTAGCATATTGTTTAATCTCCATGTGATGTAGGATTTTTCCTTTCTCATTTTATTATTGATTTCCAATTTCATTCCATTATGATCAGACAAAATGCATGGTAGTATCTCTACTCCTTTGTAATTGCTAAGATTTGCCCTGTGACATAATATAAGATCTAGTTTTGAGAAGGATCCATGTGCTGTTGAGAAGAAAGTGTATCTGCTTGATGTTGGGTGGTATATTCTGTATATATCAATTAAGTATAAATTATTAATTGTATTATTGAGCTCTATGGTTTCTTTATTCAACTTTTGTTTGGAAGATCTGTCCAGTGGTGAGAGAGGTGTGTTAAAATCTCCCATGATTATTGTGTTGTGGTCTATTTGACTCTTGAACTTGAGAAGAGTTTGTTTGATGAACGTAGCTGCACCATTGTTTGGGGCATATATATATTAATAATCGTCAAGTCTTGTTGGTGTATGGTTCCCTTGAGCAGTATGTAGTGTCCTTGTTTATCCCTTTTGATTAACTTTGGCTTGAAGTCTATTTTATTTGATACAAGTATGGACACCCCTGCTTGCTTCTGGGGTCCGTATGAGTGATATGATTTTTCCCAACCTTTCACCTTCAGTCTGTGTATGTCTTTTCCTATCAGATGAGACTCCTGTAGGCAGCATATTGTTGGATCTCTCTTTTTTTAAAATCATTCTACTAGCCTATGTCTTTTTTTTTTTTTAAGAAAGAGTGAGTGAGAGAGAGGGAGAGAATTTTTAATATTTCTCAGTTTTTTGGCAGACACAACATCTTTGTTTGTATGTGGTGCTGAGGATCGAACTGGGGCCGCACGCATGCCAGGCGAGCGCGCTACCGCTTGAGCCACATCCCCAGCCCCTAGCCTATGTCTTTTGATTGGTGCATTTAAGCCATTGACATTTAGGGTTACTATTGAGATATGGTTTGTATTTCCAGCCATATTTGATTATGTATGTTACTTAACATGATTTGTTTTTCCTCTATGATTAGTTTTTCCTTTACTGTACTACCTCCTGCTGTTGGTTTTCATTGTTATTTTTCATTTCCTCTTCTTGTAATGTTTTGCCAAGGATGTTTTGAAGAGCTGGTTTTCAAGCTGCAAATTCTTTTAACTTTTGTTTATCGTGGAAGAGTTTTATTTTATGTTCAATCCTGAAGCTTAATTTCGCTGGATACATGATTCTTGGTTGGAACCCTTTTTCTTTCAGCGTTTGAAATATGTTGTTCCAGGATCTTCTAGCTTTCAGAGTCTGTGTTGAAAGATCAGCAGTTATCCTGATTGGTTTACTCCTAAATGTAATCTGCTTCCTCTCTCTTGTGGCTTTTAAGATTCTCTCCTTATTCTGTATGTTGGGCATCTTCATTATTATGTGTCTTGGTGTGGATCTCTTATGATTTTGTACATTCGGTGTCCTGTAGGCTTCTAGTATTTGGATTTCTTTTTCATTCTTTAATTCTGGGAAGTTTTCTAGTATTATTTCATTGAATAGATTGCTCATTCCCTTGGTTTGGATCTCTATACCCTCTTGTATCCCAATAACTCTTAGGTTTGGTTTCTTTATGTTATCCCAAAATTCTTGGATGTTCTGCTCATGATTTTTTAACATTCTCGCTGAGCTGTCTATGTTCTTTTCAAGTTGAAAAACTTTGTCTTTGTTGTCTGAAGTTCTATCTTCTAAGTGTTCTACTCTGCTGGTAATACTCTCATTTGAGTTTTTAATTTGGTTTATTGTTTCCTGCACTTCCAGGATTTCTGTTTGTTTGTTTTTTGTATCCTCTATCTCCATATAGAGTTGATCTTTTGCTTCTTGGATTTGTTTATGTAGTTTATTGTCAAAGTGATCTTTCATTGTCTGAATTTGCTGTATAATGTCTTCCTTGAGACTCCAGATCATCTGAAGCATGTATATCCTGAACTCTTTGTCTGATATTCCATCAGCTGCAGATACTACCTCACCTAATGTTGAATTAACCTGTACTCTTTGTGGTCCTTTCTTTCCTTGTCTTTTCATACTGCTCATGATTCTTTCTAGCTTTGTGAAACTGTTGTGTTAATGTTATTCCCCTTATATATTTGTATTGTTCTTGTATAGCTCCAAAATCCCTCTTTTGCGGAGAAAGCCAATGTTAACAGTTCCCAATATCAACAGTACATCATCTAAGCACAAGTTTTCATTATTAATACATTTATAGTTAGATTCTAAGTCTATAGATATTGGTTTTAATTATTACTTAAGAATATATTCATTAGTTTCATAAAAGGCATATCATATCTGGTGGCATATAGGAAACTTAATTTCAGATGAACAATGTTATCCTTTGAGGGAAAGGAGTGATGGTATGAGGTTAAACTAACTTAGCACCTTTGGAGAACTCTAACCAATGGACTGGTAATTTATGGAAGAATGTATAGACTCAACCTCCTATCTGTATTTAGATAGTTACCCTATGTATAGATAGCAAAAGTTAGGAGATTGAAATTGGGATAGAGAGAATACAAATGAAAAAAAAAAGAAAAAAAATAACAAGGAAGAAAAGAGAAATAAGAGCGAAGGAAAAGGAAACTAAGATAGAAATAAAGAAAAAAATGGGGGGAAGGTGGGGTATATGCAATTCCTCTATATTATATTACTTTGATAATTCGGTTGTTCATGCACAGTTCTTGGTTTCACATATGTTGAAGTTGTGGAAGAGAGAGAAGAAAAGAGATAAAGAAAGAGAAAAAAAAAGTCTCCCAGAACACTGTTTTCCATGCTTCCAGTAGGTGGCGTTGTCTATTCCTAGCTTGAGCCTCTGTGTTCAGGGAGGTGGATGTAGCCAGTGTGAAAGGAAATGAGCTTCCACCTATATCTTCCCTACCCTAGTCTCTGAGGTAGAAACCAGGTGCCTGTACAGTTGTTGTTTTGCGTTGATAGCTACAACCCCCCAAAGCTTGTGGGAAATATTTTGAGTTATCGCAGCTAAGGGTGGGGGAGTTGGAAACCGGGTACCTGGATCAGCCGCAGAACTGTGCTTGTAGCCACACCCCCTTTGATGGGTTTTAAGGGTTGATGGGCTTCCTGCAGACTAGCACATGGGGTGGGGCCAGGCTTCCTCCTCTGGTCTGGCTTGGCTGGTGCTGCCTTTAATCCTGTTGATGTGATGAATTACATTTATTGATTTCTGTATGTTGAACCAACCTTGCATCCCGGGGATAAATCACACTTGATCATGGTGCATGATCTTTTTGATATATTTTTGTATCTGATTTGCAAGTATTTTATTGAGAATTTTTGCATCTATATTCATTAGAGATATTGGTCTCTAATGACACCTCATTAGAGACCAATGAAAGAATTTTCTTAGGCTGGAATGTGGCTCAAGCGGTAACACACTCACCTGACATGTGCAAGACGCTGGGTTCGATCCTCAGCACCACATAAAATAAAATACAGATGTTGTGTCCACCCAAAACTGAAAAATAGATATTAAAAAATTCTCTCTCTCTCTCTCTCTCTCTCTCTCTCTCTCTCTCTCTCTCTCTCTTCTGTCTTTAAAAAAAAAAGAATTTTCTTTCTTTGAAGTGTCTTTATCTGGTTTTGGAATCAGGGTGATATTGGCCTTGTAGAATGAATTTGGAAGTATTCCCTCATTTTCTATTTCTTAAAGTAGATTGAAGAGTAGTGATATTAGTTCTTCTTTAAAGTTGTTATAAAACTTGGCTGTATATCTTTGCAGTCCTGGGCTTCTCTTGCTTGGTAATATTTTGATGGCTTCTTCTATTTCCTCACTTGATATTAGTCTGTTTAAGTTGTGTATATCTTCCTGACTCAATCTAGGCAGGTCATATGACTGAAGGAATTTATCGATGCCTTCACTATCTTCTATTTTATTAGAGTATACGGTTCCAAAATAATTTCCAATTATTCTCTGTATTTCTGTAGTGTCTGTTGTGATATTGCCTTTTTCATCCCGTATGCTAGTAATTTGGGTTCTCTCTCTTCTTCTCTTCATTAGCATGGCTAAGGGTCTGTCAATCTTATTTATTTTTTCAAAGAACCTACTTTTAGTTTTTTCGAGTTTTTCAATTGTTTCTTTTGTTTCAATTTCATTGATTTCAGTTCTGATTTTAATTATTTCTTATCTTCTGCATTTGCTACTGATTTGTTCTCCTTTTTCTAGGGCTTTGAGATGTAGTGTGAGGTTGTTTATTTGTTGGATTTTTCTTCTTGTTATTTAACTTCATTTGATTTTCCTCTTTGATTAGTTTTTCCTTACTGTACCACCTTCCACTGTTGGTTTTCATTGGTTTTTTTTCATTTCCTCTTCATATAATGTTTCACAAAGAATGTTTTGAAGTGCCGGTTTTCTAGCTGCAAATTCTTTTAACTTTTGTTTATCGTGGAAGATTTTCATTTCATCTTCAATCCTGAAGCTTAATTTCGATGGATACATGATTCTTGGTTGGAACCCATTTTCTTTCACCGTTTGAAATATGTTGTTCCAGGATCTTCTAGCTTTCAGAGTCTGTGTTGAAAGATCAGCCATTAACCTAATGGGTTTACCCCTACATGTAATCTGCTTCATTTTTCTTGTGGCTTTTAATATTCTCTCCTTATTCAGTATGTTGAGAATTTTCATTATAATGTGTTTGGTGTGATTCTGCACATTCGGTGTCCTGTAGGCTTCTAGGATTTGGGTTTCCGTTTCTTTCTTCATGTTTGGAAAGTTTTCTGATTTTATTTCTATCTATTTATGCTATCCCATATTTTTATTCTATCCCATATTTCTTGGATGTTCTGCTTATGGTTTCTTATCAGTCTCTCTTTGCTGTCTACTCTTTTCTATATGATATACTTTGCCTTCATTGTCTGATGTTCTGTCTTCTAAGTGGTCTACTCTGCTGGTGATACTCTCATTTGAGTTTTTAATTTGGTTTATTATTTCCTTCATTTCCAGGATTTCTGGTTTTTCTTTTCTTTCTTTTTCTTTTCTTTCTTTCTTTTTTTTTTTTTTGTATAACCTCTCTCTCCTTGTAGAGGTGATCTTTTGCTTCTTGGATTTGTTTATATAATTCATTGTCAAAGTGACGTTTCATTGTCTGCATTTGCTATATAAGGTCTTCCTTGAGACTCCAGATCATCTGACCGTGTATATCCTGAAATCTTTATCTGACATTCTTTCTGCTGTAGATGTTATCTCTTCTAATGTTGAATTGTCCTGCATTGTTTGTGGTCCTTTCTTTCCTTGTCTTTTCAGACTTCTCACGTTTCTTTCCAGCTTTGTGTAATTGTTGTGTTATTATTTTTCCCCTGTATAATCACATTGCTCTTGTATACTTCCAAAATCTCTCTTTTGTGGAGAAAGACAATGTTAACAGTTCCCAATATCAACAATACATCATCTATGAGCAAATTTTCATTATTAATACATTCATACTTAGTCACTATGTCTAGAGATGTTGGCTTCAATTATTATTTAAAATATAGTCATTGGTTTCATAAAAGGCATGCCCTTTCTGGTTGCATATAGAGAACTGAGGGTCAGGTGTAGTACTTTATGTTAAGGGGGAAAGGATTGAGGGTATGGGGTTAATCTAGCTTAGCAACTTTGGAGGAGAACTCTAATGAATAGATGGGTGTTGAGAGCTGCAGCCGAGTCGGGATGGTGCCTGGTGTTTTGCCAGGGTGAAGTTCGCTGAGTTCCCAGAGTTCCAGTAGAGCTCTCGCGGAATTCCTAGAAAGTTCGCATCGGTGGAGTTGGGGGGTAGAGTTCCGGTTAGTGCTCGAGGAAGTGCTGGAGGTGGCAGTTGAGCTCTTGGGGAATTCCTGGAGAGCTCCCGTGGTGCGGTGTGCAGTGTGGGTGCTAAAAATAAAGTTTGTTCCTGCTTGACAACTGGCTCGTGAATTGTGCCCAGCCAGACTGCGGCAGATGGGTAATTTATGGAAGAATGTATAAATTCAAACTCCTATCTGTATTTAGAAAATTACCTGAATTATAAATAGTAACAGTTAGGAGGTTGAAAGTGGATAGAGGGAGGGAGAAAAAAATAGTAATAAAGAAAAATAAAGAGGGAGAAAGAAAATAAGAAATAAAAGGGGGAGAGGCTTATGCAATTCCTCTATATTATACTATTCTGGTGATTCGGTTCTTAAAGTCCTATTTCATGCAGAGTTCTTGGTTTCACATATGTTGCAGTTGTGAGGACCAGAGGGGGAAGGGTGGAGGAGAATGGATAAGAAGAGAGAGAAAGAAAAAAGAAAAAACATCCCTTAGAATTCTGTTTTCTTTTCTTCCAGCAGGTGGTGATGTCTATTCCTAGCTTGCATCTCTGCCCTCAGGAGGTAGCCAGTGTGAGAAGGCTTGAGCTTCTACCTGGAGCCTTAGTCTCTCTGAGTTGGAAACCAGGTGCCTGCACAGTTGCCGTTCCATGTTGATAGCTACACCCCCCCCCCAAAAGATTGTGAGAAAGGCTTTGAGTTATCACAGCTGGGGGTGGGGGAGTTGGGAACCAGGTACCTGGTCAGCCGCAGAACATGCTGGTAGCCACGCCCACCGATAGATGGCGAGTGAGGATTTCCAAGATGGATTTTGTCGGTTTCCCGCATCGGGTGTTTGGTGAGGTAGGGGGTGCTGGGGTGACCTTGTGCTGTGGCTAGACTCTGTCTGGTGACCCGCAAGCAAAGCTTCTGTGTTCTGTGCCCGCCTCTGCGCCACCACTTGTGTCCGGGTCGGCCTCTGCGAGGCCATGTGGTTTTGGGTCCACCTCTGTTTATTTATTTTTATGTGGTACTGAGAATTGAACCCAGTGCCTCACACATGATGGGCAAGTGCTCTACCACTGAGCCACAACCCCAGCCCCTGAGCCATACTTTCGTTTTATATTGTTAAGTCTGTGCTGTTTGGTCTGTACTGCCCCAGGATTATCATCTTCTTAGTGGATTGTGTCTTTTATCAGTGTAGAATCTCTGCCTTTGCTTTCATTAATGCTTTTTCACTTTCAGTTTTATTTTGCTGAATATGGATATTGCTTTTTTAGTAATTTACCTGTTATTTTTTTAGAAATCTGCTTTTCACTTTATTTAGATATGATTCTGGAAAATAGTATATACCAGGAATTATTTTGGTTCTAATTTGAATTCCTGCCTTTTAATAGGCATGTTTAATTGATTTCCATTTACTGAGATCATGGGTCTGTTTTATGTATTTGCATATACCATGATTCCATATCACCTCTTCTGTCCTACTTTATTCTTTCACATTGGATTTTTGAACTTTTTCATTTCCTGTTCTATTAGTGTACACTTTAACATTTAACTAGTTTTTTTTAACAGTTTATCAGTTAAACACATTTCTAAAATTATTGGGGTTGCTGAATATCTACTTACTAAAGAATGAAGTTGTATTCTTATATCAATCACATATAAATATTAAATTGAAGAGTTAAAATGATAAAACTTTTAGGAGAATGCATATATGTAAATCTTTGTGACCTGGAATTAGGCAGTGGTTTCTTAGCTATGACATCAAAACACGAGTAATGAGAAAAATTGATAAATAGAATTTTATTAAAAAAAAATAAAAACTGTTATACTGCAAAGGACACAATTCATAACATGAAAAGATAACCTGAGGAATAGGAGATAATCTTTTCAAATCATATATCTGAAAAGGAATTTGTTACCAGGATATACAAAACCCCTTACAACTCAACAATAAATCACCAACCCATTTAAAAAGTGGGCAAATGATTTGAATAGACAATTTTCCAGAAAATGTAGACAAACAGACAAGACACACATGAAAAGATATTCAGTGTCATTAGTCATTATGGAAATGGAAATCAAAATCATAATGAGATGCCATTTCATAGCCACTAGGAAGGCTTGAATAAAATGGAGAGATGTTATGAAGTGTTTGTGAGGATGTAGAGAAATTAGAACTCTCATACATTACTGCTGGGATTTTAAAATGAAGCAGCCCCTTTGGAAACAGTTTGGCAGTTTCTAAAAGTGTTAAACACAGAGTTAACATACTATGCAGTAATTCCACTCTTAGGAATACATCAAGAAGAAGTGAAAACAAATATCCACACAGAAACTTGTACACGAATGTTCATAGTGCTCATAACATGATTACTCATAATAGTCAAAATTGCAAATAACCTGTGTCCATCAACTACTAAATGGATAAACAAAATGTGGTATATCCAACACAATTTGGAAATTATAAGAAATAAAGTATTGTATACATGTTGCAACATTCAGGAACTTTAAAAGCAGTGTGCTCCATGAAAGTCAGACACATAAACATATGAAATGTACATATTGTCAGATCTATAGAGACAGAAACTACATTAATGGTTGTCTAGTGCAAGAAAGGTGTGGCGGAAATGGAGAGGGACTCTAATGGATATGGAGTTTCCTTTGGGCACAAAGAAAATTTTCTAAAAGTAGATAGTGGTGATCATTGCACAATTCTGTAAATACTAAAAAAAGTCACTTAAGGATAAATTTTGAAAGAATAAATTTATAATATTTATCCCAATAATGCTTTTAATAAAGTTCATGAGCATGTCTGTCTTTCTTTCTCCCTCTAATATCCTTATTTTCTTGATTGAGATTTTTCTTGTTTCAAGGAACTCTTGTCTGTCTCATGAATCAGGATTTGTTTTTGTGTTTTTAATTTTTGATGGAGTACTCTCTAGTCTGGGATGTCACTGTTGTTTTATTTTGTCTTGAATCATCCGTGTCCCTTCACATTAGGCAATGCCATTATTGCCTCCGCCAGATGTTAGAGGTTTTAGGACTCCAAAGAGAGCCTTGGGAGCAGCTTGGAGCTCTTTAATTGCATAACACAATTGTAATGGTCATGCGTGTACAGCATTTCAGCTCCCTTCCTGTGTCACAGGCAACCTTGGATGAGCAGTTCTGTCTGCTTAGATACACAGGCATAGTGTGCACTTCTAAGCCCCAGCTTCATGAAGGAAGTCTGCTTCTGCGATCCACTCACTTACAGGATGACTTCACTGTACATTGTTGAAGAACATTAAACCCTGGTTCCCACTGCTCCTTTCTGATCTTGCTTCCTGTGATCTTTCATGTTCAGTTAGTGTTGGGCGCTGACTTTCCCATCACTCTGGCCAAATGGAGTCTACCCTTCAATGTCATGGTGTTAGACATCTTTAAAACAGAAACGAAAACACAGTTTTCACTGTTTTCAGTAAAGGAGGAGGTTTAAGTGTGTGCTAGGTTATTCACCTTACGTAAAAGATGAATCAAGCATAGGAATGTGAAATTTAATTAATGTAAACTACTTAACTAATAGTATACAAATGCTAAGAGTATTATTTAGGAGTGATGGTTAACTAGTGAAGGTGAATATTGCTCTGTATCTTTGCTGGCATTTTATAGGTTATGTGAATGAATTAGCTTTTTATATCCTTTCCCCATTCATTTGTTCAAAACTTGGGCTTTCTACATCAGTTTTTATTTTTAGTTGTAGTTGAACACAATGCCTTTATTTTAATGTGGTGCTGGGGATCAAACCCAGGGCTTCACGCATGCTAGGCAAGCACTCTACCACTGAGTCACAACTCCAGCCCTCCACATCAGTTCTTAATGAGCTGGTTCACTTTGTCTACATTTTGACATTTGATTCTATCTTTTTATAATGCTTAAAGTAATTGAATTGGGCTGGGGTTGTGGCTCAGTGGTAGAGCGCTCGCCTAGCATGCATGAGGCACTAGGTTTGAGCCTCAGCGTCACATAAAAATAAAATAAAGATATTGTATCTATCTTAATAAACTAAAAAATAAATATAAAAAAGTAGTTCAGTTATTACTACAATCTCTTTGAGATTTTCCTTTTAATACTAATTTTTTTAAAAAAACATACTTGGAGAGATTAGAAAACTGATCTCAGTATGTTTAGGTCAAGTAAGGAAATAAAGAAATTTTTAAGACAGAGCCAATCACTGAGCACTCGTCTTGCTTGACAATTTTTTTATTTCTTAGAGTGAAAATCCTTTTGAAGCATAAGTTACCCTTATGAAAATGAGCTTGTGGCTCAATGTGGCATTTATGATGGCTACAGTGCAAGGAGAATCATTTCTTAAGGTCTTTTGAAGTTGCTATGGATTATTAATTTTGAATTTTGACTTGTCAGTCATCAAATTTTTTCTCCTATGTTTTCTTTTTTTAATACTTATTTTTTAGTTTTAGGTGGACACAATATATTTTTATGTGGTGCTAAGAATCGAACCCAATGCTTCATGCATGCTAGGGGAGTGCGCTACCACTTGAGCCACATCCCCAGCCCCATCCTATATTTTCATTTACATACTTCAAGGGAACTATCATGGATGTCCAAAAAATGAAATTTCACTAGCATGTCATAAAAGTTCATATTATAGCATGTTATAAAAGTTCATATTGTAACTGAGAAACAAACAAACAAAAAAAATGGGACTTGAGCCACGACTCAAAGGTATTCTATTAATATTTAACTTGAGTTTGTTATTGGAGACTTGTCTAGGCTGGTTGACTCTTTTAAAGAATAGACTTTAAAAAACAAACAAACAAAAAAAAACTTCTTTGCTAAGCATTTCTTCAGTGAAAGTATGTAACTTCTTTTGTAATTTTTCTCTTGCTTCAATTCTCAAAATAGTCAATAGCTTCTTATTTATAGGATAGAAACCAAATTATTTATCTTGGCATTCAAATTTCAATTATAATTTGACTCAGAAAACTATTTTTCCCAATATTATCCCTCTGAATAATAATAACAGTGATAATAATAGTTCATTTTACTGATGCTTATTTATAATGGGGCATTAATTCTTTTAGGTCCATTATATACATTAACTAATTTAATCTTAACATCAATACTCTTAACTTTTATTTTTGAGATGAAAAATTTGAGGCTTAAAATAGATATGTAAGTTGCCAAAGGTCAAATTAGTCAGTATGTGTAATTGCTACTTTGTCTGATTCCAGAGTCAGTGCATTAACCTGCATATTTTTGATGAGCTAGATTGGCCTGTATGCCATGACCTCAATATCTTTACCTCAAATGCCCATATATTTGGTTGTCTTTTTATCAACCCCTAGATGCATTAACACTCCTTATTTACAAAACAAATTTTTCTCCAATTTTTGTTAATACTTCTATGCACCAGACACAGTGGTGCCTTCCTGTAATCCCAGTGGCTTGGAAGGAAGGCTCAGGCAGGAGGATTGCAAGTTCAAAGCCAGCCTTAGCAACTCAGCAAGGCCCTAAGCAACTCAGTGAGGCCCTGTCTCTAAATAAAATACAAAAAATGGGCTGGGGTTGTGGTTCAGTGATTAAGTGCCCCTGAGTTCAATCCTGGGTAGCAAAAAACAAAAAACAAAAAAAACTTCTATGCAATTTTCAAATGCTGCACCACCCCTACCAAAATAAATGTTCTGTTTTATATGCCATTGGAATTTTGCTTTTACTTAACACTTAGCACATATTTCATTCTGATTATTATTATGATTGCTTACTTATAAGTTATCAGCCACCATTACCTTCTAAAATTAGGACCTGCTTGCATAGAAAAATTTCAGGTGTATGTCATTTTAGGACTTGAAGACAAGGAATCTTCGAGTTCATCTCTTCAACTCCCCACTCTTTGCAGAGGGAAAATGAACACCAGGGAACTTGTATTAGATTGTGCAATTTATCTATTGTAGAGCTGGGAATCAAAGCCAAATTTCCTGGGCACTGTCCTTTTTTCACATGCCAGGGTAAGTCAGTGATTGTCCCAAGACATTCTCAATAGTACACAGCACCTGAATGTGAGCATCATTAATGAAGTTGAGTTAGCCATACGACTTAATCATAACAATATCCTCAGCTAGCTACATCTAGTTCTAGAATCTGAGTGATACAGCTTTGACACATTCTGACTCAATTTTAAATCATTTCCCCAATCATCTTCAGTACCTTTCCATCCTACTTATCATTCATATGTTTTACTCCCAAATCACATGAAAACAAATGCACAGGCTTGACATAAAATCTGAGTGGAACACAATTGGATATCAGTGTCAGAGGGACCCAGTGTTGGATAAGGACTGGAATTTATGCTAAGAATTCTTTAATTTGTCAATTAATTCTCATGCCCTGAGGCCAATAGCTACCTGAAAGCTAAAACATAAGCAACATTTTCTTAAGTTATCTACCAACCTTAATAAATTGATTGTATTCAGTCCACAGTTGCATTGATCTTCATAAGGCATGAGTGGATGATAATCCCTAGATTACCTTTTCCAGGCAGCTGAATCCAACAATTTTCTTTTTTTTCTGAACAAGGTTATTGAACCCAGCATTCATTTATATATATATATATATATATATATATATATATATATATATATATATAATTTGTAGATAGACACAATATCTTTGTTTTTATGTGGTATTGAGGCAAACATTCAACCACTGAGCCACAACCCCAGCTGCTTGAACCCAGCATTTTTTAGCCATTGAGCCACATTCCTAGCCCATTTTATTTTTTATTTCTAGACAGGATCTAGCTAAGTTGCTTAGGGACTTGGTATATTGTTGAGGCTGGCTTTGAACTTCTGATCCTTCTGCTTTAGCCACCCAAGTCATTGGGATTACAGGCATGTGCCATCAAGCCTGGCTATCAATGTTTTGAGAAGTGGTTGTGTTAGGTGAATATTGCTCTGTGATCAAACCAATATTCATTCTCTCATGTGCTACATATTTCATCAAGAATACTTTCCTGTGTCTGATTCAAAAAAGAATGTTTTAGATATAGCATAACAGATAACTGACTTCATTAAAATGATTATCAAAATACTTTGAAGGGGAATAATATACTAATAATTCCTTTATTAACTGACCTGCTAAAACCTTTAACATAACATTAATTAGAGATATAAATGATACTTCATAATGAACATAATATTTAGTTATTCATTTACTCATTCTTTTCTTTGATCATTTAGAATGGGAAAATTAGGAAACTGAATCAACAACCTCTACAATATTTCGGTTTCTATTAGGTAATGTATTATTTGTAGATCAAATCTCTCCTAAGACATGACTCCTATACAAGTTTCTTAAAATATGGTAATAAGGAAAAGAACAAAAAAGTCTCCAAGTAAGCCAAAAACAATAGCCATATATACATATATATTATTTATCTTAGCCATATATACATATATATTATAATATCTTCTAATTATTGGCCTTTTATTCCCCAAATAATAGAACAATTCTGAAAATAATACTTATATGACTTTTATGACTAGATAGCATTAACTTGAATGTTTATTGAATCAGGATTTTGTACTTTTCTAACAAGTCATTTTTCTTTAAAACTGATATGTGTGGTAATTTGAATATGGAGTTGGCATATAAAGGAAATCTGAATTTTTTAAAATACTGAAGTGACTGAGTAATTGCCTGTGTTTTGTGCTATCTGGCCATTGAATGGACTACAAGACTATATAAAGTAGTTAGCCCCCCATGTCCAGTGGGTGCCTCTGACAGTTAACAAGGCAATTGACTGTCTTGTGTTGAAGTAGAAGGACCCTGTTCCCTCCTCCTAGGGGTTGACCATAGCAAAACAGTATATGCATTGAGTGTGAAAAACAGATATTTTCATACAAGTTGCTAACTCCAGCAGAGGCTGTGTGGACTCACTCTCTTGGCATGGAAGTATTCCAGGCCCAAGGCCCATGCTTATTTGGTCAGGAGAAGAGAGAAACACTATATGTAGATGACTGCCTTTCCCCACAATTCATATACCAGTATCAATGATGACATATTTATTTATACATACATTGAATTTACTACAAGTCTTTGTGTGTCTATGTGTCACACAAAGTAAGTTTTCTTTTCATTGAGTATAATCATTGGAGCCAAGTTATTAAGAAGTCTCAGCTTAAGGGGGAAATAAATCTAACATGGTTTAGTTTTTTTCAATCACTGCTTTTAATTTTGGCTCCCATCCATAAATGCTATCTAGGGCAGATTCCACAACTTTCTGTTCACTTTCAACCCAATGGAGTTTGTAATTTTAATTACTAATTCAATTAAAATATAATTTCATCTCCTTCCTTTGCCCCAGGACTGGCTGTATCTTTAGTTTGAAGTCATATATCCCTGGAGGTGGTGAGGAGAGAGTGATATGTTCTTTTATCCCTACCTGCACACAGCATATTGGCTAACTCAGGCATACCATTTCTTCCCTCTGTTTTCTGTGTCTGCCTCCTCTAGGGTGGAAAACAGATATTTTCATACAAGTTGAGACCACCGGGCCAGAATGTACCTGTAGGTGCATGGAAAGCCTCCCTGGTCTTGCTCTGGTTTGGTATGCTTTTATTGACTGGTGGCCTACTCTAGAATTGTAGCCTTCTCATACTTTTTGTGTATACTTTCCTTTAGCTGTTCCTCAGCCTATCCAACTCTTTTGTCACCTACATTTTCCTCAGAGAGGAACACTCATGTCTATCTTTGACTCTTGTCAAAGTATACTCTCAACATTATGCCCACCAATGCTTTCCTTAAATAGGTCATCTCTTGAATTGGTGTCTATCTGGGTCAACCAATGACCCCTGTTCCACATAGCCACCATGCCCTTTTACCTATAACCATGGGAACTATTGAAGCCCTTTCCCATGCTTAGCACTTCAGATTCTTCTTACTCTCTTTTTTGTCCTTTCTTATCTGACTTATCGATTATTACTCTACCAATACTTTCACCTTCAGAACTTTTCAGACAAGCAGATATCAGTTTTCATGTTCACGGGCATTTTCAAATTCTTGGGCATACATGTCAAGTTCTATCAAGAATCCCCTTAGAACATTTATCTCATTTACTTAGTGACACCAGATGGCTCTGAGGATTCTGTGGTTCAGCAAAGCTCCATCTGGAGAGAGGTGTCAGACTTTCCTTCTAGTAGACACTGCCAATTTTTATGATTTTCTTGTAGCCTCCTGTCACTTAGCTCCAAGAAAAGGAAATGTAGCTGCTCTCAACACCTGAGAAAATGAAGGCCAATAATGAATCCCATATTTCTCGGCAGGCCAATGACATTATTGACTCTTTCCCCTTACTAATGCTCTGTTAGAAAAGATGGAATGGGTAAGTAGTTGTTTATAAGGCATAAGATACCAATCTTCAGTCTGACCTAGACATGGATGTCTTATGTTCTTTGTAGTTAACTTTAGGTTGGGCAATAATCAGTCTCTTTAAGCTCATGTTGGGTTTTAGTTATCAAAAATTCCAGGGTACAAAGAAAGTTTTAGTTAGCATTCCGTTTTGATTTGAACCTGTCCTTTGTATTAAATTTACTACCCTTTTAATAATGTCTCGTGATACTTAAGTATATCACATACATTTAAGTTTTAAGTTTCCATGTAAGCATAGCTTTAGTTTTGTATCATGCTTTGATACACAACATCTTTATTCAATTCCAAGTATTCTGTAAACTCTATCATGATTTCTTATTTTTAATATATATTTTTAGTTGTAGATGGACAAATTACCTCTGTTTTATTTATTTATTTTTATGTGGTGCTGAGAATTGAATCCAGTGCCTCACATATGCTAGGCAAGCCCTCAACCACTGAGCTACAGTCCCAAACCCAAAACCATGATTTCATTTTTCAATTTTGCTTACATTTTACATAGAGACTTTATAGCTATTTTTAAATTTCTTGCTTTAATATCACTTTATGTAAAGAATGTATTTTTATAATTTTTATTTCTTTAACATTTTTAAAAACTTGATCTATGGAACAGCGTGTCTATAGTTTTTTAAAATGTTCCTTGTGCACTTGAAAATAATATTTAGGTTGAGATTGTTGGTTGCAATGTTCTATATACTTAAATTAGGTCGAGAAGATCTTTTCCTGATTGTTGGATATTTAAAATATTCAATTACAATTGTGTAGGGCTGGAGATGTGGCTCAATGGTAGATTTTGTCCCTAGAATATGTGAGGCTCTGGGTTCAATCCTCAGTACTGAAAAAAAAAATGTGTTTGCCTATATGTCTTTTATTTGGGTCATGCTTGCTTTTCATATTTTGAGATGAGTTATTAGGCATGTATACATTTGAAATTATTGGATAATTATTCCTAAAGTCTACTGTTTTTTATGTTGTTCTACTACCTTGCTTTTGATTGATGTGTGCATAATTTATTTTCTTCATCTTTTACTTTCAAACTTTCTCCGCCCATATGTGTAAAGTATGTCTCTTATGAACATTGTAAAGTTATGATTTGTTTTGGGATTTATATCCTGTCTGATAGCCTCTGCTTTTTATTTGAAGTACTTTAAATGTTATAATTTACATATTTGGAATTAGTTACTGTTTGCTTTATACTTGTTTCAATTATTCTATATTCTGTTACTCACTGCACTTGCTTTTGTTTTTGACTGATTATATGTTAGCATTCAGTTTTGCTTTTTTATTATGTTATAGTTATATGTGCTTTTACAATTCTTGCATAATTTACTTTAGAGATTACAATGTACATTGTTGCTTTGTCTAAATTTACTCTATATGCCTGGATAGTACAGACAGAAACTCTTGAATATTTGAAGTCTTCTAACACCATGTATTCCCCTTCTGAATCACATTTTCAAGATCTTTTTTTATGATCTATCTCTTATCTATCTATCTATCTATCTATCTATCATGAGTAATCTAAGTGTCTTTCTGTAATTTTATTTTCAATCACAGAAGATATTGGTGCATGTATTAAATTAGTCTATATTCATTTAGATTCACCCCATATTTTGTTGTTCTTCAGTCCCTATTTTATCTCTCAGTTTCTTTCTGAGATTATTTCCTTCAGGGAAAATCTTTGCTTTTTTGTTTTTGCAAATTATTTTTTAACATTTTTCATTCCCATTTGTTTGTCTCAGAAATAACATAGAGAGTTATTTTAGGATATTCTTCCATTGTCTTGTATAATATTATTATTTTCCTGTTAAAATTATATAATTTTCCTCTCATTTGGCTTTTTGTGCCAAATTTCCATTTTGTGCTGGTCTTAAGAAATTTTGCTATGAAATCCTTAAGTGTGAATTTACTATTTTCTTTCCTGGGCTTTTGTATTGACTCTTAAATCTACAGCTTCATATCTTGAAATAATTTTTTAAAAATTTCTCAGTTTTTATTGCTTTAAACATTTCTTCTTGGGCTGGGGCTGTGACTCAGTGGTAGTGCACTTGCCTCACATGGGTAAGGCACTAGGTTCAATCCTCAATACCACATAAAAATAAATAAATATATTTAAAAATATAATTCTTCTTTTCTTTTCCTCTTTTGCTGATATTCCATATCTATGTCCGTTAGATCTATTTTACTGTGTTCCTATGTGCTTTATATATATGCATATATGTACATATATGTACATATATGCATATATGTACATATGTACACATATGTACATATACAGGTACCTATATGTATATACATGTATGTCCAGATGTCCATATATGGGTACATATATACAGGTGTATATGTGTATATCCATATGTGTGCATATATATACACACACATACATTATATTTTATTCTGGTAATTTTCCTATGAGCCATTTTCTATTTTATTTACTCCGTCTTAAGATCTATCTAATCTTTGGTTTAACAAACACATTGAGCTATGAATTTCTAGCACTTTGTTTTTTATTTCTCACATTTCTGTTTTTCTTTTTTCTAATTTTTTTACTATATGACAGCGGAATGCATTACAATTCATACTATACATATAGAGCACCATATCTCTGGTTGTATACAAAGTATATTCACACCAATTTGTGTCTTCATACATGTGCTTTGGATAATAATGATCATTACATTCCACTTTCATTTCTAACCCCCTGCCCCCTTCCTTCCCCTCCCAACCCTCTGCCCTATCTAGAGTTCTTCTATTCCTCCCATGCTCCCCCTCCCTACCCCACTATGAATCAGCCTCCTTATATCAGAGAAAACATTCAGCATTTGGTTATTTGGGATTGGCTAACTTCACTTAGCATTATATTCTCCAACTCCATCCATTTGTTTACCTGCAAATGCCAAGATTTTATCTCTTTTATTGTCAAGTAATATTCTATTGTGTATATATGCCACATTTTTTATCCATTCATCTATTGAAGGGCATCTAGGTTGGTTCCATAGTTTAGCTATTGTGAATTGTGCTGCTATAAACATTGATGTGGCTGTGTCCCTGTAGTATGCTATTTTTAAGTCCTTTGTGTATAGACCGAAGAGAGGGATAGCTGGGTCAAATGTGATTCCATTCCAGCTTTCCAAGGAATCTCCATACTGCTTTCCATATTGGATGCACCAATTTGCAGTCCCACCAGCAATGTATGAGTGTGTCTTTTCCCTACATCCTTGCCAACACTTATTGTTGTTTGTCTTCATAACAGCTGCCATTCTGACAGGAGTGAGATGAAATCTTAGAGTAGTTTTGAGTTGCATTTATCTAAGTGCTGGAGATGATGAACATTTTTTCACATATTTGTTGATTGATTGTATATCATCTTCTGAGAAGTGTCTGTTCAGGTGCTTGGCCCATTTATTGATTGGGTTATTTATTTATTTATTTTTTGGTGTTTAGCTTTTTGAGTTCTTTATATACCCTAGAGATTAGTGCTCTATCTGATGTGTGAGGGGTAAAAATTTTCTTCCAAGATGTAGGCTCTCAATTCACCTCAAAGATTGTTTCTTTTGCTGAGAAGAAACTTTTTAGCTTGAATCATCCCATTTATTGATTCTTGATTTTAATTCTTATGCTATAGGAGTCTTATTGAGGAAGTTGGGGCCTATTCCAACATGATGATGTTTAGGGCCTATTTTTTCTTCTATTAGAAGGTGAGTCTCTGGTCTAATTCCTAGGTCTTTGATTCACTTTGAGTTCAGTTTTGTGCATGCTGAGAGATAGGGGTTTAATTTCATTTTGTTGCATATGGATTTCCAGTTTTCCCAGCACCATTTATTGAAGAGGCTATCATTTCTCCAATGTATGGTTTTGGTACCTTTTTCCTACCATAAGATAATTATAATTTTGTGGGTTAGTCTCTGTGTTCACTATCCTGTACTGCCGCAGTCTGGCTGGGCACAATTCAGGAGCCACTTGTCAAAAGAAACTAACTTTATTTTTAGAACCACACACGCCAAACAAAACAGCTCCTCAGGAAAACCCCTCAGAGCCCAACTGCCACTACCGGCTTCCCACAAGCCACACTCCCAAACCACCAGCCTCTCTACCTCCCACAATCCTCCTGCTCTTGAGGCCGATTGGCTGGGTCGTGTGGGCGGAGCCAAAAAAGTCCCCCAATGAGCAGCTCCATGGCCTGAAAGGGCAGGGAAACAGTCCAATGAGCATCACCTCAGAGGAGCCAATCAGCTAGATGTTGCTGGGGCCGCTGTGAGCCAATCATCAGCTGGTAGTCTGAAAGGGCGGGGAAACAGCTCAATGAGCATCTCCAATGAGCATCACCACAGAGGAGCCAATCAGCTAGATGTTGCTGGGGCTGCTGTGAGCCAATCATCAGCTGGCAGTCTGAAAGTTTGCTGGGGCCCCTTCGGCTGTGGCTCTCAACACTGTACCAGTATTTTACCAGTCAGTTTTGGTGCAAATACCATGCTATTTTACTTAGCTCTGTAGTATAGTTTAAGGTCTGGCATAGTAATGCCACCTGCTTTACTCTTCCTGCTAAGGATTGCTTTAGCTACTCTGGCTTTCTTATTTTTCCAGATGAATTTCATGACTTTTTCTATTTCTATGAGAAATGCCATTGGTATTTTGATTGGAATTGCATTAAATCTGTCTATTGCTTTTGGTATTATGGTCATTTTGATAATATTAATTCTGCCTATTCACGAGCAAGATATATCTTTCTATTTTCTAAAGTCTTCTTTGATTTCTTTCTTTAGGGTTCTGTAGTGCCACAGTCTGGCTGGGCACAATTCACGAGCCACTTATCAAGCAGAAACGAACTTTATTTTTAGAACACACATGCCGCACCACACGAGCTCTTCAGGAATTCCCTCAGAGCCCAACTGCCACCACCAGCTTCACACAAGCCTCTCAACCAGGCACTCCTCCTGCTCTTGAGGCAGATTGGCTGGGTCGTGTGGGCGGTGCCAAAAGAGTCCCCCAATGAGCAGCTCAGTGGTCTGAAAGGGCGGGGAAACAGCCCAAAGAGCATCACCCCAGAGGAGCCAATCAGCTGGCAGCTGGAAGTTTGCTGGGGTCACTGTGAGCCAATCAGCTGGAAGTTTGCTGGGGCCCCTTCGGCTGTGGCTCTCAACACTGTAGTTTTCATTGTAGAGGTCTTTCATCTCTCTCATTAAGTTGATTTCCAAGTATTTTATTTTATTTTTTTTCCATGCTATTGTAAATGGGGTAATTTTCATCATTTCCCTTTCAGAGGATTTGTCACTGATATACAGAAATGCCTTTGATTTAAGTGTGTTGATTTTGTATCCTGCTACTTTGCTCAATTAATTTACTAGTTCTAGTAGTTTTCTGGTGGAACTTTTGGGTCTTCAAGGTATAGAATCATCGTCAGCAAATAGTGCTAATTTGAGTTCTTTTTTTTCCCTATGTGTATCCCTTTAATTTTTTTGTCTGTCTAATTACTCTGGTCAGTGTTTCAAGAACTATGTTAAATACAAGTGGTAAAAGAGGGCATCCATGTCTTGCTCAGATTTTAGAATGAATACCTTCAATTTTTCTCCATTTAGAATGATGTTGGCCTGGGGCTTAGCATAGATAGCCTTTACAATGTTGAGATATGTTCCTGTTATCCCTAATTTTTTTAGTGTTTTGAACATGATGGGTTGCTGTAATTTTTCAAATGCTTTTTCTGAGTCTATTGAGATGATCCTATGGTTCTTTAAGTCTATTGATGTGATGAATTACATTTATTGATTTCCATATGTTGAACCAACCTTGCATCCCTGCGATGAACCCCACTTGATCATGGTGCACAATCTTTTTGGTATATTTTTGTATTTGATTTGCCAGAATTTTATTGAGAATTTTTGCATCTATGTTCATTAGAGATATTGGTCTGAAGTTTTCTTTCTTTGATGTATCTTCACCTGGTTTAGGAATCAGGGTGATATTGGCCTCATAGAATGAGTTTGGAAGTACTCCCCCTTTTTCTATTTCCTGAAAAAAATTGAAGAGTATTGGTATTCATTCTTTCTTAAAGGTCTTGTCGATCTCAGGTGTGTATCCATCTGATCCTGGGCTTTTCTTGGTTGGTAGGCTTCTGATGGCATCTTCTATTTCATTGCTTGATATTGGTCTGTTTAATTTGTGTAGATCATCCTACTGCAATTTGGGCAAATCATTTGACTCTAGAAATTTTTTGATGCCTTCAATATTTTCTATTTTCTTGGAGTTCAAGTTTTCAAAATAATTTCTAATTATCCTCTGTATTTCTATAGTGTCCTCATATTTCCTTTTTCATCACGTATGTTAGTAATTTGAGTTTTCTCTTTCTCTTTGTTAGTGTAGCTAAAGGTGTTTCAATTTTATGTGTCTTTTCAAAGAACCAACCTTTTGTTTTTTCAAGTTTTTCAATTGTTTCTTTTGTTTCAATTTTTATTGTTTTCAGCTCTAATTTTAATTATTTCTTATCTTCTACTGCTTTTTCTGCTGATTTGTTCTCCTTTTTCTAGGCTTTGAGATGTAGTGTGAGGTCATTTATTTGTTGACTTTTCTTCTTTAAGTAATGAACTCTATGCAATGAACTTACCTCTTAGAACTGCTTTCATAGTGTCCCAGAGATTTCTATATGTTGTGTCCATGTTCTCATTTACCTCTAAGAATTTTTAAATCTCCTCCTTGATGTTTTTTGCAACCCATTGTTCATTCAGTAGCATATTATTTAATCTCCAGGTGTTGAAGTAATTTTTATTTTTTATTTTGCCATTGATTTCTAATTTCATTTCATTATGATCTGATAAAATGCAGGGTAGTATCCCTACTTTTTTGTATTTGCTAAGAGATCCTTTATGGCATATTCTATGGTCTCTTTTAGAGAAGGAACCATGTGGTGGTAAGAAAGAAGTGTATTTGCTTGTTGAAGGATATAATAAACTGTATATGTCACTTAAGTCAAAGTTATTGATTATATTATTGAAATCTATAGTTTCATTGTTCAACTTTTGTTTGGAAGATCTATCCAATGGTGATAAAGGTGTGTTAAAGTCACCCAAGATTATTGTGTTGTAGTCAATTTGACTCTTGAACTTGTGAAGAGTTTGTTTGATGAACATAGCTGCACCATTGTTTGGGGCATTATAATTGTTATGTCTTGTTAGTGTATGGTTCCCTTGAGCAGTATGTAGTGTCCCCCTTTATCCTTTTGATTAACTTTGGCTTGAAGTCTACTTTATTTGTTACAAGGATGGAAACCCCTGCTTGCTTCTGCAATCCATATGAGTGGTATGATTTTTCCCAACCTTTTACTTTCAGTCTGTGGATGTCTTTTCCTATAAGAGGAGTCTCCTGGAGACAGCATATAGTTCTGTCTTTAAAAAAAATCCATTCTGCTAGTCTATGTCTTTTGATTGGTAAGTTTAGGCCATTAACATTCAGGGTTACTATTGAGACACAATTTGTATTTCCAGACATATTTGTTTATTTTTGTTATTTAAGTTGACTTGTTTTCTCCTTTGATAAATTTTTCCTTTAGGGGGTAATACCTCCCTCTGATGATTTTTATTGTTGTTTTTCATTTCCTCTTCATGGAATATTTTTCTAAGGATGTTTTGTAAAAAGTTCCAGTTTTCTAGCTGTGTATTCTTTTAACTTTTGTTTATCATGGAAGGTTTTTATTTCATCATCAAATGTAAAGCTTAATTTTGCTGGATTCAGAATTCTTGGTTGGCATCCATTTTCTTTCAGAGCTTAATATATATTGTTCCAGGATCTTCTAACTTTCAGGGTGTGGGTTGAAAAATTTGCTGTTAACCTAATTGTTTTTCCCCTATGTACAATCTGATTCCTTTCTCTGTGGGCTTTTAATATTCTCTCCTTATTCTGTATGTTGGGCATTTTCATTTTAATGTGCCTTGGTGTGGATCTGTTGTGATTTTTTACATTTGGTGTCCTCTAGGCTTCTGGAATTTGGTTTTGTAATTCATTCTTCATGTTTTGAGACTTTTCTGATCTTATTTCATTGAATAGATTGTTAATTTCTTTGGTTTGGAAACTTATGCCTTCCTCTATCCCCAAAACTCTTAAATTTGGTCTTTTTATGTTATCACATATTTCTTGAATGTTCTGCTCATGGTTTGTTACCCTTTTCAGTCTGTGGTCTACATTCTTTTCAAGATTATATATTTTGTCCTCATTGTCTGATGTCCTATCTTGTAAGTGGTCAATTCTGTTGGTGATGCTTTCAATTGAACTTTTAATTTGGTTTATTGTTTCTTTCATTTCAAGGAGTTCTGTTTGTTTCTTTTGTTTTTTAAAGATCATCTATCTCTATATTGAAGTAACTTTTGAGTCCTGTATTTTTTATGTAGCTCCTTGTTGAAATGATCTTTTGCTGCCTGTATTTGCTATCTTATATCCTCATTTAATTCACAGAACATTTTAATAATGTATATCCTAAACTCCTTCTCTGTAATTTCTTCTGCTGTGCTGGCCATGGATTCTAATAATGTGGTATCTTGATTTGATTGGGGCACTTTATTCCCTTGTCTTTTTATGTTGCTCATGTGTCTTCCCTCTAGTGCTGTGGGTGGTGGGTGGGGGTGTTATGATTTTTACCCCACAGGTTTATAGTGCCCCTGTAGGTATGGAAGACCTCTCCTTTGTGAGGAAGGACAATGTTAACAGATCCCAATATCAACAATATACCACCTATGAACAATTTGTTGCTATTAAGACATTTACAATTTGGTCACAATGTACAGAAATATTGAGTTTGAATATCCATAATGTAATCTATCGGTTTCTGAAAGTTTCTGATGGTGACAATGAACTGGGGGTGAGGCATAGGATGATACACTGAGGAGGTAGGATGTAAGGATGTAGAGTTAATATATCTTAGGAAGTGTGAAAGAGAAACCTAATAAAGAATGCTAGTAGCCAGAGAATAGACAGGAAGTAATTTGGGGTAGACAAGTACGTGGGAAGACAGTAGGGTACATAAAATATGTATTCTGAAAAATAAAGGACGTTAAAATAGTAAACATTGGAAGGGGAAAAAAGGCATATACAACACACCTATAATATATTATTCAGATGTCCTAGTCCTCAATATACTAATTCATGCAATGTACTTGATTTCACATATGTTGGGGATATGAGGGCAGGAGGATAGATGGGGAGAAGGAAAAGAGGGAAAAAAAATCTCAAAGGAAGAAACCAGGATTTTTGATAGTTTTAGAGATCAGTATTTTTCCTGCTTCTCTTCTCATCCAATACGTGGGGTTGTCTATTGTTATCTGGTATCTCTGCCCTCAGGATAGTGAAGGTAACCAGGGTAGGAAGGCTGGTCCTGGTGATGGGTGCCTGGAAGTGAGGTGTGGTACCTGCCAGTTCCTGCAGGGTGACTGCACCTCAGGGTCTCTTTTTGGGTCCACTGGTATGACTTGAGTGCCCGGTCCTCTCTCCCTATCTTGCCTGAAGATTTTCAGTTCCTGGTCTCACTGTTAGGCTCTAAACTTTTGCCCTGTTTCCCTTTCCCTTAGCAGTTCCCAATTGATGGACCTCTCTCACCAGGGCTCCCGTAGGTGGCACCCTGGTCACACTGCACACCCATCCCACTGAGAGCTGTTTTGTGTTGGGCAGATAGTGTGCTGGGTTACTGCCTCTAGGGTGAGGGTGGAGTTGGAAACCGGGTACCTGGTCAGCTGGAGTTCCAATTTATGAGCTTCCCTCAGCAAACTTGGTGAGGAATGTGAGCCAAGATGGAGGCAGTCTGCTTCCAGCGCTGGGGAGTTGGGTTGGGGGACAGCCGGGCGATGGTGTTGTGAGATATGTTCAGAGATGAGCTCCTTGACATTCAGTACTGAGGCTTTGGCTATCTTCACAGCCTGTGAGACGTCCCCAGGTGCAGGTAGATTACTGTGCAGGGGACTAGGGCAGTAGCTGCAGAGTCAAGTCACAAGATAGAGGCGACCGGGGGGAACCCCTTGTTGGTAGATGGGGGTCCACAGGGAAATGGTGGCTGGAGTTCCTGTGGGTGGGTAGCAGATGAGTGTCCTGCATGGGAGTGGAGTGGAGTGAAGTCAGGGAGTTCTGCAGGTGCTGATGTGGTAATCCTGCTAAGGTGCTCACAAGCCCTGCGAGGGCTGAAACTTTGGGAGTTGGGTGTCTTTTCAGATTTCTGTTTTAATGTTATTAATTATCCTTTTAAATCCTCAATCTTGTTTTGAATTTCCTAAATACATTAAGCCTATTTGTTTTATTTCCATTAAGTAGATCCCATGGATCTATTTCTATTGTCTGTTATTTTTCTTGGTTTTATCATCATCTATGCCTGATTATTTTCAATTGATTGACTCACCTTTATAAAGACCTGTGATTATATTTAGATACCTATATTTATCTTTTCTTCCAAAAGAGACCATTTATGTTTTAATTATTTTTATTGGTTAGTAATGAGAAATCTGCCACAGTCTGGCTGGGCACAATTCAGGAGCCACTTGTCAAAAGAAACGAACTTTATTTTTTAGAACCACACACGCCAAACCACACAGCTCTTCAGGAAAACCTTCAGAGCCCAACTGCCACCACTGGCTTCCCACAGGCCTCTCCACCTCCCCCACTCCTCCTGCTGTTGAGGCTGGGTCGCATGGGCGGAGCCAAAAAAAGTCCCCCAATGAGCAGCTCCATGGTCTGAAAGGGCGGGGAAACAGCCCTATGAGCATCACCGCAGAGGAGCCAATCAGTTGGCAGCTAGAAGTTTGCTGGGGCTGCTGTGAGCCAATCATCAGCTGGCAGCTGGAAGTTTGCTGGCAGCTGGAAGTTTGCTGGCAGCTGGAAGTTTGCTGGCAGCTGGAAGTTTGTTGGGGCCCCTTCGGCTGTGGCTCTCAACAGAAATCCCCACCACTTATTATTTTGGAACTTCTTCCCTAATTTTATATATCAATTCTTCCTCATGATTTTTAGCTCCATTTTGTAAATTTATAAAATGTATTACATCACATGTATTGATTTATTTATAGATATCTAACACTGTGTTACTAGGGTTTTATTAGCCTAAGAGTGCATGATTTGAAAATCAAGATAATTCTAGCCCTCTCTTTTAATTTTTCATATCATTAATTTTTATCTTCATGAGATTTTACATAGAAATATACTTACTTTTTCATTTTCAGCATCAAGCAGGCTAATAGATGGAGCCTTTTAAAAATATTGTGCATGCCTTCTTCTTTTTCTTATTTTATGCTTTTTAATTTAGGAATTGGTGTTATGTTTTATTCACACCCTTCCTTATATTTTTTTCTTTATGCTAATATTCATTTTACATCTACTAGTTGCAAGGTAGCTATGTAATTTAGGCATCAAACTGGACAAAAGAGGGTGAGAGAATTTTTAAACTTTAATGAATCTTATAGTCTACATTAGTCAGATGTCCTTACAAGAAGCAGATGACACATTGAAAAGGGGATAATTTCAGACTTTATGAAGAACAGCCTGTTTACAGATGCAGGGTCCAAGAAAACCAATAAGTATTGTGAAAGCATACCTGAATAAACAAGAATGGAAGGCCTATTATTGTCATAGCCTTTGAAGGGACAAGGGGAGACAATGCTTTTTGGAACCTAAACTGAAATCTAGGAGAGTTTTGAACACAGGGGCTATTTACAGAGAAACATAGTCCTACAAACTGCATCCCATATGGGAGGGAAGCAAGGGAATTAATCCTTCAAACTCTCTTCTTTTACACTCACATATATTGTCAGTATCTTACTTTGGCCAGATCTAGTTGAAAGCCAGAGGGCAAGGAAGCCCCAGCAAGCCAGGTTTCTGAAAAACAGAACAAGATGGAAAAGGATAGGGAGGTGATTTTAGAGTCAAATGCAGATTAACATATAATATATGGTAACTGCCATTTAGGTAGGTAGATATTGAATACTATGAAAGAGAAATTTTCAACTGGCATAGAAATTATTAAGTAGAGGGATCTCTGATTTGCTGCTTTACAGCATCTCTTGGCCACTCTTCTCTGCCTGTTCTGTTCCTGTCAGATCCGCGTCTGCATCTCTACTCATATTCAGTAATTTCAAAAGAAATTTCATAATGGAAATTTTCAAATGCACACAAAAACACAGAAGGATATAATTAGTTATTGTGCACCTGTAACATACCTTCAACAATTATCACTACTTAGAAATCCTGATTCTTTTCATCTCCTACTACTCTTTTTAGTTTTATTTTTGAAGAGAGGTTACAACAGATACCAGTATCATGTTATTTTATCAGAAAATACAGAAAAACACATTTCTACTTCTTAAGAATATTTAGAATCATTTTGCATAAGCATCAAGTCATCATTATACCTAACAATATTAACTAATTAGTCTAAGAAAATTTAATTCTTTAATACCAAATACCATGTGTACTCAAATTTCTCTGGTTCTTTTGAGTGTATCTTTTTATTTTCAGTTTGTTTTAATCAGGATCCAAATGAGATCTAGACATAACCTTTGGTTTTTATATTTCTTCAGTGTCTTTTATTCTAACTGTACACATTCTCTGTTCTCATAATCAGATCATACAGTTGTTTGAGGGTGAAACCATGCCTTTGTCCCATAGACCATCCCACATTCTGGATTGGTTTTATTTTTTTCCCTCATGACACCATTTACTGTGTCTTATCCCTGGTATTTCCCAAAAACTTGTAGGTAGCATTAGAGACTTAATTATATTTGGGTACAATTTGGGGCAAGAACATTTAGTGAGTGATGGTGTGTGCTTCCTATTACATCACATCTGGAGGCACATTATGTCTCATTATAGATTGTCCTACTTTCAGTAATGTGAACTATCATTGTGGGTTCAGGTGATGTCAGTCTGATTCTTTTATCATTAAATTTCTCATTAACATTTCTCCTAATGATTTTAGCATTAATTGATTATTGTTGCCAAGATATATTATGCCCTCTGGGAGGTAAAAATTAGAGATTTTTCTCATTTTATAATTCTTCCTAAATTTATTGGTTTTAACTCTTCTATTTAGAAGAATTTCCCCTCAATGATTTTATTTGGTTACCATAATATGCAGTTCATCTGTAAAGGGGTTAATGGATGCTTACACTTTCTTCTTTTTATTCACCAGGTTTTAGAACAATGGGTTAATGCCTTAGTTACTTCCAATACTATCTAATGAGTTTTTATTAGGAATTGACACATTTCTATATAGATGCTGTGTTTTAGTCGATGTTAGGGCCTGTAAACAAGTCAAGATGGCACCTGGCATTTTGCAGAGGGAGTGGTTTGTGAAGTAATGCCAGTGAGCCATTAAGTGTGGAGATTCCTTATTGGTTGACTGCTGTATCCAGTTTATGTTAATTAGATAAGCTGTGTGTAATCTATATATACCCCTCCTGTCCTACAATAAACGGCCCCCACTCCTGCTGTATCAATCTACACAAGTTGCTCGTCACCCCCCGGCTATTTTGCTGCAGCCGGACTGCAGCAAGTCAAGAAAATTATTATGGCTCAACTTTTGCCATTTTTTTTTTTTTGGCCAGGGAGAGTTTCTTCAAGTTAATGTGCATATTCAGATTTTACATAACTTGAAACTGACTTCTCTAGGTTATACTCACTTCCAACTTGTACCCCTTTTGAAATATTGTATATGGCTACTGAATTTTTGTGGGATACCACATCCATACCCTTGAATGTTCTAACCACCAGCCACATGTTTGGTAGGGTTCAATGTTCATTCTAATATTTCAAGGTATCACCAGTTGGCTTTGGTTCAATTCCATATCAGACAGGGCACCTAACTGAGAGTTGATATTCAGTAGCACTGTGTTACATAAAAATTCAGTCTCTACTCATTGTTATGAAGTCTAGAGACCTCCAAGATCTATCTTGAAACTCATTTCTAATTACTACTTACCTCATTACTATTCTATTTGTCTTTTTCAGCATCTGAAAGATCTATATTGGATACCCCTAGGAAGTCTAGGGGATGTGCCTGCATTATTTTGCCAGTTAATCAAACTCTCTTTGTTCCAGGTTTAGGTCCACAAGAGAGTACTGACAATTATTAGGATACTATGTAGGTTTTATTTTGAGGAAGAACCTGCTCTCACCAGAATGACTTATGGTGTATTCCTTTTTCAGTTACATTTTATAAATTTCTAGCATGTTTCTTATTTATTTAGGAGGGTGGGTACCACAGATTGAACCCAGGGGTGGGGTGCTCCACCCTCCAGTCACATCTCCAGCCCTTTTTATTTTTAGACAGGGTCTTGCTAACTATCTGAGGCTGGCTGAGGCTGGCTTTGAACCTGTGATCCTTTTGCCTCAGCCTCCCATCACTGGGATTACAGACAAGCCCCACTGCACCAAGCTGGCAATTTTTTTTTTTTTTTTGTGTGTGTGTGTGTGTGTGTGTGTGTGGTGCTGGGGAATGAGCCCAGGGCCTGTGCATTCAAAGCAAGCACTCTACCAACTGAGCTATATCCCCAGCCACTGGCTGACGTGTTCTTTACAAGTGGATTTCCACACTATATTCTTTAGGTAGAGAATGTTGGTAGAGAAAAGGAATCTCAACTACTGTGCCCAGTTACTATTCATAGTCCTATTTCTCACTGTAAATTAATCATTTGTCTTTCTGATCAGTCTTGTGAGTCAGGACAGTGGGAATCTACCCATTCTAGGGGTGCTGTTAACTAAGATCAATGAGTTGACAAGACTGAGGACTAGATCCTGGACCTTAGTATCATAGCAATGAATGTACCATTGTGACAGAAGTCTTCATATTGACTTCAACTTCATTTGTGTTACTTGATCTTCTATAGGTGCAGCTTAGAAAGCCCCACAAATTAGGTCATTATGTGATGCAATTCTTCTATTTTATAGATGTAAAAACTAAAAACACCAGAAGAGGAAAAAAATTCCAAGATTCCAGAGTCATGGAAAATCCATCATTTATTCCAGGTGTCCTGATGCTAAGGTTCAACATTCTTCTCCCTGTTTTATGGTTCTATAATGAAAAAAAAACACTATTATAATTTGTACTTCATACATATTTATGGATCATAAAACTCTAAGGATGCCTCAGACCTTTGAGATTAACTAGTCTAATGTTTCTCAATAGGCATCTGTGGGCTAGATACATTTGAATGATCCATGGAGATTTTCACTCTATGGAACTGGAATTGAGATAAAAGACTGCAGGGTTTTTTGTTTTGTTTTTAATTCCCTAGGTGATTCTCCTGCACAGAAAGGCTTGGAGATCCCTAATCTCTTATAAAAAGCCTTATTTTTACAGTTGAATTAACAGGCCTAGGAAGGAGATGTCATCTTGTCTCTGTATGTAATTTCTTGCTTAGGGTCTTGAGTCATATCATACTTGACATTTCAGCAGTTATTTACAACTCCTGTGCTATGTACTGAAAATATTAGAGCTTTCCAGTGTGGAAGATCTATGTTAGGGAAGTCATAAAAGCAGCACTGTTGGTGAGTAAATCCTAGAGCAGATTGTGACCACAGTCCCAAATGCCATTTGGACATAAGTGTTTTCTGCTTCTATTTCTGCTACCTACATAACTTCTGCTGTTGTATGTATCCAAAAAGACAGAAAGCTCCAATTAGAAGGCAGTGGCACACGTTGCTATGAGTGAATTTAGAGAAATAGCAATTGGAGAGGTCATTAAGTCAAAGTTGGATGCACTTTGGAAATGTAATCAGGTTCTGAAGTGCCCTACTGCAAATTATTCATGTCTTTGGAGATTGTTCTCAGCTAAGCACTAGCATTAAGAATGCAGGCTGTATTTTCAAACTCTTGGGCAGTTCTGGGGCTGTAATTTTAGCCCATTTTAGGGGCTTGTGTGACTATATCAATTGTCTATATCAGTGCCTCCTTAGATTTATGTCTGTACGTTATTTTCCTTAATGATATTGAATGCTTGTATGTGCTGAGCACAACCATAAAGCATCTTATCATCAGATAGAGGATTAAGATAGTTTATAGAGCTTACACAAGTCTGAAGTAAAAGGTAAATTCACTATTTTATTTTAGGTGCTACTGCAGATTGAACTCAGGATTTTGTACATAATAGGCAAACACACTATCACTGAGCCACACCCCTAACCCCCTTTGTTTGCTCAGAAGCAGGAATTACCACATCACATTTGCAGGAGCCATTGGAAATGGTGGGTGGCATGTGAGGTAGACCTTGGGGAATGAGTTATAGATGAGTGAGACAGAGGAAGAGAGGGAAGAAATGAATGTAAGAATCCATTCCAAGTACAGGGAACTGTATGAACAATGCCTTTTTTTTTTTTTTTGCATTAGAGTACAGAATGCATGGGACACTTGCCCTTTGCTTACTGTCTTTGAAACTTTTTCTATCTTCTTAGTTACCTTAAGAAGCTTTCAAATGGAAACTCCCACCTTTTATGTGTTGATAAAGAAAGCCTTTCATAGATTGGTAGCAGAGACGCATACTTGAACATCACTTATGAGATAAATAAGGTATTAACAGGAACTTAGAGCTCTGATAATGGCAAAATAATGAAGAAAGTAGGAGCAGTGTAGGGACAAATGAGCTACTAATTGAATATGATTTCTGTTTTTTTACTCAGTGTCTTTTGGACCTCAATTTATTCTTCTTTTCTTTTTTTAAAACATTTTAAAAATATTTTTTTTAGTTGTAGATGGATACAATACCTCTAGCTTATTTGTTTTCATTTTTATATGGTCCCAGGGATGGAACCCAGTGCCTCATGCATGCTAGGCAAGCACTCTACCACTGAGCCACAGCCTCAGCTCCCCCACCCCCTTTTTTCTTTTGAAGAATGTGAAAATGCCTCCTCTTTCTAGCTCTCTAAGTTTCTACATAATTGCATTATTAGGCATTGATATGGAATATGATTATTATTAGCAATAATGATGATAGGATTGAGATCATTTAAAGATTTTTATACATATGGTGAATGAGGGAATTTTTAAAATTTCTTTAAACATCAGTCTTATATCGTGAGAAATAAATTTGTAAGATAAGTCACTGATGTAAAGATCACATTCTGATTCATAAGTTCTTTCTAGATGGCTTAAAGATGTTTAACTGTTAATGTGACTATGAAAGGCCAGCAGGCTAAATCATTGGTTAGGAAAGAAATCAAGTTTTTTTGCATCAATCAGATTTTAGCAGCTGATATTTTCTGCTAGAGGAGCTGGGCACAGTGACCCTACTTGCATCCTTTGGTTTCAAATGTATTGCCATTATCATTTAACCACTAAAGCAGAGTTAAGAATGGTGACATTTGTTACTGAAGACCACTGTAGAAAAACCCCCTTTTCTAAGCCATCAAGGTATAAATGTTGTCATGAGACCATCATAATGTTTTAATTGCCAAATATGTTATGAATATGTTTCCTTAGTAATTTACCTTTGATTTTGTTATGTTGTTTTTATTTAGAGAGGGAAGATAATATCCTTAATAACATATTCAATAACCAACTAAAAAATGGAAATAGTCAAAGAACATGTAGAAATATGTTCATTCTCAGTGATAAAACAATGAAATGTAAATCACTAAGATTGTTTCAACCTATTAAATTGGCAATTAAAAATAATTGGGAAAATTCCTCACATCCTTCAGTATTGGAATAAACTACAGGAGAATGAAATATATTCTGAAGATAGAAGTCAAAGAGGAAATAATCAGTATATAAGACACATGAGAAATGTTAGATAATATAATCAGTGTTCTGGAAAGAAATGGAGTGAAAGTTAGCAGCAGTTATTTCTGAATGACTGTATAATTTTAAGTTTTTAAATTTTAGTTTCCAAGTTTTCTCCAGTGATTATCACTGTCATTCTTAGTAAAGATAAAAGAGAAACAAAAATGAATATGTGTATATGGTCACACACTCACACTTAAGAATCATCTTTTAGATTTGCTTGTTTCTACCTATATTAAAAGTGTGCTCTACCCAAAATTGAATGAAGATAGTTTAAACTAGGATAGGTAAATGACCAGGCATTCAGGATAATGGGTCCCATTCTACCAAGCTTGCAGGCTAACCAGTTGACATAATAATGGCACCCTCAAGGCCCATTTCAAATGTAAATGACCTTGTGGCTCTCCTGTCAGAACACCCCCAGTCAACTCCTTTGTCCCAGAGGTAGAAAACAGAAGGTGGGGGTGAACCCAGATGGAAGTTATAGAAAGGAAGGTGGGGGTGAACCCAGATGATTGTCTTGATGCCTTTTCAATACTTATTTTTACATAGCTTTTGCTCCAAGCTCTGCCCAAAACCATATATAAACTCCTAAGCTAACACACCAAATAGGTTTTTGTGCTATCAGGCTCTGTCCTGCCTCTCAGGAGTTCTGTCTCTCCTTGTTTAAATAAATCCTGCTCTGTTTACTCTTCCCTTATGTGATTATCCATGGATTTTATTCTTCAAAATCCATGAGACAAGAACCCAGAGGAATTGGGGAAGTAGGGAATCTAGTCTCCTCTCAAAACTCCTGTTTCAAAATGACAGTGTTAGGATGGCCTTAGGCCTGAGCCTAAGCAACTCCATTTTAAAAACTCCAGTTTAACCTGCAGTTTCAACAGGCATATCCACAGATCCACAGTATGGTCTCAAACAAGTTACTTCCCCTCACTCTGATGAACAGAGTGAAGCCCCTGGCAGGCTGTCCTCACCTGATAAGAGGGAAAGGCAAGAAGATCAGGGTGGAGACCACCAGACCAGATGTTTCTGACCTTAGGGTAAATGATGTCACTGAGATAAGGATTGAAAGGGGGGGTCAAAACCCCCAAAGTTTAGTATAGATGAACAGGGATTTAGCCACCAGAAACAAGGAAGCACTCAAGCTGGAGAGCCTCATGAGGACCTGACATCCCATCACTTGTCATCTTTTCCTGAGCCTCTGCATGATCTTCACTGCTCTCAAACTCTACCGCCTGTGAGATCTGCAACTTATCCCTGTGACCCCCTCCTCAACAGGTCATCCACTCCACGCCAGGAAAAGCCTGCCTTGGTTCCAGACCTGATCACTCTAGTCTGAGTGAGTGTGCATGTGCTGGACTTAAAGCCTAAGGCTTAAGACTTTTGAACTTCGCATGCAGAGGGAATGTCTGTCACTAGCCTGTCATGTTTAAGTATGTTTTGCAGTGCTTAGAATTAATCTAGAATTTTGACTGTGAATTAATTAATCTAGAATTGTTTGCTGTTGTAAGGGACTGGCGAACGACGGAGGAAGAGACCACCAAGAGACCGACTCATGCAACCGCAAAAGGGGGTTTATTGAAGATCCAGCGTGCTGGGGCTCCGTGCTCACTCAAGAAGGGAGAGCGGCCCAGAGCCCCGAGCAGGGGTTAAGCAGTGCTTAAGTACACTTTTTGGGGAGGGCGGGGGCTTTGCATACATCAGAGCAAATCATCATCAGGCGCGGGAAAGTCAAACAACAACTCTCAAACATGATTAGTACATTCATTGGTGGGAACAGGTCGGGCGGGGGTGATAGGTCAGTCCTAAAGCAGGGTGTACATTCAAACTGATTGGTTTAGGCCCCAGAGTGCGTATGTGCTGAGCTGCTTGGGGTCCGGGTTTTTAAGCAACTAGGTAGTCAAGGGTGGGGGAATCCGACACACATCTAATGGGCAGTTCTGGGAATTGTCTTAACTGCCACAGGAATTTCAGGCTTTGAGTGTAGCTTAGAAACTTTACAATACCTGGTCCTTTACATTTTAACTCAGTCTTTGCAGCTTAGAAGCAGCTTTACAATGCCTGGTCCTTTACATTGTAACTTCAGTTTCTTTTATCCTTTCACCGTGAATGGGTTATCTCTATTGCAGTGCCTAGCATTAAGGATTGTCGTTTTTTTGATTAAGAACCTATAGAGATGGAAGATGGAAGGAGACCCTCATCGTTACACAGAATACATATATGATGATGTGAGGGGGGATAAAAAAAGAAATGTGTCACATTAGATTGGGTAGAGATAAGTGATGGGAGGGGAGATGGAGGGGGGATAGGAAGGACAGCAGAATAAAATAGACACTAGTATTGCTGTATGTATATATGTGACTGCATGCCCAATGTGATTCTGTAACCTGTACACTCAGAAAAATGAGAAATTATACCTCATCTGATTCAAATATATGATATGTCAAGATCATTGTACTGTCATGTGTAACTAGTAAAAAAAAAAAGAACATATAGAGTGAAACTGTATTGAGTAATTTGAGTGAATAAAGCATTGAAAGGGGCAGAAGTGCGTGGACATTCTTTATTTCTCCCCTCAACTGCCTGTCGAAATTTTGCCCTCTCGCAACAGATAGGAACATTTTTTTTTTTTAATTGAGCCTCTGCCACACATGTGGCCCTTCTTTCTTTGTTTTCAACTTATACCCCTTGTTTGCTCTTATGCATTGTACATATTTGATATCATTGATATAAATATTAGAGATGTTTGTAGATTAGATTTTTCAGTTACCTAGTTGCAAATTTCAGTGGTGATGATACTCCGGGTTATCGTGAAGAGTCCTGCTTCCTTACATGTTGAAGTCTGAACATTAGAGAAGCACATAGAGGCAAGCATATGCAGGAGGGTTTATTTTAAAAGGGGTAACATAGACTTCTCCTGGGAGGGAGAAGGGGGCCATAGCTGGTATCCTGGTATCCCCAGAAGCGATGTGTTCTACTCTTTGTATGTGTCCTAGGCTTCCTTTGTTCTCCTACCCTCTTCCCCTTATCTCTGTCTTTCTTTTGTTCCTGACTAGGTCCAAAAGGTGGTGTAGCCAAAAGGTTGGAAACAGGTGGGCTGAAGGGGGAAGGGCAGGGTGGAGTAGACAAGGACACATGAACAACTTATCCCTGCAGGGAGGGGAAAAAAAAAAAAAAACAGAGACTGGTTACCTTGGCCCAGGAAGGTTCTTGATAAGATCCCTCAGGGGACAGTCTCCAACTTCCCATACTTGCTCAAAATTGGCCTCCTTGACCCGACCTGACTTGATTTACCTATCTACACTGACACTGACTGCCTAATTCTGGCTTCATTGATACCTGCAAATTGCTGTATCATCTGTAACAAATTTCCATAAAAGACTACTAGTTTGCTATTTAAAAATACAGAGCTTTTTCTTAATATGAGAAAGAAAAGAAGATTCAAACTGACATTTGCTCTATAGACCTGAAAGCAGAATTTGATCCAGGGAAGCATTATTTTATTATTTTCTAGTGAATAGTATCTGTGACATGTATATGCTGCATGGCTGCTTGCTGAGTCGTGACAGCTACTAATAACTCAGGTTTATGAGTTTTAATGCAATTTTTATTTTTGAATTAAAGCAATCTCATGATGTCTTTTAGAACATATCTAAAAGGCTTGAAGTGCATAGAACTGAGAAGTTTTCTTTAATGTAATGATGCAAAGTATATGAATAGTGATGTGAATCAGCTGAAGTGATCATGGTTCCTAGCCAGGAGACTTGGGCTTTGAGCTTTGGATATAACTCATTATGTTGTTTGACCTTGGGTAGACTATTGACTATGAATCTCTGTGTCCTCATACTAATATCATACTAATAGCCCCTGCCTTGTTTACTTTGTGCATTTGTTTAAGGACTTGGAAAACACCAGTGCGTGGAGGTTAACTAACATCTTTTGTGCCCAGCTTGACCATGTATTCAGCTATTTGGTAATTAGCTCAATTAAAGTAAACCAAAGGGGAACAAATTGCTGATTTAATTTTGGGCTAAAGTAATTGTCTTCACACTGTGTCATAGCCTAATTTAGACCTGGCACTGTAAATAAGTGCATCTATATAAGAGATGAGCTCAAGAGTGGGCGGTAGTTCAATGTGGATCTATCTCAGCTGTAGAAAGCAATCTTTCTGTATGCCTGATTTGTGCTTGTGAGTCAAGAGCAGGATTTTGTATAAAGAACAGAGTGTTTATGTTTACAAGATTGAAAATGTAGGTGAAATTCATAAACTTCTCAAATAATGCTTCCTTTCTGAAAGCTTTCCTGCTCCTTTCGCATTTTCCTCTGTCATATTCAGTGTAACATCTACTCTTCCTGATACATTGCAGTCTCCAATAGGGCCAAGTATTTATCAGTTTTGCTTACCACTGGGTCTGTTGTGTCTGTTATGGTGGCTGACACATTGCATATATTCAGTAATTATTATAGAAATTATGTATATATACACACAGGTAATGTGTAGGTCTATAAAATTTTTGACTAAATCCCACCCTCCCCCCAGAGATACTGCGGGTTCCCCACATGTTGAAGTGTGAACATTAGAGAAGCACACTGAGGCAAGCATTTAAAGCAGGGTTTATTTTAAAAGGGGTAACATAGACCCCTCCTGGGAGGGAGAAGGGGGCCATAGCTGGTATCCTGATGTGTTCTGCCCTTTCTATGTGTCCTAGGCTTCCTTTGTTCTCCTGCCCTCTTCCCCTTATCTTTCTCCTTCCTGCGTTCCTGACTAGGCCCAGGGATGCTTGCTGGGCTGGCCAAAAGGTGGGAAACAGGTGGGCTGAAGGGGAAGGGCAGGATGGAGCTGGCCAGGACCCATTAATTAACAACCTTATAGCTCCCTGTAGGGAGGGGTAATTCCTGGGGCAGGTTATCCTAGCAACAGGTTGGAGCAGGGGCAGGTTCTTGATAAGGGTGGAGGAAGGGCTCTGAAGGAATTAACATTTCAATCCCTCAGGGGACAGTCTCCAGCTTGCTGGACTCACTCCAACTTGGCCTGACTCCTCTGACCTGACTCCTCTGACCTGACTCGATTTACCTATCTATGCTGACTGCCTGTCTAATTCTGGCTTCACTAGTTCCTAGTACATTTATCAGATAGATATACAATAAAGGGTGACTGTATGTTCTTTATAGTATTAAGGATGGGCAATAGGAAACAGTAACCTATGGTTTTACAGTAAATTCAAATGTTATATATAATCCTTATATACACTAAAATGCATACAGTAGTGTGTCAAAGGAGATTATTGTCCTCAATTATGGGTAAATATATGCATTTGCATTTATTTTCCATGTGTGGAAAACTACCAGTCCAGATATGAATATGAAAGCAACAATTAAAGTTTTGGAAGAATCTAGCAAACTAGAGCTGGAGGCTCATTTAAAAACCCTAATTATCCTAGTCCAGATCCCCCAGTCCGTTTAATAAAACAAGTCTTCAATATTAAATACAAAAGCCATCATGAAATGGAAGTTGCCTTGAGTTTATTCTAGCAGAGGTCTGAAGCTACTTTGAACTAATGACTAACTTCAGGGAATAATTTGCCTAGACTTTAGCAATGTACTAGGTTCACAGCTGAGTTATAACATTTACTTACAAAAAGGAAAAGAGAGTCCTCCACATAGAGTATGAAAGTATCAAAAGTAAATGCTATAATTTAGTGAAATTCATATAATAACATTATGTGTGTGTATATATATATATATATATATATATATATATATATATATATCTCCATACATGTATATTTATATTATTTATACCTTCCAAATTAGAGCATCAATAAATTGTACTTCATCTCTGATTTACCTGTTGGGATTTTTTTTTTTTTTTTTTGTAAAATAACAGGTTTATGAAAATTTACAGTTCATAGACATTGAAAGCAGTGTTCCAATCTGTAAGACCTAAAGGGCATACTTTTGAATGACTTCTAGGTAAAGAAGGATATATACTCATAAATTTGTTTCAAATGTTAGATGATTGATATTTCATTTTCTAATCTCTTTGAGACCTAACAGTTTGAATGGTAGACTGTAAGCCAATATCTCCAAACTCTTTTTGGTTTTATGTCTCAAATTCTCCTCCTGTGGGTGTGAGTTGTGTGTGTGTGGGCACATGTGTGTATGAGTGTGTGTGTATGTAGCATAGAGACAGATCTTTCAGTATTTTTTCTTCACTAAACTCTGTAAAGAGAAAATTGTGCTTTAGTGGTATTATTTAGAGGGATTACTTTCCCTCTTGGTTTAGTCTCTTCATAATATTTTTGATCTATTTGGCAAAGACAACTAAACATATCTGTCCTAGTGAGATTAATATTTAATATATAAAAAACAATAATACTTGAACATTTTCTTCTTTACTAACCACAAAAGTACCCCTGAGCATCAAAATAGTTCTTTCCCCAGTTAGGGGGAAAATGAGTAGGCTAGTTAAAGAGCTTTGCCAGCACCACGCTGCTAAATGTTTACCTGTGTGGCAGTTAAATGGGTCTCAGGTGAATTAACTTTTACCCCCTCCAGAAGCAGGACAATTGTAGGAATTTTCACTGCAGGCTTCACAACGTGTGCCATAATACCTCAGTGCAGCAGAACTGTCACTCCAGAATGGGTTTGAAGAGCAGTCCAACCAAAGTTAAATTGCTTTCCCTTAGACTTGTTCAGTGAACTTTTGAGTATACTCCATATTTGTATTTGGAATCACAAGTCATCTTCAGCACTGAGTCCTGTTGGAAAGTCATTCCCTGTCTGTTTTTTCTGAGGGCATGCTGACTTCATGACAGCCCCATCTCTGAACTGTATTTTCATCCCATGTGGCCACGTGAAAAAAAAAAATCTCAAGTTCAAAATAGTAACTTTTAACAACAACAAAATATTCTGGCAAAAGTTTTACTTCTGATGCCTGGATTTGCTTCATCCATCATTCATTCACGCAGTTACTGCCTTCAAAACACATTTTCAAAAAATACTGATTGTAGTCCAGATTCAAAGTGAGATACTGCAGAATTGACAAAAACCTACAAAACTAAATTCTGCCTTCAGTGAGCTCAGAATCTAGTGAAGGAAATAATTATAGCATCATAAAAATAGCAAACATACAAATAGCCTTAGTTGGATAGTCAGATTGTTCTATAGCTTAATAGATGAAGACCTACAAAGGTTTAAATTGCCTCCTGGGAGAGAAATCTCAGAACTGTGGTAGTTTAAGGGACAGATAGGTTCATTCTACCTTGGGCATTGAAGGAGCTGGTCCTTGTATGAGTAGAATGACTTACAAAAATGGAAAGGTGGCATTCTCATTAAACAGAAGAATTTTACAAAGGCATACAGGTGAGAAGATGGGACCGGTTTTGATATAGATCAAGATCATAACCTTGGTCTTCTAAATAGATTAACAAGGTATTTCCCACAGTGGTTGTCTTTGGTATATGCCAAGGTTATGCTTTAAAGTCTATACTCACCAAAGGAAGGAGGACTCCAGGCATGTTGCTCAGTATGATCTTGATCTGTAGGGAGAAAGGAGTATAATGGTTGGGTGTGGGGGTTAGGAGAGAAACAGTGGGCTCTGGACTTTAACCATTTCCCACAAACAATGGGCTTTGAGCTTGCACAGCTACTGCCCCTGACTGCCCATCTGATGCTTTGTGCTATGACTCAAGTCTCACTTAAACCCTATAAAAATCAGGCCCCTCTTGTAACCAGTTACCATTTTCTCCCCTGAAAATGTGCCCCTCAGGTGCTTAATAAAGCATTGTTGGTCTGTCGAGGTCTGTTACTGTTTTGAATATTTTGCTTTCAGTTTTGGTCATGCACAGTACCACTAACATTGCCCAGGAGCCTCTCCAAATTATCCCACTAGTCATAGAGGGGCGTGTAAAGCAAGGAACAATTCATTTCCCTTGACAAATAAGATTGAGGCCTTTAATCATATGAATAGTATGAATGTATACTAACATAAGGACTTTAAAAAAATTTTTTTTGGTACCAGTGATTGAACCCAGGGGAACTTAACCACCAAGCCACATCCATAACCCTTTTTTATTTTTTATTTAAAGACAGGTACTCACTAAGTTGCTTACAGAGGCTGGCTTCAGTTTGTGATCCTCCTGCCTCAGCCTCCCAAACTGCTGTTGTTGTGTTAAATGTATTCTCTGTTGTTTTTAGAATTTCATCTTGAGATAGGTGCTATAAATGCACATTGTAGTCTGTAAGGATGGAACCCAGGGATTCACCAGTTTAACAGACTTCCTTGTGCTCTTATAGAAGTTGAAATTCAACAATCACTAATTTCAATGACTGTCTAATTCCATTACCCCTCAAAAAAGTAATCTGCAGTTCAAAAAAGGCAAGCAACTTGTCCAGAAATGTAAAGCAAATTACCACAGGGTTCCTTCTAGTAGAGAGATGGTTCGTCACCCCGCCACCTGCAACCCCACATCATATGCCGGAAGTGCAAAATTTTCAGGGAGAAGGATTTCAGTGACTATCAGTAAACAGACTGTCTTTGAGTTATAAATGGCATATTTTATTGTGTTTGCTTCCAATATATTATGGCAATGCTATCTCATTCCAGTGAGCTGTTTGAGAATGTTGTCTTGATGTGAAATACTTGTATATAGAAGATATTAAGCAATGATAACTTAAATTTATACTGTACTCTCAATTTGGACTTTAGATTTATGTAAAAACTTTATGCAGCTAGAAAGGAATTTTACAAAAAGATGCTAACAAATAAAATCTCTCGGGTTAGCTAGCCTGTGTGGAACACTGAAACTTCAGCCTATGTTGTATGATGTCTTCCCTGTAGGAACTGGGCCTACTACCTTTGTTCACAGTTACTGTTGAGTTAGTGAAAAAGATGATATGATTCTGGTCTCTGCCCACAGGAATGACTCTAGAAGTTAGTGTTTAATTGCTTTTAAAATCAATTAAAACAACACTTCATTTTGTGTATCATTGCTTAAGTAGGTGTTATCACTTGAAATGAGGCATCATTTTGGAATCCTGAATAAAGGCTTTCTCCATGAAAGGTGAAGCCCAGTCATTGAAAACTTTTAAAATGATTTCACCTGTGAATAAATGAGAACTTTGAATACGGAAAAATTGAAGCTTTTATCCATGCCTACGGGTAGTGTGGTTTTTTTAGAAAAAAAAATACCTCATGGGTAGACTGTTTAATTTTTAAAAAATTGTCTCCACAGAATAATGCTTCCCTGCCAGGTGGTTTCATTTTTATGTAAGACCTTTTTTTTTTTTTCTTTTTTAAAATGACAAAGGTTTTGAATCTGAGAACTATCTGTCTGCTTTTATTGGTACTGCCAGTTCTTGTCGTCCTGTCCATGTGTTCTACATCTCATCTGATCTGATAAAGTGCTCTTACAGAGCCAAAAGATTTCACAGGGATTTTTGAAGTCCTGTTTGGTAGCTCTGCAAATTAAACTCTTGTATTTTGAATTCTCAGATGTCACCTCTGGCAATATTTTAGCTTCATATTGGGATGGGAGAAGAGGAAGAAAAACACTTCACTTAAAAATATTTCCTCACAATCACTAATCATCTCAGCTGACAGTTCAAAAGGGGCTTAGGTAACCATTAAAAATCCTGATTAGTGCTGGGGTTGTGGCTCAGTGGCAGAGCACTTGCCTAGCATGCATGAGGCACTGGGTTTGATCCTCAGCACCACATAAAAATAGATAAAATAAAGGCACTCTGTCCATCTACAACTACAAAAAAAAATTAAAGATTATCCTGATTAGTGGAACCAGATTTTTTTTTTTTAATTGAAATCAGGGGTGCTTAACCACTGAGCCATATCCCCAGCCCTTTTTTGTATTTTAGGGACAGGGTCTCACTGAGTTGCTTAGGGCCTCACTAATTTCCTGAGGCTGGCTTTGAACTCCAGGTCCACCTGCATCAGCCTCCCAAACCCCTGGGATTACAGGTATTTGCCACCTCACCCAGCCTGGAACCAGATGTTTTTAATGGGACTTCTAAACTACAGCTCTTTTAATAAGGACCCATTCCATCAATTTCAGATGTCCTGCTCTGTATCTTTCAGGCCCCTTTGATTTCATGGGCTTTTTCTTACTTTCCTATTTTACGTGATTGATCTAAAATGTGAGATAGCCATTAAATGTGCATGACTCAATCATTGCTCTTTATGTCACTTTTTTGTTGTTGTTGTTTTAAATAAGATAGCCATTTATCTCTAGACTCAGACATAGGTATGGGCCCTTTTCTTATCTGTCAAAATGACTATATAGTTTTTCAATCCTCTTCCTACTTCAACAGCATGTGATTAGGTCTAAGGAAGATTTTAATCTATCTTATCTGAATTTTTTATTTGTTTTGGTATGTATTTGTAAAAGCTCCCTTTCTGTTATGTTAAAGAACTGTGTGTATCCTCAAGTTAATTTCAACTTAGAACATGTTACAATAAAAAAAAGTAATGTAAAAGACTTGTTACAATAGGCACCACTTAATGTAATGCATTAGAAGGAACATTGTATTTTTGTTTTAAATATCCCTATATGAACAAAGTGTAAAATGCACATAAGTATTTCTCATTTGAAACTTCATTTGAATACCTTTTTATTTTTAAGGGAGTACTTCAGAAGTATAGGTAAAATCAAAGCACACACTGTTACTATGGTTATCATCTGTTTAATGGAAGCATTTGAAGAATATTTATCCTTGACATTTTCAAATGAAGTTCAGTGAATCGTGCACAGGGGAATACAAATGGATGCATCCATACTGACTTAAAAAAAAAAAGGCTCAGGAATTGTTAAACACTCCTTTAAAACTTTATATTCTCAGTCAGGCATTAAAAAATATGGTTTATATACAGACTTTAGGCCCATATATGACATTCATCATCAAGATAAATTTAAGATGTTAGAAATGCATGAAATGTTCCCATGTTTGTCTGGAAAAAAATCAATGGTAAATAGAGGAGCTAAATAATCGATGCTTGGTTGTTTTCATTTGCAATCTAACATGAGAGTCATTTATTCTCTTCCCTTACCATTTTCTTAATTAACAATCATATTAGAAGTTTCCAAGAAGTTTATGTAGTGGTCTGAAATGTTGTATAGATGAATTGAAGACATTTCCATTTTCTATTTTCCTTTATTAGGATATCATCCTTTGGATATTTTCCCAGTCTAGTAGTAAACCACAAACACTTCCAGCTCCAGTTGGTAAGAAGTTTAATACCTTGCAGGTTGCCACACACCTAAGACAGAAATACCTTGCACGCACAGTGGAGGGATTGGATATATTCCTTGGAATTCTGGTGTTAGCAAGCAATAGGATGTCAGTGGCGACCTTTCACTTCCTTTCAGTGGGCTGAGTGTTCCTAATTCAATGTTATTAAAACTCTTACTGAACTGCATTCTGAGTTGCTCTGTTTGCAATTTTATTGCTTATATGGATGTATAAAATGTTGCCAGGTGGGGGTCTGGAGATATAGTTCAGTTGGTAGAGTGCCTGCCTTACATGCACAAAGCCTGAAGCTACTCTGAATATACATTCTTTGAATGAATTATATTAATATCATCACCTTTTTATGGAAGAGTCCAGAAAGTAAAATGTGGCAATCAGTTGTGGGATATGTGACTGACTGAAGGATGTTCAAGAAAAAAATTTTAAACAGAGGGAAGAGCTGGGTGCAGTGGCTCACACCTGTAATCCCAGCAATTTAGGAGGCTGAGGTAGGAGGATCTCAAGGTTAAGGCCAGCCTTAATGAAAAATGAAAAGGGCTAGGGATTTAGCTTGCTAAGTAGTGAAGTGCCCTGGGTTCAATCCCCTGGACCTCCCCCCCCCAAAAAAAAGGAAGATAAGGGAGTCAGTGATAGTGTGTCAAGAAGACCAAAAATACGGGCTGGGGCTATAGCTCAGTGGCAGAGTGCTTGCCTTGCCTATGTGAGGCCCTGGGTCCAATTCTCAGCACCACATAAAAATAAATAAATAAAATAAAGGCATCGTGTCCATTTACAACTAAAATATAAATATTAAAAAAAAAAACTAGCATGAGACAGAAGGTAAAGTTAAAGGAAACATTTTAGAGGCTCTGCCAAGGGGTGACAATTTTCTTCTAAGTCATCATTGATTCTGTAGTCTATATGTTTGTTTGGTTGTTTGGCTTTAGTCAAGTTTATTAACAGGGAGTGTTCTAAAATGGCTTTTGCAGCCTTGTAGAAAAAATTAAGCAATAAGCATTTTTAAGCTATAAATAGGGATGTTCTATTCTTTTGGCATGTAAGCATGCTACACGTGGGCAATTAAAACAACAGGTTTTTTATATTGGGTTTATTGAGGTATAATTTACGTCCAGTAAATTTCACCCTCCTTAGATGTGCGATTTTATGAGTTTTAAGAAATGTACAGGGGCTGGCGCTGTAGCTCAGTGGTAAAGCACTCACTTCGCACATGCGATGCCCTGGGTTTGATGCTCAGCACCATATTAAAATAAATAAACATAATAAAAGTATAAATAATTTTAAAAAATGTACAATCCACCTTTAGAACATGTCCATCCTACCAAATTATTTCCTTATGTGCTTTTGTAGTTAATCCCCTCTTCCTATACCTAGTCTCTGATAGGTCTTGGCTGGTCTATATTCAATCTGTATTCCTGTTTGCCTTTTCTGGAATGTTATATCAGTGGCTTCTTGCAGTATTTATACTTTTGTATCCAGTGTCTTTTATTTAACACAGTGATTTTGAGGGTCATCCATGTTAGTGCATGTAACAAGTTGTTTTTTAGCATAAAATTAGCATATGCATTTTGTAAATGAGTCAACAAATACAGAACAAATATGAAGAAAACCATAAGTAATCTTATAACAAATAGTTTTAAACATCTACTTCCATGATTTTCTTTATGTATATGCCATTTATCATACACACACATACACACACATACACACACACACACACATCATCATCATCATCATCCTTGGACCTTCATACACACATGCACACACAAATATATGTCTGTATGTATATATACATGTAATACATATATATAATTTCTCATATCAGGCCAGGCACGGTGGTACATGCCTGTAATCCCATCCACTTTGGAGGCTGGGGCAGGAGGATTATGAGTTCAAAGCCAGCCTCAACAACTTAGAGAAGCTCTAAGCAACTCAGAGAGACCCTGTCTAAATAAAATATTGTAAAGGGCTGTGGATGTGGCTTAGTGGTTAAGCGCCCCTGCATTCAATCTCTAGTACAAAAAAAAAAAAAAAAGAAAATTCTCATGTCATGCAGACTTTATAAGGCTAATTTTAAGGTGTTCAAATGCCATATTATCAGTTACCTAGTCATTCCTGTGTTGTTAGATACCTTGTGCTTGTTTCCAATTTCTTAGTATTGTAATGCAACAGTACATACCTTTGGACATAATGGTTCTGAGAAGTAGAAATCTTAGATGTCAGATTTTGTAGTCTGATTATAAAAGAGGGGATCTGGTGTTGGTAATTGGGATGAATTAAAAATACAGAGGTTTGAATTACTCAGAAGAAGTAGTCTGATCAGAATGGATGCATGTAATTTAAACAGTGTTGTTTTAGTCAGCTTTGCATTCCTGTGACCAGAACACCTGGAAAGAATAACTTAAAGGAGGGAAAGTTTTTTTGGGTTCACACTTTTAGAGGTTCAATCCATAGATGGTTGACATCATCAGTGTGGGCCCAAGTGAGGCAGGGCATCATGGCTAAAGGCCACAGACGAGAAAAGCTGCTTAGCTTATGGTGTCCAGAGAGCAGAAGGAGAGTGGGAAGAGGTCACAGAGAAGATGCTCATTTGTAGTGTGTACACTCAGTGACCCATCTTCTCTGGGCATGACCCACCTGTCTACAGGTACTACTCAGTAAGTCCCTTCAAACTAGGATGGACTGATTTGATTCTGTGAGCTGTAACCCAATCATTTTACCTCTGAACATTCCTACATTAACATAGGTACTTTTAGGGGACACCTCATATGCAAACCATAGAAGATGTTGTAGTTCAAAACACATATGACTCAAAGACTATAAAACAAACCAAACAATATGCCAAAATAGCTTCCCTTATTGAATATTGCCTTTAGCACTCAATCTATATTATCTCATTTAACTATTGCAACAATCTTAGGAGATATTATGATAGGCAAAATACCTACCTGCCCTCCCCCCAGTATCCACACCCTAATCCATAAAACCTGTATGTTACCTATGTAGCAAAAGGAATTTTAAAGATGCAATTACATTTAGGGTTATCTAGGTTGGCCCAATCTAATCCATAATTACCCTTAAAAGCAGAAACTTGCCCTGGCTGGAATAAGGGGCAGTATTAGAAGACAAGGTGTCCTAAGTAGAAGGATTCAAAACAGTGTTGTTGTCTTTGGTGATGAGGGGGCCATGTGACAATAAATATAGGTGATGCCAAGGAGCTGAGAGAGATGCCAGCTTGACAGCCAACAAGGCTGCAGGGGGTCTCAGTTTTATTAACAAGAGGAACTGAATCCTGCCAATAACCTGAAGGAGTTTAGAAGCAGACTGTTACCCAAGGCCCTTCAGGTAACAGCCCAGATCTCTGATGCCTTGACTTGTGAGATCTAGAAAAGAGGAATCAGGAGAGCCCACCTAGACTTCTGACTTCCAGAACTATGACGTAATGACGTTATGGTGCTTTAATCTACTAAGTGTAGTGATTTGTTAAGGCAACAACAGTAAACCAATTGGTTAGCCCTATTATTATCTCCACTTAATTTTGGAGGGGCCCAGTAACTTGCTCAAGGTCATTTTCTAGTCATTCCCGTTTTCATTGCAACTCAAACCAACTTGTTTAGAAAATTTTAGTATGTAACTTTTCCTAGAAAAATATTTTATTTTGTTGCTTTAAAAATGGGTATCGTGGGCTGGGATTGGGGCTCAGCAATAGAGCACTCACCTGGCACATGAGAGGCCCTGGGTTCCATCCTCAGCACCACATAAAAATAAATAAATAAAATAAAGGTATTGTGTCCAATTACAACTAAAAAAAATATCAAAAAATAAAAATAAAAATGGGTACCGTGTACTTTCAATAATTTTTAACAATCCCACATTCCTTTTGTACCAACAGTTTTTAAAGATTTATTACACCAATATTCTATTTATATCCCTAATGCTTTTCACTTGTACCTTCTCTGTTTTCCACTTCCAAGTTTGACTATTTTATTAGTTATTTTCAGGAAACAATGTTTAACTGTATTATATATTAGCCAATGCTGCTGTTTTCTTTCTGTATCCTGTTCATTAATTTCTTCTTTACATTGTTTTTAAAATTATTTTTCTACATTGCCTTGATATTGTTGATTTCCTTTGTTCTTATTTTCTAATAAAAACATGTAAGACTTAGTAAGGAACCTCAATTACTACTTCTGCTTTATCTGTTCTCTGTTCTCTTTTGAAATATGGAACTACTATTATTATCCATTTATATTACTTTAAATTTTTTGTTTTTATTTCCTCTTGCAGTAAATCACCGTTATTTAGAAATGTACATGCATGTGGGTGAATACTTATATATGTAATTGTTTTTATTTGTTCCTTGATTTTCAAGAACATTCAATTCTGTTGTTTTTTTTTGTAGGGGAAGGAGGGTACTAAGGATTGAATCCAGGGGCCCTTTACACTGAGCCACATCCCCAGTCCCCTCCCTTTTTTTTTTTTAATTTTGAGATAGGGCCTGGCTAAATTGCTGAGGCTTGCTTTGAATTCGTGATCCTCTTGCTTCAGCTTCCCAAATTGGTGGGATTACATGCATGCACTGGCTGTTGGCTGTCTTTTTAATTTCATTAATTGTGATCACTAAATATGGCCTATATGATTTTCGTAGTTTGGAATTTGGAAGGTGTATATATATATATATATATATATATATATATATATATATATATATATGTATGTATATATATGTATATATATGTATGGTTTAAAACATTATCGGTTATGGTGACTGTTCCATATTTGTTTAAAATGAACATGTAACAGATTTTTGGAACACAGAAGTTGCTGTATCTCTATATTTAAGAATGTAATGTAGTTATTCAGTTTTTATACATATGTTTTCAGTACTTGATTTGTTGATTTCTGAGAACACCATTTTAATTCTGCTAGTATGATTATTGTCTTCTCAATTTCTCATGTCAGATTTCTATTAGATTTTGTCATATGCATTTCAAAGCTGTAATGTCATATGGATTAAGATGTATGACTTCCATCTTTGTTGTAGAGTTTTGAAAAAATTTGAAATAGTACCTTTAATGATTTTATCTTGAATTTATTTTGCTTAATATCACTGTGCCTGCTTTCTTTGTATTATAAGAATAATAGTTTAATTTAAATTTCTTAATCCAATCTGTTAATCTACATTTTGAAAAGAAACTAAATATTAAATTATTCTGATAGTAGTATATTGTGATGTATACTTGCAAATTTGTTTTCTTGTTATGATGTTTTTGGTTTTTTTTCTTTTCTTTAGTTTTATATTTTCCTTAAAATTTCCCTTTACTTCATGCCTTGAAAATTATATTTACATTTATATTTTTCAAGTATCACCTTTAAACTTTAATATACATACCAAAACATTTTTCTACTATCTAGATTTAGTTAGCATTTACTTGGTCCCCCTAATAATGTCAAGATCCTTTATACACTTCACCTCCCTACATGTGATCCTCAGCTGTATGCTTACTTAAACTTTGTGTTTGGAAATCTCTGATAGCGTTTTACCTGCTGTTTCTCTCTTAACTGCTACTGCTCTCAAGGGCTTATTACACAGGAGTGTGCTGTATTCCTGGGTGGGCTGGTTTTGGGGTGTATTCTGTCTTGTTTATTGTTAATCTTGTTTTTTAAACTCAAGAGCCATCACTTATTGTCCTCCTTCAGATTAGGCATCTTTGTTCCTTACTCTATGACTGGACAGTAGAGGAATGGAAAAATAGAGAGAGAGAATAATCACCGTGTGCTTCTATTGTGGTATTCTAAAAATTCACCCTGTTGATTAATCTGGAAGCTGCAGGGAAATATTACCTCAAAACCTAGCACACCCCTGTCATCTTTCCTCCCTTTTTGTATTTCCTTAACAGATTCTTCCCATCTTGGGCTGGATTTCTTTTCAATCCAATCCCCAACTGCTTTTGTTCACTGTGGCATTTCTCACTTCACAGAGGTGAGAGGAGTCAGAGTTAAGTATCTTTTTTCAAAGTCACACAGGTACTGAGTGGCAGAACTGGGTTTAAGATTAGGCAGGCTAATTCTAGAATCTGTGCTTATAACCTTAGGTCCTACAACCTTCCCTTTGTGCCTGTAGTTGCTTGTCATAAAAATATTCCACTTTAAAACTGTGTTACATCATTAAGAAACAGTATTAATCTTCATTAGAATAATAGAGTAACATGGAAATATAGCTAGAGATGAAACTCTAGCTCTCATCTCTCCAAGTGTTTCAGACTATTCATAGAAATATATATTTTTTTGTTCGAATCATTGCCATTTCTGTAAATTGTTTACTATAGGTATTTAAGAAGAGCAATCTCATCTTAATTATGTACCTAGAAAACAAGAGCAGCATGTTTGGTTCTCTAGTGATTTTACAGATGAAAATAAATTAAGTTGTTTTGATGTATAATCCATTCAATAGGAGTAAAACTAAAACCCACTGCAACCACAGTAGACAGAGGGGTTTGTTCTTATTTAAATATTTGTGAAAACTCAAGTACATACATTCAAAAGTGGTAGAAAGCTGTTTCCCATGATTGATTTCTCTCCCACTGCATCTTCCTCTCACAGCTATGTCAGGAGTATTCATGCCTAAAAGAGAGAGATTGGAGAGCAAATGAATTTTCTGAGGCCTCTCACTTGAAAAAAAACTTTGAAAAATACCTGCAAAATCACCAATAAGTCAGTTTATTTTTGGCTTATGTTTCTTTGAGCTTCCCATAGCTTTTCTTATTAATGTGGACAGATGTTGAAGGCTCACGTTTCATCTTCTGGACAGTATACTCATCCAAGTTTATTCCAGACATAGGTATAATAGGGACATTCTGTAGGGCATTGCTGGAAAAGAAAAAAATGCTAATATTGAACTCAATTCTTTCCTTTAAGTGTCTAACCCAATTAGCTATGTATATATCCGTTATAGAGTGGGCAGTGCATTTTTGCTCAGTGTTTTCGGCATAGCAGATACTGAAAAATATTTCTCTACTTTCTAGCATTCCATTAAGGGGATAGTCAATGCCCAACTTCAGTGCTCCATAAGCTAGAGTGATTGGAAGCCAGAGATACTAACTTATCCTTACAATATGGACACAGTGCCATAGCAATCCTCTTGTGGCCCTTCTTTTGGGAGTCTTGGTGTGCACGTTCAAGAGGTGACATTGGTCTGTAACTTTTTTTTCCCCACAATATCTTTGTTTTATTTATTTTATTTATTTTTATGTGGTGCTGAGGATCGAACCCAGTGCCTCACAAGAGCAAGGCAGGTGCTCTACCACTGAGCTACAACCCCAGCCCTGGTCTGTAACTGTTATTGACTTCATAAAAACATATATTAGTATATGATCCTGACTACCATATACTAAGTGACTGAACCCCTTAGTCTTCGGTTTTTCTTTGTTTTCAAGCATAAGAATTGTTTCAGGGACTAAAAAGCTTTTTGAAGAGCTAGACACCAAAGGGGTGGGGCAGATTCCTGTTGTCTGTAGACTGTCCTCTTAACACTGTGCATTTTGGATCTCCATTTTTAAAAATACAAGAAAAATTAAGTTGATGGTGAAATTCTGAGGAACAGAAAATAAGAGACTCTAAAATAAATATATAGCATTACACACCAACTACCATCGAAGTCTATATAAGCTGAGCAAATAAGGATTTATTTTACCTTAAAGATCGGGACAATTCTCCTAAGAGATGGGATTAAAAAGTGAGCTCTTCCTGGGTGGAGATTAAGTGGCCTGTGTCCCTTTCTAGTCCAATTTAATGCAAGAGGAGGAAGTGCTAGATGGTTGTAGGGTAGAAGCAGCCAGCAACTTGGTAGGGAGTGTTCCTCCATGGGTCGTGCTCTGCAATCTTTTTTTTTTTTCTTTATTATGAACTCATCTACCTCTTCCATATTAATAATACCACTCCATCCAGAGTCCTGGTTCATCATCTCTTTCTCATTTGTTTTCTTATGTCTTTATACACAGTGCAAAACTGAAGATAATCCACTCTTAGGACAGGATCTGGTTGCTTTGGGTCATTGTCCATATATCCTAATCATGGTTCTCCCAAGATCCTCTGCTCAGCCTGCCTTCTTTTTCTGGCTTTCCAAATATTCTTCAGATGATACTAACATTCTTCATTTTAGCCTGATATCTGTAGCCCTGTCTCATATGCTATTTTGAATTCAGAATAGTTTGCCTCCACAATCTGTATTTTGAGTCTTAATCTCTAAGCCTTCATTTTGCTAAATACAAGGCACTTACCAATCTCTTCTCTTCCAACCGACAGTCCTATACCTAGGTGTGCACCCCATGACACCTTTTACCTAACCACATCTTATGTCTTCTTATAAACCAGTATTGACTTTAGATCGTTTCTTCTTATTCTTAATCTCTTTTCATTTATGAAAGATGATATTCTTTATATGAGAAATAAAAACAATTACTTAAATATCTACTTGCCAAAAACATATAATGTGGAAGATTCGTAGACAGAGAATAATGAAATTCTTGAAATATCAAGCAGTGGTAGAATTCATGGACTTCACCTTCTTATCTAAAGCAAAATGACTGTATTATCCCTGTGTTTATTTAACTTCTGGGTTGTGAGCGAAAGACATCCAGGTAAAAGTGCACTAAGAGGGAAATGTAATATAAGGATAGTGAGGAATTTCATGGGACCCGAAAACAGGCATACAACTGGGCTTCAGGGAGAAATAGACTCAAATACCACCAGGATTTGATAGCTTACATCTCGGACTTTCCTAGTTTGCTTTCTCCACATGGCTGAACACTCCACTGCTTATAGCTCCTGAGTTTTATAGGACTTTGCTCAAGAGAGACTGACTTGATTCTTTGGCTTCTGAGTCCTATTTCCACACAAAGGGCTCATCTTGGGTCAGTTACCCATCCGGGACTAATTATTTATAGCCATGTTTTGTTGTTTAAAATGACTACTCTCTCGGTATCCATATTTCTAGATAGGAAATTCCTAGGAAAGCTGAATATAAGTTAGGATAGACTCTGTGTATGTGTGTGTGTGTATCTCAGTATATCCCCACAGATTATGTATATATATATATATACACACACACACACACACACACACACACATACACATATGTATATATATTTGTGATTATATAAGTTTATCAATATATATGTGATTTATATCAATTCTATGAATTTTATCTAACATAAATTTATAATTTATATTAATTTTATCATATATGTCTAATTTAAATGTTTCCAGCAATTAAGAGCTTGCTACTTTCTGAAGTAGTACCTAGTTCTTGAACAGCATCGCCAATAGATTTTTTAGTTAGTTTTTTTTTACATAATTTAGATTTCATATTTCTATAGCCCAGAAAGTTGAAAGTCCATATAAGTGACATGAGAAACATAGAAATAATGTGACATCTACATTAGACCCCATTCTAAATAAATGTTTCATGAGGGTAGAGGTTAGACAGATGTGATCATTCCTGAGACTTTGTCATTGGTACTTTGAGAAGTCTCCTTGCTATTGAGTCAAGCATGCTTAACATAGGTAGGGATAAGAAATAGTGATATAGGTGCATGATGTATATATTTTAAAATATTTGAAAAATTATGATGATAAAGATAAGATACAAAGATAATTATAAACAAAAATATATTTGATATGTAAGTCATTCCATTTTTATTTTCCAGTACCAGTAATTGAATTGAGGGCCTTCTACATGCTGGGCAAGTGCTCTACCATTGAGATATACCCACAGCCCTTTTTTTGGCCGGGGGGAGTAATGAGGGATTGAACTCAGGGTCACTCAACCACTGAGCCACATCCCCAGCCCCATTTTGTATTTTATTTAGAGACAGCATCTCATTAGGTTGCTGAGGCTTGCTTTGAACTTGTGATCCTCCTGCTTCAACCTCCTGAGTTGGTGAGCTTACATGCCTGGGCAACTGTGCCCAACTATTGCCTTTCCTTTTTATAGAAATTATAAACATATACTCGAAATGCTCATTCCAATATATAATCCAAGTGTTTTAAATATAGACTCATAAGTCACAAACACTTTAAGATTGTTTATTCATATAGGACTTGTTGAATGGTGTTTGTTGTCTCCATTCTGACTTTCTCATTGTATAATGTTTAAATGTGCTGCATAATCTTAAGCAAATAAAAAATCGTGTATATTTTGTATTTGGTGAAATTGTTCTGAAATTTCAGAGTCAGTGAGGGTTGTAATAAATATGTCTGAACACTGCTTTTGTATTATAGAATATACTATATGTTGCATTAAATAGCTAATGAACTCAGCAATTTGCACAATAGACCAAATTTCTTCACAAAATACTTCTAAGAATTTGAAACTAGAGCATGTAAATCTGGGCTAATACTAATATATAAACCACAGTTTCTCTATCTTAGAGCTAAAATATAGCCTACAAGTCTTCTAATTATTTTTCCCTTTATCATAATTTTGACATATCAATTTAACACTGAAGAAGTCAGGAGTTGGAAATGTGTTGAGTATTTTTGTAGTCTTAGAAGTTCTACTATAAAATTATTAACATGAAGTGGGACCACATGTCACTAACATTTTAAAGTCTCTCAGCCAAAAATTAACTTTACGTCTTTCTCCAAATAAGAATTTCACTTTTTTTCATGAAATCAATAAATAGGAATGTGAAGAATATTGATGTAGAAAGACAGATTCGAAATCAGCCAAACAAGTTAATTTAAGATGTGGCCTTTGATCATATAATATCTTTATTTAACATTCAGGAAATGAGGATAAAGTGTGCTAAATATATTCTTTTGACTTGCTCTACCCCTCTCCTTCCTCTGCTTTTCAGTCTGCTCATATTCCATGATTCAAATGTAGCTTAGCACAGCATATTCATTTCCATTAAGTTTGGAATCCTGGCCAATTACCATTTTGAATTAAGAAAACCGAATTTGATTTGTATGTCATAGCAATGATATATCTGTGAATTTCTTAAGTGATCATAGACACTTCCACATACATTTTCATTTTGACATCATATTTCTGTCAAATAGGCAAGAGAGAAATTAACCTGATGCTTGAATTAAATGACTTATTCAAAGGCTCATCCTTTCCTACATAATAAGCTTGATGACCTAAACCCAGGATATTCTTTCAAATCTCCAAATCCATTGTTTTTCTTGTTGTTTTGTTTCTTGTGTTTTTTGTTTACTTGCCATATTCATACTCTCATTATTTCAAGGTTTCTTGTCATAAGAACTAAAAAATCCAACCTGTTCATCACTGAGGGCAATACATTAATACTAGTGCTAACAGAAGTAGTTATAGGCAAGCTTTAAAAAAAATTGAGCAAAGATCATTCCATTTTTACTTTTTTTATTGGTTCTTTATAATTGTACATAACATTAGAATTCATTTTCACATAATTATTAAGGCATGGAATGTCATTTACTCTAATTTGGTCCCCAATACTTCCCCTTTTCTTATTTCTTCCCTCCCCCTCTTCCCTTCGCTCTCTCTACTAATCTTTTTTTTTAAAATAAATATTTTAGTTGTAGATGGACAGAATACCTTTATTTATTTTATGTGGTGCTAAGGATCAAACCCAGTGCTTCACATGTGCTAAGCAATTCCTCTACCACTGAGCCACAACCCCAGCCTTCTCTACTGATCTTTCTGCTATTTACTTATAGGTGTTTTTTTTTTTTTTTCAATGAGTGTCTTGTGCCTGACATGGTGAGATTGACTGTGGTATATTCATATATGTCCATAGGAAAGTGAGGCCAGATTCATTCCACTGTTCTTCTCTTATCCCATCCTTCCTCCTTCCCCTCAAACCCCATTCATCTACTTCAATGACCTTTCTTCTGTTTTTTTCATCTCCACCCTTCACACTCCTAATTATTTCCATTGCCGTACAGAAGTTTTTAAATTTGGTGCCATCCCACTTATTGATTTTGTGTTTTATTTCTTGTGCCTCAGGGGTCTTCTTATTGGAATTGGTGCCTGTGCCAACATGTTGGAGAGTTGTATCTACATTTTCTTCTAGCAGTTGCAGACTTTCTAGTCTAATTCCTAGTTCTATCAGAGACCATTTCATTTTTCAATGTAGGGTATAATTAGAACAATATAATTATGTTAAATAATATCATGGTTTTTAATATTTTATTTGCAAGGCATAGAAGTATATTAGCATAAACACCAGTGATTAAAAAATGATATTGAAATTTATTTGATGATATACAGACTGTGTCTCCATGTAAAAGCTGTGGAATATAGTTCCATTTATATGATGGTTGATTTTTGTGGTTGATGTCAGTTTGCCTGATTGGTCAAACTGTAGTGATTAATCTTCATTAGGAAGACAGATGATTCCAGCATTCAAAGGACCGTATCAGACAGAAGGCTTGAGACTGATGATTCCATGAGTATTGGCAATTTCTGCTGCTCAAAAGGCAAGGGAAGTTTGTGGGATGGTTACATATATAATATAGTCAGTCTTGTAAATGAAATGCATGCTTTAAATCAGCTGTTCATTAATGAATCAGGAATGAGTGGCGAGTAGCAAGTAACAACAGAGTGCTTCCTTGGGGATACATATTGCCAGCTCATTTTCTTGTATGCCTACAGATTTGCTTCATTTCTATATATAATTTTTCTGAGTTAGTTCCCCCCCCAGAGAAATGCATATTATAGAGCAACTGATTTTATAAGAAATAACTGAGGATCATTAATATCATAAACATAAATCCCAATGACATCATAAATATGCAGAATGCAAAGTGGTGGTGCATTACTTTGGAAGAAACAGATTTGCAAGTACTTATAGTTACAGCTTTTGTGCAATTGTCCATTTTATGATACTGTCCTCTGCTTACTATTGAGGCATATCGCAAGTCTGACAAGCCAAGAATGACCTCAAACTATTTAGCTGTATTTGTATTGTACACTATTTGATGCTCAAAGCCAATACAGATCTAGTTCTATCACACATTAACATGTCATAGTTTCAATTTTTCAAATAAACCGTTACTTAACGCATTTTGAAATAGGCTAGCAGTTGTAGATAACCTCATTATAGATGCTCAAAATATGGTTTATACATGATTTCAACGTGATAGAAATTATAATCTGAATGACATGCATTTTATATTACTTTGATGGCTATATATCAGAAGTATTTGCAATATAATGAATACCTTTAAGGTGCGTACATGAGTATGTGTGTGTGTGTGTAATCAAACTGCCATGATGTATTTTAACAGTTAAATCTATGTTAATGAAAATGGGGGATCTGGGCATTGAAGTACACAGAATTCTGAGATGGACCCCCAAGAATCTTGGAGTCTGGTATATAAAAACCTTCTCCGAATTATTCAATCATACACTAAACTTGAGCAATGTTATGAAGAGATTTTGTAGATGTAATTAAATTCCCTAATCATTCTTGCTAAATGGGTTGTTTCTAGCTGCTCTTACCTGGGAGGCAGGGGAACGTATAACTGTGTGATGCTGGATATGTTAATTTGTCCCATTATAGTAACCATTTTACTATATATGTATTTTATAGCATCATGCTGTATACCTTAATTATACACAATAACATTGATGTACAAAAAAATAAAGTCCTTAAGCAGTTGGCCTTACAAGTAGAAGAACATTGCTGTGGGCCTCATCTAACAAGGTGAGATTTGAAATCTGGGTCTAGAGGTCAGAGATGGATGAAGTCAGAGACCCCAAAACTGAATTTAACATGAAGGAAGTCTATGTTGCTGGCTTGGAAATGGAGGTAAAGAACGTGGGTGGCCCTTGTTAAATATCGAACTGAGTCCTGAAACTACTGAATTCTGCCAAATCCTGAATGAATTTGGAAATGAACTCCAAACCTCAAATAAGATTGCAGTCTCAGATCACACCTTAAATGTGCGTTTAGTAAACCCCAATTAAGCCATCTTTGGACTACTGAACTAGAGGGATTATGAGATAATAAATTTGTGTATGTGTCAATTTTTTTTTTTTTTGGTACTGGGGATTGAACTCAGGGGCACTGAGCCACTTCCCCAGTCCTCTGTTATATTTTATTTAGAGACAGGGTCTCACTAAGTTGCTTAATGCCTCTCTAGTTCCTGAAGCTGGCTTTGAATTCGAGATCCTTTTGCCTCAGTCTCCTGAGCTGCTGGGATTATAGGTGAGAGCCACCGTGCACGGCTGCATATACTGTCTTCTTTTTTGATTATTTAACTTCTCACCATCCCTGCATTCCTTTCCTCACACGTTTCTAACCCAGGCTTTTCTACTACTTTTCTTTCTTATCCAAACACCCATGAGCAGTAAGCCTGAAAACACATTGCATGAGAAATGTCAGTCTTGTATTACACTGTTCTAATTTATTCCTTAATAATAACAATTAATAATCCTTATGTGTATGTCTCAGACATTTTTAATATCCTTTCAGTTCCTTTTTTTGTAAGAGAGTGGTGTTTTTAATGGCAGTGTACAGAAAAGTATGTGTCATCTGGCTTGAAGAAGCAGTTAGAATGTTTTCTTCTTAATGTCGGTTTTGCTGGAAACATGGAAACAAATGGAGGTACATCAACTTGAATAATGCTCTATGTAATTTGTTAAGACAGTTATTGTTATTACAAAGCCATCAAGAATAAGGGGGAAATTTATATTGACCAGTGCTCTAATGGGTAGTTTGTGAGTAAGTCAAATGATAGTATTCGATATTGCTCACAACTGTTTGGTCAACAAACATAAGTGTTTATAGGTCACCAATTGCTGCTTTTACTGAAGTATGGATCTCAATAAATTGATAATGTCTCATTCAGCTGTGTTAGAATCCCTCATGTGTTTTTAAAGAAAATCGTACCTATTGAGTTTTACTTACAGCAATAACTGTGCGTATAAAGAGAAGTTTCTTTAAACAAAAATCACTTTGATGTGTAAAATGTACTTAATGTCTTTCCGTTTCTCCCTTGGTGGATGATCTGTCTTTCCTCTGCTTCTTTTCAGAAACCACTGCATATTATTAGCTTTTCTCTTTCTTCTTTTCCTTTTTTTGCTTCTCTTTCTCTCTTTTTTTTTGTTCTTTTTAGATTTACATGACAGTAGAGCGTATTTTGATGTGTTACACATACATGGAATATAACTTTTTAGGATTCCATTCTTGTGGTTGTACATAATGTGGAGTTACCCTGGTCATGTATTCACATATGAACACAGGAAAGTTATGTCCAATTCATTCTAATATCTTTCCCATTCCCATTCCCCTCCCTTCTCCCCCTCCCGCCTATCCAATCTAGTGAACCTCCACCCCTCCCCACTATTGTGAGTCAGCATCTGCATATCAGAGAGAATATTTGTCCTTTGGTTTTGGAGGATTGGCTTATTTCACTTAGCATGGTATTCTCCAGTTCCATCCATTTACTGACAAATGTCATAGTCATTCTTCTTTATGGCTGAGTAATATTCCATTGTGTGTGTATATATATATATATATATATATACACACACACACATACCACATTTTCTTTATCCATTCATCTGTTGAAGGGCACTTAGGTTGGTTCCATAGCTTAGCTATTGTGAATTGAAGTGCTATAAACATTGATGTGGCTGCTAGTATGCTATAGTATGCTTATTTTAGGTTCTTTGGTATATGTCAAGGAGTGGGATAGCTGGGTCAAATGGTGGATCCAGTCCAAGTTTTCTGAGGAATGTCCATAGTGCTTTTCAGAGTGGTTGCAACAATTTATAGTCCTACCAGCAATGTATGAGTGTACATTTTCCCCACATCCTCACCAACATTTATTGTTACTTTATACTTGATAATTGCCATTCTGACTAGAGTGAGATGAAATCTCAGTATAGTTTTAATTTGCATTTCTCTAATTGCTAGAGATGTTGAACACTTTTCCATATGTTTTGTTGACCAATTGTATCAAACAACCTCTACTTTCATCCAGCAATTGCACTTCCATCTGTTCAGCAAAAGGAGAAATATTTTAAGGTGGATTGTTTTCTTTGTATCCCTCCCATCCCTTCCCCTTGCCTGTCCCTGGCACTGGGAATTGAACCCAGGGGTGCTCTACCACTGAGCTATATCTCAGCCTTTTTAATTTTTCATTTTGAGACAGGGTCTTGAGCATTTACATTCATAGGCAAATTTGGATTGTATTTTAGCATAAAATGACACTGTTCATTGCTACTTTTTTGGAGATATATTCTTTGGGGAATCTAATTTTTAAAAAATATTATTTATTTATTTTTTGAACCAAAAGGCAATTAACCACTGAGGCACATCCACAACCCTTTTTTATATTTTATTTAAAGGCAAGGTCTCCTGCTAAGTTGCTTTAGGCCTCGCTAATTTGCTGAGACTGGCTTTGAATTTATGATCCTTCTGCCTCAGCCTTCCAAACTGCTAGGATTACAGGTGTGCACCACTGTGCCCGGCTATGAATTTAAATTTTACTGGTACTGTTAAGTCCTATTAGCAATCAATTTAGCTGCCTATTGGTTTAATACATCATTTGATGTGATTTTTCTCAGTGATGTAATGGTTTTGTCAGTATTAAATAAAGCAATCTCTACAATGATAACAGATTGACCGGTGGTCAGTAAGCTTGTGAGCTCATCTCACAGAATAGAGGAGGTGGTTTGGATGGGCCACAAGTTCTATTTTCTGGTTTTCTTTCTTCCTTTTTTAAAAATTTATTTTTAGCTGTAGGTAGACACAATGCCTTTATTTTATTTTTATGTGGTGCTGATGATTGAACCCAGTGCCTCACACATGCTCTACCTCTTGAGTGCTCTACCCCTTGATCCACAATCCCAGACCCTATTTGCTGGTTTTCTATGGGTTCTTCACATGAGTACAAACAAAGTGTTTTCTACTACAGAATCTCAGTGTATAAAAATCTCAACAAGACTGTAACTGATAATTAGAATTCAAACATTTCCTACATGGTTTCTAAGTCCAGTTTCTCTTCTGTTCCAGATTCTGTGTCTTTTAATGGTATGATAAAACAAATTTAAATATTGTTTCAATGGTTTGCTTTACTTTGCATTTTTTCTAGACCTTCTTTATAGTTTTGAAATATATCTATGCATTTATTCTATTCATATCTATTTTGAAACCTACCAATTTCATTTAAATGTGTATACTTGGGCTGTGAACACTATTACCAGAAGTGTTTTTTCCTAGGGTATCATAGGACATCATCCTAGGAGAATGGGAATCAGAGAGAGGTCAGTAAAATGATCTATTGCAGAAACGGGGATAGCCACACTGTATGAGTTCCTACATTCTTGGTTGGAATGTTTTCTTTCTTATGATATCAGTGAACTCATATCTTTATCTTTCTTATGTACTACATATGGAAAGGATCTCTAGAAGTTTGATTGGATTTTAGTGGTTTGGTAAGAACTTTATAGATAGTTCCATGGGTCTCATCTATTTCAGCACAGCAGGGATCACCTGAAGAATGCTTATTGCACTTTCTGTGAAGCTTTTAGTGGGTTCTAGTGGTAGAGCCTGATTTCTCAGTAGTTAAATTGCTCATCGGTTTGCCTCATTATGGTTTTGGCATTGGTGTCTGAATCAGCCATTCCATTCACAGTCATGAAATGATCATTTTCTAATTATAGTTTTCATTCCATACTTATTAAATAATTAGAATAACTTACGTTAATCATTGTGGATGATTAAGTCACTGTAAAATACAGTTCTTATAGGAAAGGTAGGATAAATTTGTGGTTCCTTCAGTTTAACTGATAAATTTTAAAATAAGAAGTTGGTATCCAAGCAATTGCCAATGGTATCCAATGAGGTTTTTAAAACATTTTATTTTAAATAAATATGATATACAGTGTTGATGAATTATTTATGAGAGCCTAATTGAGCACATATCCAATAAGATGAGTGAACTGTTGCATCTGGGAATCTGAGGCCTGGGTGAGATAAAGAATTCTCTAGTTGGTTTAAGCATCCACTCATTATTTCTTAACTATCTAGTCTCACTCTATAGCTAATGAAAAAAATTTCTTTCTTTATTAAACTAAGGAAGGACTGACAATCCTTTTCCTGGATATTAGGGTGATTCATACTGGGAATAATATTAAAATTGTTGAATAATTTAATAAATCAAGTTATTTCACAAATATTTATTTATCAATTAATTAGTGCCAATTAATCTGTTAGTTGCAATGAGAGATTGAATAATAACTGTATATTTGATTCTCTTCCCCCACACAGATCTGAAATTGGTGATAGAAGGCTTAAAGTAATACTTTGTTGTTGAGGAGGTATACTATATGTAACAGGAAATTGAAATGAAAAATATTTCATCTTGCATTTTGGCATAGGAGTTTGATATTGAAGGATAGGTAGAGCTGATATGACCTGGTAAATTATTTGTTACAGGATTTATGGGGGAAATGGAGCATGATTATAAGGTTTCTGGTCTGAGTGATGGGGAAAATAATGATGTTATTTAATGATCTAAGAACTTAGGAGTTGCGGCTGGTGATGTTGGTAGGGAAAGTTGGCAGGACTCTGATGAATCCATATTTGACAAAAAAAAATATGAATGGAAAACATCTGCATAATACCTTCTGCTTCGAAGCCCAGTCTAATATTTGGTCTATTGCTTCCATTTATTCATTTATGCAATATTTACTAAGTTTCAGCTATATGCAAGCAAACGTACTGAATGCTCGAGCTGCAGAAATAAGACAGAAAAGATTCCATCTGTACAGAGCTTATAGGCTAGTCTTTTGGGGGGAAGCTGGGTATTAAAATCTTATATGATTAATTGCAGTTTTGATAGGAGTAAAGAACACAGGGACTTTTGAAAGCATTTGAGAAGGTGATTTAACCTAATTTGGGCATATGGGGACATTCCTAAAGACAATTTTTGCACATAACTGCAAATAATGTCTGGGTTTTCTCTGAGACATTTAGTTCCTTTTCTACTCAAATCCTGAAGCTCCTCATTAGTTTCAACAGAATTTTATGTATATTTGGGACCATAATTTTCTTATCTGGAAAATAATGATGATTACATTTCCCATATTATAACCCCAAGTGAAGTAAATTAAATTCATGTAAAACACATATAGCATGGTACCTGACAATGTAATCCTTTCTCTCTGTTTCCCAAATCTGGTTCTCATGACTTTTATTCAACAATTTAATATTCAGTAAACATTAGCACAGGCTCTTAGGCACCTTTTGAAGAGGTAGGCTTTTAGCACAGTATAGCCTTGGGGCATATCAATTCATCTAAATCTGTCTTTCTCTTTCTTCCTTGCGTTTGGCTTATCATTTTTATCATCAGCCTTATAGAGAGTGCTTTCAGAGGGCTTCTATAGCAAAATGATGAATCTAGATGAATTGCCAAAACCCCATTCAGCTTCATAGTTTTCTCAATCACACAGGAACTATGATTAGATAGTTTAGATGTTGCCAGATTTAAGCAGATTTTTTTCTTGTTTTTGCAAATACAATTGGTCTTGTAAGGCCACATGTCCCTATTTTTAACTCATAGTAGAAGGTCATCAGATGTAAGTCATATGGTTTTGTTCATAGTATAGGAGTTTGTTATCTCAATTTGCTTCCTGTGGTTTAAAACAAATGTAAGAACAAGCCTATATTTCCTGTGCTAAAATAATAGAGCAAAAGCAATTCATGAAAAGTCTATTTTTTTCCTTTTAAATATACTCCAATGTTTGCATGTTTCCTTTTATGTGCTTCCTCTTTAGCCCCTCCTTGCTTAAGAAGGAAATATAATCTTGTTCTTTTCTCTGCATGAGCAAATACTATCAATAGCTGATATCTTTTAGGCCTCTGAAGGCACAGCAAGACCAGTGTTTTTAACCTCAGTTGGATATTCAGTCCTTTTTCTTTATACATTCTGGCAAGGCTTAGCCATTTTATTATGATGGGGCCTGTTAGTGTCTCTTTATACTGTATGTTTTTTAAAGAGTTTCTTCTCTTCACAGGCTTTCCTAGACAGCAGGGATATATTTCTTAATCGTCTGTGTAAGAGGGCCACAACTGTCAGGGCAGTAGGAATGTGTGTTGACATACATTAGAAGCATCTGGCTAGGAGCAGATTGGGGTAGGAGGAGAAGTGAAATGGAATTGCATTACTTTGCACCATGATAGGTCATATTTTGCATTCATCTGGGTTTTTTTTTTTTTTTTTTTTTTTTTTAGAAATGATGGGAACAAAACACATACACAAAAAGACAGGGCCCAGTGGGGAAGGAGTAGTTGTACCTGGAGTTGATGTTCCTGCTGAGCCAGTCACCAGCCATGACCCGTGAGGAAAGTGGTAAAGAGGACAGGAGGTGCCTCCCTTTCAAAACTAACAGTGTTGTAATCATGGGATTTGGATGTCAGGTGGGTTCTGTTGTTTCACAAATTAAAAGAATGAGATCCAGGGACAAGTTCAGAGTACAGTAGCAAGAGTTATTAAAGCAAAAAAGGCTCCTGCAATATGGGAAGGGCCCTAAAGAAGGAGACCAATGGGTTTCTATTATCTAGGGGGTTTTATGGGCTTGATCTGTCCCTTTAGGTGATTGGTGGGGGTATAGCATTCGGAAAGGGGACCAGTCATCTGTTTTATCTTCTTCAGCAAATCTGGAGAGAAAGTGATTTCTTTTTTTTCTTTTCTTTTTTTTCCTTTTTTTTATTGGTTGTTTTATTACAAAGCTCTTGACATATCATATTTCATACATTTGATTCAAGTGGGTTATGAACTCCCATTTTTACCCCAAATACAGATTGCAGAATCACATCGGTTACACATCCACATTTTTACATAATGCCCTATTAGTAACTGTTGTATTCTGCTGCCTTTCCTATCCTCTACTATCCCCCCTCCCCTCCCCTCCCATCTTCTCTCTCTACCCCATCTACTGTAATTCATTTCTCTCCTTGTTTTTTTCCCATTCCCCTCACAACCTCTTATATGTAATTTGGTATAACAATGAGGATCTCCTTCTATTTCCATGCAATTTCCCTTTTCTCTCCCTTTCCCTCCCACCTCATGTCTCTGTTTAATGTTAATCTTTTCCTCCTGATCTTCAAAGAAGACATTTGGCATTTGTTTTTTAAGGATTGGCTAGCTTCACTTAGCATAATCTGCTCTATTGCCATCCATTTCCCTGAAAATTCCATGATTTTGTCATTTTTTAGTGCTGCATAATACTCCATTGTATATAAATGCCACATTTTTTAATCCATTCATCTATTGAAGGGCATCTAGGTTGGTTCCACAGTCTAGCTATTGTGAATTGTGCTGCTATGAACATCGATGTAGCAGTGTCCCTATATTATGCTCTTTTAAGGTCTTCAGGGAATAGTCCGAGAAGGGCAATAGCTGGATCAAATGGTGGTTCCATTCCCAGCTTTCCCAGGAATCTCCATACTGCTTTCTAAATTGGCTGCACCAATTTGCAGTCCCACCAGCAATGTACAAGTGTACCCTTTTCCCCACATCCTCGCCAGCACTTGTTGTTGTTTGACTTCATAATGGCTGCCAATCTTACTGGAGATCTGTTTTATCTTCTTCAGCAAATCTGGAGAGAAAGTGATTTCTAAGCCTTCATCAGCACAAGGGTAGGGGTGGGGGTCTGTTGGTGCAACAGGAAGTACCTTTTGTGGTTGGTCATGTCTAGGGGCTGTTAAGGAATTGTCCTTATGGCTAGGACCAGCTTGTTTTCCCAATCCTCTCTCCTTGCTTTCCTCCTCCAAGACCCTTTTCTTGACTGCTTATGGGTGGTATATCTGTCTCAGTGTGAATACCCATTTTATTCCTCTGAATAAATGTCACTGTTGTTGGGAAAGTTTTATGAGTAAGGAATACAGGTGTTTATCTCTATACCAATTCACCCAAATCAAATTGCCCCCCCACACCAAAAATAATAAAAACAGCAGGTGTATTATTGAATCTCTGTTATATATGAGGCACTATTTTTAGAAAATACTTTTTAGTTGTCAATGGACCTTTATTTTATTTATTTTTATGTGGTGCTGAGAATCAAACCCAGTGTCTCACACATGCTAGGCAAGTCTTTTGCCACTGAGCCACAACCCCAGCCTTATATCAGGCACTATTCTAATGTCTACTTCTAATATTTGTCTGTACCTGTTTCCAAGAATGAGTCTTAATGTTTCTGTATCTCAGTTTATGCATTATGATATGATGAAAATAACAGCACCTACTGCAAAAGATTGTGGAAATCAAATGACTTAATCTATAGTGCTTGATACATAATAGACTTTCAATAATTGACTGGTTTTTTTTTGGCTCTGCTTGGTTGGGGTGAATTTGAATGGCAATATTATATCTTACCTGTAAAAATTTCTTCAGAATAGGGAACTTGACTTGCTGAAATGAAATGGGTATGCACACTGTTATCTTGGAAAGGGAGGCACAGACAGTCTTCTTTACCTCTTTCTTCATTCTTACCCAGATCTGTAGAGTCTCTGTCTGGTGCTTTCAGATGACAGCTATCCAGGAAGCATTTTGTGTGATCTGGGCAATCATGACCCAACAGCACACTAAACAACTTGTTTTATCAATAGATTAGCAGTATGTGGGTGGGAGGTGAAGGTGGTCAATGTCTGTGAATAAATATGAAGTGTGTTTGTATTTTTTGTGCAAATGTGGATTTATGTATGCATATATGTGTATCTTAACATATGATTAACCATGAGCACCAATTTGAATCTGTCTGGTATTAGGAAAAAAAATGCTTTCTCTTGAGGACCAGTGTTAGTAAATCCAAGAGATGAGAGATTGGGTTTCAATTTCCTGTGGCTTATCTATTTAGTGAATAAAAATCTGTGACTTTGAAGTTGATTTTACATTTAATTGTCCACGCCTGTACACCATCCACATTCCAGATACTTAGAGAATTTATTAGGGTGATTACCGATTAATCAAAGCAATCCAAAATATGGACTTTGAAAGAGAAACTTGGTTCTAGCACTCGCCAACTATATTAAATGATTTAATCTCTCAGAGCACAGATTTTTTTTTCCCACATGTAAAACTGAAATAAAATATCTCTTAAATTGGAGGTGAGCAGTAAGTGAGATGGCTAAAAAACTCCTTAGCACAGTTCTCCCAATATAATATAACATTTCTTAGATGGTAGCTAGGCTTATTGTTATATGCAATTAAAAAAAAATCTGGGTTGGGTGTACAGCTCAGTGGTAGAGTGCTTACTTAGCATGTGCAAGACCCTGAGTTTCATCCCCATCAATGCAAAAATCATCATCATCATCATCATCATCATCATCTAACCATTGGCTGTTCACCTAGCATGTAGTGTTCATACATTGAGCTCGCTCCTTCCTTCCTTCCTTCCTTCCTTCCTTCCTTCCTTCCTTCCTTCCTTCCTTCCTTCCTTCCTTTCTTTTTTGACAGGGTGTCACTGAATTGCTTAGCACCTAACTACATTGCTGAGGCTGGCTTTCAACTTAAATCCTTCTGTCTCAGCCGCCTGAGCCACTGGCTCCCGAGCCACTGGGATTACTGGAGTGTGCCACTGTGCCTGGCTTTTTTTCTTTTTCTCTAATGCTGGGGATTAGACCAGGAGATGCTCTACCACTGAGCTACATCCTCAGCCCTTTTCATTTTATTTTGAAACAGGATCTCACCCAGTTGCTCTAGCTGACCTAGAACTTTAGATTTTGCTGTGTCAGCCTTTGGAAGAGCTGAGATTTCCATAGCATGTGGCTAAACAGTGAACTCCATAAACATTGAATCTAGTGAAAACCATTTAACTATATGGGATATAATAATCAAGACTTGGTGAACACTTTTTTAATGAACTCCTGGTAGTTATATACAAACTTTAGTTTGACTTGGTTCCTGAATCCATAGTCACTACTCTTGCTGCATTGATTCACTTTATCTGAGGAATGTAGTTGTGCTATAAGCAGTGTTTGGAAGGGAAAGTTCATAAATACTGAGATTGGAATGGGTCCTGGGAAGCGTAGTGACAGGTTGGAAGACAAATTCTAAGGATGCTTTTAGAATTTTAGAAAAAGTAAAATGAACTCTTTTTTTCTGACTCCCTTACCATATTACTATTTTATGTAGATCTAGCAGCAGAAGTATAATGAGGGAAATTGATGAATCAGAATTTACTAAAAACATATGGTTCATGAAACTCTCTGCTAAGAAGACAAGGGTAGTAGCCACCCTTAAACAAGAGATCAGTTGTCAGATATCCAGCATTTTGGGGGTAACCTTTGTATGAATGACCCTGAGTTTACATGGTCATCGATAAGAATTCATGTTGTTTCCATGTCTATTTTGGACTGTCATTGGCTAATATTATTTGATATTATTTCTATCGAATTCCATGAATAGCCTAAAAACAATACTATCCACTTAACTTCAAGGCAACCCAATCATGTTATTTTCAAGGCAGAAAAAGATCGTAAATAATTCTTGAATTACTTTCTACATACTGATAATGTTTTGAGCTGACTTTTCCTATACAAAGGTTTTCTAATATGAAAATTACTGAAGTGGTATCAACTGAAGTACTTGAGAAAGTGACATTATAGCTGTGCAAAGATAGAGTCAAATAAATACTAGTCACTTCTTCTCAGACACCTTTATCGTTTTACTCCAAATTCTAGGTCTAGACATATGTTTGCAAAGCTCAGTTGGAGCTTTGTTCTTCGAAGGCTTGGAAATGCAAAATTATAGAGAAAAATATAGATTTGTGTATACAAAAGATTGGCCATTAGCAAAAGAAAACTTAAAATCCCAATGAAATATCACTACATACTTCTCACAGTGGCCAAAATAAATAGGAGTGACAACATCAAAAAAATACCCAGGGGGGCTGGGATTGTGGCTCAGTGGTAGAGCGCTCGCCTAGCATGGGCGGGACCTGGGTTCGATCCTCAGCACCACATAAAAATAAAGACATTGTGTTGTGTCCATCTACACCTAAAAAATAAATTTAAAAAATTTATAAAAAAACTAAATACCCAGGATGTGAAAAATCTGATTACTCCTACATTGCTGGTAGTTATGTAAAATGGTATAGCTATTCTGGAAAATAGTTGATACATACTACAAAATTGGTGTATCTCCACAAAATAATGCTGAGTGAAATAAATCCAGTGCCCAGAGGTTAATTACTATAGAATTCCATTTATGTAAACTTCTTGAAGTGTTAAATTTACAGAAATGGGACTTAGGATGTAGCTCAGTGATAGAGTACTTGCCTAGCTTGAGGGAGGCCCTGTGTTCAATCTATAGCACTGCAAAAAAAATTATAGAAATGAAGACCAGATTAGGGATTATCATGGGTTCAGGAGGGGGTGTGAAAAATGAGGTTGGCTAGAAGAACAGCATAAGGGATATTTCAGATGATGGAAATATTCTGTATCTTGACTTTTATCTTCTTCAATGTCCTGATGATGATGTTGTGATTTAATTTTGGAATATTCTACTTTGGGGAGAAACTTGATAAAATCTGTAATTATTTCAAAATAAAAAAGACTAAGTTAAAAATTACTCAGAAGAAGAAGACCATTTTGATCCAAAATATAAGATTTAAATAAATGTTGAGTCAATCCCTAAATTATTTACCTCACAGTGAACTATGATCATTGTATATCATAACATAGATTTAGTCTTAATAGTTTTCATAAAAGTATTAGCTCAATAAGTCAATAGTTATTAAAGCACTATGAATACCCACACATTGTCTGAGGGTTGCTGCTACTTACTTTTACATTTTGTAAGACAAGATTATACACTGCTCTTTTGTTTACATACAGTGTACTTTGCTAAATACGTTGCTGTATTTGGAAAAATATGTAAATCTAATTTGTGTAAATATGTCTAATTTTTATAGGTGCTGGGATATGTTTTTATTTAGGGAAGTTGATGAGTCTATTGTAGAACTGAAATATACAGTTCAATTTTTTCCCACTTTGGTTCTCAGAGGCGATTTACCACTGAGCTACATCCCTAGCCCTTTTAATTTTTTATTTTTAGACAGGATCTCATTTACTTGCTGAAGGCCTTGTTAAGTTTCTACAGCTGACCTTGAACTTGGGGTCCTCCAGCCTTGGCTTTCTGAGTTGCTGAGATTATAGGCATGTGCCACTGTCCTGGGCTTCCAGTTTATTTTTATATCTAGTACTTGTTCTGAGAATTCATTTAGTGTGGAGGATATAAACATGGGCTATTTCAGAGTCCAAGTGAGACATAATGTGTCTCCTAGCCAGTACAAATGCTATACAGAAGGATATATATAAGTAGATGGTAAACATAGTAGGATGTGATGGGTGGAAAAAAATGAAATAATTGATAATGACTCATGGTTTGGGGCTTGAATAATGAACTAGATGGTGGTATAATTTATGAAGAAAGGAAAGACTGGATAGGGGTTTTAAAATGAAGATGAAGATTTTCATCCCATACATATTAGTTTTGAGATATGTGTAGCATAGCTAAAAATTGATTTCAGGTAAAATCTCAAATGAGGCTGAAGTTCTAAACAGAGGTCAACATTTCAGAAATAAATTTGAAAAATCATTGGTAAGTAGGTGTAATTTAAACACATGGAAATGGGTCCGATCAAGGGTCGACATGTAGAAATGAAAAGAGGGCTTGGGGTTGAGTATTGAGGAATTCCAATTTCAAAGTAAGATATAAGAAAATAGGAACAGAGATGAAAAGTGTGAATGATAAGGTAGGAGGAAAACAAGTGTGAGCCATGGTCATTTTCTTCTGTTACCTAAAAAAAAAAAAAAAAAAAAAAAAAAAAAACGGAGGTTGTTTTGCTTTACAAAAAAAGAATTCTAGTGGAGTGGTTATAAAAGAAGTGTAGTTGGTGCATATACCAATAGGCCACAAATGAAGCCACCATTTTGTATAATTAATGTTCACCATATAAGAAAGAAAAAAGAGGAGCATAGTTGCCTTTGTGAGAAAGTCAGTGGGAAGTGAGGATGTTGTGATAGAAAATGAAGATGACTCTTGATAAAAAAAAAAAAAAAAAAACATTGCTATAATGGAATGTAAAGAAGTGGGGCAGTATCCGGATGCAGTTGTTGTATGACGAAAGAGATTTTATTTAAGTAGTGCTTATTTGAGCATGTTAGAAGACTGATTTCAGTAATATAGTAGAAGAGTTGTTCAGCTTGAAAATATAATGACTATAGGAACAAGAGCAGCTGAGTGTCTTTTGATGGGAATCAGATCACTCTATGGAAGGAAGAGGAATAGTACTGTGTCAAATGATGGTTTCAGAGACATGGAAGACACAGGGAATTGTTTTGTTGCTACATTCTTAGGTTGTAATGAGCATTTTATGTGGAAAGGATATAATAAAATTGAAGCAATGGGTTTGTGAGGTACCTCACATAGGTTTCATCATCAAAACCCAGTGACCAATTGAGTGTGAGGGCTGATGGAGACAGAATAGATCTATAGAAGATGGTAAGTTAGAAGTTAGCACATAAAAATATTTTTAAACATTAATTGCCCAAAGATATTAGGCTAGCATATTATTTAAAAAAACTTAATAAAGTGTTGGGTGAGGGAATAATAGGATAACTTTAATTGATGCTGACAATTAAATTTATTGACCTCAGCGTTTTCTGATGTCATATCTCATTTGTTTTGTTGAGGATGGTAATGGTTGTCTCTATCCAGAAATTTTCTACCTTGTGATAAGCAAACTAATATCTAGTGTGACTTAGTTTTCATTTGAAGAGTTGTGCTAGCACTTGTTACCTAAAAGCTTGGAACATGTCTTCATTAGGCACAGATAAGTAAATAAACTTGAATTATATGTCCCTGTATTTGTTAACAAACAGGAAGCTTTACATTGGTCACATCAGTGAGTAGTGATGAAGACATGTCTTGGAAGATGAAAACTAAATGGATAAAGTGACCAATTTGCTCTGTTGTTTGAGTTGGTCTTTCCAGTACTTGTATTTTTCTTCCTATAGTTCAACCCTATTTTTCTTTAAATTTCAGACCGGTGAAAGATTATTTTAATTTTTTTTGTTTTTAGTTGTAGATGGACACAATACCTTTATTTTATTTGTTTTTATTTTGATGTGGGGGCCGGGGATAGAACCCAGTGCCTCCTGCATGCTAGGCAAGCACTCTATCACTGAGCCACAGCCCCGGTGCCCAAAAGATTATTTTAATTATGGCAAATCTCTCACAGTACTGTTTGCTAACCACTGATAACCTTTCTTTGGTTTGGGTAGCAACATATCTTTGTTATAACATTTTTAGTAGAGCTTTATACAATGGAGGGATTTGATTTGATTTTCTCTTTTGTAGCAGACCTTTTGAAGGTCACCCATCATTAATGTATTCTCTAGACAGCGTGCACTCTTCCAACAACAAGACAATGATTAACTCTAAATGAACCCTAAGACACTAGAGAATTAAGCACTTCATAGAAAAATCACACTCAATTTTGAGCTATAGTAAGATTTAGAGAAAATAGGCATTATTATGTATTAAATTTTAGAAAAGAAGATGGAATTTTAAAGCAACTTTTGAGTTAAAATATTTATTGTGTATTTTCATAGCATGTTATCTCTTTTAAATGTTTGAACTCTCTGGATTTTGGAAAAAGAACTCAAGTTTTTCATAAAACTTGGTCTTTATAGAAATACTAAGATTGCACATTAAAGCATAGAGAACAAAATAAAAATCACTCATAAACCCATCATTCAGAGTTAACCACTGTTAAAATTTTACTGTATTCTAATCTGGTTGTTATGCTATCTATATTTTTATATAGCCAGGGTTATATTGTATATATATTAGTGATCTGATATTTTGGGTTTCTCAGACATTTTTTTAAATGGAGGAGGAGCATAAAATTTTCAACTTTTCACATGCCAAGTAAAAAAAAAAATGAAATAAAAGTAAAACATTTGGCTACTAACAGCAATGAAAAACAAAGCTATATATCCCATCATATTATAAAAGGATATTTTAACACTACATTATAGAAATGATATAGTCTCAGAATAAAGTAACCCTTTGAGTTGAATAAAGTTTTATGAGAAACTATCAATATTGTCTTTATTTTTCTCATTTCATTACAGACTGATGAAAACTTTATCTTGACAGTCATTATTAACACAGCTACCCACAAACAGTGAATTGACTTGGGAAAAAATAAAACTCAGGAAATAATATTGACTGGTCTATTCTGAAATACATGCTCACACATTTCACATGGGCCCCAAATATTGGCTACCATCCTATTATTTGTCCTTAATAAGTTTACTTTCTCACTATCAGATAATTCCTTTTCATGACTTTTCATTTGTCCTCAACCCTCCAGTAAATACTCCCCCCATTTTTTTCAGCTGACAGTATTAATTCCTAATTTCACTAAGCAATATAAGCAATGAAAGGAGAACACAGCAAAATACCCTACCATAAACTTTAGGATGGCTATACTAAAAATGATGTGCAATAGTGGTTGTTAGCAAAGATGTGATAAAATTGGAATGCTGAAATGCTGGTGGCATAGGATTGTAAAATGGTGCAGCTACTTTGTAAAATTTTTTGGAAGTTCCTCAAAAAAGAAAAACCCAAAGTTAACAGCAATTCTACTGTTAAATATATATATATATATATATATATATATATATATATATATGAGTATTTAAAATCTGCTCACACAAAAACTCGTAAATAAACGTTCCTGATAGCACTATTCATATAGGTGAGAAGTGGAAATTAGACAGATAACAGTGAATTGTTGAATGGATAAACAGAATTCATGTTACATTCAATGAAATATTATTCAGATACAGACAGAATGAAACGAACTTAAATGAGTCTTGAAAATACTATGCTCAGTGAAAGAAACCAGCGAAGGTCACTTATTGTATGATTTCATTTATATGAAATGTCCAGAATATACAAATACATATAAACAGAGAGTAAATTAGTGATTGATAGGGACCAGAAAGGGGGGAAATGGGATTGATAGATTCTGGCTATTTTTTTCAGGGTGGTGAAAATCATCTTAAGATGTGATGGTTGTACCACTCTATGAATATGCTAAAAACCCACTGAATTATAGACTTTAAGTGGATGAATTTTATGGTATATGCATTATATAGAAATAAAGCTATTTAAAAAGAGAACTTCTCTTGAGTCCCTGCCACAATGCCTGCCTACCTATGTGGATCTTTGTCTATTCTGGCTTCTTCCGATTAAAGTAGATGGGCTATATTTACTCCTATCTAAATTTAATATCCGCTATTTGCACATTGAACCTTATCCCATCTCCTTCATTTAGTCCTTCCTATTGAATATGAGTCCTTTCTTAAATATTATAGATTTCTCCCTCTCATCTCTGTCAGTACAGAAACATAATTTCTTCCATTTTCAATCATCTGTTGAACCTATATTCCCTTCCAGCTATTCCTCTCATTTTCCTTTGAACTTAACAATTCATTCATGACCATCATTTATCCAAAATTCTCCTGTCTATGCCAATCATGGTCTCATTGCTGAACAAAATGGTCAGTTTTTAGCCCACATCTTATTCAAGCAAGTAGTAGCATTTGACATTTGGTCATTATCTTGTCTTTATTTATTTTATTATTTCTTATGTACATGACAATAGTGGAGTGCATTACATTCATAATTTTTTGCATTACTTGTCTTCTAGCATATTATATCCTCCTTATTTTCCTTCTACCCTACTAGCTATACCCCCATCTCCTTTTAAGGGTCTTTCTTCTCTACCTAGATTCTGCATGTTAGCAATAACGAAGGCTCAGTCCTTAGGTATTTTTTTCTATCTATACTTATTCCATCATGATTTTATTCAGTTTTCCAACTTTAAATGCTATCAATGTACTGATAGCTTCCTAATTCATCAATCTAGCCTATATTGGACTGCCTATTTGACATGTCCCTGAGATGACTAAGAGTTCTCTTCCATTTTGGAAGATGCCACTTTCTATAGAGAGACCTACTTTTTGCCTTTTTTTTAATTGCTTGCATTCACTGAAGATTGAACAGTTAGTTACTCAGTTCTTCAGAAGGGAAGCTAGAATTAATCTGACTTTTCTCCTTTTTACTCCACTTACTACATTCAATACATTGGCAATAACCTGATATAAGTGGTCAGTGTTCTGGAATTGGGAGAAATTAATCTATTAAAACAAGATCCCACTGATCTAGGAATTTTCTTTACAGTCTCTAGTACAGCAGAACCAATCTGGGGATGTAATTATTAGTAGTGTGGCAAAGGAGATGCAGAGAGAGTGGCTATAACTAACTAGTTAAAGAGAAGAAATGAAAGAAAATACCCAAGAGCAGTAGGACTTGTGTGCTCTGTGTGTCCTGTAGTACCTCAATTGAAGTAGCTGGTTGTAACCATGAGGTTTTATATCCACATATGGTTCTTGAAACCTATATACTAGTAAGGATAGATGGAATCATACTGCAATTTATAGAGTAGAGCTTTTCCTCTTCCTGCTCTTAACTACTTTAAGCATAAAATGTGTTTAAATATTTCTTTGAATATAACTATTTTCTGACAATTTAGCCATAAAGAGAACAAAGAGGTTTCAATCATTGTTTTCTAGCTCTCCGCAAAGACAGGCATGTACTAGAATTTAAAAAGAGAGTCCATGAAAATCAGGAAAGGATTCTGACCTCCAAGAACACATTTTAAAATCTGCTAATTAGCACTGCTTAGAGTTAATAAGTGAATCTTTGCATAATCTGGGTCATTTTCCTCTCAGACTTGAAGCACCATAACTAATGTGAGACCAAGTAATTGAGAGCAATTGATTGTATTTCTGTTGAACAAAAACAGCATCATGATAGTATCTTTTTGACAAGATTTACAGGACTGATAAATAACTCCTTTGTTAATGAGGCATTTTTTTAGGCTACAAAAATGAAAAGCCTACCTGTAAAATTAAACTAGAAGAATGTGATTATTTTTACCATGTACCTTCTTTGATCCCTTTTCTTGAAAGCAAGACACTAAATTACAACGATTAATGAAAAATGAACATTGACTTAAAAAGTTTTTGACTATGAACTTAAGTAAAATAATATCCTAACAAAAATTGCTGCAGTTGTTTCCACATGTGTCTACTAATTTATGTTGCATAGATATTATTTCATTATATCTGTCTGATTATCCTGTAGGGTACAGGTATTATTATTTTCTCATTTTGCAAATGAAAAAACTGAGTTACCATATGGTAAGGTATTTTGATGAAGGTCCCACAGCTAGTAAATGTGAGAGTTAGTCATCAAAAAAAAGATTTATGAGTTCTGTAGTACATAACAATTAGGCTGTGTTTCCACTTAGCCTAAGGACATTTAAGTTGATGTGCTGGCCAGATCAGTGTTGTTTATCAGTGATCCTTCTAAACATTAAGGTTGTCCTTTAGCACAGTTTCTTGCTAAGATCACTTAAGTATTAGTTCTATGTCTAGGAAAGGCCCTGCCTGGCTATGTCATTTTGCCAATGTCAGTGTTTATGATATGCAGAATTATGGCCCCAAAATATGTCCATGCCAGATTCCCTGGAAGCTGTCATATCATATGGTGAACAGAACTTAGCAGATGTGATTTAAGTGAAGGATCTTGAGATGGGGGGGTGCTCTGGATTATCTAGGTCGACCCACTGTGATCACAAGGGTTCTTGTAAGGAGGGAGGACAGAGGATCAAAATCACAGGGGGAGAGATGGGAATGGAAGCCCAGGTTACAGTGATGCAGGGCCTTACACTGTGGAATGTAGACAGCATCTGAAAGCAATGAAACACATTCTTTATAGCCTTTGTAAGGAACCCAGCCCTCCTGGCACCTTGATCTTTGACTAGTGAGACACATTTCTCACCTGCAGAACTCTAAAAGAATACATTTGTTTTAGTCCACTAATTTAGTGATACAATTGGAAATAGTTTATTTGTTCCTAAAACTGGTTTAATAGTGACCTCATAGAATTGATGTGAGCAATTAAAGAGACGAAACTGAGGGGCTGGGGTTATGGCTCTGTGGTGGAGAGCTTGCCTGGCATGTGTGAGGCCCTGGGTTCAATCTTCAGCACCACATAAAAATAAATAAATTAAATAAAAGATCCATTGGCAGCTAAGAAATATATTTTTATTTTTATAAAAGAAAGGAAACTGAGTAAATTGAATGTATTACAAGGGAGTGAGAGAATGAAGGGACAGCACATGAGACATTGTCTGAAAGCCTAGAGAATTTTCATGTCTAACACAATCTGCCTCCCCACTCCAGGCCTTCATGTGAGGTGTTTGGGAAACTTAGGTAAGGCAGAACTAAACCCTGTGATCCTCGCCTTCCACATTCCTATCCCCAAAGTTTTTTTGTTTTCTGCCTCCACTTTTCTCTCCATCCTCATCTCTATGTGATTCCCTCCTCTTTCCCTTCATGACAACCATACTTTCTGCCTAAGTTCTTTGTATGCTGCAGTAAAATAACCGGGGGGTGACGAGCAACTTATGTACATTGATACAGCAGGAGTGGGAGCCATTTATTGTAGGACAGGAGGGGTATATATACATTACACACAGCTTATCTTAATTAACATAAACTAGATACAGCAGTCAACCAATAAGGAATCTCTACACTTAATGGCTCCCTGGCATTACTTCACAAACCACTCCCTCTGGCAAAATGCCAGGCGCCATCTTGACTTGTTTACAGACCCTAACATTTGTCCTTAGTATTCATTCACCTTGGAACATCCCCATATCATTGCAGAGCTATCTTGTCATTCAAACCTCAACTGAAATGCTTCCCCTTTCTGAAAGAACTTTCTAGATCACTCAAACGAAAGCAAATTTCACTGTCCTTCTCTGCTATAGTCCTTGACTTTATTCTTTGTAGTGCTTATCAGAACCTGAAAGAGATCCAAATATATTCAAAATATTTGTTTTGATACTTCCTTCTTAACTCCTCCAAAATGTACCATATTTGAGGTTGGTTACACTTTCTCATTGCTATATCTTCATATCTTCAGAACTCAAAGGCACAGAATTATGGACCTAATCAATTTCTGCTTGACAACATGACTGATGACACTGCTTTCATGTATTATGAAAAAGTGAGTTAATAAAGTTCCTTTTTGTTTAAACCAATTTGAGAGAGTTTTCAGTACTTGTGTCCTATCTAATGCAGCTTCCCCTTGTGTGTGCTTGTTTATCTATTGATCAATCTGTCTATCTACCTGTATGTATCACAAACAGATAACAAAGTGTAAGGTCAGGCAATGGTGATGGAAAGGAGGCAGATTAAAAGGCTGCTGAAGGAGGCTTTGTTGAGATTTGCTCCCAGGTGAGACCCTCCAGTCCAACAGAGGGGGGTCCTGCAGAATCGCGAGGGGCTCAGCTGGAGTGGGATTTTTATTGGGCTTAGAGAAGGAAGGGAGGGCTTGGGACAGGAAAAGGAGGACTTGGGACAGGAAAAGGGAGTCCCTTGTTCTACTGGGGTTGGTCGGGGAAGCTTGGTGAGATTCAGGATTGGTCAGGAGACCCTGCTGATTGACAGGTGGTTTTGTGGGTGCCTGATTGGTAGTTCTTTCACTAGTGTTGCTTGGTGCTTTGTTCCTCAACCAATCTCAAACCAACTTAACACAAAGTGTAAAAGGTAAATTAAGAATTACCTGAAAATCTCACCAGGTTGCTATTTGTTGAATATATTTAGTGTATATATAATACTATGGGATATTTGCCTTTATGTAGTGTGTTCATTTAACTGCATCAGTATCATATAATGCAATGCATAAGTAATACAATCTAACATATTTAATGCATAAAATAAAAATATAGTATCATAAAAATATGATATAATCACACTAATTCTTAGTATGTTATTCAATGACATTTAATATACTCTCGGGAAAATTCTAATTAGATGCTATGTGATGTGGTGTACCATAGGTTTTTTTTTTTTTTTCATTTAATGTTATCCTGTGACCGTGTAATAGACAATGACTTGGTGGAGAGGATGAGGCAAAGCAGAGTAGGCCACAGGAAAATCTAGGTAAAAAGAGGAACTGGTTAGGACAAATGTCTTCAGGCAAGAACTCTTTTGGCATGTAGAGGCATAAATGGGGCTGACGTGGCTCCACTTATTGCTTTAAAGAAGCAAGTTGAAGCAAAGGGACACGTCATTAGACATTAGGTAAGAGAAGCCTAAACATGATAAGAAACTTGTATTTCTTTCAAACTGCCCTTGGGCAGAGAGTACTAAACAATAAAGATGATTGAATTACTCTTTGTTTCTAAAATATCACTTTGACTTTACTATGGGGACTTTCATGGTAACTCTATTATTCCTGTCCAATTCATATTAGGTTTATTTTTAAGAATTCTATTTAGTGTCCTGGTTGTTGTAATTGTGCTGCTTTTGTTCATGCTGCTGCTATTCTTTCTTGTATGGATACGGTAGTTTTTCTAATACTTTTCCTTAAGTAGATGTAATTTAATTAGAGAAAATTATAGTTATCAAAAATGTCATCACATTTTTTATTGACATTAATATTTTTTTAGTTGATTCTGTTACAGTTTTCCAGGGAGAATGTTGTATTCTGCAAATAGTGATGAGTTTTCCTCTACTCTCTAATGTCCATGTCCATTATTCCATCTCCTGATTAAATTAAATTATCTGGCACTTTTTCAAGAAGGTGGAATGAAATATTAGTTCTACAAACACTTTTGCTTTGTTCTCATTTTAAGTACAATGCTCCTGTGTTGGACATGTGCTGGTCATCCAGCAATATCTTCCTTATTACCAGAACACTGAATCTGGGTGCTTGGAGACCTAGATTGTATTTACCAGTCTCCTTTGTAACTTAACTTAGCCATATGCCTGAATTCTAATGGGCCATGTATAGAGACTTCTATTTCCATATCTTATCCTTTAAATGAGTGCTTGTTCCCATTTTCGTTTATATTATGTGGTAAATTTTTGCCACATATTTTTACTGTTCATCTTTCTAAATCATGTTGCTTTACAAGTTTGTGCTTAGTTGCATACATAGAATGGTATTGGTTATTATTATTAATTTGTTAAATAAAGTCTCATTATTTGAGAGACTGATTGAACTTACATATTTGTTCTTCTCATATTATGTAGCCTATTATATTTTGTTTCCTATCAGCAGTGCCAAATGTGTCAGCTAATTTTTAATTTTGCTCAGTTTTTATTTTTTTTATAAGTGCACATTTAATTTAAAATGGATTTATTGCTAGGCACAATGGCACACACCTGTAATTCTAGCAACTCAGGAGGCTGAAGCAGGAGGATCATAAGTTCAAGGCCAGCCTCAGCAATATAGTGAGACATGTCTCAAATGTTTTAAAAAATAAATATATAAAATAAAAAGAATGGGGATGTAGCTCAGTGGCAAAGCATTCCTAGGTTCAATCCCAAGTACCAAAACCAAACCAACAAACAAAAACCCCCCACTTATAATGATCACTTTTATATAGAGAGGGGATTCTTTAAATTCTCCTCTATGATATAGTAATAGCCATAGCTGATGCCTATTGATTTTTTTCTTTGTATATTTTCAGGGACTTGCATGTATTACCTCATTTAATTCTCACATTAATCCTGAAAGACAGGCACACTTGTCATCACTGTTTGCAGAATAAAAAGCTTGAAGTTGAGAGTGTCAATATTATAACATATAATTGGGCCAGGATCATGTAACTGTATTTTTTAAAGCTATATTCAAAACAATTTTGACTAATTCTGAAAAGTAAAATCATAATAAGTAGCTTCTTCTCAATCAAAGTTCCATAGTTATTAGCCTAATTTTAAAGCAATGATCCTAATGTTGAGTCATACACACACATACACACACACACACACACACACACACACATACATGAACATGTGTATATTGAAAATTCATATGAATATACATATAGGTATATATCAACTTTTTGCCATATATTCCTTTTATTTTGGTGTTCTCAGCTGAGTGTTGAGGTCACTGACTCACATTTTAACAGGGTGAATGATACTCCTTATGACTTCTGATTGATTTTGGACTGGTATTAGGTATACCCCCCCCATATCCTTGATAGCTCTGCTGCTTTACACGGCAACTTTTGACTTGACCCCTCTCTCTACTTCAAACAGGGATTCTCAGACATCACATGCAAAATATAGAGTGTCAGTATCCACTGTGGAGCTACTAAATCAGTCTTCAGGTTGGAGTTTCATAATCCTTTAGCCTACCCTCCCCAAATGGCCTGTGTCTGCATTTGTGAGCCAATGCCTTAAAGCATGCACTGAACAGCTTTGGGTATATTGTTTGGATTTTTCTTCAGACCTTCAGCTCCTTTACAGAAACAGATCTTGAGGGGCAGATATCTGGAACTTTGAGCACTTGCATTCTGGGATTTTTTTCCTTAGTTACTGGTTTGTCTTGATGTCGTTGTCCTATATATTCCAGGGTCAGTTTCTCCATGTTGGGGTGTGTGTATGCTTTCATCTGTTGTTGGAGAAAAGTCTTTCTGTGTTTGAGTTTATCCCCTTGTGGAGGGAGAGGTTCATTTTATTGAAAAAGTCATGGACTGATGGGTTTCTTGTTTTGCGTGAATGTATGTATTGTTCCTGTCCAGTAGGGTGTTTGTAATTCTCATTCTCAGGAGATTACTTCTACTTCTCCCTGAAATTCTATTTCTTAGAAGAAAGGGGAACTAAAGGTTGCCAGGTAGATAGATAGAGCAATCACACAGGTTATATTGCTTTGCATCCTGTCCAGTGTTTAGTTTTGCAGGGCTGGTTATTTGCCATGGAGAAATGGGATTTACACCATGTATTCTACATTTTTCTAAATTTGCTCGGGGCCGATTTCTTTGCTTCTCCAAACTGGAGGATCTGGATCAAGGGGGTTGTGAGGGTCATACATTGATGTTTGGATCTTTTTTCAATCTGGGCCAAATTATGTTGTACCAGAGTCACACATCTAGAAATATATTGAATGTTATTCAATTTTTTTCAAAGTTTAAGCATCCATAAATTATTTCTGCTTCTTTTGGTCAGTCATGGGATGAAAAAATCCTGCAAGGCTACACTAGTTCTTCTTGCTTTCCTAGGAAACCTCACATTTATTCATTGTGTTGAAGATTTTTTAGTAAACAGTAGCAAAAGCAAAACCCCACAGTGTTCTTTATTGAATGTCAAACTTCTGTACTTGACTGTCCATCCATTAGAATAAAGCAACAATCTCTACAAAAAGACAGTTCTTGAGGGTGACAGATCCATAAATCAGATCTCCTGTGTGAGTTTGGGAGAACATCAGCTCTAGAGTCATATAGTCTGATAATAAGTTTCTGCTCTGCCTTTTTATGGTTACTGTAATCTGGGTCATTCATTTAATTGATTCTCCTTAATTTTTCTGAGAATGCTTTGTTTTTCTAACTCTGTAAAATGGAGATAAGCATTCCAACTCCCTGACATGATTGTTTTCAACAAGGATTAAGTGTGGCAGTGTAAATGTGAAGTGTTGAGCACAGTACCTGGCACAGAATAAACTCTTTCTAAATGTGTCTACTTATTTTTCCCCTTGATTACCAATTCATTAATGGTGAGAAACAGTTGCTGATATGCCAAAGCACATACATAATTTTATAGCTAAAAATACCCACAATTCCTTTGGGTAGTCTATTAAGAAATGAGCTACAGGGCTTTCCACCTTTGTCACTACTGGCATTTTTTTGGGGGGGGTGTCCTGTCCTGGGCACTATAGGATGTTTAACAGCATTTCTAGTCTCCGTGCAGTAGATTCCAATAGTACCCATTACTATTCTAGTTGTGACAATCCAAAATACCTCCAGAGCACAAAATATCTCCTTGGGAATAATCCTAAATCTCCCCCAGCTGAGCACTACTGAGATAGGGAAATGAGAAGGACATTGTTTTGGAAGAGGGTAGGAATTTCTGAAAACCAGAAAGAAATTTCTCCAGCTAGGACCAAGGCAAGTAAGAGCGATGTAGTGACTGTGCCTCTGCTTCATTTTCCTAGTAGAACTGTGGAGGCGATGAGACTCCAGAAAAGCAATATCTTAAACACCACAGGGAATTTTCAGTGCTTGAAAATAAATAGCACGGAGTGGCAATATGATTTCAGTCTGCCCTAGAAGTTGAAGAAAGAGCTCCTGGGAATGGAACCTGGGCCACGAGGATGGACAGTAGAGATGTCTTTGTTGAATCTGAGAGACAGAATATTGACTGCTTCCAAAGATGCCAGAAAAATGATCAGTGAGACCTTTCCTTCCTCTGTGCCTCCCCCTCTTTTTTTTCTATTTCTCTCTAACACACACACACACACACACACATTCTCTCTCTCTCTCTCTCTCTCTCTCTCTCTCTCTCTCTCTCTCTCACACATTCTCCTTTGACTTAAGTCCTAGGAAAATGCCAAAGATCTTTGAATTGGCTTCTGCCACCTTAGCAGAATGTACTGTTATGACAAATTGTAGAAAATAATGAAACTTTATTTCTTGTTCCCCTGAGTTTGTGAATTGAGATACAAAATAGGATGTGTAAAATAGAAGGTGTTTCATGTGCCTGAGGAAGAAGACATAAAAGCATGTTCACTTAGCTAGCTCATCCATCACTTAACAACTGCCTACCTGGTATCAGACCCTGTGCCAGGTACCAAAAGAGAAGGAAGATAGCACCTCTGCCCTCTGAGTCCGTAGCTATACGGATGTCTAAACAAATATGATTTTGGTTATTAAGATCAGTGATAGGCTCATGTGCTTAGGGTGATGTAAGAGCCCAGAAGAGGGATACAGGGCAGTTTCCCAGCTGCCGGAGGTAAAGCTTAAGCAGTTCTCCATTGTATCCCACAGGCCTTGAAGCTTAGCAACAAACACTGTTTGCTGGACCAACTTCAGGGGGCAAATGTTATTGAATTTGAGAAGCACTAGAGCCCTTGACTTGTAATTTTCCCAGATTTGCATTTTAATTCCAGTGTATCTGGAAAAGCGTTTTAAGTGCATTAGTACATAGATTGAACACTGGATCTCTGGCTTCTGGATGGTTCATTTGTGGAAGTTAGTAACAAACTTTTATAGAATCCCATATTTTGACAGCCTCATATTGGATAGGGCAGCCTCCTGAATGGAGTTCAGTGGGCCTGGGGTCTTACATTTCTCTTCTTCTCATACATTCGGCAATTCTGGTGGGGATAGTGTTAGTCACCAGGGATGAAGCCAGCTACAGGCACTGCTTGGTGGGAACAGCTCCCAGAAAATGAGGTGATTCTAAGTCCCTTTGTAGTTGCATGGTCTTCCTGCTCTCAGTCTCTGACAGCTCTGTTTCCTTCTTTGAAGCAGCCCTATGAAAACCCTGATGTTGTTAGGCTAATTAGATCTCTTTGGATGGAATGTGTAATGAGTAGCTGGGGATATGCACCTACAATTCATTATTCATCTGGCAAGACCATGCATCCTCCCCAGCCTTTGACAATTAGTAATAGGTTAATCATTTTGAGAATAATCGGGCAGCTATATTTATCACCTCCCTTCTTGAGGCCTTTAGTGCTTTGCTGCCTATGAATTATTTAATGATACCAAGTGTTGACTTTACTACAGATTGGTGGTGGTACATCTAGAGCACTGATATGATCTTTATAGTGTGAACCTGGATTTTCCTACCCATGTGCCTTGCAGGGTGGCCATGCTTAGGGCTTGACTGAGTGATTGGAGAATACTGTTATTGCAGATGGAATTAAAGCAATATTGCTTGTATTGCTGAGTAGCTCTGATGTGAGTACATTAAGTAGATGTGATTCTTAAATATTTTCCAAGTATGTGCTTTGTGAAACATTTCCATTTTGAAGACAATTTAATGTAACTTTTCTCTAATTATAGAGTAGGAGTTGTGTTTCTTTGTGCATGTTGGGGGAGGGTTGGGTAAGTATATCCATTATCAATGAAAAATAAGTAATCATTATATCTTTTGTATATTTTATTTTGTAAAGATAAGTTGTTTATGTGCATTTCTAATATACCAAGGGACATGCTAGCTTTTTAATGTCTTTATAATCACCTCCCTTAGATCATTAATGCCTGTTTTTTATTCTAGTCATTCTCAACTAGGGGATATTTTGCCATAAAGGGAACATTTAGCAATATCTAGAAACATTATTGGTTGTCATAAAGGGGGGCACCAAGGGATGTCACTGCCATCTGTGTAGAAGCCAGAATGTTGCTAAGCATCCTATAACTCAAAGGACAACCTTCCACAACAAAGAGTTATCCTGCCCCAAATGTCAATCATGCCAAGATTGAAAAACCCTGATTTTAACCTAACATCCTTAAAACTAGAATGGTTTCACTTTCTCAAAAATTTGATGCATGAGTTCATCTGGTCAGAATGAAGCATTTGTATGGGAAGAACTATTACGTAGCTATTAAATATTAGGCCAGGAGAATGAAAGATTGAGGTGAATTTGGCCTAAATCTCACTGATGTTTAACAGGCAGGAAATAACCAACCTGGCGAACTGTTCATTCATAACATCATAAACCACGACAGGAAAATGATCTTTAACCTCCAAGAAAATTAATGGCTAAAGCATAGACCTTCCTAATTAGATGTTAGTTTGTGATCCAACAAATGATAAGTAGAGAGTGACCATCAGGTCATAAAAACTCATTTAATTTTCAAGAAAATATTTTCATAAGCCTATAACCATAAAAAGTGATTTAGGGAGATTGTCCATGTAGCATGGGATTTTAAATTTTTCTGTCAAGAGAGTATGATATTAAAAAATACATGTATAATCACATATTACTTGAATTTGTTCTATGTATAGCAAATTTTGTTCAAACATTTAAGAACATGTCATAAACTTAGCATCAGAGCTGCCATCTCTATTTTAAGAATATTTTGATAGAAGCAATATTTTCATATGTCTTTAAATTGGGGAGAGTGTCGATCCTCACCAAATCACTATAGCAAAGTCATATATTCAGCAGTTTCCCCTTTAACCATTCTGACTGTAATTCAGCCTAATATATCAGCAGGAGCCCTCCTGCAAAATGAGTCAGTGGCTAGTCATGCTTTTCTGTGCTTCTGACATTTAAAAAAAAAAACCCTCAAGAACAAAGACAAACTAGACAAAAAAGCTTAGTAAATATTTAATGAATAAACAATTCTATTCAAGGGATTTGAAAATGGACCTTGCTCTGTTGGTTATTTTTCTTATTTTCAACATCTGCTTTCTACTGGATAATTTACCATGATTTGTAAACATATTCAGCATTAAATTAAAAATAAAAAGCAACATTAGCAACCATGTAAAAGGTGAATTGTGGAAAAGAGTGGGATAATGATTTTATTCTTCATTTCCTTCTCACTTTTTTCTACCTCCTTCTTTTCCAGGTAAGCTTTAAGAATAAAGCTTCCTGTCTCTTTCTTCTGGCTTACCAATCATTCTTTCTTGGGCATGATATTGTCTCACTTCTATCTTTGCTACTCATCTACAAGTCTACTTTGCAGGATTGCCAAGGACCTCCTAATTATCACTTCTAATGACTCCTTTCGTATTTCAGGTATTGAAACAAATTGCAGTTTCTTGGGAAGAGCTTTTATGACCACCTGAGTTAAATTCTAAGACATTTTCAAGCTAATGTACTGTCGTGATAGCTCTTCATGCCTGGAATCATTTCTAGATCCTTATATTTATTTTCTTTCTCCTCCAATTATAATATAAAGTTCATAAGGGAGGGGACTCAGCCTTGATCACTATTCTATACTCATCTCCTAAAGTGTGCCTGGCACATACATAGTCAGCATTCAGGAAATACCTGTTCACTGACTGAGACAGCATTAGCTTTCCATGTTGTGACAATATACCTGACATAAATCAACTTTAAGGAGGAAAAATTTATTTTGGTTCACAGTTTCAGAGCTTTTAATCCATGAATACTTGGCTGCATTGTTTCTGGGCCTGTGATGAGGCAGCCATCATGTTGGGGCAGTAATGGGGGAGCAAAGCTGTTCACCTCATGGCAGCCAGGAAGCAGTTTTCACCACTTTCTGATAGCACTATCAGCTAAGGACAAAACCTATAACACTGGAGCTTTTGGGGGACATTTAAGATCTAAGCCGTAGTATAAGCTGGTTTTCCTCTTACATGACCTCTCTGGAACATGTGAAACTGATGACCATTCATGTCTTGATGCCCTATTCTTGGTTTTTGAGATAGCACCAATCCTTTTCTATCTACTTTGCTAAGTTTCTAATGACATATTATCTTTCGGTGAGCAGGGACTGCTAAAAGAACAATGTTGGCACATGAAGGACCAGAAAAATATTCGCAAGAAGTTTATATGGTTGTACTTCAGTTTAACTATGTATGTAATATGGTGTATATTACAGCAAAAAGAAATATTATTTTTGCTGGGCATGGTGGCTCACACGTATAATCCCAGTGACTTTGGAGGCTGAGGCAGGAGGTTCATGAGTTCAAAGACAGCCTCAGCAACTTAGAGAGACCCTGTCTCAAAATAAAACATATTTAAAAAGGGATGTTCACCTTTTGGCTCAGTGGTTAAGTGCCCCTGGGTTCAATTCCTGTTAATGCTTCCCCCCACCAAAGAAAAAAACAGAAGTATTATTATTTTAAAAATATTTTTAGTTGTTTATTTTATTCTTTTACTTATATGCAATGCTGAGAATTGAACTCCATGCTGAGAATTGAACCCAGTGAGGCAAGCACTCTACCACTGAGCCACAACCCCAGCCCTGAAGTATTATTTTTTGACTGGTAACATACCTATATGGGCCTAGTGTGATAATTAGATATTGAGCAAAAACTTAAAACTGTATGAGTGTATGAATTGCTTAGTACTGTAAATTGTGGCTGTATTTTGGTACTTTGTTTCACATCTCAACAGAAAAAAACTGTGATCTTCAAATGGCTCAGATATGAGGGACCATACAAATGTCTAAAAATAGGGGAATGGTTCTTATGTGGTAAAATTATTTGATTGAATACTGTGTAAACATTAAAATTATATTATCAATTATGGTCATAAAGATAAGCTTTAAAATATTTCTTATCAGTGAACAAAGCATACCACAACATTTTACACACAATACCATTAGTATAAAATATTATAACAGTGAAAACTAGTAAAGGAAAAACAGACAGTAATAGTAGCAGGATCATTTTATGGAACTATGGCTATTTCCTTATTTTTATAAAGTACCTGTATCACTCTAACTTCTATATATTTAAAAACAACAGTCCAACACTGAATGCACTTTAAGCACTTTAAATGGGTACCACTCCTCAAGTTGCACTTGTGATTGAAATGTCAGAAGAGATGTTGGTAGTGGTGGCATCCTTGTTCAAGGAGGAAATTCATTCCTTATTACTCAAGGTCTTTGAGATTGCCTTTGTGTTAAATATATTCTGCACTGTGATTCTCCTTTCAAGGTATCACACCCTGAAAATATAAATAAAGACTTAAATTATTCTCAGGAAAGTGACTTTTTCCAGCTCACGCAGTGAATCACTGGCAGATCTGAGAATGAAAACCCTCAATTTACACTTTTAGACTTCATAAACATTCCTAAAACACTTTTTCTCCTCTACAGCTATATAATGAAGTGCTCTAAATTTATTAGACTAAATGTCTTAAATTTTCCCTCTGATTGCTATTGCTCTAGGTGGTGATGGAAGTCATTCTAACTTCCCTTGTAAAATCCAGATTACTTTGACACACGCGTTGTGGAGTTTATTAAATTATTGCCTCTTCTCTTCCATTTATAATTTTGAGAGTAAATCCATGTTCTGGAAATTTATTGCACCTGCATTTGTAGAGGCATAGAGAAATGCAGCAATTGATTCATGAATAGGCTTTATCATGTAAATGATGGATGACAAGTCTGTGGTTTACAAGGTGGTTAGAGTAACAGAAAAACACCAAAGTTCCAGCATTATATATACAACAGTTTTGAAAGACTTAGTGGTTAGAGGAATATGGGCAGAACAGTGAGATGAATCTGGTATGTGGATTCAGGGCTGCTGCAGGCCGTGGGTCAGCCTGTAGGAATCAGACCATCCACCCTGGGATGTTGAAGCTGCTGGGCAGAACTATGTTTCTCAACTCTGCACACAAGAATGAGTTGCCATCAGCTAATTCAGATAAATATTTCCTTATTAGTGGTAGCTATATTCTTTCTGCATTGTTTTTTTTTCTTGAATAAATGTACTGTGTATACATTGTCCAATTAGAGCAACACTGAGCTCAAGAAAAACTCATCTGGTCTGACGAATACCTGAGAGGCTAGTGCTTAGAAAGGCCAGATACAAGAAAGAGGAAGAATGTAAGAGTGGAAAAAAGTAGTTAAGTTGAAAATATAGGGAAAAAGAAATTTCCATCCACCACTATCTTGCCCCATGCACAGCATGCTCTCCAAATAGATGTATGGCTCCAAAAGACAATTTACCAGTTTTCCCAAGCAATTGAATGACTCAGGAGCAAAATTTGAATACCATTTAGAAGGCCACCAGCATGCTTCCTGTTCAGTCAAATGCAAAGCTCAGCGACAACTAAACCTTGCCCTTATAATAGGAGTTTCTCATCAGCTTTTGTTTTTAGTTTATTTTAACTATATTTACATATAAAAGAGTATATATAACATGGAAATACAATATAGACAGACATCTTTGGAGGTCCTAAGAAATATAACATTACTGTACATTAAAAGCTGTCTCTTGAGTCTCCTCAACCACATCACTTTAATCTTAGGGATTAACATCATCTTTAAGTTTTAGGTATTCAAATATTTTTTCAAGTTGCATATGAGTTTTTAAGACATTGTCTCAATATATTATTGCCCAGGCTGGTCTTGAACTTGTAGACAAAAGCAATCTTGCTGCCTGAGCCTTCAGAGTGACTGGAACTGTAAATCAGAGCCATGGTGCCTGGCTCCAGCCCTGGTTTTCAATATTGTATCTGTGGAATCACACCCTATGCATTATTCTGCTTCTTTTCAACAAGGTGTTTTTCAAATTCAGTCATGTGGATTCATGAAATTATTGATTATCAAATTTTATCATCGTATAGTATCCAGTTTTATGAATATACCACAGTTTATGTAAGAATATCCTTTCACCTGTCACTTAAATGGTTTTAGAACAAATTCTTGTACTTTCTGTTGTCCAAATATGTCATTATTTTACCCTCTCTTAAACTTGGCATGTGATTCTAGGTTGAGAGTTCTATTGCCTTCCAGTTCCTTTGTTGAAAAATTAGATCTCGTGCTAAATGTTATATGTGAATTCTCTTTTCTTCTATATGCCTTTAAGATCTTCTGTATGTCTTTGGTATTCTCCTGTTCAGTATGATGTATGTGCTTGTGGATTTCTTTTCATTTATTCCAGATAAGGTTAGTTGTTTTTTTGGTGTTTGAGATTTGATGTTAGCCATGCTATAGAGATACATGCATACCCATGTTTATAGCAGCACAATTCACAAGAGCCAAGTCATAGAACCAGCCTATAGATGAATGAATAAAAAAATGTGGTATATATACACAATGTAGTTTAACTCAGTTATAAGAACAGAATTATGTCATTTGCAGGAAAATGTATGGAAGTTGTGAACATGTTAAGTGAAATAAGATAGTTTTAGATAAGTAAAGACTCACATTTTCTTTCATATATAGAAGCTAGAGAGAAAAAAGAGGAAGAAAGGGGGGCGATCTTATCAAAATAGAAGACAGTCTACTAAAGTAGAGGAAGGGACTCAGGGGAAAGGAGGAGGGGAGGGACAAGGAAAGTAGGTATGCAATTGACCAAATTGTGTTAAGGATAGGTATGAATATATCAAAAATGAATGTCATTTTATGTATGATTATAATGCACCAATATTTTTTCAATTATGGAGAAATATCAATTATTATCTCTTTGAATGTCTCATCAACCTCATTTTTCTATCACGTTGAGATATTAATTACACATACATTAGGCCTTCTTACTTCATGCAATGTGTCTTTTACTTTCTCTTCATATTTTCAATCTCTATTCGGTAACATTCCAGGTAATTTCTTCTGATTATTTTCTTCCTGATTTTAAATAACTGTATATATTTGCATTTATTGGAAACTTTTATGTAGAAGTAACATAAAGCAATGGTGGCATTTCCAAGTATAAAATTCAGCTTTCCATCACAGTTTTGGAAATACCCTGTATTATAATTGAACATTTTTTTTTTGTCATTAACTCACAGCAATTTTATTTCTCAAAAGTAATTGATAGTTTTTAAAGAGGTGCTAACATTTTCAGCCATTCTATACCTTAGCATATGTTTACTGATGCTGTATTTTCTTTATTTTCTTCATTGGTATTTCCTCTGCAAGCTCTTCTGCATCAGCATTTTGAGTAATATAAAAAGGTAGTTGAGGTGCTTTTTCATACTTAGTTCAATTTAGTTATAAAAAATGTAAAGTGATGATAGGTAGGAAATCTTGAAAATAATTTCCCCAAATTTTGCATTGAGTGCCAAGGACATTTCTTGAGTGTACTTACAATTTGATTTAGACACAAATGAAGAACTAAATTAAACTGGAACCGAAAAGTTTATTTTCTTTGGAATACTAACTTGTACACAGATTTAGATTGTGTATAAGTATGTTTACGGTGATAAATGAGAACAGTTTTTATGATGGTAGGAAAAAACTCAATGAATAAAATCAAAACTTTTCATAAGTCTTTGGTATGAAATATATGATAAATTATTTAAAAATCTTATATGCCAATATTATAGTATTAAACTTTTAGTTTGGCTGAATGAAAGTTTGCAAATACCATTATTTTAGCTCCATTCTTATTTCTAATATAGTGAAAACTTAAGTTGTACTTGAGACAGAATGTATCCAAGTGATAATATCTCCACTGGCATTCAGTTTCTCTGAGCTAACTTTTAAATACAAATTCATAGGTTAGACATATGACTCTAATTTAATGTTGTGTTATAGTTGTTATATTGTACATTATTTCTAATACATGAATGGAATTAATTACTTTGTCAGACACATAGTTTGTTGGTGCTATGGTAAGCTTTTGTAGATAAAGAAAAAGCTCTGGGAGGCAGAATTCTTTAGTTGAGAGAGCATTTATGGTCAGCTCTATGTATTATCAAATCCCTGCCCTGCCACCAATTAGCTGTACAACTAGGAATCTTTTCTGCACTTGGGTTCCTGTCTGAGATATAGATATTGATATAGAGACATATAGGTATATAAATGATAGGCACATATGAAAAGTAAAGTAGATAATAGTTGTGAATCATCTATGACAATGTCTGACATCATATATTGAAAACTTATATTTCAGATGATACTAGATGACTAGAGGACAGATGGCTCCCAGCCCATATAGGTAAGCCCATTTCTACCTGTTATTTGATGGCTCTTGGACCTTATTCCATTTCAGATTCAGACATACATTGCTTAATCAATAGCCAGTTTCTGGGTAGTTTTTAAATCTTGTTGCTCTCTCATTGTATTCTTGTCACTTTCCACACCTTTTCCAACTTATGAGATAATGTGCTCATTGATTCAGAAATCTACAGTGGCTTTCTCTTGTGCTTCATTATACATGTAAGCTCCCTGGCCTGAGTGAGGGTCTGGGTGATGAGGAGTAACTACAGGTGATATCCAAATCTCTATGCTTCATGGTACTCTGTGAGCACTAAGGCTGTCCCCCTCCTTTTAACATTTTTGCCTTCTTATAGGATTCCAACACAACAATGAGATGAAAGTATTTATTAGAATATTTAATCAAACTGTGTGAATTCTACAGAAGCTTGTGACAATTCACTTAATCCATAGCCCCAGGGTACAAGTTGGGTTCATGTATCTACAATGAAATAACTGAGGGGCTCCATTTTCTTTGGTCCTTAGGCAAGAGTGCCATATCATGGTTTTTCTAATATATTTTTTAAAGTCGTCAGTGGATCTTTATTTATTTATATCTTTATAAATATGCAGTATTGAGAACTTTATTTATATGCAGTATTGAGAACTGATCCCTGTGCTTCACACATGCTAGGCAAGCGCTCTACCACTGAGTCATGACCCTAGCCCCCATATCATGTTTTTGATGCTATTGTCAATGAAATTATTTTCTTAATTTTATGTCTTGAATTACTTTTTGATAGTGTATGGAAATACAGCTTCCTTATATATATATTGATTTTGTATCCTGAAATCTTGCTGAACTCATTTATTTGATCTAATGGATTTTTAAGTGTGCAGATTCTTTAGGATTTTATATATGTAAGGTCATGTAATTTATAAAAAGAGTTTTCTTTCTTTCCAATCTGAATGCCTTTTTCCTCCTGTTTTCTTGACTAACTGCATTAATTCAAACTTTCAACATTATGTTGAATAGAAGTGGCTTTTGTTCCTGAGATTAGGGAAACATATTTGAATCTTTGTTTCATATGCTCTTAGTTGGAGGGTTTTTATTGATATTCTTTGTCCAGTTGAGGAAATTCCTTTCTTATGCTAATTGGCTGAGTAATTTATCATTAAAGGGTATTGGATTCAGTGAAAAACTTTTCTACATGAATTTTTCTTTTTTTTAATTTTTTATTATTAGTTGTTCAAAACATTACAAAGCTCATGACATATCATCTTTCATACATTTGATTCAAGTGAGTTATGAACTCCCATTTTTACCCCAAATGCAAATTGCAGAATAACATCAGTTACACCTTCACAATGTTTACATATTGCCATATTAGTGTCTGTTGTATTCTGCTGACTTTCCTATCCCCTACTATCCCCCCTCCCCTACCCTCCCATCTTCTCTCTCTACCTCATCTGCTGTAATTCATTTCTCTCCATTGTTTTTTTTCCCCTTTCCCCTCACAACCTCTTATATGTGATTCTGTATAACATTGAGGGTCTCCTTCCGTTTCCATACAATTTACCTTCTCTCTCCCTTTCCCTCCCACCACTTGTCTCTGTTTAATGTTAATCTTTTCCTCATGCTCTTCCTCCCTGCTCAGTTCTTAGTTGCTCTCCTTAAACCAAAGAAGACATTGGGTATTTGTTTTTTAAGGATTGGCTAGCTTCACTTAGCATAATCTGCTCTAATGCCATCCATTCCCCTGCAAATTCCATGATTTTGTCATTTTTTAGTGCAGAGTAATACTCCATTGTGTATAAATGCCACATTTTTTTTTTTATCCATTCATCTATTGAAGGACTTCTGGGTTGGTTCCACAGTCTAGCTATTGTGAATTGTGCTGCTATGATCATTGATGTGGCAGTATCCCTATAGTACGCTCTTTTAAGGTCCTCAGGAAATAGTCCAAGAAGGGCGATAGCTGGGTCAAATGGTGGTTCTATTCCCAGCTTTCCCATGAATCTCCATACTGCTTTCCAAATTGGCTGCACCAATTTTCAGTCCCACCAGCAATGTACAAGAGTACCCTTTTCCCCACATCCTCGGCAGCACTTGTTGTTGTTTGACTTCATAATGGCTGCCAATCTTACTGGAGTGAGATGGTATCTTAGGGTGGTTTTGATTTGCATTTCTCTGACTGCTAGAGATGGTGAGCATTTTTTTCATGTACTTATTGATTGATTGTATGTCTTCCTCTGAGAAGTGTCTGTTTAGGTCCTTGGCCCATTTGTTGATTGGGTTATTTGTTATCTTATTGTTTAATTTTTTGAATTCTTTGTATATTTTGGAAATTAGGGCTCTATCTGAAGTGTGAGGAGTAAAAATTTGTTCCCAGGATGTAGGCTCCCTATTTACTTCTTTTATTGTTTCTCTTGCTGAGAAAAAACTTCTTAGTTTAAGTAAGTCTCATTTGTTTATTCTTGTTATTAACTCTTGGGCTATGGGCGTCCTATTAAGGAATTTGGAGCCCAACCCCACAATATGTAGATCGGAGCCAACTTTTTCTTCTATCAGGCACAGAGTCTCTGATTTGATATCAAGCTCTTTGATCCATTTTGAGTTAACTTTTGTGCATGGCGAGAGAATGGGGTTCAGCTTCATTTTGTTGCATATGGATTTCCAGTTTTCCCAGCACCATTTGTTGAAGATGCTATCCTTCCTCCATTGCATGCTTTTAGCCCCTTTATCAAATATAAGAAAGTTGTAATTTTGTGGATTGGTCTCTGTGTCCTCTATTCTGTACCATTGGTCCACCTGCCTGTTTTGGTACCAGTACCATGCTGTTTTTGTTACTATTGCTCTGTAATATAGTTTGAAATCTGGTATCGCTATACCTCCAGATTCACACTTCCTGCTTAGAATTGCTTTTGCTATTCTGGGTCTTTTGTTTCTCCATATGAATTTCATGATTGCTTTATCTATTTCTACAAGAAATGCCGTTGGGATTTTGATTGGCATTGCATTGAACCTATGAAGAACTTTTGGTAATATCGCCTTTTTGATGATGTTAGTTCTGCCTATCCATGAACAGGGTATGTTTCCTAAGATCTTCTTCTATTTCTCTCTTGAGGGTTCTGTAGTTTTCATTGTATAAATCTTTCACCTCTTTTGTTAGGTTGATTCCCAAGTATCATTTTTTTTTGAGGATATTGTGAATGGGGTTGTTTTCCTCATTTCCATTTCAGAGGTTTTGTTGCTGATATACAGGAATGCCTTTGATTTATGTGTGTTGATTTTATATCCTGCCACTTTGCTGAATTCATTTATTAGTTCTAGTAGTTTCTTTGTAGACCCTTTTGGATCTTCTAGGTATAGAATCATGTCGTCAGCAAATAGTGATAATTTAAGTTCTTCTTTTCATATTTTTATGCCTTTAATTTCTTTTGTCTAATTGCTCTGGCTAGTATTTCAAGAACTAAATTGACTAGAAGTGGTGAGAGAGGGCATCCCTGTCTTGTTCCAGATTTTAGAGGGAATGCCTTCAGTTTTTCTCCATTTAGAATGATGCTAGCCTGAGGCTTAGCATATATAGCTTTTACAATGTTGAGGTAAGTTCCTGTTATCCCTAGTTTTTCTAGAGTTTTGAACATAAAGGGATGCTGTACTGTGTCGAATGCTTTTTCTGCATCTATCGAGACGATCATATGGTTCTTATCTTTAAGTCTATTGATGTGGTGAATAATATTTATTGATTTCCGTATATTGAACCAACCTTGCATCCCAGGGATGAATCCTGCTTGATCATGGTGCACGATTTTTTTGATATGCTTTTGTATTCGATTCGCCAGGATTTTAGTGAGGATTTTTGCATCTAAGTTCATTAGAGATATTGGTCTGTAGTTTTCTTTCTTTGAAGTATCTTTGTCTGGTTTCGGGATTAGGGTGATGTTGGCCTCATACAATGAATTTGGAAGAGCTCCTTCTTTTTATATTTCTTGAAATAGCTTGAAAAGTATTGGTTTTTCCTCGTTGGTTATTTTTCTCCCCCTTTACTGAGATACCTCCCACTGTTAGTTTTGGGTGCTCTTTGTCAATTCCTCTTCTTGTAGTATTTTGCTCAAAATGCTTTGTAGTGCTGGTTTTCTGGCTGTGAATTCTTTTAGCTTTTGTTTATCGTGAAAGATTTTAATTTCATTGTCAAATCTGAAGCTTAATTTTGCTGGATACAGTATTCTTGGTTGGAATCCATTATTTTTCAGCATTTGAAATACATTGTTCCAGGATCTTCTCGCTTTCAGAGTCTGTGTTGAAAAATCGGCCGTTAACCTAATTGGTTTACCCCGAATGTAATCTGCCTCCTTTCTCTTGTAGCTTTTAGTATTCTCTCCTTGTCCTGTATGTTAGCTATCTTCATAATTATATGTCTTGGAGTTGGTCTATTACGGTTTTGAATGTTTGGGGTCCTGTAAGCTTCCAGGATTTGGCAATCCATTCCATCTTTCATCTCTGGGAAGTTTTCTAGGATTATTTCATTTAATAGGTTGTCCATTCCTTTGGTTTGAACCTCTATACCTTCTTCTATCCCAATGACTCTCAAGTTTGGTTTTTTTATGACATCCCATATCTCTTGAATAGATTGTCATGAGATTTAAGCATCCTTTCTGTGTTGACTATGTTCTTTTCAAGTTGATAAACTTTGTCTTCATTATCTGATGTTCTGACTTCTACTTGCTCTAGTCTATTTGAAATATTCTCGTTTGAGTTTTTAATTTGGTTTATGGTTTCCTGCATTTCTAGGATTACTGTTTGATTTTTTTTTAAATCTCTGTCTCCTGGTAAAGCTCGTTCTTTGCCATTTGAATTTGTTTGTTTAATTTGTTTTCAAAATATACTTTCATTGCTTGGACTTGCTGTCTCATGTCTTCACTAATATTCCGTTCCATCTGAGTTAGGTATGCCTTGAGTTCTTTCCCTGTCCATGTTTCTGATGCTTCTAGGTCCTCCTGTAGGTTTAAGGTGTCCTGCATTGTTTGTAATCCTTTTTTCTCTTGTTTTTTCATGTTGTTCACGTTACTTTCCAGCTCTGTTTGACTGCTGTGTTTCTGCTTTCTCCTATAAATTTGTTTTGGTTTTGTATATCTCTGATGTCTCTCCTTTGTGGTGGGAGACTATGCCTAGGAATGTTGGGCTTTATTGTACTTTAAAGCTGATTTATTCAATTCATAAAAGGCTTCCGGATTCTGTATGCATATAGTGATTTGTTGTTTGTTCTTAGGACTTTATGTTTAGGTTAGGTGCTATGATGGTATGAGGGTTAGTATGTCTTGGCTACTTTAGAAGATTGCTCTACAGAAGTGGGATACTAACAGGCGATTGGATCAGGGTGTTGGTAGTAGCTAGGTATTTAGGAGCCCTATAGACAGCCTCGAAACATTAACCTATTTGCATTTAGACAATTACACATAATGGAAGACGTAATGCTTGAGATGAAAGTTGGGGGGTAGGGGAAAGAAGGTGCTCTTAAAAAGAAAGAAGGAGAGAGAGATAGATAGATTAGAGGAGAATGAAATGGACAATAAAACTTGAATCGGGAAAGAAAGAAAGAAGAAAAAGAGGAGAAAAGAACAAAGAGAGAAAGAAAAAAAAAGAAAAAAAATTGAAGTCTTAGAGATCCATTTTCTTCTCTTCCAGTAGGCGGAGCTGTGCCCTCCAAGCCATGTTTCTGCCCTTTATGTGCCGATAGCAATCCCTGTAAGGCAGCTCCTGGGAGTCTCTCAATCCTGTTAGTCCAGAGCTGTTTCACTTCTCTGGCCCCTCCCCCCCTTCCTCCTGCCAGCCAGCCAGCCAGGTCCTGTTCACTGGTAGCGGTTCCCCAAAGATCTAGTTACACTTGCAGCCCCACCGCGCTTCCCATTTAAACCCCTGTGCTGTGATAAACTGGCAGCTAAGACCTTGGGAGTCGCTGTTGGGGATTGGGAATCCCCTCTGCTTCCCTACAGACACGCCCCCGGAGAGATCCCTGAGGTTTCCTGGCTGCTTGTATCTGTATGGGGTGGGAGTCACACACCTGCTAAAGTGGATTCCGCTGGGAAGGAATTCCGTCGGCAGAACTCCGGTGACGTCACCTCTCTGCTATGGTGGGCCCCAGGCTCCTTGCCGGAGTGTCCGAGGGGAGGGGTGGGACTGGTCCAGCCCTGGTTGGCCTCAGCTCCCGGCTCACTATTTCATGAAGGCTTGGCTAGAGACCTCTTCCTGCCAAGCTGCGTCTCGGAAACTATCCGCCCAGTCACGGTAGCTGCGGGTGGGCGGCCGCGCCGTGTCTCGCGGACTGCGGCTGGCGGGTCTGGACCTCTGCGTCTCGTGGTGGGGATTCACTCGTCTGGGGCAAACTGTCACCTCCAAAAATCCTAGCAACTCCCGGCCGGTCTCTCTTCAGTGGAATTTTGCTAGGGGATTCTCAGCAGGTAGAATCTAAGCGTATCTATGCGTCTCTCTGACCCCATCACTGAGGGGGTACTGAAAGCGCTGCCTCTCTGCCCGCCTCCATGTTGGCTACATGAATTTTTAAATATTTTATTCTATGGATTCAGTATATTGCATTACTGTTCTGGGAGTTTAAGCCAAACTTGATTTTCTGGAATAAATTACACTTGGTCATGAATAATATTATTTTAATATTCCTGAATTTAGTTTGCTAGTATTTTTTGGATTAATGTGTATATGTGTATGTGTATGTGTGTGTGTGTGTGTGTGTGTGTGGGTGTGTGCGCGCACGTGCACGCATTTATTCATTTGAAATATTGGTCTGGAGTTTTAATTTCATGTGATGATTGTATCTGGTTATGGTATCAGGGTAACTCTGCCATATAGAATGAGTTAGGGAGTGCTCATTTTTCTTCTACTTTTGGAATATACTCTAAAAGAATGATCTTAATTCTCCTTTGAACTCTTGGTATAACTCAACATTGAAGGAAATCAATACTGTTTATTATCCACATGGGAATTTTTTTTATGACTGTTTATCTGTTTATTTATTATAGGTGTATTCAGATGTTCATGTGGTATTCATAACTAAAGACAACCCTTGAAGTATATCACATGATACATTCTGTTTAAATTTTAAAATATTTTTTAGCTGTAGATAGACACAATACCTTTATTTTATTTATTTTTATGTGGTGCTCAGGATCGAACCCAGGGGCTCACACATGCCAGGCAAGTGCTCTACCACTGAGCTACAACCCCAGCCCCACATGATACATTTTTAAAGGGAGGGAAGCAAAGGTTAAATTTCTTGCCCATGTTTCCCAGGCTAATAAATGACTAAGTTAGGATTATAGTCACTGTGACCCCAAAACCCACATCAGTTCCCATCCCACCATGCAACCTTCCACAGACACTGGTTATGATGATATATTATCTTTGATGAAGTTGTGGCATAGAGTTATAAGACACTAAAATCTTAACAGAAATGTGGGTGCTTTGAAATAAATGTCTATTGAAAACCACCTTCCAATCAACAGTTTTTGCAGATTGTGGACCTCTTGTGAAAAGATTTTTTGACACATTTGTAACTGTCTGTTCCCCATCTGGAAGTCAAACTTTGGTCATGCCTCTTATTTATTGATTTACTTTTGATTTTATATTGCAGGGGTGATTGGGTTTCTCTTTATGAAGAAATTTGCCTTTTTCTGCAAAACTTCTTTCTCTTCTCTCTTTATAAGACAGGTTTTTGGATTTTCTCTATGAAGAATCAGGAGATAAGGTGACACATAAGAAAAAATGTTGTAGAAGAGAAAAGGAGCAAAGAAGTAGTCATGCATGTCAGAATTTTGTGGTTTTGAGGTGATCAGATGGTGGTTTAGGAGGTAATTGATGAGGAAGGGTAAATGAGGGAAAAGAGGTGATTCAGAACTGCACCCCTTTTAACATTTTATGAGAAATATAAGTGAATGAATTTTGGTTTTGCCTCTGAACTAAGTTCATTTAGCTAAAAGGCTAGCCTATATTTGGCCATGAGGATCCCAGCATACATTTGTATTATACTCCCATCTCAGAATGTGGATGTGTCTGATTTTGGTTCTGTATGGATCTTTGAATGTAGTTTCCATGAGACAGATGATATAACCTGACAAATAATTATTTCACTCATTAACCTGACAAAAAATTATTGAAAACCAATTCTGTTTCAAGCCCCGTGTTAGATTATAGGTAAATCAAACAGTGATGATCTATGACTTCATGGTATATGTAACTCAGGAAGGGAGATGGATATTTTATGGTTATTATACAAGCATGTGGATGATTACAGTTTGGGGTAAGTCCTATGAGAAGAAATTACAGAAAATTATGGGTGATAAATATGCCACACCTAAGTTATTTGAATGGAGGTGGTAATGGAAACCATCTCTGAGGCAGTGATTAAAAGCTAAGACCTAAAATCTGAGTAGTTGGAGGATTCACAACTAGGTGAGGAATGTTATGCATGTTCACAAGTCTAAATTAGCAAATTATTTTGAGTAATTAAAAATTTTACCATATGTCTGTGCATCTTTTCCCTAATTGGACTTTCCAGACATTCAAGAACAAAGTGTTGGTATTCCTGTGGGTCATATTTGAGGGCCATTTGATTTTTGAGAGTTCTCACTCTCAGGAGCATACAACACAGTTCTGCCAGGTGGCAAGACAGGTAACACTATGAAATTCACATTCTGTAATTGTCCATTAACCCAACAGTATACAATTGAGACTAGTTTTGCAAAGTGATAGGTCTGTGACTATAAGTAATTGATAAAAAGACTATAAAACAGGTTTTTTCCCCTTGTGCCAATGTTATTTAGTGTTATGTTTTATGCTTTTTCTTCATTTGATAAGGCACAGTGTTCTCTTTTAAGATGTAGAAGCTGAGGCTCATGGTGTTGGAATGATCTTATTATGATTGATGGGGGGGGCGTTAATACCTCTCAAGTGAGACCTTTTGTTTCTAGAACATCCTGCCAAGTAGATATTACTTACATTAATTCACCCACTGATCCATTAATTTTTCCCCAAATATTAGTTTAATATCTAATTAATGAAAAAAATTGGAAACTAAGACTATATTCAATGATACATAGACATTTTCCTATAACTTTCAGAGGTGTAATGGAGTCCTAATATGCCTTAAAAAGTAAAAGAGAGTATTATTATATAGGATAAATTACTTAGCTGCATTGAGTATTAAAAAAAGTGATTGAGGAAAAAAAAAGTCACTGAGGGAAGAGAGAGAATTAGTCTTTTTTTGTGGAGAGGGCCGAGCGTGAGAGCCATGCATAATGGATTCAGCTTGGTCCTACTGGTCATTTAATAGGTTTTTGTTAAGCTCATAATGTGTGCAAGACACTATAATTGGTGTTGATCAGTCCGATATATGTGGACCCATAGCAAATGAATAGCACATGTCATTTGGGAGAAAGTTTTAAAAAAATCACTCTCTCATTGGAAAGTGAGCATGATGCCTGTTTGCTAATATATTCTGCGCCTCAAAATTTCAAGGAGATTAAATTTTTAAGTACTCACAGGTAAAGTAAACTAGCAACACAAAGCTGATGCTTTTAAGCCAAATATTCCAATCATGAACCATGTGTAAAACCAGTAAGTATTGAAAATAGTTAATTTTAGGCTTTATTTTGTTTTCTAAATTCCATGCATAGGGAAGAGAACACTTCTGATTATTATTATTCTTTATTCTCTTCTCTTGCTTGTCACTGAGGTATTTTTCTGGAAGCATTTTTGAAGTAGAACTACAGGATTAATTGAAAGAAAAGGCAGACAGTACATTCAAGTCAGCTACTGGAATATCAATGATTGGCTTTCAAACCACCGAGAGACCGTCTGGACCAATAACAGTATTGACTAGTACTCAGCATAGCACTCCAGAGAGGCTCAAGTGATCCAGGGTATGATAGATAGACATCAGAACTGGCCCTTGGCCCAGATTTTCTGAGAGATATACCATGACCCTGTGATCCTGTGGCTGGATGAATCCATTATGGTTAGTTGGCTTTGGCTTTTCTGAAATTAGAAAGGGAAAATTAAGCCCAAGTAATATATGCACTGTGATGCTAGACAATGGGGTACATCTTTGTGAGGGAGTTGAATAGCCTGAAGGGAGCTGAATGAGAGCACAGGTGAGACAAATTTAGTGCTGCATAATTTTGAAACCCTATTTATAATATTTCAAAGCATTTCCACTATCACTATGAAAACTTTCTTAGCAGAGTAGAAAATTTTTAGTGCACTTGAAAAAGAGGGCAGAGGTCTTTTGTATCCATTAATTCTAGATTCACCAAAACCACCAACTGAGGGAATAGTTTTTAAATCAAATTATGCTACAGTTTGACCGCCATTACTATTGCATGTATGCCAGAGAGAAGACGAAGGATGCAAGACCTGGCCATGGGACAAATTTTGTGAATCTGTCCAGCCATCCTCAATGTTTTACCAGTGGTGCCCTGGAGAGTCATTTGACAACCATGGATCCTCTTGCTAGAATGGGTGCCTCTTTAGCAAACAGTTCACCGAGTTTTTCATACAACTTTAGGGAATCATAGAGCCCTGAAGTTTGCATCAGTCAGTCCAAGTCTCCCAAGATCTCTTGGACTAAATGTAGTAGTGAAAAAAATCAGACTTTGAGAACTTTGTATTAATAAGGAAACTAGGATCCAGAACTAAATTTGCTTATCTGTAAATAGTGGCACAAATATACTAGTGTATGCCTATAGTTGAGAGTTTATGAGCTGAATAAAGCTGCTTTTTTTTTTTTTTTTTTTGCACGGGATCGGGGTACCAGGGATTGAATTCAGGGCCACTCGACCACTGAGCCCTATCTCCAGCCCTATTTTGTATTTTATTTAGAGACAGGGTCTCACTGGGTTGCTTAACACCTTGCTTTTGCTGAGACTGGCTTTGAACTCAGTATCCTTCTGCCTCAGGCTCCTGAGCTGCACAGGTGTGAGTCACCACACCCTGAAAAGCTGCTTTTAAATGTAGATTATATTTTGAATTCTATCCCAGCTTCCTGGGTTCCTGGGCCCCTCAAGCTTTCTGCACATCTGTTCATCTTCCATGGGTCTACCTCTGCCTCCCATTACTGTCTTTTCTTTTCCCTTCCAAGTTCATTTTAAGAGCTTGGTAAATACATGGAACTCCAAGAAGAACAGATCCAAAGAGTATCTCTTTGGATGTGGAACATGGGCCCACTATACCATTTGTAGTGATAACTGGGCAATGTTCCCCAGAACAGTTAAAAAAAAAAAATTGGAAGTGTACCCATCATCATGGTTTGAAGGAATATTAAGCAGTTACTTAAAAATCATATTCTGATTCAGGAATTCAGGGGTGGAGGAGGTGAACCTGAAAATTATATGCACACCCTGTGAGTCTTAAGGCAGCCAGTGGTCTGTGGAACATTTCAGAACAACTACTCAAGCATAGGTAGTGAAGCAGACGAATAGCAGCAATTCATGAGCACTTCCTGTTTGTGAAGCACTTAATATTTGCACTCCCCAGTAAGCCTCTAAAGAAATCTAAGAGGCAGGCACTTTTATGATAAGACTAGCTCTTGAACATATGAAGAAAATGAGGTAAAGAAAGATTAAATAACATGCCTAACTTCACACAGGAAGAGGAAGAGCCAGGTATGTTTGATGAGTGAGTTCAGGGCTTCCTACCCTTTTCTGAGCTGTGGATCCCTGTAGACATTTGCCGACACCCTTCGCAGAATAATATTTTTACATACATCAAATGAAAGACATTGACTCCTAACAGAAACAGATTGCATCCCTTTTCAGTTATCCATCTATTAATAAATGCAAAAGATAGAATATCGTGTTCTTTAGAAATGTTTTCTATAACGCGATTTAGAGACAAGTCTAAAAGTCATCACAATTTGAAGATAGCGATGAATGTAAATGGTGTTTCAAGAAGTCTGTAATAACCTGAAGACTACATAAAAGTGCCTGTCATTTCTCTGCAAGACAAAAATCATGCATTCTGCTAAAACAGCTGCATTCTGTTGCCTACATTCATAATGGAAGATAAGGTTGAATTTCAGGTACATATTAGTGCATTGCAGTTCATGCACCCTTTGAGTTCCAACCACAGATTCCAGCAAATGAGCTCCTGCTACAGCCTGTCCTTATGAGGATGATTTAAAGCCTTTCACTAGAACAAATATATATTAAGAGGCTGCTTACTTACAGCTCTGTTATTCTATGACTTTCTCTAGTATATGTTGAAAACAAAACATTATCACCTTCTCAAACCAATATTCAAAACACTGAGCATTAATTGTGATATTTTTGCATAAAATACTTCTTAAAAATCAAGTTCACCTTCAAAGTACAAATATATTTTTAGAAACATTGTTATGAATGTGGCACAAAATCTATAGGGAATCCATATGAGGAATTCCAAACAAATTCTAAATTGTGTCTTTTGGCATATATGATCTTCTATCATGCAAATCTCACACTTGGAATATTATCTGAACTCCTTCCATGTCTGGCAGTCCCTCCTTATTGGTTCTTGTTTACCTCTTGGATCCTCAACTCCTGCAATGCCCTTTCGATTTGGTCATGGAGACTTGTCACAGCCCTTTGAACATGTGAAGCTTGTTCCTGCCCCAGGCCTTTGTTCCTGCTGTTCTTTCCACCATGGAACATTCTTCCCCTAGAATTCACAGGGTTCTTTCTTCTATCTCCCTCGTTTCTACTCAGTGTCACCTATTCAGAGAGGCCTTCCCTGACACCCTACCTCACGGCAGCATACCCTCGCTGTGTCACTTTTCTTCACATCATTTTTTTCTTTATAATGCTTACAAGTCCCTGAAAATCATCTGGCAAGTTGAAGTGTATTGTTTTCCATTGTAATACATAGTTCAAAAGGGTAGGGGTTTATCTCTGCTGTATTCTGAGCACCTAGAGTTTACCACAAAGTAAGTTCTTAACAGACATATCTTGAAAAATTAAATGTATGGTTAATGAATGAATACATGCTTAGTGAGTACTGTAATAGGACAGTATTAATTTACATGAATTAATTCTAACAAGGGTATTAATTATCCATTTTGAATGATAGTTACACTTTGTGCATTCAAATATTTTTGCTTTCTCACAGAAGTATATACACTAGACTCAATATTTCACGGAACTATTCCTTAATAGAGAAAAAGGAATAATAATATTAAAGTCTATTTTCATAAGAAAATGTTAAAATATATGGATTATCTGGTATTTCTTCAGCAAAGGAAGATTCAGGTTTGTCTTAGGCTGAAATACATTTGTTTTTGCAATTCCAGAGACCAGTGGTTTGTTCAGATCTATACAGGGTTGATATTTTTTAAAATTTTGGGGTACTGGGGATTGAACTCAGGGGCACTCAAGTAGTGACCCACATCCCCAGCCCTATTTTGTATTTTTTTTAAAGACAGAGTCTCACTGAGTTGCTTACCACCTGCTTTTGCTGAGGCTGGCTTTGAACTCTCGATCCTCCTGTCTCAGCCTCCCAAGCTGCTGGGATTACAGGCATACACCATTGTGCCTTCGCCTATACAAGGTTTTTATTAAAGATCAAGGGAAAGCTAATTTTGTTTCACTTCTAATTGAAATGATGGAATATTTAATGTAGGTAGCCTTCTCATATCATCAACAATCTCTAAAACCTTGATTCTCATAAGGAATCAGTTTTACATTTTCATAAATTTATTTTAAATTAACAAATTCACAATTTTATATAAATGTATTATCTGTGACACATTCACCTATCCTATGTACAGTCTTTTTAGTTATTCTTCTTTATGTTGTAATCCAAGTTGGCAAATGTATGTCTGATTGTTTTTGTGAGATACCCATGTGTACATGCACACCATTGAAGCCCTTGTTAAAAATGAAAAATATATATAGTCTTTTGGGGTAGCTGTGATTCTTTTATTTTTAATAGCTGTATAATATTCCACAGCATGGTATACCACAAGTCACATGTTTTCTTCTAAATGTATGGCCATTCATTTGTTTTCTTTATTTCCCCAATTACATTTTCAAGGACATCCTAGTGAATGTTAGAAATTTTTTTCCTATGGCATAGATTCCTGAGAATAAATTTGCTATGCAATACATCTATTTTTCTATATTGTTAATATTTTCAGATATCTTTACATAAAGACTCCAGTGGCTTACATTCCCATCTTATTATGAGAGTCTCCTTTTGATCTGTATTCCGATGAAGAACAAGAGTTGCTGATTGTTTATTCCTTGCCAGTTTGATAAATATAAAGTGATTTTCATTTTGCTTTAATTGGCACTTCCCTGGCTATTAATGAATTTGAACATGTTTGCATACATGCTTTTTTGTAATTAGCCTACAATGGCCATAGTGTTTTACTGGATTATACAAAATCCCAGGTGGTTTCATTGTGTGGTCTTTGACATTATAACTATCAATCCTTTGTTGTTTTTCATTAAAATATATTCCAAAACTCTTCTGACTCCGCAAAAGTAGAATAGCCCCATTTATCCCATATCCTTGATGCTTACAGTTTAGAAATCCTTGACAAAAACTCTCCAAAAAAAAAAAAAGCATAAGGAAATTCTGAAGGATGTAATGAAGAAGGTAGACTGCTAAGAGATCTTGGGAGTTGAGAAAAAAGAGGCTAGTGACTTTCTTGGTTTTTCTCCTGTGTATTCTGGGAAGGGATATGCAGATACCTCCAACCCAGAAGTGTCAACAACAACAAAACCCTTCTAAGAGAAACTTGTTTTCCCTAGCCAAAACAAAAACAAACAAACAAAAAGACAAGAAAAAAGAAAAAGGCAGGAAATGATTGACCTAACAACAGAAAACCTTTTTGCAGAACCTACCTTACTCCAGTCAAATATAAACAGGCAGAGAGCAAGAGCCCCCTCTCCATTCCCTCCTACCTTTTGGTTTAATCTGGGAGGACTGGAGATGAAGCTCCTGATTCTCACATTTCTCTGTGGAGGTTTTGCAGGGAGTTAGCGATTCCATCCATCTCCTGTCTGAAATAAACAAGCAACAAACAGCACAGGCCAGTATAGATACACCTGGTAGAGAGAGCCTATATTCCACCCCTCAGCTGGCACAGAGGAGGTACTCTGATTTCCCTGCCAAGGTACAGTCAGTAGAATCTGCTGGGGAGCTGATCATCTTCCACCACAGTGATAACACTGAACTAAATGATCAAAAACAGGAATAGGGGCTGGGGTTGTGGCTCAGTGGTAGAGCGCTTGCCTAGCATGCGTCAGGCACTGGGTTCAATACCTGGCACTGTATTAAAAAAAAAAAAAAACACAAATAAAATAAAGGTATAATGTTATTGTCCATCTACAACTAAAACAAATAGTTATTTTTTTTTAAGCAGGAATAGTTGGCATTCTGCTTCCCCTTTCAGCAAAATAGGAATGTAAGTGAAGTTCATGAATTAAAAGCTGTGCAGCCTCTGTTAAATGCATTTGGTGGTTCCACCAAAAATCAAATATGAATTTACCATATGATCTAGAATACACTTGTAAGTGGAATTGAAATTTAAATTGGTGAGTCAAACGCATTTTGTAAACCAATGTACATAGCACCATGACTCTCCAAAATAAAAATAGGAAATAACCCAAATGTTCATCAAAATGAGTGGGCAAACAAAATGTCATATATACATACCACAGAATATTACTCAATATTATTCAATCTTAAAGAGGAAGGAATCTCTGACTAATGCTACAACATGATGAATCTTGAAGATATTATGTCACATTAAATGAGCTGATTACAAAAGGACAAAAGCTACATGATTCCACCTATCTGTGGTACCTACAACAGTGAAATTCATAGAGTCATAAAATGGAATGGTAGTTTCCAAGGACTAGGGTTGGTGGTAGAGAATGGAGAGTTTTTTAGTGAGTATAAAATTTCAATTTGGGTTGACAGAAACATTCTGAAAATGGATGGTGGCAATGGTTGCACAACATTGTGAATGTACACTTGAAAATGGCTATTATATATACATACATACACACACACATATATGTGTATATATATATATGTATATTAGTATATATATTTTAAAAAAATCTGTATTTGTAAAGGTATAAAGATACTTTTGAAATTTTACATTTTAATGAGGAATGCATTGATATGTTCTAGGTAGACAGATTCAGTGCTTGGGGTAGATAATGTGGTGAGCAGAAATATCTATAGGATTTGTTATACCTAAAACCAGGTATCCCAGATACATTGAATTGAAATGATAATGGGTTTATTCAGTTAGAGTGTTAATCAGAGTCTTGAAATTGCCGAATCTGAGTAATGAGTATTTGGAGATTCACACTATCTTTTCTGTTTTATCTGTTTTAAACATTAAAAAAGTTTTGTATATGTGAAAAAAATGGGTTATATACTATATCATTACAATTATATGATATTCTGGATCAGGCAAAACTAGGGAGATAGTACAAAAATCAGTGGTTGCTGGAGATTCAGAGAAGGGAGAAAGGGATGAATAGTTGGAACCCATAGATATTTCAGGATAGTAAACTATACTGTCTCATAATATAAAGATATCTATGCAACATTATATATTTGACAATACCTATAGAATGTGTAATGCAAAGAGTAAGCTCTAATTAAACTGTTAACTTTAGTTAATAGTAATATATTAACATTAGTTCATCAATTATAACAAATGTATTATTTATGTAAATAAGAGGGGGAAATGTGATGAATTTGTGGGAATTCTATTTTCTCATTTTTTTTTTTGGTAAACTTACCAATCCTTTAAAAAATGTTGTCTAGCCAGGTGTAGTAGCACATGTCTGTAATTTCATTGACTCTGGAGGCTGAGGCAGGAGGATCATGAGTTTAAAGGCAGCCTCAGCAAAAGCAAGGCACTAAGCATATAAGTAAAATACAAAATAGAGCTGGGAATGAGGCTCAGTGGTTGAGTGCCCCTGGGTTCAATCCCTAGTACCTCCCTGCCAAAAATATAGTTTATTAATTTAAAAATATATAAACCATTTGAAAAGGTACTTTACCAAAGAAAATACATCTCTCTCTCATACACACATACACATACACATACACACACACACACACACACACACACACACACACAAAGGCACATGAAAAGATGTTCAACATCATTTGTTATTAGATAAATGCAAAGGAAACCACAATTGGATTATACTACAAAGTAATTAGAATGGCTAAAATTAAAAAAAATCGGAAAATATCAAATGTAGAAGAGGATATGAAGTAAAAAGAATTCTCGTTCATTGCTGGTTAGAATGAAAAATACAGACAGCCTGTTTAGAAAACAGTATTGAATAATCCTATTCATTTGATATTCCAGAAAAGATAAAAATATCGATACAGAAAATAGATCATAAGTGCTGGGGACCTCATTGATTTTGGTGGTTTGCTACAAATATGATCTGGAAAGGATTCAACCAGAATTGCTGGGTGTATCCAAAAGTAAGTTCCTGACTTGCATCTCAGGAGTCCTAAGGTAGTAAGGCTTCTCAGGGATACATCTTCTGGTCAGCAGAGAATGAAGTACCATGTCAGGCCAGTCATTTAGATAAGGACACTGAGGAAGTTCCAAGGGAATCCCCCCATAATGGACAGAAGAGGCTTTATCTTTATTTTACCTATTCTTTAGCTCTGGACACCCCAGGCAAAGGTGGCAGGCTGTAGCATTCCTGTCTTCCATTTTGGGACTGAGGGAAGCATACATTTATCTCTGCATTTATTAGATAAATGCAAAGGAAACCACAATCAGATTATACTACAAACTAACCAAGGTCAGCAAAAGGAGGAATCCCAGGTCCAGTCAAGCTTTAAGGTTAGAACTTAGAAGAAACTAACAGGGTCTCTCACCATAGAAAGTGTAGGAACCAGCCTTATATTAACCCTACATTTAGTCCTGGGTTGCTCTAGCAGGAATGTCAAGGAGATCAACCCCACACTTTCTCTTTATAGAGCTCATGAAGCTGGAAGTGTCAGCCTGAGGGACTCACAGTTAGATCAGCAATAGGGAAGGAACTCAGGCCCTGACAAGGGCAAATATAAATATCTTGAAGAGGATGGAGGGTCATAAAATTTAGCCTGACTCTGCTTTCATCCTGGGAAGCTCAAGCAGGGTTAGTTCAGTAAGATGAAGGTAATTTTTCCTGTCTTTCATCTGGGATCTGTCTGGAAAGAGGGACCATTATTTTGAAGGGGCCTACTAGGTTCATAAAAGAGAGTAGTCTCTGAATGTCCCAGACATCCAGGGGAGGACAGTAAAGGAGCATTTAGTGGACTTCCCTGTTCCTGCTGTCAATCCTGGGAGGCCCCAGGCAAGGAGAACAGATAATTTGTGGTTTATACTGATGAATATTTTAGGAGACTGAGAATGATGATACTCTGAGGGTTGTGGCCTCAGGTCAGCAGAAGAAGGAGTACCAGGCTCAGCTGATTGTCCAAGAGTAGGTCCTTGGGCTGTGGCTCAGTGGTAGAGCACTTGCCTAGCATGTGTGAGGCACTGGGTTTGATCCTCAGAACCACATAAGAATAAATGTATAAAATAAAATTATAAAATAAGTAGACCCTGACAGAGAAGTGAGGGGACAGAAGGAACTTGGAGAAACAAGCCCTTGTTTTCAAACCTGGAGGGATCTGGGAGGAGCATTCAGTCAGAGGCACATGTTTTTTTACACACCTTTAAGACCTTACAGAAATGGAAATCTTAGCCCGAGGGTTCCTCCCACCTTGGAAATTGCAGTCTGCACTCTGAGGTCCTTCCTCAGTACTTATAACAGGGGCTCTGTAAACTGGAGGTGAGGGGTTTGTTTGAGGCAGCACCCTTGGGTCACAGAGCAGAGGAAGCCCATGCAGTGCAGGAATCCAGGTCAGGTACAGGTCCTGAATATGTACCAAGGGCCTTACCCTTACAAAGCAGGGGGAACTCTACATTACCCAAAGCCATGATGTCAACCCTAGAGCCTTGGGCTCTGCCAGCTGGTTGCACCCCGTAGAAATTTCACATGTCTTCTTCAGGTTTCCTAAGAGATAGGCCAACCAGAAGGACAAGAGAAATTTGAGGTCCTAGGATAGAACCTAAAAAGTATACCTGTAAGTCAGCCTTTGCCAGAGCCACCATGGGTGAATTTTCTATCTGAGACCACTATGCCCCTTACCCTAGATGGGTGGGATCCTGTCACCTCACTCTAGCTCATCTTCCTGCCTGCTGCCTCCAACAAGGGCCATCATATTATGCCTTCCTCTCCAAAGCATCCACGCCTCACTCTTGAGCAAGAAAGACTTCCAGAACCCAATTGAGAACACGACTTGAGGATTTACAGCATCTCACAGCTGAGGAGTATACTACCTCCATTTCATCTTCCTCTTGTCCTACCCCTTTATCTCACTCCTCCTCCTCCTTCTCCTCTTCTTTCTATTCTCTGATTCTAGACACCCGAGAGGAGGAGGAGGAGGAGTCTGTTGCTAGAATGCTGAGTTCTCCTCAGAATTCTCCCCAGACTTCTCCCAAGACTTGGAGCTCCTACTCCTCCCCCACTTCATGGGACAAGTTAGATGAAGAGTTCAGGCCAAGAAGAAGACAGTTCGAGCACCTTTCAGTCTTCAACAGACCATGTATCCTCGCCCAGAGACCCGCGTGAGAAGAAGGTGACTAATTTGGTATGTATCCTGATTCTGAAATATTGACTGAAGGAGCCCATCACAAAACTGGAAATGCTCAAAGTTATGACCAGAGAGTATAAGAATCAATTTCATGTGATCTTCAAGAAAGCTGCTAAATGCTTGGAAGTGATTTTTGGCATTGATTTGAAAGAAATGGATGCCACCAGCTGCTACTGTGTTCCTCTGAATTCACTGGACCTTACCCATGTCATGATGCTGAGTGAAGACCAAAGCATGATTTTAAAAAAATGGATTTCTGATGATTATCCTGAATCTGATATTCTTATACGGAATGCTTGCCTCTTAGGAAAACATCTGAGAATTCCTGAATATGATTGAAGTACTTCATGTATGAGGAGCCCAGGATGTTTATCACTAGAAAACTGGGCACAGGAAAATTATTATGAGTACTGATTGTTGAGAGCCATAGCCAAAGCTGCCCCAGCAATCAGCTGATTGGATCACAATGCCCCAGCACCAGCTGATTGACTCCTCTGCGTGATGCTCATTGGGCTGTTTCCCTGCCCTTTCAGACTATGGAGCTGCTCATTGGGAGACTCTTTTGGCTCCGCTCATGTGACCCAGCCAATCGCCTCAAGAGTGGTTGAGAGGCTGGCCAGAAGATAGCCAGTAGTGGCAGTTGGGCTCTGAGGAAATTCCTGAAGAGCTCGCGTGGTGGGGCGTGTGCGTTCATCATTCCTGCTTAATAAGTGGCTCGTGAATTGTACCCAGCCAGACTGCAGCAACTGATAGGTGACTGACAGTGATCCTCTACACTAGGAATTCCTATAGGATCCAAGGGCCCAGGTTGAAACCACCAAAATGAAAGTTCTGTAACTTGACCCAGATCAAAGGGACTGACCTCACTTAATTTTTTTTAGAAAAAAAATAACTTCCTCCCTCCCTCCCTTTCTTTTTGGTGCTGAGGGTCAAAGCCAGTGCCTCACACATGCTAGGCAAGCGCTTCACCACTGAGCTACAAACACAGCCCTCGCTTCTTAAGCTAATATGAGGAGGCTTTGAGAGAGCAGGAGGAGACAGTCTGACACAGAACTGGCACCATGGGTAGTACTATTGTCACGTTCAATGACCAGAACTGGTCCAAAGTGTCACCTTCTGCAAGTGATAATGAGGCAGATTCTTCACTGTTTGAGGAGCATAGTTGATGTTCTAAATTGGTGAGGGTCAGAGCCAGGCTGAGGACTATAGAGTGTATGACACATTTGTGTTCTTATTCTATATGAATGATCTGGAGACTTAACTTTTACTTTCTTTTTGGTGTTTTCCAAATGTTGTTTCTATTAACTGAAGCATTAATTTGCTTTAGAATCTAGGATTTTATTGACATTCTTGTTACAGTTTTTTTTTTGTTTTAACAGTTTTGGTATTTTCCAAAACAAATTGGGAAACCTCCCATATTTTTGGTGAACAAGGATAACAGAAAAGAGCAATGGAATAGGAATTTCTTTGCAAATGTGAAAGTTCCCAGCTGTTATATATAGGGAATCAATACCAAAGGGAAAAAATGTAAAGGATGCTTGATTCTTGGGTTCACTAGTCCTGTTCAGTCCGTTATTCTGGAAAATTAGGAGGAGGAGACAGTCTGAGACAGAACTGGCACCATAAGTAGTACTACTGTCACATTCAATGACCAGAACTGGTCCAAAGTGTCACCTTCTGCAAGTGAGAATGAAGCAGATTCTTCACCTGGGTTTGCTTAGCTTACTGAAGAAAGTAAAATTAACAAAAATTCTGAAATATCTTAATAAATGAAAACTCTTGCTTGCTGACTCTGTTTTCCAGATATGACTTCAGTAGGTGCTTTTTAGCATCCTGTGTTGGTAGTGGGAATCCAGGATAAGCAAGAAACACTCTTAACCCATGGAATGGTAGTCTAGAAGCAGTGATAGGGATGATGTTGACATATTCTCTGAGACTTAAATAGAAAGTAAAACGAAGGAGTGAAGTGATGAGACTCCAAATGGGAGCAATAGAATATAAATTCCTTAAACCAAGGCATTTTGGGACTTTGTAAGGGGCAGTCCTTATGTGGGAGTTGATTAGGAATCTGAGTGTTGAGTGCAAGGGACAGTGGTATTATAGAACACTTTGTTTGAATAGGCTTGGGGAATGTTTGAATCATCAATATCAGGCAAAACTTCAGCGTGGCCTGAATAAGCAGGTCTACTAAAGGAGTGGACCATCTGGCTTGCCAGATTCTACAGTCTAGTGTCACCCCATGTGCCGTCAGAAAGAGCAAGACTAGGTTCTCAACATCATTCTGTATGAGCCACCTCTCTTGACCATGCTACTGATCCAGAACACAATGGTCAGCGTCCCAGGCTTGCAGATGTCTAAGTGCCTGCTGGAGGCTCTATATTCCCCCTCCCATGGTGAACCTCCTCCCTAGAGGCTGTGGCTATGTAAGTGTGGAGGTGACTGATGGACAGCAGTTGAGACAGCAGGAAACCAATGAGCAATGGAAAAGAGTGTTCAGCTATAAGTAGAGGGAATTAGAGTAGCAACACACTGGAATAATTACTTCAGTGAAGATAAAGGGCTGGGGTAGAAATTCTTTGAAAAATAATCCAGATTTTGTCCCCAGCTCAGACCATCTTCCTTGGATTCTGAGCTACTGGTACCCTACAAGGCAGTTGTCATATAGCAATGACTACTGACATACATTGTCACCCAATACTAACTGGGTCAGAAGTTTGACACAAGGTACAGACATTTTCAGGGTTGATGAAAAACCCATGGGGATGGCATACTTTCTTGTTAAATTAACAGGGGTGTATGAAATCCAGTGTGGGAACCGTCATGTGCTATGCTGTTGAGAGCATCCCTGTATCCAAGAGGGTATTTAGGCCTAGGGATGAGACATCCATAATGGCACTCTTAGTGGTAGTTTCCCATGGGAATTATGAAATCAAGAACATATTCGTAGCATTTAATTTTTCTTCCATGGAAGGTGAAAGGCAGAGGTAGAGCTCAGACTCCACATTTTGAATCAACATATCTGACCTTCTTCTAATATGATTCCTTCATTCACTCATTCATTTGTCCTTTCATCTAGGAAATGTTTTTTTTTTTTTTTTCAGCATATGTGGAGGGGAAAATAAACAAGGAAATGAAGCAAAAGAAAATAAGAAGATTCTTATCTGAAGCTGTGGGTGGGAGTAGGTGAGAAATAGAAAGTCCTAGGGAATTTTAGGCAGTCAGGAACTGTGAAATAGTGGGGGTGTGTATAATTCTGCCTTATGAAGGTTGCTAACTGGGTAGAAACTGTTCTTCCTCACTAAAATTGAGAATAAATGAGAAAGACCTGGTATCAACTTGAATTGTGGTAGAGATGAGGAGGCTGTGGCTGATGAGCTAACAGTGAGCCATGTGGAAATTCTGATTTTAATTTTATTGATTTCTGTTCTTATACTGTGTGCCTCCTTCTGCTTGCCTTAGATTCAGTTTACTTTTCATAGTTCCTTATGTGGAAGCTAAGATTTTTTTGATTCCTTTCTTTTTGTTTGTAAAATTATTTAATGACATTAATTAACCTCTGTGTGTAGTCACCTTAGACTTCAAAGTGGGGACCCTGCACAAAGACTGAGGGGAACTCCCTTTCTCAGGAGGGTGCCCCAGTCTTCTTCTACCTCCAAAGCCCTTCCAGAGAATGACCCCATTTATGGTCATTGGATGTGATGTATCTGGATTTCCATTTGGAGAATATGAGAAAATTGAGGCTTCTTCTGAGGGCTGTATCCTTGAGTCAGCAGAGGGAGGGGTTCTAGGCCCTGCTTAACATCAAGGAAAGGACCCAGAGGAACAGAGGGATGTCTCATCACCTCTCATCACAGATAGATAAAATATCATGGAAATCCACTCTTAGTGGCAGACCTTACAGGTCCCTTGCTTTAATATCAGATAGGGCAACCTTCTCCATCCTTCTGTCTTCCTTTTCTGGAGCCTCAGGGAGATGGTGGCCTTAGCCTGAGGGGAGGCATCCTTAGATCATTAGAAGGGAGGGCATGCAGTTCTTGGTAGGAGTAAATATGAGTGCATGTAAGACAACTGAGGTTACCTTCCATCACAGTCCCTGTAGACCTCACAATATCCAGCCTGTCTTTGCTGTAAGTTTTAGGGAAAAATATTTTTTAATATTTAATATTTATTTATTTTTAATATTTAGCCCATTGTATCATTATTTTACTGTTTGAATTATGCATTTAATTGGCATTTCTCTAATGGGTAATGATACTTATTTAACATCTATTCACTTTAGTGAATCACATTTATGTATTTTTAAAAATTGAGTAGTTTTCTAATTTTTGAATCTTTTAGGTCCTTTTGTGTATTCTAGATACAGCTACTTTGTGGGATATTTGATTTGTGGGTATTTTTTGCAAACTGTATCTTTTGCTTCTTTTCCATAACATAATCTTTGGAAGAAAGTCACTGTGTACAACCCACACCTGATAAGTATGAAACTATGCTGTCTTTCCTTGAGGACAGTATATCTATTAAATAATTTGAATTTTTCTGCATGGGAGAGTTTGCACTTATCAGTTTTTTCCCAATATTTCTTATAGTCTTATGAATATTTGTTTTAAACTCTGGGTTATAACCCCCAAATTCTTATTAATTTCATTGTTCACATTGTTCAGTATTTGGCCATTGGGAGTTCTTTCAGTTGGCTCCCACGTTCTCATGAAGGGTTTTTGTTTGAGTGTTTCCTTTCTCTCTGATATTATGGGGTCACCAGGGTTGTCTGTCTTAGCCCTAGAGTTAGTTCTTTATCCAGGGATCCATGGTTTATTTTATTAAAAAATGATATCGAAGAGCAATGCTAGGTGTGTTCATTGCTGGAACATGCTATTGCTTCTAGGTTCTGTAACCTGCACAGCAAGAATTTATATTGTGTATATACAATATTTTCATTTAGACTCCTCAGAAAGCTCTTTAATACTTTTTTTTAAAAATAAAGATGAGGCTTATTTCCAATTTGTAACTACTCATTATACTGTTTCTGTATGCATTCTTGTACATACATTTTGGCAAATATATGTAAAACCCTACACAACTATTAGGTGTATGACTAAGAGCTATAGTTTATTATATATATCTTATGTATTGTAGATGCCATACCACTTTCCAAAGACCTTATGATAATTTGTTTGTAGTAGTACCTTAAGAAAATTCCTTCCACCACATCCTTGCTAATATTTGTTATTGACAACATTAAAATACATTTCTTATAAATGTAATATTAATTAATATAGGAAAATCACATAAATTATACACATATAATTTAATGCATTTTCCCAAAGTGAATAAAGACTTTTAACTACAGAAAGTGCAACTTGTAGAACATTATCAGCCTGTCCAAGGCCCCCATTCCATTCTTTAAACACAGCATTATTACTTTATGCCAATTAATTAGTTATGCTGTGTTTCCTTAAAATCGTATTTATTAGGGAGTGTACTAATACAAGATTATTGATACACATTATATTTACAGATCAAATTAGTAATATTTTAAAAACCCCACAAAGAAAACCCAGGGCCAGATGGCTTTGCTTGTGAAATTCCATCAAGCATGTAAAGATGAGTTTATATCAATTCTTCATAAATTCTCCCCAAATCCTTCAAGAGTAGTAGACATTTCACAGCTCATTCTCTAAGTCCTAATACTAAAGCCAAACACAAAATCATAAAAAAGGGAATTACAGGCTTATAACTCTCATAAATATAGACAAAAATTCTTTAAAAATACTACCAAACTTAATCCAGCAGCATAAATAATGGATTATGCATTATAACCAAGTGGGATTTATTTTGGGAATGAAGGGTGTTTTAAAATCTAAAATTCAATTAATGTAATAACATTCCATTCATCAAATAAAGTACAAAAAGCACATGATAATCTTAATAACTATAGAGAAGGCATTTGATAAAATCCAATACTTATTCATGATTATTAAAAATGCTCAATGAAAAAGGAATAGAAGGGAACTTTGTCAACATGACAAAAGATAGCTTTGAAATCCTATCTCCAGCTCAATGGAGAATATCTGAATGCTTTTCCTCAAGATTGGACACAAGGCAAGGATGTTCATTCTAACCAGTTCCACTGAACTCTGTATTGGAGGTTCTAGCTATGACAATTAGGCAAGAAAAGAAATCAAAGATACCTGGACTGGAAAGAAGTATGCTTATTCACAAATGACATAATCTTGTATTTTAAATATCCCAAAGAAGTTCACCAAAATTATACTAGAACTGATAAAGAGGTTCAAAAGTTTTGCAGACTATCATAGATAAATTGATTTTATTTCTACAAACTAGCAACAAACAATCCATAGGTGAATTTAAGAAAGCAATTTGAAATACAAAGCATCAATAAGAAGAACACTTAGGAGTAAATTTAATAAAAGATATGCATGGTTTGTAAATGAAAACCTATAAAAATTGTTCAACTAGTTTTAAATAGTTGGAAAAAAGTCATAAATATATAGATATATTTACAACATGTATGGATTGGATGAATTAATATTGTATATGATAATGCTCCCAGATTGGTTTATCAATTCAATGCAATCTTCATCCAAATAGTTGCTAGAAATTTTCAGAAATTGGCAAGATGATCCTAATATTTATATGGAAATGCAAGGGACCCTGAATGACCAAAACAGTTTTAATAAATAAGAAACAAATTTGTGACTCTCACTTTCCAATTTGAAAATAAGCAATATTACAATAATCTGATATAGATGTAAGGACTTATATATACCCATTAAGCAGAATTGGGATTTCAGAAATAACCTTAGTTTTATAGTCCATCACTTTTGATAAGGGTGCCCAAACTAGTCTTTGCAATAAACAGTGCTGGAAAAATAGATGTAAACACGCATAGGAATAAAATGGTATCTATACCTCACAATGAATACAAAAAACAACTCAAGGTGCATCTATGACCTAAATGTAAGAACTAAAATTCTAAAAATTTGCTAAGGAAACATAGGTGTAAATCTGCATGGCCTTGGGTGAAAAAGTGGCTTTTTAGATTTTGCTACAAAAATACAAGTAGGTAAAGAAAGATTTTTTTACAGTTGTACTTTGTGATATTAAAGCACTTTTTATAGCAAAGTACATTATCAAGAAATGAAAAACAACCCACCAAATTTTTTTAAAAAAGCATTTCTAAATCATTTATCTGATAATTTTCCAGTACCCAGATAAATAAATAAAAACAGATGAATAACTCAGTGTAAAAATTAAGCAAACAATATGAGTGGACACTTATTCAAAGAATATGTTCAAATATACAATAAGTTCATGAAAAGATACTCAATAATATTAATGAGAAAAATGGCAATCAAAGCCACACTGAGATGCAATTGCACACTCAAAAGAATGGCTGTAATAAAAAAGACAGATAATAACAGGTGTTGGCAAGGATCTATAGAGACTGAAATTCTTTTTTAACATTTTTTATACTATTTATTTATTTATTTGTTTTTATGTGGCGCTGAGGATGGAACCATTGAGCCATAACCCCAGCTCTGGGAAATAGGAATTCTTATATTTTGCCTGTAGGACTATAAAATGGTATACTACTTGGGAATAAATTTTTCAGTTCCTCAAATAGTTCAACAAAGACTCAAGAAAATTGAAAATGTATATTCATAATGAAACATACACTAATGTTGATTGTACCATATTCATAATTTCCCAAATCTGTCAATCATCTGGTGAATTCTTAAGTAAACATGTTATATCTGGGCTTGGGATATAGCTCGCATGCAGGGCCCTGGGTTCAATCCCCAGCACCCCCCACACATAAATAAATAAATAAATAAATAAATAAATAAATAAATAAATAAAATAAAATAATAACCAAAAAACCCCTCAAAACAAAGCAAAAATCCCCACATGATATGTCCATATAATAGCATATTATTCAGCCACAAAAGGGAATTAAATACTTTTATATACAACAAAATTGATGAGTCTTGAAAACATTATGTTAAACAATAAAAACCATATAAATAAAAATCACATGTTGTATGATTTCATTTTTTTGAGATTATGAAAATATTTTGGAATGGTGGTGATGGCTGCACAACCATGTGAATATATTAAAAACTACTTAATTGTATATTTCAAAGAGTTCATTTTAGATCATACAAATTCTATCTCAAAAATAAATAAAAAATTAAAGTAATGATAGTTGTCAAAAGGAAAATTCATTTTGCAGAATTATAGTAATGCTCCGCTTCTGAATTCATAATCAATAGAATAAATCTGTCAGTACCTGAGTTTTTGTATTCAAAATTTTGGTAGGCTAATAAATGAATGAATACTAAAAACTTACTATTTATGGTTCAAATATGCACTTTTTCCCTTATTCAACCTGAGATAAGAGTCTTTTTTCTCATTTTACTAGAGTGTGTGAGGTGCTGGTATTGGAGGTAAAACAGACTGCCTAATCTCAACCTGGAAAGCTTTCTGTTTAGCAAAGAAAATTCAAAGGTGAATAAAAAATGAACAATTCCTTAAACCAAATTATCCATAGTATCTAAAGAAGAAATGAAGCATGAATACAAAGTGTAGAGGATGTAGCTGACCACAGGTTTGGAAATATAACTTAAAATCAGATCAAAGTAGGAGACAAGAGATGTGATTTTTAACTGGCCTCTGTAATAATAAGCAAGGACTAAGGTAACATTGAATAAGGACACCCTTTCTGTTTTGCAAGGTAGGAGCTTAAGATATACCTTTGCAAGCAAGTGGTTTTTTTTTTCCATTTTGATGTTGCCAAGAGGTGAAATGCTATATCAAATAATCTCCAATTTCATGAAGAAGATTCCAGAACTAGAGTGCAAGCAATTCAGTCAGAACAAGACACATGCATTTATACACAAAGGAATATTTCTTCCCATATATTTTTAAAATTAATTAAAACCACATTTGGGTTTGTGATACTATTAATAAGTATGGAAAAAAAAAACAGGTGCAACTTTACTACGGAGAGGAGAACTTATATCCTAAATGATAGCAGTGAGTACTTAAATATCCATGATCTACATGTTGTAATTTAGTTTGAGGGCAAAAATGAGCTTAAGGGTCACTTTAATGGTTAGGTGGCAATAACATTTCATAAGTTTTATGTCTTTCAGATTTCTCTCCTCAGGGTATTAAGAACGTGTTGCTTCTCTGACTTTAATGTGATAGGGGGAAAAAAACATAGCTAGTAATTTACATGGCGCTTTTCAAACCAATAAATCCATAACCAGAACCTCAAAAGCCCTTGACACTCATTCTTACCAGCAGCACCTCCCTGAGCAAACAAAACATACATCAACACTAAGACTCCAGGTGCAATTTGAGTGAGTATGGCATCCAAATTGAAAAGTAAAGAACTTCCTTCATTTTAGCACTGAGGCTTTGAGAAAGGGAAGTCTGAGACTTTGAATAAATTGCAGGTTCAGCAAAAATAAACTTGATAAATTAATGCATTGCCATTTCTGCAGCAAAAATGCTAGCATTGAGATTGCACATAAGTGAAATATTCATCTTACATTACACATTTTTCAAATGAAAATATATGCAAATCAGTTTTGTGCAGTTTAAAACTACGATTAAGTGTATAATTTAGATGCTTAATTGAACTTTTTATTGGATTTTTTTCATGATAATTCTATCTGATGTATATATATAATTAACTTCTTGAAACCATCTTGCCAAAATAAATTTATACATTTTATAAGATTATTCACGTTGTTAATAGTGTACTGCATATAGTGATAATCAAACTAAGTTTGGTTGAGCTTTTTAAATGAAAGTTTCACATGAGCTAATTCTCCTAGTATTTTCATTTAAGCATATTTATCTATAATTCTGGTTCTGGTAATGGTAATATGATATGTTTCAGAAGAGAATACTTGTACATTATGAGCAAATGTTTTAAAAATACAGTGTTTTGAAGGTACTAGTGTGTGTGACTGAAAGCATACAGATACTGGAGGGGATTCAACCTTTGGAAGAAGGAGGTACACTGATTGAGATTCATGATCAGAGGACTTTTTCCCTATGCTTCTCCCCAGTCGTCACAGAAGTTCCTTATGTACAAAGGCACCATCTGATTGGCTTGAAATGTTAGCAGTGAGTATGTAAATACCCATGATCTATATGTTGTAATTTAGTTTGAGGGCAAAAATGAGCTTAAGGGTCACTTTTAATGGTTAGGTGAACCCCCAAAGTTGATAGAAGTTAAGGAGGGATGTATCATAAGAAAGGAAGCCAACATGATCATTGCCTCCTAATGCTTGAACCCTAAACCGTGTATTCATAGGAAAAATTCCAAAAGTCCAATAGAAAAGTGCAATTAGAAGGCTAAAAACACATAGACTTTCGGAAGAATTCATGGAGTTTGGTGTTTGAATCTGCAAAAGTTATAACAGCATGGTTAAAAGTCTTGGATTTTCATAAACCAACCTTAACAAACTGTAAAATGAATCTTTCACAAGATGAAAGTTATGTCAGCAATTTAACTGCCTGAAAGAACAAAAATCAACATTCTCCAAGAGAAGACAACAGATCCAGCATATCTATAATACATAAACCACAATGCCTAGTATACAATAACAATTACAAGGCATGCAGAGAAACAGGAATATATGATCCATGGTGATGATGCATGTTATGATTCAGATATGAAGTGACCCCCAAAACCCCAGTTTGAGATAATGCAAGAAATTTCAGAGATGAACTGCTTGAATTATGAGAGCCTTAACTTAATTAATGAATAAAGCTACTTGAATTCATTATTTGGGCAGTATTTGTAGGCAGATAGGGTGTGGCTAGAAGAGGAGGTGGGTTGCTGGGGGTGTGCCTTTGAAATTAGTTTGTCCCTGCTGAGCAGAGCAGTTTCTACTTCCTCACCATCATTTTCCTGAGCTGATTTCCTCTGTCATGCCCTTCTGCCATGATGTTCTACCTCACCTTAGGCCCAGAACAATGGCAACCAGCCACCTATGGACTGAGACTTCTAAAATTGTGAGCACCAAATAAACTTTTCCTTCTCTAAAATTGTTTTTGGTAGGTCTTTTGGTCACAGCAATGAAAAAGCTGACTAAAACAATGTAGATAGATTGAACTTTAGCAAAATTAAACTCTTTGATACATCAAAACACACTATTAAAAATGAAAAGATAACCATGAAATAGGTGGAATTGTTTGCAAATCATATATCAGATAAACTTCTGTGTCCAAAGTAGATAAAAACTCTTTCAACTCAGCAACAAAAGAAAAACAATCCAATTAAAAAGTTGACAAATTATTTAGACATTTCTTCCAAAAATGTATATAAAATGTATATAAATTTCTTAAAAGCACAGGAAAAAGTGTTCAACATTCACTAGGGAAATGCAAATCAAAACAGTAATGAGATACTTACTACTTTGCACCCACTCTTATTACTGAAATTTAAAAGATCAATAATAGCAAGTGTTAGAAAAGATATGGAGTGATTGGAAGTTTCATATAATGCTTGTGTGGGAGCATAAAATGATGCAGCTGCTTTGGATAACAGTCTGCCATATGCTCAAAAGATTAAACAAATGTTCCCACATAACCTAGCAATTCTACTCCTAGGTATAGGCCTAAGAAAAATTAAAACATACACCCACACTATAACATCAACATAGATATTCATAGCAGTTTTATTCTTAATAGTGAAGAAGGGGAAAGAATCTATATATCCATGAACTCATATGTGAGCATTTGAATATCCTAAAATGAAATGCTAGAAACTTTTTCAGCCAATACAATATCATTCTCACTTTCCCTGCCATCCATCCCATAAATACATAAGGAGTATATTGAATGAATACATAAAATGTGGTATATTCATACATTCATCACACATTCTCTCTAATATGTGGGGGAAAAAAACCCTCCACCTAAAAGTAGAATAGGCACTGGTGAAACTTCTGGGGGTGGGAGTGGGGCAAGGGTGGATGAAGGATGGATAGATATACATGGTGGAAAGATCATAGTGAATTCCCATTAATGTGTGCAAATTAATATGTTAATAAATTGGATATTAAAAATGAATAAAGTCCTGATACATTCTACAACATGAACAGACCTTGAAAACAATGAGATAAGTGAATAAAGCCACATAGAGTTAGTTACATGCTCTATGGTTTAATTTAGGGAACAAAGGTAGATTACTAGTCACCAGTGTGGGATGGAGGGCAGGGAAAGTGAGGATAATATTGTATTGTATTGTATTAGCTGATAAAGTTTCTAGCATTTCATTTTAGGATAGTCAAAATGCTCAAAAATGAGATTGTGGCTAATGTTGCATAATTCTATGCTATACTAGAAACTGTTGAACTGTATACTTTGTGTGAATTTAAGGATATACAAATTATTTCTCAATAAAGCTATAAAAGCAAATTGAGAGTCTCTTAAAATTAATACAGTATTAATTTACCATTAAGGAAAAGAAAGAATAGGAAACCTGATTGAGCTGTACATACAAAACAATTAACTTTATAATTAAGAATTTTCCCACAAGGAACACTGTTCTCCCAGAAGTAATTTTTGGTGAATTGCATGAAATATTTAAGAAAAATTAACAATAATCATAAATAAACTCACTTAGAAAGTGAGGGAATACTTTCCAAATAATTTTATGATGTTAACCCCAATAAAAAAGATAAATATAATTAAGGGAAAAAAGGGCAGAAACTACAGGGCAAGATTACATGAGTATGGATAAAATTTTAACTAAATATTAGCAAGTCTTTTATTTTTATACAAAAAACATATTATGATCAATTGGGGTTAATCTAAAGAGTACAAGGATGATTTACCTTATGAAAATCAATCAATATAACCCTATCCATTAGCAGAATAAAGAAGTAAAACCATATGATCATTTCTTTACCAATAGAAAAAGTATTTGACAAAATCCAACAGTCATGTATGATTGAAAGGAAAAAATTCAGCAAAGTGAAGAGATGAGAACTACTTCAATCAGATGAAGACCATATGTGAGCAACTTACATCTAATATAATCAGTGATCATTCATACATTTCTCCTAAACTCAAGAACAAGGCAGAGATGTTCACTGTCACCAATCCTATTCTTTTTTAAAAAATTGAATTCAACTCATAGTGAAATATACAGCACCTAAAGTACTCAGAATACGTTTTTAAGAACAACAAAACTGGATGACTACACTATTGAAATTTAGGTCCTATTTAAAATCTACTGTAAAAAATTAACATGCAATATAAATGCAGTGCAACAGAATACAGAGCATAGAAATAGACCCTACATATATTTATTTTTGGCAGGAGCATTAAAGCAACCTGCCATAGAAAGAAAAGCATTTTTAGTAAATGGTACTGCAATAATTTTATATATATACTTTAAAAAAATGAACTTTGATCACTATATCCCAGCACATGAAAAAAATTCAGAGGATTTATACATCAAATTGTAAAAGCTAACAAAGTTTTTAAAACAAACAAAAAATGAAGGAATATCTTCATAGAGGAATGGCCAAGAGTTCGTAAAAGGGTTAAAGAAATGTGTAAGTGTGGGAGACAAAAAAAATCAGTCTTTTTCAAAATCAGAATCTTCTGTCCATCAGAAGGTGTCATGATGAAAATGAAAGGTCAGGCCACGGATAGAAAATATTCAAAAATCAGATTTGAGAAATACTTGTATTCAGATTATATGAAATAAAAAGCAGAAAACTATTTGAAAATTGAAACAAAATACTTGAAGAGGTAGTTTATAATGGATGATATACAAATATCTAATAAGCATATGAAAAAGTGTTCAACATCATTACTATCATGGAAATGCAAATTAAAATTACAATTAGACACTATTTTATCTTCAGTAGAATGACCTGAATTTGAAAGATGACACCAGCTAATGTTAACAGAATTGTGGAACAATAGGAATTCTCTTACATTGTTGTTGGTGGAATACAAAATCATAAAACTACTTAAGGAAAAGTTTTGGTATTTTTTTATATGAAGTTAAAGTTATATTTGTCTTCAATCAAGCAATTTCATATATCCAGGGGAAATCAAAACACTCAAGAGAAAGTTTTGAAAAAAAGTCTATGATTTTGTTAACGACATCCGAAAACTGGAAACAATTCAAATATTTATTAAGAAGGAATGGAAATATAATTTGTAATGTATTCATACAGAAGGATAGTACTTTGCAATAAAGAGGAAAGGATGACTCTTTCCATCAACAGCATGGGTAAGAATCATATCCATAACAATAAATGGAAAAATGTAACTACAAAACATAATATAAATTATATATACATACACACACACACACACACACAAACCACTAGAACAAGGAACCCAATCTCAAGTGAAAAAAAGTAGTTTATCTTGAGTAATGAGGCATTGACCAGAATGAGGCATTGACAGTTTGGAAAGGTGGACATTTTCTATGTAGTAAGAGGCATGAATTTGCCTGAGTGTATCCACTTGAAATAAATGCCCAGGTAAATTCTGTACATTTTACTATATGTAAATTTGACATAGAAAGTAACTGTGAAATATAAGCAGATATGGTACATGGAATCCATGGGGGTATAGAAAAAATAAGAAAGACAGTATGCTAATAATTATTAAAGCTAGGTGATGAGTTTATATGACTATACTTTGTATAGTTTTTTTCTGCTTTATCCTCTTTCACCAGCCCTCATTTTTTTACAAGTGTTTACTAATAAGAACATAACCTTAATAAGTTCACAACAGTCCCTACTTTTAGATTGTGCATTTAGACACCAGCATTGAGAAATTTTTATTAATTTTTTGTGGTACTAGGAATCAGAGAAAAAAAATTTAGAGTATGAATTATGATTCAGTGAAAAAGGAAAGAATGAAGATATTCATGATGATTGATGTACAAGGCCCTAAAAGAGGAAAAGCAAGGAGGAGATCTCAAGCCTAGGTGAAAGAGTATGCTCCAATTACCATAAAATAAAAGAAAAATACATACTGAACCTCAGTATGGAGATCCACAAAAGGTGATGGAGAGTAGGAAAACTCTAAATCTACAAGGAACAGTAGTTGACACTAAGCACAGGAGAAACCCCACCTGTCTTCTTTGCTTGATCCTATTCAATTGTGCCCACACTCTGTGCCCCTAGGCTGATTGGAGACATGATCATAAATCACAGAGAATGGTATCCCAGGGTACAGCCCCATCTTCAGGATGGCTGTGTTAAGCTGCATGGTCACTTATTGATGCAAGCGTTACAAAGCCCTCTAATACACATCGGATCTTAGACTTGCCTTCAATAAGGACACCCCTATTGTGTTCACACTGTTGTAAACATAGGTAGTCAGAAGGAGAATTTGTTCATGATGCTTACTAATGAAGTACCTTCATCCTCAGTCTTTACTCTCAAAATAAGAAGAGCTGCTAATTATCAGCACTGGACAAAAAATAAATATGACATACTGTTTTAGTCAGCTTTTCACTGCTGTGATTAAAAGACATGACAAGAACAATTGTAGAGGAGGAAAAGTTTATTTGGTGGCTCATAGTTTCACAGGTCTTAGTCCATAAACAGCAGGCTCCATTCCTCAGGGCTCAAGGTGAGGCTGAACATCATGGTGGGAGAGTGTGGCAGAGGGAAGCATCTCACATGATGATCAGGAAGAAGACGGGGAGGGGGGGAGAGGGAGGGAGGGAGGGAGGGAGAGAGAGAGAGAGAGAGAGAGAGAGAGAGAGAGAGAGAGAGAAATCTCTACTTGCCAGATAGAAAATTTATACGAAAGGCATGCTCCCAGGGACCCACCTCCTCTAGCCACACCCTCCTCCGCTTTCAATTATCACTCAGTTATTCTTGTCAGGGCATTAGTTCACTGATTGGGTAAGGCTCTCATAACCAAATCTAAACCTTTTTGCATTGTCTCACATGTAAGCTTTGGGGGGACATTTCACATCCAAACCATAACATGTATATATTTAATTTTATTATTGCATATAAATCAGCATAACATGCATGCAATGTGTGTGTGTCTGTAAATGATTTGAAGCTAGAATCTCATGTTCACTAGCTGCCTGTTTTAGTCAGCTTTTTTTTTTTGCCTCTGTGACTTAAAGACCTGACCAGCACAATTATAGAGGAAGAAAAGTTTATTCTGAAGCACACAGTTTCAGAGATCTTAGTCCACAGAAGGCTGGGTCCATTCCTTGGGGCTCAACATGAGGCTGAACATCATGGAGGAAGAGTGTGGCAGAGGAAAACAGCTCATATGATGATTAGCAAGCAGAGAGAGACTCCACTCACTAGATACAAATGTATACCTAAAACCATGTCCCCAGTTCCTACCTCCTCCAGCCACACCCTACCACTTCAGTTACCACTCAGTTAATCCCTCCCTATCAGGGGATCAATTCACAGATTGGGCTAAGGCTCCTATAACCCAGTCATTTCTCCTCTGAACCTTCTTGAATTGTTTCACACATGAGCTTTTGGGGGACACCTCACATCCAAACCATAACACCACCTAAATTCCTACAGAACAAACATTGCTCACTTGCTGCATATGCAACTTACTGGTCTAAGAGACAGGAAACCTAGATATGAGTTCTGGAACTGACAATAACTAGCAGTGTAAACACACTGAAACACAATGCATTCACTAGTGAAATAGCAAGATTGTGTAGTTTCATTTGTTTTCATTTCTCAACAATTCTTTTGATATCTGATGTTCAGAGGACACTGATGTAAGTACTGATTGCCAAAATTTCTCTTAGAAGCAATGCTACTCTTAGCATAATTGAATGCTCACTCTTGGATGGAACTTTAGTCATATTCTGCCGCAGTCTGGCTGGGCACAATTCAGGAGCCACTTGTCAAAAGAAACTAACTTTATTTTTAGAACCACACAGGCCAAACAAAACAGCTCCTCCGGAAAAACCCTCAGAGCCCAACTGCCACCACCGGCTTCCCACAAGCCACTCTCACACCCACCAGCCTCTTCACCTCCCACAATCCTCCTGCTCTTGAGGCCGATTTGCTGGGTCGCATGGGCGGAGCCAATAAAGTCCCCCAATGAGCAGCTCCGTGGTCTGAAAGGGCAGGGAAACAGCTCAATGAGCATCTCCAATGAGCATCACTGCAGAGGAGCCAATCAGCTAGATGTTGCTGGGGCCGCTGTGAGCCAATCATCAGCTGGCAGTCTGGAAGTTTGCTGGCAGCTGGAAGTTTGCTGGGGCCCCTTCGGCTGTGGCTCTCAACAATATTCTGTGCCGCAGTCTGGCTGGGCACAATTCAGGAGCCACTTGTCAAAAGAAACTAACTTTATTTTTAGAACCACACAAGATAAACAAAACAGCTCCTCAGGAAAAAACCCTCAGAGCCCAACTGCCACCACCGACTTCCCACAAGCCACACACCCCAACAACCTCTTTCTCCCACAATCCTCCTGCTCTTGAGGCCGATTGGCTGGGTCGCATGGGCGGAGCCAAAAAAGTCCCCCAATGAGCAGCTCCGTGGTCTGAAAGGGCAGGGAAACAGCCCAATGAGCATCACCGCAGAGGAGCCAATCAGCTAGATGTTGCTAGATGTTGCTGGGGCTGCTGTGAGCCAATCATCAGCTGGTAGTCTGAAAGGGCAGGGAAACAGCTCAATGAGCATCTCCACAGAGGAGCCAATCAGCTAGGTGTTGCTGGGGCCGCTGTGAGCCAATCATCAGCTGGCAGTCTGAAAGTTTGCTGGAGCCCCTTCGGCTGTGGCTCTCAGCATCTCCCCCTCTCTGTTTAAACAAGAAGCATGTGGCTTAGGGACCGTGTCTGCCTTAGGTTGTCCAATAGTACATATGGTTCTTACCCGTTATTGGATGAGCTGACCTCAAGGCATCAGCCTCCTGTCTTAGGTTGGTACCATAGTAATTGGATCTTACCCGTCATTGACTACCAGTCCAGTATACAGCCACAACTGTGTAGAGGTCTTCGTACCAGTGGGGGGGTGAGGTTCTTTGCCTCACCTCTGTTGGCCCCCAAATTTTAGCTGAACGATCATGACAAACAGAAGGGAGGAAGATACAACAAGCCAGCTGACGGCTCCTTTTGGAAAAATTGTACCACCGATGACACCATCAGCATAAATACCCCAACACTACCAGAAGTTGCTGCACCAACAGATAGTTCACAATGCATACAAGTGAGTTCACAATGCATATAAGTGATACATAGTCCAGGCAAGTTCTGCAAGCAGCTCAGAGATGGCTATTGCAGAAGCTGTAGATTGGTTTTATCTTTGTCTTCATGCACTGGGATGAAGATAGGAATTCTGGCAATAATGGCTAAAGAAAAATTATATAACATTATATAACATTCCAGAAGGCATTAAAAGAAAACAATTTTCTTAACAATTTACATTGTCTTCACTGAAGATAGGAATTCTGGCAATAATGGCTAAAGAAAAAATTATGTAACATTCCAGAAGGCACTAAAGGAAAACAATTTTCTTAACAATTTACATTGTCTTCACCGGCACTGGGATGAAGATAGGAATTTTGGCAATAATGGCTAAAGAAAAAATTATGTAACGTTCCAGAAGGCATTAAAAGAAAACAATTTTCTTAACAATTTACATTATCTTTAAGAGAATTATTAAATATAATGAAAAGGAAAGGTGAAAGTAAACAAACAGATCTGTTAACCTCCTTTTTTGTTCACATTTAAAAACAATCTTCAACAGCTGTTTACCCAATTTAAATTAAACCATTTAAATCACGTGAATAAAAAAAAAATTATTTGGATCCATTTTTTCATGAGCGCTCATCATATATGACATATGGACATATGTACATTGAAACACAAAACACAAGTGTGCACACATAATACATACGACACATAACATAATAGTAAAGGCCTTATAACTTTTTACAGGTGAAATCTCCATTGCAATGTTTAAAAACTCTATAGTCAAAAAATAGGACTGATCAGCAAAACATTAACCTAGGTCTGTATGAGCTCAAAAAAAAAATATGGGAAAGGGCAATAATAAAATAGATATTGAAAAAAGCATTCTGGTTTTGTCGCAGATGTAAGAATAACCAAACTGGAGTTCTGGATATCACATCTTCTTTTTGGTCTGTAGAAATCGCTTTAGTTAATCTGTCTGGAATCCAAATCAGCTGCTGTTCTCCCTGTGGAAACACATAAACAGACCCCTGACTCCAGACAATCACTGGGTCAGGACCTTAGTTAATCTCTCTGGAATCCAAATCGGCTGCTGTTCTCCCTGTGGAAACACACAAACAGACCCCCGACTCCAGACAATTACTGGGTCAGGACCTTTCCATTGTCCCGTTAGAATATCCTTCCAAAGTACCTTGGACTTATATACATTTTTTGGACACATATGCCTTTCCGCAGCACTAAGCCCTGATGAATCCAAATTTAAAAAGTTTAGAGTAAAAAGGGTTATTTTAAGTTTATCTTTGGGGAATATATACCCCTTCCCAATTCCTTCTTTTTGCGTTAATAAGTACATTTTAATAGTTTGATGAGCTCTTTCAACTATGCCTTGTCCCTGTGGATTGTATGGGATTCCTGTTATATGAGTCATGCCAAATGATGAGCAAAATTGTTTAAAAGAGGTAGAAGTATAACCAGGGGCATTATCTGTTTTTAACTGTTTTGGAACGCCCACACTGGCAAAATTTTGTAAGCAATGAGCTATAACATCTTTAGTTTTTTCTCCGGCATGAAGGGAGCCCATCAAAAATCCAGAAGAAGTATCAACTGTAACATGCAAATATTTTAATTTTCCAAATTCTGGCATGTGTGTGCCGTCCATCTGCCAAATATGGTTAGGTATCAATCCTTTAGGATTGACTCCAAGATTAACTTGTGGTAAAAAGGTCACACAATTTTGACATTGTTTTATTATTTGTCTAGCTTGTTCCTTAGTTATTTTAAAACGCTTTTGTAAAGTATTAGCATTGACATGGAACTTTTTATGAAAATTTATAGCTTCTTCTAGTGTAGAGAAAATATGTATGTCATGTGTAGTTTTATCTGCTAAATCATTGCCCAAACTAAGGGCTCCAGGCAATCCTGTATGTGCCCTGATATGTCCTATAAAAAATGGATCTTTTCTGTCCCAGATTAGACTTTGTATAGTGGAAAACAAAGAGAAAATAGTAGAGGAAGGGGAAATCCTACCAGCATCTTCAAGGGATACTATAGCATTAACTATATACTGACTATCGGAAAATAAATTAAATACAGAATTTTTAAACATCACAAAAGCCTGTAATACTGCCTTAAGCTCTACCTTTTGAGCTGATTGTTTGGGTACTAAAAATGTAAAAGTTTGATCAGGTGTAACTATTGCTGCTGTACCATTATTTGATCCATCAGTGAATATATTTGGAGCATTCCCGATAGGTGTTTTTCTTGTCATTTTTGGAAAAATTACAGGATGCGATGACCAAAAAGACAATAAAGGATTAGATGGTAAGTGGTTATCAAATGAAACATTAGATTTGCACATGATTATTGCCCAAGTATTTAACTCATTAGCTAACTCATCAATTTGATTCATAGTATATGGAGTAATAATTTTATTGGGAGAAATTCCAAACACTCCCTTTGCTGCTTTTATTCCTTTGAGTATTAATTGTCCTACAGCCTCAGGATACCTAGTAAGAATAGTGTCAGGAGAATAAGATAAATGTATCCATAATAATGGACCTTCTTGCCAAAATACTCCTGTAGGAATATTTTTTGTTGGTAGTACAATAAATAATAAAGGCAAACTTAGATCAATTCTATCCAAATGCATATTTTCCATATATGTTTCAATGATTTTTAATGCCTTTCTTGCTTCAGGTGTTAACATTCGGGGTGAATTTGGATCTGATGGACCTTTTAGGATATCAAATAAAGGTCCCAACTCTCCTGTTGGTATACCTAGATAAGGCCTTATCCAATTTATGTCTCCTAATAACTTTTGAAAGTCATTAAGTGATTTGAGTTGATCTACTCGTATTTGAATTTTTGGTGGACGGACCATGGTTGAGGATAATAGAACTCCTAAATAATTAATTGGAAAATTTAATTGTACTTTATCTATTGCTATCTCTAGATTATAATTTTTTAATAAGTTTGTAAGTGTGGCATAACAGTCTAGCAATGTGTTTTTAGCTTTGTGTGCTAATAATACATCATCCATATAGTGAAATATTTGTAGTTCAGGATTTTGATTTCTAAGTGGCTGGATTGCTTTGTTAACATAAATTTGACACATAGTTGGGCTGTTAGCCATCCCTTGAGGGAGTACTTTCCATTCATATCTCTGATCAGGACCTTCATGATTCAGTGCAGGGATAGTAAATGCAAAACGTGGACTATCCTCAGGATGAATTGGAATTGAAAAAAAACAATCTTTAATATCTATAACTAAAACATACCAAGTTTTTGGCAAAGCAGACAATTGAGGAATCCCCGATTGAGCAGGTCCCCTAATAACCATCTCATTATTAATGGCTCTTAAATCTTGCAATAATCTCCATTTAACAGATTTCTTTTTGATGACAAAAATGGGAGTATTATGGGGAGATACAGAAGGTTGTATATGTCCCTCTGCTAATTGTTGTTTGACCAGATCATGGGCTGCTAGTATCTTTTCTTTAGTCAGGGGCCACTGAGGAACCCATACTGGTCTTTCTGATTTCCAAGTAATTTTTATTGTCTCAGTGGCCCTTTCTGAAAATCCAACCCATGTCTGTCTGTTCCTTGATCTATTTGTATTGGTACTGCTATACCTTGTTCTTGTTTTCCTAATCTTTTTCCTTTCCTAAAACCTTGTCTAGTCATAATAGTGGGTGCATTTTGGTTGATGTTATTTGTTAATGTCAAACCTAATTGATCTAGGACATCTCGTCCCCATAAATTTATAGGAAGATGATCCAATACATATGGCTGTATAGTTCCTTCACATCCTTCAGGATCCTTCCAATCTAATACCATTGCACTTCTATGGGGATTAGTCGCCACTCCTAGGCCTCGAAGCGTTTGAGTGGCTTGTTGTAATGGCCAATGTTTTGGCCATTCTTGACGAGAGATGATGCTAAGGTCTGCACCTGTATCCAGTAGCCCATTAAATTCATGTCCTTGAATATTTAGTTTTAGCATGGGGCGAGAATCTAAATTTAAAGACAGCATAGCCCAATCTACACCTGTGGAGCCTAATCCCTTGGAACCTCTTTCTATAGCACGACTGGAAAATTTATCATGTAGGCTTGGTATTATTAGTAACTGTGCTATTCTATCTCCTGGTGAAATTACTGATATACCATTTGGAGAACTGGCTATAATTTTTATTTCACCTTCATAATCGGGATCAATTACCCCAGGACTTATCATAAGTCCTTTTAGAGTAGAAGAGCTGCGTCCCAATAATAAGCCTACTGTTCCTTGGGGAAGAGGTCCTTTCACCCCTGTGGGAATGATTTGAACTCCCATCTCCGGAGTTAGTACTGATCTGGCGGAGGCGCAGATGTCCAACCCTGCGCTCCCTCTGGTTTGTCTGATGAGGGATCTGATGGACAATGTGTCCTGGGCACTACCCTGATAGGGTTGCTGGGTTCCTCCAGTGCTCCGTATATTTGTGGTTTTGGGCCCCGGAGCATTGGGCCCCCCTGTCCATTTTTTGGCAATGGAGCCCAATGCCTTTCTCCACGATATCGTGGATAAACACTTGGTCCTTGTTCGTTTTTTGATAATGGAGTACCCTCTATGGTGGTTTGAGAACGGCATTCATTAGCCCAATGTCTCCCTCTACGGCATCGTGGGCAAATACCCGGTATTCTACTCCTTTGATACCTAGTTTTGTTAAACCCTCCTCCTATGGGGCAATTCCTTTTAAAATGTCCTGTTTGTTCACAATTGTAGCATGTTCTTGGCCTGGAATCTAAAGCCTGTTTTACTGCAGCTGCCACAATTTTTCCTTGTTCATTAATGTCTCTGGCATCTAAAGCCTGTTTTACTGCAGCTGCCACAATTTTCCCTTGTTCATTAATGTCTCTGGCATCTAAAGCCTGTTTTACTGCAGCTGCCATGACTTGCTCTTGTTCATTAATGTCTCTACATAATTTAATATATGTGTTTAAATCTTCATGTTTCCATGGTCTAATGATATCTCTACACCAACGATTCGCTTGGTCATAAGCCAGTTGTTTTATTAATGGCATTGCTTGTTCTGTATTCCCAAAAACTCTGGTAGCTGTTTGAATAAGCCTATCTACAAATTCAGCATAAGATTCATTAGTTCCTTGTATTATCTTAGATAATTGACCTTGTAAATCTCCATGTCCTTGTAAAGTCTTCCATGCCCTAACAGCATCTGCAGCAATTTGTGCGTATACGCCAGGATCATATGCAATTTGTTGGTGCTGACCCTCATAAGGTCCCTTTCCTAACAACATATCTAGATTTCTCTGAGGATAACCAGCTGCTGCATTTCACCTAGCCGTCTCCTTGCAAAATTCCTCATTGGCAACCTTCCATAACAGGTATTGTCCTCCATTTAGCACAGCTTTACACATATTAGCCCAATCTGCTGGCGTCATGTTCAAGTTGGTAATGGAGCGTCATGTTCAAGTTGGTAATGGATTCGACCAAGCTTACAGTGAAGGGTGCTTGAGGACCAGAGGTTGTTACAGCCTCTTTTAGCTGCTTCACTGTTTTGAAATTTAAAGTCTGGTAAATTCGCTGCCCTCCTACCTCAAATACAGGGCATGTTAATACTTGAGATCCTGTCTCAGGATCTGAACTATCCACTGCGGGGGTTGGGGGCCTCTCAGCATATGGACGTGGCCTTGTCAGTTGGACACTTACGCCCTCTGGTGATAGAAAGGTGTTAGTAGCAGTCTCCTGTAGAGGTGGTGCTGTTGGTTGGACACTTAAGCCCTCTGGTGATAGAAAGGTTTTAGTAGCAGTCTCCTTTTGTAACTTTCCCCCGATGGCTTTTTCTGCTCTAAACTTTCTTTCTCTGTCTGATTAGCTCGAAAGACCTTCTCTTTTCCTTGAATCTTTTCCTCTTTCTGACTAACTTGAGAGACCTCCTCATTTACTTGAATCAATATGTCTTCTCCTTCCTCTACCTTTGTCTGAATTGAAGGTTTTGGACTAAGAAAACCAGATACCAATGCCCACAATGCCAATGTGCCAGCTGGAAGAGTTCCTGGGCTGTTCTTTTCTATTCTTTTTAAATCTTCACCATGATGGTTCCATTGTGATATATTTAACAACTCCTCCTTATAAAACCATGGGCTACATTTTTGCATTGTATCAACGTATGCCCTGACTGCTCTTGATTTTACTGGGATGCCTTCTTCCTCTAACAATTTACTTAACACTCTTTCAGTTTGTTTTTTACTAGTTTCTGATCCTGTATTTCTACTATAATACAACCCAACAAGATGACGCCAAACAAAACCGAGACAGAATGAAATAAAAATGGAACAACAAAAATTCATTATAGCCTTTCTATCCTCCTTATATGTGCATCCGTCCTTTCTCCCCATCTGTTCCTCAGACGTAAATAGTTTTTCCTCAGAAGTGAGCGGTTTTTCTTCCGTCTCACTCATCTCCAGGGACAGGCAACTTAAAACAAAAATGAAGCAAAACAAAAGAGGAATCTTAAAATGGCTCCCCATCCTCTCACCCTGCCCTCAGGGGCGAGCGGTTTACTTACCCTCAGTCGCTCCCCGTACGGGCCACCAAATGCCGCAGTCTGGCTGGGCACAATTCAGGAGCCACTTGTCAAAAGAAACTAACTTTATTTTTAGAACCACACAAGATAAACAAAATAGCTCCTCAGGAAAAAACCCTCAGAGCCCAACTGCCACCACTGGCTTCCCACAAGCCACACACCCCAACAACCTCTTTCTCCCACAATCCTCCTGCTCTTGAGGCCGATTGGCTGGGTCGCATGGGCGGAGCCAAAAAAGTCCCCCAATGAGCAGCTCCGTGGTCTGAAAGGGCAGGGAAACAGCCCAATGAGCATCACCGCAGAGGAGCCAATCAGCTAGATGTTGCTAGATGTTGCTGGGGCTGCTGTGAGCCAATCATCAGCTGGTAGTCTGAAAGGGCAGGGAAACAGCTCAATGAGCATCTCCACAGAGGAGCCAATCAGCTAGGTGTTGCTGGGGCCGCTGTGAGCCAATCATCAGCTGGCAGTCTGAAAGTTTGCTGGAGCCCCTTCCGCTGTGGCTCTCAACAATTCTGCATTTCTCACCCAAGGTCTATGAAGTGACTCTCACTTCCCTTCCTTTATGGATGGGGCTCAAAGGAGTAAGTTGATTTTCCTAAGATAGCAGGCAGGATTCAAAGTTTGGCTGGAACTTTGCTCATATTGTTCTGCCTCCCCAATTTAGGGTGTGCTTTTCCATCTTGAATATTATAAAGGTTTATCATGGCCTTGTTTTATGGAATATTGCAATTTTACTGCCCTGACTTATTTATTATTCAGTGTCCTAGGTGAGACATTTCCCTTTCCTATAGTCTTGAGGAACGCATGGTGCTAAAATGGCAAGGGCTGTATATATTCAAGTATTACATCTTATTAAAAATTCAGAAACAAAAGAAAACAAAACTTAAGAAACTCAAATCCACCACAGGTTTCCACAGTACCTTGGGAGTTAGAAGTAAACTCCCAAAGTATGATTTTTCAAGTGCTGTTTGTCTTTCTCTAATTATGTTTTTTTTCAGCTACTTGCTGTGTATTGCAGCAAAATAGCTATGATTCTAAGAGGGTTGTGGGTTAAAAAATGGTGGATTAATTAAAATGATGTCATTGGAAAATTTTGAGGGGGGTTGTTTTCATAATATTCTCATAATATTATCACAGTATCATGTTTTTGATCCCCAGTTGTATTAGGAATGTCATAAAAGGGGCTCAATACAGGTGAGTACATTGTTTCATAACATATTTTCCAACTCCACTGATTCGTTGGAAAGAAACTCAAGACCAAGACCTTAAATGCAATTTCCGGTCATGATGACTCTGTTTAGAATATTAATAAAATCCCCCAGTTGGCTTAAACGTAACAATGATGGATTATAATAAATCCAGTTTACTCCTTCAAAATGAAATACATATCTCCATGAAGTAGAAATGCAATAGAACATGCAGGCTTTTGGACTCCACGTGCAGAAATGTGGAAACCTTGCCCCCATCCCTGCCACATTCCTTCTTATGACCCTACCATCAGCAAAGGAAAAAAAAAAGCCAAAACTATAATCACAGTATAGGGCTATGAGTGTATATCTCAGTGGTTGAAGGAGGCAGGTGGCTTTAGGACAAGGAGCTTGGGCAAGTTTTGGCCCCCTAGGCTTAGAGAATGAACTTGGACATCCTCAAGATTGCTGCAGGACAGGACCACCAAGATGCCAGAGTCAGGCCTATTCCTGGACATGTGATTCCCAGGAGGATGTGTGGAGGTGACCACTAAAGTGTGAGACTGAGCATAAGAAAGGATGGATTTCAACCAGAGAAATGAGCAGAATGGGAGAAACAGTGATAAGCAAATAAGATGGTTAAATATGTAAGTAGTATTACTGGTTATAGCATATCATAATAGCTATTGTTTTGGTGCTAAAACAAAAAGTTAGACACATAAAAATAAGGGCAATGACAGAAGGGAGTGGGGGAACAGAGTTTGGTGAAAGTTTAAAGCGTACTATTTGTCTGATTCAGGAGGAAAACAGAGATAGGGTTACATAGTAGACTTTAGTAGAAAAGATAATTATGTGTGTGTATATTATATATTTATAGAATACACACACATATGTAAAATGAAAACATTCTTCTTTAGTAAATATACTTGCAACAAAGTCTTCATGGCAGTAATTTCTTTGGGAAAGGGAGAGAAAGAAAGGAGAATTCTGAGGGGAATAATTTTACTTGTGAGTTTGTTCTCTAAGGAAAATATTTAAAGCTGATATAAAAACAAGAAAAAACAGGGATGGAAAAAAAAGAAATAGGAACTGCCAAAAAAAAAAAAAGAACAGAAAAACACTTAGAAACAACAAAGACACTAAGTACCAAAATGCCAACAAAATTCCTGTGTTCAGTGAGACATGCTTAGGAAACTTAAGAGCCAGTGTTCTCTTCCATTATAATGGCAGCCTCCTCATAAGTTACAATAGTATTACATTGTAATGTTTAGTTCCAAATAAGAGTGGAGATCTCTCAGATATAGTCATGACTGGATCAATCTAACCCATGGAGAAGATACTAGGACATAAACCTCTGTCTTGAAAAAGGCACCAAGAGATTACTGTGAGGAGAGCATCAAGCATGATAATATATAGTTCTGGAATTTTCTTTTAATTTCCCATGGTTAAGAAAGGGGCATATAAGAGCACTTAACATTCAGATTATTTTAAACACCTCTTCCTCTATAGGACAAAATTATTTTTAGCAATAATCATGCATGTGTTATTAATATTTATTATTTTCTTGATTTGTCTTTTAGTATTGAACATATTAAACTTTTAAAAATAATACATTGTAATGTGAAGATGTATTCAAATCAAGTCAGATATTTCATGTATGGTCTAAACTTCAAACTTCCTGCACAATAACAGAAATTACACCTTTCAGTACATGCTGTTTCACTGCTTGAAAATTTCAACATTAAAAACTCCAAGTGGTCACAAAAAGGACAGTACTTTAATAACTCAAGATGTGTTTCTTGCCTCCACCATGCCTTTGTCATTATTTCCAGTGTAACCTTTAAACCTATGAGCATATCATACCATGGGAGTTAGAGACAGGAACTGTCTGAAGGGGCTTGAACCATTCAAGTTGTTACTTATTCATGAAGTGAATGCACATTCATTGGGAATTTTCCAAAATAACTTCTCCATAGGATACAGTGTTTATTAAAAATAGGTAATAAAAATAAAGTTTGCATATACATTATTAAACACAACCATACCCTGCAGCAAACTGTTTAGAACTTAAGCCAAAATATTTTTCCAGGAAGAGTATTTTATCACTGACTTTGTTTTGAATTGCTAGTGCAAGATGATAGTAAAAAGGAAACCAATTCACAGTCAACTTAATTGGTTTTAAATTCTCTACAGACAATACACAGCTCATATTGCCTTCACCCTGGGCAGTTGTTCCCGCTGCTACAACCCTCCCAAGTCTGTCAATATTGAGATTTTCTTTTAATTATCCTTTTTGGTTAGTTCCTTTTCAATCCGGGGGAAAGAAGTCCTTCTCTGAGGGATCCTTTCCTGCATACATCAGATTTCTCAGAATCTTGGCCTTATCATGATTCTCAGAGGCCTTGATTCGATCTGTAGCTGATTTCATCCATTCTCCTGGCTGTAATCACCATCCATCTGTTGGGTCCTTAATCTCCAGCTAAAGCCTAGATTATCTTTCCAAGACCTCACATACACAAGAGCCTGTTGGACTATCTTCACCTAGATGCCTCACAAACAAATGGTGTTATAAATACAGGAGATAAAAGAGGTAAAAAGTTTTAAAAACCTAAGAGTAGCAGACTCCTGAGTGTTTATTTTTAGGATTGTTATTACAACTCAATCAGACAGCTGAGAGTAAGGCAAGTCTAAGATTTATTCTTCTCATCTTCAGATAGAACCTTCACAGGAAATTGAGAAAGAATACCAGAAAGGTAGGAAGAAATATGGGGAATGAGTCACAGATGCCAAGGGAAGAATGTGTGTTGGAAAGAAAATAAATAATAGTGTAAAGAGCTCAAGCAGATACTTGTCTGAAAGTTACCATTGGAATTACAGTTTGGGTCACTGGCAAGGGTACATTCAGAAATGTGGGCTTGCATGTAGTAGGAAGGAAGAATGTGGATCTGTTCTGGATTATTTAGTGCAATCACTTTGTGAGATAGGATTAAATTACATACCTTTCCTACATAGGTACTTAGAGGGATAGGAAAGATTCAAAGTCACTTAGACTTTCTCAGAAAACTTTATCAACCTTCTGAAAACTCTTTTGTTTTTTGCTATGGTGAAAATCCAGGTTACACTGGATTTTCATTTGATAGTCATTAGTTGTAACTCCTGGATATAAGGTAGCAGAAAAGCTATTTAAAATGTCCTAAGCAAAAAAAAAAAAAGGTGGGTGGGGGTCGGTGGGGAGTTGTTGATTGATAGAACTGAAATGTCCAGGGGTGCTTCTGGCTACATACACACATAGCTAAATCCAGAGACACCAAAATGTTATTAGGAACTCTTCGTTTTCCTCTGCCACCTGCTTACCTCTTTCCCAGAAATTGCAGTCCTTCATATTACCTCAATAATTTGAAAACTTATATCTGACAAAAACCTGCACAAGAACGTTTATATCTTTTTTTTCTTTTGTATTTGGAATTGAACCCAGGAGCACTTAACCACTTAACCACTGACCCACATCTTTTTTTTTTTTTTTTTTTTTTAAATTTGAGTCTCATTAAATTGCTTAGAGCCTTGCAAGTTGCTTGGGTTATAAACACATCACTGGGCCCAGCTTGTTTATAGCATTTTTATTGAAAATTGCCACCATGTGGAAGTAACCAAAGTGTTCTTCAATAGATGAAAGAATAAACAAACTCTGGCATATTCATGCAATGGAATATTATTCAGTGATAAAAAGAAATGAACTATCAAGGCACAAAAAGACATGGAGTATTGCTAAAAACACACTAGTAAGTGAAAGAAGCCAATCTGTAAAGCTGCCTACTATATAATTCCAACTATGTGATATTCTCAAGAAGGCAAGACTATGGAGACTGTGGAAAGCTCATTGGTTGATCAGGATTTACACAGAGGGGGTATGCAGGAGGGGAGGGTCTGATGAATAATACAAGAGGACTTGAGAGCATAGGAAGTATTCTATAGGATATTGTAATTACGAATCCATGTCACAATACACTTGTCAAAACCCACTGAATGTACTATCCAAAGAGTGAACCCTAAAGTAAACTATGAACTTTAGTTAATAATAATGTGTCAATGTGGGTTCATCAATTATAACAAATATAACACACTAAAGTAAGATGTCAGTAAGAAGGGAAATTGGAGGATGGTGAATGATTATAGAGAACTCTCTGCACTTTCAACCCCATTCTGTAAACCTGAAACTTCTCAAAAAATAAATACTATAATTAAAAAAAATGAAACATTATGTTTTTCTTTTATCCAACCATTAATTCAAATAATTATTTTTTGAGCAAATATTATGTGCTAGACACTATAGTCAGTTTGGATTTACATAAGCAAATAAGACATGGTGCATACCATCAAATGGCTTATGGTGTATAGATATTTCAAGTAAGCATGCCCTCAGAGTGCAGTCTGGTTTGTGCTCAATTAGATTGAGTACAGAATGCTCTGGGATCACATAGAAGATGCAGCTAATTTATTGTTGGAGAAGTAGGAAAGGATTCCTGGAGGGAGTAACTTCAGGACAGCCATATCTAAACTAAATCAATTTATGTCTTTCCCTACCCAAAACCCTTGTCTCTTTCCTTTTGGTTTCCAAATATGGCCTAATCAAAGGTAAGAGGAGGTGTACATGAATGCTTCTTATCTGCAACTTCAAGTGAATAGGTCCAAAGGAGTTTCCATATTATATCTAATGAACAGTACTGAGAATCAAATTTGTTCAATAGAACATAGAAACAACTGTTTGGAGAAAACACCTGCAAATTGGGGATAATATGGAGATCAGAGATTGGGGAAAATAAAAGTGAAAAACCCTAAGTCAAGTATTTGCATGCATCGTCCACTGTCCTGTTATGATTCATTGTTTTTCACTTTTATTTTCCCCGATCTCTGATCTCCATATTATTCCCAATTCGCGGGTGTTTTCTCCAAACAGTTGTTTCTATGTTCTATTTGAATAATTCCTAATGGGGATCTTATGCCAAGGGTATGGTCCATTTAAAGGGTTCTAGTAAATAGACAATACTATGTCTTCTTTCTGAATAGCTGCTGTCTTGTCTTTCTTATATTTTATCTCAATTGTGCAAGTTTACGGGGTATAGTGTATAAAGCATCAGAAATAGCCATAAAGATCTTTGATCTATTTGATATTTGTATCATTTCTTTGATACTAATATCTTATTTGTAGAACCTAATAAAAATTGTGAGCCTCCTTATTAAAAAATCATTACTACTTGTGATATGGAGGCAGCACAGAATTAAGCCAAGTGCAGGGCCCTTGCCCTTGTAAGTGTGGGGTCTTGTGCAGTTCTGCCAGTATACACTCATGAAGCTAGCCCTGCCTTCACTCCCCCTTTTACAGCCATCTTACAAATTCTTACCTTGTGTTGGCTAAGGAACACATTTAGATTTTTAGTGTCCCTTTGGCTTTGACAAAACAAGAGGGTGGGGCTGGGATGTGGCTCAGTGGCAAAGCACTTGCCTAGCACATGTGAGGCACTGGGTTCCATCCTTAGCACCACATAACAAATAAAATAAAGGCATTCTGTCCATCTACAACTAAAAAAATTTAAAAAAAACAGAGGGGAATCAAAATTCATTCAATTCAGATTGCAAATATTCTCCTCCCAAATTCTTCTCATTATGGGAGAACAAGACCAGTTGGGGCCACCCTGTCCTTGACACTTTTATTGAATTCTTAAGCTACATATAATTTAGCCATATAGATATATTCATAGGAAACCTAATTTCTTTTCTAGTTTGGGAGTGAATAGTAAGAGACAGTACCTGGTATACATTAAGCACTGAATTAAAGCTTTGTTGACTAAATGAATAGAATCTTTATATCATACAAATTCCATAACTTACAGTCCAGTAATTCCACTGTGAGGCATATTTCCTAAGAAAATAGACCAAATTGCATACAAGCAATTATATATTAAAACATTTATTACATTATTTATAATTATACAAATTTAGAAAACTAAATGTAAGGATAGAGTAAACTAGTCATATTAATCTGAGCTTTTCTCTGTTTGTTTTACATTTCTTTAGAATCCAAGCAGGTAGTTTAGTCCTTTGTAGTTCCTAGCCTTTGCAACTTCTGATTTTTTTTTTTTTTTTTTTTTTGGATTCAGTACCAAAGCAGTTTATAGTTGTGGACATGCCCTATTGTCAATAAAGGCCTAAATTCACTGAAGTGCTTTGACTAGGTTTTCGTAAGTGAATTCAGTGATAAAAAGAGAAAGAAAATTGCCTTTGAAAGTTGAAAAGGGTGGAAAAGACATAGATCGGTAGGTCCTGAACTAGCAGAGACCTGAGTGCCTCTTAGAAAAGCTCTATGCAAGTGGCAAGACCCACCCCCATATGAAAGAACAGCTTCTTTTACCAATATGGGCCAAAGGACAGGTTAGAAGCCAATGTTCTGTTTCTTTTTTCAGCAGCTGTTCAAATTCTGGTATTATTCTGGAAGAAGGAATGGGATCCATAATTTATGGCATTTTCTACCAACACAGAGTAAAAAGCACTTGGAGACAAAATTGTGTCAATTGAAGGAAAATTGAGTCATATTTTGAGTAATTTCTCCTGTATTTATTTTCCAAAATGTCTATAATGATTATGCATTTATTTAGCATCAGAAACAAATAAGCAACAATCCAAAACCAAACAAGATGTTTCTACCCTAATCTCCTGTTCAAACTAGGGTTGGGCTGCTGGATGACCAACCAAAAACAAGGAACATATATTACACATTTTGAGAACTCAAAAAACTTTTGTGTCTAACACCATCTCTGACTGTTAGAATAATACTAAGAAGTTGATGGAATTGCTATTATTATCCCTGTTATTCAGAAGGAAAAACAGAGACTCAAAGAGATTAAGTATCTTATCCAGGGCCACAGAAATAAATGGTGATAGAGCCAAGACTTCAAGCTATGTTAAGGGAAAAGACAGAGTAGTGGTAAGAGGAGGATAAGTTAGGGAGGCAGAGAGACTCAGAAGCCTTTCTGGGTTCCACAATCTATGTGACCTAGTTTCCAATCTGTATGATAGAAACAACAGCTCCTTAATAAAATAAAAAAATTAAAGAAAAAAATTTCTGTGAATATACCTTATACATACTACGTATTCAGACAATTCCTATTGCTTCTTCTCTTTCCCCTGTGTTCTGATTCAACATTCTGACCCAGTTGGAGTTTGCATTTCTGAAAGGACAGTCTATAGGTATTTAATCAGAGACCTCCATGAAACCATCCTGGTCTGTTTCATTTGGATGGGGAACAGAACTCTGGGATTTATTATGCACCTTAAATGTTCATATGAACAACAAAGCTTAAGAATCTCTACAATTTTCTGTAATATCTCATGATAAAGGATTCATACCATTTTAAAAAGGTTTACCTCAATGAGAAATTACTTACATTAAATTTGTCTTGTATGCCTGTCTTTTCTGCTACATAGGGGTATCTGTATGCTAGTTTATCTTTGATAAACACGCATTTATGTTTATTAAATATTTAGGAAATATTTTAACAGACGAAATCCCTAACCAAACACTGAAATCCAATTCCATTATGCTAGTGTAAGAACGAATCCTCCTCCATTGATTTCTCTTTTAAGAGACTGCAAAATTATATATGTATTTCATTTAGCACTCGAAGTCTAGAATTCACTTTCTTCCTTTTTTACATAAGGAAATTTGCCTGATCATAAGCTTCCTCCAGGCAAGTGCTATGGCCCAAATGTTTGTATTCTCCCCAATTCCTATGTTAAAATCTTCATCCCCAAGATACTGGTTTTAAGAGGTAGGAACTTTGGAGATGATTAGATCATGAGGGCAGGGTCCTTGTGAATGAGATTAGTGCCTTCAGAAAAGAGGCTACAGAGAGCTTGTTTTCCCCATCTACCATGTGAGGACACAGTTAGAAGCCACCAAGTTTGAACTAGGAAATAGATCCTCACCAACTATCTCATCTGTTTTAAACAGGAACAATGGTCTCCATCATGCAGCTAAAGAAACTGAGTCTCAGGGGATTAAATAATTTGTCCAAGGTCATATAGCTATTAAGTGGAAGATATAGGATCAAAAAAAGTAATTTCATTCCATGTCCAATTTACTTTCAACCATGGCAACACAATTATCATTGTATAACCAGGACTCATCACTAGCAGGAGGTATAGAGAAAAAAATAGATGTTGGATACATTTGTTGAATAGATGTTGAATAGAAGAAAAACTATCGTTTTGTTGCTTAGTTGAACACTATGTTAAGCTGAAATTCTGTTTGTGGTACAGATGGTAAAATTTAAACCAAAACATTTTTTTTGGATGTTTATTTTTTTCCCCAAGCTTATCTCATTGAGTATGTTTACATTGATTACTGCATCCATTCAAACAGTGTTTATTGAAAACCCTCACAGGGAATAGGATGGTCACAACCATCTGCATGCAACTCATGCAAAATTTCTGCCCTAAGGAATCTCATAATCTTATGAGGGAAGAGGAAGAATGATGTAGAAAAGGATAGGAGTATGTGACTAATGGAGATGTTCAGAAGGTTAAAAGGAGACCACAGAAAGAAGACTGAGTGGGCAGAGTTCATGGAACACATTTTGAAGGACAAGGCAAATGGCATTATGTATCATAGTGCATGGAGTGTTCTATTCAGAGCTAGATGCATTTCTGGATTATTGTCATTTAAGGTGTAACCAGTCATTAAATGGTTGGAAATAAAGGTAGAAATCACATATGGAAAGCTGTGCATGATGTGCTTAGGAACTTACAATTTATCTAACAGAAGAGTACTTCTCAAAGTGTGGTCCTCAGACACATATGGTATTCAGGTCAATTTTAGGGACCTGAAAGGCCAGAGATTCTTCCAAATTAATGCATAGACCTTATTTATCTTTTTGACTTTGTTGTCATTTGCACTGGTAGTGGGTAACACGCCTGCTACAGTAGCACAAATCAAGATTAGCACTGAAATGCCAAAGGATACTATAAAACATACTAGTCATGCTTATTTCTTACTGTCAGGCTCTTATAGTGGAAAAAAAGAGTCAGTTTCTCATAGTAATGCTGTGAATAAAGTAGCAAATATTATTAATTTTATTAAATCTCAACCCCAAGCATTCTTTATTTTAACTTCTCTGTGATGAACTGGGGTGGGGACTTAAATCACTTCTGCGGCAAACTGAATTTCTCTAGGAAAAGCACTTGTGAGGTGGTTGGGTTTTGAGCTAAACTAGCTGTTTTTTCCCATGAAATCCTTTTTTTTTTTTTTTTAGTTGTTGATGGACCCTTATTTTATTAATTTATTTATATGCGGTGCTGAGAATTGAACCCAGTGCCTCACATATGTGAGGCAAATGCTTTACCACTGAGCCACAACCCCAGCCCTGAAACCCTGTTTTTTTGCTTGAAAGAATAACTGACAAACTGTTTTTTCAGAGTGGATATTTCACAGATATTTTCTCAAAAACAAATGGAGTGAGCCTGTCGCTTCAAGGAAAACAACTGACAGTATTTGTTGCCAATCATTAAATCTGAGCTTTCAGTGAGAATTAAAATTTTGGAAAACTTGTATCTACTACTATGAAGACTCTCAGCTTCCAAATACTTAAATACTTTTCTGATGAGATTGGTGATGATATTAACAAACGTGAATTTTTGATATCTATAATGAAATGTTCTAACATTTGGAAGAACTGTATAACTTAGTGAACCCACATTTTCTTTTTTTAGGTGTAAATGAACACAACACAATGCCTTTATTTTTATGTGGTGCTGAGGATTGAACCCGGGTCCCGCCTGTTCTAGGCGAGCACTCTACCACTGAGCCACAATCCCAGCCCCTGAACCCACATTTTCAAAATGACCAATACTTGCTTTGAGAAAATCTTGTATAGGTAGCATCTAGTGTAAGACAGAGCAAGAGATTTTAATGTAACAGGGGGACCAAAAGTTCACTGATAAACTAGTCTTTAACTACAACTTGTCTAGTTTTGGTGTGATATCTAGGAAGAAAAAATAAAATTATCTGAAGAGACCAATAAATTCTCCCCTTTTTATATGAAGTCTGTGGAAAGTTGATTTTTTTCTCCCAGTACTTCAGCAAAAATGGTATGTTGAAGGAGACTGAATTCCAGAGTAAATATGAGAATCCAACTGTCTTCCTAATAAGCCAGACATTAAGAAAATTTGTAGAAAAATAAAAAACAACCTCACTCTTCTTCTTTCCCTTTGTTTTGACAAATATGTTTATTTTTAGTAAAATATTTATTTTAGCTTGTAATTGATTATTGGTACCTCCATTTTAATTCATGATATGACAAATCTGGACATAAGAACCCACAGAAACAAAAGCTCTTATAATACTTGATAATTATAAAGGGTATAAAGGGATCTTAAAGCAAAAAGTTTGAAAACTGCTGCCATAGGTGATAGAAAGCTACAGAAAGGTTTAATGCAACAAGGTCATGGTCAGATTTAATGTTGAGATACATTACTACAGGTGGGCTCTTCATGACTGTAGAGAAAGATTGAGTGAGCAGGGTATCATGCTGTTAGCCCTTTATATTTGGAAGAATACCCTTTTATATATCATAAACATTAGATATGTTCAGACCATAACAAGATTTGTCGTGGGTGGATCATTTTTTTCCAGTAATAAACAGCATGACTTTGATCTAGAAAGGTAAAGGAACTTGCCTTTGGTTTCTCAAATTATTCTTGCCAGAATTTGAATGCAGATGTGTCTGTCTCCAAAATCTATGTTTCCCAGAACTCCGTACTTTTATCCTTTGATTATTCATTATAAAACAACATTCCCTTCACTTTGACATTAGAAAAGTCACTCTATTAATAAGGAAATCTTTAAAAAGTTATGCTTGGTCCATCTTTTCATCCTAGGTGCTTTGGAGACCAGAGAAGTAGTTACTTCTGGGGCAAGTACATCATTAGTCATTGGGAAAAATATTTGGAATAGTGACATTTTCCTAGAGCATGGGCCTTCATGAGAAAAAGAAGCAAATTTGCTTCTGTGCATTCCCCCACCACACACATACATGGCCTGGCACAATACACATGCTGCTTCAATTGGGGTAAAACTGTGTTAGTTTCCTATTGATTCTGTAGCAGATTACCATGAATTTAGTAGCTTTAATAACACAAATTCATTTTCTTATAGTTTTGGAGATCAGAAGTCCCACACAGGTCTCACTGGGCTAAAAGGAGATATGAGAAGCTGTGTTTCTTCTGGAGATCGTAGTAGAGCATCCACTATCTTCAAAGCCAGAAATCATATAACTTGAACCTGTACTTTGTCATCATGTCATCTTCTTGTACTCTCTCACCTGTCTCCCTAGTTCACTTATAATGTCTCATGATTATATTGGGCTCACGCAGATAATCTCCCCATATCAAGCTTGATTGATTAGCAATCTGAACTGGTTCTACCACCTTACTTCTTGCCATGTGACACAACATATTCTAGGCTCAGGGATTAGAATGTGGGCATCTTGGAACATTCTTAGAATGTGGCATTTGGTCCACCACAGTGTTTTTTTTTTTTTTCTACTGCCCATGCTCAATTTAAGAATACAAAAAAGCAGACCACTTTCCTCATTTTATTTGACATGTGTACACACATGCACACACCTCTCTAAGTAGTTTTCACTTTCAGAATCTTTACTTTTCAATACTATGCAGATGTTGCTCCAAATTATGTTGTCTTTTTTTCCCCATTCTCTGACCTGGTACTATCTAGAAAAGTAGACTTAGAAGATAGGAAATTGACTGTCCTAAATTCTTGCTGAGGATGAATTATTGCTAATTGGCTCTTTGAACAGACTGAATGAGGTGAGCTGCTTTCAGTTTGCAATTCAAGAGGATAAATTTTATGTCAACAAAATCCAGTGTATTCCTTGATTCGGAGCATTATCTCTTTACTTGATGAGCAGTTTTTCCAACCAGACATATTTGTAGGAGAGAAGATAGGCAAGAAGAAGATTCTAATGCATTTGACCTGACTAGACATGTCTGCCTCCCTTGGGAGAATGTATGATATTTTCTGAATAAGGGACTGATTCTTTCTCAGCAAATCTAAAATACAACAACTAGCTTCTGATTCTTACTCAATACCCACTTGGGTTCAGTTCACTCGTTTTCCTAATTGCTAGGTTTTTCTTTTGGTTCCACTTACTTGTGCATTTGAAAATCTTTTCTTGAAAACATCCTAACCTTTTAAATGCCCATGTAATAGTCTATTGCATGGATCGATGCATGTTCACATTCCTAAACATCCATCTCTTTGTGGGGGATGGGTATCTCTATAGTTAAAATTCTGCAATGAGCACTTAACTGCAAGGTTTCCACCTCTGCCACCATTGACAATTATTTGCTGTGGAGGGCTCCCTGTGCACTGTGGGATATTTAGCAACATCTCTGGCCTCTACCCAGTAGATGCTGGCAGTACCCTCTCAGTTGTGACAAAAACATTTCCAGATATTGCCAAATATCTCCTGGAGCAAAAATGCCTTTAGATGAGTATCACTGCCTTAGAATATATCTGTTCTTCCAGTTAGATTATTTCTTCATGACAGATTTCCAGGATCAGAATTTGTGGGACAAATAAAAGTCTTTGTATGGTTCTTGATGTATTGCCAAATTAGTTTCCAAAATGGTGTATCAACTTTCCCTGCCTACCAGTAAAATATGAGTGACCCAATTCTGCATTAACTGCAGGAATCTCTGTTAATATCACTTTATTTTTTAATGTACTGATGCTGTTACTTCACTATTATTATTTTATTTCAGTTTGCTTTTCTTGAATGCTATTAAAAATGTAATACTATATATGTTTGCTTATTATTTGTATTTTTTTATTTTGTAAAATGTCACTTGAGTTCCTTAGCCCATTTGTGTTATAGGATTTCTGGGAGTAATTAAAGTAGGAAAAATATAACAGAAGAATGCTTTACAGAATTGGGGCAGTCTTTTTAAAATGAGGGTTAATTCATGAATTTTTAATGAAATGTTTGTGGGTTACTTTCTTTTTTCTTCTTCAAGATTATACTTTCATTTAGGAAAAAAAACAATATCTGAGATGATCATTAAATCTTACTTTATGATTTGCCAGTCACTTTTGGACTTTGTTTTATAGGATGCCCTAAAATTATAGAAATGGATATACCTAACATACCTAACATGTTTTTCAATATCTGGCTGATAATACTGCACCTTTAAATGGATTTCCTTCTGAATTATTATCCTTTTGAGGTTCCAAGGTTTGTTTAGTGATTCATTGACTTTGAAAGCTACTCGATTATGAAACATTTTTAAAAAATCTTACTATTGCATTCTTGAAAACAAATGTTTGTCTGATATACACATGGTATATAGCAATGCCTTTAAAACAAAGGGTGAATTACCTATCCTTCCTGCTTTGTTAAATGCCTCTTTTCTTCTACTAGATGACCTTACCACAGGTTTTTTTTTTCTCTTCCACTTCCTAGAACAACATAAATACTATCAATCAATTATCTTCTGTCTACTAGAACTTGCCAAGAAAGACTGAGGTATTTAATCTACATAGGGTTGGGGATAGGGATCTATGGACACTGAATTTGTACTTTTCTGAACCTCAAACTGCTCATCTTCACATGAAGGGATACTAAAATGAGATTTCAGGATCCATAGTAGATTTTATGAGGTCAGTGGGGCAGGCATAGCCTGTGGACCTCCTCACTGCTCTGGACTTTGACTGTTGGGAGGGCTAGAAAGTTACTGTGAAGAAATCAAGACAAATTTTAACATCAATACAAATGCCACATGTCTGCATGAACAAACTCAAAAGCTGGAATCATTTAGAAATCCATCTTCTACCTAGCTAGCTCCTATACCAGAAAGCTTTTATTAGTTTCTAAGAAATTTAAATTCTATCTTAGTAATGATAAGAATGTATAATGTATAAATTGATTGCATAATTCATCTATTTTGTAATTTACTTAACATTAACTTTTTCATTAGGAAAGACTTTTGATACTCTATTATACCAAATTTCACAGTCTCTTAGTTAAAATTCAGTTCCTGGAGAGTGATTTAGCTTAAATATGGGATATTTTCTTAATACAGCTCCAAATTGCAGCTAAGTAGACTTTTAAACTACAGTATTTCATTTTTAGAAGGAAAAAACTTCGATGTAATAACTAGGCAGTCTTGTTGAATCTTTTGCTGTGATGTTATTTCTGCCCTGAAATGATCACTTGTCTTCATTTTGCCATGTTTATTGCCCCAAAAGGATACCAAAAAAGCTCAAATTTCTACCTGCAACAAATGTTCTGGTGGATTTAATATCTTCACTAAGGCAGATTCAACACCAGTTTCTGGGTTGTTACTCTAAGGAAAAGCATCCTTTCATTTCACTTGTCTTTCATTTTTCCAAAACTGAGTCAAGCAGTTGAATCAGAAAACCTGTAGACTTTTACTAACAAATCAGAAGCCGATAGCTGGGACCAATGATCCATACAGTTGGCTATTAATAGCCAATGGAATGCTCTTAGCTATTTTTTTTGTATCACACCAGTGCACAGCAAATCAGAAAGTAATTACATGGTACAGGCATTTATGCAAGTGAAATGTGCTTGGGAGGCAAAGGGCCACATTATCCAGGGAAGTCTCTGCCAGAGGAGGATGTTTGGGGAAAAGGAAGACAGAATGTTTTGTGGGATGGTTGGAATATGGGCCTGGAGGTGAAGAAGAGCATGAGGTCATTTAAGAGTTTCCATAGTCTCCCATCTTATGTAGCACTAGGTTCTGGTGGAAATTATTAGCATTTCTTTTTATCTTCTAGAAGCTGGAAACATACAGTAAAGGAATAAAAGATCTGTGATCTATTTCAGAGACTCTTGGAGGAATGGTTGTGCAACCAAGTGCCGAATCTCAGTCCTCTGTAAACAACCAAGTTCTCTGTAAATGAAGATCAGCTTGTTTTATCAGATATTACCTTTTTAAATTTCCTTTGAATTTCACACAAAAGTTCATAAATAAAAAAAAATCTCTGTGTTGAAAAGGATGTAATAATGAGTTTTAAAAAATTTCATTCTGGTGGTGTTTGTTATTCCCACATTTTAAAAAATCTCTATGCATGATATTTGTTCTATACTGACCATGCATTAGTGACCCCTAGCAGTGTATACTTTGGATTACGTAATTTTCAGCATTCTGCATTTTCAAGCTCATTTGCTGGGGATCCCATTTGTTTCATATCATTCAGTATAAAATTAAATTAGGAAAAATAAAAAAATGTTGACAAACTAGGGGCTTCCCTAAACAAAGTTTAGCAATGCCCTTCTCAGCAGGGTGTGGTGGCATAAGCCTTTAATCCCAGGGACCTGAGAGGCTGAGGCAGGAGGATCGAGAGTTTGACATCAGCCTCAGCAAATTAGCAAGACCCTGAGCAGTTTGGTGAGTTCATGTCTCAAAATAAATAAAAAAGGGTTGGGGTTGTGGCTCAGTGGTAAGGTGCTCTTGGGTTCAATCCCTAGTACCAAAACATTAAAAAAAATAATAATAAGAATACTTTTCTTGTATTCCATCTCCTCCAAGGAATTCCAGGAAATTCCAAGACAAACTATGAACCGGTTGCTTTCTGTAATGTTTGAGAATTTTTGCCTCTTATTAGGGTTCTCAGTTGTAGTCGTGAAGGACCTTAAGATAGAATCTTGTCTCCAAGATTGAGTTCACCACACTTCTGGGTACCACTTAACTGGAAAGCTTGAGTTTTGAAGCAAATAGACTTGGATTTAAATTTTGTATCTGGTGTTCATTTGCCATGTGACGTGAAACCTTAAAATGTTGAGCATCAATTCTCTTGTTTGTAGAGTGGGAAGACTGTGCTATCATAATCTTTAGAAGCCAAATGAGGATCAACTCAAGGTTAAACAAAAAGTGGACCAGTTGCCAAATGTCTGACATATAAGAGGAGTTCAACTAATACTTGTTGAATATACAAATGCAAGAATGGTTCTGGGAGACAGCTCTGGTAATTTTCATTTTGTAAATAATAAAACAAGTTCAGAGAAGTTACTTGTTCAACGTCATACAGTTGCTCAAGCCATCAAGAGTTACCCTTGATTTCTCCTCTTCCTTCAATCCTTCACCCTCCCAGGATTTAACCCATTAACAAGTTCTATCCTAAAACTTGATCTGAAATCCTGCCATTTGTCATCATTTTTGTCCAAACCACCCTGGTCATTGTCTCATACTTTATCTTTCATCTGGCTTATTTCAACAGCCCTCTTTTAAAATTGGTGCATTATGATGATACACAACAGTGGGATTCATTATGCCATATCTATACATGCACGTAATATAATTTGATCAATCTCATTCCTCAGTGCCTTGTCTTTCCCTTCCTCTCCCTTCCCTTTTCTTTTAACCAGTTCCTCAACTTCAGCTTCAACTCTTACCTTTCCCCCTTAAAACACAGACAAGATGATACTTTGAAATCATAAATGAGGCCAGGCCAGTTCCCTGCATAACTCTTGCCAGTGGCTCCCACTGCAATTAGAATCAAACCCAAACCCCTCAGCAGAGTCTTGGAGACTGTATTATTTGATCTCTGTCTCTGCCTCTGGTTTAATCTCTTAGTGATCTTCCTCTTGTTCACAGTTTCAATTATATCAGCCTAATTGCGACTCTTTATGCCGCCAAAACGCTTCACTGCCCCTGAGCTTTGACAGTTCTTCTTGGAAGATTCTCCCAGCAGAACTCAGAGTTTCTCCTTCTCATCTCTCAGATTTCTCATCAACTGTCATCTCCCCAAGATGCCTTCTTTGACCACTTATCTAATATTGCCTCATGTTCATACCCAATCATTGACTTTTTATTCTGCCTTATTTTCTTTCTAGATTTACCCATATCTAAAATTCCTGTATTTTATTTGCTTCATTTTCTACTGGGCTATAATCCATGCTAAATTACTCCCAAAGGTCATGCATCTTTAATGTACAAAAAGAAAACTAAAGTGAAAACAAACCAAACCCAAAAGCAGAAACAACAACAATGAAAACCAGTCATGTTTAAATATATTTTGTCCTTTAAGCTTCACCAGCAAATCCGTTCACTGCCAGCTAGCTGATTAATGTCCCACTGGAGACACAATCTAAGGCAGACCTCTTTACAAAGCATCCAAATCCTCAGGATACCATTTAGCAAAGACGAAATTAGTCAACCTTCTGCCCATTCGGGACTCAGGAACAGGAACAGCATGTATGATTTTCTCTCATTTTAACCATTACTTGCAAACTCTCCTCCACCATGTCTTTTGCCAGAGCTACTGTAAGAAGCCAAATTGACTAATTTGATCCTCACCCTTTCTCTTTATCCCTGAGCAGTGCAGTTTGGATGCGCTAATGAACAACAAAGTGGTTCAATGCACAGTCAATCACAAGAGGCCAAGAGGAGCAGAGCAGAAATCCTGAACTTGCTGGCTATTATGGTCTATACTTCTCATCCCAATTTTATTGGCCAAGACTATAATGATGTCAGCCCTGGTTTATTTACCACTGAATATGTGCAGATACAGGGAGTTGACTAGCCTGGTGAAAATCAGTGAGAAATTGAAAAGTGGCTCAGGGCCACCCCAATTACCTAGAAAACAAAGATAATTGTCCAGCTTTAGGATCAACAGATATTTACACCTAAGAACTCTGGGCCTCACCAAAACCTCAGCAAGAGGAGAAGGCACGTTCTGATTAGTCCCATACTGCAATAAAATTTGGCTATTATTGTCATTGCTCTGTCCATATAAACTGCTTAGTAAATGCTATAATTCATTTTACAATTACTTTTTTGCTTAATTCTAAGCAAGATAGATATTACCAATGCCTGAAGCCACTCCCCAGAGTGGCAGAATGGCTGCTGAGTAGAAGCTTTTGGGCTAGCCATCCTTTGGTTCCTGCTACATATACCCAACCCCATTGCTCACCATAGCTGAGAAGAGCTGGATTTAGCTTAGAAGCCTGGAATTGGAGCTCTGATATCAGGCAAGATTCTGAGATATTATTTAACATAAACCTAAACATGCTGGAAAACTGTCAAACAGTTTTCTAAACAATAAGAGTGCTTTCTCAGATCTAAAGGAAAAAGTGTCATAGCTTTATTTATGAATCTCATACTGCTTGACTCTACCTAAGCAGCAATTCTGAAAAGTGAAGTAAAAAAATCAGTGATCATCTAATTCCTTGGGAGCTGAGCTTTCCAATTTGGTCATGTACAATGAGCAAAGAAACTAATAGTAGGTCAGACTCTGTGCTGTGTTGGCAAGAGAGCCTCAGAGTCCCAGATTTCACATCCGATGTAAGATTTACACTGTTCTGCAGCTACTGCAATGCACCTCTTTTGCATTTCTATTTAAACAAGTGCTTGGATAAATGTTCTGATGTCACTGCTCGAAATAAAGACTGCCGCAAGACCGACTGCAAGGATTTGTTTAATATTCAGTGCACATACCCTTGCAAAGCCAGCACACTTCCAAAGTTATTTCATAGCACAAATCTTCATTGTAAGGGAGTAGTTAGGTCCTTCACAACAATTGGTTATTGCAGAGCATTTCTTTTTGATCACTAATTTGCATGTGACAGAAAAGGGTGCAGGATGTCTTTACTTCCATGTCAATTTGCTCTTCTGTTTCAACAACGCTGGTCTTTCTAGTCATCAGTTCTTTTGTTTTATGCAAGAATATTCTTATCCTCTTCCAATGAAGCCACAGCCAACAGTCTATGTAATTCGTGAGGTCCAGTGTGAAATGAAAATATGGGGCCTGTTCAAAATTAAGAATTTCAAATTAGTGATGGTAGTGCATTAAATCAAATGTTGAACCCTTGTAAATGCAGGGTTCTGTGCGACTACACTGATTACATACCCATAGGCCAGTTCTGCCAAGAGCTACTTTATTTTTGTTATTGCCCCTTAATGAAGCCAAAATTATGTTTTATTTCGCAAGATGGAAACCAAAGCCCAGTGAAGTGAAGAATACAACAAATATTTTTTTGTCTTAAATTTTTTTCTTAGTTGTAAATGGACGTAATACTTTTATTTTACTTATTTTTTAAGGTGGTGCTGAGGATCCAACTCAGTGTCCCACATGAGCTAGGCTAGTGCTCTACCACTGAGCCACAACCCCAGTCCCAAGAATACATCAGTTATTAACCATTTAAGAAATGATAGAGCTGGGTCTCTCTGACATGGCAAACCCTAGTCCACAGGCCAAATCTGATTTATAAGTTAAAGTGTTGCTTTTTTAAAATTTTTAATTGGTCAAAAACAAAACAAAAAATTATATTTCATTACACTTGAAAATATACAGCTTTCAAATTTCAATGTCTCTAAATAAAGTTTTATAGGAACACAGCCATGCCCATTCATTATTTGTTGAATATGACTGCTTTGCTCTATAACAGCAGATCTGAATAGTTATGACTGAGAATATCATGACTTGCAAGGTTTCAAAATATTCATCTTTTATAGAAAGTTTTCCTATATCATGCAGCCAGTGAACACAGATTCATTTGAAAGAAAAATGAAATGTATGTACATATATTTAATTGGAAATTGCATTATCTTTAGCATGTTAGTTTCCCAGGGTCACTATAACAAAGTTACCACATTACATGGCTTTAAACAAGAGGGGTATGTTGTTTCAAAGTTTTGGAGGCTAGAAGTCTGAAATCTAGTTTGGTTCCTTCTGAGAACTTGGAGGATGATCTGTTCTATGACTCCCCCCTTGCTTCTAGTGGTTGCCTGTTAGCCTTTGGTGTTTTTTGGCTTGTAGAAGCATCATGCTGAATTTTGCCTTCATGCTCACATGATGTGTTCCCTGCATGAGTGGTTCTGTCCCAATGTGTACAGGATTTGCCTTTTGATAAGGACACCAGTTATGTGGATTAGGGCACTCTCGTATTAACTAGATCATCTGCAAAGATACTGCTTCCTAATTAGGTCACATTTACAGGTACTGGGGTTAGAACTTCAACATATCTGTTTTTTGGGGGTAAAGCGCAATTTTTATTGGTAAGATAAACAGTGAGCAAACAGATAAGCAAACAACCTGTAATCTTATATGCTTCTTCAGTCTCTTTTGTCCATCCATTGCCAGACCATAAATTGTGCAGAGAATATTTATAATACTCCAAATCAGTGAAATACCATATTAGCCTTTCCACCTTCATCATATCTAATTCCTCAGATTCTGGGAATATCTTTGATGTGTATATACTCTGCCTCCAAAATCCTTTGTGCTGATAGTCATAATTCAAGACCAAGCAGTGTAGTAGAGGATTAGGACTATACCCATTTTGTGATCACTGGAGTATATTATGATGGGGTTTATTGCTTCATACACTCTGTCCACTTAAATCCTGTTTTTAGCCTGAATGTTTCTTTGTATTTTTATGTGAAATGCTATACACTTGATAATAGAGTAACACTTTATTGTAAATCCAAAGGCATCAAGCTGTTCATCGTATCACTTGAATGTTCATCGAAGACCTTTTGTAATTCTAAAGCATTATGGTGTGCCTTCAGTTCTTTGCACAGCCTTGCACACTGCAGCATCCCCACAACTGTTGGATACTTATCTAGCACTTCAAACTTAGCAACCACTTTCATCTTCAAAGCACTGCCTTCTGATTTAATTAGTCTTTCTCATTTTCGGTTAAGTAAATGTGCTATCCTTCTTCTAACTTGATATTGAGAAAAAGTAAAGTAACGTGAAGAAATCATTTACAGAGGAAGATCCTCTTAATGACTCAGAAGCTAGTTGAAGTGGTCTGTGTTTTGAGCAGGCCAGTAGAGTCTTGATTTCAGGGGCACAGAATTCTTAGCTACTCGGACATGGACCAGTTCCTTTCTGTATCCCACTACTCAGCAGAGAGTGGCTGCTTAATAATATTGGGTGAATGAAGGAAGAAAGGAATGAAACAAAGCACATTTTTATATGTAGGATGCATCAAGTCCTAACTGAAATCATGTATGTATTTTTTTTTATTTTTAGTATTATTGAGGTGTAATTCACAAATAAAATTTCTAATTTGCACATGAATTTTATATATTATCATTTTTCCCTTTGGTTTTGTTTGGCAGTACATTTATGCTAGAAATTTTGAAAATGACTTCTCTATACGATCCTCCTCTTCTGCTGTTTATGACCTCAATCCTTGGTATAGGCATGTTATATAGAGATTTTAATCATTTAGTATCATGTCTAAACTGCTTTCAGACCCTTAGCATATAAGGGAAACCACTCAATCAGTTTTTGCTCAAGGTACAATCCTAGGGAGTCATGATCCCTTTTTCCCTTCTCTGTTAGCCCTTGTGCACATTCTGGTACAGTTAATCAGATAAGAGGTAGGAGTAAGAACAAAAGGTAAACTATGATGTGGCCTGCCACAGGGAGGAAAAAAAAATGACTACCAAAACAAGAAAAGGCTGAGCCAATCTGGTACTTACTCTTAGGAATTCGGATGAAAAAAAAATGCAGGGAATGTGGCCATTAATAAGATCTAAATCTGAAAGGCTTATCCAAAGGACCCATTAATAGGGGAGAGTTTATGAGAGTTATGAAAAAGAAGAAACTATAGGTAGGGTTATAAAGTAAGTGGAAATACATGGAACCAAATGTTACCCCTGCATTCATTTAATGATTTAGATTTTACCACCTGACTCCCTATGCTACTTTCTAGTCATGTGCTTGTACTCAATTTGGCAGTTTTGAAATCCCCTCTGTTTTAGTCAAGTTTGTTTTTGCTGTTCTGACTAAAGGATCCGACCAGAACAATTTCAGAGGAGGAAAAGTTTATTTGGGGGCTCACGATTTCAGAGGTCTCAGTCTATAGACAACTGGCTCCATTTTTTGGTGCTCAAGGACATCATGGAGGAAGAGTGTGGCAGAGGGAAGCAGCCCACAGGATGATCAGGAAACAGAGAGACTCCACTCCCCAGATACAAAATATATACCCCAAAGCCATGTCCCCAATACCCACTTCCTCCAGCCACACCTTCCCACTTCAGTTACCACTCAGTTAATCCCATTAAGGGATTAATCCACAGACTAGGTTAAGGCTCTTGTAACCCAATCATTTCTTCTCTGCACCTTTTTGCATTGTCTCACACGTGAGCTTTTGGGGGACACCTCATATCCAAACCATAACACCTTCTTACCCTAACCTTTTAGTTCCTTGACCTTCCTGCTTCCAGTGGTCTTGTATTCCATTTCACCATGCTGTCTTTGTTAGCCCTATAACTGCTTGACTCTAAGACTGAGCTAACAGTGATAAAGTACCCAGTTTAGAATATTACAGTAGTTAAAACAAAATAGGATGATTATTCCAACAGTGCTACCTGTAGAACTGATTATAAGAGTGTTAAATTCTAGATGAATTTCTAATCTTGAATAATATAGATATATGTTTATAGTAGAGCCTATAGGATTTGCTGATGCTCAGCAAGGGGGTGCTGATGAGGAGAGTAATCAAGACTGGCAACACATTTGTCCTGACAGCTGGGTGAATGGTCATATCCTTTGCTGAGGTGAAGAAGCAGTTCTGGTGGGGGAAAAAATCATAGTTCAGTTTTGGACAAGAAGAAATGTCAAGAAGGCAGTTGCACTTCTAAGTAAAAAGTTCAAAAGAGAGGTCGAATTTGGAAAGCAGTGGCGACCTAGAGGAGAGTTAAGTCTATGCATCTGAAACCAAATAGGTTGTGGTGCAGAGAGCAAAGGCAAGAGAATAAAGTACTGAGCCTTGGGGCATTTGAACTTTGAGCATTTGAGAAGTCAAAGAAGAACTAGGAAAGGGTACTGATGAGGGTCTCTCTGGTAAATTGGGAGGATTATAGGGTATGAGTCAAAGAATATAGTCATAAAACAAGCAATAAAAGAAACAGTGATATTATGAAAAGCAGGTCATGCTGTGCTTTCTGGTTAGAAGGTTATGTGGGTCAGCTTATACAAAAATGAGCATATTAATCAGTATACATTAGAATTTTAATAAAATCATCATCATTGGACAATAAACTGGGTTGGAATTAACTCTGCTCTTGAAACCAAAAAAAAATATGCATGCATCAAACAAAACTACACTCTTACCATAACTACTTGGCTTGAGAAATACTTAGGAGTAAACAAAGAGCAGCAAAAATACAATTCATGCCTTCAGTTTTATTTTACAAGCCTTTTATCAAATATTATTTCTAAAAGGAAGATTATTTATAATTAATATTTTTAGAGAAAACAGTTTTTAGCCCAGTGTCTGAAATTAAAGCATTCATTTATTTTTAAAAATGTATTGTATATATATTATTTCCACCTTTAGGATATTATTATTCACAGTTTTTCCTTTTTTAAAAATGTAGGGTAAAAGAAATTATTTATCTCATAGAATGCTATACTAGCTATACTGGTCCTTCTGATTAAGAAGAAAGCAAATGTAAATGATAATTGCATCATATAATGGAGAGGGTGTAAGGAGTCCAGGAGTCCTGTCTTCAACTTCTCCAAATCTCTCTGTGGTGGTGTGATCCAAGGCTAAATACTTATCTACATTGAAGAGTGCAGTTTCAAATGCTAAGACTATTTTTAGCAGTCAGTTTATCCTGAATGTTAATTTTGCCTTCCAATACTTCATGACTCCTATTGGGAAAAAAACTGAGGAGGATTTTCATTCCATACCAGTATTAAAATCTGAGAAAATCATCACGGAGCAAGTGGTATACCAAATATATGCAGGACACATATCCAGGCATTGCATTTCCCCTTGGTAGACTGTAGGAGGCAAAGTGCTCCCGACAGTCCCTCTGATGTTCCAACTCCACTTTTATGGGTTAGTTTTTCAGGAACTCAGATTCTTTCATCTTAACTTCTCCAGCTGCATTTATTTCATCACCTTGGTAAGATAAAAAGCAGAAGCAGCAAGCCATTAATATTAGGGAAACCTCCTTGATATTTCCTGCTTTTATGTTCAAAAGGAAATTCCATATATCAGCTTTCTTCCATAGAGTCTGCTTTATTTTATACAGTTAATTAGATTAAAATGTGGCATGAATGAGATGCATATCAAAATGATTTAAGAGTCTTCATTTTTACAAAAGCAATTCTTATGTGTGGGAGGCATTGGGTTATCTTAATTCTTATGTATGAGAAACATTGGGTTATCTTGCAGATTTTTTTTCTTTCAATGAGGTAAAACAATGGTTAACTAAAATGTATGTACCTCATTTTAGTCAATCACTTAGCTCATTATTAAAATCTCTTCTTCTACCCATGCTAATAAAAGTGTCAGTGCTCTTCAGAGTTTAGTCCCTTTCTTGTAGAAGTGCTAAGGAGATGAGAAGATGGTAAAGGAGAATTTTTTTTGTGCAGTATTGCCAATTCTGAGTACACTTCAAAGAAAAAAATGAAGGACAAGTTGGGGACTGTGCCTTCCTTGGCATTAAAAATATTTTAAAGCCAAACAAAAAAATCCTTCACTCATTGGTTCTTTTTTTTCCTAAATATTTTTTTTAGTTGTAGATGGATACAATACTTTTATTTATTTATCTTTATGTGGTGCTGAGGATCAAACCCAGTGCCTCACACGTGCAAGGTGCGTGCTCTACCACTAAGCCACAACCCCAGCCCCTCATTGGTTCTTTTCTTGAATACTTCATTGATATTAGAGAAGATTGGATTTTTAAATTTTTTTTGAATTTTGATAAGTTGATGATGGATCTTTGTTTGTTTGTTTGTTTGTTTGTTTATATGCAGTGCCGAGAATACAACTCAGTGCCTCACACATGCTAGGCAAGTGCTCTACCACTGAGCTACAACCCCAGCCCCATGGATTTTTTGATAAGCTACTTATTTTGAAAATATATTCCTCAATGTGCAGACATTTGTCATATATGTTAACTACAAGTTACTACATTTCTTCTGTCAGTTCTCAAGGCCAAGTAGATTCCTTCTACTGTGTCAATACTTGAGTACTCAGTTAAATGATTAAAGTATTTTTGGTTTTTAGAATTTACATAATTTAAGCCCTGTAATACAGGTGAAAAAGGAAACTCGAGACACATTCTCCAAATAAATAGTTCATGATTAATTTCTACTTACATTTGTTCAGCTACTTGAACTGCTAACAACTATGTAATACTGAATCTTCTGAAGTTATACATCACCAGTCATTGTTATTCTGCTTGTGGAATCAAGTAAATACATGAATTACACGTGCACTAACTTCTTCTGAGTTTGTTCTTAATTGAGTTCTTGTAAAAGTCACTTTAAATTTATAATGATGACTGACCTCCAGGGAATGCAACTGTCAAGACACAAAGAAGGCTGTCCAGGGATTGCAAGAAAGACAAGGCTTCATTATGCAAATATTGTGTTTTCCAGATATGGATGTTCCGTTATTCCTTTATTGCCCTAAAAATACATAAATATTCGAATTGTAGCTTTTATGCAGATGCCACCCAAGAACTTGTATTTTGGCTGGTAAAAAGACCCCAAAGAATACTAAATAGAGAGATACATGTGAAGAATAATACATATTTTTAAAATACTGCATGAGGAAAAGGTATTCCAGACCTCTGCCCTCTGCTTCAGGGTTCGAACAAGGGGCTTAGAGTTGTGTTAAAGCCCCAAGAGGGCCAAGAATATTATCTGAGGATTCTCTCTCTCTCTCTCTCTCTCTCTCCCCCCCTCCCCCTCTGTCCCTTCCCCTCCCCTCCCCTCCCCTCCCCTCCCCTCCCCTCAGGGTCTTTTAGATCTTTGGAGAGTCAGAAACCTATTCTGAATGCTCTAAACAGACATGGGTCTTTGTCCCTTTCAAGACATGCTTTGAATGGGAGATATTCCTTGAGAATGATTCTGAATTTATCCAGATCCTTGGGGTCATGCTAGAGTCCAATTCACTTTCAGCTCTAATGGTGATATACAAGGAAATTCGCTGCAACTAAAATAGCTCTTATTATGGCAAAGAGAATTGGGAACAGGGGAAGAATGACTGGGTGGGTAAGTTAATGGTTTGCTCCCTATATCTCCTCTTCCAACTGGTTTCTGTGGTACCATCTATAGGAGCTAGACTGGGTTTGAATCCCAGCCTCAACATTTATTAGTTTGGGCAGGTTACTGAACTTCTTTAAGCCCTAGGTTTTCCTCTATAAAATACTGTGCAATATGCAGAATAATACCCACTCCCAACATGTCCTTACCCTAATCTCCAAAGCATGTGAATATTGACATTTACACAGCAGAAGGGACATTGCAGATATGATTAAGGACCTTAAGAGTTGAGGAGATTTAGACTGGATTATTTGGATGGGCCCAGTGTGAATCTGTAGTTCTTTAAAAATGGAGTGTCTTTCCTGGTTGTGGTCACTGAGAGAACCAGAGATGGCATTGCTAAAAGGACTTGGTCCACTATCACAGGCTTTGAAAATGGAAAAGGAACCACAAGCCAAGCAGTGTGGGAGGTCTTTAAATCCTGGAGAAGGCAAATATGTGAATTATCCTTGGAAACTCCAGAAAATAATGTGACCTTGCTGATACCTGGATTTAAACCCAGTGAGATCCACTTTGGACTTTCAGAACTGTCAGCAAATAATTTGTGTTGTTTTATTTTGTAGTAATTTAATTTGTGACAATTTATTTCCATAGTAATAGAGAACAGTACTTCATGAGGGTCCCTGTGAAAATTAAGTGATTATCTGTAAAATGGCAAGAGTGGTACCTGACACATAGTGTGTATCTTTTAAGTGTTATCATTACTATTATTACTATCATCCTAAGGAAAAAAACAAAGTATTAACTTCTCTGGAAGTAGGAGAAAGTGACGTGACCACAACTAATGATATGTCAAACAAGATTAGGACATTCAAGTGCTACGGAAGATCAGAAGTAGGAACAACTAACTTACAGAGACAAGATTGGTAGAAAACCTTAGATAAAAATAAAAATGGAACTTGTTGAGATAAAGAGGAGAAAGAGCTTAAGCAAAGCAAATAGCAGAAGCCAACACACATGAGAGTTTAACAGTCAGGAGATTGGTATCAGTTTCCTTTCATGCCCTATGACTTCTTTGTCCATCTTTATAGCTCATTCTGTTCAGAGATATTGGGAAAAGAAGATGTACTTCATAGGCAATATCATGCAGCTGAATTTCAGTACTACTCTAGGGGACATCTGAAGTTACGGTTGCTCTTCTGGATTTTGCTCTGGGCACATTTTCCCTTTACCCTTTTGATCTCTGTGCTTTTACTATAATAAACCATAACTTCTGAGTTCCATGAACAGTTCTAGTAAGTCATCATCTCCAAGGTACTTTGACAGACCCTAACACAATTTCTTCAATCCTTAACATTATAAACAGGAAGGAAAAAAACATTGGTGTGATTATTATTGTGCATATTATGATGAATTTTTCATATAGAAATACTTGCTGGCCTTGTTTAAGCTAAGGACGTACTGTGAAGTCCATTGTTCATTGATGAGGATCCTGGACTCAGTGACTTGTATTCGTAGGCCCATATCCTTTTTCTGTCTCGCCACTTCATGCATACTAATGTATCCACTCCAGAAAGTGGGAAGTCATTCTTTTATCTCTGGAATACAAAGTGCTGGCAGTTTTCTTGTTGCTTTAAATGGAAGTGGTGTTTGGAAGTAGACTGACTCCATAGAGGCTGGAGCTGAGGCGTATGTGCTAATAGCAACTTGACCTTTATTATATCTTCTGTCTGAACTTCTTCCAATGTTGGCAGCTCTGAACTTAGCTCTTCCAGCTTTATCACAGAGATGAATTGCCATAGAAAGTAGTACTACACAATTTTAAACCTTTGCCCTCTAACGTTTCACATTCTGTCCCCATGTCATTCTTCTCTGTGTTACCGAAACACATTATTGCAGCTATAGCCTCACAGTTCTTTAAACCATAACCTGAAAGCACTATTTAGAAGCAGCACTCTACACAAACAAAAGAAAACAATAAATATGCATGCATCAATAATGATTGCATCAATGGAAAGTTTCATCAGACCTTTGGGGATTTCCTTTAAAATACAAATGTATTCTAAAGGATCTAAATAGATCTCGGATCGATGATCCATCTAAAACAGTCCACACCAACCCGAGGCTCTTCACTCTGCAATCCAAGCAATTTTCATCATCTTTCCCTTTGACTCAGCCATCCATGAATTTCAAGATCCTACCCCATCCGACCCCGTCCTATCCACGCCATAGTGTTTGTTTCTCACTCTCTCCACTCCATGGTCTTCACTCTGATGAACCCAGGGTTGTTATTGCTCCTTCAGGAAGGCATATTTATTCTCTCTTGTAGGCCTTTGCTTGAGCTCCTTTTTAGTAAAACTCCACCATCTTTTATGCTCTCTCTCCTATTCCAAATTAATCCTGGTGCTTAAGGCTTAGATCATGGTTCCCATCTGGGAAAACTTTCAACATTCAATTCTTATTGCTTTCCCTCTGCCTAGAACTGGTTTCAAACAGTTTATTCATTCCTGGGCTTTTGCACATTCCAGTTCTTTAGTATTCCACCAATCCATTTCTCCTTGTCCTTCCACTATTAAAATCATCAAACTCTTGGGCTGGGGCTGTAGCTCAGTGGTAGAGTCCTTGCCTAGCATGTGGGAGGCACTGGGTTTGATCTTCAGCAGCATGTAAAAATAATTAAAATTAGGCTGGGGTTCTGGCTCAATGGTAGAGTGCTCACTTAGCACATTTGAGGCACTGGGTTCGATACTCAGTGCCACATAAAAAGAAAATAAAGTTATTAAATAAATAAGTAACATTATTTTAAAAATCATCAAACTCCTAAATAATCCCACCAACCTCGTGATGTCTACTTCTGCAAGATCCTTTGAGACATTTTTTTTCATAAGCTTGGTCTGTATTATATTGTGCTTTTGCAAATATGTACTTATTGTCCACATGCCTTGTCAAGGACAGATACTTGTGCTTTGAGTAGCTCAGCAAAGCTTTCATTCCCACCAAGTTTACATCTTTCCTCAGGGCCACTTGCACAGTAGTCTTGACCACGATAGATTCAGGAGGAGAATGATGTCACTTCTCCTTACCATCCCCACTAGGTGCTCCTAAATTATATTCAGGAGTTTTGATAACTGCTGTACTAGCTTTCTGAGTTACTGTCAACCCTGTGTTTTTACTCCTCCCCAACATAGAATCTGCTAGAAAAGGTAATGCCTCCAGATGTCCTATGCTGACCTTCTTCCTGTGTCCTACAACTTTTCCTGCCACCCCATAGTTCCTTGTTTCCTAAATGGCCCTGGTATGTGGTGGGCAAGCTGGAGCCTGAAGTACCAGATTCCTCAGATTGAAGATATAGATCTACAGCTCAGGGGTGGAAGCAGGGGTAAAAACACAAGAAACACTTTATTTCCCTCCAGTTCAATAATGGTTCCTCAAGAGGCCACTTTGTCTCAAAGGGTCCAACACCTTTATGCTGGTTTCTAAGGATGGGGCAGCTATAATTGCTCTGTGGTCCCTTTGAGGTCTAAACCTTACTAGTCTCAGCCAAATGTTTACTATATTTACTCCAGGGAAAGAAATCTTTTCTAATGGCTCCCTCTCAAACAGGTGCACAGAGAATGTGTAGAAGTTGGAACACTCTCAACTACACCCTAAGGTACCTTCCTAATATACTCAATACCCCTATGACCCCAAAGTCCGCTACTTCCTGTATCCCTCCCAAGATCCTTCCAGTTCTTACCCCAGCAAGCTATTCTCTGGCACTCTTTTTAACTTCTCCCTCATGGGTCTTGGACAGCAACCCCCACCCCCAAGATGGTGTCTGCATCAACTTTGCAGAGTTTTCCTGCCTCACCTACTGTACTCATTACTCAAAATGGTAACAAGTTAAAGACCTTTGTTGTTACATACTGTTGAGGTTATTTTCTTATGTAAAAAGGCCACCTAATGCTCCTCGGTCATATGACTGATTGTGGAGGTTGGTCTTGGGCCTGACTGTGAGCAAGAATCTAGGGAGGTAGTCGTGTTTCCAGGGACCTCCTGTGTCATGAATTTTTGCACTGTTTTGTTAAATAGATTAAGAGGTTTCATCAGATATATTTATGATCAGTTATATTTACTCATGGAGAGGTGCAGACCTTGTCTTTTAGCTAGATTCAAAACCCTTTAGTGGCAGGTGAAACACCAAGAAATGCCTAGTTCTGCTATCCTAGGCTAAGACACATAGGCATGGGATGGGAGTCTAGAGAGAGGAACAGAGCACACTGGAATATTCAATAATTGCTCCCTGGTCAGGAGATTTCCCTGTTGTGGGAGAAGGATCATTAGGAAAGTATCAACAGACCCAACTGCTATGGAATGTGGCAATTATAGTTACTGAGGAGTCACTTGTCCCTAGCTTTATGGAGCTATTGAAAGGTACTAAAGTTTTGAAGAGGTGGGATCTACCAGGAAATAGGCTGTTGTGGACATTCCTACCCTTTCCCCTTTCTCTCTTTCATACCTGGCCATGAGGTGACCAGGATTCCTCCATTATATGTTCCCTTCAAGATATATTATGTTACCATAAACTCAAAGCAATAGAACCAACTGGTCATGGACTGAAACCTCCAAAATTGTCAGCCAAAATAAACCTTTCATCTTTACCAGTTTAGTATCTCACTTTTTTATCTCAACATACGTTGTTACAATAAAGGAAATCTGCCTAACATAGAAAACTGGTTCTGAGAAGTGGGTTATTGCTTTGACTGTACCTGAGATGATGTGGAGAAGCCTGTGAAAGTGATCTGTAGGAAAAATGTGAAGGATTAGGCTACAGTAAGCCTAGAATTCTGTAAGTAGAGCTTAATGGTGATTCTGGTAAGGGCTCAGAGGACCAGAATGCTGATAAAAATGTGAACAGTAAAGCTCATAAGCATGAGATTTTGGGTAGAAATAAGGACTCACTGGGAATTGGACTAAGGGCCACTCTTTTAACTCACTGATATGATATTTAAATTCTTTGTGACTAAATCATCTGAATTATACAGTTATACCCACTCCTAGTGTGGTTGAGAGGATTAACAAACTAGTAAATGTAGTTTAAACATTCAATATGAGTGGGGTATGGTGGCACATGCCTGTAATCTTAGTGGCTCGGGAGGCTGAGGCAAGAGAATTGGGAGTTCAAAGCCAGCCTCTGCAACAGTGAGGTGCTAAGCAAGACCCTGTCTCTAAATAAAATACAAAAAGGGGGTAGGGATGTGGCTCAGTGGTTGAGTGGCCCTGAGTTCAATTCCCAGTATCCCTCCAAAAAACATGCAATATGAAATAGCTTGAATAGCACCTAACACATAGTATGTGTTCAAACACTATGCTATTTTTATTTCCTCTGGTAAAGTTTATAGTTTTCTTCACATAGGCTGTACTCATTTCTTGTTGTTTACTACTGAAATTTCATTTTTGCTCTTATTGGTAGGGTTGCCAGATAAAATGAAGGGTATCCAGTTCAATTTGAATTTCATAAAAACAACAAATAATTTATGTTCCAAGCAATACTTATTTGTGACATACACTAAAAGAAATTTATTCATTGTTGATCTGAAATTCAAATTTAACTGGGCTGCTTGAATGATTTTTTTTTTCTTTTGGTTAAATCTGGCATTGCTATGTCATTGAGAATACGATATTTCCCATTCTGTTTTTAACTAACTATTTGAAGGAAATAGAGAAGGCTTTCCTTATATATTTTAATTTCTATTTCCTAAGATCAATATTTCTAGAAACATTAATATGAGCCAGAATTACATTATGGGGTTTCTTACAAAACAGATTCTTGGGTCTCAAATCCAGCATCTCTGATTCAGTGTATCTGGGTGGATCCAAAGAATTTGCATTTTGACAGCCCCCAGGTGATACTGATGGTGCTAATTTAGGATTACAGTGTGAGAACTGTTGACTTAATGGAACTCTTATTTTTATGCTTTATTAAGAATTTTCTTGGTTTTGCTTTGTTTTGTTCTGGTAAGCAGTCCAATAATCTTTAGTTATTAATAAATTTGACTGCAGATATCTGACAATTGAATTTTTCTTTTCTTTATACATTTGCTTTAACTTACAGGTGATACTAAGCATGTTGAATCCTTGTTATGATTTGGATATGGTTTAAGTATGTCCCCTTAGGGTTTATATGTGGAAGCTTTATCATTAACATGGTGATGCTAAGAGGTAGAAGAATCTTTAAAATGTGTGTACTTTAGTGCAAGGTAATGAGGTCATCAGGAATAATGCCCATGGCAGGGATAGATATAGTTCTTATTAAATCCTAGTTAGTACCTGTGAGAGTGGATTGCTATAAAAGAGTAAACCTGGTCCCTCCTCACTCCGAGGCATCCTGTCTCATCATGTGACTATCTGTGCTTCTGCCAATGTGATGGCATCCACCATGAGGCCCCCACTAGAAGCTAATCTGAGGACCCCATGTAATCTTGACTTTCAGCTTCTCAAACTGCAAGCTAAATAAACTTTTCTATATAAAGTATCCAGCATCAAGTATTTTGTTAGAATAATGGAAAATGGACTAATAGAGTTCTGGCATTTATTCTTGTGTTGTTTCTGACTTTCATAGGGATGTCTCTAGTGCTTCAACATTATAGGTACTATTACTGTTGTGTAAAAGATAATTTTCAATCATTTAGAAGAATGATTAATTTCAAATTGCCTTATTCTTGGTTTTATTAGAAGTTTAATCCCTTTATTATTTATCAGTAATGATCTATAATCCTCCATTGTCTAATATATACATAATATATGTTAGTTTCTCATATGAAACCAACTTTACATTTCAAGATAATAGAAATGAAATCATGGCAAATAATCATATTTTATAAAACACTCCAATTGAAATATAAAATCATAAGTGATTTTATGATTTTATATTTTAATTGGAGTGTTTTATAAAATATTTGAAATCTCTTAAAAATCATTATCATTATGATATAACCGTGGGCAACTTTCCAAGCCTCAGTTTTAGCATCTAATAAGTGGGCGAAATACTAGCTCCTCTCTGAATTATTGTAATGATCAGATGAGATGACAGAATAATATTTTTAACAAACACCCATAAATGAGCTTATAATGGGTCAAGCAAATATATAATTTGTTGGTGTAAATTAATCCCATTGTATCATTTTAACACTTAATCATACTCTTAGAACAGCACCTAGGAAATTATTTTTGTTTAATATAAGACTTCTTATTACCAATATCATTGGGGAAAAGTGACAACTTGGGAATGGGACTTACTATTAGAAGAGGCAACTAACAAATAATCTCTCTCATATGCTCACACACACACACACACATACATACAAACACATACACATACACACACACACACACACACACACACACACATACTCCCCACAACCACACACAACTAGCAAATTATAACCATGATCACTAGTGTCAGGTAAACCTATAATAGATAGAATGCCTTCACTTATTAGCCAGATTGCCTTAAATAATTTTATATAACTTCTCTAGGCTTTAGTTTTCTTATCTGTAAATTGGGATAATAACTGACTCCATTTTTTTAATAACTACATATTGATCAAAAATTATTTTTTCAGGGGCTGGGATTGTGGCTCAGCAGTACAGCGCTCGCCTAGCATGGGCAGGACCCGGGTTCGATCCTCAGCACCACATAAAAATAAAGGCATTATGTTGTGGCCATCTACACCTAAAAAATAAATATTAAAAAAATTATTTTTTCAGATACTACCATTCCATATTTTTTTGATAATGATTAGATAGGATAACACATGTAAATTGTTCAGTGTCTGGCAAAAAGCAAAGCCTCAATAAGTGTTTTTCATCATTATGTTATTTAATAAAAATGAATTGGGAAAACTTTCTTTTTTTATATTCGTAATGTATTTACATATTATAGAGCAGTATATTGTCATGATTAAGGGTATACATTTTCCTGCCCACTAATCTTTTATGTATATTATAAATTATTATATATAATTCTGTTTACTCAGAATTTTAGTTGTAAATGGACACAATACCTTTATTTTATTGATTTATTTGTATGTGGTGCTGAGAATCAAACCCAGTGCCTCATGGATGCTAGGCAAGCGCTATACCACTGAGCCAAACCCCAGCCCCCTGCCAGCCAATATTAAGTTCTATTCTGGCTTCTATTACTTAAGTTATATGGCGTTGATGTTCCCATCAGCAGAATGAAGATCAGAATAATAGCACTTAGGTCACATGATTGTTATGAGGATAAATAAATAACTGCATATAAGTCACTTAGAACAGCACCTGGTACAGGGCTGAACCCCTTTTAAAATTATCTTTTTAAATAAATGGCCTATTGACTTATGTAAATGATATTTTGTTGGTGGTGGTTTACATGAAAATATCTTATGCCATAGAGAATTTAAGAAATCTGAGGCAAGGCAAATGTGTGTATATGTGTGTGTTATGTATTTTATCTTTGGTAATTATAAAAATTTTAACTTACCAAGTACCAATAATATATATTTGTGAAGAATTTTCCATGCAAACAAAGCTTTTCATAATATTCCAAGAAATTTGCACAGAGGCTGTAGATTCAGTGCGAGACTTTTGCAGAGCAATCAATGCAGCTTCCTTCCAGTATATGATTCATGCATTTAGTTTCTGCACAATTTGTGTAGTTTGTAGCATCAGAAAATCCTTTGACCTCATTCTTATCACACTAGATGTCTTTTGCTTTGTGATCATATGCCTTTGGTTAACCCAGAAGCCACCTCTCATTTCTTACTGAGATCAAATTGTTAACCATCCCTATTGGCAATAGAAATGAGTCTAGAACTCAGAAAATAAACCTGTTTATGAGAGAACAATCCAGAAGACCCCTTGTATGGAGATTGGTGTTGCTGTTGCAAAGAGAATAGGGTTGGAGATAAAACTGTGCAGAACTTTAACATTTACATTTCTGACAGAGAAAGAAGGCACAGCAGAGGTAGAACAGGGTTGTTGAACTTGGAAGATCAAGATCTTTTTTAAACTCTCTTTTGTTTTTAGCACTATATATGGGGCTTCATATTTCCACCAAAAATCCAACTGGTCTGAAATTCTTACTGGAGAACAGTTTATCTTTGAATGAGTTAACTAAAAAAAAGAATTTGTTTTGAAAGTCTGAGGTTTTATCTTGAAATGGAGACTTTGAATTTCAGTGTTATTTTATAGCTTATCCTTGTGATTCTGTTTACTTAAAAGTACAGCATTACTGTGATTTTGTTCTTTGGCTTAGATAGACAGCAGGTGTTGAATGAACAATATCCACCATATGAAGAAATTCCAATAAACACTAAGCTTAATTACTTTTGGAAACTTGTAGTTAAAGTAACTGAGATGCTTGGTGGACATATGCCATCCAGCATCAGAAAGTCTAATGCTTCTAGTCTTTTACACTAGTAGTATCTCTTATGGTTGACTTTGCATCTCTGAATTTAAGCTTAAGAATGTTAAAAGAGTCTCTTGAAGAATTAGGTAATAATCTATAAGAAAACATGGGGATAGGGCAGCTCAATTCTAGGACAAACTCCTTGCTTTAATACTGAATTTCCTTTGAGCTCAATTAAATTCAAAACAACTTAGCTAACCTAAGAAAGATGCAAAAGAGGGAAGAAGAGCTTAATTATAAAGTGAATATGCTTTTGATAAAGCAGGATATTTGGTCTTTTTGTTATTGTTGCCAATGCTATGGGTTTTTTTTTTTTTTGTAATGTAGAATTGATTTGCTGAAATCAAGAAGAAAAATTCTGCTGTACACTTACACTATCATTCAGAAAATTTACCATGCATACAGTAGCATTTTTAACTGCTATTGTCAAGGAGGAAAAATGTATTAATAATAAAAACATGTACAATTTCCATTATGGCATAGAAAAAGAAAATTGTATTCCAGAAAATTTTATTAAAGGACATTGCACCTGATATGTCAGAGAAGGATAATTAATATAACAGAAGGCCAGCCAGAATCACATTTGCCTATTATAAAAATGGCTCCTCTTGTCTATCACCTTACATTTCTGTCTACTTGGGCAGTCCAATTAGCTTCATTTTTTAATTACCTCCACCTTTCTTTTTTCCCCTTGATTTGGCAACTCTAGTTTTAAATAACCAGAGAAATGTCTGTGTATTTTTCTCCCAGGAGACTTTTGAAAAGTAATAATACAGTATTAGTCATCTTTGGAGAAAATGCAAGTACTGATTGAAAATTAATCTTACTTCTATTCCTTTGCATTGTCTTTTCCCCCCTCAAATTTTACTTAGGATTTCAATATACAATTTTGATTTGCATGATGATTTTTCAAAAAAAAAAAAAAAAACAGCCCGTGAGCTGGTAGTAAGAAAGTAAACAAACCATTCTATTCTCAAAACATTCTTATAGAAGAATAATAAACACTTTTACAACCATAATACATCACATATTACAAGTGTATAATTCTTTACAATTTGTCTAGCAGACCCTTACAACAAAAATTTCTGGATGTTAAGGCAGGTATTGGGATTGATCCTCCTGGTTCATTGGGAGAAACCCAATTATATTAAGAGAAGCCTATTATTATATTGTGTGCCAGTATGAATATGTAACAATGAATGGTACTACTATGTATAAGTATAATTCACCAGTAAGAACATGAAAAAGAAAAGATAAGTGAAGAAAAAAATAAACACACAAAAAGAGAAGCCAATTTCCATAAGCAGAGAGAGGTGAGTGGCTTGGGTAACACACCTAGCACATGATGAGCTAGGGCTGGAACCTAGAATTCCTATCTTCACAAGCTCTCCTTCCCTAAATCTGAAACTGCTTTATCTTTTTTTTTATTCTTTAAATGATAAGGATTATCTGTATTTGGTTGGAAAATTTACTGGCTTCTTTTATAATTTATCCAGTTCAAGACACTTTCTGTAGTTTTGAGCACTTGCCTGAAGAGATAAGAAGGCCCCAAACTCAGAAACAGGTGGCATTTGAACAAGTGAAGAGATTTGGCAATTGAAGAGTGTTTAGGTTTTAGCTACTGCCTTCAGCACTACTACTATTAATACCTTGAGAGAGACCATAACAGCACTTGTGATACTGATGGCAACAGTAAATAGTATACAATGTCAGATGTATATGTAACTCAAAAACTGAGATTCGGAAGCTCTATATGGAGTCCATCTTATATCTAAAAGACAACTGCACATAGCCATTGGAGGACTAGGAGCAAGCAAACAGCAGGGGAAGCGGAAAAAGCTGAAAATATACCTCCACTAATCTACAGCTCATTTCTCTTCTCTCTCTGGACAACAGCTTACCAGTATTTTGTAAATCATGAAAAAGGATGGTTTTTTAAATGACTCACCTCCTGTGGATAGAGAGGGACTCAAGAGGCAGAAAGTCCCCAGTGTGTATGGGCAGCTTCAGCTTGGGTCTTGGTTATTGAGAACCTGCCTCTGCTATTTTTAACCTGTGTACAATGGTGAGTGTGTGGGTTGCTATTATTTATAGATCAATTCCACATGCTAAGCATTAGTTTGTTTTATGTATAATAACTCATTCATTTCTTAAAATATCTCTATATATGCATTTTATGGATGAGAAAATTGAAAGAATGAGAACTTAAATGACTTGTCCTCAGTCACAGAGTTATTAAATGGTAGAGACAGGATTTGAACTCAGAAGTCTCACTATTAACCTCAATGATAACTATGTTGTTTTCCCCCCTAAATATTTACTATTAAGAAAACATGTTGGCTTCCTGTATGCAACAAACTAATACCTCCTTTTTAAGTTTAATCAAGCATCAAATAGCCGGCATCAACAAAACCATCCCCACATCCTAACTTACTCATTTTAAATTTTATTAATGCCTAGAAGATAAGGACTCTGTCTTTAAAATTCACAGCTAACCTTGACCAATGAATATTTGGTTCTTACTGTTTTTTTTTCATTTCTTCTAATGAATACTATCAAAATGATTTTAATTTCTACATTATTATTATTTCATGTGGATCCAGTTACTAAGGTCTTCATTGACTTTCATTAAGTTATCTCCTTAGGCATCTGAACTGGCTAAATTTTAAAATAAATTAAAGAATCTCATTTTTTTGAAACAGCCTTTATTTCTCTAACCAACCTTCTCCATTTCCACAGGAAGAAAACCAAAGTGTACTCTTTAAAATTATTTTTACCAGCATGATATTGATACCAAAACAGGCAGGAAGACCAGTGGTATAGAATAGAAGACACAGAGACAAATGCACATAGAGTTATCTCATACCAGACAAAGGCACCAAAAACACACATTGTATGCTACTCAAAAATATAATAAGGAATGGTATGCAATGATCTGTGGCTCCCAATGTTCAAGCAGTAATGGAAGTCTATTTCAATACTCCAAAGAATATATACTTGGAAAACACAAGGAATGATTTTCACCAATTTTTAAAAATTTAGTACAGCTTTCTGGTAGAAGCATTAAGAATTTTTAGAATTTTAAAGACTTATAAATTGCCAAACCAAACAAAAATGTCAAATCTCATTAAAAATATACCAGTACACAGAAAAACAAGATAAAAAATTGATCAATCAGCTCCTAAATCATGGATCTGTTCAGTGACCTGTGAATTATGGGGATGTTCAGAAACTTATTGCAAACAAACTCCACAGGTGTAGACTCAGATCAAATAATTACCCCAAAGTGGCATAATTCATTCATAATATAGAAATTCAAATGAAAACAACATGATACCATTTTCAGTAATAAAAACAGTAAGCATTATTTTGAGGATGACAATAAGCCCAGTTAATGCACAGACTTGCATAACATGTGAGACTATAAATCAGTAAGACTTTTATAAGAAACAATATAGGACAATATGTCAATAATATTGAATATAGGAACACCATTAAATGCAGTTTTGTCCCATTCTAGGAATCTACTTAAGAGAAATAGAGACGAAAAGAAAAACGTACAGGCAAAATTGGATATTTCACCATTACTCATGAAACAAACGTAAGAAAACCATTACATATATTAACTATACTGTATGATAGAATACTACTCAGCCTTCACATGGTATTTCCAAAAAGATGATAACAACACGAAAAATGCTTATGTTACTCTATTATCCAAAAATTACAAGACAATTGTATGTATAGTATATGATCTTGACTATAATACAATATAAAACCATGAAAAATATTTCCAAAGTACTAAAGGAAGTCATCTCCAGGTGGTGAATTATTTTATTACTGTTTTACTATTTGTTTATAACTTTCAGCATGTAAAAAGCAATCTAGACTTTTTTCTAGGTGGCAGAATAAGAGCACATGACAGTTTTTAAAAGCAGAGCCCTGAAAGAGATTAACTCTGAAGAAACATCACTCAGACTGTTAGCAGACTTCTCATCAGCAGCAATAAATGTCAGAAGGCAGTCACATAATTTCTTTAAACTGTTGAGTGAAAATATCTCAAAAAATAGAATTCTATATTCAGATAAAATGAAGAAAATTTTATGATACACAAAGACAGGAAACTTTCACTGGGGAAAAATAAAAACAAAAAGCAAATAAAAAATGACAGTTTTATTCCAACATAAAGAAAAATGAACTCTTAGCTGGGCAAAGTGGCACATGCTTATAATCCCTGGGATTCTGGAGGCTGAGGCAGGGAGATTAAAAGTTTGAGGCCAGCTCTAGCAATTTAGTAAGATCCTGTCTCAAAGCAGAAAAATAAAAAAGGGCTGTGGATGTAGCTCAGAAGTAAAACTCCTCTGGGTTCAATCTCCATTCCAAAAAACAAAAAAGAAAGAAAAAAAAGAGAAAAGAAAAATTCCACCCTCCCCCGATAAAAAAAAAAAAAAAAAAACTCTTAAAGAATCAATGAGATGTAGGAAATAGAGGTGAGAAAGAAATCATAAAAGAAGATAAAAGAACACTGAATTAATTCTTAAAAATTGACAATGAAAGTATACTAACCAAAATAGTATTGCTATTCTCTTTTATTTATTTAACTCCTTGATTTTAACTATTTCTCATTGGCACTGAATATCATGTTAGTCTCTAGTTTGCCACATGCTTTTTAGCTCCCTGTTGTTCAGCTATGGAATATAAAGTGTCATTTGTACTTAATCCTGAAACTGCTTGAATTGTTTTTTGTGGTAATTGTGTACATTAATGCATTATTATATTAATTTTATGAAAAGTGTTGATTCTATGGAAATGAATGGAATTCTTTGGTAAAAGATTACAGAAGTGAGTTATTTTAGAAAAAAGAAATTATCAAATTACATGCAGTTTTAGAGAACTGTAAAATCCTTGTAAAAACAGTGCAGATTTCCGATTCACAGTGCTTTACTTGAATTTTTCACTCCATCCAGCAGCACCCACTAAGACCCAGGGAGATGCATTGTGGGTGTGGTTTATGCAGAGAAGACAAGATGGTCCATGTTCACAGGAACCATACAAAAAAGCTATCAGATTTTGTCAAATAGTATTTTTTTCTCCCTGTATGTATTGAGATGATCTGATATCTTTTTTTCCATTTCAATTCATCAATATGGTGAGTTATATTGTTGGCTTTCAAATATTAAACCAACCTTGTATTCATTTAATAAACACCTCCTGATGGTGACAGAGAGTCATTTTTATATTTATTTTCACTTGATTTGCTGGAATCATGGTGATAATTGTATTGGTATATAGTTTTTCTTTCCTTACAGTCTTTAACTAGTTTGATATTGGGGTAAAAAACACCTTTTAGAAGGAGCTGGGAAGTGTTCTCTCCTGTTTAATTTTCTGTAAGAGATTATGATGAATCAGTTTTTCTTTCATATTTTGTCACATTGTCTTTTTTTATCAAAAAGCTATGAGTGATGTTCCTTCTAGCACTTTCTATCTTCTAGCAGAAGCTGAAATGCTTTGCTGTACATCTTTATCTTATCACAAACTATTTTCAAGTGATATTTTACTATTCTACATATAGTTTAAAAACTTTATAATAGTGTGTATTACATTTCTCCTCTGCTAGCCTTTTTGGTATTATTGACATATGTTGTACTTTTACATCAGTAATAAGCCCTATAAAACATTACATTACAGTTGATACATACTATGATGGAAAAATATAAGCAGCTGTAAGAGTAAACATTAGGGGCATATCCCCAAATTTGGTAGGGAGCACAATAAAGTCTTTTCAGGAAGTGTGATTTTTGCCTGAGAACTGAAAGAATATTATATATTCTATTTGGATAAAGGGAAGTGAACAGTGGCTATGAAGACAGAGGCTTGGATAAGTCTAGAGAGGTAGGCAGGAGTCAGAATGTGCAATGCCTAGTAAGTGATGCTCCCTACAAACTTGAACTGTATTCTAAGCACAACAGGAATCTATGATAGGTTTTAAGTAGAAGAGACATATGATCACATTTTTTTAAATTTTCAATAGATTCTACTGGCTTCTGGGTATGGTAAAAGTTGTACAGTGGGGAAGGAGTTGAAGTAGCTAGAGTATTGTGAAAGACAGGACTGGGAACAGAGTAGTACAAGGTCATAGAAAATAATGAAAGACCACAAGGTAATAAGAAGATTGGTTGAAAACAGAAAGATGCCATTGTGACTCAAATGTGTTAAGAATAAAATGCAGTATGATCAGATTATTTATGTAAAACAAATTAAAAAATGGGGATTGAACCCAGGGCCTTGTGCATGTGAGGCAAGCACTCTACCAACTGAGCTATATCCCCAGCCACTATCCTATTTCTTTTTTAACCTTCAAATTCTCCTGATGAGAGGTTGACTTGTGTTGTAATTCCCAACTCTTCTGGGGGAGTTAGGGAGGAGACATTAAAGCAGAAATTGGCCTCTAGAATGTTGAGTTTTGCAGAGGGCTTCCCTGCCTTTGCCCACGAATATTATATTGTTTTCACCTACCTTGAAAGGGGCTGGAGAGTGTTCATGCCTCACTTGAAGAGCTGTGATTTCTGCTTTTCCAAAAACAATAGAACATCCAACAGAAAGTTCCCATCCCCGTTCGTTATAGGGCTGTTTTGACTCTGAGGACAATATATCTGGTTCTCACACTATAGTCATTTCCATTCAGAAGGTTCTACAATTTGGTTCCCTCCTCCTCTGACCCCAAGTCTAGTACTTTGAACATAAGTATTGTTTCTGGAGAGGAGAAATAATAGGATCTTTGTACAGTTTCAATTAGTCACTGAGTTGTTGACCTGGACTGTCTCCGGAGAGCATTTTAAGGAATTCAGGCTCTCTGGTAGCTAGGAAGTAGGCCTTTGATAGTATATCCTCAGCACATCTGCCAGACAGTTTATTGCCAATCATTTCCATATTAGGTTCTAAGAAGCCAGGCTTCTCTAGGCAGAGTTCCCAAAGGCTGCCAGAAGAGTAGGGGACATAGGGAAGTATGGGAATTTTGTGCCTCACTCCTACTTCAACCAGAGAAAATCCCTTTTACCTTTTTTTTAAAAAAAGGGAGGTTATCTTTTTGATTGTTTGTTTGAAAATGACTAGAATAGGAAATACATTTGGAATTTATAGTCCTTAGTCCCAAGGCCATGATATACAGAAAAGGATTATTTCATGAAGTAAGATATAGGGATAATGATGACCATTTATGAAAATATAATAAGAGAAAGTCCTCTGCAGGTTGGGCATGTTGTAGCAGAAGCACAGCCGAGCTAGTGCTTACTGAGCTCCATGTTTTGGGTGGTTTTGGGTTGGGGAGATAAAGTTTATATTGTTAGAAGGAAAGGACTCTGGTAATTATCATGTTGTTTTCTCCCCTTCTAAACCCTTCTGACTGTCTCTTTATCTCTATTGCTTCCACTTTCCCTCCATTCATGATGGCAAAGTTTGTTGAGCAGGTTCAGATACTTTCTGGAACAGCTAAAAAGTGATTTTGAAGAAATGTACCAACATAAAATAACCCCATAAAAAGAATTCTAATTCCAAACAGAGTTAAATGATGTGCCTCTGTCCCTGAGCTTATAAATCCATTTACTCATTGTTTCAGGAAAATGATTAAAGAGTAACTAGTTAATTGAATTATGTTCTTTTTAAGGCTTTTAATCCCATAGCATTATTTAAAGTAATCTAGAATGAGGGCTGGGGAGGTGTAACTGAGAGGTAGAGTGCTTGTCTAGTATGTGTGAGATCTTGGGTTCAATCCCCAGCATCACAAAAGAAAAAATTACATCCAGAATGGAGAACACTTTGATCTAATTCCTTTCTTCCCAGACGTTCTAGGTCAGATTGTTCCTGATGGGCTGGACTAGGACATAATGGGTATTGACAGACTCAAAGAAACAGGACAGTTCTAATTTGCTGGTAATTGGCCAGCTAAATGAAAAAAAAATCTATCTCTGGGATAATTTTTCTTCCAAGTATATAATACTAAGCAGCAATGTAATGTGAAAGGCCTCCAAAATTTTGTCTTTACCTAATGCCCAGGAAATTAGCATCAAAATAAATGGATCATCTCAAGATGACATCAAATAAGAATACCTTTCCTTCACTTCTCAGTTTCCCTACAAGTCCCAGGAAGTGGCTGCAAAGTAATAATCCAATGATCATAATCTGTCTCACATTTTAAAAATTTTACATACATTTTTAACTTTTATATTTTTAAATAAAAGAGTTGCAGAATGGAACAGAGTTCTTTTTATAATATGTATTAACACATATTAATTGTACAAATTAATGGATTTCACGGTGACACTATATACATGCATGTACTGTGCCTTGGTCATGTCCATTTCCCCTTTTGCTCGCTCCTGCCCTCCCTTCAGTCTGTGTACACACTACACCCATCTGCCTCTGAAGTTAGCATCACAGAAAATTGATAGTATAATTATAAAAGCCAGAAAATTCATCTGGATGATAATAATTTTAACTGATCTTTTGAATTTTACCAGTTATTCTACTCAAAGCCTTCTTTTAATCTCCAGGGTTTCCTTATTGTTTCTTTGTTTTTGTGGCTTTGATATTTCTCAAGAATACTGGCCAATTATTTTGTAGAATTATTCCTCATTTTACAGTCGTTGGATAGTTCTTCAGGATTAGGTTGAGGTCATGCATTTTTAACAAGAATACTACAGAACGATGTGATAGTCATCTCAGTTTGTCAAATCAGCAGGTTGACCTTTCTTATCAATGGTGATGTTAACCTTGATCAGTTGTTTAAGATGGTGTCTTCCGGGTTTCTTCATTATAGAGTTACTGCTTTACTCTTTATAATTTGGTTTGCATTTTTAAAAGAATGCTCTGGATTTTACTTGGTGAATGGATTGCTAAAGAGCAAGATAGAAGTTAGGCAGAATAGATGTAATTAAAATGGACCACCTAAGAGATAATATGACTCAGAGTAGGGGGATACTGGTAGGAAATAAAAATCACAAATTTGCTATATATTTCTCAGTAAAAATATGTAAGACTTGGTAATGAATGGAATATGGATGGTTGGGAACATAGGGTATGAAGAGAAACTCCAAGGTATTGACCTTGAACAACTGGTTGAATAGTAATGATATACATTGACATACAGGACATCACATGAGTTGTAGTTGATATTTTTGTTTGCCAAGGAGGTAGAGAAATACAACTGTGAAAGGAAAGAGACTAGTTATAAAGTGATTGCATTAGACCAGATGTACAGTGATGGTTTTCTAGCTTAGAAAATGTGACAAAAATGGTGAGAAGTACCTGGACTTAGGAGATTGTTTATGAATTATAATCAGTAGATGTCATAATTGATTAAAGGGAATTGGTGAGGAAGACAGAGGTGACAAGGATATCTCCTAGATTTATGGCTTGCACAGCTGGAGAAATTGTGGTTCTTTATTGAGACAGAAAGCAGTGGTGGGGGACTAGGTTCAGGATAATTCATTACTTTCCCCTTCACTTAGTAATGCCACAGAGAGCAGGTGTGGGAAGGGAGGGAGGGTACATTTTTCCTGACAGACTTAGGTTAGACACATCCTCTTACAATATGGTTTTCTAGAGGTATATTGTGGAGTCTGGCAAGAGAACATTTTTTTTCCATCTGTTTTTTAAAAGCAAGGGTCAAGGAATTTTGCCAAGAGATATTGTTCCTGCTCAAACATGTCATTGATTCTTTTATCCTCCAATAAGATCTGTGATGTTGCTTTGGCTAGCACCACTGAATCCCCACTGCCTCTCTTCTTCAGCATGAGAAACTCTCAAAAGAAAGCCACAACCTCATGTGGCAAAAATTTAAAATCAATCAACATAACGACCATAATGCCATCTGCACATATCAGGAGACAAAATCAAGCAGACAAAACTCCCTTTTGAACAAAACACATTGTACAACAACCTGAAAACTTCAATACCACCAGGAAAAAATGCAAAGGCCAAAAGCATAGAGAAGACTTGAATAAACTTATTACTAGATGCTGAACAATGCTTACCATTTTCTGAATATTTTATGATCAATAAAATTTGTGCCTTTTTAAGAGGATCAAATCAGGGAGAGAAGACTCAACTCAAGGAAATACAAGTTAAGGAAAGCATCAATCATTAAGACCAAGCTAATACTTCCTTTTTTTTTTTTTTGTAACAAAAAATATCAGTCACTTCTTCACTCCCTTTCTTTATTTCGTTAATTCAGCAAATATGGAGATAGCTATTAATGTTTATACTTTGTTTTCACTATCTGTGGCTTGACATATGGAAAATTGCACATTTTATCTATCTAGAATCACAGCATATGATTCAGTGGAAAGATCTAGAACTCTCTGTTATCAGTGAGAAATAGTAGAGAGCACATTGGCAAATAAGAATGAAGAGGGAGATGAGAAATATTCCTTTTAGTCAGCTAATCATATACTTCTTTAGGGTATGCAGTACATTGTGTATTAAATCATTATAACAAAATGAAATAAGGCACTAATTATTAGGAGCATATTATAGAATTCCAAGCAAGGAAACATTTTGTTCCTGTCCAATCATACAAAAGCTCAAAACTTTTTAGGAATCCTAGACTTTTGCTTAAAGCTACTTGAAGCCAAGATGGTTAGTAAACTCAGTAAGGATTTACCACCATCTTCTAACCCTTCCATCAAATGTTTGATAGACTATCTTTTATTTACAATAGTTGACATTTTAGCATTCATTCAAATGTGCTTATTGAATGGAAACTTAAAATAAAAATCAGGCTAAGCAACCATTTGTTGTTGTTGTTTGTTTCAAAAAGCCTGGATCTATCAAATGCGTATCATCTGAATTCTCTGGATTGATACTTTAATGTATCTAAATATCACCAAATATTATCTACAACTGAGATATCTATAGTATATAATTAAAATTAAACTTGATGCATTTTTACGTATTTAACAAACAAAGCCTCAGTTTTCTATTTCTTTGATTTTTCCAGATGCCTTATACTTTGATGAGATGAAATAGCAATATTTCCTAGAAAGGTAAATCTTTGCCTGCCTTGTGCTACCAAGGAATACTAAATACAAGGGACATGAGTGCCCTATAAATAACAAGTGAAGTGGGGTTGTCTCTACCTGTTGTGCTAATAAAACCCAAATATCAAGATTATTTCCCCAGATAGAAACATGAGGTATTTGGTGACCATTAAGATTGACAAAGAAGTTTATAAAGTATTAAGCTCCCAAATTTTATGAATACTGGTCTCTAGTAGGTTGCTTCTCAAATACAACTTATTTGTAGAAATGAAGGTAATCCTCATGAAACACCAGAGGATCTAGAAAAGTAATCAATATATAATATGTGTAGTTTGGAAAATGGTTTAAAAATATAATATGCTGAGCTAGTTCAAGGTTGGCTTGCTGACATTTCCTAATTATGGTTCACTGAGAAGTACAACTTAAAATGGTAAATATTCACCATGAGAAATATTGCCCTTTCTTTATTTCTTTTAGCAATTTATTGCCTTGTTCATTTTTCTTTTCTTCTCCACATGACAGCAACTAAAGAAATATTATTCTAGGCTATATCTGTTTTTTTTTAATTTTAGATGTTGATGGACCTTTATTTTATTTATTTTTATGTGTGGTGAGAGTCAAACCCAGTGCCTCACACATGCTGGGCAAGTGCTCTGCCCCTGAGCCACAACCCCAGCCTAGGCTATATCTATTTTTGAGTGATCTTTCAAATATATGCTGCTCTCAGGCATTCAGATTGCATAAGAAGAAAATGAAGGGATGGACTTTTTACAAATATCCTTAAGAATCAAGTGAGTTATTAGATCTGTCTAAGGACTCAGAAGGCGAGCAGGCTCATCTTGGAAGTCCCCAGGGCTGTGGAAGAAAGCTAGGTTCTGTCTGAGGAACTGGGAACTGTAGGTTCAACCTCCATTTTTTTTTCTATGTGAATTTTCATTTTTGTTTGCTATAATTCACAGAAAGGAAAATAGTGAGAGTTTCAGCTTCTTAGATTGGGAATAAGTACAGCTACACTTGAACAGGAAATGTAGAAATAGGAATGGAAACTCAGAGAACATGGACAGAATAAGAACTGCAAATTGTTATTATGGATAGAAAAATGTTCAGTCCTTAATAATAATAAGAGGAATTTAAATTGAAATCACAATAACAAATCACTGTTCATTCATCACATTACCAAAAAAAAAAAATCATCTTTGCTGGCAAGGAAGAGATAAGAAGGACAGTTTGCTCATGGGAATGTCATCCAATGCAGAGATTCTGGGGAAAAGGACAAAATATTTCAAGAGCCTTTAAAATGCTCAGATTCTTTTACTTCAGTATTTAGGAATAATTCCATTTGGAGAAAAGGAAATTATTAGATATACTCTTCACCTTACATAAGTGCCTAATTCTGGCTGACCCACAGAGTGAAGCCACTGTCCTGTTGGGACATCTGGATCACATTGCTACTGGGTGTTTGAAGGAGTTCAGTGCTATTCTGACTGCACTAGGATCCTAAAACATTTTCAGTTTTGAAATATTATTTGAAAATCTAAAATTGAAATGGATAAAGCAATGCATAGCTGAATAGTTCTTTAAGTCAAAGTCCATTGAAAATGCTTAGATATGCTGTTTTATCTCATGGAAAGCAAATTCATCTAATTGAAGTAAATCTCTGAAGATCCTATCTGTAAGAGGTACTTGATACCAAGTCAAAAAGAAACTATTTTCCTCACAAATAGCATAAGACATATTAGAATAAATTGAGTTCATTTTAATCAAGTAAGCAGCCATGAGAGAATGTATTCTTGTAGGCAGCCTTAAAAGTGTCAATAATGTAAATGCTTAGCAAGAAATGCAGACACACGTTTTCCTGCCTGGCATCTGTGGTTATCATGAATGCTCTTCATCCTGCTTCATTGCACAGCTACAATTGAATTACACTTTTGAGTCCTGTTTGGGTTATCATTTAGCTCCCGACAGGTGCTGGGTTTAAAAGGATAGACCCTAAGCACAGCTAGCATGGTCAAATAGACCCCAAACACAGGTAGCATGATCAAATAGAGATGATAATAATCTTTTAAAAATACACAACATGGCCTAGATCTCAGAGAGCAGTGAATCACCTATGTTTCACTGACTGACTAAAACCTGCAACACCACAATGAAAAAAAATGCTTGAGAATAGTCCTGTATCCTCACTTCTGATTGAAAACTAAATAAAGGCTTGGGAAAAATGACACGAGTATAAAAATGTCACGATGCATCGCTACAAGAAAGGATCAAGTAGCCCTGATAATTAAGAGTCTGTCATTTTGACATGAAGAAAAAAAAAATCACAAGAAGTGCCAAATATCCGGGAAGGACATGTGCTTGTCATTTCAATACAGAGGCAAGAGAAAACCAGCTTGATTAGAAGAGGGTACTTTGGAAAAGAAGAGCACTTTGTGTTTCTTGATAGGTTGAACTCCTGAAAACCTATTTTTTAAGAAAAAGGCAAAATCTGCCCATTAACAGTTCCTGTAAGAGTATTTACACAGCAAACAGCATTTAATAAGAGCTGTAGCTTTGGGCCAATCCATGCATTTGTGGTACCGAGCAGTGTCTTGAATTTATTTTATGTGTCAGATGCTACATCTCACTTTTGACTTAGATGTATTGTGGCTCCAAACAGATGCAGCCCAGGTTTCTTTAGAGTTTTTAAATATGTTTTAATTCTGGTACTTTAAATACATTGTCTAATTCAAAAGTGTCCACTTTAATGATACGAAGCTAACGATCACAGATCAAATTGCCGGAAGTGACACAGCTTAACATAAGAGGCTATAAAAATTCCCTAAGTTTTACTGAACATTTACTTAAAAAGCCTATGTATCATTTCCCCTATAGTACTTTGACTTGGCTAGATTACTTGTGTGAAGGCAATAATATTGGTGTGGCATCAGTGTCAGCTCTGTTATCGACTTCATGTATGATCTTTGGGAAACCAGCCCTTCCATGGCTTGTCCCCCTGTCATTTTACAAGCCACATCCTTTTCACCACAATGCATGATGTTCCTTTGTTCGTATTTCTCTCATTTCTCCAGCATGATCCTTTAATGAATTCTTATGGAATCAGACTGAATAGAAGGTTGAATTAGCTCCCACAGGCTTCTAGGATAATTACACAAAGACAGTCCCTCAGAGAGCCATATCAGGCAGGGTCAAGAAGAGGAGATCAGAATTCACTGCACCTTTTCTCTCCTTCTTATGGGCTTTGGTTTGATTCCCTGATTCTGCTATCATTAGTGAGGTCTTTGGAACTTAGGAAGCAGAGTAAAAATGCAGAAAGCCCTAAACAGATTATTTCATTAATTGTGTTATCTCTGTTAATAGTCTCTAACATTAGCTAGGATAATTGAAAGTTGACTGCAATAACAATGAGGTTACTGCTCAAAACTGATAGGATCAGTCTTTCAATGCAGAATGGGCAAAGCTACCAAACATAGAATGTCACTCTTCATCCTTTTTTTCTCATGGAAAAAGACAAAGAATGCAAACTACCTTGTAGAATATTAAGAAATGAGGCCAGTCATGGTGGCACATGCCTGTAATTCCAGTGCTTGGGTGGCTGAGGCAGGAGGATCTCTAGTTCAAAGCCAGACTCAGAAACCCAGCAAGACCCTAAGCAACTCAGTGAGACCCTGTTTCTAAATAAATAAAAGGTCTAGGGCTGTGACTCAGTGGTTAAGCCCCCCTGGGTTCAATCCCTATTATCAGAAAAACAAATAAAAAAAGAAACAAACTGAAAAAGAATGGTAGTGATATTCAAAATGTTGCTGAATATTTACCAACATTCCTATTACCAGCTGATAGGTGGCATTACCAATCATTTTCAATATTTGTAATGACAAAAAATCTAAGTATATTTATTTTTATTTTTTACTTACCAATTTATTTCGTATAGTTCTGGCCTCAATTCATTCAGTAACCAGTGAAGTCTCTCTTCCCAGCTTGCAGATTGCCACCTTCTCACTGTGTCTTCACATGGTGGAGAGTACTGCCCTGCTCTTTCTTATCTTATAAGGCCATTAATAATATCATGTGGGTTCTACTGTCATGGGTGAGGGACATTTTTCAGGGGGTTGGAGATAGTATTAAATGTGGGTTAGGATAGAAACATAAAATTTCCAAGCATCCTCAGATGTCATGGGAATCTCCAGAAGGTTTTTCACATGTTGTACATCATATTGATCCAGAAAACATACATGAAATTGCAGTTATTTTTGTCTTCATTTCATAGATGAAATAAGAGAAGAATACAGAGGTTAGCAACTTGCCCAGCATCCTACAGCTGATAATAACAGCTTCATGGCTTCAGGAGCCTCTACTCTTTCTACACATGATGCTAAAGCCTCTGGGTGCTCATGGCTGGTCCTCCTTAGCCTTTGTGATTGAAAACACAGTTAACAGATGGGGAAGGATGCAGTTTGTGGCTTTATAACAGAATGCATTATTCCCCTATGTGCAGACAACTTGTCATGTCCCTCATTATCATTGGGATCCAACCAACTGAACAAACTAACCCAGATTTAGAATCAGGGAAAATAAAAGTGCTGCCTAGATACTGGCACAAGGTGTTTCAACATCTAATTAACTCCCTGCACAGCCCTTTGTAGGGGAGAAGTTGCATTATCAGTCTCTTGACAGATGAGGAAACTGAGCCAAGGAAAGTTGAACTGATTTGTCTAGCATCGCTATGAAAGTAGTTACAGAGCTGAGAAGAGCCTCATGACCTTTGGATTCTTCTTTCAGCTATTAAGTACATTCATTGCACATTAAACACACAGCACTGTAATATACAATATTAGTCATATTAGCTAATTATACTTAACAATGATATATAGAAATACATTTTCACAAAATGAAAAATAGTGGTTTCCTTTCTATGACAGCCATCCAGATTTGGGGAAGTAACAAACTGATGAATATGGACCTGGACTTTAACAAATTAATTAGACTTTTATACAAATGATTCTATCAAGATGTTCTCAACTGATGCTCAGCAGTTTGGAAGGGATGTGCCCAGAATAAATATTCTGTGTCTGTAAGGGCCATAAATGAGACTAATAAATAAAGTGCCCAAGCATCAGGCCAAATTCCTTTTTATCTTTCAAAATAAGAATTTAAAAACCAACCACAACCCATTTTCTGCAGTCCAGTTTTTCCCCCCTCACTCATTGACTTTGACCTTGACCCTTTTGGTTCTCTGTGAAGACAATTGGAGAAATTCCAGTGATAAACACTTGGAGAACACTTCAAAACTCATAGATGAGTCATGGAAGGAAGGACGGTTTGGACTTGAAATACAGTAATAAGGATATTTCCACTACTATAAACTCTTATTGTGAGTTGGGCACTATGATAAATTATGCCTGAAGTGCATTACTTCACTTAATTCTCATGGGAAATCTCCGAGTTATATATACTATTATTTATTATTATTTGTATTTTGCAGATATGCAAACGGAGGCACAGCACATTGCCATATTTCATGCAACTCTTAAGAGTCAAAGCAAGCATTCAAACTCAAGACTTTCATTTTAGTGCCTGAGCTCTTAACTAAGGTTCAATGTAATTCTTCTGCCAAGAAGACTATGCAGATATTCAGAGCCAACGTGTGTGCTGAATAAGGGAGTCCAAATCCCCAAGCAAAGATCAGTCTGGGCTGTTATCCAGTATACTGCATTATCCCTCATACTCTGCAATAAAGACCATGAGTCATTGCCTATCAGTCTATAGGCATTTATGCAGTTTATACTGCAAGTTGAGCCCTAGATAGGGGACTCCAGCAAGGAAGACTGGAAGGGAGGGCAAAAATAATGACAAACACACAGACTTTTACAATTTGCAGAAAGGAAGAAGAATTGATCACAAATCACATCTCTTAGTGAAATTGAGACAATATCTCCCTATAAAAGGATATGGTGGAAAATGTAAGTGTAGCCATTCATGCATTCTGAAAATAGAAGATGAATTTAAAAAAACACCGGTGAGGAAACATATAGAAATAATTGACAATCAGAAATGCTCGTTTGACCAAATTCATCATTTTGCTTTCAAACCAGTATGTGTGTGCAAGTGCATTGTGTGTGTGTTTCCATAGACACTATTAAAACTACACAAGGCTAGTTGGAGAGTAATTATCTTTATATCTGTTGTTTAAGGAATCTTATTTGGTATCATTCAAATATTTATGTATTTGGATTAGGGATGAATATAAAACTTGCTTTGAAACAGATGAAATATAGTGCAGGAAGAATTTAACTTCCCTTTTTTGTCCTCGTCTTTACCAGGACACACAAGGAAAAAAAAAAAAAAGAGCTGAAAATCCCCCATAAAATACATACAGTTGGCGGCATCTGTAAAGAGTAATTCTTTTTTCATTTAATTTTTTCCATATTCAGTTTGCACTAACATAACCTTACTTTTGGTTTATAGTGCTTGATTCTACAGTACAAAAAGAATGAATAAATAAAAAGGTAGAGGCAGCACTAACAAATGCTGCAATTGGTAAATACTGTTTTAACCACTAATGCACGCATCACTCATAGCCTATAACTGGATGGAAATTCCTTTAAGGCTTTACTTTAAAGCTTTATGATTCAGCATATGAAATATACATTTGTTTTATTTCACAATCTGTGCCATTGTGAAGCTGAATTTCAAGAAAAGCATCAGTCAGATGGAAGCAAAGAAATATAACGTTGTAATCTTAATTTTTTTTGCTTTTAAAATTATCTATGCAATGAGTCTAAATTTAAACTGACCCAAGTCACTTTCCAAAAGTGCTAATGCCTGTACCCTAGCTCACAGATTCTGATTTAATTGTCTTGGTGTTAGACATGCACTTGGGCATTTTTTTTCTCCTTAGCTTTCCAGGTGGTTTCAGTGTACAGCGAGACCTGCACATTGCTGATGCAGAGAAATTCTAAATGGCCAATGATAATGGCTCTTCCTCAACATAGATAATACTGGAAAAGATGTAACTCAGTGAGAAATAACTCTGGCTATTCATACTAGCCCCGTGCTTTTACAAGGAATATGTTGACCTTTTGAAACATTTATCTGCTTATAGTCAATGAATATGAAAGAACCACTATGTTCCTTTTTTCCTTCCATTTTCCATATGAGAAACAAAATCAAGATTTTTGCTGAGATAATATGAATTATAAAAGCATTGTAAACTGTAAAATAATTCACATTTAAAAATTCTTTAGCTGACACAAAAGATTTTTTGGGCAATGCAAAATTAAGTCTGTGAAAACCTTCACTCTCTTCTTTGAAAAACTTCATTAATGCTTACCATGTGCTTGACACCAAAAGAGCTGGAAACTCAGGAAGAGATAAAACTTTTGCCCCCAGGGTGTTCACATTCTGGTTGGTGGGGTTTGCAGAAAATAAACAGATAAATAATATTATTTTAGATTGTAATGATAAGTGCTATGCAGAAAATAGATTGAAGTAATGTTTAGAAAATTGAGGAGGGGCATTATGGAGATTACTCAGAAAATTTGTAATGCAACCACCATGTGATCCAGTTATCCCACTCCTCAGTATATATCCAAAAGAGTTAAAATCAGCATACTACAGTGACACAGCTAAACCAATATTTATAGAAGGTCAATTCACAATAGCTAAACTATGGAACCAACCTAGCTGCTCTTCAACAGATGAATGGATGAAGAAAATGTGGTATATGTATACAACGGAATAATACTCAATCATAAAGAAGAACAACATTATGGCATATATATGAAATGGAATATTACTTAGCCATAAAAAGAATGGCTTTATGATATTAGATAAAGTTTTGGGGAAAGTTACAAGGAAGTGGTATTTGAGGTAAGAACTTAATGATAAGACATGAACAAAAGAAATAGTTTTACAAGAAGAGGGAGCAATCAGCATAAAAGCCCTATGGCAGGAAATAGCTTGACATGTTTGAGTACCAGAATAAAAGGCCACTTAGGATTATGTGCAGTAAGGAAAGAGGTGAGTTGTTGAGAGCCACAGCCGAAGGGGCCCCAGCAAACTTCCAGCTGCCAGCAAACTTCCAGCTGCCAGCTGATGATTATCTCACAGCGGCCCCAGCAACTTCTAGCTGATTGGCTCCTCTGCGGTGATGCTCATTGGGCTGTTTCCCTGCCCTTTCAGACCAAGGAGCTGCTCATTGGGGGACTTTTTTGGCTCTGCCCATGTGACCCAGCCAGTCGGCCTCAAGAGCAGGAGGATTGTGGTTGGGGGAGAGGCTTGTGGGAAGCCGGTGGTAGCAGTTGGGCTCTGAAGGTTTTTACTGAGGAGCTGTTTTGTTTGGCATGTGTGGTTCTAAAAATAAAGTTCGTTTCTTTTGACAGGTGCCTCCTGAATTGTGCCCAGCCAGACTGCGGCAGTGAGTAATAGGTTGAGGTGGAGAAAAGAGTAGAAGTGTGATCATTTATTACACTTGCAAAGCATGTATATCAATTGGATACTACTATGTAACAGCATCCTGTGTTCAGTGGTTTATCACAACATTTATTTCCCATTGCCCATACATCTGTGTGATTGAATTTGGTATCCACGAACCAGGTACATGTTGTGTGGCACATGCTTGTAATCTGCATTACTTGGGAGGCTGAGGCAGGAGGATGACAAATTTAAGGTCAGCCTAGTAACTTGGCAAGGCACTGTCTCAAAATAAAATAAAAAGGGCTGGGAATGTAGCTCAGTGGTAGATTACTCCTTGGTCTAATCCCCAGTATTGCAAACAAACAAACAAATGAAAAATCTTAAAGAAATTGATTTCAATGAGGTGGATCTGGCTTCTTAAATATAGGTCTACAGGTTGACTGCTTCAGACTGTGGCATCTGAGTGGCTCTACCTCAAAAGGTTATTATCCTTCTCTTGTGACCTATGGAGTAGCTAGACATGATTTCTGGAGATGGCAGAGGAACAGAATATTGAACAGAAGCACAAAAGGACTCTTAAAGTTGAGTGCTCAGAATGGCACACTAGTAACCTTTTGGCACTGGATAAAATAACTCACAAGAACATGCTTAAAAGCAAGGGATGGGGAAATAATCTCTTCTCACAATGCAACCATGGTTAGGAAATGGGTACAGTGAGAGGTAGAGAATAAATTCATTGTACCACAAAATGTTAATGAATTGGGGATTTATTCTGGTTGTAATTGTCCTGGAAGATTTTATTAGTAGAGTGATATTATATGACTTACATTCTAGAAGGAACTCACATATTGACATGCACACAATATATAGTAAGTGACAATGATGAAAGTAGGAAGATGAGTTTGGAAGCCATTTCAGCAGTTTAAGTAAGAGATAGTGTAGCTTTGACTGGAAAATAATAGTAATGAACATGAGGAGAGATGGTTTGTCCCAGAACATAATTTGAGAATACAATAAAGAGGATCATTGAATCGAATATAGGTCATTAAAGAAAAGGAAGGAACTCAATAGTGCCCAGTAAAGATTGGTGCTATTTATTAAGGTGGAGGAAACCTAGGTCAGGAACAAATTTCAAGAGACTGTGTTAAACACGAGTTAAGGATATATTAAATATGAAAAGCTTATTAGGTATCCATGTAGGGATATCAAGTAGAAAGCCAAATATAGAGTGTGGAGAATAGCAAAAATGTCTGGGACACAGTATATGTTTTGAAGTGTATTTAACTTAAGCTACAAGTAAGAGAACTAACTGAAAGGATTTCCAAAAAACACAATAATTTGTTTTCTCATATAACAAAGTCAAAGATGAATCATATCCAATTGAAAAAAATTAGCAACTCATCTGCTTCATAATGATCAAAATTCTTTTTTTTTAACTTTTCTTCTCTACTATATTGAGTATGGTGATTTATAGTGTCATATTTAAATGATAGCAACTGTAGTTCTAAGTATCTCAGATAAACATATCAAAAGCAGAAGAAGGGAATGTTTTAGGGAAGCCAGAATAACAAATTGTACTAAATGTTATTCACTGTTCAAGAAAGATGGGATCTAAGAACTGATAATTGGATTTAAAGGCGTAGAGTCATTGGTGCCCTTGATATTAATGTTTTCGAGGATTATGAGGAAAAATACCTGATAATGTGGTGAGGAGGTACAAGACACTTCTTTTGAGAGGAGCTCCAGGTAACATGAGTGGTTTGTAAAATAGTCTGAAATTCAGAGGATACTGTTGGTAAGGATCTATGCTACTGGATGATAGCCATCATAGAAACTTTGAGAATAGATATGAGAGTGAATGCCTAGAAAATGATAGGCACTATTGAACCAAGAAGAGAAAATTCTATCCTTATTTGGAAAATAAAAAGACTTCATGAAATGATCTTTTAGTCCCCTCCCTTCAGTAGTTCTATTGACAAACCATGTATTCTTTTATGAATGGCCTTGGAAGCATTTGAAGTTCTTTCCAGAAACATACAGTGTGACAGACATTGTGGAGGAAGAAGCGTAGAATATCATGGAGGCTACTGTCTTCATTAATATACATTTAAATTTCACACTGATATGTTCTTGGCCTATCAAGTAAAATCTCATCATAGATATATAAAGAAGAAAACCTCAATTCCATCTCCTGTCACTATACAGATATAGAGAAGGATATCTATCTGTCCACTTTTATGTGTGCACATACAGAACACTCCTTTTTTCTTTATGTGCAGTTTGTACTCTTAATTATACTCCGCAAGACATTTCTTCTTGTTGATAGCTATAGAATTAACTCATTTAAAAAACATTGTACATACAGAATGATACACCAGATTTTCCTAATTTCATCCTAATTTCAAGTCTTTGATAGGTATTTTTGTTTTGTTTTATTGTGTGTGTGTGTACATGTATGTGTTTTGGTCATACAAAAGAACATACATATGTACTTTTTCCTTTATGCCTGTGTGACAGGTATCCAACAGGGGAAATGTTAAGTTAAAAACTGTGTGCATTTTATATTTTAATAGATCCACATTCTTTTCAAGAACTCATTGTAGCAGTTTGTATTATCTTATACAAGGTCAGAAGGAAATGTTTCCTTGGAACTTCCTAATAAGTATGCCAACCCCCATTCTAATATGTCACCTGTGGGGGAGATGTGCTTATCATTGCTTCCCCAGCATTGTTATTACGTATCATTATCCTATGGAACCATCTTTTTTGGTGGGGATATTGTTTATTTTTGTACATTATGCTTATAAATAATAGTAGCATTCATTATGCCATTTCTACATGCACACAACAGTTTGATCAATCTAATTCCCCTTTACCTTATCCTTTGCTTCCTCATCCATATCAGCTTGCTCTGCTCGTCTGTTCTCCCTTCTGTTATCACTATTCTTTTAATCAGTGCATTATAATTATTTTTAAAGTACAGTTCATACATACACATCACATCATTTGGTAGATTTTGTTCCCTAGTACTTCCACATATCCTTCCCGTCCTCTTCTGTTTTGGTCTCCTGTCTATTGGTTGGAACTGTAGAACATCATGCTAAGTGAAATAAGCCAGACTCGGAAAGTCAAGGGTTGAATATTTTCTCTCATATGGAAGCTAGAGAGAGAAAAAATGGATATTACAAAGATACTAGTGAAACATCTTTATGGGTACCTGTGTATCATGTTCCTTGAATCACCTAGGGGTTTCTGATATTGACAAATCATTGCTTTATTAGTTCTTTTGTCTCCACAGAGACCCAGTCCAAAATACTATTTCAAAGGACTGGTTTAGAATAGGTCTGTCTGTCCAAATTGAACAAGTATTCCCAAATTTACACTTTGAAGATTAAATGTAATTATTTAAAGAGAGCTAGGGAACTGAATAATAATACTGAATCCAAGTGAGAATTGAAATAACCGAGACCCAAATTAGGGCACTTCATTTTAAGAATATCCAATAGAAAAAAATGGGGCAATTGTAGTTTACTGAGCTATTTCAGAAAAATGCATTTATATGCTGGTGTGTAGATACAGTCTTATAGAAGACTTTAAACTTTCCTGAGATTGCCTGCATCTTGAAATGAAGACATTTGGTAAACCATAAATTTTTCTTCTTTCCTCTGTTTTGTCAATACAATAATAACAATCTTGCTAATAACACAATGTAAAAGAAGAGATTATAGATGGACAATGACAATCCCCATTGGGATGGTATCTTCATTATTTATATGCCTCAAAAATTGAAACTTAAATGCACAGGAAAATCAATAGAGTAAAAATAAGTCAATGGTCAGTTTATTCTTAAAGATACAAGACCAGAAAATAATGTCAAATGAACATATGTGCAATATGATTAGGAGAGTTAAAAATCCTGAACACCTTGTATTTAGGTATTACTGCAAATGTAACAGTTATTTTTTTATTAGAGCATTATAATCATACATAGTATTTGTATTCATTCTGACAAAATCATACATGCAAGGAATTTTATTTCAATCTCCATTCACCACCTTTTCCTCTTCTTCTACTTCCCCCAATCCTTTATTTATTTTTGATTGGTACTTTCTACACACAGGTGAAATTCCTGTAGTGTGTGTGTGTGTGTGTGTGTGTGTGTGTGTGTGTATGTATTCATGTATATAGTATAATATAAATATACATATATGTGTATACATGCAGTATTCTATAATACATAATACATGTATTATATAGAATATGATTTTGTTAAATTGATTCAGCATTTCTTCTGTTTTCCCTTTCTTCCTCTTTCACTCATTCTCCATCTTCTACTCCACTGATCTCCCATGATACCTGATTCCCTCTCCCACTGACTTCTTTCCTTCCCTTCGCTCTAGCTTCTGCATATGAGAGAAAACATTTCACCCTTCATTTTCTAAGTCTGGCTTATTTCACTTAGCATGATTTTTTCCATTTTTAATCTATTTACCTGCAAATGCCATTATTTTGTTCTTTTTATGGCAAAGTAAACCTCAATCATGTGTATATATACTACATTTTTTGATCCATTCTTTTATTGATCGGCATCTAACTTGATTCCATAATTAGGCTATCTTGAATTGTGATGTTATGAACATTGAAGTGATGTATGTATTAAGCTAATTTTATTTATTTTTTTATTTTTGGATAAATACTAACGGTTGGATAGCTGGGTCCTATGCTGCTTTCTTTCCTTTTTTTTTTTTTTTTTTTTTTTTTTTTTTTTTTTTTAGGAATCTCCACACTGCATTCCAGAGTGGTTGTACTTACTTGCACTCCCATCAATAATGTATGAGTATATCTTTTCCCCCACATCCTTGCCAGTATTTATTATTATTAGTGTTCTTGATAATAATCACCATTCTGACTGGCATGAGATGAAATCTTAGTGTAATTTTGATTTGCATTTCCCTGATTGCTAGAGATGTTGAATGTTTCTTCATATATTTGTTGAACATTTTTGTGTCTGCTTTTGAGCAATTTGTGTTTATTCCTTTGACCATTTATTGATTGGGTTATGTGGTAGATTTTTTGCTCTGAGTTTTTTGAATTCTTTATATGTTCTGAATATTAATCCACTGCCAGAGGAGTAGCTGGCAAGTATTTTTTTCCCATTCTGTAGGCTCTGTTCACTCTCTTAATCATTTCCTTTGCTGTGCAGAAGATTTTTAAAATGATGACATCCCACTTGTTGATTCTTGGTTTCATTTCTTGACCTTAAGGGATCTTGTTGAGGAAGTTGGTCCGAACGTCAATATAATGTAGTGTTGACCCTGTGTTATCTTTTAGCAGTTGCAAATTTTCTGGTCTAATTCTTATGTCTTTGATCCATTTGATTTGTCTTTCGTGTAGGGTGAAATATAGGGATCTAATTTCAATCTTCTACATGCATATCCAGTTTTCCCAGCAACATTTGTTTAAAAGGCTTTCCTAGAACAATATGTCTTCAACATACATTTTTGGAACTTTTGCCAAGTATTATATGGCTATAAGTATGTGGGTTTATCTCTGTGCTTTCTATTCCATTGGTCTTAAGGTCTATTTTGATGCCAATACCCTGCTATTTTTGCTATATCTCTGTAATATAATTTGAGATCAGTCATCATATGTCTCCTGCTTTACTTTCCTTTTTCAGAATTGCTTTGGTCATTCTGCCTCTCTTATTCTTCTAAATGAACTTAAAGACTGTTTTTTTCCAGTTTTATGAAAGTGTCATTGGTGTTTTGATTGCATTTACTCTGTATATTGCTTTCAGTAGTATGGCTTTTTTTTGTATTTTTTATTAATTTTTTAATTTATATATGACAATGGAATGCATTAAAATTCATATTACACATATAGAGCACAATTTTTCATATCTCTGGTTGTATACAAAGTATATTCACACCAATTCGTGTCTTTATACATTTGCTTTGGATCATGATGTCTATCACATTCCACCATCATTTCTACCCCTATGCCCCCTCCTTTCCCCTCCCACCCCTTTGCCCTATCTAGAGTTCATCTATCCTCCCATGCTTGCCCTCCATACCCCACTATAAATCAGCCTCCTTATATCAAAGAAAACATTTGGCATTTGGTTTTTTTAGGATTGGCGAACTTCATTTAGCATTATCTTCTCCAACTCTATCCATTTATTTACCTGCAAATGCCAACATTTTGTTCTCTTTTATTGATGAATAATAGTCCATTGTGTATATATGCCAGATTTTTTTATCCATCCATCTACCAAAGGGCATTTAGGTTTGTTCCACAGTTTAGCTATTGTGAATTGTGCTTTATATAGTATGCTATTTTTAAGTCCTTTGGGTATAGACTGAGGAAAGGGATAGCTGGGTCAAATGGTGGTTCCATTCCCAGTTTCCCAGGAGTCTCCATACTGCTTTCCATATTGGATGCACCAATTTGCAGTCCCACCAGCAATGTATGAGTGTGTCTTTTCCCCACATCCTCACCAACACTTATTGTTGTTTGTGTTCATAATAGCTGCCATTCTGACTGGAGTGAGATGAAATCTTAGAGTAGTTTTGATATGCATTTCTCTAATTGCTAGCAATGATGAACATTTTCTCATATATTTGTTGATTGATTGTATATCATTTTCTGAGAAGTGTCTTTGATTTATGGGTTTTGATTTTGTATCCTGCTACTTTGCTGAATTCATTTGCTTGTTCTAGAAGTTTTCTGGTGGAACATTTTGGGTCTTCTAGTTATAGAATCATATTGGCAGCAAATAGTGCTAATTAGAGTTCTTCTTTTCCTATATGTATCCCTTTAATTTCTTTCATCTGTCTAATTGCTCTGGCCAGTGTTCAAAAGAAGTGGTGAAAGAGGGAATCCCTGTCTTGTTCCAGTTTTTAGAGGAATGCCTTCAATTTTTCTCCATCTAGAATGATGTTGGTCTGGGACTTAGCATAGATAGATTTTACAATGTTGAGATATGTTCCTGTTATCCCTAATTTTTCTAATGTTTTGAACATGATGAGGTGCTACATTTTGTAAAATGCTTTTCTGTGTCTATTGAGATAATTATATGATTCTTATCTTTAAATCTATTGATGTGATGAGTTAAATTTTTTGATTTCTGTATGTTGAACCAACTTTGCATCCCTGGGATGAATCCCACTTGATCGTGGTGCACTATATTTTTCATGTTTTTTTATTTGGTTTGCTAGAATTTTATTGAGAATTTTTGCATCTATGTTCATTAGAGATATTGGTCTAAAGTTTTCTTTCTTTGATGTGTCTTTGCCTAGTTTAGGAATTAGGGTGATATTGGCCTCATAAAATGAGTTTGGAAATGCTCCCTTTTTTTTCTGTTTCCTGAAATAAATTGTAGACTGTTGGTATTAGTTCTTTAAAATTCATGTAGTACTCGATGTGTATCCATCCAGTCCTAGACTTTTCTTGGTTGGTAAGCTTCCGATGGCATCTTCTATTTCATCTCTTGATAATGATATGTTTAACTTGTGCATATCATCCTGATTCAATTTGGGCAAATCATATGACTTAAGAAATTTGTTGATGCTTTCAATATTTTCTATTTTCTTGAAGTACAGGTTTTCAAAATAATTTCTTATTATCTTCTGTATTTCTGTAGTGTCTGTTGTGATATTACCCTTTTCATCATGTATTTTAGTAATTTGAGTTCTCTCTCTCCTTCTCTTTGTTAAAGTAGATAAGGGTCTGTCAATTTTATTTATTTTTTCAAAGAACCAACTTTTTGTTTTGTCAATTTTTTCAATTGTTTCTTTTTTATTTCATTGATTTCAGCTCTAATTTTAATTATTTTCCATCTCCTACTGCTTTTGGTGTTGATTTGTTATTTTTTTTCTAGGGCTTTGAGATGTAGTGTTAGGTCATTTATTTGTTGACTTTTTCTTATTTTAAGAAATGAACTCTGTGCAATGAACTTTCCTCTCAGTATTGCTTTCATAGTGTCCCAGGGATTTTGATATATTGTATCCATCTTCTCCTTGATGTCTTCTGCAACCTATTGTTCACTCAGTAGCATACTATTTAGTCTCCATGTGTTGACAATTTTTATTTTTTATTTTTTGATTATTTTATTCCATTATGATCTGATAAAATACAGGGTAGTATCTCTACTTTTTTATATTTGATAATAAGAATTGCTTTCTGCAATATTATATGGTCTATTTTAGAGAAGGTCCATGTGCTGCTGAGAAGAAAGTGTATTCGCTTGTTGAAGGATGAAATATTCTATATACGTCAGTTAAGTCAATGTTATTGAGATCTGTAGTTTCATTGTTCGACTTTTGTTTGTAAGATCTATCCAGTGGTGAGAGAGGTGTGTTAAAGTCACCCAAGATCCTTGTGTTGTGGTCTATTTGACCCTTGAACTTGAGAAGAGTTTGTATGATGAATGTAGATACTCCATTGTTTGGGGCATATATATTTATGATTGTTATGTCTTGTTAGTGTATGGTTCCCTTGAGCAGTGTGTAATGTCCATCTTTATTCCTTTTGATTAACTTTGGCTTGAAGTCTACTTTGTTTGATATGAGGATGGAAACCACTGCTTGTTTCCACAGTTCATGTGAGTGGTATGATTTTTCCCAACCTTTCACCTTCAGTCTCTGGATGTCTTTTCCTATCAGATGAGTCTCTTGGAGGCAGCATATTGTTGGGTCTTTTTTAAAAAATCCAATCTGTTAGCCTGTGTCTTTTGATTGATGAGTTTAGGCCATTAACATTCAGGGTTACTATTGAGAAATGATTTGTATTCCCAGCCATTTTTGTTTATTTTTGTTATTTAACTTGATTTGTTTTCTTCTTTGATTGTTTTTTCCTTTTGCATACTACGTCCCTCTGCTGATTTTAATTATTGTTTTTCGTTTCTTCTTCATGGAATATTTTTCAAGGATGTTTTGTAGTGCCAGTTTTCTAGCTGTAAATTCTTTTAACTTTTGTTTATTATGGAAGGTTTTTATTTCATCATCAAATATAAAGCTTAATTTTTCTGGATACAAGATTCTTGGTTGGCATCCATTTTCTTTCAGAGCTTTGTATATGTTGTTCCAGGATCTTCTAGCTTTCAGGGTCTTCTGAGTTAAAAAATCTCCACATATCTGGTGGAGGCGATCCCCCACTCACTGTCTTGACAGGGTCACAGTGAGAAAAAGTGTTGGCAAAGCCGCTCTCCCACTGTCTTGACAGGGTCACAGTGAGGATGAATGCTGGCAAAGCCACGCTGGTTGGTGGGTAACCGAAACCATGAGACCCTTTTTTATGTAATTGGGACTTTGCATTTTCATGCTTATGTTTCTCACAGGAGGCATGAGTATGTTAAATGCCAAACAAATTAAATTTCAGATGGCTAGAACAGAACAGGTAGTTCATGCCTTGGAGGCCGTTCTACCCACCCCTCAGCATATCAAGGACAAAGTAAAAGGCTATTCTTCTATCTTAGTACATTGTGGACAAACCTAATAATGGACAACAATCATCCTCTGAAAAACAAATTCTTTGAGAACTAGTGCACCTTGACTGAGAAACAAACTCTTTGAGAACTAGTGTACCTTGACTGAGAAACAAAGAAACTCTTCGAGAAAGCAGCTCAACCAGTTTTATGAGAATAAATGTAGGAATCAATTAAAATAGGTTTATAAGACACAGTTTTAGAATAATGTTAAAAATATTATTTTATTTAGATTCTTAAGTTTAGAAATTCTTAAGTCTTTAAGTTGTATAGGTTTCTGATATGTTTTAAGGATGATTCATAAACTTTAAGATATTTTAAATATAAGATTTAAAGGGACTTTTTTAGATGGGAATTTTGAATTAGAAATAAAGTACAAATGTACTTTAGGTTAATGATTGGCTAAAGACTTAGAGTCTGGTTACGTAGTTTGGCATTAGTTAATAAGGAAATAACATATCTTGGGAAAAATAGTAAATCTTGGGAAAATCTGAAGGATGTAAATTGGTGACATGTTTTATTGATGATTCTGTACTTTGATGATTGTATGGCTGGGGGTCATATCCTGGAAGAATGTAGATCGGTGTGCTCTCAATCATGGTTAAGGAAATGTCATGTCTTGGCAAAGTTTTAAATTATATAATCAATGACGTATTGTGAATCTATAATGATGAGAAAAATTGTAATAAAAAGGGGACCCAGAGAAAGCTGCTTTAGCTCTCTCTCTGGAGATTGCTCAAACGGAACGACTCCTGTCTCATCATTTCGCCGACGCCACTCCTCCTTCAGGACTCCCTGGACCCTGCTGGGGCTGGACCCCGGCACATATCCTAATTGGTTTCCCCCTATATGTAATCTGATTCTTTTCTGTCGTGGTTTTTAATATTCTCTCCTTACTCTGTATGTTGGGAATTTTCATTATAATGTTTCTTGGTGTGGATCTGTTATGATTTTGTACATTTGGCTTCCTGTAGGCTTCTTGAATTTGGTTTTCCAATTCATTTTTTTATGTTTGGAAAGTTTTCTGGTATTATTTCATTGAATAGATTTTTCATTCCTTTGGTTTGGGACTCTATGCCTTCCTCTATCCCAATAACTCTTAGATTTGTTCTTTTTATGCTATCCCATATTTCTTGAACATTCTTCTCATGGTTTCTTACCATTTCCATGTGTGGACTACATTCTTTTCAATGTTACATATTTTGTCTTCATTGTCTGATGTCCTGTCCTCCACGTGGTCTACTCTGTTGGTGATGCTTTCAAGTGAACTTTTAATTTGGTTTGTTGTTTCTTTCTTTTCATGGATTTGTAATTTCTTTTGTTTGCTTTTTACAACCTCTATCTCCCTATTGAAGTAATCTTTTGTTTCCTATATTTGTTTACGTAGCTCCTTGTTGACATGATGTTTTGTTGCCTGTATTTTCTCTCTTATATCATCTTTTAATCCATAGAACATTTTAATCATGTATATTATGAACTTCTTCTCTGTAATTTCTTCTGCTGTGCTGGCCATGGATTCTAATAATGTGGTATTTTGATTTGTTTGGGGCATGTTCTTCCCTTGTCTTTTCATGTTGGTTATGTGTCTTCCCTTCTAGCTCTGTGGGTCTGAGGAGTTATCGTTTTTACCCTATAGGCTTACAGTGTTCCTGTAGGGTTATAATACCTCTCCTTTGTGGAGAAGGACATTGTTAACAGATCCCAATATCAGCAATATACCACCTATAAACAATTCATTACTATTAAGAGGTCTAAAATTTGATCATAATGTACAGAAATCTTGAGTTTGATTATTATCTATAATATAATCAGTAGGTTCGTGAAAGGGTTTACAGTTTCTGATGGTGGACAATGAACTGTGAGGATATTGAGTTAATATATCTTAGGAAGTATGAAAGAGAAACGTAATAAAGAGGGCTAGTAGCAAGAGAATGGACAGGAAGTAGTTTTGTATAGACAAGTAGGTGGGAAGACAGTAGAGAACATAAAACAAACAAACTTATGTATTCAGAAAAATAAAGGACATTAAAATAGTGAAAATTGGAGGGGAAAAAAGGCATATACAACCCACCTATATTATATTATTCAGACATCCCAGTCCTCAAAATCCTACTTGGTTTCACATATTGGGGATACGAGGGTAGGAGGATAGAGGGGGATAAGAAAAAGAGGAAAAGAGAAAATTTTTGAAGGAAGAAAATAGTACTGTCAATTGTTTTGGAAATTGGTTTCTTCCTGCTTCCCTTGTCATCCAATAGGTCTGTTGTTAGCTGGTATCTCTGCCCTCAGGATGGTGAAGGTAACCAGAGTGGGAAGGCTCATCTTCGGTTTTTTTTTTTTGGCACCTGGAAGTGAGGTATGGCACCCGCCAGTCCCTTGCAGAGACTGTATCTCAAGGGTCTCTTTTTGGGTCCACTCATTTGACTTGAGCACCCAGTCTTATCTCCCTATCTTGCCTGAGGATTTCCCAGTTCCTGGTCTCTCTGTTAGTCTCCAAACTTTTGCACTGTCTCCTTCTCCAGTAGGAGTTCCCAATTATGGGACCTCTCTTATCAGGGCTCCTGTGGGTGGCGCCCTGATTGCACTGTGCACCCATCCTACTGAGAGCTTTTTTGTGTTGGCCAGCTACTGTTCTGGGTTATTGCTGCTAGGGAAAGGGGGAAGTTGGAAACCAGGTACCTGGCCAGCTGGAGTTCCAATCTGGGAGCTGCCCCCACCAAATATATCGAGGAAGGTGACCCAAAATCGAAGTAGTTTGCTTCCAGTGCTGGGGTGTTGTGTGGGGAGAGCTGGGCGATGGTGTTGTTCAATGTGTTCAGAGATGAGCTCTGTGATGTTCAGTATTGCAGCTGACTTCAGATACTGTGACATGTCCCAAGGTGCAGACAGATTACTGTGTAGGGGACTATGGCTGTGGCAAGATGGAAGCAACTAGGGGAACCTCTCCTTAGTAGATATGGGACCCCAGGGGAGTGGCGGCCAGAGTTCTTGTTGGTAGTTAGCTGCTGAATGTCCTGCATGGGAGCAGAGTGGCGTCTGGGAGTTCTGTAGCGGTGCTGATGTGGTGATCCTGCTATGGCCCTTGCGAGCCCTGTATGGGCTAATACTTTGGAAGTTGGGTGTTGGAAGTCAGGAGTCTCTAATATTTTGATAATATTAATTCTGCCTACCCAAGAAAGGAGGTCTTTCTGTTGTCTGAGATCTTCTACCATTTCTTTATTGTGCTATTATTGTCATTGTAGAGGTCTTTTACCTCCTTGGTCAGATTAATCCCCAGGGTTCTGTTTTGTTGTTGTTGTTGTTGTTTGAGTTTATTGTGAAAGAATGGTTTTCCTGATTTCTGTTTTAGGTGAATCACTATTGGAATATGGTGAAGCTTTTGATTTATGAATGTTGATCATGTATCATGCTACTTTGCTAAATTCATTTATTAGCTCCAGAATCTTCTGGTGGAATTTGGGGTGTCTTCTAGATATAAGATCATGTTATCAGCAAACAATGATAGTTTGACTTTTTTTTCTCCCTATTAATGTCCCTTTAATTTTCTTTTCTTGCCTGATTGCTCTGGCCAGAGCTTTAACAACTATATAGAATAGAAGTGGTGAGAGTGGATATCTTCATCTTGTTTCTGCTTTTAGAAGAAAAGATTTCAGTTTGTCTCTGTTGAGAATGAGGTTGGCTTTGGTTTTATTTTATATAGCCTTTATGATATTGAGGTAAGTTCCTTCTATCCCTAGTTCCTCCATTGTTTTTATTATGAATGGTTGCTGTATTTTATCAAAGGTGTTTTCTGTATATATTGAGATGATCATATGGTTCTTGTTCTTAATTCTTTAAGTGGTGAATTACATTTACTAATTTATATATGTCAAACCAACTATGCATTCCTGGGATGAAGCCCAGTTGATCATGGTATATTATCTTCTTGATATGTTTTTTTTTAATGCAGTTTGCTAATATTAAGAATTTTTTGTCTATGTTCATCAGGGAGATTGGCCTGTAGTTTTCTTTCCTTGATGTGTCTTTGTCTGAATTTGGTATCAGGGTGATAGCAGCTTCATAGAACATGTCTGGAAGTGTTACCTCCCTTTCAATATCATTGAATAATTTGAGAAAGACTGATGTTAGTTGTTCTTTAAAGGTCTGTTAGAACTGAGCTGAGAATTCATCTGTTCGTGGGATTTTATTTATTGGTGGGCTTTTAATTATTTCAATTGCATTACTCGATATTGGCTTGTTTAGCTTTTCTATATCTTCCTGATTCAATTTGGGCAGGTCATAGTATCATTGATTTTTTAAAAAGTGTTAAAATGTGTGTGTGTGTGTGTGTGTGTGTGTGTGTGTATGCATGTGTGCCATCCACATTGTAAGAGGTGAAAATAAATTTTCTTTCAGTACAGTTTGAGCTCTCTAAGATTGTCAGTCATAGCTACTCTGCTGGTATAAATCTTCAGAAGAGAAGACTTCGTGAGAATAGTCAGCTATTAGGGTGAAAATCAATCATTTTTTTTTCCTATTAACATTTCCTCAAACATACCTTTTTTAGGAATGTAAAGACTTCAGCTGTATTTAAAGCCATTCTCTATGTGCAGCTTTGTGTGTGCACTCAAATTCAAAAGCTCTGGTGTCACCATTGTATAAGCCCTATTGAATTGCTCTATCCTCAGCATCTTTCCCAAATATCACACTTTCAGAGTGACTTGGAGAAAGATTCCAGGATTCATTCCTTAACTATAGATTTGCCTTCCCATGACATCTTCAGCACACACCACCACATCATGCACAGAAGCTCAGGGAGGACTGCTGAGACAAAGCAAGAAATTTTGAATTGAAATCAGATTGGTAGTTTCTTGTACTTTCTTCCCTTTTGTGAATTTTTTTGTGGGTTTCTTTCTTTCTTCTTGTCTTTTTCTTTTCTTTTGGTTATTTTTGATTTTTAAAAATTGTTTTTAGATGAACTGAGAATGTGGGAAAAATTTAAACTTTGTGGGCACACAGGCAACTCTAGGTTGAATCTTGGACTTGTCAGTTTCTAATTGTAAGTTTCTAATTGTAACTTGAATAAGTTCATCATTTATTCATCTATAAAATAATAATAATAATAGTCTATTTCTCACAGTGATTATGAGGATTGAGATAGTGAATGTAATTGTTAAACCCTGTTGATATGTTAGATGATCACCCAGGTTAAGAATTGGAACTTCTCCTATTTTATTACTGTGAAGGAAAATTTGGTGTATGGGGCAACAAAGAAGTTCTTTGTATTCACTGGATTGGAAACAGGACCTTACCAAATGGAAAACAATCTTTTTGACATAGGCAGATTCTGTGGAATACTTATCAAATCTGACATTATCTTTCAAATTATAATGCTTTCAGTGAAGCTACTTTTTCAAACAGCTTGTTTGGCTTCACTAACAAAAGAATTGGTTAAATCCCATTCTGCAAGTTGGTATAAGGCAGACTGAGTCAAGTAATAGGAAATAAATTATGTATTTTTCAACTGATTGAGGGCAGACTTGCCGTATATACTACCTATAATGCATTTGCAAAGCTCTTTCCATTATCTGCTCTTTGCTTCTGGGCCCTTTTATGCAGCAGAATTGAAGAAGTACTTTTTTCTTGGAAATTACTAACATTAGATGCTTAGAAACAATTTATAATAAAAATAAAGCACATTATGCATGGGATTAGACTTGAAAATATTGAATTTATCTGTCTTTAATGAGAGGTTCAAAAATGTAGAAGGGCCATAATAAAAGAGCTAGAATTAATGAACTCCTGTTTATTACTCTTGTCTAATAATTGTAGAAACAAATACACAAAAGTTCAAGAAAGTTAGCCAACTTGTAGAGTTATTAGTGGAGATAAAATACTAGCCTAGTTTCCTGAGCTAAATCCAGCTTTTTAATGTCTATCTTAACAATATCAAGTTAAGTCAGCTAAATGCTGTTTCTATTTTTTATAATAGTTTGCATCTTTTGAGAAAGAGGGAGGAGCAAGAGGGAGAGAGGAAACATTTCATCAGTTAACTTACTTCATTAGGACAATTACTTTAATATATTTAATAGAAAAAATAAACAAGCCCAGATAATTTAATACAATGTGTTAAATTTTTATTCATTCAAAAATAAACTATTTGGTTCTATAAAATATATTTTTTCTTTAAATAATGTTCCAAGTTAAAGGAAGCATTTCCAGTATGATGTAAAAACCTCTTGAGAATCTATTCCTCTATCAAAGCAGTGAGAATACTTGTAAAAGTATTTAAATCAACATTTAAAAAATTCTATCAATTGACAAAAACTTGCAAAAATCCAAGGAATGTTTATTTAAGAAAAGCAGTTAAATCTCTGTAAAAGAGCAAGTCTTGTGATGTTTAAACTTGACCTTTTGTCATTCCCTGCTATGCAGTTTTGCAATTATCTTGAAACCATAGTCTCACAATTATGCTAGCTGTGAAAACAAAGGCCCAGCTGCTACTGGAAGGGATAGAAAGGATCTGGACCTGGCCCCAAGCCCCCAAATCCTAAAAATTGTCATTATTTGACCTGTCTTGCAGCTTCTGGAAAAGCACCACTTAAGAACTTGTCTTTATTAGACCTTACACAGAGCATGGCCATGGCAAGTTGTCCTATTCTTAGGGCATTTATTAAAAAGTCAGTCATACTTGTTCAACATTCCAGCAGTTTGAGGTAGGGATGCTAGTAGAAGAAAACAATATTAAACAAAAAACATAAAAGGAAAATTTACAGAATGTGATATTATAAGCCTTTGAAATGCTCCAACATATTTCTGGAAGTAGAGAAAGAAGACATAATCACCTCATAAATTTTTCACCTCTGAATACTGACAGTAAATATTTTTATTGGTTCTTTGTAGTTATACATGACAGTAGAATCCATTTTGACATAATTGTGAAAGCATGGAATATAACTTGTTTCAATTCAGCCCCAGTACCTCCCCTCCCCTCCTTCTACCCTCTGCTCTCTTCCCTCTACTCTAGTTATCTTTCTGTCATTTATCTATAATTATTTTTAAAATTAATTTATTGTGGTTGTACATGATGGTGAGATTCACTGTGGTATATTCACATGTGTACATAGGAAAGTTAGGTCAGATTCATTCCACCAGCTTTCCTTTTCCCATCCCCTTTCCCTTCATTCACCTTTGTGAATTATATATATATATAATCCCCTTTTTGTGGATCAGCTTCCACATATCATAGAGACCATTTGACCTTTGTATTTTGGGGGGCTGGCTTATTTCACTTAGCATGATAGTCTCCAGATCCATCCATTTACTTGCAAATGTCATAGTCATTCTTCTTTATGGCTGAGTAATAGTCCATTGTGTATACATACCACATTTTATTGATCTATTCATCTTTTTAAGGGCACCTAGGTTTCTTCCATAGCTTAGCTACTGTGAATTGAACTTCTGAAAACATTAATATGGCTATGTCACTCTAATATGATGATTTTAAGTCCTTTGGATATAAACCAAGGAATGAGATGACTAAGTCAAATGGTGGTTCTATCCCTAGGTTTTGAGGACTCTCCATACTGCTTTCCAGAGTGGTTTCACCAATTTGCAGTCCCACCCGCATTGTATGAGTGAACCTTTTTCCCTACATCCTCACCAACATCTATTGTTGCATGTATTCTTGATAATTATCATTCTGGTTGGAGTGAAGTAAAAATCTCAGTGTGGTTTTAATTTGGATTTCTCTAACTGCTAGAGATAATGGATATTTTTCATGTTTTTGTTGTTTTTGCATTTATTCTTTGGAGTTGTGTATTTACTGCCTGCCTTTGCCCATTTATTGGTTGAGTTATTGGGGGTTTTGTTGGTGTTAAGTTTTTTTAGTGTTTCATATATCCTGGAAGTTAATGCTCTATCTGAGATGCAGGTGGCAAAGATTTTCTCCCATTCTGTAGTCTCTCTTTCTCCACACTCTTGATTGTTTCCTTTGCTGTAAAGAAGCTTTTTTTAATTTGATGCCACCTCATTTATTTTTAAAAATGCCATTTATTGATAGCAAACTTTTAACATGACTTTGGAAGTGGACAAACATCCAAACCAAAGCATGTGCTATTCAGAATTGTCAAATTTGTAGAAGTGCAGAGTACAACAGTAGTTTACATGGGCTGTGGCATTAGGGAGAATGGGGTGTGTTCGTTCAATAGATATAAGGGTTCAGTAATGTTAGATTAATAAATTTTACAGGTCTGCTTTTCAATATAACATCTTTAGTTAATAATAAATTCATCACCTTTAATTAACAATTCAGTATTGTGCACTTCAAACTTTATTTAGAGAGTAGATCTCACATTGACTATTTTTAACACAAACAAAAAAGTCCATAAAAAGACATGAAGAGACTTTTGGTAGTGCTGGGTTTGTTTGTCACCTTTACAGTAATGACAACATCGTGGGTATTTGCATTGTTCAAACTCATCAAATTGTGTACATTTCATATGTACATTTATTTTTATATTAATTATAGCTTAATGAAGCTTTTGTTCCAAAGAGAATATGCAACTTCTCAGATTCACATTTTCCAATTTATAACTTATAACAAAGCTAGAGTCACAAAAGTGGTGACATATGGATAGACACATAGAACAATGGAATATATTCCAGAATCCAGATATAAATCCTAATATCCATGGCCAGTGGCTTTTGGAGAAAGGTTTTGAGATAATACATTGTATAAAAATTGTATTTTCAACAAATGGTTCTGGGATAATTGGATATCCATATCAAAAGAAGGAAGTTGGGCAGCTCCCTAAGCCATGCAGAAATATTAACTCACAATGGATTATGGATCAAATCCTAGGTGCTAAAAACATAATATTCTTAGAAGAAAGCATAAAGGTATATATTTTCTTTTTTTTTTTTTTTTCTTTTTTTTTTTTTTTTAGAGAGAGAGAGGGAGAGAGAAAGAGAGAGAGTTTTGATATTTATTTTTTAGTTTTCGGCGGACATAACATCTTTGTTTTATGTGGTGCTGAGGATTGAACCCGGGCCGCACGCATGCCAGGCGAGCGCGCTACCGCTTGAGCCACATCCCCAGCCCCTATATATTCAATTTTATGTTAAACAAAGCCTTCTTAGATATGACACCAAAAACTTCAAGTGATCAAAGAAAAATTAATAAGTAATTTTACTTCATCAAAAATAAAAATGTTTTACCTCAAAGAACACCAACATGGGGCTGGAGATGTGGCTCAAGCGGTAGTGCGCTCGCCTGGCATGCGTGCGGCCTGGGTTCGATCCTCAGCACCACATACAGACAAAGATGTTGTGTCCGCCAAATACTAAAAAATAAATATTAAAATTCTCTCTCTCTCTCCCTCTTTCTCACTCTTTCTTTAAAAAAAAAAAGAACACCAACAATATATGGAAATCCCCACAAAATTAGAGGAAATTTTGGCAAAGCATATATCTAACTTAAAAATAAAAGACAACTAACTGAATTTAAAAATGCACAAAATATTTAAATAAACCATTTTCTAAATAAAATATACAAATATCCAGTAAACAAATGAAAAGATACTTACTTTCATTAGCCATTAGAGAAATGCAAATTGAAACTACAGTCAGTATCACTTCATACCTTTACATGTTGCTGTTAGGAATGTAAAATGCTGTGGGGATTGTGGAGAACAATTTGACAGTTCTAGGAAATACTGAACATTGAAACATTTGACCCAACAATTTCATTCCTATGTATAAACTCAAGAGCATTGAAAATTTACACCCCTGAAACACTTCCACATGAAGACTGATCATACAATTATTCAAAACAGCCCCAAAGTATAAACAACCGAAATGCCCACTAAATGATGAATGGAAAAAATATGTATATCTATGTAATAGAATATTACTCAACTCTGAAAAGAAGTAAAACCCTGATTCTTGCTATAACATGTTTTTAAGATAAAGCTTAAAACATGTTAGATGTAATAGTTCATACAATTCTACATATTATATTAGTCACTTTATATGAAATGTTCAAAATAGGCAAATCTATAATAATGGAAACAGATTAGATCAGTGGTTACCAGAGTTTGGAGGCAGATGAAAATGTAGAGATACTATAAATGGGCAAACCATTTCTTGTGGTGGGAGGTAAAGTATTTCAAAATTCGACAGTGCAGATGCTTGTACAACTCTGAATATAGTCAAAACCACTGAATTATATAATTTAGAAGGGTAAATTGTTGTAAATGAATCATATCTCAAAGCTATAATTTTAAAAGCATTAAATGTGGTGGTATTATTATAGGTAGAATTAATTAAAATTAATTATTTCCCTTCATTTGTCTTGTCATGTATTGCCGCAGTCTGGCTGGGCACAATTCAGGAGCCACTTGTCAAAAGAAACTAACTTTATTTTTAGAACCACACAAGCCAAAGAAAACAGCTCCTCAGGAAAAAACACTCAGAGCCCAACTGCCACCACCGGCTTCCCACAAGCCACACACCCCAACCCAGCCTCTTCCTCCCACAATCCTCCTGCTCTTGAGGCCGATTGGATGGGTCACATGGGTGGAGCCAAAAAAGTCCCCCAATGAGCAGCTCTGTGGTCTGAAAGGGCAGGGAAACAGTCCAATGAGCATCACCGCAGAGGAGCCAATCAGCTAGATGTGGCTGGGGCCGCTGTGAGCCAATCATCAGCTGGCAGTCTGAAAGTTTGCTGGGGCCCCTTCAGCTCATCAGCTGGCAGTCTGAAAGTTTGCTGGGGCCCCTTCGGCTGTGGCTCTCAACATCTCCCCCTCTCTGTTTAAACAACAAGCATGTGGCTTAGGGACCGTGCCTGCCTTAGGTTGTCCAATAGTACATATGGTCCTTACCGGTTATCGGATGAGCTGACCTCAAGGCGTCAGCCTCCTGTCTTAGGTTGGTACCATAGTAATTGGATCTTACCCGTCATTGACTACCAGTCCAGTATACAGCCACACCTGTGTAGAGGTCTTCGTATCAGCGGGGGGGCGGGGGGTGAGGTTCTTTGCCTCACCTCTGTTGGCCCCCAAATTTTAGCTGAACGATCATGACAAACAGAAGGGAGGAAGATACACCAAGCCAGCTGACGGCTCCTTTTGGAAAAATTGTACCACCGATGACACCATCAGAATAAATACCCCAACACTACCAGAAATTGCTGAACCAACAGATAGTTCACAATGCATACAAGTGAGTTCACAATGCATATAAGTGATACGTAGTCCAGGCAAGTTCTGCAAGCAGTTCAGTGATGGCTATTGCAGAAGCTGTAGATTGGTTTTATCTTTGTCTTCATGCACTGGGATGAAGATAGGAATTCTGGCAATATTGGCTAAAGAAAAATCATATAACATTATATAACATTCCAGAAGGCACTAAAAGAAAACAATTTTCTTAACAATTTACATTGTCTTCACTGAAGATAGGAATTCTGGCAATAATGGCTAAAGAAAAAATTATGTAACATTCCAGAAGGCACTAAAAGAAAACAATTTTCTTAACAATTTACATTGTCTTCACCGGCACTGGGATGAAGATAGGAATTTTGGCAATAATGGCTAAAGAAAAAATTATGTAATGTTCCAGAAGGCATTAAAAGAAAACAATTTTCTTAACAATTTACATTATCTTTAAGAGAATTATTAAATATAATGAAAAGGAAAGGTGAAAGTAAACAAACAGATCTGTTAACCTCCTTTTTTGTTCACATATTAAAACAATCTTCAACAGCTGTTTACCCAGTTAAAATTAAACCATTTAAATCACGTGAATAAAAAAAAAATTATTTGGATCCATTTTTTCATGAGCGCTCATCATATATGACATATGGACATACGTACATTCAAACACAAAACACAAGTGTGCACACATAATACATACGACACATAACATAATAGTAAAGGCCTTATAACTTTTTACAGGTGAAATCTCCATTGCAATGTTTAAAAACTCTATAGTCAAAAAATAGAACTGATCAGCAAAACATTAACCTAGGTCTGTATGAGCTCAAAAAAAAAAAAAAAAACAAAATATGGGAAAGGGCAATAATAAAATAGATATTGAAAAAAGCATTCTGGTTCTGTCGCAAATGTAAGAATAACCAAACTGGAGTTCTGGATATCACATCTTCTTTTTGGTCTGTAGAAATCGCTTTAGTTAATCTGTCTGGAATCCAAGTCAGCTGCTGTTCTCCCTGTGGAAACACATAAACAGACCCCCGATTCCAGGCAATCACTGGGTCAGGACCTTAGTTAATCTCTCTGGAATCCAAATCGGCTGCTGTTCTCCCTGTGGAAACACACAAACAGACCCCCGACTCCAGACAATTACTGGGTCAGGACCTTTCCATTGTCCTGTTAGAATATCCTTCCAAAGCACCTTGGGCTTATATACATTTTTTGGACACATATGCCTTTCCGCAGCACTAAGCCCTGATGAATCCAAATTTAAAAAGTTTAGAGTAAAAAGGGTTATTTTAAGTTTATCTTTGGGGAATATATACCCCTTCCCAATTCCTTCTTTTTGCTTTAATAAGTACATTTTAATAGTTTGATGAGCTCTTTCAACTATGCCTTGTCCCTATGGATTGTATGGGATTCCTGTTATATGAGTAATGCCAAATGATGAGCAAAATTGTTTAAAAGAGGTAGAAGTATAACCAGGGGCATTATCTGTTTTTAACTGTTTTGGAACGCCCACACTGGCAAAATTTTCTAAGCAATGAGCTATAACATCTTTAGTTTTTTCTCCGGCATGAAGGGAGCCCATCAAAAATCCAGAAGAAGTATCAACTGTAACATGCAAATATTTCAATTTTCCAAATTCTGGCATGTGTGTGCCGTCCATCTGCCAAATATGGTTAGGTATCAGTCTTCTAGGATTGACTCCAAGATTAACTTGTGGTAAAAAGGTCACACAATTTTGACATTGTTTAATTATTTGTCTAGCTTGTTCCTTAGTTATTTTAAAAAGTATTAGCATTGACATGGAACTTTTTATGAAAATTTGTAGCTTCTTCTAGTGTAGAGAAAATATGTATGTCATGTGTAGTTTTATCTGCTAAATCATTGCCCAAACTAAGGGCTCCAGGCAATCCTGTATGTGCCCTGATATGTCCTATAAAGAATGGATCTTTTCTGTCTCAGATTAGACTTTGTATAGTGGAAAGCAAAGAGAAAACAGTAGAGGAAGGGGAAATCCTACTAGCATCTTCAAGGGATACTATAGCATTAACTATATACTGACTGTCGGAAAATAAATTAAATACCGAATCTTTAAACATTACAAAAGCTTGTAATACTGCATTAAGCTCTACCTTTTGAGCTGATTGTTTGGGTACTAAAAATGTAAAAGTTTGATCAGGTGTAACTATTGCTGCTGTACCATTATTTGATCCATCAGTGAATATATTTGGAGCATTCCCGATAGGTGTTTTTCTTGTCATTTTTGGAAAAATTACAGGATGTGATGACCAAAAAGACAATAAAGGATTAGATGGTAAGTGGTTATCAAATGAAACATTAGATTTGCACATGATTATTGCCCAAGTATTTAACTCATTAGCTAACTCATCAATTTGATTCATAGTATATGGAGTAATAATTTTATTGGGAGAAATTCCAAACACTCCCTTTGCTGCTTTTATTCCTTTGAGTATTAATTGTCCTACAGCCTCAGGATACCTAGTAAGAATAGTGTTAGGAGAATAAGATAAATGTATCCATAATAATGGACCTTCTTGCCAAAATACTCCTGTAGGAATATTTTTTGTTGGTAGTACAATAAATAATAAAGGCAAACTTAGATCAATTCTATCCAAATGTATATTTTCCATATATGTTTCAATGATTTTTAATGCCTTTCTTGCTTCAGGCGTTAACATTCGGGGTGAATTTGGATCTGATGGACCTTTTAGGATATCAAATAAAGGTCCCAACTCTCCTGTTGGTATACCGAGATAAGGCCTTATCCAATTTATGTCTCCTAATAACTTTTGAAAGTCATTAAGTGATTTGAGTTGATCTACTCGTATTTGAATTTTTGGTGGACGGACCATGGTTGAGGATAATAGAACTCCTAAATAATTAATTGGAAAATTTAATTGTACTTTACCTATTGCTATCTCTAGATTATAATTTTTTAATAAGTTTGTAAGTGTGGCATAACATTCTAGCAATGTGTTTTTAGCTTTGTGTGCTAATAATACATCATCCATATAGTGAAATATTTGTAGTTCAGGATTTTGATTTCTAAGTGGCTGGATTGCTTTGTTAACATAAATTTGACACATAGTTGGGCTGTTAGCCATCCCTTGAGGTAGTATTTTCCATTCATATCTCTGATCAGGACCTTCATGATTCAGTGCAGGGATAGTAAATGCAAAACGTGGACTATCCTCAGGATGAATTGGAATTGAAAAAAAACAATCTTTAATATCTATAACTAAAACATACCAAGTTTTTGGCAAAGCAGACAATTGAGGAATCCCCGATTGAGCAGGTCCCATAATAACCATCTCATTATTAATGGCTCTTAAATCTTGCAATAATCTCCATTTACCAGATTTCTTTTTGATGACAAAAATGGGAGTATTATGAGGAGATACAGAAGGTTGTATATGTCCTTCCGCTAATTGTTGTTTGACCAGATCATGGGCTGCTAGTATCTTTTCTTTAGTCAGGGGCCACTGAGGAACCCATACTGGTCTTTCTGATTTCCAAGTAATTTTTATTGTCTCAGTGGCCCTTTCTGAAAATCCAACCCATGTCTGTCTGTTCCTTGATCTATTTGTATTGGTGCTGCTATACCTTGTTCTTGTTTTCCTAATCTTTTTCCTTTCCTAAAACCTTGTCTAGTCATAATAGTGGGTGCATTTTGGTTGATGTTATTTGTTAATGTCAAACCTAATTGATCTAGGACATCTCGTCCCCATAAATTTATAGGAAGATGATCCAATACATATGGCTGTATAGTTCCTTCACATCCTTCAGGATCCTTCCAATCTAATACCATTGCACTTCTATGGGGATTAGTCGCCACTCCTAGGCCTCGAAGCGTTTGAGTGGCTTGTTGTAATGGCCAATGTTTTGGCCATTCTTGACAAGAGATGATGCTAAGGTCTGCACCTGTATCCAGTAGCCCATTAAATTCATGTCCTTGAATATTTAGTTTTAGCATGGGGCGAGAATCTATATTTAAAGACAGCATAGCCCAATCTACACCTGTGGAGCCTAATCCCTTGGAAACTCTTTCTACAGCACGACTGGAAAATTTATCATGTAGGCTTGGTATTATTAGTAACTGTGCTATTCTATCTCCTGGTGAAATTACAGATATACCGTTTGGAGAACTGGCTATAATTTTTATTTCACCTTCATAATTGGGATCAATTACCCCAGGACTTATCATAAGTCCTTTTAGAGTAGAAGAGCTGCGTCCCAATAATAAGCCTACTGTTCCTTTGGGAAGAGGTCCTCTTACCCCTGTGGGAATGATTTGAACTCCCATCTCTGGAGTTAGTACTGCTCTGGCGGAGGCACAGATGTCCAACCCTGCGCTCCCTCTGGTTTGTCTGATGAGGGATCTGATAGACAATGTGTCCTGGGCACTACCCTGATGGGGTTGCTGGGTTCCTCCAGTGCTCCGTATATTTGTGGTTTGGGGCCCCAGAGCATTGGGCCCCCTTGTCCATTTTTTGGCAGTGGAGCCCGATGCCTTTCTCCACAATATCGTGGATAAACACTTGGTCCTTGTTCGTTTTTTGATAATGGAGTACCCTCTATGGTGGTTTGAGAACGGCATTCATTAGCCCAATGTCTCCCTCTATGGCATCGTGGGCAAATACCCAGTATTCTACTCCTTTGATACCTAGTTTTGTTAAACCCTCCTCCTATGGGGCAATTCCTTTTAAAATGTCCTGTTTGTTCACAATTGTAGCATGTTCTTGGCTTGGCATCTAAAGCCTGTTTTACTGCAGCTGCCACATTTTGCCCTGGTTCATTAATGTCTCTGGCATCTAAAGCCTGTTTTACTGCAGTTGCCATGACTTGCTCTTGTTCATTAATGTCTCTACATAATTTAATATATGTGTTTAAATCTTCATGTTTCCATGGTCTAATGATATCTCTGCACCAACGATTCGCTTGGTCATAAGCCAGCTGTTTTATTAATGGCATTGCTTGTTCTATATTCCCAAAAACTCTGGTAGCTGTTTGAATAAGCCTATCTACAAATTCAGCGTAAGATTCATTAGCTCCTTGTAGTATCTTAGATAATTGACCTTGTAAACCTCCATGTCCTTGTAAAGTCTTCCATGCCTTAACTGCATCTACAGCAATTTGTGAATATGTACCAGGATCATATGCAATTTGTTGCTGCTGATCCTCATAAGCTCCCTTTCCTAACAACATATCTAGATTTCTCTGAGGATAACCAGCTGCTGCATTTCGCCTAGCCGTCTCCTTGCAAAATTCCTGATTGGCAACCTCCCATAACAGGTATTGTCCTCCATGTAGCACAGCTTTACACATATTAGCCCAATCTGCTGCTGTCATGTTCAAGTTGGTAATGGATTCAACCAAGCTTACAGTGAAGGGTGCTTGAGGACCATAGGTTGTTACGGCCTCTTTTAGCTGCTTCACTGTTTTAAAATTTAAAGTATGGTAAATTCGCTGCCCTCCTGCCTCAAATACAGGGCATGTTTATACTTGAGATCCTGTCTCAGGATCCCATCTATCAACTGCGGGGGTTGGGGGCCTCCCAGCATATGGAGGTGGCCTTGTCAGTTGGACACTTACGTCCTCTGGTGATAGCTCCTGTAGAGGTGGTGCTGTCGGTTGGACACTTAAGCCCTCTGGTGATAGAAAGGTGTTAGTAGCAGTCTCCCTTTGTAACTTTCCCCCTGATGGCTTTTTCTGCTTTACACTTTCTTCCTCTGTCTGACTACCTTGAGAGACCTTCTCTTTTACTTGAATTTTTTCCTCTGTCTGACTAGCTCGAGAGACCTTCTCTTTTACTTGAATATTTCTACTATAACTATAATACAACCCAAGAAGATAACGCCAAACAAAACTGAAACAGAGTGAAACAAAATTGGAACAACAGAAAATCATTATAGCCTTTCTATTCTCCTGAAATGTCCATCCGTCCTTTCTCCCTATCTGTTCCTCAGATGCGAGCGGTTTTTCTTCCATCTTACACATCTCCAGGGACAGGCAACTTAAAACAAAAGTGAAGCAAAACAAAAGAGGAAAATGGCTCCCCATCCTCTCACCCTGCCCTCAGGGGCGAGCAGTTTACTTACCCTCAGTCACTCCCCGTACGGGCCACCAAATGCCGCAGTCTGGCTGGGCACAATTCAGGAGCCACTTGTCAAAAGAAACTAACTTTATTTTTAGAATCACACACGATAAACAAAACAGCTCCTCAGGAAAAAACCCTCAGAGCCCAACTGCCACCACTGGCTTCCCACAAGCCACACACCCCAACCCAGCCTCTTCCTCCCACCATCCTCTTGCTCTTGAGGCCGATTGGCTGGGTCACATGGGCGGAGCCAAAAAAGTCCCCCAATGAGCACCTCCGTGGTCTGAAAGGGCAGGGAAACAGTCCAATGAGCATCACCGCAGAGGAGCCAATCAGCTAGATGTTGCTGGGACCACTGTGAGCCAATCATCAGCTGGCAGTCTGAAAGTTTGCTGGGGCCCCTTCAGCTCATCAGCTGGCAGTCTGAAAGTTTGCTGGGGCCCCTTCGGCTGTGGCTCTCAACAATGTATTAAAAAAGAAATTCAGTCAACTGTTCAAATATGTGAGATTTAGTGTGACTTGCTAGAAAAAAAAATGGGTTTTTTACATATAGCTACCTGATTCCAAAAGTAATTTTTCCTCATGTAAGGAAATCTAAAATTTCTGCTCCTACATTTGTAAAATGGAGATATAATACCTGCTACCAGGTTTGCCTGAAGAGAAAAGCACCTAGCACACGGTTTGCATATAGAAAGAGGATTACAATACATACTAGTTCATTGTGAATGAACACATTTACTGGATACTTATTTAGACTGTGTTCTCTACAACAGGGTTTGGCAAACTATGACCAGGATCCAGCTGCCAGTTTTTATGATTAAAAAAAAGAGGATGAAGAAGAAAATAAATCATTGTGGGAGAGTTCTAATGGTTTTCAAGCTGTAAATATTTCCTACCTGACTTTTAAAGAAAATTTTTGCCGATACATGTCTTAGGGGATGAGGATGAGGCAGAGTGGGGGCAGGAGGAAGTGGCAGAATCTGTGAAGCATGCTCATTTTTATTACTGTTCACACAGAGGTGCTTCATTTCTCCAAGCCAGCCTGATCACAAGCTTAGAATTCAGGGACAAAAGAACAGACCCCATTCTAACCCTTACTTCTGCCTATTGCTGACCTTTTTTCTGTTACATATAACTTGCCTCTTCCTGAATGTTTCATAAACTGAGTCATACAGGATACTTCCGTGTGAGGCCGGTTTCTTTCACATTGTAGAAGGGTTTTAAGTTTCATCCAAGTTGTTTCTCTTTTATTTATGAATGGGCAATATTCTACTAACAGATGTACTGGTTTGTTGATCCATTCAACAGTTGATGGTTATGTAAGTTTTTTAAATTGAGTTACAATGAGCTCTCACTATATACATGTTGAAATGACAAACCTTAACACTAGTGAAACTTCAAGGCTTAGGCAAGGGTGAGCAAGAATTGAAGCTGGAACTCAGTGCTCTTGGCACTGCACCATGGTAAGTCCACTTTAGAGAATATCTTTAGCAGCTTCAAAGTTAACCTTGTATCTTTCAAAAATTTCCTGCAGAAATGGGTGCTTAAACAGCTCAAAAGACATACAAAAATATGCATGAAAGTAATATTCATAATAGTCCCAAACTGAAAAGAATTTAAATGTCAATCTGATGTATTCATGTGATGATAACTCTCAACAATAACATAACAAAGTGATGATGCATGGAGATTATACAAGCTTATTCTAAGCAAAGGAAACTGGAAATAATTGATTACATATATTATAATTTTATTAATACTAAATTCAATAAATAGGTTCAAGAATTTATGCTGATAAAAAGAATAGAAGAGCTCCCTGGGGACAGGGTTTGAGTGGCAACAGACAAAAATATTCTAAAGTATTAGAAGGGTGTTATTATCTTGATGCATGTGAAGATTAATCAAATATATATGTTCCTGAAATTTCTCTAAATGTACATTTCAGATCTGTGCCTGTGAATGTATACATATTAAACCACAAGAAAAGAATTTGCTTTTTAATGGTTCAATTGTTACATAAGCTATTTAAATAATTCCAGTTCATATTGCTTGTCTCTATATTTATTTTAATTTTTGAAGTTTTCCTGTAATTATACAACAAAGGATCATGGGAATGATATTCTATGATTTCTTCCATGCTCATAATAGGTTTTTTGTTGTCTTTTGCCTCAATTGAATATCAGCTTGGCTGGGTATAAATTATGCACGTCATATTTTCCTCTCATTTAGCCTAAATACATGACTTTCTTGCCTTTTAGTAAGGAATTGCTGTTGAAATATTTTATGACAATCTGCATTTTTTTTTTGTTTTACAGACATTTTTCAGTCTCATATCTAAAATTTTTATTTCCCCTTAAAGATAAACTTTTTACCAGACTCTTATTTTTCTGCCCATTTTCAATTGATTTTCCTATGTATACCATATGTCCCTTCAGCCTTAATGTCAAATATTAATGTATTCTAGAAGTTTTATTGATTTAAAGTATTTTTTGATTTATTTATTTATTTTGATTTGTATTGATATGGTCCATAATTTACTTCCTTTAGTTGTAGGAAGGAAGACACCTGCATCAAATCAGCATTAATGTATTCTTGGAATATATTAATGGAATATATTTACTTTTCTTGGAAGCTTTTAATCATTCTTCCTTTTTTAAAATTAAAAAAATTGTTTATTTCCATATTTTATTTTTCTTAAGGCATTTTCCATTACTTTTTTATTTTATATTTGTGGTTCATTATTCAAATTTAGCATATTTTTCTTTTCAGTTTGAATTCCTTCCTGAGTTATGATAGGTTATTCAAATTTGCATTACTTTAATCATCTTATATTTGAGTTTTTAAAATTCTATTTCATGCTGTTCTTTTACACCTTCCATAGCTTTTTGGGGGAAGATAGTGTATACTTTTAATCTGTTTTATGAGTCTTCCTGGTGTGCCTTCATTATCTATGGGGACATTATTCTACTCATTATTCCCTTTATTCTTATAAACTGGTGTGGGATTTCATCATACTTGATTTCTGTTGCTCATGTATAATTGAGATAACTTTTCCTTTATTCATAGAAGACACCATGGAAAAGTAAATAAAAAGTTGAAGTAGGCATCTCTGAGGGCCCATCCCTCTACAGAAACATTGAAAAATCAAACAAAACACCTCAGAATCAACTTTCTCACTACTCTAGAAAATAATTAAAATTTTACAGAAAAAAAGCACATGCTGAATCAGGAAAAAGGGCAACTTTAAAACAGCAGGAAATAAATGTGGCACTTTATTTTGTCCTTGCTGTATCCCTTTCCCCAGCTCAGTGATGACTTTGAAGCCTGCAGCCCCCATTTAGGACTCTAGTTTCTGAATGCAGTAGAGCAGAGCAGGCCTTATTTAAAAAGAATTTTATCTGTTTTAACCTTTTTAGCAGTTTCCTGAAGAAATTATGCAAGGTGTTTGTCTTTCACTCACTCAGAGCCCAGCAGTGGTGGGCATTCTTAAAAATTCTATAAAGCAAATGAACAACCTACAGTTGGCAGAGGCAAAAATTATGGTTGAGTACCAATAGCCTAGGAGGGAAATATGGGGTGAGACTTCCTTTGAAGAACTGGAACATTCCAAAGCACCAGAGTAGACTAAGGAATTGAGAAAACCATGAACATGTCCAAGACAAGATATCTGCTCATACTAGACCTGAGAAGACTCCCCACTTTGACCTCTAGCCAAGCTCTTGTTTGAAAAGTAAATGAAGGTCCTGTCGAAGTTGAAAAAATCTTGAAGGAGTTCCCCAGAACAAAACCAATCTGCAAAGACTGGGATAAATTGTTTTTACTTTTTAAATTTATGTTCTTTCTCTTTCACACTGTATAGTATTCCATGAAATCTCTGTGAAAATTCTATCTGAACTTATCACAAAGGAACAGAGATTTCAGGTACCACAAATAAAAAAAAAGAATGCGAATTTATAAAGCCAGTTTAGAAATATCCCTAAACAAAAAATTACAGCCTATAACCAGCAAAGATAAATCAATAAATAAACATTGGGAAAATAAACAAACAACAAACAAAAGTTAAAAGAATTTACAACATGAAACCCTGTACTACAGAACATCCTTGGCAAAATATTTCATGAAGAGAAAATGAAAAACAACAATGGAAATCAGCAAAGGGAGGTATTACACTAAAGGAAAACCTAAAAAAAAGGGAGAAGGCAAATCAAGGTAAACACACACACACAAAAAAAATACAAAAATGGCTGGGAATACAAATCCTATCTCAATAATAATCATGAATGTTAATGGCCTAAACTCACCAATCAAAAGACATAAACAGGCAGACTGGATTTAAAAAAAAAGACTCAACAATATGCTGCCTCCGAGAGATTCATCTCATAGGAAAAGACATCCACAAATTGAAGGTGAAGGGTTGGGAGAAACCATACCACTCACATGGACCAAGGAAGCAAGCAGGGGTTTCCATTCTCATATCAAATAAAGTAGACTTCAACCCAAAGTTAATCAAAAGGTATGAAAAAGGACATTTTATATGGCTTAAGGGAACCACTCATCAACAATAATAAATTTATATGCCCCAAACAATGGAGCATGTATGTTCATCAAGCAAACTCTTCTCAATGTTCAAGAGTCAAACAGACCACAGCACAATAATTCTGGGTGACTTTAAAACACCTCTTTTACCACTGGATATATCATCCAAAGAAAAGCTGAACAAAGGAACTATAGATCTCAATAATACAATCAATAACTGAGACTTAACTGACACAAATAGAAATTTTCATCCTTCAATGAATAAATAAACTTACTTCTCAGCAGTGCATGCATCCTTCTCTAAAGGAACTTAGCAAGGCCCTAAGCAACTCAGCAAGACCCTGTCTCTACATAAAACTATAAAATAGGTCTGGGGATGTGACTCAGTGGTTAAGCACCCCTGGCTTCAAGCCCCAGTACCCTCCCCAACAAAAACCAGAAGGAGAAAGTAGGAAATTTTCAGGTAAACAAAAATTGAGGGAGAGACTGTAGCTAGTAGATCTGCCCCACAAGAATTAAATGGAATATTTTACTCTGAAAGAGACACTAGACAGGAATGTGAAACTACATGAAGAAATAATAATTTAAAAATATGTGGTAAAAAGCAACTAATAGGTAAATATAAAAGCCAATATTTTAGTGTTTTTGGTTTGTAACTCCTTTAGATTTCCAATATGAGTTAAAACACAGTGCATAAAATAATAATTAAATCTTTGTTAATGGGTACACAATATATAAAGATGTTACTTTTGACAACCACAGTAAGAAGAGTGGGGAGGATAGAACTATATAGGAACAAAGATTTTGTAACTATTCAAGCTAAATTTATACCAGTGCAATGTATATCACTATAAATTGGATGTTAATAGTCATCTTTAAGTTAACCACAAATAATATATCTAAAAATACACACAAATGAATTGAGAATAAAAATGGTTATCCACACATTCTCTTATATTGGGGTTCCTGGTAAATATTTTCACCTACTTTTCTTCTAGAGTTATTTGTGGGTTTCAAATATTTCTAGTCATGTTACATTGCCTTTTGGGAAGCAAATACACATATACACACTCCATTGTGGGTGTCTTCTTCTAGAATCCTCTCTTCCTTCAATTGTCCTTTGTCTTGGCCTTTTTTGTATTTCTTGTTAAAGAAAAAAGCTATATTAGGACACCAACCAAATATCCATTCATTGATGAAAACAATGGTGTTAGAAGGAAAATAATTGATCACTCATGTGAATGTATTAGAAACGAAAGGATCTTGAAACCAAAATAGTTTTCAGAATTGGATATGCATCCTTTACCCAGTCACCTCTACTTTTCCTTCTCTTAGTTTGGTGTGCTTTTTAACTGACAGCTAAACTTGGGAATAATATTAAAATCTCAGTTAGGCATGCATTTGTAGCTCACTGAGATTCCCCATTGGTAGCTTAATTCATGCCCCAATAGTTTATTTGACATTTTTTTGTACTTAAAACACAGTGTCATCTGTTTGAAACTATTGTTTTAGTTGTTCAGTGAGTTCTTGCCTGAATAATTTGACATACTCAGCAGCTCTGTTTAAAGAAAGGACTCTGTTTAAGGTCTTTTCTTCTTTAGAGGCATAATGTGTGTCAGAGGGGAATTAGGAAGGAATTACCATTGTTTAATGAATACTAAAGTAAAAAAGGATTAAACATCTCTACAAATAGTTAGATCCCATGGGTCTCTTGACTTTAAAGATTGTGGAAGTTAATTATATAGTGTAATTAAATTATTTTAATTCAATTTTGAACTTTGTTTCATGAATAGAAAATTTTGCCTGTTATGAGTAGGGAATACCTTTCTTTCAGCCAAATTCTCCTTTGGGAGAATTTGTCATTTAAATGGGAACAACAAGGGACAAAGTGAATTTCAAATAAAAACTGAAGATATTACCTGTTTTGATCTATTCAATTCTGTAAATATTTGGATTAGATTTAGCATTTTTAAGTCATGTTACTGGCATGAAACTGAATTTTAAAACTTGGCTCAGTATAAAGATCCATAATCATGGTACAGAGACTTAACTGATTTACCAATTACCAAGAAGCACTTTCAAATCAGTCTTCAATAGGGTTTATAAAATAACCGTGCTTCATATTTCCATATAAATTCTTAGTACAGCATAGAAATTCACTGGTATGTAGTAGTATGATTGAAGAAATGTGTTGCTGCATCTTGAACTCTTTTGCTATATATTCAGAGTAAATATATTTCATCTTTCTGAATTTCAGTTCCTTCATTTACAAAACATGGAGTAGGACTAGATGATTTCTAAGGTCCTTATCAACTCTAATGCTCTGCATGGCCCTAATAATAACAACCATCATAAAAGTAATAGGATCAATGTTCTAAATGTATTTTGCAGTTGAAGATATTGTGGCTTGGTTTAAGTGACTTGCTCACAATGACATACCTAGGAAGTGAAAGAGCTAAGATTCTGAAGCTCAGTTCATTATTATTATTTGAGTTGTAAGATCCTACTAACTTCTTTGATCAACCTTCTATCATCATTGGTAGAAAAAATACAAATATAGCTGTGTTTTGGGACTGACTGTCTTTCCACTGTGCAAGTCAAAAGGCAATGGTAGAGAAGAGAGCATGGTGAGAACTTAAAGGTTCTTTAAAAGGCCAGTATGGGTGAACTTAGAATCTATAAATCCATGTTGTGGTCTATTCAAAACAAATAGAGGGTAGAGTCATGAGTGTGAGAACACAAACACCCTCATTTTGAAATAGACTCAAGGGTTAATATGCCACTCCTCTACTCTTTATAGGCTATCCTGGATACAGAAACTTCTTTAGAATAATAATTTTTTTACGTGTCTTCCTCTCTCTACTAGACATTATTTTCTTTTGTGAAGAGAGGCTGGATGTATTTATTGTTGTGTCCTTAACACCTAGCCCCGTGACTGGCACTTAGTTGTATGAATGAATGTATGTATTTGGGAATGGTATAGTGGGAACAATTTCAGCACAAGAGTATCAGTAACTATCAGTTAATCAGCTGATATTTATCAAATACCTACTATGTGTCAGACATTTTTCTAGGAGAAACAGTGAAGAAAACAACATACTATCTGCCCTAATGGAGGTTATAGACTAGTATAGAGACACAAGAGGATAAACAAATATAAAGTAAAACAGATTATATTTAGATTTTAATAAATGTTATGGAAAACAGTAAAGCAGGGAAGGAGGACAGAGACTTTCAGGATATGGAATTGCATCTATAAATAGAGGATTTAAAAATGGTTTCTCTGAAAGATCAAATTTAAATGGATTAGAAACATTTGCTAGCACCATGCTAGAGGATTAGCATGCATGTATTGGTTTGCTAGAGCTGCTGTAACTTCCACAAATGGGGTAGCTTAGTCAACAGAAATTTATTGTCTTTGTCAGGAGGGTGGAATTCCGAGATCAAAATATTAGAAGGGTTGGCTCCTTCTGAGGACCAAGAGGGAAGGATCTGACCCAGTTTCTCTCCTTAGTTTTAAAATAGCCTTCTTCCTGTGTTTATTCAGGTGATCTTCCCCCTATGCATATTTCTGTGTCCAAATTTTCCCTTTTGATAAGGGCACCAGTCATATTGGATTAAGGTTCATTCTATTGACCACATTATAATTTTGTAATATCTAAGGTAGTGGGTGTTTGAACATCAACATATGAATTTGAGAGAGGGACATGATTCAGTCTGTAAAGGTACATTGTATCATTTAGTCCTCACACTAATTCTACAAGGCTGGTATCGCTATTCTCATTTTACATATAAGGACACTGTGATTCGAAATATTTAAGATCACAGAGTTAGTACTAGTAGATCATAGATTAGAATTTGCTTGTATCTAACATACTGTACTTTCCCCATTCTTATCTACTCTGAATGATTTTCTAAAGCAAGATCAGTGGGCTGGCAGTAATGTTTTTATTGAAATATTCATTTACTTGAAAAAAAATTTTGAGTATCACTCTGTACTGGATTCTGTGTTTAGGAATAGTGATTCAGTGATCAGAAACCAAACAATACTATTTTCATAAAGATTGTATTTTGTTTGTTAGGAAAGATAAAAAGTTACTTTTATAAATGGATAATTATAAATTAAGTTCTCTGATTGAAACAATGAGGTAAGACCTTATAACCCAGGAATTTGCTTTACATTGGTGTGAGAGATGTGTTCCCTAAAGAAAAAAAAATATTTGAGTCAGATCTAAAGAAAATATGCACTGGGGAATGTTACTTAAATTAAATAAAGAATGTTCTAGATGGATGAAACAGCAGGTACAAAAGCAGAATCAAGATCTTGAGTTTTAAGACATACTACAGGGCAATACAGTACTGACATAAAATCTAAATATGAAAAAAAGGATAAAAACAGAAAAGAGATCCCATAAATAAATACACAGAACCATAGCCACTGATTCTCAACAAAGGCACCAAAAACAGGCACTGGAGAAAAGACAGCCTCTTCAATATATTGTGCTAGAAAGTTGTATGTCCATAAGCAGAAGATTGAAACTTGACCCCTATCTCTCTGGATCAAAAACCTAAATATAAGATGTGAAACTGTTAAAAGAAAACAGGTAAAACACTTCAAGACACTGACTTATATGGTAAATATAAATCACATAGTATATTGATTTATATGATAAATATATGATTGGTATATGGTATTGATTTATTGATAAGACTCCAAAATGCAGGCTATAAAAAGCAGAAATAGACACATGGCATTATATGAAACTAAGAATATTCTGTATGACCAAGGGAACAGTCTAGAGAGTAAAGAGACAATCTAGAGAATAAGAGAAAATATTAGCAAAGTATTCACCAGACAAAGATTAATTAACAATATAAAAACAAATAATCCAATTTAAAAACTGGGCAAATGATCAGAATGGACATGCCTCAAAAGAAGAAATAAGGATCACCAACATGTATATTAAAAATCCTCAGTATCATCAGATATCAGGAAATGCAAATCAAAGCTACAATGAGATATCATCTTGCCTCAGTCAGAATGGCTATTATCTAAAAAGTAAAAACAACAAAATAAATGCTGTTGAGGGTGTGGAGAAAAAGTATTCTCATACAGTACCAGGGGGAATGTAAATTAGTAAAGCCGTTGCAAAGAACAGCTTGGAGGCCCCTCAAAAAATGAAATAGATCTACCATATGACCTAGATATCCCATTTCTGGATATTTAGCTTAAGTAAATGAAATCATATCAAAGAGATAATTATAAACCCATGTTTCTTGGAATATTATTACAATGAGAAATATATGGTGTCATCTTAGGGTTCCATGATGGATGAATGGATAAGGAAAACATGGCACGTATGCCTGTGTGTGTGCTCATGTGTGTGCGCACACATACACAGTGGAATATTATTCATCTATTTAAAAAAATGAAATCCAGTCATTTGTAGAAAAATGTATGGAACTGTAGGATATTGTGTTAAGTGAAATAAGCCAGTCAGAAATAGACAAATACTGATATATGGAAGCTAAAACAGTAAATCTAATCACATGAGTGATTACTGGATATTGGAAAGGGTAGAGGGGAAGAAGGAGAGATAATGGCTGGATAACTGGTACCAAAACTCACATAGGAGGAATCCATTCTAGTGTTCTACAGAATAGTAAGGTGGCCACAATTCACAATAACATGTTATATATTTTATGAATAACTTGAACAGACAAGCTTGAGGGCTCCAAACATAAAGAAATGATAAAGAGGGCTGGGGTTGTAGCTCAGTGTTAGAGCGCTTGCCTAGCATGTGTGAGGCACTGGGTTTGATCCTCAGAGCCACATAAAAATAAAGAAAATAAAGGCATTCTCTCCACCTACAACAACAAAAAAATAAAAAAATAAATGATAAAGATAGAAATTTTAATTACCATGATTTAATCAGTATACAATGTATAAATGTATAGAATTATTACACTATACTCCATTTTATGTATAATTATGTGTTAATTAAAAATAATTTTTAAATAAAAAACTGATCCAGAATAAAAGAAGAACCTGATTTTTTAGGGTGACCAATGCTCATAAATTAGAGAAAATGTGTTACAAGTGAAAGTTGGAAATGGGAAGGTTTCAGGCTTACAATGAAGAACTTTTGTCTTTTAAGAAAATGAGATTACACTGAAGAGGGTTGGACAGAATATGAGATGATGTAATATTTACATTTTGGAAGATAAGTCTGGCTATAGTGAGGTAAAGGGACCACTAAAAGACCAAATTAGAAGCATGACAATGCATGAAGAAATTATTGTAAGGGGTTAAGAGTTGCTTGGAATAGTGCAGAAATAGCCGGAGATGGAGACAAGGAAGTTGATTGAAGAACTATTTAGGAGGCAAAATAGAGAATATATGATAATGTACTTAATCTTAAATTTGAATGATAAGGATTGCCAAAAGTGATTCATGGTTTTCTGACTATAGTCAGTGGATCGATGTGGGTGTCACCCACACAAATGAGAAATAATGGAAAAGGATCAGAATTGAGAATGAGGGTGATTCAGTCAAGGATATGTTGAATTTGAGAGGATATCAAGAAAGTAATGGAAACACATTTCCACAGCTAACAGGAAAAAACAGTCCTGGAGAAATAAGTTTGAGAATCATCAGCATACAGGTGGTAATCAAGGAGGAAGAAAAACCAGATTAACTTTCCATTGTCTAGTTCATTTTCTGTAAAGATTTTGGGAAAGCAAACTTAATGCAAAGTAGAAAGCTCTCTGCACTCAAAGTCAGGAAATGGGGACTCTGATTAGAAGTCCCACTGTAGTTTGCTGAATATCACAGAAATTTGTATGGAAACTTATTTATACAAGTAAGACAGGAAGAGGATGGACTCATTTCATACTCTTTTTTTTTCTTTTGTAAAAATTCAAAATAAAGATATCATTCACGTGGGATAATACAAGACAAGCTTGTATTTCTGGAGAAGGGGCCAGACATGAGGATACTTATTAGAGGCATTGTGCTATAAATAACTTCCTCCCAGGTGTTTGAAAATAATGTAGTCTTACTCTGAATTAAGATACACTAAAGGAGGTTATGATCTGAGTTATAACTGGCCCATGTTAACAATGATCATGAATAAATGTTTTATATGTTACAGTAAAGACATTACCACCTGCTCAGGGGAGATGAAGATAATGGGTCTTATTTCTTTCTTGCCTTTCAGGAGATGTTTACTTATTTTCCAAGCTATATTTTCAGGACCATCCCTGGATTTTAAAATGCATTCATTTTATTTTCTCATATATGACATATTTCTTGCCAATTGGAATGAAGCACCAGGCATACTGAATATATGGATGAATTGTACTACATCCTATTTTATTACCCATGGATGGAGAAAAATAAATATATATATATGAATAGAAAGAAATATGTGAAGGAATACCTTAACACTACTTGAGTAAAATTGGAAGTATCATTGAAAACTAGTTGGAAGAAAGTTTATCTTATATTAACCCTGAGAAACAGAGGAATTTAGCCTGATAAAGTCAAGGGAGAATTTTTTGAAAATTCTAGGAGAGAAAATAGTCTATTCTGGGAACCCCAGGTGTACATAAAACCATATTTTAAATTAAATATATGAAATACTACCATTTAGGTGAAAATATTTTGATCTATTGTATTATGCCAAGATGATTTTCAATTTGTTGTTTAAGTTTTTCAAATGTGACTACATTCAAGAAAGATCAAGAGAGGGATATTAGCTGCCAGCTTAATTAAGTTTCTAAAATGCTTCTGGGCAAAATTAATATGTGTGGATACCAGCCCAAATCATTTGGACTGAGCAGACTTCAGCTTATATTCAAACCTCTAAGAAATGCAGGAATGTTAAAAGTTTTTAATATAGCAATGTTAATAATGGTAGTTAGAAAATTGTTTATCCTTTCCCTGGTTAGCTTCTCTTGTTGGTTATTTGAAAGTCATATGGTTATGAGACCTTTCAGAGCAAAATTAAAACCTTGGGGGTAGGTAGCCATTTGGCAAGGCCTCCTATGTATATGCTTGTAAGCCCAAGTGGATAGAAACAAAATAAATATCACTCCAGTGTAAAGTTTACTTATCCTTTGAAGAAGGTGATGCTAAATATTAGTACTGAATAAACTCAAATTCTCTTGATGATCATCTTACATTTAGGCCAACTGGCAAAACCAACAGTGAATTTTCTCTTGTTTCTGTTACCAAGATGTATTTTATCAATAAGGTAAAGAAATAATGAGGTCCACATGTATACAATCCTTTATGGTTCACAAAACCTTTTCATATCTGTTGTTTCAAATGGCCTCTATAACCACTCTACAAGGATGACAGAATTGAGATTATGGTCCTCATTTTACAAAACAGAAAAGTTGAGGTTCTCAGAGTTAATTTGTTTAGTGTTATAATCAGGGACAAGGCGAAGAGTAATACTACAAAATATGTACTACTATTGCAGTGCTTACACATATCCATAGACATACAAGTGCTGCATGTATTAAGAAATTCTGTCCTAATACCCTGGTTTGCTAAAATGTCTCAACCTGAGACTCTATAAAATCCTGCAAGGAAGAAAATCAAAATCATAAAATTACACTCTCAAACTGCATTCTCAGGGGCCTCAAAACTTGTTCTAATATAAGTGAATGTGTGTTTGTGCTCACTCTAATGATTATCTAAAAGTAAAAAACATAAGCTATGTACATCTACTCCTTACCACCTGCTTGATTACCTTATACTGAGGGACGGTTATATCATTTCAGGACCCCTATGTTAGTTTGTAGTCATGACATTATCAACATCAACTTTAACTGTAATGAGCTAAAAGAAGAGCAGAGTCTCAAGGTATAATCGAAGATTTATTTATGTCTTCCTGCCAAATGAAGGCCAAATGATATAATTACACATCATCTAAACAAATGTTTCATAATAGTTTGAATATAGAAACTGGTGGGAAAATTGAGTCATGATCTGACACACCTTAACACAATTTCCAGGAGCCTTTACCCCCCATACATGGCAATCAGCACATGGAAATCAGCACAATATTCCAGTGGTGAGCTATAATTTAGTTTCAGTGAGATATCATCCATCACATTCATTTAATGTTAATACTTTAATTCTCATTGTTCTTAGTTTTGTTTTTGTGTTTAACTTCCCAATTTTTCATGTTATAATCAGATAAAAATGGTAAACAAAACCTGCACTACAGAACATTCTTGGCAAAACATTCCATGAGGAGGAAATGAAAAACAACAATGAAAATCTGCAAAGGGAGAAACTACTAAAGGAAAGGCCAATCAAAGGAGAAACCAAGTCAAGTTAAAAACCAAAAATAAACCAAAATGACCGGGAATACAAAACTTAATAATAACCCTGAATGTGAATGGCCTAAACTCGTCAATTAAGACAGACTGGGTCAGATAGGATTAAAAAAGACCCAACAATATGGGGCCTTGAAGAGACTCATCTCACAGGAAAAGACATTCACAGACTGAAAGTGAAGGGTTGGGAAAAAACATATCACTCACATGGACTGTGTAAATAAGCAGGGGTTTCCATCCTCATGTCAGATAAAGTGGACTTCAAACCGACGTTAGTGAAAAGGGACAAAGAAGGGCATTTCATACTACTCAAGGGAATCATACTTCAATAAGACATAACTATCCTAAATATTATGCCCCAAACAATGGGGCATCTTTATATTTCAAACAAACCCTTTTCAACTTAAGAATCAAATAGAACACAACACAATAATATGGGGTGACTTTAATACACCTCTCTCACCACTGGATAAGTCTTCCAAACAAAAATTAAACAACGAAACTATAGAACTCAATAATACAACCAATAATTTGGACTTAACAGACATATACAGAATATTCCATCCATCAACGAATAAATATACTTTCTTCTCAGCAGCACATGTGTCCTATTCCAAAATAGACCATATGTTATATCACAAAGCAGTTTTAGAAAATAAAAAAAAAATAGAAATACTACCCGCAGTCTTTCAGGCCATAATGGAATAAAATTAGAAATCAATGATAAAAGTAAAAAGAGAAGCTACTCCAACACCTGGAGACTAAACAATATACTATTGAACGACACATGGATAACAGAAGACATCAGGGAGGAGATAAAAAAAAAAATTCTTAGAGGTAAATGAGAACTCCAATACAACTTACCAAAATCTCTGGGACACTATGAAGGCAGTGCTAAGAGGAAAGTTCATTGCATTAAGCTCATCCATTAAATGAAGAAAAAGCCAACAAATAAACACCCTGACATTACATCTCAACGCCCTAGAAAAAGAAGAAAAAAACAACCCCAAAAGTAGAAGACAGGAAATAATTAAAATCAGGGTGGAAATCAATGAAATTGAAACAAAAGAAACAATTAAAAAAATGACAAAACAAAAAGATGGTTCTTTGAAAAAATAAATAAAATTGACAAACCTTTAGCCACCCTAGTGAAAAGAAGGAGAGAGAAAACTCAAATTAGTAAAATCCAGGATGAAAGAGGAAATATCATGACAGACACTATTGAAATTCAGAAGACAATTAGAAACTATTTTTAAAATTTATACTTGAGTAAAATAGAAAACCTTGAAGACACCAACAAATTTTTAGAGGCATATGATTTGCCCAAATTTAATCAGGAGGACATATACAATTTAAACAGACCAATTTCAAGCAATGATGCCATTAGAAGATGCCATTAGAAGCCTACGAACCAAGAAAATCCTGGGATCAGAGGATTCACAGCTGAGTTCTACAAGACCTACAAATAACAATTAATACCAATACTCCTCAAATTATTTCATGAAATAGAAAAGGAGTTTGAGTGCCACCCTCTTCCTCTTACACAGCTCCTGGTTGGTTTCTCTGATGCTGTCATGAGATTTAATTAGCCTTGTCATAAATATTTTTATTTATGCTGTTAAAAAAGATATCCTGATTCGATGATTTTCTTCTATTCTAGAGTATTCATTGTCAAGTCATTTGTATTTTTGAGATTCTATTAATAATATTTAATTTTAAAAACTTAAATTATATTTTGGATGTTGAATGTCTCCCAAAGGCTCATGTGATAAAGGCTTGGTCCCTGGTGTGGTTCTATCAGCAGGTGGTGGAACCTTTAGGAGATGAGGCCTAGTAGGTGTTTAGGTTAATGGGTCACAATCTTGAAGGGAAAAATGGAACCTTAGCCCCTTTTTGTTTTCTTTTGCAACCTAGCAATGATTTTTTTCTTTTTAGTTTTTTAGTTTTTCTGTGGCACTGGGAATTGAACCCAGGACCACTCTACAACTTATTTACATCCCCAGCCTTTTCATTTTTATTTTGAGACAGGGTGTCCTTAAGTTATCACGTCTTGCCTTGAACTTGTGATTCTCCTGCCTCAGCCCTCCAAGTTGCTGGGTTTACATCACGTGCCACAGTGCCCAGCTTACTTCTTGGCAATGAGAGGAGCATATTTGCTCTGCCATGTTCTCCCACCATGATGCTTTTACCTTGTCACAGTCCTATTGCTTTTGGATTGGAACTTTGAAAACCATTAGCCAAAATAATCCTCTCTTTATAAGTTGATTATATCAGATACAAGGTCATAGAAACAACAGTATAATTATAGTAATATAAAGCTGCCAACACAAGTATACAGAATCTATAGAGATAATAGAAAAATTATTCACAGAACATCAGAGATATGAAGGACATGGCATCTGTATCTATGTTTTGTGGGACTGAATATCAAATGCACCATCTTTTAGATTTTATGACCTTGGATATGTTAATTCCCAGTTCCTTTATCTCCCAAATGGTGATAATATTAGTATCTGCCTCAAAAACATATCAAACACTTAAAACAATGAATGACCCTTAGTAAGTAAGTATTCAATAAATATTAGTCATTCCACTCATCTAACTTATAACCAATGTATTTTTAATAAACATAAAATATAAGCTCACAGATACAACTTTTGTTTGTTACCTCAAAGGAGTAGATATTCATTCACTACATTTGATGCCCATTCCAAGTTGAAGATGTATCTAAAACTCTAGTATTTCTATGTGATCAATTATTAATTGGTGGTGCCATGCTTCAAAGACCTTTTGAAATAGAAATAGACAAAGAGAAATTAAAAGGTCAAGTACATAATGAGGCCAAATAAAGGGTGAAATAATTTTAGTACTTAAACGTATGAAAGATGATTACATGTGTTAAAAAATTTCAAAAGGATAAAGAATCAATTATAGTTTAGGGATTAGGAAATATGAATCAGTGAATGTTTTATGTGAAGGAAATGTGTGTCATTTCTGTTGATCTTTGAATAGTAGTGTTTTAAAATATATATATGGGAATGGAGTATGATGAGCAAAAATAAAACTGGGGAAAATGTGAGGAGACAATTCATTATGAATCGTGAATGTGTCAGGAATGGTGAATGTTCTAGTCTGGCAAAACTCAGAACCATTAAGAGGGGGTAGCAAGACAGAATTCTGAGGGAATTAATTGGGGCCCTCTTGTTAAGGGCATTAGATGCCAGAGAGAAGATTTTTACTTAGTTTAATGAGCAATGCAATGGCCATAGTAAGATTTTGGATAAAACTCTTAAATGGAGGGTAAGTTCCTTGAAAGCACAGACTTTATCCAGCTTATCATTTATTCATTGTTTTCTCAGTACCTACAATAGTGTCTGACTTATAGTACACTAATATTTATTCAATTAGCATATGTTCAATGGATAATAAAAATGTTACCCTTTAAATCATTACTATTTTTTTTTGTTATTCTTTCAATGACTTTAGGGACTCCAATTTAATTTATTTATAAAGTAAGACCATTGTTCAAAATTTAAAAACCACTAATCTAGTTAAATTATTGCCTTGTTTTCCAGATGCTAAGACTGAGTTCATGGGAAGCAAAGGGGGTTACTTCAAGTTATCCATTCAGCTAGAGTCAGGATTAGAACTCATTTGTCTGTCTTCTTAATCTTGAGTTCTTCCTACAACCCACACTGCAGTATGCCTCATAGAATTTTGTACATAACTCTCACTTGCTGCAAATAGAAAAACATTTCATGTCCTCAGTGAAACGATCACAATAAATCAAAATCATTTTTTGTGTATGAAATGAGAAAACAAATGCCATCGTTATAAGTATTAGAAAAGACATTTCAATGAAGGTATCTATATTTGGCCTGAATTATCCTACATTTTTTAAGAGCACAACATGGTCTGTAGTTAGTATATGTTAAATATAGTTCCTTCCTCAATAAATCTTTGAATAGGCATTCATATTCCTCTAATTTGCCATGACCTCATTAGTATTCCAATAGAATATTTAGAGAAAGAAAACACATAACTGGCAATTTCTTTTTGGATTCTCATCATGAACTGTTACTAAATGTTATACATATATAATAACCAGTTTGAGAACATTTTTATTTGGATAAAACATACTACAAAGACTTAAAAATGTTTACTTTTACATTGTCAAAAGATTTGTTATTAACAAAGAAAGAATAGCCATAATTTCCTGGGCAAATGCTAAACACAAAGCATAAATTACATCAGTGAAATAATCTCAGTTCAGTAAAACAGGGCACTAGAAACTACAACAAATAATTGTCAACTTCAACCATCTTTATTACTTAGTTTTTACTGACCCAGAGTTATTCTTAATGAAAAGTAGGACAATAAGAAATCATGTTCTTGAGATACCTCTCAGTTCCCAAGAACCTAACCAAACAAAGACAGCACCAGGGTCAGGAATGACTAGATAAATGTTATCTGGAAGGACACCGACTTTCTCTTGTGCACAGTGGGAATTAAGGCAAGCTATCTGACTTCTGTGTATATATTCAAAGGAATTGAATTTGGTATCTTAAAAAAATGTCTGTACTCCATGTTTGAGTCACAATTATTAATAGTCAACTTTTATGCCCATTTATAGATTAATCAATAAAGAAACTATGTGTGTATATATATACACACACACACCTATACATACATATACATATATATCTATACATATAGACATAGATATATCTATTTCCATAAACATACCTGTGTATATTGTGTCTTTGTATATATGTAGATATGTATTTGTTTATATATCATAGATATGCATATGTATATCTATACACACAGAGTGTAATACTGTACAACATAAAAGGAAGAAAATTGTCATCTGTAACAACATGTTTAAAACTGGAAAACATTATGGTAAGTGAAATAAGGCACACATAGAAAGACAAATTTCACTTTTTTGTGGAATCTAAAATAAAACACAGTGAATATAAAGGTGGAGACTAAGAGAGAAAGGGAAGATGTTGCTCAAAGAGTACAAAATTTTAAGTTACACTGAAGAAAAAAGTTTTAATCATCTATTGCATTGCATGGTGACCACAGTTAATAATAATGAATTACTTTTTATTTCTTTTTTGTTGTCAGGGATTGAACACAAGGGAGTTAACCACTGAGCAACATCCCCAGCCCTTTTAAAAATACATTTTATTTAGAGACAGGGTCTTACTGAGTTGCTTAGGGCCTTGCTAAGTTGCTGAGGCTGACTTTGAACTTGAAATCCTCCTGACTCAGCTTCCCCAACTGCTTGGATTAGAGGTATGTGCCACTCCACCTAGCTTGTATTGCTGATTTCACAAATAGATTTTAACATTCTCATCATGAACGAATGATAAATTGATAAGGTGATAGATGTGTTACTTAGCTGGATTGAGTCTTTCTATAACATAGATCAAAACATTGCAGTGTACCCCATAAATTCATAAATTATTATTAATTAAAAGAAAACAAAAAAAATCCGTAAGTCTATTTGTAACCAAATTGTTAATGTGACTACCTTGGGGACTATAATAAAAATTAAATATTCTTGAAATTAAATTAAGCATTTTTGAACTGGAAATAAAAACATATATTTTAAACTTCAGAATTCATGTCATAGGAGTTTTTCAACATTTAATTTATAGCTTCTATCCTATCTTATAATTGTGCTTTTCCTTTCTAGATAAAGACCTTAAAAAGAAAATCTTTCCAATTTTGCTGCCTTGGGAATATAAAGATAAGAAAACAGTTTGCGATTTGACATTTAGCCATGAATATGCATTCCTCTTAAGAGAGGCATTTCAAATTTCCTGTTCAAACAGGTTTCCTTCAGGTCACTTACTGAGGTGAAAGCCCACTAGGCTATGAAAGTCCCATAAAGATTTCCCTGACACTTTGATTTTTTTCATCAGACAACAGAACAAAAGGCAATTCTGGTCACAAAAGAAGTGTACTCTCATTTGGCCAAATATCTTACTTTAAGGGTCACCAGATTAGATCACACTCTGAAACTTTTTCAAAAGTCACAAAAACACCATATTCAGAAGTGATAAGTAAAATTCTGTGGAGAAAGAGAAAGAAAATGCCTAAAATTGTTCATGATTAAATAAACAAAAGATTTCATTTTCATAATAAGGGTTTGCGCGCGCGCGCACACACACACACACACACACACACACAAACACATGTACTCTCAGAGAAATTCTTAATCCTGCAATGTTCTTTTTATTAAGATAATACCATTCCTCTATTCTGCTAATAGAATAATCTCTCTAGATAGGCTTCTGATTGTGTCACTCTCTGGTTTTAAGTATGTCAATGGTTCCCCACTGTCGACAACATGATGAACAGCATCTTCAGTATTTATCAGTTCTTCATGAGCTGTCCTCATCTTCTATTCATTTTTTAGGGTCTTCATTCTCCTCAACTTTCTGCTACTCCCCACCTCAGAGAAGTAATAATATAGGACTTCCGACTCTTGTCAAGTGCATGTATTAAGTCACAGCAACAGTAAAGCTATATCTTCTCTTCTCAGCAGACAACTGAAACAATTTTCTGTCTTTACATTTGGACCATATCCATGAATCATTTTTATGTTTGTCCTGTATCAGTTTTAATGATGAGTGCACACACAAGAATGGACAGATCAATGGAACAGAAGAAGTAATCTAGATATATATAGCACTAAACTAATGACACATATAGGAATTTAGATTATGTTGAAAGTGGTATTTCTAATTAGTGATGGAAAATAATTTTTTAACAAGTGGCATGGGTAGAACTGACTAATTACTCCAGAACAAAATGAAATCAATTCCTACCTCATTACTCACTCTAAAATACAACTAACAAAATGCTATAAAATGGTATGTGGTTTTAAACAATAATCATGTTGATCCTTTCAAATGCAGCATAGAACATCAAAAAACCATAAAGCAAAGGTGGGATATCTGTAGCTCTGTAATTCAGAATAAAATTCTTCATAAAAAGAAAATATATAGATTTTGTCATCTAATATAATCTCCCTTACCTGTTGTCTGAATGAAACTATTGCTATTATATCTGTATATTCCTTTAAGTCCTTAGTAACATCACTAACCAGGACTAGGTCAAGGGCAATGTCCTACATCATGCCAGTAGTAAACATCACCCTATAGTGTCATTTTTCCCTGATTCAGAACAATATGGTCTCGGTTATTTTCCACTAAGTAATCTACCCAATTGTTTAAACACCTAGTTTGTGTATCTCTCTTTCATCTGTAAGATTATGAGAGACTTATTTAAATGACTTGAAAAGCAAATAAAGTTTTCTTTATTTTTTCAAATTCTAGTAACAACTGAACAAGAGATAAAAATAAAAAGTCAGTTTTTCATGTATTTTGTTCTTATCCAATATATGTTCCCTCCTTTCTATGTGATCAAAAACATGAAACAACAAAATGGAAGTTCTATCAGCTCTACCTTCAAGTACATTACTGATCTGCCCTCATCTCACCATTTGTATCACTAGAAACCTGTGGTGGTCCCAGCCACCATTAAGAAAGTCTCTTGACTCATCTCCATAGTTTCAGATTTGCTCCCTTAATACATAAATTTAAGTGTATTTTCAGTAATTCGTAGCATTTCATTTCTTTTCTTGAAGTTCTCTAATATTATTATTCATTGTAAGAATAAAATTCCAAGTGCTAACTATGGCCTACAAGTTCCAATTCAATCTGTCTCATCCTTTACTTTACCCCTCACTCATTCCATTCCAGCCACCATGGGCTGCTTGCTGTTCTCCAAACATACCAAGTTCATTCCTGCCTCAGGACCTTTATATATAGTATATAGTCTTTCTTCAAGGTTAGCTCTTCTCCAAAATCTCTGTGTTGCTGATAACTTTGTATCATTCATGTCTGCTCAAATGTCATTCCTCAGAGGTGTTCCCAGATAACCCTATTTAAAATGTCAGTTTCTCCCCTCCTAAATGTATAATGTTTTCACAGAACTTAATCATAATTTTAGTTTTTATTTAGTGATAGTTTACTTGTTTCTCATGACTCTGCTTACTATAATGCAATAGTTTTGAAGACAGAGACCGTATCTGCTTTATTCAATACCATAACCCTACTGCCCATTATGGTGCCTAACACATAGCAATGTCCCAGAAATAGCTCTTAAATTAATGAATGAATAAACTAAGCCAGTGACTGACTCAGTATTCACACATGGCAGGAGTAATGCAGATTACGAGTTAATATATTAAACAATGTATTAAACAATAATAATATTAATTCCATTTCATCCACTTCCTTACACAGTGGAACTAAATTTAAGCCTTACTATACCACTCTGGGTTCCATCTTTTAATAACTGAAAATATTTCCTAGACACAAAAGGACATGCCCTAGTGTTACTCATGATCATAATCTTTTTTTTCTCTCCTATCATATTTGCCTGGAATGTCCTGAGTAACAAGATAAGGAAATTACTATAGTTAACAGCCTTGGGAGGCTCATTTAGCATATTATGTAAATGAAGTGTAGTCCGATATTTAAAGCCATAAATAGGCATATGATGCAATTAAAATAATAGTACTCAAGTCATATTCAGAACTAGAATAAAATTCATTAAAGACATAGAAAGAAAAGATTTTTTAAGTGTCACAGTATTAACTCATTTGATTCAAAGTACTCTTATTAGAACCACTAAATATTGTATGATTTTGGCTAAATATATATCACATTTTAATCACAGAATAATATGGCAATTGGGGTCCAACATTAATACCTTCCTTTTGCTGGGAAATACCTTTTAACATTAATTAACATTAATTATGATAGGAATAGAGGCAGAAGTGTGGCAAAGTTGAATTGCAAAGCTATTTTAATACAAAATTATAATTCTCTGCAAATTCATGTTAGATAGAACTCAAAAATTATTAGTGATTTTTAATAAAAATTAATAAAATTATCTGCAATCATTCCATTATTCTGGTTTCAATTTTTAGACACAGAAGACCCATTTATTAAGTTTCTCTGTTACACTTTGTATCTGAAATGTCCCCCAATGGGCTGTGAGTTGAAATTGATCCCCAGGGTGGCATATTGGGAGGTAGTGGAACATGTAGGAGGTGAAACCTGCTTATAGGGAGTCAGGTCCTTAGAGACATGTCATTGAAGGGGATTTGGGGGTACTAGTCCTTTCTCTCATTCTTTGATTTCCAAAGCCAGAAGGTGAGTACCTTTGCTCTACTAGGTGCTCCCTGCCACAATCTTGTATCTTGGCACAGGCCCAAGCAGGCATGACCAAAAGACCATGGACTGAAATTGTCAGCCAAAATAAATAGTTTCTACTTTACATTATTTATCTCAGGTTTTTCCATGCCAGCAGAAAACTTACATATGCTCTAACCCCTTTGATCCCATTTCTCTTCTCTAAAAGAAGGTGATGATATCTGCCTTTTTTTCTTTATGAAGTTTCTATTTGGATAAAAATGAGTAGTAAATATCTTTCATTAATCTTTGTTTGTGGGCAAACAAAAGTTCTTCTGATGCAAGAGTTTACAATTACAGAACTATACAAAATATTTCCCTGACACCATTAACCATCTTTAGTGTCATTCAATCTTCTACTGTTTCAGGTCTCAGAAATTAAAGTACATGAATGACATTATGAACCACAGTCTGTAAATAGCTCTGTATTTTCATAATATTTAATTATTCTACCATGAATGATTTGCTATTCAATCTTTTCTCAAATATTTATTAAATAACTTTCAGTTATTTTTAGTAAATTCTTATATTTGCTTCTACCCTCTGAAGTTTCACTAGAATGATGGTATCCAAGAATAGAAATAGTATAAACTCAGAAAGACAAAAGAGAATGGCAGAGGAGACAACAGATAAAGATGTCACCACATTTTTCAAAGATGGATAGCAGAGTGAGTGATTTAGCAGGTTCTGGGGAGCTTAAATTGAAATATCTGCAGACAAGGGCAGGAGCAAGAAGTGAATCATTTGCCATTCAGAACCCTGTAAAGCTCAGATTTGGAGACACCAAATCCAGCAGAAAGTGATATAATGTACAAGACTGAAAGTAGGAGAATTATATGAAATTCTCTATAGGTAGGAGTTAGACCTGTACTTATACACCCCACTGCCCTCTTCAATTCTATACACCCTTCTCTTGGGCAATGTCAATATTGATTTGGGGATACCCTTCAAATGAACACCAAGGGTGCCACACAATCACACACCATTTGTTTATGAAACATACCATATGGTGAAGCTTGCCCAGGTCCACACAATTCCCAGTTCATGTGTAAGTGATTATTTTTTAAAATATGGAAATGAATAAAATCCTCTCACATGAAAAAGATGAAAAGAAAAAGTAAAATTTTAGGGTAGAAAAACATTTTAAGGGAAATACAATCTATTATTACTATCTGCAAAGAAATAGAAGGTACTGTATAACTCATTCATGAAATCAGCACAGGATGCTCTAAGAAAATTAGAGAATAGGAAACAATTTTAGGAATGTTTGTATGCATTTGGATACATGTCAGTGTGTAAATATCTCCATTGAAAATTTATTGGCAGAAATAAGACAATACAATTTTAAATGTATTGCCAGAAAAACTAGAATAAAATGGTAATCATGGATTACAGGAGGGAAAAGATTAGAAAATTATAAAATAAATTTAGGAGTTATAATATCTCACTAGTAAGGTTCCAGAGGGAATAGGAAACATTGGAAGGAAATTATGGACATTATCAAATTAATAGTCAGAAGTATTTACTACACCTGAAGGTATTCTCAGATTGAAAATGCTCAAGACAGTGAATGCAAAGGGCTTATACATAGGTACTCATTGGGAAATTTCAGAGCATCACCTCTAAATAGTTTTCTATTTCTGTTACAAACTGTCACAAACTTTTATGGCTTGAAATAACAAAAATTTATTCTCTTACAGTTGTGGAGGTCAGAAACTGAAATCAGTTTTTCAGGACTAGATTCAAGTTATTGGCAAGGCTTGTCTCTCTTCCAGTGACTATGGGACATAATCTATTTCTTTGCCTTTTTTAGCTTCCAGAAGCTTCTTTGTGGGTGTTTTTTTTTTTTTTCCAAGGGGAGTTACAGGGGATTGAACTCAGGGACACTCAACCACTGAGCTACATCCCCAGCCCAATTTGTATTTTTTAGAGACAGGGTCTCACTGAGTTGCTTAGCCCCTCACTTTTGCTGAAGCTGGCTTTGAACTCATGATCCTCCTGTCTCAGCCTCCTGAGCTGCTAGGATTACAGGCATGCACACTTACACCTGGCTTCCGGAAGCTTCTTGTATTCTTTGGTTTTTGACCCCTTTCCTCAAGTTACTCTGGCCTTTTGCTCCTATTTTTACATACTATAGTGAAATTTCCCTCTCTTAAAGGAACTATTGTAATCACATTGGGCCCTCCTACATATTCCAGAATAATTACCCCTATTAAATATTATAAATTTAATCTCATCTGCAAGTCTGTTTTGCCATGCAAGGCAATATTTACATGATGGAAGGATTAGAACATGAAAATTTCCTAGAAGTGTTTTTTAGTCTGTCACACCACTAAAAAATAATTTTTAAGCTTCTAGGTATGGGGGAGATCATCAAGCAATCAGATAACAACAGAAATCTGAAATCAATGGCGCTTGCAAGTGAAATACTAAAAGCTTGAAGTGAAGGTCAAGAGACTCTGAAGTGGACTTCCATGCTGAGTCAAACCTGTACACTAAAAGATTTTAGATATGCAGAATCTCTAGAAAATTCAGCTCCCCTACCTCTAATGACAAATAGCTTCACTCAAACAAGAGAGTAAATTAAGAAAGATAAACACATGAAATCCAGGAAAGACGGGGTCCAATTTAAGAGTAAGATGAGGGGAGTCCCAGGTAATGAAGAAAGGAAGTCTCAGAATGGTAGTTCTTTTGCTCGTTAAGCCCAGGGGAAAGGGAATCTGAAATGTGAGGGAAAATTCCTAAAAAATAAAAAGAGGAACTAGTAGAATATACTCAAAATTTGAGGGAAAATATATAGAGGATTTAGGAGAAAGTAAGATAGATTCATGAAAAAGTAAGCTAGTAAAAAAAATACCGGTGTATATTCCATGTTATACAACACAAAATGGTATGTGAAAAGGAGTAAAATAATTGTATTTTACATAGTTCAAAGATGAGTAAAGTGTACATAGTAATAATATAATCATTACTACTTTAAAAATTTTAATGTAAGTCTTATTTTTATTAAAAAATATCAGTAAGAAATTTAAGTTTTAACAATAAGAGAATTATACAGATTATGTAAATAATGAAACCCTGTATACTGCTGATGGAATGTAAATTAGTATAACATTTATGGAAATCTGAATGGCAGTTCCTTGAGAAACAAAAAGTAGAATTAACATATGATCAGTGTCCTACTTCTGGCTATTTACCTAAAATATTTGAAATTATTTTGTGAAATAGATGTCTTCATTCCCATGTTGTTTGAAATGTTATTCACAAAAGCCAAGTTATAAAATCAACCTTAGTGTACATCAACAGGTGAATGGGTATGGAAAGTATATACACAGTGGGATACATAAAAAAGAAGGAACCCTATCATTTGCAATAGCATGGTGGAATTGGAAAGCATTATACTAAGAGAAATAAGCTAGACACATACCACATATTCTCTTATATGTGGAAACTGAAACAATCAACTCATAAAAGTGGTCACTAGAGACAGAGGGTCTGAAGGAATGAGGAGATGATAACCAAAGGGCACATAATCTCAGTAGGAATAGGGGTGTTTTTATGAGATCTATTGCACAGCATTATGAATATAGTTAATATTGCTATATTATTCGTTAACATTTAAGAACTGCTAAGATGGTAAATTTTAAATGTTCACAACACAAAAATGATAAGTGTTTAGACTCAGAGATATCTTAATTGTCTTGATTTAATTATTTCACATTATACAGATGACCCTTGAACACTGCAGGTTTGAACTGTACAGGTCCACTTATATGAATCTTTTTTTGAGATTTGTGACAGTGTAAAAAAACTAACAGATAAACTGTGCAGCCTAGAAGTATTAAAATGTTAAGAAAAAGTTATATCATTAATGTGAAATATCTGTATATAATAGTCTATTTTATCATTTACTACCATAAAACATACATCTCTTACAAAAAGTTTAAATCTATCAAAACTTGTATACAGATACTTACATACTGTGCATGGCACAGTCTGAAAGAAATGTAAAGAAATATGAAGATGTGATATTAAAAAAATGTAAAGAAATATGAAGATGTGATATTAAATCATAACTGCATAAAATATCTGTCATGTACACTATACTTCTGTAATAATTTTGTAGCCACTACCTGTGACCATTGTGTTAAGCTCAATTCAATATTTTAAAGCAGTTCTTTGAGGTGTTGCAAGTGTCCATTTAAAATGCAGTATGGCATTGATCATCTCCACATAAGCAGTTTGTCTCCTCAATAAATTATGTCAGAATAAAAAGTGATCTCTTATTGTTCCCATGTATTTTTGACCATATATAATGTATATAACACAATACGTGTTAATTTGACTATTTATGTCTTCAGTAAGACTTCAATGCAATAGCATAGTATTAGTTGTTAAATTTTGAAGGAGTTAAAATTTATACTTCATGGGGGTAGTCAGTGTTCTTAATCCCTAGGCATTAAAAGGGCAGCTTTATCAATAAATCATAGCATCACTTTATCATATATATATATATATATATATATATATATATATATATATATACACATATATGTATAAAAGTGTGTGCATATATAAGTGTGTATATATATACACATACATATATATATATACATCCAATTTACAGTAAAATAAAAAAATAGTTGATAATTCAATAAATAGCAATATACCCTATTCTTTAGGAAAAGTGGAGGTAAATAGTAGAATAAAGAATCAAAAATTTATTTATTGCTGAGGCTGGCTTTGAACTTGTGATCCTCCTGTCTCAGCCTCCTGAGCTGCTGGGATTACAGTCATATGGCACTGTGCCCAGTAAGAATAAAAATTTTTTTAAAGCAGTTACCTCTAAGGTGTCTATCTTAGTTTGGAGAGCGTTGTGACAAGGTATGTAGTTTAGAACTGCAATGTCCTCCAAATGCTAACATGTTAAAGGTTTAATTTTAAGCATGGCACTTTTTGGAAGTGGAGGAATGTTTATGAAGTGGGACTTAGTTGAAGATCTTATGTCCCTGGAAGCATGTCCTTGAAGCTCATTTCAGGATACTGAACTCTTCTCTTTCCTTGATTCCTGGCTACCATGATGTTGTGTAACTTCTTCTACCACACTCTCTTTTCTTGATGTGCTAACTTGCCACAGGTCCAAAAGCATCATAGCCAGCTGACCATGGACTGCAACCTCCTAAACTATGAACCAAAATAAACCTCTCTCTTTTTAAGTTCATTGTCTCAGTTATTTTGATACAGTAATGCAAAACTAACACAGAGGGTGTTCCATATTAGTGTATTTTAGTACTATTTCATTATTCTTAACAATGTGTATAAACTTCTTAGGAATACAAAAGTGAAACATTGCCATAAGCAAACATCATTAGTGTACTTACTCTGAGAGAGGCAAAATGCTAGGGGTTAAGGGACATTGTTACCATGGTTATTCTCTGCCCACATAGAGTTTTACATTCTTTTCTGTGGCATTCTTCTCAGTATTGTAGAATTCTCTGACACCAAAAATTTCATAGTTTGATGAGACAGCATCCAAGAAAATATTTCATGACCTAATATTCAATAGGAATGTCTTATTCCAAAAAAATGTTTGCAATTTTCATTATGGTAATCCACAAAATTGTACAAAATTATTTAAATCTAAAACTAGTGTTCAAATTGTACTGAAAGAAAAACCTTACTCCCATTCTCTCTACTAAAGTACATTTATCAGAGCTTTTGGAAACCAATAGGCTTAAATGATTTCACATTTGTAAGATTTTATTGTACGTTAAGCAGTTTGGATTTGCTACACTAATCCTGGAAGTAATTTTGCATCCTCAAGTTACACTGCTCTGAGATTCTTCTTGCAACTACTGGGTTCATGTTATTAATAAAAATAACATCTACCAATTATGAGCATTTACTTCATGCCAGAAACATGCATTATTTTGGTAGATCTTCACATAGCCCAGTGAAGTAATAGGTATTATATTCCCATTGTAAAGACAAATATGAGGTGTTAGAGGAATTAATAATTTACAGAGTCACAACTAATGAAAAAGCCAGGATTCATACCCAGGCTGCATGACCCCAAAATACATACTGAACTACATATATTATTCTACCCTTCAAAAGATTTTAGTGGCTCCTTATTGCCTAGAACCCAAAACTTGAATTCTCAGTAGGCCAACAGCTCTGATATTGCTTAAATATTCATCTGTGTAAGTCAATTTTATATTGCTGTGCCCAAAATACCTGATAAGAACAACTTAAAGGAGGAAACATTTATTTTGGCTCAGTTTCCAAGGTTCAGGTCATGGTCAGTCAGCTCCAAGGCAGAAATATCATGGTGGGAGGATGTGTCAGAGGAAAGCTGCTCAGCTCATGGCAGTTAGGAAGCAGAGAGAAAGAGAGTGGGCAAGGAGCCAGGGACAGATACAGTCCAAAGGCAGTCCCAACCCCAACGCAGTCACCTGTTTTCATCCAGCCATGCCCCACCTGCCTACAGTTACCACGTAGTAGTCAATTTAAATTATTAGTCCATCATATGGATTAATCCACTAATGAGGTTACAGCTCTCATAATTTAATCCCATGACCTCTGAACATTCCTGTCTCACACGTGAGCTTCCAGGGGATACCTCATATCCAAACTATAACTCTCATCTTCTATTTGTTGCACCCTCTTTGGCCCAGTTTCCTTTTAAATGCTGTGACAACATCCATATGTATATTGTTTCTAAAAAATTATTCTTAATGGGAAAATATTTTCTCTATTCACATATTACCTTTCTTATATATTTTACCTATTATATGATGAGCTATTGGCTATTCCATTCCGCTGGCATGTCTTCACATTTAACATATATGGAATCACTCAGTTCCTGTCTTGTTTTTCTGGGTATATGTATTTGACACTAACCAAAATGCAGACTTGCAAAGGTGGAATTAAGGTTTTATATGATCCCTGTAGAAGTTGAAACATATAATATGTGCTCAATGTGCATTTGTTCAATTGATCTGGTCTAAGAGAACAATAATTGACTTAACAAAGCAGTTGATATCTATAAATTACTAATGTAATTAATTCCAAAATCAATGGATAAAGTATCTTGTTCATTTAGGTCAACATATACATATAAACTTACTTAGATATGTGCATATATTTTTTTTACCTTAATGTGTTTGTACATTATGTGATGCGATTTTATTCAACATAGCAGTGACCCTAAAGTTATTATAGACAAAGTGCTTTAAAATTTGGATCTTCCAAGAGATCATTTCTCCAGCAAGTTTTCAAATATCTAGAATTTTCTAGCATCATAAAAATTTAAAAATCACATACCTGAGAATTGAAAAAGGCTGGAGAGTATACATAGCCCAACTTCCTTCTCTGAGGTGAAATTCCATTTCCTACACTCAGACAACCTGCCTCTGCTTGAATAAAAAATCATTCTGAATGACCTGATCCATTGTTATATAGCTCTAATTACTAGTTTTAAGTATTAGAACATGATCATACTTGGTTGTAAGTGATCCCGAGGCCACCACTTTTGCATTGAGTCATTGTTGAAAATGAAGTGCTCTTCCACTCTTACTTCACTTCCTGCAAAGGACTGGAAATAGTAGCTGCCTGGTCATTTTGCAGGAGAAACTGCATATCACTGACATAGTTATTTTAGGAAATGCTTCAGACAATGTGATAAAGGTTCCAGACAGAAGGCCCACTGATTTTCTTTATTGGAAAACAGAGCATATATGAGGTCCAAAAAGCACTCAAAATTTCTCTGAAACTGTATTAATAAGAAATGACAAAGGTTGATAGAAACGATGGAAAATAAATAGCACTGGGAGACTGGTTTAACATCTGATTAAACAGAGTATTTGCTTTTCTTCTGTATGTATGTTTTGAGGCTACAGATAAAAATACAGTAATTTCATGTAATTGTGAAAAGGTCATCTGGCTAATTCAAGAATAAGAAAGTGGGATGAATTCTTAACTTTCATTTGTGAATAATCACATTGCTTCATAATATTAATGAAAGTTTCAAAGTTCTCACTAACCTAAAAGTCTTCCCTTAAAATGTCTTGATATCTTTTGTCCTTCACCCATTTTATGACCCACTGTATACTTTTATTTTAATGAAAATGTTATGTTACAATAATGATCAGTAACATTTATTTAAAGCATGCATTAATGCCCTACAAAATTTATACAGCTTTTGATAAGTGCAACAGTGAACATTTTAATTGTACTATAAATACCATATGGAGCAATAGATTGCCCAAATGATCACTTTTGTCTTTCAGCTGAAATTTGCACAATGCTAAAAAATCTCAAAACTAAAATTGGCATCATAATTGCTATAGTTATTTAGTCACCTTAATTATACTCACCATGCAACTGGCAAACTATATAATTACTATTATTTTGGAGATTGTTTTGCCAAATAGTCTGTTTAAAAGGTTACTTCCTTTTTCTATCATACTTTATATCAAAGTTTAATTGTCTGTGGTTTCATTGTGAATATGAAGGGTTCAAATTAAGAAGCTTACAAATGAAAAGATGGGAAACTAGAGGGTCTTTAAAATGTACAGGAGCATCTTTATGCTGTTTCTATTGCAGGTGAGCTGTATGAGGAGCTGAGTAGACTGCACATAATTCTTATAAGTGAGACTGTGACAGACACCTGGCCTATCAGAATTCACCTAAGCACAAATTGTATCATTTCAACTCTCACCAAATCATCATCCCACTATTTCAAAAAAGGTAATGTAACACTACTCTCCAATAAAAGAAACAAGGAATACTTGAATAATTGCTGTTTTTAGGTCTGGGCCAGTAAATACACCAGGTGAACCTGGAGCATTGAATAGCGCTAGTGTTATGGTTTGGATGTGAGGTGTCCCCCAAAAGATCATGTGTGAGACAATGCAGGAAGGTTTGGAGGAGAAATGATTGGGTGAGAGTGTTAACCCAATCAGTCCCCTGATAGGATTAACTGAGTGGTAACTGGAGGCAGGTGGGGTGTGGCTGGAGGAGGTGGGCACTGGGGGCATGGCTGTGGGGTATCTGCTCTCTGCTTTCTGATCATCATGTGAGCTGCTTCCTTCTGCCATACTCTTCCACCATGATGTTCAACCTCACCTTGATTCCTGAGGAATGGAGTTGCCTCTCTATAGACTGAAACCTCTGAAACCATGAGCCTCCAGATACACTTTTCCTCCTCTAAAATTATTATGTCTTTTAGTCATAGCATCGAAAAATCTCACTAAAATAGCTAGATAGTAAGGATACTAAATAATGCAAAACAAAACAGAAAAGACAGTGAAGGAGGCATATAAAACAGAAAAACAGATACTAGGGTCACCTGAAAGATGTCCAGATGACCTAAACTGAAACAGTTCTAACAAGAGAATTAAGTAATATTGGATTATAATCAAAGTATAAATTAAATAATCATGAGTTCATACTGATATAAATAAATGAATCAATAAATTATTTGAGGGAAAAAACAAATCTTTTAGGAGAATTTCAAACCATTTATATGAATATTCCATTGTCAAGAGAAGGAGCACAATTAACTACTCCTTAAATGATTTTACAATGGAGAAAGCTGACAAATGCTATCTCTGGGGGCTGGGGATGTGGCTCAAGTGGTAGCGCGATCGCCTGGCATGAGTGCGGCCCAGGTTCAATCCTCAACACCATATACAAACAAAGATGTTGTGTCCGCTGAAAACTAAAAAAAAAAAAATTAAAATTCTCTCTCTCTCTTTCCCTCTCTCTCTTTCTCACTTTCTCTTTAAAAAAAATAAATAAAAGTGATTAAAAAAATGCTATCTCTGCTGGTGCTGACGGTCAGTAGTGATAAGTCATGTGGATGATGTATACTGGATATGCTATGATAAAAATGGCATTACTCCTGTGGTCTTTCTTTAAAAATTTCATCACTCCAGTCTAATCACAGAGAAGATACTATATATATATATATATATATATATATATATATATATATATATATATATATATCTCCTAACTCAGGGATGTTTTACAAAATACCCAACCAATACTTTTCAAAATTGTGTGAGTCTTCAAATATATGAATGCATACTTGAATGTCTGAGAAATATGAATGTCTGAGAAACTGTCATAGGCAAGAGGAGCCTAAGGAGACAAGATGAATAAAAGCAAATTTGTATCCTTGATGAGAATCTGAAGAACAGAAGAAAGATTAGATAAAAGTGAAGGAAATCTGAATAAGTTATGGATTTTAGTTTAGAACAATAGTATATGTACAGTAGTTCCCCTAGCATAGAATTAGATCATCACTAATATGATGAAAATAATGAGAGGAAATCTTTCTTCTCTCTGAAATTTAAAACTGGCCAAAAATTCTGGATATGTAAATTCCATGTTATTCCTCACAAGAATGACATATAATAAATACTTTTTTGGTCAGAATTTAGAGCTTTTGCTTCTTATGAGGAAATGGATATAAGAAATTAAAATTCAAGGAAAATTATAATGAATACTGGGGTAGAACTTGAGGATTCAAAGCAGAATAAAACAATTTCTACTCTTAATGTTTTTTTAGTCTGATGTTGGCAGTGCATACATCAGTGTATGTAAAACATTTGCTTCAATTAAGACACTCTCAAATATATTTGTGGGAACAAAAAAGAAAAAATACTCTTGTTTCCTAAGGAAATGCTTGACATTGGAAATAAAATTTGAATTATGCTTTAAGGAATTAATATGAATTTTCTAGGAGATAAAGCATATTGCCTACAAAACTGTTTATTTTTAATCATTAGGAAATAAAAGGACATGTTTTATGTACTGGACATGTGGTATCTCCCAAAAGTTCATGTGTGAGATGGTGCAAGAGTGTTGAGAGGTTAAATGATTAGATTATGACCAAGTGGTGACTGTAGGCAAGTAGGGTATGACTGGAGGAAGTAGTTCACTGAGGGAATGATTTGAGGATTTATATTTTGATAATGCAGCCTTGATAAGGTAAAGGAGCTGAAATATGCATCGATGTGATGGTAGTTTCAGCCATGGGTTTAGTGTTTTCTAGCATGATGTTAGCATAGGAATATGGAAAACGGTCTAACCTAGGCCATATAAAAATCCATCCCTCATTTTCCAATGCTCAAACCAAATCAAATTAATGAACACCATTCACACTGTTTCTTATTCAAGCATGCAAGTTATTATTGTGTCTGTGAAACACAGGAGATGTATGCAATACATTTGAACATTATAATTGAAAAGATACTTAGATTAGATTATGCCAGTATAGCAATGGAAAGGAAAGTCTAATCACCTTTGAGAAAAGGCCTGAAAAAAAAGTGTCCCTAATATTTACTTTTATCTGTCATTTGCTTTATGCCCCAGTTTATACCACACAAAATTTCAAAAAAGTAGTTTAAGTGAGTGATCTGATCTAACCAGATCATCTGAATTACTCTATCTTCCACAGTCTTTTCTTATTCATGGTGAGTGAACATATATTGTGATATATACATTTTTCTTGAATGGCAGGGCCAGAATATCATTAGCAAAATCAACATAAGCTAAAGTTATCTAGTACAGAGTATAAATTCTGGTAGCACTGCAAGCTCTTGAGAAATAGGGACATAACACATATAAAGAAAAACTTCAATCAATTAGCCACTTTTAGTCCTAATAAAACCTGGCACTTTGATTCACTTCATGGGGTAGTCAAACAATGGAGCAGAAAGAAAATTCCATATGACAGAGAAAAATTAATACGTTCAGTAGCTTTTTGTGTCTCTCAACACTGAAGGGTACCATTCATTTGTATAATACTTCAGAGATTCACAAAAAATCTTCACACATATTTCATTTTATCTTCATAACAGCCCCAAAGAAGATATGGGATAGGGATTTTTTCTCTCATTTCACAAATTAAGAAAGTGAGACTTAGCTAAGGTAATTTGCTTTAGGTCACAGAGAGTAAATAACAGGGCTGGGGCAATTCATGAGCCCATTTCCAGTACCTAATTTGACTTCATATATATGAAAAAGTGACTTTCTTTGTCAACCTATTAACTTTCCCTGAATCAGAGAGTTGTCCTGACCACTTTGCTTTCAAACCGTTTAGCTAATGATGTTTGTACATTTTTAGGGGTTGGTGCTGGGGATGGAACCCAGGGCATTGTGTATGTTAGGCAAACACTCCACTACTGAGCTACACACCTAGCCCTGGTTTGTTCATTTCCATAGCTCAACCTATTTTTGTACTTTTTATGTTACAAAAGGCAATCTTATTGTCTTGCTTTTAGCTCAGGCCGATCTGTTGTGTCTTTTACTATTACATGACACTTTTCTCTCCTGGCAATCATACTCTAGCTGCAGCAGTTATTTTTCTTTTTAATTTAAAAATATTTCAAGCATAAAAATAAGGGCAAGGAAGATATAACAGAAGCCCACATTAACTGTTATCCAGATGTAATGCACGTTAACATTTTGCCATAACTTCTTCAGATGCTTTTAATGATATGAAACACTGCAGATACAGCAAACCACAAATCTTCCCGGAAACAAGAATTATTTTAAAGTTAATACTTGCCCATTTCTTTATGTTATATCTCTACAACTGTGGTTTTTAAAATAATTTATGTAAATGGAATCATTACATATTAATCATTTGCTATTTTCCTTTTCTACACAAAATTGGTTTTGGATAATCCATACTTCTGTAGTTATTCATTTTCATTGATCCATAGAATATCCACCTGGACTGCTATGTATGATGCCATTCTATGAAAAATATTATAAGTTATCTCTTCCACCACTGATAGTCATTGAATTTGCGATCATTTTTTTCTATTATGGACTATCCTGCAGTGAACATCTTCATATATATTCTATAGGTAGTTATGTTGGAGATTCTATAAGATACCTACAAAAGAGTGGGAATTTTTGGTCCATAGAATATATAAAATTTTGTTCAATGTGCTAAATGACCCCCCAAAAGTGATTTTCCAATTTACAGGCTCCTTAGTAGTGGATGAGGGTTTACATTTCCTCACTTCCTTTCTAGAGTAGTAATTAAAGATTATTCACCAACTACTTCTAGTTCTCTGAATTCTAGACGTGTGGTGGCATTGCATTCTGTCATTGCCTTTGGAATCGGGCTTAGCCAAATAATTTGCTTTGGGTAATGAAATGTGAGCAGAGCCTTAAAAATCAGTGAGGAAAGTGGGGAATTCACCACATTCTCTCTTTGACTGCTTCAGCAAACTTAATGATCTAGATGATAACTTCTTCATCACCTAGGGCCTAAGTGAGGGTGATGTGAAGTAAAGCTAATGCCTCTGGTTGACTTGCAATAAACAAGTTATTTCAGGGATTGGAAAAATATCTGCTCCAATACCTGTTTTTGTGAAGTTTTATAGGAACACAATCATGCCCATTTGTTTCTATATAGTTAAGAAGAGCTGATTAGTTGAGACAGAAACCATGTGTCCTACAAGTTGAAAATATGTACTATTCCAACCTTTGCAGAAAAAGTTTGCTTAGCCCTATTTTAACACACTGCGATTTATGCATGCTTATTGCTATAGTTTAACATAGTACATCCTATCTGATATATCTCCACCACATGTAGAATTATTTTACTATAAAATTTTGTAAATCTGATGGGTCTTTTAAAGTATTTGTTCTCAGCTAAATAAATATTTTTCTTGAAAGCCATACATATATATCTCATTGAGCATCAGGAACTTCATAATTTAATGAGCCTTATTTTTTTACAGCAGTTTTTAATTTACAGAAAAAATTGAATAGCAAGTTCCCCCTTGCTATGATTTTGAAAGTCTATCACAATGGAGAAGGGATCTGGAATTTTTTACAAGTAACCCACTTCTTTTAAAAAATGATTGCACAAAACTATTTAAAAGATTGCTCTAATCAAGATATTTAAAACATATTCTGATTGTTTCATTCCTTGGTGAATAATTCTATCTACCTAGTCTAACTATTAAGATATTATTTATTCTTCATTAATTTTTAATGTCTATGTACTTATTATAAACATCACAGAATAAATTATTAAAAAGCATATATATCATGTAATATAAAACTGAAGACTCCACTGCTGCTTCCAGGATAGCTATTAAAGTATTATTAATATCAAGAGAAAAAGGGGAAAACACAAACCGTAGAGTATGATAAAGGAAATCCAAACAATCCAATTCATTTTTATGAAAATGGATCTCTCTTTCAGGGCTTTGGATTGAACACAAAGATGAGTGAGTTAACTTGGATATTTCTTGTGATAGCATGATGTATATGATTTGTGGTAGCATTTTATTACCTGAGACAACAAGATATGGTAGAAATACCTGATATTGAGGGTGATGAGTCCTGATCTGAGAGCCTGGTTGTGAGGACCTATCATTGCCCTGGCCCTGGCCCTGAGTCTTCAATGTCAAGGAAAGAAGCTGGAATTGATGAGTGGTTCCAATTTTGTTTTCCAGGATAACTCTTTTCTTTATTCTAATAAACTCTATAATAGTCTTCTGATATAAATAAAATATAGATAATCATTTCTTTATATGAAGTTCTTAGCTCAAATTTATAGTATTTATAGATCATATCATGGCAGTGAAGATCTTTTGATCATATAATACAAATTGAAACCATAGGTCACAATTACAGCAATAGCTCTAAGTATCCAGAAAATTATCATAAAGATTCCATTCCATCTCTGGGGAACATAGTTTTTGTGAGGCACATTTTGAAAACCACTAGACCCATTAGCCTTTTGAAGGGCTCATATGGCTTTAACATTGAGTTGGTGATGACCACTGCTACAGGAATTTGATCATTCTGTGGTTCTCATCATGAACTCTGAAGATAGCCTGTCTGCATTTGAATGCTGCTTCTCATTTATATGACTTTAGGAAAGCTGCTTAGTATCTCTGGGCTTCAGTTTTCTTTCCCGTAACATAAGGATGATGAAGTATCTAAGAAGAATATTGTGAGTTTTAAACAAGGCAGTGCATGTAAAATGCCCAGCACACAGTAATTTCATAGAAATACTAGTTTGTGATATCAGTGGCCTGAAAAAACGCTTTTGCCCCCAGTATCCTATATCCCATTAGTCACTAACTTTGTCAATTTAACAGCCATCTGAATTCAACATTCAAATCACTGCTATCGGCAACTTTTCATAGAGCCTCATAGATGTATTTCCATTCAGTAGAATAGATGTTGAGGGTAAACTGCAATCAAAGTGCCCCTTGATAGGTAGAGTGGAGACTACAAGGGCAAACTGAGTCATTTTTGGCATGTTGACCCAGGTATAGATATAAAGTATTATAGAAGTGCAAAGGATTCAGGACCTTGCACGGAATTGAGGGATTATTAAGTAAGTGAATTTTAAGAGACAGATGGTACATGCATAAATATAAATATTGACTGATATGTTTTCTTAATATTCTAATAAAAAATAGCACTTACCAAGATGGTAAATTTTCAGAGTTTATACAGCAGTAAGTAGCAGAGGTAAACCTTGGTGTGTAGTTTGTACACTTAACAATCCAGTTAATTTTATGTTTATTTGCAATATTTGATCACTTCACTGTGAGATGATTATATACTTCCATTATTTGACTATGCCATATAGATATGCTTTGGCCAAGGTTCTTTTTATTGGTTCTTTTTATTTATAAATGACAGTAGAATCTAAAAGCATAGGATATATCTTGTTCTAATTCCATCCCTGGTAGCTCTCCTCCTTCCCTCACTACTCCCTTCCGTCTAATCTACTTATGTTTCTGCCATTTACCCTAGTTATTTTTTTTAATTAATTTCCTGTGAATGTACAAGATGGTGAGATTCACTGTGATATATTCTTTTATACACACACACACACACACACACACACACAGAGGAAAGTTAAGTCAGGTTCATTCCACTGTCTTTCCTTTTCTCATTCCCTTAACTTCTCTTCATTCCCCTTTGTCTATTTCACTGAAATTCTATTCTCCCCCAACTGCCTTATTGTGGATTAGTTTCCACATATCAGAGAAAGCATATAAACTTCGGCTTTTTGGGAATTGGCTTATTTCACTTACCATGATAGTCTCCAATTCCATGCATTTACTGGCAAATGCCATAATTTCATTCTTCTTTGTGATTGAATAATATTCCATCGTGTGTATATACCTATATACCACATTTTATTTATATTCACTGGTTGAAGGGCACCTAGGTTGGTTCCATAGCTTAGCTTTTCAGAGTAGTTATACCAATTTGCAGTCCCACCAGCAATGTATGAATGAACCTTGTCCCCGGCATCCTCGCCAATATTTATTGTTACTTGTATTCTTGATAATTGCCATTATGACTGGAGTGAGATGAAATCTCAGTTTAGTTTTAAATTGCATTTCTTTGATTGCTAGAGATGTTGAACAATTTTTTTTGTTGTTTTTTTTTTTGTTGACCATTTATATTTATTCTTCTGTGAAGTACTTGTTCAGTTCCTTTGCCCATTTATTAATTGGGTTATTTGGCTTTTTGGTGTTAAGTTTTTTTGTGTGTTCCTTATATATACTGTACAATAATGCCCAATCCGAGGTGCACGTGGCAAGATTTTCTCCCATTCTATTGGCGCCATCTTCATACTTTTGATGGTTTCCTTTGTTGTAAAGAAGGCTTCAATGTGATGCTATCCCATTTAATGATTTTTGATTTTGCTTCTTGGGATTTAGGAGTCTTGTTAAGGAAGTCAGTTCCTGAGCCAACATGTTGGAGTGTTAGGCCTACATTTTATTATAGCAGGTGCAGGGTTTTTGGTATAATTCCTAAATCTTTGATCCAATTCAAGTTGACTTTTGTGTAGGGTGAGAGGGGTTAAATTTCATTCTAGTACATATGGATTTCCAGTTTTCTCAGCACCATTTGTTGAAGAGGCTATCTTTTCTCCAATACATAGTTTTGGCACCTTGGTCTAGTATAAGATAAGTACATTTATGTGACTTTGTCTCTGTCTCTTCTACTCTATTCCATTGGTCTTCTTGGCTGTTTTTGTGTCAATACTATGCTATTTTTGTTACCATAGCTCTGTAGTATAATTTAAGGTCAATATTGTGATGCCTTCAGCTTCACTTTTCTCTCTAGAGATTGGTTTGACTATTTTGGGTTTCTTATTTTTCAAAATAAATTTTATGACTGCTTTTTTATTTCTGTGAAGAACATCATTGTAATTTTGATGGGAATTGCATTGAATCTGTATAGCACTTTTGGTAGTATGGCCATTTGACAATATGTTTTTATTCCTATCAAAGAATGTGATAGGTCTTTCCATCTTCTAAGGTCTTCTTCAATTTCTTTAGTGTTCTATAGTTTTCATTGTAGAGGTCCTTCTTACCTTTTGTTAGATTGATTCCTAAGTTTTTTTTAGACTATTGTGAATTGGATAGTTTTCCTAATTTCTTTTTCAGCAGGTTCATCGTTGGTATATAGGAATGCAGTTGATTTTGTATCCTGCTCCTTTTCCAAATTCATTTATGAGTTCTAGAAATTCTCTAGTGGAGGTTTTTTTTTTTTTTCCAGTCTTTTATATATAGGATCATGCCATCGGTCAAGAGAAATCATTTGAGCTCTTCTTTTCTTTTAAATTTCCTTCTCTTGCATATTGCTCTGCCTAGTTCCTAGGAGTATGTTGAATAGAATTGGTGAATGTGAGCATATCCCTTTTTTGTTCCTGCTTTTAGAAGAAATGCTTTCAGTTTTTCTCCATTCAGAATAATGTTGGCCTTGGATTTGTCATAAACTTTATAATGTTAAGTTTTGTTACTTCTATTTCTAGTTTTTCTAGTGTTTTAAACATGAATGGATGCTGTACTTTTGTCAAATGCTTTTTCTGCATATATTGAGATAATCATGCATGTAATTCTTTATGTCTGTTTTTGTGGTGAATTACATTTATTGATTTCCATATATTGAACCATCCTTCCTTCCCTGGGACAAAACCCATTTGATCATAGGGCATTATCTTTTTAATGTGTTTTGTATGTAGTTTGCCAGTATTTTAATAAGAACTTTTTCATCTCTGTTTATCAATGATATTAGTCTAAAGTTTTATTTCCTTGATGTGTCTTTGTGTGACATTGCTATCAGGGTGATATTGGCTTCATAGAATGAGTTTGAAAGAGTTCCCTCCTTTTCTGTTTCATGGAGCAATGTGGAGAGGATTAGTATTAGTTCTTCCTAGAACTTGGTGAGAATCCATTGATCCAGGGCTTTTTTTTATTGGTAGGCTTTTGATGGCTTCTTTAATTTCATTACTTAAAATTGATCTGTTTAAATTTTCTATGTCCTCCTGGCCTAATTTGGGTAGGTCATAAGTCTCTAGGAATTTGTTCATATCTTTAAGATTTTCTAGCTTATTGGAGTATAAATTTTCAAAGTAGTTTCTGATAATCCTTTGGATTTCAGAAGTTTCTGTGATTATATTTCCATTTTCATCTCAGATTTTAATAATATGAGTTTTTCCCTTTTTTGTTATCTTGGCTAAGGGTTTATTATCAGTTTTTGTCTATTCTTTAAAATAAACATTTTGAATTTTTTATCTCAATTTCATTGATCTCAGCTCTGATATTAATTATTTCCTGTCTTCTATTGACTTTGGCTTATTATTCTTTTTCTAAGGCCTTCAGATATAATATTAGACTATTTATTTGGTATCTTTCTGTTCTTTTTATGTATGAGCTCAATAATATGAACTTTCCTCTTAGAACCACCTTCATAGTGTCCCAGAGATTTTGATATGCTGTATCACTATTCTTGTTTACCTTGAAGTATTTTTTTTATTTCTCCTCTGATTTCTTCTGCTATCCATTCATCACTCAAAAGTATATTATTTGATCGATAAGTTTTAGAGTGGTTTCTATTTTTTATCCTATCACTGATTTCTGATTTCATTTCATTATAATCTGATACAGTTTAGTCATGTGGATCCAAAAACTAGGTCCACCTACCTGTTGACCTAGGCTCTAGGACACTATTTTTAAGGACTGTAGCATCAGTTCAGTTCATGGATCATGACAGGTAGCCTACGAACTATATCTGTATAGTCTGCCAAAATTGGAATAGTTCTTACTTCTTTATATGCCCAGATATCAACATAAGGCTCTAAGAAACATGAAAAGACAAGGAGACTTCATACCACCAAAAGAACATAATCACTTTGCAGTAGCTGACCCCAAGATATGGAGATAAATGGACTGCCAAACAAATACTTCAAAGTAATTGTTCTTAGGAATTTCTGCAAACTCATAAATATGTGGAAATTAAACATTATGTTCTTGAAAAAAAAACAGTGGGTCAAAGAAGACATTTAGTGGAAATTAAAAGTATGTATCTTGAGACAAATGAAAATGGACACATAATATCCCAAAACTTATAGGATGCAGCAAAACATTCTAAGAGGAAAGGTCATAAAAATACACACCCAGGACTGAGGTTTGACTCAGTGGTAGAGTGCTTGCCTAGTATTGCTGTATGTATATACGTGGCCATATAATCAATGTGATCCTGCAACCTGTACATGTGGAAAAATGAGAATTCATACCCCATTTGAATCAAATGTATGATATGTCAAGATCATTGTATTGTCATGAGCAACCAATAAAAATAAATAAATAAATAAATAAAAGCTTTGTGTCCATCTACAACTTAAAATATTTTTTAAAAAACAAACACTTTTATCAAAAAAATTTTAAAAACTCATACTAGTAATCTAAAACTATTTACTTCATAGAACTAGAAAAAGAAAAACTAAACTTAAAGTAGTGGAAGGAAGTAATAATTAAGACCACAACAGAAATAAGTTAAATTCTCTTAGTCCTTATTTATATATACAGATTTTTTTTTATTTTTTCATGATTAATGCTCGAAAGGTTGTATATATTTGGATTTTATTCATGTCTTCTATGTTACCAAATTTATAGGCATAGGTTTTTTCACTGTAATCTAATATGGTCCTTTGTTTTTCTGTGGTACACATTATAATATCTGTGCTTTTACTCCTGATATTATTTTAATCTTGTCTCTTTTTCTTGTTTATTCTAGCTAAAGTTTTGCCAATTATGTTTGTCTTTTCAAAATATATCTCTTAGTTTTCAAAATCTTTTTGATTATCTTTCTAGTCTCTTTATTTATTCCTGCATTGAAAACACAAATGGACAAATGAAACAGAATAGAACACTTAAATAAATCCATATGTTTATGGGAAGTTAATTTTCAACACAGGTGCCAAGAATATAAATGAGGAAAAGAGTCTTTCCAACAAATGGTGTTGGGAAAATTGGAGATAAACATTCAGAAGTATTAAATTAGATCTTTATCTTATATACAAAAATCATCTCAAGATTAATTAAAGTCATGAATATTTAATAACTACTAGAAGAAAACACAGGGTAATAGCTCCATGATTTGGTCTGGGACAGTGATTTTTTTTTTTTGATAACTCCTAAAGCACAGGCAATGAAAGTAGAAATAGACAAATGGGATTACATCAAATTTAAAAGTTTCTTTCCAGTAAAGAAAACTATCATGACAGGGATAGCACTACTACAAAATGGGGAACATATTTGCAAACCATACATCTAATAAACGACTAAAATATCAAAAAAAAAAAAAATAAGGAACACATACAACTCAATAGCAAGAGAATAATAACCCAGTTTTAAAAAAAACAGGCCAAGGGCTTAAATAGATTTTTCCCAAAAAAGACATACAAATGCTTAGCAGGTACATGAGAAGGTGCTCAATATCACTAATCATCAGGGAAATACAAATTAGAACAATAATGAAGTATCATTTCTCTCTAGATACAATGGCTATTATCAAAAAGACAAGAGGACAAGCATTGTGACAATGTGGAGAAAAGAGAACCCTGTGTACTCTGATGGGAATGTAAATTAGTATAGCCATTGTGGAAAATAGTATGAAGTTTCTTCAGAAATTATATATATATATTTACTAAATTATCCAACAATCCAATTACTAGGTGTATATCCAAAATAAATTAAAATCAATATGTCAAATCGGTTTTTGCACTACTGTATTTATTGTAGCACTATTCAAAATAGCCAAGAAATAGAAATAAGTTGCATCCCCAATTGATAAATGGATAAAGAAAATGTGGTTTATGTACACAATGGAATATTACTTAGCCTTAAGAAGGAAATCCCACCATTTGTGGTGCTGTGGCAAAACTGAAGGACATTATGTTAAGAGAAGCCAGACATAGAAAGACACATAATGTGTAATCTCACTTATATGTGGAATCTGAATAAAGCTGACCTCATAGAAGTGGAAAGGAGAACGAGGGAATGCAGGGTAGGATATGGGAAGATATTGGTCAAAGGACCAAAATTTTCAGTTAGATAGGAGAAATAAACTCAAGAGACATATAGTAAAACATAGTGAGTATACTTAAAAACAATATGTTGAAAATTGCTGAGTATTGACTTTAAATTTCTCACTAGAAAAATAAGTATGTGAGGTAATGCATATGCTAATCTGACATTAACAATTTAACCATTTCAAAACATCATGTTGGACATGATAAATATATGCAATTTTGATATGTAAAGTAAAAATCAATCCAAGCCAGGTATGGTAGTACATGCCTATAACCCCAATGACTTGGGAGGCTAGGGCAGAAAGATCTCAAGTTCAAGGCAAGTCTTAACAACTTAGCGAGGCCGTAAGTAACTTGATGAGACCCTGTCTCAAAATAGAAAAATAAAAAGAGCTGGGGACTTAGCTCAGTGGTAAAGCACTCCTCAGTTCAATCACCAGTATGTACATATGTATGTATTAATAAATAAATAGATACATAAATATAGATGTAAATAAATAAAGAGAGATATAAAAAATAATTTAAAAAGGAAATAAACCCAAAACAAAGGTAGAGCAGACTCTATGTATGTAATTACAAAAGTGATGAAATGAAACTTAAGTGAGCACAGTTATGATCTATATACCCCAATCTCTCATGAGCACCGAGGATATGGAAGGTTACCTGTCTCTCCATTCTGTCAAGTAATGTCAAAAGACTCCAGCTTGTGGTTTGTAAGAGACTTGAATGGACAGTAACTAGTTCAGGACCATGGTTGTCCAAATATCAGTGAGATCAGGCCAGGGTTTATCCTTAAGGCCCTGTGAGGGTTCCCAGATACTTAGGGCCATCTAATTTCAAATGTCTCATATCCTCCTTCATCTTAGCAAAGGGAGGGAAATGAAAGAAAACAGTGGTTTGTTTCCATTCTTCTCTCTACCAGGAATCAGCAAATTTCTGTGAGAGGCCAAGTTGTAAATATTTTGGACTTTTTAGGCCATAAGGTCTTTGTCACTACAACTCAACTGTGCTATTCTAACATGAAAGCCACCACAGAGAATACATAATAAAATGGGATGGCTGTTTTCCAACAAAATGTTACTTATGAACAATGACATTTGAATTTTATATAATTTCCACATGCCACAGAACAGTATTACTTTGTTTTCTTTCAACTATTTAAAATGTAAAAAAACCATTCTTTGCTTGGCAGCCAGACACAAGCAGATGGTGGGCCGTATTTGGCTTATGGGCTATGCTTGCTGACCAGTGCTCTAAAGCAAACACATTCTGTAGTGTCAAGTGGAGAGTTAAGTTTATTACTTGTAAATTTGACTGGGGTTCTTTTGTTGAAAGACCATAATGCTTTTCATCTCTGCTAATCTCAAAAACGGAATTATACAGGCTTTACCGATCTTCAGCTCTCTCAAAAGTCTTGACATTTAGTAACAAATTTGTATTGAATTAGAATTCTTTTTGCATTTCTCAGTGGCATAAAAAGAAATTTTAAAGAGACTTTTCTCTTTCCATAAGAGCATGCAACAGTGCTAGCACTGTCCAAAAAGCCCCCCCTCCCTGCCTTTTTAGTCCTGGCTCTTAGTATGGGAGGACATGAAATACCTTCTTCTTGACATCTTCAAAAACAAGATGGATTTACGTGTGTCAAGAGTGATGTCTAGGTTGTCCTGCTTGGATGCAGAGAATAAACTCAGTGATTTCCCTAATATATGATTGTGTAATAGCAGAATAAATTTAGTATCACTCTAACTGGCTAGTTACCTTTTGAAGGTATTGAGTTGGTGCATTCCGGAGGAAAAAACACTGAATGTAGAATCAGGAGATGTGAGTTCAGGCTAGAGCACCATCACTTCCTGACTCAAGTTCTCTCATCTGCAAAGTTTGGCTAATGAGTGGACCTGCCTTATAGGAATGCCATGAACTTAACGTGCTTAGAATAGTGGAATGCCATGAACTTAACGTGCTTAGAATAGTATCTGCCTCCTTGTAAGCACTCAGGAATGTTTGACCTAGTATTGTATTATCCTCACCTTCAAGAAGGATGGTGATCATCCAATGACTGTAAGTGAGAAAATGCTCTGTAAATTCTGCCTGACAGTTCATATATTATCGTTAAAGGGATATCATACAAAGGCTCTAAAAGCATAGATGTTTCCCACATTAGTTCTATATTTTCATCTTCCTTTTTATCTCCATTCTCCACTCTATTCATTTTCTCTTAAACTTTGATTAGAATGCGATTAGAGATTTACCTTTTTGCCTTTCAAAACTCTTTTAGGGAATACCAGTCTAGGACATCATTAGTCATTTTTAGAGTTATCCAAAACCTTACAGTTTGGAATTTGGGCCATTTAAACTGAAATTCTACTGGTAACTTTTCTGATGAAAGAGTATCACATTTTGTTTGTTTGCTTAGAAAATGTGATCTAGATGGTGGACGAGGTGGTGCATAATTGTAATCCCAGCCATTTTGGAGGCTGAGGCAGGAGGGTTGCAAGGTCAAGGTCAAACTCAACAATTGAGCAAGACCCTGTCTCAGAATAAAGAAGACTGAGTATATTTGGGTGCGGTGGTGCACACCTGTAATCCCAGTGACTTGGGAGGCTAATGCAGGAGGTTTGTAAATTCAAAGCCACCCTCACTAAAAGTGAGGTGCTAAGCAACTCAGTGAGACCTTGTCTCTAAATAAAATGCAAAATAGGGCTGGGAATGTGGCTCAGTAGTCGTGTGTCCCTGAATTCAATCCCCAGTACCCCTTGCCCAAAGAAAACAGGACTGAATATGTACCTTAGTGACCTCATATCTGATAGTGTGACCTAGTATGGGAAGAGGGATGGCCTCTGCATTTCTCAAGGGGGATAGCATAGCTCCAGTACAGTTGAAACTGTAGGAATTTTACAATACTTGATGACATCCAGAATTCACTACTTTGGATGCACCCAGGGATCTATCCTTGACATTGATAGCCACATTCTTCTGCAGGGGCCTGGAGCACAGTCAAGGGTGAGGTGCAGCTCTTGAGTGGCTTCTTGATTATCCACTATCAATCAAAGCAAGCCCATGGGAAGATCCTGAAAGGATCATTGTAAAAGACAAAGCATCCTTTGGGGAAGACTAAAATATTCCTTAGAGGTACTCAGAAGGAAGGCCCTGCATTATTCAGGTGAGAATATGAGTCAGTTAATGTTGCCTGATTCTTGTGACTGTCCATTTATATTCAAATAGTGATGAGACATGGAGAGAATTTTCTGCTGAATAAAAGGGGTAATTTGGGGAAATTCATTAAAATTTATTTACAATTCAGTATTCTATTTTAAATATTTTTCATAAATCCTCCTATAAATAAGTATTTTTTTGTGTATTTACCTCTTGTGTAAAGCAAGACACACCTGTATTTGCAGCCAACTGATAGATCAGGCAAACTTTAGTAATGTCATATCTGCAGACTGTCTGGCAAAGGAGAGTTGGTACCATCTATCATAAAGAGCAGGATCCTTAGAAAGAAACAGGGATTTTTTTCCTCCAAATACTTTTTGGCATCTGGATTCAATCATTCTTTCTTTTGAATCAGATTGTACTGAAAACATATTTTATTTCAAAAGTAGTTGTTCAACAAGGTCTATTTAATGAATGGATTTGCTCTTTAAGTGCTATCAATATTCTTTAAACATGGTTCCATGTGAATTTTGGCACTTCGTTAGATAAATGTGTATTACATGTCTCCAATATGCAAGGTGCTAGAAAAAAAAAAAGAAAAGATTGGCAAAAGATTTTAGGAGCTTATGGTCCAGTTTAGTGATTCTTAAAATTGCAGGGAACTTCTATCAGCCCCTTATGCCCTTCCACCCTCCAATGCCACTAGGGATACATATAACAGTCCTTCAAGGGTAGACTTTTTCCAGTTGCATCCTTCTACCAAGAGCAGTAGTTTATGATTGCAACAATAATGAGTCACATTTATCCACTGGAGTGACGTACACCTTGGGAATGCTGTGAATAGATAAATGGTTATAGACTCCATGAAGTCTTTGCTCTTCCCTCTAGTTTAGTAGGCAAAATAAATGTGTGCATTACCTAAAATCCACTTCAAATTGTGCACTAGCACACACAGTGCACACTCACGTGTGCACACACATACACACACACGCACATTTTTTTAAAGAGAGAGAGAGAGAGAATTTTTTAATATTTATTTTTTAGTTTTTGGTGGACACAACATCTTTTATTTTATTTTTATGTGATACTGAGGAATGAACCCAGCGCCGCGCTCATGCCAGGCAAGCGCGCTATTGCTTGAGCCACATCCCCAGCCCCCTCTCCCCTCCACACACACACACATTTGAATGCAACATTTTATGAAATAGTTTTTGACTTATATGTGAGGCATTCTGGTATTTTCTTTCGACTGAGAAATACAGCACCTATCTCAAATGATGTTTCAATCTGCTAATCAATTGTCACCTAGAATTTGAAAAGTGCACTTATCTAGGATTTAGTAATGCATTTGAAAGACGGAAGTGAGGAAGACAAGAGCACAGGTTGTATTCCTGTGTTATTATCATAAAAATCATGTGCTTATATAGTACTAGTACATATAAGGTTGTAGGCAGTTATAAGAACTTTTCATGTATTAATTTAATCCTCACTGAAATCTTATGATAGATGCATGATTGTTATAGCTATTTTACAGATTAATATTGGGATGCAGAGAGAAATTAGTAATCTTACCAAGTTTCCTGACCCCAGAAGTTATGCTCTTAGGCCTCTTCTAACAAGTTCCTAGCCAATCATCTAACATAGCATGCTTTAGATCAGAATTAAGTAAGAACACTATAAAAATGAATGTACTGCACAACTAGGAAAATATACACAAAGGACATGATTTACTAGCAGGGTTGGGCAATGCTTCTTGAGGACAGAAAACAGCAATAAAAGTTGAATCAAGGCCCCAGTAGTGAATCTCTTACAGGAATCCTAAAAGGGTAGAAATGACACAGTAGAGCATACATGGTGAGAGCCAATCACTTTCTTCTTCTGTGTTTCTTTTTTTTTTTTTTTTTACACAGGGGGATGTACCAGGGATTGAACTCAGGGGCACGTGACCACTAAGCCACATTCCCAGCCCTATTTTGTATTAATTTAGAGGCAAAGTCTCACTGAGTTACTTAGTGCCTTGCTTTTGCTGAGGCTGGCTTTGAACTTGTGATCCTCCTGCTTCAGCCTCCTGAACAGCTGAGATTACAGGTGTGCGCCACCACACCCAGCTCCTCTATATTTCTTTAGGTCAAAAGAATCAGTGCACTGAAGCAAAAACAAACTAATTCAAATTTCCATTCCTGAGTTGCCTTATTTCAGATTTGAAGAAAGAGTCAGGGTACAGAAGAAAGCTTAAAAATAACAATGGCAATGAAGCACAGATCCAGTAATAATGAAGTTGAAGAATTTGCTTAACTTCTATGAGTAATGTTCATGAAGACCTCCATTTTCTTTATTTTATTTATTTATTTTTGTTTTTCATCCATTTTAATTTAGATTGCCTCTAGCCCATAAGCCAGGTAAATATGCAGCCTTTAACAAATCACACTATTAAAACTGAGCAATCTCCCTGGGTTCCCGTGTGCAACCATCCCTAATGAGCAGGTTTAACGGTGTACAGGAAAATAACACCAGTTCCCTAGGACTTTAAGAGGTGTAAATGAGAAATTAAAAAAAAAAGAAGGAAGGAAAGAAGAACACTAAACATGTTCTGTAGAATAAATTTGACGTAGTCTGAATAACTCATCTTCACTGCAATTTCTGAAAATTTGTGCTCATGATGGTGATCTCTTTGATACATGGGTAAACAATATCTAAATAAATCCTAAAAATTGAGTGATGGACAGCTTTGTATTCATTATAGCAAATAACTGGCTTTCATTCAATATGTAAACATGATGCAGGAACTGATTCTATATCTAATCTTGTCATGAAATTTCAAGGAAGCTTGTTATTAATAACCCTTGTCTACCAAGACCTCAATCCACATAAAGTAAGATACTTAGTCATATTCAGATAAGTGAAAACTGATTAAGAGGGAGAGTAGAAAGGATTGTTTGACAATACAGAAGAAACTAAAATATAAATAGAATATAAATAGAATTAAATATAATATAAATTCTAAAGCTTTCCCCTAGAAATACAAGCATTAACTGCTGGTATTTGCTATAGTTGACATACATCTGAGGAAAAATACTTTCCTGGCCACATGTTTTTATTGAGTATCTACTATATGGTTTGTACTATGGGGACTATACAAATGCAAAACTCAATTATTTCCCTCAAGTCAAATATATAATATGAAATGTTAGGACAATATAGAGAAAGAGTCCTATTTAGAGATAGGATTGCCTATATGAGAAGAGATAAATAGAATTAAACACCAGAAGAAGAATAATGTTCATTGAAAATCATTAGAATTTATAAGTTCTGACTTTAAATAACTAGAACAAGCAACTCCACCCCAAGAAGGAATCTTTACATTTCATAATAAAAACAAAATGATCATTGCATTGAACAAATTCTAATTGATTTTCTGTTAGTACATTCTGTTTATAAAAGGCTTCAAAAAGTTTCCTGGCTTTCCTTTATGAAAAAGTTGTAAAAGCTTCATAATGCACTTGTTTCCCTGTTGCCTATTTAAGGTGTTGAATTTTCAAAACCACTCATATACCATCATGTTTGTGTACAGGTCATGTAATATAGAATATGAGACCACAAAATGTAATAAATTGAGAATGTAGAAGTTTGGATCAAAATAGTGATATTGACTTAAAGAGCATGCATACTTTGAAGCAGCATATGACTATTAAGAGAATTTAGGGATACAAGATATGCATTTCTTACCTTTTGAAGTTAATGTGTTAGAGAAGCTGGTTGCATCTCTGGAAAATGTTAGAATCATTTGGCAGAACCTTAAAAAATGCCTGGGACTGTGCCCCAATCCCAGACTAATTGAATCTGCATCTGTGGAAGATAGTCCCTAGGTATCAATGCATCTCAGGGCTCCCCAATTTATTTTGAAGTGAACAGTAGAGATTTTACAAAGGAGGAGATGGGAAAACTAATGACTTTCAGGGCCAGTGTCAGAAACAGAATAGAGAGGTGCATAGACCAAGTAGTTTCCCTGTGTTTTCTTTGCTTAAGGCAAATGCTGGGTAACAAGCAGGTGGGATTTACCTGGCTAAAACTGCACTTGTTTTTCAGTCTACTGGTACCCCAGGCAGTTCTGAATGAATCGAAGTGCTTCTTAGAGTATCTTGGTAATTCTATCTATGGGTGTAGAGATAGTCAAGTCTTAGGAATTGGGACACATTTCTTTCATTTCCTGGTCCCCAACAATAATGTTAATTACCTGAAATGTACTTGAGGATCAGTACAAGGTAGGGATTAATGGGACGGGAGGGGAGGGAAAGGAGGAATAGGAAGGACAACAGAATAAAATAGACATTATTATTATTGTATGTATGTATGTATAACTATATATATATATATATATATATATATATATATATATATATATATATATGACTGCATGACCAATGTGATTCTGCAACCTGTACACTCAGAAAAATGAGAAATTATATGACATTTGATTCAAATGCATGATATGTCAAGATCATTGTACTGTCATGTGTAACTAATTAAAACAAATTTAAAAAGGTAGGAATTAAAACTGTGGGTTCCTTAGCCTGACTTCCTAACTTGTCATCGTTTCTCTTCAATTTAATAACTTTATGACTTTAACAAGGTACTCAATTTCTGTGGTTGTAACACTGTAAGTGCTCAATAAATATTAGCTGTGTCAGCATGCAAATTGAGGGACTGCATATGTTTGGTACCCATCAGGATAAAATAATTTTGTTACACCTATGATAGAATGCCAATAGCTATTTACTCATTCAGCCTGGAAAAGGAGACAGACAGGTGTTTTGAAGATTTGATTTTTTTAGAAGACAGGAAATAGACAATCTCTGTGTCAAAACTTGCATAGAAAGTACAGCCAGCCCTCCTTATCTCCAGGTTCAAGATCTGTAGATTCCACCAGACTCAGATGTCTAATATTCAAAGATGATTTGTAATAAACATGCATAGACATTTGTCTTGTCATTATGTCCTAAAAATACAGTACAACAACATATTTATACAGCACTTACTTTGTAATACATATTACAAAAGAATTTACAAATGATTTAAGGTAGTTGGTGGATGTATGTAGTTTCTCTGCAAATTTTGATGACTGTGGAGGGTTCTGGAAACTATCCCCTATAGACAATGATTAAATATTTATTTGATTCTACATGGTATCTGGGTATTTTTTTTTTGGTACCAGGGATTGAACTCAGGGGCACTCAACCACTGAGGCACATTCCCAGCCCAATTTTGTATTTTATTTAAAGATAGGGTCTCACTGAGTTGCTTAGTGTCTCGCTAAGTTGCTGAGGCTGGCTTTGAACTTGCAAAACTCCTGCCTCAGACTCCTGAGCTGCTGAGATCACAGGTGTGAGTCACTATGTCAGATGATTTTTTTTCTTTTTTCTTTTTCTTTTTTTTTTTTATGGTGCTGGTGATTAAACCCAGGGCCTCATGTATGTTAGGCAATTACTCTACCAACTGAAATATATTCCCAGGCCCAGTGATTTTTTTGAAAGCTGCAAAATTTATTTTAATGTGCAATTATAGTTAAGAGCTACAAATTTAGGTCATTTAACTAGTTTAGATATTGTAATTTTTAACTCAGTAGTTACCTTTATGTATTTTTATTTATATGTGCTGCTGAGGATCAAACCCAATGTTTCATATATGCTAGGCAAGCGCTCTACCACTGAGCCACCACCTCAGCCCCTTACTCAGTAGTTTAAGCCTAGAGGAACACAATCTCTATATGAGTCTTTTGAACTCTACTCAATTGTAGCTATTCATTGATACCATAGACTTTTGATGTAAAATCGATATTTTATAAAAACATGCCTTATGAAAGTCTAGGAAGTGACATGGCTTTATGCAAAAAGTCAATAGTCCAAGCAACAGCCTTTAAAAAATTAGTTGTAGTTGGACAGCATATCTTTATTTTATTTACTTATTTTAATGTGGTGCTGAGTATTGAAACCAGTGCCTCACACATGCTGAGCTAGTGCTCTACAACTGAGCCAAAACCCCAGCCCAGCAATAGCCTTCTTGAAGCTATTCGGTTAATAATACTTTATTTTAGCCTCTTTGTAGAGAAACATTGGTTTCATAGATCTCATTCTACGTGCTACATTAGCTTCACAGAGAATATAAAAGGCCTCATTGTCCTCAAAGCACCATGTTTTCTTGAATTGTAGAGTCAGTGACTTCAATAGACATGACCTGCTAGTCATCTCAAGTGAGGGCTGTCTCCTGCTGGTTTGGGTGGGATATTGTCATTATACAAAACAAAAGGTTCAAAAAAGCCATAAATTTAGTGCACACCTTAACTTTTACCTAATGAACGAAATGGGAAGTACCAGGTGGACACATTGTGATCATTATAGCCCCAAATTCCAACTCATTGAATAGGTTTTGCTGTTAAAAATATTATTAGGTCAGGAAATTTTAGTTAAACAAAGTTAAATTTTAAGGTTGTCCATAATAATTACTACCTTTGTGTCCTAGGGCAGCTATTGAACTTTTCTAAATATCATAATCATGAGAACAGTCCTGACCACATAGAGTTGTTATGAGATTTAAATGGGATTATGTATCTGTCAAGTTTATCTTATCCATAATGGTAATGCCTAATATATACTCAAAATTATAATTGTTAGCTTTCTATAATCATTACCATTATTTGGATTTTATAAAAAAAGTATAAAATATGGTTCCTGTTCTTAGAGACTTTGGGATCTACCTAGGGAGAAAACTAAGTGATTGTTTTAGCCCACGCTTCAAATAGTTAAAGCAGTCATGAACTTGGGACAGTACAAGTTGTTAATTGTCACACAAATTATATGGAAAATCATTGGCCTGGCACATCATGGCAGGCTAGCTTGGAATAGTTAAGACAATACTCTCTTGACAACTTTATCTTACTCTCTCTTGCACTTGATAACTTGTTACTAATTATCTGTGGCTTAAAGCAAATCACAGTGCTTTTCCAGATCTCACTTTGTCCACCTGTAAAATCAAGTGGTGGTACTTATCTGGAAATAACATTCTAGGAGTCTTTGTTAGAGAAAGATTTAAATTTGAATAAATAGTCATCAGACACAAAGTTAGATAAAAATTATTAAATATGGAAATACCAGATGTATCAAAGCGAGAGTGAATAATTCTTGCTGGCTGGAACACAGTGTTCAATTGGGGAAATAGTGGGAGAAAAAGCAGATGAAATTCAGTTTCTGGAGCAATTCAAATGCCATGTTAAGAAATTTGGACTTTATATGTAGGGAGAAGAGTTTTAAGAAGATTAATCTGTACTGGTAAATAAGAAGGATTTGGCCCAGAGAATAGGCAGAGAAATCAGTTATAAATCAGTTACCATTAAACCTACACTGGAACTAAGGGAGGGTAACAGGGAAATAGAAAAATCAAATGAGCAAGATATTATGAAGTTATTTGTACCTGATTGTTCCTTGGTTTGAACAGGCAAAAAGAATTGGCAGATGATTGAAAATTGAAGAGTAGGAAAATTGAAGAGTGTGTTAGGAAGGTTACCTAGTTTGAAGTAAAGGGAAGAGGATAAAGAAATAAGCCTTAGGGAAAATTGGTTAGTGTGATCCAAAATAGAATCTCAGTAGATATATATTCAAAAGACAGGTGGAGAATGGGGGTGGGGGAGGACAGGGTATGCCAGGATTATAAATTTGGGACTTATTTGCATGATGTGACAGGTTAAACAAAAGTAATAGATGGAAATCTGTTTTTAAAAAGTAAATTAATTAATTTAATTTTAGTAAATGGTTATACATAAATAGTACCATCGGCCATGTACATGCTAAGTAAGTGCTCTACCACTGAGCCACACCCCAACCCATCTTTATTATTTTTTAATTATTTAAATGAAGGGGGCATTGTTTAGTTATACCCAATGAATGCAATAAAATAGAAATACTTGGCTTTAGGGATGGAGGATAAAAATTCTCCCCTGTATATTTATTTGCCTTACTTCAGTTACTAAAGTCAGTGTCTTAATTTGGGTTCTTCCAAAAGTTGACTGAGGTGAGGATTTACTTGCAAGTTTTTTTATTGTGTGGTCATCACTGGAAGTGTTGGAGACAATGGGGAAGGAAGAAAGGGAAAGAAGGATAATAAAAAAAATAAATAAATAAGCATGCATTGATGAGGAGTTTACGTCTATGACTAACTAGGACTCAATTCTGCTGATGATCCTAGGGAGATTGTATGGATCATGTTTCAGAATTATCCTATCAAGGGCTGAGCATGGTGACACATGCCTGTAATCTCATGACTTGGGAGGCTAAAATAGGAGGATTGCAAGTTTGAGGCCAGCCTTTGCCACCTAGTGAACAACTTAGTGAAACCCTGTCTCAACATGAAAACTAAAAAGGGCTAGGGATGTGGCTCAGTGGTTAAGCTCCCTTGGGTTCAATTCCGAGTACCCTCCTCCCTCTGAAAACAAAACAAAACAAAACAAAACAAAACAATTATCCCACCAAGGACTGTGGAAGCTGGTATATTTATTTACTACCCTGTATCCCTCATTTTTTTGAGAGTGGCTCTGGGATGTTATTTCCTCACACTTCTAGTCTGCCCCTGACCGTGGTAGAGACCACTCTCAAACTGAGAGGCATTGGAAGCCATTTCCATATATTAGAACTATTGGCAGTTTACTGCAACATAAGTCAGAACTATATGGATGAAGTGCCAATAATTATAGTTCATTTTTACGTTCTGTCCACATATAACTGGTACTGAAATTAGATGTTAATGGAATCTTTTTAGGCAACAGGAAACCTCATGATTAGGTTATACTCACAAGAGGTAATGGAGTAATCCCATTGTTTCCTTTTAGATTTTTAGTGCACTTATATAAAATCCATGTAAGAAGTCAAATAACTAAATTTGCATTTTTAGACCAAAGTGTGTGGTAAGAGTCCTTTTCTTTACAATTCTATTGACAATAAACAAAATTGTGTGTGTATGTATGCATGCACATATGCACATAAAAGCATTATAGCATCAGATAGCCATATGTTCACACCTTTTCTAGAAAATAACTGTCTATTAGCATCAAGAGAAACTGTACTCATAGGATATAAGGGGGTGTGGAGAATAAAAACCCTGATTTTATTTTGATGTGACCTTGTTGGATGTGTGACTAGAGAACAATTTACCCATTCAAAGGAATCTAATGGTTTCCTCCTTGGCATTTAGTCACAATACTCTGATTGTAGCATGCACATAAATGTTCCTTACATGGCATAAAATGACCCACAGATGATAACTCTAACAAACAACTTCTATTAACGTGGCCTTAGACATAAACAAATAACCTATCATTTTTTTTCAGTTGTTAGATTGGCGATCTGCTAGTCATTCCTGACAAGGTAAAAATAGTTTTCCACAAAGTGTACGGCAAAGGCCTTCATGTGGAAATGCAGATTCAAACAGTATGCCCACTCTGATGACAATGAACCATAGCCCCACATCATAAGTAGTTTGTGTTTTCATTAATGTGGACCAGCTGGCAAGATACCCTGCTAACCCCCTAGAAGACTGAATATAGAAATAATTATTTACCAAGGTACAAACTGCCAAGATTGCTATAGTGATGAATTGGCACATGTGTAGCTTATAGATGATGAATTAACAAGTTTTGCTCCACTAAGAGATGCTTAATATGCACATAACATGATTTATGAATTTTTTGGTTTTTGTGGTTTACATACCACATCTTTTGAAGAACTCCATTAAAGTAAAATAAAGTAAAAAAGAAAGTCCAAATCATATGACATGATGCAGTTCATAACAACACAGGTGTTTGAGTCTTTTCATTTAATTTCAACCAGTCCACCCATTCATCTCTATTTTTGAGCATCTCTAAGTGTGTTGCTGTCAGCTTGTTGCTCTAATGCTTATAACACTTTTGAGAATGTCAGAAAAGTCACTGCTCCTTTAATCTCTGCAATCAATCAACCTTAATTATAACTGACCAGGGAAAAAGAAGGCCTCCTGAAAGAAGATTTTAAAACTTGGATTATTTAGAAGATATTGTCAGAAAACTAAATAGCTGAGAAATTTAATTTCTCCAACCCTGGCTCGCGTTTCCTGAATAGAAGCCATATGTCATAGTAGCCTGAATCTTCTCAAAATGTGATTACAATACATTTCTTTCTGAATAAGATTGGTCCAAGAGACAATTGTGTTCACACTCAAGAAGTATAGTAATTAAAAACAAATTTAAACAGGAGTTTTTTTAAGGACAGTTCTGTTTGGGATACCTTTTGGAGGAATGGACAGAAAGCCAGTCTTTCTTCCTCTCAGCTATAAAGGTTTCATCTGTAATTTAATTATCCCAAAGCACAGCCACAGAGATAATTTGTACTTATTTTTAAATATATTTTGGAAAGAATTTTACAAACTTCCACTGCCAGGCAAAATTAAATACATAAGTAAAGGGTATAATTACTGGTAAAACTATATGTTATAGGGGGAAATCCCACCGAGAATTTATATATATATATAATTAAAATGTGTGTATGTATATATGTGTGTATACACACACACACACAGACACACACACACACAATGTAAACACAAAAATAAGGATTGAAAACTAGAAGAGCTAGGTACAGTGCCCATGCCTGTAATCCTAGTAGCTTGGAAGGCTAAGGCAGGAGGATCACAAGTTCAAGGTCCTAAGCAATTTATCAATAGCTTGTCTCAAAATAGAAAATTTAAAAAGGGCTGAGGATATGGCTCAGTGGTTAAGCACACCTGGGTTCAATCCCCAGTTTAAAAAAAAAAGTAAAACCTAAAGAAAAGGCATTCACGATGGCTTCTGAGTATAGAGGAAAGAGGCTAGAAGGGAAATAGTGGGAAGATTTGGTAAAGCACTAGAGCATAATAGCAGTATAAAGGTCTGCAAAGTGCACTGCTCTGGCAGTCAGTACAACTGGGTTATAATTTAGGCTCTATGCACATGACCAAATTTATACATTCATATTCTCCCTCTGGTCTTGGTTTCCCCATCACTCAAATGAAAGAGGTTTAGAGTTTTCCTTTTCAAAAATTAAATACTTTATTAAATGCTATTATTTCAATATCATTATCATTATTAGTGTTGTTGAAATGTGTGCCTTATAGAGTCAAGGCATTTATAGGCAGACCTTATATCCATAAGAACTATATCACTCTTATACAAGGCTAAGGTCTCCTGCCCTACCCTTTCCAACTCACACATAAAGAGAGTAGATAAAACTTCCATTTACTCTAGTGACTTTTGCTGAACATTTAAAATGTGAATCCAATTTTGTATGTTATGTAAAACATATGCCTAAATAAAATTTTCTTGCAAAATCAAGCCTTTCATATTGGAAACTGAAAGAAATTTGATCCAATTGTGCTGTCTTTCCTTTTTTCTTTCTTTCCTCTGCTTTTTGAATGTGTGACTCAAAGGCCTTACCATAAAGGCTGCAGATATAGAAAGAAATATCTAAGTATCATAAAATATAAATTCTCCAGTAATTAATATATAACTGCAACACATTTTCAATTTTAAGCCAAATGGAACTTTTCAATTAGAGGAAATGGTTTAAAGGTTTATTTGAGAAAAGAAATGCTCAATATACAGCCAAGGAAAGTGTAGCACAGAATGATCATAAGGCACAAAGAATGATTAATTTAATAAAAGGGTCTTTCCTTACTTGATATCCATCTGGAAAAGCAGATCAGATCATTTTATTAAATCATTTTCCTAAATGAATTCTAGTTGTACTAATGACTTCTTAGAAGAAAATGAGACTATATGTATATATGAGACTATATGTTTAATGTAAGGGAGGAAGATAGACTCTCAATAATAAGATCGAAAACTCAGAAATGATAAAAGATGGATACAGAAGACTATATAAAAATTAATAGAGAAAAACATGAAATCTATAAACAAACAAAGGCAGAGCATATCCAGTTTCTTTCAAGGTTAATATATAACAAAACTATTGTATAATCTCACAAGCAGGATATTAATATTGTACTTGTATTCTTGATATTTGCCATTCTGTCTGGAGTAAGATAAAATCTTAGTGTAGTTTTAATTGGCATTTCTCTAATTGATAGAGATGTTGAAATTTTTTTGTATATTTGTTGACCATATTTCTCTGAGAACTGTCTGTTTAGTTCCTCTACCCATTTATTGATTGGGTTATTTTTTTTTTACTGTTAAGTTTTCTTGACTTCTTTGTATATTGTGGATAATAATGCCCTATCTGAGGTGTAGGTGGCAAAGATTTTTCTCCCTTTCTGTAAGCTCTCTCTTCATACTCTCAATTATTTCTTTTTCTGTGAAGAAGTTTTTTAATTTGATGCCATCCCATTTATTAATTTTTTTATTTTACTTCTTGTGCCTTAGGGATCTTGTTGAGGAAGTTAGGTCCTGAGCCAATATGTTGGAGTGTTGGGCCTACATTTTCTTCTAGAAGGTGCTGGTTTTCTGGTCTAATTCCTAGGTCTTTGATCACTTTGAGTTTTGTTCAGGGTGAGAGGGGTTAACTTTTATTCTACTGCATATGGATTTCCAGTTTTCCCAGCATCATTTGTTAAGAGGGTATATTTTCCCTAATGCAAATGTTGGTAAGGATGTGGGGAAAAGTGTACACTCATACATTATTTGTGGAAATGCAAATTGGTGCAACCACTCTGGAAAGTAGTATGGTGATTCCTCAAAGTACTAGGAATGGAACCACCATTAAACCCAATTATCCTACTCCTTGATTTATATCCAAAAGAGTTAAAAACAGCATACTGCAGTGACATAGTCACATCAATGTTTATAGCAGCATAATTCACAATAACTAAGTATGGAGCCAACTTAAGTGCCCTTCAACAGCTGAATGGATAAAGAAAATATGCTATATATACACAGTGGAGTATTACTCAGTTATAAAGAAGAATGATTCTATGAGATTTCCTGGTAAATGGATGGAACTGGAGACTATCATGCTAAGTGAAATAAACCAGTCCCACAAAACCGAAGGTCAAATGTTGCCTCTGATAGGTGGAAGCTAACCTACAATAAGGTAGCGGGCAGGGAGTGAATAGAAGTTTAGTGGATTAGAAAAGGGGATGAAGGGAAGGGAGGGAGGATAGGAAAAGGAAAAAGTGGAATGAATCTGACCTAACTTTCCTGTATACATATATGAATACCCACAGTGAATCTCCCCATCATGTATATCCACAAGAAATTAATTAAAAAATAATAACTATGGGTAAAAGGAAGAAAGATCAATAGAGGGAAGGGAGCAAGTGGTGGGCAAAGGGAAGGGGGAGGAGAGTTACTGGGGTCTGAATTAGAACAAGATGTATTCCATGGCTGTATAATTATGTCAAAATGGATTTTACTATCACACATAGCTAAAAAGAACTAATAAAAAAGGATATAAACATTGATTCAGTCAAGATACAGAATAGTGTCATCATTACAGCATTCTTTCTGTAGCCCTATTTAAAACCATATCTAACACCTGCTTACATGCACCTTCTTTTTAAGCCATGAAGTCCAGCAAACTGTCTTCCATTTCTAAAATTTTGTCAACTCAAGTATGAATATGAATAGAATCATGCAGTGCACACCCTTTTGGAACTGACTTTTTCACTCAGCATAATTCCTAGAGACTCATTCACATTGCTGAATAAACATATCAACAGTCTTAATTTTTATTGGTGAGTAGTAGTCTATGATATGTATGGCTATTTTCAGTTTTCCTATTTACTCACTGAAGGGAATCTGAGTTACTTATACTTTCTGACATTACAAATAAGGGTATCACAAGCATTCATGTACATGTTTTTCTGTGTGAGCATGCCATCATTTCTCTGGGGAAAATGCCCTGGGCCATAATTGCTGGATCAGATGGTAGCTGGAAGTTTAGATATTTATGAAATGTCTACGCTATTTTTCAAGAGTGACTATACCATTTTATATTACCCACATCCTTACCAGCATTTGGTATTATCACTATTTTTTATTATCCATTCTGGTAGGTATGTAGTGATATTCAATTCTGTTTATTTGTATTTCCATGTTGGCAAATAATATTCTTCATCTTTTTATGCATATATTTACCATCTATATGTCATTTTATGTGAAATATCTGTCCATGTCTTTGGCCCATTTTCTTTGTTTTTTATTGCTGTATTTTTGGACTTCTTTATACACTTTAGACATAGTTCTTTGACAAATATGTGGTCTCAAAATATGGTCTCCTAATCTGTATATTATTTCTTTAGTATTTTTATAGGGTCATTCATGGAAAAAATTTGAAGTCCATCTTATCAGTTTTTCCTTTCATACTTCATGCTTTTGGTTTCAAAACTAGCATCAATTTGTCAAAGAAGGAACAAAGATTTTCTTCTATAATAATTCTGTTAAATGTTTTCTATTTTTAAATACTTGTACTTAAATCTGTGATCCACTTTGTGTTGTATTTGTGTAAGACATGAAGTTTAAGACCAGGTTCATCTTTTTTAAACCTATTTATAGCCAATAACCCCAGCATCAGTAATTGAAAATACTCTTCATCTTTCATTGAATTGCTTTTGCACCTTTGTAAAATAAGTTCAGCATATCAGAGTTGGTCTATTTCTAAGTTTTCTATTCTATGCCATTTGTCTATACTTTCACTCTTCTACATATACCACATTGCTGGTGGACTTAATTATTCTAGCTATATCATAGGGGTCAATAAAATGTAGAGTGACTCCACCTATCTTTAGTCATCATTGCTTTAGTCATTATAGTGAATGTAGTTTTGCTCACAAATATTAGAAAAAGCTATGTATCACAATGAAAGGGCATGCCTGGATGTTGAAAGTAATTGCATTAAACCCATAGTTCAATTTGAGAAGACTGTACATCTTTACTGTATTGAGATTTCCAATCTATAAACACAGTATGTCCCTTCCTTTATAAGGTGTTTTTCATTGGTATTTTATAAATTTCATCACACAAATCCTCTATATGTTTTGTACACTTAAGTTTTAGTGATCCTTAAGAATTCATTTATACTCATATATAATCTGTATGCACTTATTCCCCTTTATTTAATTTGCTGGTAAGAATTTTCAGAACATGTTGAAGAGGACATCCAGACAGTGGGCACAGATGTCTCCTTCCTGATCATACAGGGAAAGCATTAGTGCTTCACTGTTAATTATAATGGATCTGTAGTATCTTTATAGATGCCTTTTTAAAAGGCTGAGGAAGTCCTCTCAGGAAATCCCTTTCATTAGGAATGGGTGTGTGATTTTTCAAATGCTTTTTCTGAATGCAAGGAAATAGTCATCCAGTTGTCTTATTTAGTCTGTTATTATGATTTATTTTAGAATGTAAAACTAATGTTACATTGTTAGGATAAGTTCCATTCAGTAATACTATATTTTGCATATATTAGTATATTCCCATATATATTTAGTTAGCTAAAATTTTATTGATAATCTGTGTATCTATGTTGATAAGAGGGATTCCTGCCAATGTCTTACTCTGGATTTAGTATCAGAATAATGCTGGAGTTATACAATGAATTTGGGTGTAATTTCTTTAATTTTCAAGAAATATTCATGTATAGAATTATAAATATATATTTTTTCCTTTGGTACTTTAATGGTTTCTCTGTTGTATTTTCTCTTGCATTGTTTTGGTGAGAAAAATCATGTCATTGTCTATTTTTCCATACATTATTTGTCCTCTCTAATTTCTTGCCTACTTTCACTTTTTTTCTTAAGTGTGGCTTACCAGAAATTTGATTTTGTTCCTTCTTGGTGGATGTTTTTCTTGGTTCTTGTGTTACTGGTTTTTGTGCTTCTTGTGATCTACATAGTTTTCATCAGCTTTGTATGTCTTTGTCCATTATGTCTCTGAATATATTTCCATTCCTTCCTTCCTTTGGGTACTCCATTTCATATATATTAGACTAATTTGCCCTACAATACTCTAAGATTTGGTTCATTTATTTTTGTCATGTTCTCAGAAGTTTATTCTGTATAGTTTTAATCACTCTGATTACTAATCTTTTCCTTTGCAGTGTCTAATCAGTTGTTGAGTCTATCCAATATATTTTTCTTCTCTGACATTGTAATGTACATCTCTAGAAATTCAAATTATATCTTTTTTATATCTCCTCATACTTCACATAACATGTGCATGTTCTCTAGCTTATTGAGCATATGGAATATAAATGTACTAACTGTTTTAATGACTATCTAAAAAATCTACATCATCTCTGTTATTTTTGGATCTGTTTCACTTGATTCATTTTTCTCTTCATTATGGTTCATATTTTCCTGTTTATTTTCATGCCTGCTCATTTTTGACTTAGACATTGTGATTTTAACATTGTAGTGCAAGTTGTTTACATATCTGTACACAGATCTATACAGAACTGTGTTCTAGGACACTATTAAGTTGTTTGGAAACATTTTAATTCTTCCCAGTCCTGTTTTTTACATTATTTATTTTGGAGGTCCTGAGCAGCATTTACTATATGGTTGATTTTTTCCCTCACTACTGTGGTTGACCCTTCAGATTACTCTGTCCAGTGCCTCCTGAATCATGAAGTAGCTATTTGGAGTAGAGAATCTTTCTAGCTCTTTTTGAATTTTGTGATTTTTTTTTTCTAAAATACTTTCCTGTCCCCTTTCTACCCCAAACTTTGTGTATGTTTGTTATACACATGTAATGGAAAATACTCAGTTCTAACCTTGATCTCTGGAGTTTTCCCTCGATACATCTGTCTGCTCTTCAATACCCTGTCTTCCTTACCTCTATTTGTTCAGTCTTCCATGAATCTCCAACTCCTGTGCTCAAGGAATGTGGCAGATTTCAGCTGGCTATTCTTCTTTGTGCTGCAGCCTGGAAGAGCTTTCAAGGTAGTAAGCTAGGGACAATCAGGGATCCTTCTCTCAGGTATCAATGTTTTTTTTTTTTTTTTTTGTCTGCTATTTAAACTCTTGAAAAATGTTATACATTTAGGTCATATTTTGATATTAGTTGTTTGAGTAAGTTGGCTATTTTGGTTCTTATTCCATCTTGTAAAGAAGAAGAAATCTGTTCTATACTTTCAGTAACAATCATACATGGAACTTTGTTCCACAGGGAGAATTTATTTTAATGAACAGTATTAAAACTCTTGGCCAAATTGTATTGTTATATGGTGTGCCTGTGAAATATGTAACAACAAATCCTACTATTATGTACAACTATGACATACCAATAAAAATGCAGAAAAAAAGAGTGCAAACTGAAAATTAATGTTGACTGGGTAGAATGCTACTTAGCCAATTATCTCTTCCTTTCATCTAGTGTCTTCAGTACCCCTTGCTAACCTCTGGAGTCCTACGGATATAAGAGATAAAAACTGAATAGTACTCTCCCAGAAAAATCATGGTAGTACAATATGTTATTGGCTATAGATATCTTGAAGAGGACTAGTAAAGCTTTTCTGGATTTGCTAGATTGTCCCCATGTGGGAGTAGAGGCCTACCTCCTGCCCCATATTGAAGCAGGGAGCCTCTAGTGATACCGGGGGGATCTCCCCACTTCTCCAGCACACAAACTATCATAACACAAGCTATCATAAATCTGTCTTGGAATTGGAACTTATGAAATACAGCCAAAGTCTGACAATAATTTATGAACAAAATAAATCATGACATTTTTATATCCAAGGTGGCAATATTTTTATTAACATGCCTGATGCCCCTCCTTCCCTTAACACTCGTTTGATCCCCCTGCAGCTTCTGTGCCCTCCACCTTTATTATCCATTACAAATCTATCCACTTCAGTCTGCACTCCTGCTCTGTGAAGGAAGTCTCCATCATCTCTCACATGGGCTGTGGCAATAGCTTCCTTGCTGGTGCCTCTTCCCAACTTGCCCTGGTAAAACCCATTCTGTTCTCAGCAGCCAGGGATCCTTTGAGTAATTCAATCTGTGGTTGTGTTTCTTTTTAACATGCTTACATCAGTGTTTACTATTATATAAGATTATAATAGTAATCTTTTTATACATGCATACAATCCTATATCTACTATACAAGTATCACACAGAACAGTTCCAATCAGCCTAAAATTACCTTGTGCATTCTCTTTGAATTTGACCATTGCCCTCCTCTCAAATTCATAGTAACTATGATCTATAGTTGTAAGTCATATAACTCTTCCTGAATGCCATATGAATAAGTTCACACAATACTGTCTTATAAAAGAGTAACTATATCATTTTTAATTGTAACCAGTAAGGAATAACGGTTCCTGATGTTACTTATATTATCCATTTGGTATTTTTATTTTTATTTTTTTATCTTTTTTAATAATTTTTATTGTTGGTTGTTCAAAACATTACATAGTTCTTGATATATCATATTTCACACTTTGATTCAAGTGGGTTATGAACTCCCATTTTTACCCCGTATACAGATTGCAGAATCACATCAGTTGCACATCCATTGATTTACATATTGCCATACTAGTGTCTGTTGTATTCTGCTGCCTTTCCTATCCTCTACTATCCCCCCTCCCCTCCCCTCTTCTCTCTCTACCCCATCTACTGTAATTCATTTCTCCCCCTTGTTTTTTTCCCTTTCCCCTCACTTCCTCTTGTATGTAATTTTGTATAACCATGAGGGTCTCCTTCCATTCCCATGCAATTTCCCTTTTCTCTCCCTTTCCCTCCCACCTCTCATCCCTGTTTAATGTTAATCATCTTCTCATGCTCTTCCTCCCTACTCTGTTCTTAGTTACTCTCCTTATATCAAAAAAGACATTTGGCATTTGTTTTTTAGGGATTGGCTAGCTTCACTTAGCATAATCTGCTCTAATGCCATCCATTTCCCTGCAAATTCTATGATTTTGTCATTTTTTAATGCAGAGTAATACTCCATTGTGTATAAATGCCACATTTTTTTTATCCATTTGTCTATTGAAGGGTATCTAGGTTGGTTCCACAGTCTTGCTATTGTGAATTGTGCTGCTATGAACATCGATGTAGCAGTGTCCCTGTAGCATGCTCTTTTTAGGTCTTTCGGGAATAGACCGAGAAGGGGAATAGCTGAGTCAAATGGTGGTTCCATTCCCAGCTTTCCATGAAATCTCCATACTGATTTCCAAATTGACTGCACCAATTTGCAGTCCCACCAGCAATGTACAAGTGTACCCTTTTCCCCACATCCTCGCCAGCACTTGTTGTTGTTTGACTTCCTAATGGCTGCCAATCTGACTGGAGTGAGATGGTATCTTAGGGTGGTTTTGATTTGCATTTCTCTGACTGCTAGAGATGGTGAGCATTTTTTCATGTACTTGTTGATTGATTGTATGTCCTCTTCTGAGAAGAGACCCCTAACCATATCTTACCTGCCTATAGTTACCACTAATTAATCCCTATCAGGGAATTAATTCACTGATTGGATTAAGGCTCTCATAACCCAATCGTTTTACCTCTAAACTTCCTTGAAGTGTCTCACACATGAGCTTTCGGGGGACACCTCATATTTAAACCACAACACCTACTTAACACCTTTTTTCTTAAATGGTTGGTAGCTTTGATGTTCCATCTAAAAATGTCATCACTTAACCCAAGTTCACTTAGGTTTTATACCCATAAGTTTGACCAAAATTTAAAATATTGCTAAATATGTGAGAATATAAAAAAATTCATATGCATTAATTAATGAAATCAGCAAAACATTTTTGGACAAATTAGCAACATGTTTAAAAACATAAAATATCTCTACTCTGTTCATTTTGATCTCCATAATAATATGTCTTTCATATATGAAATCTCATACATATCCCAAAGATGTTATGTTCAAAGATGTCGATTGCTGTTACACTAATAATGGCAACAAATGAGAAACAACTTATGTGTCCATCAGTACATTTATATCATTTGTTATTGTACATAAATGATTAAGAAGTCTATGGAATAATTGCAAAGTAAAATATATCCATATGTGCTGTTATATAAAGATCCTGCATCCATTTTAATAAGTAGCTGTTGAGAGCCACAGCCGAAGGGGCTCCAGCAATTATTGGGAAGGGGTATATATTGCCCAATACCCCTTCCCAATAATTGCTGGAGCCCCTTCGGCTGTGGCTCTCAACAGCTACTTATTAAAATGGATGCAGGATCTTTATATAACAGCACATATGTATTGGATCATCTTCCTATAAATTTATGGGGACGAGATGTCCTAGATCAATTAGGTTTGACATTAACAAATAACATCAACCAAAATGCACCCACTATTATGACTAGACAAGGTTTTAGGAAAGGAAAAAGATTAGGAAAACAAGAACAAGGTATAGCAGCACCAATACAAATAGATCAAGGAACAGACAGACATGGGTTGGATTTTCAGAAAGGGCCACGGAGACAATAAAAATTACTTGGAAATCAGAAAGACCAGTATGGGTTCCTCAGTGGCCCCTGACTAAAGAAAAGATACAAGCAGCCCATGATCTGGTCAAACAACAATTAGCGGAAGGACATATACAACCTTCTGTATCTCCCCATAATACTCCCATTTTTGTCATCAAAAAGAAATCTGGTAAATGGAGATTATTGCAAGATTTAAGAGCCATTAATAATGAGATGGTTATTATGGGACCTGCTCAATCGGGGATTCCTCAATTGTCTGCTTTGCCAAAAACTTGGTATGTTTTAGTTATAGATATTAAAGATTGTTTTTTTTTCAATTCCAATTCATCCTGAGGATAGTCCACGTTTTGCATTTACTATCCCTGCACTAAATCATGAAGGTCCTGATCAGAGATATGAATGGAAAGTACTCCCTCAGGGGATGGCTAATAGTTCAACTATGTGTCAAATTTATGTTAACAAAGCAATCCAGCCACTTAGAAATCAAAATCCTGAACTACAAATATTTCACTATATGGATGATGTATTATTAGCACACAAAGCTAAAAACACATTGCTAGAATGTTATGCCACACTTACAAACTTATTAAAAAATTATAATCTAGAGATAGCAATAGATAAAGTACAATTAAATTTTCCAATTAATTATTTAGGAGTTCTATTATCCTCAACCATGGTCCGTCCACCAAAAATTCAAATACGAGTAGATCAACTCAAATCACTTAATGACTTTCAAAAGTTATTAGGAGACATAAATTGGATAAGGCCTTATCTCGGTATACCAACAGGAGAGTTGGGACCTTTATTTGATATCCTAAAAGGTCCATCAGATCCAAATTCACCCCGAATGTTAACGCCTGAAGCAAGAAAGGCATTAAAAATCATTGAAACATATATGGAAAATATGCATTTGGATAGAATTGATCTAAGTTTGCCTTTATTATTTATTGTACTACCAACAAAAAATATTCCTACAGGAGTATTTTGGCAAGAAGGTCCATTATTATGGATACATTTATCTTATTCTCCTAACACTATTCTTACTAGGTATCCTGAGGCTGTAGGACAATTAATACTCAAAGGAATAAAAGCAGCAAAGGGAGTGTTTGGAATTTCTCCCAATAAAATTATTAATCCATATACTATGAATCAAATTGATGAGTTAGCTAATGAGTTAAATACTTGGGCAATAATCATGTGCAAATCTAATGTTTCATTTGATAACCACTTACCATCTAATCCTTTATTGTCTTTTTGGTCATCGCATCCTGTAATTTTTCCAAAAATGACAAGAAAAACACCTATCGGGAATGCTCCAAATATATTCACTGATGGATCAAATAATGATACAGCAGCAATAGTTACACCTGATCAAACTTTTACATTTTTAGTCCCCAAACAATCAGCTCAAAAGGTAGAGCTTACGGCAGTATTACAGGCTTTTGTGATGTTTAAAAATTCTGTATTTAATTTATTTTCCGATAGTCAGTATATAGTTAATGCTATAGTATCCCTTGAAGATGCTGGTAGGATTTCCCCTTCCTCTACTATTTTCTTTTTGCTTTCCACTATACAAAGTCTAATCTGGGACAGAAAAGATCCATTCTTTATAGGACATATCAGGGCACATACAGGATTACCTGGAGCCCTTAGTTTGGGCAATGATTTAGCAGATAAAACTACACATGACATACATATTTTCTCTACACTAGAAGAAGCTATAAATTTTCATAAAAAGTTCCATGTCAATGCTAATACTTTACAAAAGCGTTTTAAAATAACTAAGGAACAAGCTAGACAAATAATAAAACAATGTCAAAATTGTGTGACCTTTTTACCACAAGTTAATCTTGGAGTCAATCCTAAAGGATTGATACCTAACCATATTTGGCAGATGGACGTCACACACTTGCCAGAATTTGGAAAATTAAAATATTTGCATGTTACAGTTGATACTTCTTCTGGATTTTTGATGGGCTCCCTTCATGCCGGAGAAAAAACTAAAGATGTTATAGCTCATTGCTTACAAAATTTTGCCACTGTGGGCGTTCCAAAACAGTTAAAAACAGATAATGCCCCTGGTTATACTTCTACCTCTTTTAAACAATTTTGCTCATCATTTGGCATTACTCATATAACAGGAATCCCATACAATCCACAGGGACAAGGCATAGTTGAAAGAGCTCATCAAACTATTAAAATGTACTTATTAAAGCAAAAAGAAGGAATTGGGAAGGGGTATATATTCCCCAAAGATAAACTTAAAATAACCCTTTTTACTCTAAACTTTTTAAATTTGGATTCATCAGGGCTTAGTGCTGCGGAAAGGCATATGTGTCCAAAAAATGTATATAAGCCCAAGGTGCTTTGGAAGGATATTCTAACAGGACAATGGAAAGGTCCTGACCCAGTAATTGTCTGGAGTCGGGGGTCTGTTTGTGTGTTTCCACAGGGAGAACAGCAGCCGATTTGGATTCCAGAGAGATTAACTAAGGTCCTGACCCAGTGATTGCCTGGAATCGGGGGTCTGTTTATGTGTTTCCACAGGGAGAACAGCAGCTGATTTGGATTCCAGACAGATTAACTAAAGCGATTTCTACAGACCAAAAAGAAGATGTGATATCCAGAACTCCAGTTTGGTTATTCTTACATGTGCGACAGAACCAGAATGCTTTTTTCAATATCTATTTTATTATTGCCCTTTCCCATATTTTTTTTTTGAGCTCATACAGACCTAGGTTAATGTTTCGCTGATCAGTCCTATTTTTTGACTATAGAGTTTTTAAACATTGCAATGAAGATTTCACCTGTAAAAAGTTATAAGGCCTTTACTATTATGTTATGTGTCATATGTATTATGTGTGCACACTTGTGTTTTGTGTTTGAACGTACGTATGTCCATATGTCATATATGATGAGCGCTCATGAAAAAATGGATCCAAATAATTTTTTTTTATTCACGTGATTTAAATGGTTTAATTTAAATTGGGTAAACAGCTGTTGAAGATTGTTTTAAAATGTGAACAAAAAAGGAGGTTAACAGATCTGTTTGTTTACTTTCACCTTTCCTTTTCATTATATTTAATAATTCTCTTAAAGATAATGTAAATTGTTAAGAAAATTGTTTTCTTTTAATGCCTTCTGGAATGTTATATAATGTTATATAATTTTTCTTTAGCCATTATTGCCAGAATTCCTATCTTCATCCCAGTACATGAAGACAAAGATAAAACCAATCTACAGCTTCTGCAATAGCCATCACTGAACTGCTTGCAGAACTTGCCTGGACTATGTATCACTTATATGCATTGTGAACTCACTTGTATGCATTGTGAACTATCTGTTGGTGTAGCAACTTCTGGTAGTGTTGGGGTATTTATGCTGATGGTGTCATCGGTGGTACAATTTTTCCAAAAGGAGCCGTCAGCTGGCTTGGTGTATCTTCCTCCCTTCTGTTTGTCATGATCGTTCAGCTAAAATTTGGGGGCCAACAGAGGTGAGGCAAAGAACCTCACCCCCCGCCCCCCTGCTGATACGAAGACCTCTACACAGGTGTGGCTGTATACTGGACTGGTAGTTAATGACGGGTAAGATCCAATTACTATGGTACCAACCTAAGACAGGAGGCTGACGCCTTGAGGTCAGCTCATCCAGTAACGGGTAAGGACCATATGTACTATTGGACAACCTAAGGCAGACACGGTCCCTAAGCCACATGCTTCTTGTTTAAACAGAGAGGGGGAGATGTTGAGAGCCACAGCCGAAGGGGCTCCAGCAAACTTTCAGACTGCCAGCTGATGATTGGCTCACAGCGGCCCCAGCAACACCTAGCTGATTGGCACCTCTGTGGAGATGCTCATTGAGCTGTTTCCCTGCCCTTTCAGACTACCAGCTGATGATTGGCTCACAGCAGCCCCAGCAACATCTAGCTGATTGGCTCCTCTGCGGTGATGCTCATTGGGCTGTTTCCCTGCCCTTTCAGACCACGGAGCTGCTCATTGGGGGACTTTTTTGGCTCCGCCCATGCGACCCAGCCAATCGGATTGTGGGAGAAAGAGGTTGTTGGGGTGTGTGCTTGTGGGAAGCCGGTGGTGGCAGTTGGGCTCTGAGGGTTTTTTCCTGAGGAGCTGTTTTGTTTATCTTGTGTGGTTCTAAAAATAAAGTTAGTTTCTTTTGACAAGTGGCTCCTGAATTGTGCCCAGCCAGACTGCGGCAAGTAGCTATCATCTTTTATTAGGGCTACCATTGCAAAGTACCACAACCTGAGTGAGATAAACAACAAAAATGTGTTGTCCCAGAATACTAGAGTCTGGTAGTTCAAAATCAAGGTTTTGGCAAGGTATCAGAAGGAAGAATCTATTCCATGTCTTTGTCCTTGGTTTATAGATGACTGACTTTGCCCCACCTCTCTTCACGTTGTATTACTTCTATTCATCTATGTCCAAATTTCCCCTTTCTATAAAGATACCAGTCACATTAGATCAGAGCCCACCATAACAACATTTTAACTCAATTGCCTCTGGAAAAAAACTGATCTCCAAATAATGGTACATTTTTACTTCAATATAGGAATCATGAGAGAACCCAATTGAACCCTTAACAATAGCAAAAGCAAGTGGCAGATGTATTTAGATATCATTATCCATGCATTGTGAAAATGTATATTTTATAGCACATCTAGTTTTTTAAAAGCATGAAACCAGCTTTTAAATTGTATAAATCTCCTTTATTAATTGTGGTTATTTCTGAGTAGGGGCTGGGATTTAAAGGAACTCTCTAAAGGAATAATTTTGATTTATATGTATTTTTAGAACTTTTTGCAACAATAATATGTATTTTTTCTTTGTAAGTAAAATACTGAAATAAGTTGAACAACAGAGAACATAGCTATATAGAGTGACAATATTTGCCAAGGAAACATTATTTACATCCCAGAAGGACTTTGGTTTTTTTTGTTGTTGTTGTTGTTTTTAATTAAAGGAACTCGGCTTCTTACAGATATTTATTTACATAGTAATCTCTATGTTTTTTTTTTTCTCATCTTCAAGGCTTATGAAGGAAGCTTTGGTTTTTTACCACCTAGGTAAGCTTATTCATCAGTGTTTGTGTTCGGTGGCTTGTTTCAAATAATACATCTTGTTAAAGCAAATATCAGGATGATTTCAAAAAACCTTTCTTTGACTTTAAGGTTACATCTCCAAAAACAGATTATGTGACAGACTCTACCTACCAGCCTATTTGAAAACCACTTTGAGAGTATGTTGAAGATGCTTAGGGGAGTCGTTGTCCAGAATGAACAATTATATCAAAGGAGCTTTCCTTATCACTGAGAATCCAGGGTAAGGGATGGAACATCGAAGGGACTTCTGAATGTAGTAGGAATGCTCTATTCAGAGGGAGAACAGCTGATTCTCTGTTCCACTAAGAGCATAGCATATCCTTCATAGGAAGCTGCTGGGACAAACTGGCAGCCCGTCAAGTTCTAGAGATGGATGCGAAAGCACACAGGATACCTGAAGAAGGGTGAAATATAATGTGAAAGTGTGCTGGGGCTGCAAAAAAATTGCTGTCACCCAGGTAGAGTCAACTCTTAAGGCAGCCAGCCTAGGGTTCAAAACAGAAGGATTATAGATAAATAAAGCCCATAAAATCCCAATTGTATTTTGTTCTCATTGTTGCTTTCTTTCTTTAGATATAATTTAATAACTTGGCCAAGGCCCTACTTTCTGTTACGTGGTTCACATGTAGTGAGAAATGACCTAACAGATCAAAGGTCTGTGTCAGGATAGGAGGAGTGAGGACAGTATCGGCCTAGATGAATTAAGGCCAGGAGTCAATTCTTAAGCCTTTTTACTTACTATTCAAGTGATCTTGAGGAAATTACCAAGCACTGTGAGCCTTAAAGTCTTCATCTGTGAAATAGATTTGAGATGCCCTGGCTCAGGGGGCTGCTGGAATATATGTGCTGTAAATAAAATACCTGGCATAGTACCTGACATTGATTAGAATTTTTAAATAGTTCTTTCAGTATGACTTTAACCCAGATCCTACTATCCTCTCCTGGAAAATCAAACTGGTGTTTTTATTATACAGAACATCTCAAGAGAATATATAGCTTAATAGGTCACAGAATATCAAAAAATATGCTTCTTAAATTAAACACATTGAGTTTTCTATCTTACAGTAGACATCTCCTTCCCAACTACTTCTCCATTCAAACCAGGATAAGCCATTCATTTATCTTCCACTAAAATTCTAGCCCTTGGTTAAAGTTGACCAAATTACTCTCAAAATAACCTCATTAATTATCCTTTCAATAGATTGAACTCAGGCTCTTCTGGGACAGGGAAAGAGTGCCAGCCCAAAGGCTTCTGGGCACCATTTCAAAGGGGTAACATCCTATTTTTCAGAAAACTGTAATACACTTTCAAAGTGGTTTTCAAATAGGCTGCTAGGTAGAGACTGATTATCCACATAATCTGCTTTCGGAGGTGTAAAAATCAGAGACAGGGTTTTTGAAATTATCCTGATATTTGTGACAACAAGATGTATTATTTGAAACAAGCCACCAAACACAAGTGTCATATATAACAATTCATTTGTCCACCGGGTTCAACTGCACCAGTGTTGCGAGGGGGCAAAATTGTGACGTTTGCAGTCGAGGGGAGAAATAAAGAATGTCCACGTGCTTCTGCCCCTTTTAAATGTTTTATTCACTCAAATTACTCAATACAGTTTCACTCTATAGGTTCTTAATCAAGAAAACAACAATCCTTAATGCTAGGCACTGTAATAGACATAATCAATTCACAGCAAACAATTCTAGATTAATTCTAAGCACTGCAAAACACAGTTAATCATGACAGGCTAGTGACAGACATTCCCTCTTTGTGCTAAGTTCAAAGGTCTTAAGTCTTAGGCTTTGAGTCCAGCAGATGCACACTCATTCAAATTGTGGTGATCAGGTCTGGAACCAAGGCAGGATTTTCCTGGTGTGGAGCAGATGACCACTTGAGGAGGGGCTCGTAGGGAGAAGTTGCAGCTCTCACCAAGGTCCAGATTAGGCAGTAGAGTTTGAGAGTGGTGAGGATCATGCAGAGGCTCAGGAAGGATGACAAGTGATGGGATGTCAGGTCCTCATCAGGCTCTCCAGCTCGAGTGCTTCCTTGTTTTGGCTGGCTGAATCCCTGTTCATTTGCTCTATCATTTATACTAAATTTGGGGGCTTTTGAACCCCCCTTTCAATCCTTATCAGTTACCACCTGATTTCTCAGTGACATCATTTACCCTAAGGTCAGAAACATCTGGTCTGATGGTCTCCACCCTGATCTTCTTGTCTTTCCCTCTTATCAGGTGAGGACAGCCTGCCAGGGGCTTCACTCTCTTTATCAGGGTGAGGGGAAGTAACTTGTTTGAGGCCATACTGGAGGGATCTGTGGATGTGCCTGGTGAAACTGCAGGTCTTTTAAAATGAAGTTTTTTTTTTTTTAAAAAAAATGGAGTTGCTTAGGCTCAGGCCTAAGGCCATCCTAACAATCAGGATAAGTGCACTGGATACCTTCCATACCTTTCCTAGGCAGAGATTTCTCTCTGGTTTATCGAGGATTCAAAAAGAATTACTCAGAGCAGATTTCTATTCCAGGCTTTTCTCTGCCAACTAAGACTCATCCACAGAGTATAGCACTGGACAACACCCAACCTAGCATAAAGTTAATTCCCAGGGAAGGAACTGTGGATTTCCAAAGCCTCAAACAACCCTGGCTAAGGGCATTTAAATTTGACTTCTTAGATCTGGAATCTCACCTTCTTACTCCTTTTTCATGTTCTTTAAGTCTCAGAGGACATCTCGCCATCTTCTTCTCATGACTGCTGTTCCTACACTCTCCCATTTCATGGGCATTGGTACATCTTGTTTGTCCCAGCATCCCCACTATTAACATATGAACACAGTGTCTTCCAAAAGCAAATGCTCAAATACTGTGTGGTAAATAAAAGAATTAGTCACACTTTTGTTTAAGATTAAATTCCTCCTACTTTATTGAATAAGCCAAATATATCCAGGTATATATCTTTAATTTCACAGAACAATGAACTAAAAGGGACAAGGGAATGCAAACACTATGTTTTATGTTTTTCCAGTATTATTGATAAGGTCATTTACATTTTTAAGAAAATTCCTGTTCCAGTGCCATATTATCCTATTCCAGGTCACACAAATAAGATGAAAGATTTCTCAATTTGTTTTTCTAATACACCAAATTATTACTTTTGAGCAAGAAAAAAATAATAAATTCATGAATAATACCCCTAAACTAAGATTCAAAAGCTAATTAAATATGCTATTAAAAGGAAAATTATTTGAAAAATATACTCTCCCAAAAAGATAAATCTTGACATCACACATATAAACCAAGAACACAAAGAACACTGCCTTCCCTCCAGCTCCACCATGGCCCTTCGGAACTCAGAACCTTTACTGTTCTTTTCAAACAGTCTGAAAAATCTGCCTCAGATTTCATTCAGGCAGAAGTTGTTGCACATGATACTGCAGCTTGCACTGTCATAGCTGTAGCTTGCACTGTCATAGCCGCAGCGTCACTTGCACCATCAGTTACTGCCTAGGCTCTCCCACAACTCTCAGAGCCTCTTTGTACCAGGTTGGAAATGAACCAGGGATGATATCTTTTAGCTTGGTTAAAAACTCCAGAATTTTTTTCTTATTAGTTTCAGTATGGGCTCTTGAACCCCACTTGAACTCATAGCATACAGGATCACTATTGGGCACCTGATGGTATTCCAAATATTTTTTTTGCACCCACTCTTTGGTAATGAGCTTCCTAGTATCCCCATAAATGAAATGCTCCTTTCCAGCATACACCTCAATTGCCTTCAGTACCTCCCAGATTTTCTCCTCAGTGGTGCAGCTGCCCTCCATAAAGATCGTACTCAGGATAAGTATCAGGAGACCAGTCTTAGGCATGCCCTGGTCATCATTTAGCATTCCATGATAGGTGAGGTCTAGTGTGTCATATATGATATAAATGTGGTTGATAGGGTCCACTTCTGTCAGAGCAATGCCAAAGACTAGCTCCATGAACTTACAAACTTTCCTCAAAATCATAGGAAAGTGGTCTTTATATTCCTTGATGATGATTTTTAGTATTTCTGCCTTTGTAATGAGCTCCTTGGATTTATACTTGAAGAGGACAAACTGTACTAACTCACCCACTTTCTTGTCTAGCACATCTCTAAGGGGTGATTCACTACCCTCAACTTCTTGGCTGATGGATTCTACTTCAACCTTGGTGTATGAAGTGGAGGAAGAAGAGGAACTCTGAGGACTCTGGGGAGTACTCAAAATTGCAGCAGTAGACACCTCCTTTTCTTCCATGGTGCCTGGGATCATAGAAAAGGAACAAGAGAGAGAGGAGGGAGACGAGGAAGAGGAGGTGGAGGGGAAGGAAAAGTGAAAAGAAGATGAAGTGGATGAGGTATCCTCTTGCTCAGCTGCAGGAGCCTGCACAACCACCAACTCTTCTGCCTCATTCAGATCTTGGAAGTCTTGCTCAGAGGTGAGGCGTGGACGCTTAGGAGAGGGAGGCATGATGATTCCTCCTGCTGGAAGCGGTAGGTTGGACTGAGAGCAGGAGTGTTGTGATAGGATCCCACAAGCCTGGGGGTGAGAGGGACAGTGTTAATGCCCTCAGGTGAAAAACTTACCCATGATGACATTGATGAAAGCTCACTTACAGATTTCTTTAGTGATGTCTGAGAGCCTCACAGGTTTGCTGTCTTTCTGGTAGGCCTATGCCCTAAGATCCTGTAGGAGGACATGAGAAAGTTCCTCATGACACAACCAACTGGCAGAGTGTGAAGCTCCAGGGTTCACAGTGGGGAAGGTGGGGTCCATTGCTGTGGGGTTCCCTCTGTTTGAGAGCAACAGGGCCCTTGGCCCATATTCAGAATGTGCCTCACCTTGGTTCCCAGCACTGAGCCTCCTCTGCTCTACTGACCTTATATTGCAGACTGAAATCTTCACTTCCCAGGTCCTGGCACCCCTGTAAGATGAATTGAGGGGTCCCCTGTAATTGTAGAATACCAGCACATCTCCAGGCCACCTGGGACTGATAGAGTGGAGTCAGACTCTGTGAGACCCTCCACCCCATAGTTCTAGGGTAGATGGTCCCCTCAGTGTTCACTCAGATAGGGCCACATCCCGAGCACTGCGCTGACCTGAAGCAAATTTATAGGGAGTTCACATCTCTTAGGCCAAAAGGAAGATGAAAGGTAGCAATACTTCTTGACTACTTTACTGTGAATCTTCCCAGGACTGACAGCAGGGGTATGTCAGGCTAGTGTCTCATGTGTTTTAGTGTAGATGTGACACTTTAGCTTCCTTAGTCCTCATATCAATACCTAGCAAGGCTTAGGAATCTTCTCATTGCTAATCTGACCTAGCTCTAACTGTTGACTTGCCCTCATCTGCTCAAATCAAGGCCCTCATTTAGGGATACCTGTGAGTCAAAAGTGAAGAGGCAGCTCAGCCTGATGGGATTGAATGAAATTTACTAGAGATATTATGAAGAGCATGGTAGGAATCTGTGGTATTCTGTTCTGAAGTGCAAACTAACCTCAGTACTTCTCAAAATACTATCTATTCCTAACAAGGTCTACACCTCCTCTGTTGTATGTATTGAGGATGCATTGTTCAGGCCAAGGCTATCATCTTTGTGTTCCACTGGAAAACTGACAACCCTTTCCTGGGCAAGGCTAGGCTGGGTCCTCAACTTCCTGTTGTTATACATCACTTAATCCTCCCCCAAGGTTCTTACCTTGATGGTTGTTTACACCTAGACTCTTACTTATACTGACACAAGTCTAGCCCTCACACAAAAACCTTCACCATCTTTAGATTCCCCACAAGGAAGCTGGGAAATTAAACAACCAGGGACCCTGTCTAGAACTTCCAGGGACAACTGATCAGGGATTATGTGGCTGGGTTCCCACATTATATGTGGTAGGAGGGGCTTTTGGTTCTCTTCTTTTACTTCCTTCTTGATGATTGGGCAGGACTAGGGCTCCTCCTTGTGTTAATCAGAGGTCACGCCCCTCAGAATCCCCAGGTGGAAGCTGGGAAACCTTGGAGTGGTGGGAAACTTTGGAGTAGCGACACCATCTGGAGTCTCCTGGGAACTACTGGAGGGATAGGGTGGGACTGAGGCCTGCTTTATCTGTGGGAGGGGCTCCCCCTTGATGATTGGCCAGGACTAGGGCTCCTCCCTCTGCTGATCTGAGGCCACACCCTCAGAACCCCCAGGTGGAAGATGGAAAATAACACATCCAGTGACTCTTGTCTCAGTCTTCTCAGGGCTGTCAACAAGGAAGGGGCAGGGCTGGAAAGGGCTATGTATGCTGTGGGAGGAGTTCACAGTTCTCCATTGGGGTCCTCCTGTTAAAAATTAGCTACTCCTAGAACTCTACATCTGATGATGTGAAAGCCACACCCCTTAGAATCATCAAATGGAAGTCAGACACTACCACACCTAATGAACTTGCCTGAGGCTTCCCAGGGACAACTGCTCTGGCTGAGAGGGTCTTGAGAGGGTCTGGAGCTCCCTATATCTGAGGGAGGAGGGGCCCTCAATCCTCCCTTGGGGTCATCCCCTTGATCATCGGCCAGCCCTGGGACTTCTCCTGGGCTGCCCATATGCAGGCCCTTCACAAAAAGGCTCACCTCCCTCAGACGCCTCACGTGAAAGCCAGGAAACCTTCCGAGCAGCGACAGTGCCTGGAGCCTCCCAGGAGCAAACAAGGGGAAAAGGAGGGGCTGAGGCCTATTTTATGTGTGATGGGGGGGCTCCCCTATGATGATTGGCCAGGACTAGGGCTCCTCCCTCTGCTGACCTGAGGCCACGCCCCTCAGAATCCCCAGGTGGAAGCTGGGAAACCTTGGAGTGGTGGGAAATGTAGGAGTGGCGACACTGCCTGGAGTCTTCTAGGAGCTACTGGAGGGATAGGGCGGGACTCAGGCCTGCTTTATCTGTGGAGAGGGGCTCCCTGATGATTGGCCACACCCTCAGAACCTCCAGGTGGAAGCTGGGAAACCTGAGAGTGTTGGGGAAATGTAGGAGTGGCAACACTGCCTGGAGTCTCCTGGGAGCTACTGGAGGAATAGGGTGGGACTGGGGCCTGCTTTATCTGTGGGGAGGGGCTCCCCCTTGATGATTGGCCAGGACTAGGGCTCCTCCCTCTGCTGATCTGAGGCCACACCCTCAGAACCCCCAGGTAGAAGTCAAGAAATAACCCATCCAGTGACTTTAACAGAGGCTTCCTGGGGCTTACAGCAAGGGCTATGTTGGACCACTGTTTTGTCTATGTGAGGGAAGGGTACACCTCAGTCCTTCTAGTCTCTCACCTTACCAGAGGTCTGGTACTCTGACCTCTACTAAACTGAAGCCATGACCCTACAGAGAAAACCTCAGCTCCATAGACTCTTAGTGATAACATGGGGGGGAAAAAAAAAAGCATATCCAGTGGTGTTGCTTGGGGCCTCCCAAGCATGAGTGCAGAAGCAGGTCAGTGAAGGAGCTGGGAGGAAGGGCATTATTACTCTTTATTTGTTTCAGTCATCTTTTCTGAGAGTCCTCAGTTTGACTCAGTGCCTCTCTCTGGGTGTGAATCCTATCCCTCTCACAAGCCCCTCCCTTCCCTAAGATGATCCAAGTGGAAGAAACGGAGTGTCACTTCCATCTACTGTGCATCAACAGGGCTTCTCAGGAACAGGCCATAGCTTTGGCACCCTATATTTGAATTGATGGTGGCCCTCAGTCTTCCTCAAGGTGGGGAGCCTCCTCCTCTTTAATGATTGTTTGATACTAAACACAGGACTTGAACTATCTCCCTCCTCAGATCTGAAGCTGTCTCCCACAGAATAAAGTTTCTACTTCCCTCATACTCCTAAAGAGAAACTGAAGTAGGCTAGTGTTGCTACCTGACCTTCCTGCCTGGTGCTTCCCAGGGCTGAAGGCAGAGCTGTTTTTTTGTGGGTTCCCCTCTTTCTGGGATGGAATGTCCCAGCACTCCTTCCTCTGGTGATACCTGGAAATGTCTGAGCAGTCTCTTCTCTCCTGATCTACAGTAGGATAAATGAAAACAAGGTCTTCATGTCTTTTGACCACCCTAAGCAAAAGTCAGGAGATGCCAGCATGCTTCACGGGCTGCTAGGACTTATTGTGCATAGAGAAATGGATTCTGTGTTTCTTCGTTTTCTGGGATGTGGAAGTCTTTGTAGTTGTCTCTTAGAATCCTTATCTTGGTGATTGACAAGTTCTGGGTTTCCTTCTCCTTCCAAAGTTTTACTATATGATATGGGGAACACACATGATTTAGTTTGGAGAAACCTGACAAACATAACCTCAAAAATTGATGAGGTTCACATCATCATTAATAAGTCATGTAGATACTGTGCACAGTGGATATGATATAGGATATATGGAACTTTCTCTACTCTTGTAATTTTTCTGTGAATTAAAATTATTCTAAAGTAAAGTTTACAGGTAAAAATGGTAATGAACTAGGTAAAGAATATGTATGAAAGCTCTACAGCAAGCATCCTAATGAGTTGTAGACTTTTACTGTGAAATTAGTAACTAAAAGAAGATACATGTTATCACAATTTCTATTCAATATTCTAATATGGGGAGTAACCAGGATAATATTGCACATTTAGGTCATTCGTTAATTCACAGATCATTTTAATTATGAATCTTCTGAACTCCTTCTCTGACATTGCATCAATTTCCCTGTCCATGGGTTCTGTTGTTATAGTGTCCTGGTTTCTTTAGGGCACTTTCCTCCCTTATTTTTTCATGTTGTCTCTATGTCTTCCTTTCTTGAAGTGTGTATCTGAGATATTACAGTTTTTCCCTATATTCTTGTAGTATCCATGCAGATTGTCTGTACCTACCTTGATGTTGGGCTTCCAGACCCTGCTGGTGTCCCTCAATGGATGCTACTGCATCCTGGATCTGGGTCCCACGTCAGTTGGAGTGGGTGCCGCTTGCAGTAGTCTGCTTGTCGGAAGGGGTGGTCTTGCACCAAAAGCTAGGCTCTGGCAGTGCTTGCCCTTCCCCGGGGGGGGGGGGGGGGGGCAGGTAAACCAGGCCTACTGAGAGCCTAGATTCCTAGTGGGCTGGTGAGAGCGGTCTGGGCTAGATCTCGGCTCCTGTGGTAGTTCACTGGTCAGAAGGGGGTGGTCCTGCACCAGAGGCTAGGCTCTGGCAAGTGTCTGCCCCACAGGGAAAGGGGTGGACCAGGCCTGCTATGCACTTGGGCCCTGTATAGGTGGGTGTGGTTGGATCTGGGCCACTGGGCTTGACCTGGTTGGAAGGGACAGTCCTGCACCAAAGACTAGGCTCTGGTAGGTGTCTGCTCCACCTGGGGAGGGGTGGATCGGGCCTGCTATTCACCTGGACCCCACAGAGGCCAGTGTGGGTGGACCTCCAGGATAATATTGCAAAGCAGAAGTAATTAAAGGGATACGAAACAATGCTTCTATGAGGAACACATGATTAGGCTCTGTATGAAGAAAATCCAGAAGAAGTAAAGTAAAATGATTCAATTCATAAAAGAGTTCATAAGTTTTCTAGGCATGAAATAAACAAAGACTGAACTTAATTTTCTTACAGAAACAAGTAGAAGGAAAAGAAAAATAAAAGTAATACAACTCATAAGTATCATACCAGAATATCAAGTACCTATGAATATATTTACCAAAAATGGTTGAACAATTTACAGAAAAAATATAAAAAATATTACTAGATAAAAAATCATGAAACCTTATACAAATATTTAATAAAATGTTATGAAAATAGTCAATATTGCAAGCATGTTAGTTCTTCACAAAATTAATCTATGGTTTGACTACAATGTCAGTTTTAAAAAGCCAAAAGATTTTGTATGTGAATGTGTATGTAATCTTGATATGATGTTTCTAAAATTGAAAGTCATACATATGGTCAAAGAGAGCCAAGATATTATTGAGAAAAATAAAAGCTAAGAACAGTAACTCTACTGGGTACTAAGAATTACTAAAAAGGTACAATAATATATTTATATTTTGGGAATAGTGTTTGACAAATAGACCACTGAAGTTTAGTAGAAAGTAATGGGAAATAGCCACTTAGAAACCAAACCTTGATTTGTGACAAAAGTACAAGTGCAGAGTAGTGTGGAAAGAACAGTTTTAAAACTAAATAACAGTGGAATAACTGGTATTTATGTAGAAAGCAAGCTGTAACTGGAATTCTCCCACCCACTAGATGAATGAATCTTTTCTGGGTACATTAAATAATTTTTTAAAAATTGTAAAATTTAAAAACATTTTTATATTATAATATAAAATCATACACAAAAGCAAAGTGGTTATTAGTTTATTTTATCACCAAGAAAGCTGGTAGTATGGGCCATAGGGGATCGATAAGTCTGGAAGAGAAAGGATGGGTTTCATCTGGGTCATCGGGCATGTCAGTGATCAAATGGGTGGAGGTGATATGAGATGGAGGAAAAGATAGGAAAGGCAACTCCTTCAGACTTGGGCCTCAGACACGGATATCCTTGATACATCTATGGACCTTTATTTTCAAAGAGCAGGACAGAAACTTAAAGCTAGCTTGGAAAAAAGTTATCCAAGTCAATGATCTGTTCATTCCACCTCTGCACCAGCCCCTCTGTTGATCTCAAGAATTCTGGAGATGTAAGAAATATAACTTGGACAGTACTATTCCATAAAATCATGATAGGGTGATATTGTGCTGGCTATAGATACCCTGAAGAAGCCTGGGAACCCTTCACTTACTAGGCAATCACTGCCAGATTGTCCCCATGTGGGAGTAGAGGCCTACCTCCTGCCCCATATTGAAGCAGGGAGCCTCTAGTAATACCGGGGGGATCTCCCCACTTCTCCAGCACACAAACTATCATAACACAAGCTATCATAAATCTGTCTTGGAATTGGAACTTATGAAATACAGCCAAAGTCTGACAATAATTTATGAACAAAATAAATCATGACATTTTTATATCCAAGGTGGCAATATTTTTATTAACATGCCTGATGCCCCTCCTTCCCTTAACACTCGTTTGATCCCCCTGCAGCTTCTGTGCCCTCCACCTTTATTATCCATTACAAATCTATCCACTTCAGTCTGCACTCCTGCTCTGTGAAGGAAGTCGCCATCATCTCTCACATGGGCTGTGGCAATAGCTTCCTTGCTGGTGCCTCTTCCCAACTTGCCCTGGTAAAACCCATTCTGTTCTCAGCAGCCAGGGATCCTTTGAGTAATTCAATCTGTGGTTGTGTTTCTTTTTAACATGCTTACATCCATGTTCATTGTAGTGTAAAGTTCTGTTTTAATAAAAGCATAGAATCCTATATTTAGTCTCCAATGATCATACAAAACAGTTTCATTGCCCTCAAATTCCTTAGTGTTCCCTTAATATTCACTCATTGTCTCTCCTAATCCCTTAGTACTATGGTCATTTTTTTTTCTGAATCTGTAGTGATATGTTTTACAGAATGTCATATAAATAGGATCATGCAATACTATCTTTCTGAAGAGGCTATACAATTTTTCATTATAACCAATGAAGAATGAATATTTCTGGTCCTCCACATTTTCCTTCGCACTGGGTAATTTTTAGAGTTTTGGATTTTAGCCATTTTAAAAAGCGTGTAATTTTTCATGGTTTTTATTTACATTTCCCTAGTAAAAAGTGATGTTGGGCACCTTTCATATGTGCTTTGTGATCTGTATAACCTATTTGGTATAGTGACTATTCTAATCCTTTGCATATTTCCATTGCTTTTTAAAGACAACTTGAGGTATTCTGTATTTATTTAGGATGTGTTCTTTGGTCATATAGGGAGTTTATAAATATTTCCACCTAACCTGCACATTATATTTTTCACATTTTTTATAATACTATCTTTAAAAATTTTAAGTTATCAGTGTGACTTATTACTCTTGATATTTATGATGATTGCCTGGCTGAGAGAGCATTTGTCAGAATTATCCATTGTAAAATCACTTTCTACTTTTTATATCATACTCTATTTATTTTATTTTTTTAGTTATACATGGCAGTAGAGTTTATTTTGACATATTTATATATGTATGGAGTATGTCTTATTCTAATTAGGATCCCAGTCTTGTGGATGTACATGATGTCAAGATTCACTGTGGTGTATTCATATATATATATGAAAATCATGTTAGATTCATTGTACTGTCTTTCCTATTCCTGTTCCCCTCCCTTACCTTCAATCCCCTTTGCCTAATACACTGAACTTCTATTCTCCCCCTGTCCTGTGTGTGTTAACATCTACACATCAGAAAGAACATTCAACCTTTGTTTTTTTGGGTGATTGGCTTATTTCATTTAGCATGATAGCCTCCAGTTCCATATATTTATTGGCAAATGCCATGATTTCATTCTTCTTTATGTCTCAGCAATGTTCCATTGGGTATATATACCATATTTTCTTTATCCTTTCATCTGTTGAAGTCCTCCTAGATTGGTTCCATAGCTATTGTGAATTGTGCTGCTATAAACATTGATGTAGCTCCATGTATACCTGTATGGTAGTTTCAGAATTATTATTGCATATGTGACCTACCATGGGAAAGAACTTTATCAATTACAGTATGGCTCTTATTTGCAGGTCTTTTGACTTTAGTCTACAGAATCCAATCACAAAGTTACTCACTTCTGAAGTTGAAAGTTTAAGACCTTTTGTCTTTATACCCTTGGGTGAGGTTGTTTGACACATTTGTAGTACAAACAGATGGTTACTTCATAGTATTTATTACATTCTGGCACCCCCAATATCCTATTTACATGCAATGAGATTCACTCGTTGTGCTATAATGTTGTATGGCTTTTGACAAAATTGTTATGTATCCCCCATTGTAGTTTCATATACAATTTTTTTAATATTTATTTTTTTAGTTATAGTTGGTGCTGGGAGCCATCAGCCAAGTAGGTATGACAAATTCCTTGCCAGCTTACTCCCATGCTGTCTAGTGGAAGGACTTCTGAAAGGTGACCTTGCTCAAGGACCAGGGCAGGATCCGTGTTTAGGGTGTTCCCCTTTAGAATAGGGCGGTTTAGCATAATAGGAGATTAGGGTGTTCCCCCTTTAGAATAGGGCAGTTTAGCATAATAGGAGATTAGGGTGTTCCCCCTTTAGAATAGGGCGTATCCTGCTGCTGAGTTCCTCTTGAGTGCTTAGGGTCAGACAGTATATTTTGGGAGACAGAAGCCCATACGGAGTGGATTTGGGCAGAGAACGTGGATTCCCCCAGAACGTGTTTGTAGACTGCCGGTGTGAGTTCGGGAATAAAGAATTGCTGTTTGAATCTACAAGCTGTGTGGAGACTCGTGATTTGTGCCCAGCCAGAGACTGCGGCAAGTTGGACACAATACCTTTATTTTATTTATTGATTTTTATTTGGTGCTGAGGATTGAACCCAGGGCCTCGCACGTTCTAGGTGATCACTCTACCATTGGGCCACAACCTCAGCCCCCAAAATCATTTTTTATTATTATTAACTGACACATAGTAATTGTGCATACTTATGGGGTACAGTGTGACATTTCAGTAAATGCATATAATATGTTATGATCAGGTCAGGGTAACTGGCATATCTATCACTTCAGACATATATAATTTCTTTGTGTTGGAAGATACTCAACATTTTTAATTTGCTCTTGGTCATTTGTATATCTTCCTTATAAAACTGTCTTTTCAGATCCTTTCCCATTTTTGCTTTTTTTCTGAATATGTTGGGGAGTGGTGCTGGGGATTGAACCCAGAGCCTTGTGATTATAAGGCAAGCACTCTACCAACTGAGCTACATCCCCAGCCCTACAAAAAAAATTTATTACTCCTATAAACCACTTTTGCTTAACATATTTTATGTCTTTCCCAAGCAGTGTGGTACTTTTATTGTCTTTTTACTATTACCTTTTCAAAAATATTGTGTAATTGGAAGCATACCATATCTTCTCAGATGGCTCTATTTCACTTAGGTATTCAAGATTCATCCATGTCTTTGCCTTAATATTTAATTCCTTTGTATTGATTTATTGTATTCCATTGTATTGATGTGCCCTAGATATGCAACCATCTAATGACAGATATCTTGGTTGCTACAATTTTGGGTAATTATCGATAGAGCAGCTATAAATATTCATGTGCAATCCTGGAAATGGATTTTCAACTCATTTGATTATATGTCTAGGAACAGGAAGGCTGGATGGTGTGGTAAAGTGATCAGCTTTGTAAACAACACAAACTGTCTTTCAATGTGACTATACCATTTTGCATTCTCATAAGCAATGGATGGGAATTCCAATGGTCTACATTTTTGCTAGCAATTGGTTTTGTCAACGTTTTGAATTTTAACCTTTCCAGTAGGTGTGTAGTGGTTATTTCGTTGTTTTCTTTTAAATTTATAATTCCCTAAAGACATATCAAGTATCTTTACATATAATTATTGGTCTTCTCTATATCTTCTGGGATTTGGTGTCTATTCATGTTTTACCCAATTTTAATGGATGGTTTATTTTCTTTTTGTTGCCTTAAAGAGCTCTATGTGTATATTAAATAAACATCCTTGACCAGCTCTGTTGTATATCAATATTTTCTTCCAGTTAGAAGCTTCTTTTCTCCTTCTTGTAACATTGTCTTTTATAGACAACCAGTGTTAATTTTTAGTAAATTCAACTAACCACTTTTTTCTTTCATGGACTTACTTCATGCTTCTAACATTCTATCTGAAGGTTCAACAGCAAACATAAAGCAAAGTAAATTTTCTCTTATATTTACTTTTATAAGTGTCGTAATATTGTACTTCACATCAATTTCTATGATTATTTTGAGTTAATTTTCATTAATAGTATAAGTTCTGTCTAGGTTCTTTTTTTTCTTTTTCATTTTGTCTATTAATTGTTCAGATACCATTTGTTGAAAGACTATTTTCTCCATTGAATTAAAATTTGTCATAGTTGAAAATCAATTGATTATATTTTTATGGTCTATCTGTGAGCTTCATTCTAATAGTTCCACATATCTCTGTATATATTCTTTGATAAGATATGCATCCTTATGGCAGCTTTTTTGTCAATCTTCAGATTGGTTAATACGAGTTATGGTTTTCTTTTTCTTCAATATTTTTGACTATTTTTATTCCTTATTTTCCCATGTGAATTATATAATCAGGTTGTTCATATCTAGAAAATAGCTTCCTATAATTTTGATTGAAATTGGGTTGAATCCATAGATAAATTTAAGAAGAAATGACATACTAACAGCTTGTGACTTCTGATCTGGAACCATGGCATATCTGTTCATTTATTATTTTAGAACTCCACTCAATTTTTTAGTTAGTGCTTCATAGTTTTCAACATGGTGATCTCACAGAGTTATACCTAAATATTTCAATTTTTGGTGGTATTGTAAATGATATTCTTTAGTTCAAATCCCAGTTGTTTATTGCAGCTGTACTGTAAAGCAGTTGATTTTGTTGGTTGACCTTGTATCCTGGGGCATGATGTACTTATTTCTTTTAGAAGTTTTGTTTGTCTGAGAAAATTTTTGTATCTCTACTTTTTAAAAAATATTTATTTTTTAGTTTTTTAGGTTGATACAATATCTTTATTTTATATTTATGTGGTGCTGAGGACCGAACCCAGTGCCTCACGTCTACTAGGTAAGTGCTCTACTGTTAAGCCATAACCCCAGTCCCTGTGTTTCTACTTTTAATAGAGAGTTTCATTAGACAGAAAATTCTTGGATGGTGAGTTTTTTTTCTTTCAATGCTTTAAATATTACATTTTGTTCTATCCTTGCTTGTGTGATTTCTTGGGAAAAAAAGTCTATTGTAATTCTTAGACTATATCTCTATAGGGAAATTTCTTTTTCCTCTGACTTCTTTCAAGCATTTTCTCTTTTTCTTCCTTTTTCTATTTAAAAGTCATATGTATAGGTGTTAATGTGTATGTACATGTGTATCAAAAATATGTATACGCATATTTTGTAACATGGGTTACCAGGCAGTGTATGACTGAATTGGGGGAACTGGAAACCAAACAACATAAAGAAGAATAACAAAAGACCACATAACAATGTAGTTGAATATGATCACAAATAATGCATTTATGTAAAATTATATATTTGTAAATAATTTTAAAAATAAACATAAAATATAAAACTATTTACAAGAAATGAGGTTTTAGAGATTGTTGATTAGATGAAAAAGCCACCCACTTAAGGTATTTCTTTCATTTCAATTAGAAGTGAAATAAAATGAGCTTCCCCATGACCTTTACTCAACCCTGTGTGGATTTGAGTAAACTGTTGGTCTCTGGAATTGCATAAACTAATGTCTTTCAGCCTAAGACAAGCCTGAGCCTTCCTTTGCTGAAGAAATATCAGATAATCCATCTGAATTGTGAATGTGGATTCTTTATTGCACAAAAATAGGTTGCACACATTTTGACATTTTTTGATAACAGAAGACTTTACTGCTATTGTTACTTTTTTTCTGTATTAAAGAATATGTCCATGAAATGTTCAGGCTAGTGTAGATGCTTCCCTGAAAAACCTGAATCATTTGAATTCACAAAGTATAACTAATCACTCAAAATAGATAATTAATACCTTTGCTAAAATTAATTCATGCAAATTACTTAACACTGACTCCATTACAGTAGTCACTAAATGTGTTTCCATTAATATGTTATGCATTTACTTTATTGATACATATTTATATATGTACATATAAAGTTTTTCTAAACACAAACACACAAACACACACACACACACACACACACACACACACACAAACACACACGATGTGCTAGACTGTCAGTGCTCAGAATATAGCAGTGAAAATTTCCTATCCTTTTCAACTGCATATTGTAATAGAAAGTGATACACTTAAAAAATGAGCCAGGTGATTTCCTATTGTGTGATATCTGAGACAGTTTAAGTAAAAACAATCTAGGTAAGTCACCTAGGGAAGCACCCCATAGGTCAAATAATGATAAATTTCTCAGAATGAGTCCTTGAAAGAGTCCAACCCTGTTCAGGCTTCTTTGGAACTGGAGCATGGGGTGGGTATGGGAATAGGGACAGTTACAGTGTCATTATATTCATTGTTCCTACTTAAATTCAGCTCTATTTCTTTAGTAAATACTCTGTGGAATTTTGTAAGTCTTTGGTTAATCCATAGAGTTTTGGAAATGTTGATTCTGATCATTTTTTGTTAATTTTCTCATTGCTTTTATGGATGAAAGTTTTCCAGGGTTCCCTGTTCAGTTTTACTCACGTGTCTTTAATTTTTTCAATATTTTTTTAGTTCTTAATCGACTCTTAAAATTTTTTTTTTATTTACTTGTATGTGGTGCTGAGAATCAAACTCAGTGCTTCACATGTACTAGCAAGTGTGTATATGGGGAAAACAGTTCATACTATGTTTATGATAACATATTATGTTTGTGATGAATGCATCATAAGTTGAAAACAACTTAAATTGAAAATACATCTACTTGCTCTTTAGGGGTCTTATTAAGGAAGTCAGTTCCTGAGCCAATATGTTAGACTGTTGGACCTATGTTTTCTTCTAGTGCAGGGTTTCTGGTCTAATACCTAGGTCTTTGATCTACTTTGATTTCATTTTTTGTGCATGCTGAGAGATAGTGGTTTAGTTTCAGTTTTTAAATTAAATTATGTATTCTAATTTGTTATACATGGTGTCAGAATGCAATTCATTTCATATTATACATATAAAACACAATTTTTTAATTTACTGATTGTATACAAATTATTTTCACACACCATTGTGTCTTCATACATGTACTTAGGGTAATAATGTCTAACTCATTCCACCATCGTTCCTACCCCCTTAACCCCGCCTTTCCTCTCCCTTCCCTTTGTTCTATCTGAAGTTCCTTCATTCCTTCCATGCTCCCCACCATCCAATCGCCATTATGAGTCACCATTCTCATATCAAAGAAAACATTCTGCCTTTGATTTTTTGGGATTGGCTTACTTCACCTAGCATTATATTCTTGGACTCCATCCATTTATCTGCAAATGCCATGATTTTATTCTCTCTTAATGCTGAATAATATTTCATTGTGTATATATACCAAAGTTTCCCTATTCATTCATCTGCTGAAGGACATCTGGGTTGGTTCCACAATTTAGCTATTGTGAATTGTGCTGCTATAAACATTGTTGTGGCTGTGTCCCTGTACTATGCTGTTTTTAAGTCCTTCGTGTATACACTGAGGAGAGAGATAGCTGGGTCAAATGGTGGTTCCATTCCCAGTTTTCCAAGGAATCTCCATACTGCTTTCCATATTAGCTGCACCATTTTGCAGTCCCACCAGCAATGTATGAGTGTGCCTTTTTTCCAATGTATGAGTGTGGGGGAAAAAAATACTTATTGTTGTTTGTATTCTTGATAGCTGCTATTCTGACTGTACTGAGATGAAATCTTAGAGTAATTTTGATTTGCATTTCTCTAATTGCTAGAGATGTTGAACTTTTTTTTCATATATTCGTTGATTGATTGAATATTATCCTCTACTGAGAAGTGTCTGATCCTTGGCCCATTTATTGACTGGGATATTTGTTTGTTTGTTTGTTTGTTTGTTTGTTTTGATGTTAGGTTTTTGAGTGCTTTATATACCCTAGAGATTAGTGCTCTGTCTGATGTGTGAGGGGTAAAAATGTGCTCCTAGGATGTAGGCTCTCTGTTTACCTCACAGATTGTTTCTTTTGCTGAGAAGAAATGTTTTAATTTGATTCCATCCCATGTATTGATTCCAAGACACAGTATAATGAGAATGCCTACCATATAGAATAACGATAGAATTTTAAAGGCCGCAAGAGAGAAAAATCAGATTACCTATAAAGGAAGACCAATTCAGATCTCAGCAGATTTTTCAACCCAGTTTCATTTTGCTACATATGGATTTCCAGTTTTCCCAGCACCATTTGTTGAAGAGGCTATCTTTTCTCCAATTTATGTTATTGACACCTTTATCTAGTATGAGGTAACTGTATTTTGTGGGTTTGCCTCTGTATCTTCCATTCCATCCTATTGGTCTCCTTGCCTATTTTTGAGACAATACCGTGCTGCTTCTGTTACTATAGCTGTGTAATATAATTTTAAGTCTTGTATTGTGATGCTTCCTGCTTTACTTTTCTCACTAAGGATTGCTTTGGCTATTCTGGGCCTCTTGTTTTTCCAGATAAATTTCATGGGTGATTTTTCTGTTTCCATGAAGAAAGTCATTGGAATTTTGATGGGAATTGCATTGAATCTGTATAGCACTTTTGGTACTTGGACTTTTGGACAATATTAATTCTGTCTATTCAAGAACATGGGAAGCATTTCCATCTTCTAAAATCTTCCTCAGTTTCTTTCTTTAGTGTTCTGTAATTTTCACTGTAGAGGTTTTTCACCTCTTTTGTTAGATTGATACCCAAGTATTTCTTTTGTGAGTTTATTATGGGTGGGATGCTTTTCTTAATTTCTCTTTCAGCTGATTTGTCCTTGAAGTATAGGAACACAATTGATTTATGAGTATTAATGTTGTGTTCTGGTACTTTGCTGAAATTCAATTATGAGTTCTAGAAGTTTTCTGGTGGAGTTTTTTGGGTCTTCTAAATATAGGATTATGACATCAGCAAACAGCTAATAGCTCTTCTTTTCCTGTTCATATCCCTTTTATTTCATTCTTTTTACTAATTACTCTGGCTAGAGATTCAAAGCCTGTGTTGAATAGAAGTGGTAAAATGACCATCCCCTCTTACTTCTGTTTTTAGAGGGATTACTTTCAGTTATTCTCCATTTAGAATGATGTTGTCCTTGGGTTTGTCATGTATAGCTTAAAATCACAAATCAATAAATGGGATGTTATAAAACCAAGACACTTCTTCACAGCAAAGGAAATGATAAAGAATGTGAAGAAAGAGCTTATAGAATAAGAGAAAATCTTTGTTACCTACACCTCAGATAAAGCATTAATTTCCAGGATATGTAAAATCCTCAAAAAACTTAATACCAAGAAGGAAAAAAACCCTCAAAACAAAAAAAGCAAATTACCTGATTAATAAATGGGCAAAGGAACTGGACAGCATTTTACAGAAGAACTATGAATGGCCAACAAGCATATGAAAAAATGTTCAACATGTCTAGCAATTAGAGAAATGCAAATTAAAACTACACAGTGATTTCATCTCACTTCATCAAGAATACAAGCAACCATAAATATGTTGGTGAGAATACAGGGGAAAAGGTACATTTATACATTGCTATGTGAATGCAAACTGGTGTAACAACTATGGGAGGGAATAAGTATGGAGATTCCTCAAAAACCTTGGAATGGATCCACCATCTAACTCAGTTATCTCATTTCTCAATATATATCTAGAGGAGTTAAAATGAACATACTACAGTAATGTAGCCACATTGATGTTCATAGAAGCTCAATTCATAATATCTAAGCTATGGAACCAACCTAGGTGCCCTTTGATAGATGAATTGATCAAGAAAATGTGCAATATATACACAATGGAGTATTGCTTAGCAATAAAGAAGAATGACTTTATGACTTTTGCCAACAAATGGATGGATCGGGAGACTCTCATGCTAAGGGGAGTAAGCCAGTCCCAAAAAAACTAAAGATTGAATATTTTGTTTAATATGTGGAAGCTAATCCACAATATGCAAAGAGAAGGGAAGAATAGAAGTGCAGTAGATTAGACAATGGCAAATGGAGGGAAAGGTGCAGGGATAACCTAAGGAAAGATAGTGGAATGAATCTGACATAGTTTTCCCATGTATATACATGAAAACAACACAGTGAATCCCACCATCATTACATTCATAAGAATGGGAGTCTTAACTAGAATAAGATATATACTAATTATATCTTGTATAATTATATCAAAATGGATTCTACTGTCATGTATAACTAAAAACAGCCAATAAAATTTTAAAATATTATAAAAACACATCTAATAAACATGATCACTAAACATCTGTCTTAGTAATATGGTACACTGCAGATTATTAGTTGTTTCTCTTTGCTTTTGCATAGTTGACTGGGACCTGTGACTCACTGTTGCCGCCCAGCATAGGAAGAGCATATTGTAGCCCAGAGAATATCGAAATTCAAAATTCGAAGTACAGTTTCTCCTGAGTGTGTATCATTTTTACACCATTGTAAAGTTGAAAAATCATAATTCACACATACTGTCATAAATTGGGGGAAATCTGTATATTATTTGGTGCTTTTTGCAGTTTCAGGGAACATATCCCCTGCAGGGAAGGGGTACTACTGCAGTGACTTGTTGTATACACACCATGGTGCCCATGACCTGTTGCCATTGGTGGTCTTCAACCTTGCACAATCCCCAGATATCTCTCAGAATGTTACAACTCTTGATTCATATCTATCAGCTCAGTCTCAGTGGCTGAATTTGAAGCAGGACAAGATCACTCTCCTCTAATCACAATAGAAGCTCAACACTTGTACTCAATCTCCATTCCAGAGTTCTCACACACACACACACACACACACACTCTCTCTCTCTCTCTCTCTCTCTCTCTCTCTCTCTCTCTCTCCCTGTCTCTCTCTCTTTATGATTTTTCTACTCAAGGGAGACTTTCATCTTTGGGAAGGATAAAACTTTAACTCAGTTGATTTTTTAACCATAGAAAACTAATAGAGTCAGGAAAATTGGACTAATATCTAAAAATACTAATAGATTATCTTTTAAAGGAGAAAACATAGAAGACAAAAATTAAGAAATGGAAAGTAAGGTGGAACAGGAAAGAGGGGAAAGAGATGAGTGTGAAGATTAGATCTATGAACAGCCACAAAGGAGGGAGGGCCGGGGAGACCTAGCTAAACATTATGTGATGCCCAGCTTTCAAAATCCTATGTATGCTATCTTCTCTCTGACTGTCCTTTGAAATGATAATTAGCAGATTAACCACCTTTCTCAGTTCTTTAAGAACTTTTTTCTCTTTAATTTGAAGGTCTTTGTTCTGTGAGATCTAAAACTAATTCCATGAAAGATTCAGAATAATCTCACTTCCTTGGAATGCTTTTGGAATGCATTTGAGCATATGATGGTTTGGGAAGATGTACTCTTACAATTTGGAACAGTTGTAATCACTTCCTTTGTGAAATTTTCCTAATTTCCTAAGACTTTGCTTGTTTTCAGCTCCCCGACTCATGCTTGCATTGCTCATGTTTATACTGTATTATCTTTTACTATCATTTAAAAATTATCACTTTAATTTCAGTGTCCCCTGATAGATCATTAAATTCTCTGGAACTGTGGTTAAGTTTGGTCTTATCAGTGCCTGGCATATAGTTAAGAATTTAGTAAATGACAGTTGAATTACTCTTTCATTGCTTGGCCAATTTATGAAGTGGATTTATGGAAGATCTGACTATGACTTTGACATGCCATTGAAAAAGAAGACTGCCTCCTAGAAATGAAAGTCAATTAAAATATACATGTAATTGGCAATTCTTGATTCTTCTTGCAGTTATTAAAAATTGCAAAGCCAGATGCAGTGGTGAATGCCTGTAATCCCAGTTTCTTGAGAGGCTGAGGCAGGAGGATGGCAAGTTGCAGGCCAGACTTGGTAACTTAGCAGGACCCTAGCTCAAAATAAAATAAAAATAAGGGCCATGAATATAGTACCTGTTAGAGTGTCACTGGGTTCAATCCCCAGTTCTTGAAAAATGAATCGCAGGACTTAATTGTTAGAATCGAATGCAAAGCAATGGGAACATTTAAACACTTAGAAAAAGCCAAATTGGTAATCAAAGCTAAACAATTTTTCCTTAATTGTTGATGAAACAGAGAAAAGGTGAGACAAAACAGAGAAAGGGATCAAGAGAGGGAAAGGCACCAACATATTCCAAATTTAGAAGGAATGGAAGTTGGGAAAATGGAAAGAGAACAAAAATAACTATAATCCCTTTACTTTAACTTTAGCAGTTATTAAATTACTCATCATTTTAAATTAATTGATATCTTTAGAAACTTGATTTATTAATAATCTAATCTTAAGTGTGTTATAATTAGTTAAAACATGGTAGGTTTTTTATAATAAAAGTATTTTTAAAATTTGGGAAAGAGGATAAATAGGTATGTTAGCTTTTCATCTCTGTCACTAAAATACATGACATGAACAACTTAGAGGAGGAAGAGTTCATTTGGGGCTTATGGTTTCAGAGGTTCAGCATGGTTGGCCAACTCTGTTGCTCTGCACACTACACAAAGCAGAACATCATGGCAGAAGTGTGTGGCTCAGGTCATGAATGCAAGGAAGGAGACAGAGCAGAGAGTAACAGCGAGAGCAAGAGCCAGAGACTGTGTGTGTGTGTGTGTGTGTGTGTGTATGTGTGTGTTCAAGGTACCAGGGACAAAATATAAAAACCAGAGATATTACCCCAGTGACCTACTACCTCCAGCAATACCTTACCTGTCTACAGTTACCACCTAGTACAGTAGTCCCTTCAAATTATTAATGGATCAAATGGATTAATCCACTGATTAGGTTACAGCTCTCATAATGTAAACATTTTGTCTCCTACATCAACACTGGAACTTTTAGTGAGGCATCTTGTATCCAGATCATACCAATGGGTATTATTAAGAGATCCTGAGTACAGGAAAATATTCCTATATCTCATAGCTGTTTCACATGGAATGATATGTGCCTTTAAAACATCCCATTATCTTTTACTCTTACTTCATTCTGAAATTTTAAACAGGGTAAATTCTAACTTTAAAACAAGAGAAAAAAAAGTTCATCTGTTTGTCTTCTCTATGCAGAAATTCTTCCCCAAGACTAGTGTCACTATAGTACTTGTGCAGACTCATGGTTCATATGGCTCTGGAAGTTGAATGCATTCCTAGTAATAATTATGTGAAATCTCTTACATTTTAAGAAATTGGTTGAGGAAATGTTTCCAGGGACATGAGCCAGAGTGTTGTCTCTGGGGGTCCCAATGGACCAGATTTGGTTACCAGCCATATTGAGAATCTAATTAACAAAGAGAGAAATGGTAGTGAAGCAACAAATAAATTTATTCTTGGTTTGGCCCAAAGTGAAAAGACAGCTACTTTAGACATCTTTCTTCTCTGTATGGACAACAGCTTTAGGATTATATAGGAGGAGAACAAAAACAGAGAACAAAGAAGTATGAATATGTACAATTTATCAGCATGAGATAAATTTGGGAAGGAAAAAGAAATTTAAAGAGTTTAAAAGGACTGGGTACTTCTTTAAGTCTTCTCATATTACAGAGCCTTATTATAGAAGGAGACCAGCAAATAAACATGGATTCCAACCAGCAGAATAAATGTTATGAAATGAAGTTGTGATTTTAAAGGTGAGTTTAACAAAACTAGTCAATATTACTGATATCCAAGTTGTACATATGTACCTATGTGTATACACTTGCATGGATGTATGGGGGAATAGATGGTATAGGGCCTTCTAAAGGAGGCCCTGCCTGTACCTGCCTTTACATCCTTACCCTCTTTTTCATGGAGTGAGACAATTAGAGAAGTGATCATACTAGAGGTGACATAATACAATGTGTGTTAGGATGAGGGTGTGGAGTACAATGCATGATCCAGACAAGAATACATCATCTCCATGAGAACATAAGGAAATCTTAATGAAAGAGAGGGCTTTGTACTTGGGGTTAGTCAGCATGAAGTCATCCCACCACACCATTTTTATTACTTTATAGCAAAATCCATTAGCCCTAGATGCTCTACAATAATAACAAATTTCTTCTGTTTGGAACTATTATTTTCTTTTTTTTTCCTAACAAAATGATACAGGAAATTGTCCTTTAACCTCCTCGTAGGTTCTCATAAAATAATAAGGAATCTTGGTAAGAACAGCTTTGAAACTACTCTTTGCTACCTATAAATAAGGAAATAAATAACTACAAAACCACAAGTACATTTGGATCCTGTTGTTGCACTCATAAATGAGTGACACAAGGATTTCCCTCAGGTAAATCTGTTCCTGCAATATTACTTGATTGACATGCTGCTCTTCTCTCATTTTTCTCATAGTTATTGTGAATTTCTGAAATAAAAGACAAGATAGCTTTTAAAAAGATATAGATAAATCAGCATTACTTATTAGACACTTGAGAGGGCCTCTGGGAGCTGGTAGTTTTTATATCTTGGTATGTTTGTGAGTTGCATGGGTATATTTATTTTGTGAACAATCATTGAGACATCCATTTATGATATGTGAACTTTTCTGGGTGCAGATATTATTTCAAAAAAAGGCTGCAGAGGAAAGTTTAACAAGACAAAGAAAAGAAAAGCATAATTAATTTGGCCTTACATTCTGTGGTTGCTCTATGAAGTTGGCATACCCATCATTCCATTCTGCCAAACTTCAGATACAGAGTCTCAGAAAATAAAGACTAGATCCTTGAGGATTCTGTAAATGGGGCTCCTCTGATTCCTTTTTATGCTCTTAAGAAGATTTATTTAGAGTTTGAAGTTCATGATAGCTGGATACTTCAGCTTTGTACAGACAATCCCCCTCTCCTGCCACTCCATACACATGTGGTACTTACTAATTCTGGCCACCTCTTCCAAAGAGTTGGAAAAATTCTTCCTTTTCTTTGTTATTAACAACTTCCTCTTACCCTTCTTGACTCCACCTCTAGATTCCTTTTATTGATTCTTTATTGAAAGCAATATCTTAAATTTCAGATCTCCCAGAGGTCTCCTTTCTCCACTGTGGCTCTTCCCTTAAGAAACTTAAAGAACACTTTAAAAGGATTGGGTACTATTTAAGAAAATTTTGTAATCTTTGTCTATTCTGTTAGGGAACATTCAGTTAGGAAACAGTTTTGATTTGGATTTAGGGAATTTGCTTTCTGTTTACATGTCTTACCTCTTTGAAACATTCTGCATCCTTTTATATTTGAGGGACCAGGACCTTTAGAGGTGAAGTTTGATTATCCACAGAGAGCTAAATATTTCATGATCCAAGGGTCTTATGAATATTTTGTTTTATTATTATTTTCATAAACAATTTTCAGTTTATATTTTGGGAGCAAATCATGCTTAAAGCATCTGCATAAATGAAAACAAAATCTGGCACTTTCCAAAACTTGCATATTTTCTTTCCTTCAATTTATAATTTGCACTAAAATGGTTGTTCCCCTGCTACCAAAGCACAATGACTAGCACATGGTAAACCCCAACAAATGCTTGCTAAAGAATGAAAATTGATATCTCTAATTCACTTTCTTTATTCCAAATAACACTGAGAATTAAGAAAATTAAGCAACCTTCTCAATGTGCTGAGAAGTGATATGAATTCAAATAATTAAGAATATCACACTTTTATTGTTGGTTATCCCTGGAGAAAGAGGTTGAGTTATGGGAAAAACAAAAGACAGAAGAGTCACAAAGAACGTTTTGGTTCAACTGGTTCAGTTCTACTTTGTCATTGCTGGTTTGCCTTCATTCTGGTAATCGGGCTGCCAAATATAAAGATGCCTTTACTGCTTGGCATTCACATCTGAGACTTCACTTCAATGTTTTTAGTATTTTATTTAATGTATATTTATGTAAATTTGTTATTTAAGAAGCATTGTGGGTTTTAAACTGAAATTTTATTATTCTTAGGAATATGTTTCCTGAAAAATAGATTTGTGTGATGTAATGAAAGTCATTGGACAATAATTGTTTTGTTGACAAGAAAGATATGAGCCGAGATCCTTGCATTCAAATGAAATTACTTCTATGTTTTATAATACATTTACTATTTTTCTTTAATTCTTATGTGTTTTGACTTCTCTGCAGCATTTGACATTATGATAACCTTTTCCCTTGTCAGCTGTCTTCCCATGAATCCCAAAGTACTTTGTTCTCCTGTCCATCCTCTAATTTCCTACCTCTCTGATAGTTCCATGCGTGACTTCTCTAGTCCTCAGAGCATAAATATTTCCCAAAGTTTTGTCTTTGGATTCTTCTCTTTATCCCTATGGGCATGTAGTTTATCACATATGGACAAGTGCATCATTCCTAAAGAAAAGGGGGGCAATAAAACACCATGCCCAGAATGCCCCTTTTGTGTTCCTAAAAACCTAGCCAAGGGGACAATAAGTGCAATCTTGGGCCAGAAAGACCAGATATTTGAAGGACACTGGCTTTCTCTTATGTATACCAAACCATACTAGTTAGTTTATTTGTAGAAAGCTACTTTGTTTCATATATGCTAGGATAGTTGCTTATTGGGATGCTGGTCATAAGAAAACTAAGCAAGCTAATTCTGATGATGTCACTGTTTCTGCAGCCTAAGAAATAAAATCCCTCTGAGTGGGGACAGGTGAGGAATTGGAGACTCTGTGGGAAGATCACATGTCACTTGTCAGCCATCACCACTGCACAAAGTGCTGAGGGGGATGGAGGCACTGCTTGATGAAGCACCTTGAGGGATAGAGGTGCTATCTGTACAGCCTATCGCCACTGAACTCTACTTGGAACTGTCACTGATCTCCTGCGAGCTTCCCCCAGGGCCATATGTCAACCATGCAATCTCCAGCACTTTCTTTGGCTTTACCAACAACCTACCCCACTATCCTGGCACAACTGGTCTGTAAATGTGACAAGTATAAGTTTTATGTGGATATTTCTCAAATCCATCCCTTGATTGATTTTCCTGATGCTGGAGAACAAGTTAATTTATGATCAGAGAATGGGATATTTAAGTTTAAGATTATAGAAACGAAGCAGTTTCAGGTGTTGACAAGATCTGGAAGATGGTCCCAGGAGTGAGTGACTCAAAAAGCATAGAGATAGCCAGGCATGGTGATGCATGCCTGTAATCTCAGCAGCTCGAGTGGCTGAGGCAGGAAGATTGCAAGTTCACAGCCAGCTTCAGCAACTAAGCGAGACCATAAGCAACTTAGCAAGATCCAGTTTCAAATAAAAAGGGCTGGGATGTGGGTCAGTGGTAGAGTACCCCTGAGTTCAATCCCCAGTACTACACCCCCTGCAAACAAAGGTGTAGATGTAATGAACTTTGACGATGAAGAAGTCAAAGCACTCAGAAATGTTCTTTGGATTATTTTAAAGCTATAAAAGAAGATAAGTGTTTGTGAAAAGATCTATGAAAGTGTGCTAAATAATTTAATGTCAGGAAACTTCAATAACAGTCTGGGGAGTAATATCTTTGGCTTTCTAGGTCAAATGGTCTCTATTGCAGTTACTCAATTCTGCATTCACACATACTGCATAAATAAGTGGGCATCACTATATTCCAATAAAACTTTATTTTAAAAATAAAGCAGAATATATGTGGCCCATGAGCAAAAGTTTGCTTATCCTGAAATAGGGTATTGACCAATAAGATAGTAGTTAGAATAACAAGAAGGTTCAAAAGGTAGTATAAAACTGTATGCAATGTGTCTTCAAAGGCAGCAACTTTTACATGTGCTTGGTAAGGTATTGACCTAGAGTTACGACAAAGACACTGTTTCTTGACCTTGAAGTAGTTGGAGAATGGAAAACACGAGCAGCATCTATTTTGAGAGGGTTTTAAGAAAAGTGATGAATATCCAGTATCAGTAAAGACAGGAGAGGATGTCTAATCAAGAGGTTGAGGATGTAGGAGAATTATAAACAACAGAATGGAGATAGGGTAGCAAGGTCAAGATTTTACTGAGGTCTTCTAAAGGCAAGAGCAATGCTATTTCCATCCCCATAGAGTTGAAACACAATTTCTCATTAATTAAATGCTTTCAGTGCTTTGAAAGGCATGCATTCTTCCCATCACTTCCTGAATATAATTCAGTCAGGCAAATTCTGTTTCTGTTTTCACTTTTATAACTATTCAAGGCTCTTTATATTAAGACTCACACAGGGGAATGTGGCCGTCACCTTTTGTTTATGTACATATGTATATGTATTAACACACTGCATTCCCTAGGTATTGGTAAAAAATCACAATGCTATGAATAGTAATAATTATATAATTTATAACATAGCTTTATTTTTAAGTGGATTATAATTAATCTTCAAGTTCTTTGATATTCACTGTGGTAACCATAGAAAAACCTATCTTTGAACTTTTGGTAAGTTCCACAATGATTTATTATTCAAAATTATAGCAGAGTAAATTTTAGCTGTAAAACGTGACCTTTTTAGTGTCCTATTTCCTGAAGCCTAGTCCAAAGTTATTTGACTTCACACAGTGATTCAGTATCATAAATTGTTGCCATTCTCTTCAAATCAAAATATATTGAGCATTGCTATTTTATTATGGAGCAAAAACAACAGCAAGACAAATTGAATACAAACACACACACACACACACACACACACATGCACAAACACACGGGCACATTTGTACATCACATTCCCTAGGGATATTCTCTCAAGAAGATCTATGGCAGAACTGTTATTCTACTTTTTGTGGGAATTATTTTGTTGGAAACATTATTCAAGACAGTATCTCTATCACACTCAAATCTGATGAGACTTCCATGCTAGACTGCCATTCCCACTCTGTGTTATGCATTATGTTTCACAGAATTGTCCATCTTGTGGTAGATTCTATAGTGTAATTTGGGTGTTTTATATTTAATGTCAATACAATAATATTTCACTAGTTTTTAGTGGAGATAGTACTATTTGCCTTTCATACACTATTTAGTATACTCTTCACAACAATTCCATGAATTACTCTAATTTTCTATGTACAGAAACAAAAGCTCAGAGATGCATGAGAGAGTACATAGCCAGAAAATTCTGGAAACAGATTCTGATCTAAAGTCTGCATGACCTCAAAACAATAGTCTTTCTATAACACTGACTCCTCTATTGTAGTTCATAAAATATTAAATAATACATTCTGCTTTTAGATTATGACAAGGAAGCTGGGAGAAATGGAACTATTACATAGAAAAATATTTAAATAATGAGAAAATGCAAATAAGGGGGGGGGAAAGAGATGAAATGTTACCTGTAATCACATTCCACTGAGATAACTGCAGCAATGGTCCTGAACAACAAGGTTTCAAAGAAGAATTTCAAAGGGAAGTTAAAACAGACAAACACAAAAAAATGAATGCACAAAATACCAGATCTTAGGGCTGCAGCAAAAGTAGTTTTAAGAGGGAAGTTTATAACAATCAATGTCTATTTCAAAAAAAGCAGAAAGATCTCACATAAACAGTATTTGGATAAATCTCAAGAAACCAGAAAAACAAGAACAAGCTAAATTAAAAAAGTAGAAGTAGAAGGAAAGAATAATAAAGATTAGAGCATGTTGGCATCTAATAGCAAGGCTTATTTAGAGACAGCAAGAAGTTTAGTATGTCTAAAGCAGGATTTTGTGGTAAGAGATGAGGAAAAAGCAGATGCCACCCTGTAGAAACCCTTGTATGACACATTAAAGGATCAGTGAATGTCTATGATCAGGGCAACTACGTGTTCAAACTTATGGTTTTGGAACAAATCATGATAGCACATGTATTTAGGGCAATCTGGAGAGTGTTCTCATCCTCCTGTTCCTCTCAATTTCAGAACAATAGATAGAATTATATTTCAGTACAATAGATGAAATTGGCATGCACATTTATACCTGTAATGTCACATAGTTTTAGTGATAAACTATGTGCACCCAAGGAGTTTACTTTCTCTCAGATGATTAGTAGGCTCTTCCAACACAAAGGACAGGACCAACAGGGCATTGGGCCCAGACCACTCAGACTTATCTGTTAGTTCTTGTTCTACCAAATCTTAAGTCTCTGCTGAGCCCTTGGGCAACCCATTTTTTCAAATCTTTGGTGCCAATTCAATGCACAATTCTGACACTCTAGATTCAGTGTGTTTAGTGGTAGTTGCCAGCTCTAGCCAAACCACTTTATTTACTTGGGGGAGTAAAGTTTTATAGTGATTCTGGATCATTTATTGTGAATAAAATGACACACTCCTTTTGCTAAACCCTAGATGCAGCCATCAAACGGTACTTTGAAAACTTGTTTTTCTTAACTGCTTTACCTGCATTTGGCACGACTCAATCTTAAGCATTCTGCTACTCCCACAGATCTTGTATCTTTTGCAATTAAAGAAAAACAAGTTTTCAAAGATTATACTGTTGGAAGTTGTACACAAAACTGTCAGCATTTGGGCTTTGACAAGATAACATTCATATTATTTACCTAATTCCAAAACACACAATATCTCTAGTATGGTAATTATTTAGGCTTAATAAGCACATTTGAAATCAAATAGAAAAAAGAAAATTTAATCATAGTTCTAAGTGGCTTAAAAATGGTCGTGATCCTTTCTGTCACCAATGATAACACTCACATTTTGGGTTCTACACCCATGAAACTATGGCAACAATGTCAAGATATGTCTGAATTAAGTCTTGGATCAACTGTTTCTACTTAAAAGCGGTGTGACATTGACCAAGATCCTGGACATCACTGAACCTCAGTTACCTCATTCAAAAAGCAGGAATACTGCCTACTGTGTGGAATTTGTGTATTTCATGAGATCATGCCTCTGGAGTGCTTGATACCTAATAACTTCTATAAATTGATCTTAGTTGTAGACAAAAATTAACATTAACCACAGAAAGATATTTTCTGGCACCTTGGATTTATACTTGTAAATAAGACAGTGTATCAGGGACTGGATTTACCCTCCCTCCTGAACCAACCAAAAAAATTGGAAAAATATATGAAACAATATTATGTGAAAATTAGAAATAAAGGCAATAAAGAATAAGGATCCCTAAGAGATGAGGAATTATTAAGTTGAGCCCTAAATATTTTTCATCTGTATATTTCTATGAGTGTTCCAGCATACAATGCAAGGAGAGGAAAACAGATTTTAATTATAAAGTTGAGGAGATTGTGTTTAGAATCTAGCAAAACCAAGAAAGCTGCCAATGTCTACAGGACAGAGTATCACTGAGGAGAGAGCTGCATAGAAATGGCTCAAGGGATCTGCAGAGGATTTTGCTCAAGTATTCAGAAGATTACTAATCAGAGCATGCATGGAAGGAAAAGAGTCCAAACCCTGGAGATAAAAATAAGACAAGAAAATCATTAACCAACTCTCATATAGAGCCCTTGAATAGTGTTACAATCAGCCAGGCTGGAAAATTTCATAATTCATGGTGCATTTTGTTGTTTACACAGAGGAATTTTGCCTCAGTGGTAAGGAATGATCAGTCATAGAGTGAACACAATTCTAGTTCTGCCAAGCAAATTAAAAAAGAAAATATGAAAGGAATAAGCTAGTCCCATATAACTGTTACTGCAATACAGAGCAAAGCTTACTAATATTTATAAGACTTTAAAAATGTTGGCAACCAAAAAGATAAAATTTACAACATATGTGTTAGGGTTTGGGTCATGTGTTGAAGGCATGATTCCCAATGCACCAATGTTGAGAGGTGGGCTTTTGGGAAGCGATTGGATAATGTGGACTCTAACCTTATCAATGGATTGATCCATTTGATTAATTAATAATTTAGACTACTGGGAGGTGATAGAAACTGTAGGAAGTGGCATCTAGTTGAAGGGAGTGGGTCCTCACTCCCTTGTATGCCCTTGGGGAATACAACCCCAGCCCTTTGTATTCATGCTTTTCTTCCTCCTCTTCTCCTTCTTCCTCTTCCTCCCTACACCCCTCCCCCTGTCCTCTCCCTTTCCTCTCCTGCTTTCTGGCTTCCATAAGTTGAGTACCTCAGCTTTACCACACCTTTTCCACCATGATGCACTGCCTCACCACAGTTGTATACCAATGGAGCCAGCTGACCATGGGCTTCTGAAACTGTGAGCCCAAGTAAATCTTTCCTCCTTTAAGCTATAAAGTTAAATAATACAATATGTTATCTAAAATTATCAGACATTTAAAGCAGTAGGATTATATAAACTGTTATGAGGAAAACTTTCATCAATCAAAATCAGTCTAATAGACAAAAATACTAAGACACTTATTATAACTGTATTCCCTATGTTAAAAAGGCTACTTACAGACATAGGGGTTTAAAATATACTTAAGTCAAACTTCAAGTGATAAAAATCACAATGTGTGAGATGAATATATTTAATAGGATTACTAACAGATCACATATTACCAAAGAAAAGATTAGTGTATTTGAAGTCACTACAGATTCTACAAATACGAGAAGGAAAATAAAGGAATTTCAGGAATAATTTTTGGCTCTTCAATTTGAAAAGTTAGATGAAGTGGACACTTTACTTTAAACATGCAAAGTACCAAAATTTAGTGAAGAAACAGCTTGAATAATCATGTTTATATCAAGGAAATTGAACTTTGGGGTATACATATAAAAGTAAACTACATGCCAAAATAATTTAACTGGTGAATTGTAACAGTTATTAAAAGAACAAACAATACCAATAATATCAAGTTTACACAAATTATGTCCTTAATGAGATGGGGAGAGACTACTTCCCAAATCTATAAGGCAAAGATTACTATGACACCAAAGGCAAACAAATATAGTACAAGAAATGAAAACTGCATAGTGATACCTTTTATAAATATATGGACAAAGATTCTTCACAAAATGTTAGTGAATCAAACCCAAAAGCATATTAGTTAGACAGATAATAGACAATCAGCAACTGAAGTAAAATACAATACCATTTGTAGTAATCTAATTTAGGGATGCAGCTCACCAACCATGAGTAAGACTTCTGCACTGAAAACTGCAAACATTGCAGAGATAAATTAAAGAAGACCTAAATAAATGCAGATGCATACTTTACTCATGATTTTTAAGACATACCAGTATCCACAAAATGATCTATAGATTCAACATAATGATAATTAAAATAAGAGTAGTTTTTGTGGCAGAAATGAAAATATTCATTCTAAAATTCATATGGAAATTCATACATTTTCCTAGAATAGCTAAAACAATTTTAAAAAGAGAACAATATTGAAGAATGAACACTATCTTGTTTCAAGATTTATTATAAAGTAGCAATACCTAAGATGGCATGTACTTGGTTTAACACAGAAAAATAGATCAGTGGAAAGGAATAGTAATTCCAGAAATAGGTTCACAGGTATATGACAAAGTGATTTGTGATGAAGTTATGAAGAAAAATCAGCAAAGGGTAGATACACTTTTCAATAAATGGTCTTGAAACCAGTTAACACATATCTTTAAAAAACAAAGACTTTGATACAAAACTTCCTACCATAGCTAAATATTTAGCTAATAATGGATCCTAGGTCTAAATGGAAAACCTGAAGCTATACAATTTCTGGAAAAATTCTTTGTTAGGTAGAATTAGTCAACAAAATTTTAGGGACAACAAAATTATAATCCATTAATGAAAAAATAGATGAATTGAACTTTATCCAAATTAAGATCTTTAGATTTTGAAAAGAAACTTACACCAAAATATCAACTACAGAATAGGATAAAATATTTACAAAATGCACATGTGACAAAGGAATTATACTTTTATGTATAAAATTAATGGTATATAAAGGATTCTCAAATCTCGATAATAAGTAAGTAAGCAATCCAATAAAAATGGGCAAAATATTTGGACAGATACATCTCCACAAAAGATATAAATATGGCAAATAAACATATAGATGGTCAGCATCATTAGTCATTAAGGAAATACAAAAAAGAACTCACAATGAGATACCACTACATACATATTATAATGAAGGAGCTTGAGGACTTCTCATACCATGTATTGTCAAGTGTGGGGGTACTGGAAGTTTGTATGTTTCTCATGAAAATCAAAACAATATGACAGTTTTTAAAACATAACTATCCCATGTATCAGTGACCCCTCACTTAGATATTTTCCCAAAAGGAAAGAGATCATAGGTTTATGCAAAGAATTTTACACAAATTCTCATATTACCTTCATTTGTGAACTTAACAAAATTACAAACAATCCAAAGTTCTGTGGATAAGAACATGATTATATCTATGCAATGAACTACTACTTTACCACGAAAATGAATGAATAATGATGCATCCAACATATAGTTTAATCATCACACCACTCTCCTGAGTTTAAGGAAAAAAGGAGTGTACACTATTTACATAGAATTTTAAAATGCAAACTAATTGAGAATGATAGAAAACAGATCAATGGTTACTTGGCAATAGGAATGCTGAGAGGCACGAGGGAGAGATTATGAAGGGGTACGAGGAAACTTTTGTGAATGATAAATATGTTCACTCTTTGATTATAGTGATGATTTCCCAGGTGTATACCAATGGCAATTCTAATCAAATGGTATACTTTGTGCTATTTATTGTATGTCAATTTTAACTCAATATTTTAAAGTCATTGTTTTGAAAAATGATGTTTTTGGTAGACAGTATAAGAACAAATCTGGCAAATGCTAAAGATTAGGTATTGTCAGGGTGACAGAGTTTTATCACAGGCATTATTAAGAAAAGCTGGAGTATGGAGATAATAGTCAAAACAAGACAGGCTACCACTCAGCTTTATTCTTGTATTAAAATTTTCTGTAGACAGTGTTTTGCATTACTGCCTCCCAGGGACATAGACCACTCCCACTGCCCCACCCTTGTTAGGTCACTGCTTCACCCTAAAAAAGTGGTCTCATTAGTGTTTAGTTTGTGGCCTGCATGGCACCTTCAGTAGGATGAGTTTTTAGTCCTGTGAGCCCTTGGTTACTTATAGCATCAAGTAACAGGTAGCTTGTATGACCATAATAAATTGGAGGTCCTTTATTTGACTGCAGTTTTAGTACTTGGCTCTGCCTCCCTCAACTCACTGTACCTCCCTGCACCTGAGTCTACCCCACTCATACACATGTACAAACACCAAGCCCCTTTTGTCCTTGTCTGTGTGACAAAGTATTAAAAGAAAGTTAGTCAGTCCTCACCTAATTCTTATCCCCAATGTCTGTCCCATTTTAACCCGCTGGTTTGGGCTCTATACCTGCAGCATCCTACCTCCCTTCTTTCACACATACCTACATTTTCCCTTTCTTTTCCCTCTTCCCACCATTAGAAAAGTCTCTCTCTTCCTCTCTCCTTCTCCCCCCCACATATATTTCCTATTCATATCTTGTTGATTTAATTTTAATTATTTTTATCAATGCCCCTGATTGGTGTAAGATTTGGTACTTGTGTGTTAAGGCATACCTCTATATAACAGAGAAAAGAAACCATATAATTCTAAGTCACTAGGCTTTACTATGACCAGAGCAGTACTTGGGGTGGTAGAATTCTCCTCGTTCCTGGTCTGCAGACTTTCATTACATCTCTTACTGTGGTTGAATATTCTTGGTCTTATTACTGTCTTAGGTTTTCTTGAAGGGGCGATAATTGAGTACAATTTTATTCTTGAAGTTCCTTGAAGGGATCTTTTTATTGTCATTGTCTTCTTCACTTAGTAGGAAAATAGAGTGATCACATAAGGGCACTGATTTTGGGTAAGACTTAGGGGATAGGAAGGAGGCTTTATGAGAAAGGGTATAAGCTAAGGAGGGATTATGTGCCAGACAAGGATAGATATCACTTTGGGGTGAAATATATGTGAAAGAAGAAGAAAATCTTAAGTAAGGACATCTCTTGTTACTCTATTGGGCCTAGGTTCACAGGTGTTCTCCATCTTCAGTATCTGGTGCTTTCTCATTGGATAGTTGACAATTGTTTTATGCTCCAGTAGTTTCCTGATCATATCAGCCTCATTGAAGTCAACTGTTGTCTACCCTAGGCTTTTCTTCTCTTTCTGTTCTCCTCATCTTAATGAAGAACTGCACCTTTGAGTTTGTTTTGGGTCAGCACACTTCTGCTCCAACCAATGGTATCTCAGAGATGGCTGAGAAAATGGAAAGCACCACTTCTGACATCATTGAGGATGGGTGCACTGGGATTCTTCAGTGGAATAAAGGTCACATTTATGTAGGACTACATGAATAGCCTTCCCTATCTGATCTTCTACCTTTCCCCATTTCTCCAGATTCAATTCCAGGAGCACACATGGCTAGGAGAGGCTGTGCCCTTCAAATCATTCCCCATGGCCACCTTGTTCAGGGGTTCATTCTATCAATTCTCATACTTTATTATCTAGCATTTTAGATATCTTACCAAAAATTATTTCAAGGAAATGTGACCATATTTATATCTCAGTATAGATAAAAATTAAACCATGACCTGCAACCAATTTTACTTATATATCTTTCATTTCTTGGATACTACCAGTTAACTTTCTCGTCCCATCTCCTTTGCCCAATATTCATTTCTTACTTTTATTGTTTTTGTTTTTTCAACATGAAAACTATTGACAGAAACAACAATATGGATGAATCTCAAAATAACTTCATTGAGTGAGAAAGTCAGACCATAAAGTGCAAATTTTATTGTTCCATTTATATATAATTCTCAAAAACTCAAACTAATCCATGGTATCTGAAAGCAGCTCCATGGTTTCCCAAAGCAGAGTTCAGAAGGAATAGAGAGGAAGAAATTGCAAAGAGGCATGAGTGCCAGTCATGATGGCATACACCTGTAATCCCAGCACTTTAGGAGACTGAGGCAAGAAGATTGCAAGTTCAAAGCCAACCTCAGCAAAATCAAGGTGATAAGCAACTCACTGAGACTGTCTCTCTAAATAAAATACAAAATAGGGCTGGGGATGAGGCTCAGTGGTCAAATGCCCCTGAGTTCAATCCCTGATACCTACCCCTCCAAAAAAAAAAAAAGAGGCATGAGAAAATATTGGTTGTGATGGATATGATCACTATCTTAATGGTGGTAATCACTTCATAGTTATATGCACGCACCAAAATTTATCAAATTGAACACTAATTATGTTCAGTTTATTATATGTCAATTGCACATCAGGAGGCCATTTAAAAAGTCAACAAGATATGTAATTAGCACCTGTAACACAGAGTGAGTCTCAGAAGCTTTCAAAATATTTTATTCAATGTATTGGTAAAGATTCATAAATAAAACTTAAGAAAACAGAAGATATCCCTAAACTTCTTAAAGACTTGTTTTGTATTCCTCTTAATTTAATTGATATGATTTTTTTTAGAATTACTATTGTCGTTTTTACACCTCTGACTTCATTTCCCTAAAAAAAGATAGATTATTGCATGGTAATATTATAGTTTGCCTTTCAGGTCAAATCAACACTGCTTTCAGATTAAATTTCTAATTGTCTACTGTGGTCAGATGATGAATATTGCAGTTTGATCTCAGGAAAGCAAAAATCAAGTGAACATCTTAGGAACTGAAAGATAATTAAATATAAAATAAGTGAAAACCTTAGGGGCAATTACTGTGCTACAGCCACTCTAACCCTGTTAATACACTTGAATTCCTAGGGCTACTTTTCTTAAATTCATTTATTGAATCTATTTACCTCATGTTTATTGAATTTCTCCTATGACACAGCATTATGACCAATATCAAATGGCTTAACTTCTAATTTCAATTTTATCACTGTGGAGGCAGAATAAAAGCCCCCAGAAGATGCTGACATTCCAGTCTCCAGAATGGAACAATATGTCATCTTATATGGCAAAAAAGGATTCTGCAGATCAGATTAAGGTTAAGGAAGTTGAGACTAGATGTTATCCTAGATTATCAAGGTGGGACCTATCTAATAACATTACTTTTTAAAAGCAGAAAGTCCTTCCTAGCTGAGGTTAGATCATGATGTGGCTACAGAATATTAGTCAGAGAAATGAATGCTTCTGGCTTTGAAGATGGACAATTTGGTAATTTATAACAGCAGCAATAGAAAACTAATATAACCATATAATCTACTTATAGATCATTCGAGCACAGGGAAACCAAAGGAATTTGTCCTATTTGTTCCAAAGATTTGTTAAACAGTAATTCTTTTTATTGTGGGGGGATTACTGTGTTTTGAACCCAAAGGGTGCTTAACCACTGAGCCATACCTCCACCCCTTTTATTTTTTTTTATTTTGAGATAGGGTCTCACTAAGTTACTTAAGGCTGAGGCTGGCTTTGAACTAGCAATCCTCATGTCTCAGCCTCCCAAGTTGCCGGAATTACAGGCATGTGCTACCCACCTGAACAGAATCTCTTCTAAACTCACGAAAATGTTGCCAACAAACTGATCTTCAAAGTTGGGTTCCAAGAAGGGAACCCGTTAGCTCTAAATCATAGTTTGATAAGGAGGAAAAATTACAGTGAAAATATTGGCGTGTGACTTTTTTGTCAGTGAAAGCTTGATCACTCTGAGTTTGAGAGTAATGGTCTTAAGCAATACCATGACAGCTTTTGATTTAGCAGAAAAAAAGGGGAAGAGCTCTGGGAAAACATATATACACTCTTAGATTTTCTGTTCAAATTTGTGCATTTTCTCTTTGACTCTAGTGAAACCAAATATGAAGGTTGTTTAGGTTACCCCAAAGATAAAAGTTTTCACAGTTGGAGTGATATGGGTTGAGACTAAATATAACTGTGTCAACATTTTGGTATGCAGCTTAAGACAGATTTTATGACTTGCTTATAAATCTCTAGAAACAAAAGTTAAAAATACAAATGCTAGCACAATCTTAACAATAGCAATATGAATGCCCTTTTATTTAGTTTTTCATAATAATGTGGTCAGAAATCTATTGCCAGTTATCCATTAATTCCCTAAGTTCAAGTGTAATAATTGTGTTAAATGAAGTTATAGGCAGAATGTGATTTCAACAATGAATCAACATTTCAGAAGACAATTTTGTGAGGAAGAACTCCCCAAGGAATGCATCTTCTTTGGGGATTTTTCCTTTTTTACCAATCAGTACCCTTCAGGCGGCTTCTCTTATGTAACCTTCAACTCTTACTATTCACATTTTTTGTTCTTTAGCTACAATTTGAGTGTTTGTGTGTGTGTGTTAAGAATACTTAACATGAGAGCCTTAATTTTTTTCTTTTTTGATTTTATCTATTTATTTATATTTTTAATTTGTTCTAACAAGTTATACATGACAGTAGAATGCATTTTGACACATCATATATAAATGGAATATAACTTCTCATTCATTTAGTTGTACCTAATGTAGAGTTACACAGGTCATGTAATCATATTTGCATATAGGTTAATAATGTCCAATTCATTCTACTGTCATTCCTATCCCCATGCTCCCTCCCCTCCCTTCACTCCCCTCTGTCTAGTCCAAAATACCTCTATTTTCCCCAGTCCACACCCATTATTATGACTCAGCTTCTGAATACCAGAGAAAACATTCAGCCTTTGGCTTTTGGGGATTGGCTTATTTCACTTAGCATGATATTTATTCTCCAGCTCCCTCCATTTACCAGGAGATGCCATAAAGTCATTCTTCTTTTTGCTGAGTAATATTCCATTGTGTATATATATGCCACACTTTATCTGTTCATCTGTTGAAGGCCCCTAGGTTGGTTCCATAGTTTAGCTATTATGAATTAAGCTGCTATAAACATTGATGTGGCTGTGCCAATTTTAAGGGCTTTGGGTGTAAACTGAGGAGTGGGATAGCTGGGTCAAATGGTGGCTCCATTTCAAGTTTTCTGAGGAATCTCTGTATTACTTTCCATATTGGTTGCACCAATTTGCAGTCCCACCAGCAATGTATGAGTGTGCCTTTTCCCCACATCCTTGTCAACATTTTTTTTTCTTTTTGTAAAATTTATTAGTTCTTTTTAGTTATACGTGACAGTTAAATCTGTTTTGATGTGATTATACAAGCATGGACTATATTTCACTTCCAGGTCCTGGTATCCACCATTCTTTTGTCTATTTTTTGACTTTTACCTTTTGACTATTTTAGATGCCTTGTAAAAGAGGAACCATGAAACATTTTTTCCTTCTGTGCGTGAATTATTTTACTTAAGCTTAATGTCTTTGAGTCTATATATTGTTGTCTATCTACAAATTAATGAATAAAGAAAATATAATATTATTCAGTTTCAAAAATGGGGGAGATCTTATCATTTGGCTAACATTGTGTGATGAGATTTTTTTTTCTGTCTTGCTTTATCACAAGCCAATGATGAATAGGATTCAGTAGTAATGAAGAGACTTAGGATAAATGTTACAAAAAATGTTCAGTTTTGAAGCGATTATAGCAAAAAATGGGTGATTCTTGGTAGACTTGGAAGGTATAGAAAATGCTTGACTAAATTTTACAGTCAGGGACTACCCATAGACTCAAGCTTGTCATTTAAATCTGTGGTTATGTCATTAAAAATTGACTGAATTAACCTGAACTATAACATTTATAACATATAACTATAACAAATTGCAGTGTTTTATTTATATGATGATACCATGTAATAGGGTCATAAGTATCTGAGATCCCATTGAAATTGCATTGTATCATTGATATAATGGTTGTCATGGTATGGGGAAAAAGCATTGGGTTCAAGGCTAGACTTTTGTTTCAACATCCCCACAGTGTTCATGAATTGTCTCTATATTGCCTTGAAGTCTTCATATATAAATGACTATAATTTTAGTTCTCTGCCAGACATATTGTGCTAATTTTGAGGTCAAATTAAACTAACAAATTCAGAAGTAACATTAAAATGGTAATGTATTCTCTGTTTTAGATTTTATGGTACATTTGTATTATTTCAATATCAAGGCATCTATACAAGGTTATTATTTTTATCGCATTTAATTGGTTTGGAAAGAATCACAATTAATTGACCACTCAGTCTCACACTCTATAAATGTCAAAGCCAGAATTTTGAATCCAAAATCTCTTGCTCAATTTATTATGTTCACAGACATTTTTAGATAAACTGTGCTTCAAATTACTGGGTTTTCAATTTTTTTTTTGGTTGAAATCAGGTTTTAGGAATGGAGCCTAGTAAGAAAATATAGAAAAAGCATTAACAAGCCTTATTACAGAGTTTAATCTTTCTCTTCAATCATAACAGATGGAAAAATAAAGTATGTAGGGTCAGTCTTTTGATCCTTGGAAATTTCCAGATTGAGAATTCATGTCTATAGACTCAGTATTGAAATTAACTTAATTTTTGGAAGAATTCATTGTGACTTGCAACTAACTTTAGATGGAGCCACATTTGAGCCACTTATTTCCAATAGAAACATTTTTTTGAATCTGTTTTAATTGGTGCATTTTATATAAATACATAAAAACAGAATTCATTGTGATGTAGTCATACATGCTCATACCTTTCTCATATCTTCCCTCCTCTTCTGCCCTCAAACTGAATCTATATATCACTTTTGGTAGTATGGCCATTTTGACAGTACTAATTCTACCTATCCATATATCCAGGATCATGGTAGGTTTTTCCATCTTCCAAGGTTTTCAATTTATTTCTTCAGTATTCTATAATTTCACTGTAAGAGTTGTTTCATGTTGATGGGTAGATTTATTCCCAAGTTTTTTTTTTTTGAGGCGATTTGATTTGATATGTCTGCCCCCACCAAAAGAAATATTTCAATGAAGCCTATGAGGTATGATGGAATAAAATGATTTTCACACTGTGCTACTACATAGGTATAATATCACATTTTGGGAATGCTCGAGTTAACACAGTGTTGCTACATTCTAGAGTTATAGTCTAGCCTCTAATAAGCCTGTGACAAACTGCTTTGGTTTTCAAGGATTAAAATCAGTTTTTCATTTACATTATAGAAAATTAAAACAGAGAAGAACAAAACTTGTATTTGGCATTTGCACTTTAGTATGTTTCAGAAAAATCTTAAGCAATTTGGCCTTCTCAAACTGGAAATGTGGAAGTAAAAAATGATCCTTATATACAAATGAGATATTCAAACAAGAAAGAAACATACATTAAATTTCAGTACACAGAAAAATCTACTAACTACTGTGAGAGCTTTCATTTCTCTCATAATAGTAAATCTACATTAAGCAAATGGAAAATGGTTGTACTTCAAAACAGATCATTTAGAAGTACATAAGTAGCAGATTTAGCTATAGATGTATAATTTTTCCCTACATTAGGTAAATCACAACCATTGCTATAACCATTTCCAGTTGACTTTTACCCCAGTAACATGAATTACTAGATCAATGAGTGGTTCCAGCTTTTATGATTTGGACGTTATTAGTCTTAACTCAGTTGCCTAGGAGACTAGATAGAGCCAAGCTAAGAAGGGTGTAATTTTTGCACTACTATTCAAATTTCAGTCATTTCTAAGTAAGGATGCTTTCTTTTCATCTTAGAAGAACCACAGTGAAGCAAATGTGACTTTTTTTCCCCTTTCCTTTTGAGTGGTAGTTTAGCACTTATAGAGGAGGAAATTTGAAAGAGTCACAATATGTTATGATCTGCATAAGAGTCTTGCATTAGAGTTACCAGAAAGGCATTTTCTTAAAAAAGCAAATCATCCTAATAATTAAAATGAAGGATGGTAATAATGAAAATTGGAATGCTCTCCCATACCTCTGCCAGCTAAATTTCCATCATAAAAGGTTTTTACTCTGTGTGTGTGTGTGAGTGTGTGTGTGTGTGTGTGTGTGTGTGTGTGTAGTGGTAGAGTTCAGTGAAATTTTATGATTTTAAAATTTTCTAAGGGCATAATGGACTGTCTACAAAATATTATTAATACTATTTCTCCTAAAGATAACTTTCTCTCGCCATGAACAAAAGTTAACTCAAATGGATCAAAGAGCTTGATATCAAATCAGAGACTCTGCGCCTGATAGAAGAAAAAGTTGGCTCCGATCTACATATTGTGGGGTCGGGCTCCAAATTCCTTAATAGGACGCCCATAGCACAAGAGTTAATAACAAGAATCAACAAATGGGACTTACTTAAACTAAAAAGTTTTTTCTCAGCAAGAGAAACAATAAGAGAAGTAAATAGGGAGCCTACATCTTGGGAACAAATCTTTACTCCTCACACTTCAGATAGAGCCCTAATATCCAGAGTATACAAAGAACTCAAAAATTAAACAATAAGAAAACAAATAACCCAATCAACAAATGGGCCAAGGACCTGAACAGACACTTCCCAGAGGAGACATACAATCAATCAACAAGTACATGAAAAAATGCTCACCATCTCTAGCAGTCAGAGAAATGCAAATCAAAACCACCCTAAGATACCATCTCACTCCAGTAAGATTGGCAGCCATTAGGAAGTCAAACAACAACAAGTGCTGGCGAGGATGTGGGGAAAAGGGTACTCTTGTACATTGCTGATGGGACTGCAAATTGGTGTGGCCAATTTGGAAAGCAGGATGGAGATTCCTTGGAAAGCTGGGAATGGAACCACCATTTGACCCAGCTATTGCCCTTCTTGGACTATTCCCTGAAGACCTTAAAAGAGCGTACTACAGGGATACTGCCACATCGATGTTCATAGCAGCACAATTCACAATAGTTAGACTGTGGAACCAACCTAGATGCCCTTCAATAGATGAATGGATTAAAAAAATGTGGCATTTATACACAATGGAGTATTACACAGCACTGAAAAAGATAAAATCATGGCATTTGCAGGGAAATGGATGGCATTAGAGCAGATTATGCTAATTGAAGCTAGCCAATCCCTAAAAAACAAATGCCAAATGTCTTCTTTGATATAATGAGAGCAACTAAGAACAGAGCAGGGAGGAAGAGCAAGAGGAAAAGATTAACATTAAACAGCGACATGAGGTGGGAGGAAAAAGGAGAAAAAAAGGAAATTGCATGGAAATGGAAGGAGACCCTCATAGTTATACAAAATTACATATAAGAGGTTGTGAGGGGAAAGGAAAAAAACAAACAAGGGAGAGAATTAAATTACAGCAGATGGGATAGAGAGAGAAGATGGTAGGGGAGGGGAGGGGGGATAGTAGAGGATAGGAAAGGTAGCAGAATACAACAGTTACTAATATGGCATTATGTGAAAATGTGGTTGTGTAACCGATGTGATTCTGCAATCTGTATAAGGGGTAAAAATGGGAGTTCATAACCCACTTGAATCTAAAGTATGAAATATGATATGTCAAGAGTTATGTAATGTTTTGAACAACCAATAAAAAATCCTTAATGTAAATATAGCATGAATAATGCAGTCATTTTCTCTTTTCTTTTTCTATATTTCCTTTAGAAAATAGACTGGCATGTTGTAAAGCAGGATTTAAAAATTTTCCTAAGCAATTTTCTTATGTTGCAGAAACTTAATGCTTATCACATATCCACACAAAAAATTCAAAGATGAAATGTGGCATTTGTTCCCCTATGCCAAGAGCTCACTTTGTTGGATGTCAGTTTTGTCTTTCCAGAGAAATAGTTAAAGTTTCTTGGAATGAGATATATGTGTTTCTCTCTTCATTGTGAGTGTGTGTGATGTGTGCATGCATGTGTTTTGGGCCTCATTTTTTAGCACACATTAGAAACATAAAATTGTATTTTGTGCTTACATAAGTGAAATAAGGGAATGCAAAAATTTTGTGAAGAAAGAGCTCATGAAATAATGCATGTTATGCAGTTAGAACTGAGTATCATGGCAGCACTTATGCTTGGTTTCATATGAAAATGAAATTGTGACATAGAATCACCTAAATTCAAATTACATATTTTATTAACATAAAAAGCCCTTTCAATAAGACTTCCTGCTATAACTGGTGTATGTTTTTCACAGCACGATCCTTTCCCTACCCTGTGCCTTATAGTGTTTATTGCCAAGTGTCCGCTTCTAAATATGCTTGACTAGTTAAACTTCAGTAGTGGCTGCCAGTTCATAAATAAAGCCAATGTATCTGCAATTACTTTTCTTATATTCACAGCAAAAGTACCTGTGACTGCCTAGGTTATATGATCATAAAGCTCTGGTTCAGGAAGGGAAGTGAGCATGGAAGTAAGTGGGCTCTGCATGAATTAACCTAAGTGTCTTGGTGCAGGGCCCTGTGAATATCATGTAGTGAAACCTGCACTTATCAATAGGTACCTTAATTGACTAGAGCACACCAAAGTTTCATCTTGTTTTGTTCTGGCTGATAGAAGATAACTGGATTTAAGCTCTCAGAATCTACGTTTAGAATTATATCTGAAGCTGCTAGGATTGGGGACAAAAAGTTATATTCTCCTGTACAAGAGGAGATTGGAAATGGAGATTACAGGGGCATTAATTAAAAGAAAATAAATTGTATTAATAACTCTAAGAAAGGAATTGCATTATTTTGTGGATCACATTGTGACTCTTTTATGTATAGATATTATGTATAGACAGCTACATTGAATTCTTTTTGTTTGTTTTATTTCCATTAAGGGCTAACTTTCCAAAATGCTTTTGAGTTAGCATAAATATATTTTTATAAACTGTTACTCTATAACATTGAAAGAATGAAGTTCTATCACAATACTGAACTCATGCTTATTTGCAAAGGATTGTTATTCAAACAAGGAATGATGTACTATAGACAGAAAACTTGGCTCCCAAGTTACATGATGGGGAGAAACCTGATTTCCCAGCTTAAAGCGTTAGAATTCAAATCAGTGTTTTGTATAATCCAGAGGAAGTAACTGAAGCCTATGGGTCAGCATATCAAAACCAGGAGGCAAGGTACATAGTAACGTGATTTTAAATCAGTTTTAATGAAGAATCTGAGAACATTCCAAAATACATCATTATTAAGTGCATCCTATATAGTCAGCAATTTGATTTATATATTCCTCTAGTCACCTTCTCATATACCATATCAATTTTATTATATGCATTTGAAGAACTGAAGAAGCAGAGGGCCAGAGATTTAGTGACTTTTTTTTTTTTTTGGTACTGGAGATTGAACTCAGGGGCGCTTAATCACTGAGCCACATCCCCATCCCTTTTTTGTATTTTATTTAGAGACAGGGTCTCACACTGAGTTGCTTAGGGCCTCACTAAGTTGCTGAAGCTGGCTTTGAACTCACTATCCTCCTGCCTCAGCCTCTATAGCCACTGGAATTACAGGCATGTGCCACTGCACACCTGGCAAGCTTAGTGACTTTTAAGTGTTGTCCTAAAATAGTTAATTGTTGGAGTTAGACAAGACTTTACTGTATGCGTGTGTGTGTGTGTGTGTGTGTGTGTGTGTGTGTGTGTGTGTATATATGGTTTTGTTTGCTTTTGTGTCTTAAGATTTTCAATGGTTTTAGTTTCTTATTAAAATTATATGAAATAGTGGAATTCATTGTGATATATTTGTACAAGAAAGAAACATACATTAAATTTCAGTACACAGAAAAATCTACTAACTATTGTGAGAGCTTTCATTTCTCTCATAATAGTAAATGTACATTAAGCAAATGGAAAATGGTTGTACTTCAAAACAGATGATTTAGAAGTATATAAGTATTTTATCAATCTTGTTCTCTAGTACCTCCCCTTTCCCTGTCCTCCTGCCTCCCCCTGATCCCTTTCCTCTACTACATTTGTCTCCCTATTATTATTATTATTATTATTATTATTATTATTAGGATACCAGAGATTGAACTCAGGGTACTCAACAACTGAGCCAAGTCCCCAGCCCTATTTTGTATTTAGAGACAGGGTCTCACTGAGTTGCTAAGCACCTTGAAATTGCTGAGGCAGGCTTTGAACTTGTGATCTTCCTGCCTCAGCCTCCTGAGCCTCTGGGATTACATGTGTGAGCCACCATGCCTCACTCCCTTTTATTATTATGGCATTTGTTGGTAAATGGCTAGAACTGGAGAACATCATGCTCAATGAAATAAGCCAGAGTCAGAAAGTCAAGAGTGAAATGTTTTGTCTGATCTGTGGAAGTTAGAGAGAATGAAAGAAATGAAAAAGGGATCTCATGAAAATAGAAGGGAGAATAGTAGAGTAGAGGAAGAGGATAGAGGGGGAGCGAAGAGGGGAGGGCTTGGGAAATATTGGGAAAGAAAATGACCAAATTATACCATGTCCATGTACAAATACACCATAACGAATCTAACTATTGTATAAAATTAAAATGTACAAATTGTATTATTTCCGATAAAGCATATGAGATATATAGTCTAAAAAGTCCTAAATAATTCACAATCTCCTTAAACACTATTTTTAAATTATTTAAGCTGCATAGTAGTATTAATGGATTTAAAATCAAAGAAAGAATAAATGCATGCACATGTCCATCAGTCCAATAAACCCCAACTTACCATTGGTCCAAATCCTCTTTTAGTTTTTGTAAGCATACATATGTAATGTTATTATATTTAATAATAACAGCTAACATTTACTGGTCTTTGCCATGTACACTTTCTATATGATGACCTTACTTAATCTTTGTAGCAACTCTATTGACTGGGTAAATAACACTAGTATCCCACTTTGCAGCTGAGGTAAGGCACAAGGCTATTAAGATTCATGCCCAAAGTCACATTTCAAGGAAGCAGCAGAGTAAGAGTTAAATTATGCAGTTGCATTCCACAGCCTGCAATACTTATGCATATTGTTATATGAAGATGGTATAGATACCCATCTAACATGACATTATATTCAATAGAGTTTTCTTGGAAAGGCAATGTAAGCACCAATGTCCTGCTTGGGCATAGGTGCTATGGGAAAAAGTAGAGCAAATAGTTCTAATTCTCAATATTCTAAGGTAAACAGCTTTCAGCTCTATGAGCTTAATTAATGTTGGAAACAGCATTTGAGCTAATTTTTACTTTACAGATTATATTATATAGTAGTTGTCTTTCTACATAATTATTTGCTTTCCTTACTAGTCCATAAGCAAACTGAGGCAGGAACCAGGATATTTCATTTCTGAATTTCCAATGACTGTGGCAGTCTGTTGTGAACAGTAGGAGCTCAATAAAGGTGATTTATGTGAAAGGGAGGAAGTTTGGAAGATGTTTGTCTCCCTCTTAGTTGTGGTCCTTACATAGTTCCTATACAAATAACACATCTCTGGGTCAGACAACATTGGACCTGTTTGGAAAATTTGCAACGTGTTTATAAAAATATTTGTGTACAATCCTGTGAATAATTATTTATCATCTACTTTGTGCCTACCTCTCAGCTCAGAGTCTTAAGACACCTAATAAACTAAGGAAATATGCAGATAGAAAGGGTTTATCACAAGGCACTGTACCAGGGACCACATCCTGACTTTCATTAGCTTTTCACAGTTGGATAAACAATAACCCGCCCACTTGTCTGCCTAAACTGTCTCTAGGCTAATATGGTTGAACCGGATGTGTAGCAACTATCTTCCTAGCATAGTTTAGTAGGAGAAGACTGAATATAAATACTCCCCAGACATGGAATCATGCCTCCAGAGGAGAATCCTTGATACATTTCCTGCCCTTTAGCTCCAGTGTACCTTTCCTTGCTTCCCTCCCACCCCAGTGTGATGTGCTACAGCACAATGGTCCAGCATAGAAGGCAATGATTAATTCTGGGGCTCAGGTTCTTGGACTTTCTAGCCCATCTAAATAGAGCATGTAATAGCACATGTAGAAATGGAGTCCATTTGCAGTATGACAAAGCTGTCTGCAAAGGGTTAGGTCATCCCAAATCACTTTTGAACATTCATCATCAGCTCAATAACAGAGTTTGCATTTTAAATTACCACTTAGGAAACTCCATATTACATATAACTTGTCATGAGTAAAATTGGCATGACTGTCTACAAATAGACTTATTTATTCATAAGCACTCTACATTTTTTCCTAGGTAAAAATAATGGTACAGGGGCTGGGGTTGTGGCTCAGTGGTAGAGCACTCACCTAGCACGGGTGAGGCTCTGGGTTCGATCCTCAGCACCACATAAAAGTAAAGAAATAAAATAAAGGTATTGTGTCAAACTACAACAAAAAATATTAAAAACAAAAACAAAAACAAAAAACCCAAACAATAATGCTACAGGTCTACCTTCTTCTTGCTATATCTTATTGGCAAATTGAATATCTTTATATTTTTTTACCATTTTTTTATTGGTAGCTCAAGACAATACAGTGATCTTGACATATCATACATTTGATTCAAATTGGGTATGGATTCTCATTTTTCCAGTGTAAAGATTGCAGGATCACATTGGTTATACATCCATGTGTATACATACAGCAATCCTAGTGTCAGTTGTATTCTGCTGCCCTCCCTATCCCCCCCTCCCCTCCCCTCCCCTCCCCTCCCCTCCCCTCCCCTCCCCTCCCATCACTATTCTCTACCCATTCTACTGTGACACTTATCTATCTCTCTCTTTTTTTCTTCCCTCCCCCTAACACCATCATATATGTATTTTGTGAACCCATGAGGGTCTCCTTCCGTTTTCCATGCAACTCCCCTTGAATATCTTTATAAATCATCACTATGTATTACTTCAATTCATGGAGTGCTCCATAGATACATTACTAAAATATCAAGCTTTTTGTGTGTTTTTCATAAATTAATCTGATATACTACTTATATTCAAATGTCTATTGGCAACAATAAAATAGTTTTTTGAGTAACTGGCTGTTTTTGAAGATTTTGGCAAGGATTTTAGCTCAGAAATACATTAAATACCTTTTCTTACCTAATATTTCAAGGTATATAAATTTCAACCCCATGGTGTTTATTTGATATTTTATAAGCTCTATGCCAGAATGAATAATGAAGCCTGTAAAAAATGGTATGTGTGGGTTGTCAGGACATTATAACATTTATTTGCTGTATCAACAGAGAAGTTTTCTACAACACTGTACAATGGCATCATGCAACTTTAAGGCAAGAATAAACCTTGTACTTCTTGCCATAATCATTTAGTTCTCATTGAAGAGGAAACTGAGTCCAAAGTTTGTCAAGTGCATTGTTCAAGGTCACAGAGTTAGTCAGTAGCAGAATTAAGGTTGGAACTCAGGCCAAGTCTATTTGTCTTTTCATTTTTATATCAAGTTGGGTTGTATTAGAGCACATTAGCAATTTATCCATAAGGATCTCATTAAAATGGAGCGTCCCTTCTTGTTGTGAACTTATAAAATGGTTTAAGAAGTCTGATAAATTTAGAGTGTGTATGTGCATGTGTGTATGGTTGTGTCTGATACGATTATTTTTCTCAAGTATCTGTATGTACAATGATAGAACCAACTTGTAATAAGCCTTCCAAAAGAAGCCCCCTGAACACAAGTTCTTGGATTTTCTACATATTTAGAACATAAACACTTAAAGTTGGAAGAAATATTGGATCAGTGATTCCTAATCTTTTTGTGTGTGTTGTGGAGGGTGCAGAGTAGGACCTCTCTGAGCATCAGAGGAAAGCCTTCTCTCTGTGAAAACACATATGCTTACAAAATTGCACATATTATGTCTAGGGATTGCTGAAATTACATTAACTCCTTCCACTACCTCAGATAAAACATTATTTGTTAAATAGTCATGTGGTGGTGAGATTATATCCTGTTTTACAAGTTATCTGTTCTAACTCCTGCACTTTGTATGGGGGTAGGGGAGAGACAGAGAGAGAAAGTAGAGAGACTTCCAAAGTTTATTTAGCCACACCACATTCCTTTGGAGTTTAGGATACTGTTTTGTTTTTTTTTTTCCATTTCACCAAATCCTTGTAATATTTTTGTCCTTTTCCTCAGAAGATGAGATATAGAAGATGAAATATGAGTGAAATACTATTATAATTGGGGATATATACTAGATATATACTGGGTCATGCTCTAACTGCAAAGACATTAATTTGTATTCATAACTATTCTAGGCATAAATTATAGAGAAGTTTTGTATATTAAAAACATCTTTAACAAGAGCTTATGTTATTAAAAAGACCAAGTTTACAGCTTCATACAGATCCTATTTGCAATGGGTAATTGTACACTTCTTCTTGCTAGGTTGGTAATCACCAGCTGAAATACCAGCACTATGAGATAACTTCCTATCTCAGCATTTCATTCCTATCGTTATTGTAAAAAGATAATTGGAAATGGTTTCAGTCTTTAAGTCTCCAGTGTACAGCTTGACAATTATAAAATTAGTGTACTTTTAAGATGACAGACTTAGTTACATAATTGTCACAATTACCCGAATTACTTCCCATAAAAATGCAGCTAAGTGCATGTGTTCCGAAATCCATCACTCAGCTTATTGATGTGTTGTACACAGTTGCCCCTCATATCTTTTCATTAGAATAGTTTTGCAAAAGCTTTTCCTTGACATGGAAATCAGCAAAGTGTCATTACCACCTCATCGATTGGGATGGGGTGGGTATGTGAAACTGTTTCATTATCTCTCTACCCAGCTAGCCTCTGCAAATACATTTTCATTGAATAGGATCTCCTGGATTAATAGGCTTCTTCTTAATCCATGATGGGGGAAAAAAAGGCAGGGGAGAGAACTGAGAATGTTTATCCCAGATGGGCTAGTGCTAGGAAGCATCTCAAAGACCAGAAATATGCTCCAAGTGAAACCCTGGAAGCCATTTGGTGGTTCTGAAAACATGAGAAACTAAATTCACCTGCCTTTCCAATCGTTATTTCTTACTGGTGTGATGAAAGCACAGAATAGAAATGTTATTGATTTTAACATTGATATTCACATTTTTCCTTGTCTAAGCAGAAAAACCTTTTGATTTTTCTCTAAGCAGGAAATAACTATTGCAACACAGACCTGACAGACCTATATAGGTTGCAACTTCCACTCTTGACACCTAGAGTTTTCACTGAAGTGATTTTATTAATGGAACTGATCAGTTTACCCTCCAGCTTAGAAACCTTGATTTGCATTCTCTTACTGTTGTGTTGCTTACAAAGTTAGGTGCATTTCCTTAGCTTGGTAAACAAGATATTTCCTAATCAAACTTCCTTTCCAAATGCCTGATCATCTCTTCCCCTACGTAGAAACTACATTCCAGCTCACTGAGCTATAGAAAGTGTCAGCTCTCATGTCATGCTTTGATTCCTTTCTTTTTATTTTTCTACATTCTGTGCCAGAATTTCCAATTTCTCTGTCATACAAAACTCATTCTCCAAGACTCTGTATATTAAAGTCTTCCCTAACATGTTTCTTGCCCCCATGAGAGTTAATCAAACTGCTTTCTGCGTTCTTTAGTATTTAGGGGGCTTCTGGTATGGCACATAGCAAGTCATAGTGCATCTTATTCTGCTTATGTGTTCTCCATTCCCCTCTAGACCTAAGTTCAGAGAATGTGTTTTATCTTTGCTTTGTCTATGTTGCCATATTCATAGTAAAAAGCTGTTAAAACTCTCATTCCTGCTCTTCCCACCTCCAGATGGAATATAAACAAATTGGTAATTAAGGTATCTAAGATTTACTTTCAGACTTGATGAAAATCACACACTTAGCCATTGATTTCTCCACCATTTAAAAGAAAAGTAGTGGTAAAAGAATGTGTGATAAGTCAGCCAAAATAGTTTGATCACTGATTTTTTATAACTCTACATGTTCTGTGATTATTTTATTGCCTTAAGTTGTACATCTGAATAGTATGCAGTCTTTGAAAAACAGATGCATCAATCCTACCTCCCAGAGATTAGATTTCAATTGGCCTAGGTTAGAGCCCAGTTATCAATATGTTTTTTAGAAGTCCCACAGAATATTGAAATATGCTGTGAGGATTAAGAATCACTGACATGGAGGCTAGAATTGACTCTTAAAACAATGCCAATAACAGTCTCTTCTTTTCCTCCATTGAAAAGTTTTTTCACCCGTTGTTTTTTGAGAGTATTTACTTGCATTGAACACATTTCAATCTTACACTCATCTCCCATACAGTCATATGCATTTTGCATACATTATATTTGATATATTATAATCACATAAATTGTTATCAATTAGATAATATTTGGTAGATGAGCTAACCATGGCCCCAGACATCAATAACAGTAACTAGAGTTCAATTTGATACATGTAGTTTAGTCATAGCTACAAAAACTAGGCTCCAACCTAAAGATCCAAAATAGGATTAATCTCAATGGGTGTTTGGAGAGCTGAGCTATGAAGGATTATTAAATTGCAGCAAGGCTCAGCAGGAAAGATTGCTGTGATACTGTGGTCAAGTAGACATTTTTTCATAGTTCTGGCTTGGGGGAGTAAATGAATGTATAAGTGTGAATGATAAAACTGCTTTTCAAATTATTTGTTTTTTCATAAGTCCTTTTGCCATTCCAAGAATGGAATCTGAAGCATTCATGGATGGCCTGAAGCACAGCATACTCAAGTTCTGTGGTACAGTACTGACTATCACTTGCAAATTAATGTTCTGTGGTTCGTAGTTGCAAGAGACTTGTCTCTTGTTCCCCAGAAAGGCTGAGAACTAATAATGACATATATCTGTTCATTCTTCCTCTGAAATTTGGTGTAGTGGTACTGTGAGCTAGTTGAAGCAATCAGAGCTTGGGGGATGTCTTGGATAGAGGTAAGAATTTGCCAGCCAATAAAAATATTATAAGACCTCTTTGTTCCTACCAGAGAGTGCATACTCCTCCTTCTTTTGCCTGTGAAAAAGGAAAACTGATCTATAAAATGAAATTGGATCTGTGTACCTCTGAGATCCATTTCTATTTGATTTATGCCCTCTGTACAGACTGGAATATGGTAGTAAGATATAAATTGCTCAGGTATTCTAATAAATTTTCCTTCTCATCATTTCCAACTCGTCCTACTGCTGGAACAACATATTCTCTTAAAGGGAGTCTAACTATAATAGTTCACTGCATATTCGAAACTATAATCCTAGGGTTTGTTAGCATTTTTCCAACCTTTGCAATACTTCTCTGGAGGGAAGCATAGGAGTGACATTTATTTCTTTGGTTGTAAATCATGAGTTGGAAGTTGTATGGCTAATTTAGTAATAAATGTTGGAGTGAAAATTGTAACCATGCCATATTAAATATAGGCATCATGTTTATAGTATATATTAATTCAGAAATATTGAAATGTAAAAAGATATATATTTAGAATTTAATTTACAGAGGTACCATCATCTAGCCTTTGTACAGAACTTTAGGTTTTACCAGGTATTTTCATAGTTTTTATCTCATAGGATCTTCAAGAAAAAACTAGGCAAGTAGGCTCAAAGAGAAAAACAAAGTAAAACATGACTATCCCAGTGGGAATAAAGGGAAGGGACCAAGGAAAGAAGGATCTGGAAACAGATGAATGTGGATGTCTTTCTTCTTTGGGCCTTTCTCTCTTGATCTCCTCCTGACTATAGTTCTGAAGTGGCCTGTTGATGAAGGAAGATAGAAACATACCTGGGGGCTCTGCTGAGCATCCTTCCAGAGGAACTTACTGGCACATGTGAATGCCAGAGTCTTTTGTTCTAGGGAATGTTGGGATGATTAAATATGAGAATAAAAATGCATTTTGTTTTTCAGACAGGTTATTACACTGTATTTTTGCTGGTTTATTTTTAACTAAATGGAAAAGGCAACCATGATTAGCCAAGTAGTGATATTATGAGCATATGATGGATATTCTCTGCAGAGTATAGTAAATTTTCTTTAAAATGGTATTTTGCTTTTACAATTAGTTCAATAATGTTGGACAGTAAATTAAATAGAGAAAACCACTTAATATCTTATTTTATAATACAGATTTTCAGTGCAGATTAATGATTTCTACTATTTTAAACCTCCATGATAGGGAAATAAAAAAATTCACTGTGTTTTATTCTTATCATAGTTTTAAAATACATGATTGATATCTGCATGTTGTTATAAATAAAATTACATTTTAAGGTTCTGATTTAAAGTGTATTTTTACAGGCAAAATGTAAATACTTGCATCCATCCTCCAAAGTATAATGCAGAATAGATAACCTGTTTGTTTCAAGACTATCTCTACCCTAGTGAAATGTACCAGGTTCTACTTGTACCTACACATGGTTCAGAGAATAAAACTTTCATTCTATGAATCACAATTTCCCTTATCAGTGGATAGTTTTGTAAAAACTAGTTTTGTTTCTATTGTTATCAGAGTTGTTTTATTTTTATTCAAAACTTCTTGGCTTTCATAGCCTCATTTCCTGAGGTATTGTGTTAGGCACCTTTCCTTAGATATTCTTAAGTAGCAAATCTTGGGTTCTCTTAATGTAGAAAGGAAACATTGATTACTTTTATAACAACAGTAACAAGCTTAAAATTAGCCTAGGGCTTGGAATAGAGCTCAATGGTAGAGCACTTGCCTAGCATATGCAAGGCCCTGGGTTCAATCCCCAGCACTGCAGAACAAGTTTTATAAAAAGTTAGCTTAAATTGATGAGCTGTCTTCCATTTTATAAAGGTTCCTGTCTTAATCAGTTTGAGCTGCTTTAATAAAATACCAAAAACTGGGTGGCTTAAAACACCCCACTATTTATTTCTAACAGGATTCAAAGCTGGAAAGTTTAAAATCAAGAGTACTGGCTGGTTTAGTTCCCAGTGAAAGCTCTCCTCCTGGCTCATGGATGGTGGCCTTGTCACCATGACTTCTCATGATAGAGCAAGCTCTGGTGTCTCTTACTCTTTTTATAAAGACACTAATCTTATCACAAGGGCTTCATCCTCATGACCTCATCTAAACCTAATTATTTCCCAGTGGTTTCATCTCAAATACCTTAACTTTGGCTCTTGGGGCTTATATGTCCCCCCAAAACATAAAGTTGTGGGGGAACACAATTCAATCAATTATGTTTCCTAAGCAAAATATTTGTGGTCAGGAGTTCCAACCTAAGTTTGTAGCATGGAATGAACTTTAGCTACCAGAGACTCCAAATAGACTTTTCTACCTTCTTGATTTTATTTCATGAACTACCCTACAGTTTGTCCAATGGCTCATTAAAATATGGTTTTAAGCAGAAAACAGATACAGAAATTGTGACTTCTTTTTCTCCTTACTTTTAATTAGCAGAAAGATTTTTTTTTTAAATATTGCTTGGCTAACTTTTGATTCAATGCTTGCATGAATAATAATTCCCTTTCTGTCATAGAAAAAAAATTTAAACTGCTCTGTAACAATCCCAATTGTTATGTATTCCTATGTATTAAATTAATTCAAAATTTAATGACTTAAAACAGCAAGCTGTTATATTTTACTTTCTGAGAAGAGTCTGGCAGTAGCTTACTTCAGTGCCTCTGGCTCAAGTTCTCTCATGACACTGCAATGAAGCTGTATCCTGGAATGCATACTCATCTAAAGTTTTGATGGGGAAGGGAGGATCTACTTCCAAATTCATTTATGTGGTCTTTGACAGGCTTTAGTCCCTACAGTGTGGGCTTCCTCAAAGGATTACCTCATGTTATGGCAGCTGACTTCTGCCATAACAAGTTGTACAAGACAAAGTGTGAGAGAGTAACAAAGGTGTAAGTTTATAACCATGTTTCAAAAGTGACATAGCATTACTTTTGTATTCTGGTTTTCAGAAGTGAGTCAATAAGTTCAGACCACACTCGAGGGGTGGATGATCTGGTTGTTGTAGAAAATAGAATGGTATAAATACCAAGTATCAGGGATAATTGGAGGCTTTCTTAGCGGTGGCCTAGCTGCTACTCAAAGTTGTTTTTAATGTATATGCCTGTATTGCAGGGTGCAGTGGTGCATGTTTGTAATTCCAGTGGCTCAGAGGCTGAGGCAGGAGGATCACAAGTTCAAAGCCAACCTCAGCAATGGCAAGGTGCTAAACAACTCAGTGAGACCCTGTCTCTAAATAAAATAAAAAATAGGGCTGGGGATGTGGCTCAGTGGTTGAGTACTCCTGAGTTCAATCCCAGATACCTGCCCCTCAAAAATAATAATACAATAGAATAATGTATATGCCTATTTTGAAAATTCTGTTTTCTGAATACTTTATTTGAATATTCTTTTGCTCTTCCATTAATTATATTCTTCCTCTACAAGATTTAAGAGAATCGATCATGACACAGAAAAATTGGTAATAGTGATTCTGTAATTAATATGAATTCTCATTGATAGGATGAGGGAACACTTAAAATTTACATTTAATATGGAGGGAACATTTCTGGTGGAATAAGGACCTCAGAAAATTGACTGCATCATAAAAGTGATGGGCACTGGTAAATTATGTCAAAACCAACTTTCTTGGATTTCTGAAATATAACTATAGTGTCTCAATAGACTGAAGAACATTTACAAGAAACAGATGAATTATGTTAAGAGTAGCATGCTTTATGCAAATTTAACATGCTCTATTCCTATCCTCTTTTCCCTGTTTCTATTTTAAACTCACAATCTCACAAATATGGGAACTGTGAAAATGGGAAGATTACCATGCACTGGAAATGGAGGAATCAGTTTAGAGCTCCTCCCAAAACCACATTCAGAGAAAACTGTCATAATTTTAAAGGTCTGTCAGCTCCCTAATAAAATCCATTTTATGGATTATCTCTATTTCACTTGAACAGAGCTTGCTCATTGCAAATATTCAAATTCCTATGGTGTTTGTTGCAAAAAAATTATTTGAAATTGGTGAAAACTGCAGCAGCCTAAGGTGGCTGTACCAGATTGGGAAAGGAAGAAACTGGAAAACAAAAACAAAAACAAAAAACCTGGAGGAAAAAACAGAGAATGAAATGTCCATAAGAGTCTATAGAAACATCCACCATATCCCTTGGAATGAAGATAACCATGAGCATATGTAGGGATGAGTGAATTCTCAAGGATACATGCATCCTAAAGGATGGTTTCATGTCTGAGTTTAGGGTTCTGTGCAAGCAGGAAGTAGAGGCTAAGACAGAGTTAGTTGCAAACTGCCTGTGCAAGTATTGAAGGTATTCTCCAATGAGCAAATAGAGTTCTTTAGCTAAGACTGAAAGAGTTTTGGTGCTGGATGTTCAAGTGTATGTCCATTTAATCATTACCTGACTAATAATCTAAGAAGAGGCTTCAGTAGCCACACGTGACAAATAATACTAACTTTGTAGAATTCGTTCAGAAAAATTACTAAACAAAAAATAATTGCAGAAATAAAAAAAAAACGAAGAAAGAAAAAAGAAGAAAAGCAATAAACTCTGCAGAGAGGACACGGGGGGGGGAAGGAATTCCTAATTATATTATTTGAGATATTTAGTTTTGAGAGAGAGAGGGGGGGGGAAGTGAACTAATAAGAAGCATGGCCCATACCCCAAGAGAACAAAGCAATTAATAGAAATGGATCATGAAAATGCCTAGATGTCAGATTTATTAGACAAAGACTTTAAAACACCTGTAATGGTCAATTGTAGGGCTTGACTTCATTAAGAGATACCTAAGTAGCTGATAAAGCATTATTTCCAGGTGTGTCTGTAAGAGTGTTTCTGGAGGAGGGATAAGCATGGGGATCAGTGGCCTGAGTGCAGAGTTCCCGCCATCAATGTGAGCAGACACTATCTAATCAGCTGGGGACCTGGATAGAACAAACAGAAAAGTCAAAATCTCCTCTGGAGCTGGGTCATCTTTCTTCTCTTGCCTTTGGACATTAGAAGTACGGATTCTGTGGCCTTTGTGATAGGACACTTGCAAAGTCCACAAAAAGTCCAAGGACCATACCACATACTGGATCTCATGAAAGGGATTTATTGCCAGTAACACGGAGAAAACTGACAAGGTTGTCCCTCCAAGGAGAGCAGCAGCATGTCAGCACTCACAGAGAAGCTTTATAGCCTGCAAGAGGAATTTCACAAGAATGCTTAGGGGTTGCATCATGCAGGCATGTTCAGAATCAAAGCCTGAGAGTCTCTAGATAAAAATGGCTCCCAACCTAAAATGGCAGATCTGATGCCAATATTTATCTGATGCCAGTACTTTGGACTCTGGGACTTATACCAGCAAACCCCCAGGTTCTCAGGCTTTCAGCCTCAATTGAGAATTACACAATTGGTTTCCTAGTTTTGAAGCTTTTGGACTTAAATGGAATTATGCTACCAGCATCCCTGGTTCTCCAGCTTGCAGACACATACTGTACAATGCCCCAGCTTCTGAAATTGTGCAAGTCAACTACCCTAGAAAATCCCATCTTTATCTATCTATCTATCTATCTATCTATCATCTATCATGTATCATCTTCTATTGGTTCTTCCTGCAGAACCCCAATTAATACATCACCTATTTTATATATAGTCAAAGAATAGAAAGAAACAGTTTCTTTAAAAAAAATGACTGGAAGTGACTTGAGAAAAAATAAATTCAGAATTAATGAAAACACAGGTGTTGAATTAATAACCAAAAAATCTTTTTAAAAACAAAAGAAAAGGCAAACATTACTCTCCTTGTAAATTCTCTCAAACATTTAAAAAAAGACTTAAAACCAATTCTTTCAAAATCTTCCATGAAACAGAATACTTCTAAACTCATTCTAATAGTCTAATATTACCCCAATATCAGAACCAAAGATACCATAAGAAAGGAAAACTGGAAACCAATAAGTCTTATAAATATAGATTTAAAACTTCTCTACAAAATATTCTCAGTATGATTCCAGTAGCATACAAAAATGATTATACACAACCATGACCAAGAGGCATTTATCCCATGATGTAAGTTTGGTTCAACATATGAAAATCAGTGTAATATATCATGTCTGTAGAATGAAGGAATAAAAAATGAGTTTCTTATTAGCACGAATAAAATATTTTATACAATCTGAAACTTTTAATGTAAAAAATAGCCAGTAAATGAAAACTGGAACATCATTGTCTCAAACTAATAAGGACTGTCTTTTAAAAATCCATAGCTAACATCACAGTGGTAAAAGACTGAATTTTCTCCTCCTAAGATCATAAACAAGATACAGATATCTGATCTCACCACTTATAGTTAACATTTTACTGGAAACACAGCATATATTTTTGTGACCTTGGAATTGGCAATGATTTTTTAGACAGATGCCAAAAAGCAAACTAAAAAGCAAACAAAAACCCCACACACATCCCAAGGAAAAATAGGATTTCTTAAATTTTTTTTTTTAATTTTATGTCTCAAAACACCATTAAGAAAGTGAAAAATTGCCCGTAAAATTTGAGGAAGTATTTGTGAATCAAATATCTGTTAAGGGTTCTAAAACTGGAATTTTGAAATGAGACTAAATTCCCAGGTTTGCCAGTTTCCTCTCAGTTACTGTCTTGCAAATTGTGAAGAATAAAATCCATGGACAATCACACAATCATAGAAGGGAAGTGAAATGGAGTAGGATTTATTTAATCAAGAAGAGATAGAACTCCCGCCATGGAGGAGAGGAACTGATAGCAGAAAAAACCATTTGGTGTGCCAGCTTAGGAGTTGATCCTGGGCAGAGCATGGAGCAAAAGCTATGTAAAAATAGGCATTGAAAAAGGCATCTGGTCTACCATCTGGGTTTACTTCCTTCCTCCTTCCTATAACTTCCATCTGGGTTCACCCCCACCTTCTATTTTTCATCTCTGGGTCTAAGGAGTTGGCTGTAGGGGTTCCCACAGGTGAGCCTCAAGGTCTTTTACATTTGAAACAGGTCTTGATGGTGTTCATTAATAAGTCTGAGGGTTAGCCGGCAAGTGTGGTTGAATGGGGCCCATTATCCTAAATTCTTGGTCCTTTTACTATCTATTCTAGTTTATCCTCATTCAGTTCAGTATCCAAATATATAAAGAACTCTTATAAGTCAACAACTAAAAGATAAAAACTCCAATTAAAAATGGGAAAAAGACTTGAATATATATTTCTCCAAAGAAGATATGCAAATGACCAATAAACAATTCAAAGATGTTTATCATTAGTCACTAGGGAAATACAAATCAAAAGCATATGAGGATGACTAATGATATTTTAAGAGACAATAGCAAGTGTTGGTGAGGATGTGGCTAAACTAGAACCATCATATATTGCTAATGAGAATGTTAATTAACCTATTTACTGTGAAAAAATGTAGGCAGTTCCTGAAAAAGTTATCTGTAAGGTTGCCATAAGATCCAGCAATTCAACTTCTAGCTGTATATGCAAGACAACTAGGAGCATATGGTCACAGATAAAAATTATACATAATTATTCATAATAGTGAATAATTACCAAACTACCAAAATGTTCTTCAATTAATGAATAGGTAAATGTATTGTATATTTACAAAATGGAATACTATTCAGCCAAAAAATGAGTGGAAGTACTGGTATATACTATATCAAAATTTATGCTACTTGAAAGAAACCAGATATAAGATAAAATACAGAAAACAACATTTAATACAATTAATTCATCTTAATAAACTAATAATTAAGTGAAAGCAAATAAAAAATACTATGAATGCACAACCACTATAGACTCTAATATATATATATATATATATATATATATATATATATATATATATTGTTTGTTTGTTTGTTTGTTTTGTTTTGTTTTGATTTTGGTATCAGGGATTGAACTCAGGTGCACTCAATCCCTGAGCCTCATCTCCAGCCTATTTTGTATTTTATTTAGAGACAAGGTCTCACTGAGATGCTCAGTGCCTCTATTAGTTGCTGAGGATGGCTTTGAATTCAAGATCCTTCTGTCTCTGCCTCTTGGTATGCTGGGATTATAGGCATGTGCCACCACACCTGGCTCCAAAAATATATTGTTTTTAGTGAAACTTAATATAGTTGCTTGGCCTTGGATATTTCAAGTACTAAATTAACACATAAATAGAATTATTAGAGATTTAGAAGTGGAGTCTGGTTTAGAATAACTTCTAAAAGGTGAATTATTTGGTTTTGATTTCTCTTCCAAAAAGAACAGGAACTTGCTGTGTCTTTGCTACTTCCTGTTGGAAGGGTATATATTTCTTCCTATATATATAAAATACTAATGTCTAATTAAGATGTAGATCTGGAGGTAGCAAAGGCTCATTTCTTGAAATCTGGATTCCATTTCTGAGAAATGTCATTACCATTACCGGTTCTTCTTTGGAATTCTTCTTTGTCATTAAAAGTAAAACAAACAAACACAAACTAACTGCTTCTCTAATGGTGGCCATCACTATCTCTTGCATGTTTTACGAACTTGCCTCTGAGCCCCTGAGCATCCTTCTTTGAGAGATTTGCATACTACTGCATTATTGTTTCTATTTATTTGCTGAATTTGTCCACCATACCTTATTTTGAATCTAAGTTTTAATACTGAAGTACAGCTGCCATTGGCAGGAATGTTTTGTTTTTCTTGTGTGTGTGTCATGTGAGTAAACTAAAGGGGAATATAAAGGGGGAACCATGTTTCTAATCTTTCAGAGGAAGTGCCATTCAACATGTCAAAATTATATTTAATTGATATAAGCCCAAGAATTGTTGGTCAGGTATGTTTGGTAAAAACTGTCTATGGTGTTGAAGAGAATTTCCTACTGAATAGAATTTGACATTTTAATAAAAGAAAGTATGTCATTATGCTGCAGCCAGCATGCCTGGCTAGAAACAACCAACCATGCCAGGAAGATTATAAAACTGTTCCTTCTGCCCTTTAACTTGAATCCAGTCATCAAAAGACTGATTTAGTTCTCAAACTTAATTTGCAGCTTTAATTTTATTATTTCTCCAAACCAGCTAGATCTTATAAATCTATTGGATCAGCTGCAGCTGTGTCTCTGCTTGCCCTCTGGGAGATAGCTTATGCCTTAGTTATTCCCAACCATAACAAGAGAAAGGAAAAAAAAAAAGTCCGGAGTCATTGCTGTCCCTTGAATCAAATCACATCCTTGACTCCAGGAATGGACTAATCTTTTTCCTTTCAGTTAGAAGAAGGTAGAGTTTAAGGATTAGGTAAATTTCAATAAATAAGAAATTTCTCTTCCTGAGTTTAGGGAAAAAATATCTAATGCATATTAGAGTACAAAATCAAAACAAAAAGAATATGGGAGCTCATAAAAAGGATCATTGACCTGGAGTAAACATAACTTTTAAAAGCAAGCCATTTAACTTTTCTCTAAACAGAGACAAAGGTATTCCACTTGCTGTATATATTATGGTACAGCAGAAAACTCCCTTGTTAAACTGCTGATGTGCATTGCCGAACTGACAGCGAGTTATTGTAAAGCCAACGTAGCCATTTATGCTCAGATGATACAGAAGGACTCATTTAAAATAAGCTAGATTTGGGGAAAGAAGTTTAACTGTACTTGTAGGACTCAGTCTTCCACTAAATATTTCCTTAACTCCAGCTGTGGGATCAGAGAGTGCATATGCAGGATGCTTCCAGCCTGGTAAAATAAAAGGCAAATCTCTTTCTAGGAAGCAAAGGAGCCTGGAGCTTGAGTGTCTGAATTTCTGCGATTTGTTTTATGGACACCTGGAAGCGACCTCATCTCTCCACATCTTTTGGTTTCTCATACCACCTTCATCACTGCTCACTCACTGGATATTTCTACATTTTCAGAGCTTTTTAAGATACACCTCATGCTGTGTTAAATAATTTAGAATTGGGAAAAAAGGGCAAAAATGTATACATTAAGACTGCATCACAATCTTAGTTACATTTTTTGTTTTTTTATATTTTCCTACCTGTGCAGCTTTTCATCATCTACATGGGATAATAGATCTCTAATTCCAACTATGTGCTTTTCTATCCCATTTGTTTTTTTAACATGTTAGTACAAACATAATGATCCCACTCCCTCAAGATTCCTCAACTGTTCAAAAAGTTTAAAATTTTTCTCTGCTCCATTTGCCCCTAGACCATTAATTTAATAAAAGGCAGGTTTGTTGCCATATTTGGCCAATATCTCCTTTTTTTAATCAGTTCTGAATGAATACACTTTACTTTTGGTATTGCATCCAGTTTTTGTACTTCTTCAGTAGAATAATTAACTATTTGCTATATCTTGCTCTTGAAGAACATTGTGAGAGTTCAGGAAAAAGGGATCAAACACTCTCTCTCTCTCTCTCTCTCTCTCTCTCTCTCTCTCTCACACACACACACACACACACACACACACACACCCCAAACCAAACCAAAGAATGCAAACAAGCACAACTTTACCTATCCAGAGCTTGGAATGACTTTCAAGAAAGGATGCTGTGTTGAATATTCTGAATCTATGTTCATTACATGTCACAGGGCACCATTCACATAGTAGAACCTTAGCCATAAAGAATGAGCACAGTACTGTTCTGTGCCTTGACCCACATTCTGCTATCAAATCCCAGCAAAGCATATATTACCAAGAACATGATTTGCTGTATGCCCCGCCCCCCAAAAAATTGAGGGGTGGAGATTTTTTTCCTTGTCAACAGTCCATTCATTACTCTCCCAGGCCCTCTCCCTCACATCATGAATTCTTCTGCCTAACTTGATCTTATTCCTTCATGCCTGAAATATCCCTCTTTGCTTCAGGGGTTTATGGATATTGATAAAAATTTCTCTGCATTCCTGCTGATGGATATTTCTGTCTCCTAGACCTGTGCTGATCCTGATGGGGTTCCTGTACCCAAACAGAAGTGGAAGATGAAATCTCGGGAAAGCCTGTCCTGGCTTTCAAATTCTCCCTTTTGAGCACAGCTGAGCACCAAGCACCTGCTTTGAATAGCAAGTAGCCTGGAGACCTGCCCAAGCCTATTCCCAGGTGGGCTGGACAGAGAACCCGATTTCTGTGGAAAGAGACCGTAAGCTAGATTAGGAATCAATGCGGCATGTTTACTGCTTCAAACTGCAGGCTTAAACCAGGGCACCAGAAGGGGAATGAGAGATATCACATTTCATGATTAGAAAAGGAATACACTTAGCTAGATTAGGTTCTTAGTTTTATCCTAGATAAAAGGAAATGAGGGTATTTTTTTTTCTATAGCATAGACAGCAGCTGTGCTGCACTGTTATTTTTCTAGTGAGCTGCAAACACCCTCCTACCTAACTTCCCTTTCCACGAATCCTTCACTGTTTTTGCCCTTACTGCCCTGAAGGACCTGTTTGACCCATGAGACTTAGTCCTTTGCATGAATCAAGGAAGGGGTAGATATTCTTGCATGAGACACACTGCACTATTCTCAAAAACTCTTGCCAAAATATGCATTTTTCTGAGCTTCTTTTATTAGCACAGTCAGTTACTATGATTAAGTATTACAATGTTGGAAGACAAAGAGCATCAGAAGCAAAACACTATTTTATTAGAAGTTGTTTATGGAAAGGAAGAAGCTAGTTGTAAGCAAGTCTGGGTAGTAAACATGTCAGGGGGTAACCACACAAAGGAGGGGAAGAAGTGTCTTGGCCTGGTTGGTGGAACACCTGGAGCCTATACATGGGGCAAAAATGAGGGAGCATAGCTGAACTTCCTAATGATACATAGAATTATTTCAGAGTGACAGCAAAATGAGCCAGGCACAAAATTATAATGGCAAATGTTTCATATTACCAGATACCTTTAAAAGCTAGAAGCAAGGACAAGAATAAATACAACTTTAGCTCAAAGAGGAATACACAGGCAGACTCTTAAGTTTGTGAGATGGAATTTAGGTTTGTGGGCACTTGATTATTTTTTCACTGTACACATTTCCTGAGCAACAACAGGATGCAGGGAGGTGGAAATGACCAAAATGTGACATTCAACAGAGCTAACTTGGCCAGGTGTGGCAGCACAAACCTGGAAATAAATCCCAGCAGTTCAGGAGACTGAGGCAAGAGGCTCTCAAGTTCAAAGTCAGCCTCAGTAACTTATCAGGGCACTAAGCAATTCAGTGAGACCCTGTCTCTAAATAAAATACAAAATGCCTGGAGATGTGTTCATGTGGCTCAGTGGTAAAGTGTCCTTGGGTTCAATCCCTGGAATCAAAATAAAAGAGAAAGCTAACTCAGACAAGCTACCTATGGCAAACTAATATGAGTATGTATACCACTTTTCTCCCTGAAAAGTTTTTGTCTTTTTTTTTAATTTTAGATGTTCACAGACCTTTATTTTATTCATTTATTTATATGCAGTGCTGACAGTCGAACCCAGTGCCTCATGAATGCTAGGCAAGCGTTCTACCACTGAGCCACAACTGCAGCCCTGAGTCTTTGTCTTTTATTAAAAAATTTTGGCTAGCAGAATGGCCTCAGATGAATGGACTCAAGCATGGGAATAATCATCAAAGACAGAAATGTTTTAGTTTGATTTTTTAGTTCTCTCTCACCTATAGAGTCTGCAAAGTCAAATCCCTTCTCTCTAGCTAGGTCTTGATGTGTGTATAGATGTAGCTGATGGTGGTGCAGGGGAATATCATAATGAATGAAAAATGTTTACACAAATGCAGAGGTATATCAGGAGAAACTGCACTTGAAAATCTGCCACATGGAGAAAAGTTTGCATTATTTAGTCTCAAATTATTTTGACTTTTTTAATATTTATTTTTTAGTTAAAAAAGTGAAGCACAATATCTTTGTTTTATTTTTATGTGGTGTGGTGCTGAGGATCTAACCCAGTGCCTCATGCATGCTAGGCAAGCACTCTACCACTGAGCCACAACCCCAGCCCTATTTTGACTTTTAATCTTAATTATTTTAGGAACTAAGTTATATGACAAAGATTTTATCATATATATAAAACCATCTGAGCATTAATTGCCAGCAATGTTATATCCTAGCATGTTTTTATTTCTATTGATACCTTTGAAAGAAGAGATTTAACATAACATTCAGCCTTAATTACCTAATGATTATTGACCTGTGAGACCTGATATATGCAGCTCCAGAATCCTGATATGAGTGTTGCTTTTCATGCCAGCAGAGGGAGGAAGTGCTACAGAACTGATGTGTGCGGTGTCCTGAAGGAGAAACACTGGGTGGTTTGCTACTGGACATACCCTAGTTAAAGAAAGCTTGTTTTGCAAAGTGTTTTATAAATGTGATAGAGGAACTAATGTGAGTTGAATCATTAAAAACGAAAATAGCCGTGACTTGTTTATTTTGAGGTTGGCATGTCTCTACTATTGACCCTTGATACTTATTTTCAAATTAGATGTCATAGGACACCCAGAAACTTAGAAGAATCACTCTCAGGTCTTGTTTATATGAGGCAAGAGAATCCAATAGTGTAATGTGGTTTAAGCCATAGAATTGCACAGAAAATATAAATAATTGTACCCCATCTGATTCAAATGTATGATATGTCCAGATCATTGCACTGTCATGTGTAACTAATTAAGACAAATTTTAAAAAGAAAATATAAATAATAGATGAATTTAGGAAAATTCCATCCTTGCAAATACAAAAAGGAAGGGAAATGAAAGCAACTATGGAGTATCATTTTCATCCACTAAATTAATGGTAACAAATGAAAAGAAAACTAAGATCCACCAACAGTAAAATTGCATCAAAAATGATATATGAATATACTGCTAGAGGCAGAAATTGATGCTATTAATAGGAAAAGAACTAAGGCAATATATCAAAGAATCCTGTGGATGGGTCATCAAATCGAGTATTTTCTTTCTGTCAGATATATATAAAAAACAAATTTCTGATAGATAAATGTGTCCTTTGTAGCTTCAACTTCAGAAAATTATGAGTCTCTCCTAAGCAATCCTCAAACCTGTCACCTGCCATTATGGATTTGTTTTCTGTATATTTTTCAGACCTCACTTCGTAGGAGACAGACCTCAGGGTTTCTATACCTGTGAAGGGCTAGCACATGGCTTTAGGTAGTAAAACCTCAATGGGTATTATATAATTAAATTTATACTCTCAATTCCTATTACTTTGTGGGGGCAAACAGTGTGTATGTGTGTGTTATGCGTTAAACTGTTCTAGACACTGGTGATACAGCAGCAGAGCTTTAAGTACAGGAGGAGGAAATGGAAAATAGATGGAAAAAGTGGCTTATGTAATATATTAAAAGGTAATAAATGATGTAAATAAAACAGAATAAGGGGGCCTGGAATTGCTGGGGGTAGTTTGCCATCTTAAGTAGTGATCCAGTATGTTTCCAGTATTGAAACATACTTCAAAAGACATGAGGGAATGGGCTATGTGGATAACTGAGAGAAGAAATTTGCAGGGCAAAAGATCTGAGGCAGAACTTTCAATAATTATGAACAGGTGAATGTGGCTATAGATTAAAAAAGGGCAGAATGAATTTTAATAGTAAGAAATGAGGTAAAAGAGATAATAGGACAGATCAATCAGTTATTATTGGCCTTCTTATTGGATATACCATGGGAGAAATGGGGAGCCACTGGGGAATTTTGAAAAAGTGGATGACATGATCTTACTTACATTTTAATAGGGTCATTTGATGTTCTATGGAGAAGATACTCTAGGAAGGCAAGTGTGGAAGCAAGTACGTGGCTGGAAGGTACTTGCTATAATCCAGATAATAATTGGTAGTATGTGTATGGCTTAGATCAAAATGGTGGCAATGAAGTTGGTGAGAAGCCAGCCCTGGATATATTTGTTGAAGGACTAGTAAATGAATAACATCATGGTGTAGAACCAATAGCAAATCACTAAATAAGCCATGAAGCAGCCATAATTAATAATATCAGATGAATGCTAACTGCCTAAGTCAAAGACTACAGTATTTTAAATCTCAAATTAATAAATTAAGATCATTACAGTATAATTTTCTTTTCCATGGCAATTTTCTACCTGAAGATTTAAGATACTTCACTAGAGTTTGTTACTACATATACAAAAATAAATGGAGAACGATCTAGCCTAGCTGAGCTGTGAATGCTAAGAAGCCAGATAGATGTGCTTACTGGAATCCTATACACAAGAAGCTCTTCAGGGCTAATGTCTTTAATAAACTCTTGACTTAGTAAAATAGCAAATTGTTCCAGGGTTGTTCATAAAGAGCTAAATATTGGCAGTTAAATCCCTAAATGACAAGTGTCCTATATGACTCAAGATTTTGAAAGAATTTTGTCCTAACATTTAGAAATTTCTTGATCCTTTGTAAAATCCTATTCACTTTGGAGCTCCATGGATGAAGATATTTGTGGAACATGGAGAGGGTTCACAGGACTGTTACCAAGTTGAATAAATCATTGGAAAATAAGGGCTATGAAGAAAGGTTAATGGAACTGGGATTGTTCAGCTTGGAAAATAGAAGGCTAAGATGGGATTTAATAATGGTCTTTAAGTGTATAAAGAGCTATTACACAGAGAATTTTAACCAGCTGGTTTCAGTCTTGTCTTAGGACAGAACAAGGTGAATGGAGCATAAATTGCATCATGTGGGATTTAGGCAAAATACTGGGAAGAACTTTGTGACAAGGAGTGTTATTAAATATCGAGATAAGTTGTCAGTCCAGAGTTCATCTGACAGTGTATCTGGAATTCCAAGCATTTTATCCATAAATGTCAATTCAATGTATATTTCTTTAGAGCAAGGTACTATGGATTAAGATATTTTTTATGGAAGGTTCTCATTACAATTCCCCTATTGGCTTGGAAGGAAGAGGGGTATAATTTGGCTTTTATAATCTAGTGAATTATAAATTCAGAAACTACAAAGCAGCCCCATAAGGTGGTATGACAGAAGATCTGTTAAGTTTGCTATACTGATAGTGCAGGGTATGGGTCTGAACAAAAGAATGAAGGTAGCTAGATGAAGTTGAGCCATGAAGACTCATTTTTCTCAAGGGTGAAGGAAGCAGTGATTATGATGGGTCTCCCAACCTCCTTGCTTCAAGGGAATAGGGTGGAACAGTGGTAAGAAAGCCTGTACTGTACCAGCCAGAGCCTCTTGGGTAGAGGTGGGGATGCAGAGTGATAAAAAAGACACAAATCTAAGAAACCTTTTTTACCTATCCCAGTTTAATTTCTAATTGTGATCTTTAATGCTTCAAGTTTATTACTCTTGTGGCTAGTATGGAATTTAGCCCAATTGTTTTGTTGGATATTTTTTCCCTTTTACTGCAGTTGGATTGAGAAAAAGGGGTTACCTGGAAAAGTGAGATGCTGAGTTTCCATTTGAGATCAGTCTGAAGCCAGTATCTGATATTAATGTCAACTCAATCCATTCCTTTTAATTTTAACTCATTTATTTAATTCACATCATGCTATACTACAAGTAATATGTGTTCTTATTTTTTGTTTGGTCCCCTTAATAGCTACAAGATCTTCAATAAGTTTCTTAAACAGCACTTTATTATCTCAACAAATTTCTGTGAGAATGAAAAATGCTTTAGGAATTACTTAGAACCTAGGAGGTACCATTATGTGCTAGTTCTTTATACCTCTTCCACTTAATGAAACCTCATTTATAGAATAGCATCATTCCATGTCCGTTTTCTTTTTTTTTTTTAAGAGAGAGAGAGAGAGAGAGAGAGAGAGAAAATTTTTAATATTTATTTTTTAGTTTTTGGTGGAAAAAACATCTTTATTTTATTTTTATGTGGTTCTGAGGATTGAACCCAGCACCTCATTCATGCCAGGCTAGCGCGCTACTGCTTAAGCCACATCCCCAGCCCCCCATGTCCTTTTTCTAATAAGCAGCTTGTGTCTTTTGTGCCTCAGTTCAAAGCTCTCCAATTAATTATCTTAGGTCTTATTCATATGAAAAGGCATCTGGGTTGCTCTCCATAAAACACTATCAACTGTATTAATATCTTCTTTATCAAATAGGTTGATCAGAACTAAACACCCAACACTAAACATAATCCCATGTGTACAGAGTATTAATGACCTTATGACCTCTCTTGATGTGGAACACATCTTTCTATTAATACATTTTGAAATTGTATTGCTTTTTTGGCAGGGACATTCTACTTCTGACACAAATACTGAGGCACTTTTAGAACATATGTTTTCCTTAGAGATACATTAAGTCTAGCCCTGTCTGAAGGTAATGCACTGGAGCAAGTGACCATATATGACTGTTTGAGCCCAGGAGATCTGTGATTCTCAGAGACCAGACTATCCTACAAGAGTCAATTTAATGTCTGAAATGCCTAATGGATTTTGTAAATAGCATACCATATAACATGGCATAATATAAAATATTCCTGTGAGTCTGCCTACCTATCAGACTCTTTCTATTGTTAAATTTCTTAGAAAAGTTGCTTTTATTTGCTGTATTCACCCCCTCACCTATTCATTTCTCATCCATAAGCAATATCACTTTTCTCTGAAACTGATTTCCCAAAGGTCACCAAAGACTTAATTGTACAACCCATTGGTTCTCAATTATTTTCCTCTCTAAACACACTTTGACATTTGATAACATTGACTGTTTGTATTAGTACCTTCCTAGCCAGGAAAAAATATAAAGTATATGAATATTTAAAGTACAGGAATGCAGGGAATTTTTTATATGTGTAACAGAAGAACTGAGAAGTCAAAGAGTGCACAGGAATGTCTTTAGAGATTAAGAATTTCAGAAACAGAGCCCAAGGCTGGAGAACAAAGGGAAGATACAATGTTACCAAAGCACCAGGGATGAAATTATCTAGCTAAAACTATAATTCCAGGGAGGGACTAAGGCCTCAGAAGGGATTCAATGGCTACTTGAGATGGCAATTTGCCTTTTGAGAAAAAAAAAATACTCCATCTTCTCCCATTTCCCATCCTCCAATCTTCTGTCAATAACTCTGATTGGCTGAACCCAGATGGAAGTCAGCTCTTACAGATTAGTTCAAGGGAAAGGTGAAGAGTGCATATAAAGTAAGACAGGCCCTGGATTGGAACAGTACTTTTGTCATTCCACATTCACTCTCATACTTCTAACTGTATACGTCTTTACACCTCCACCTGATATGTGGCAAATATCTGTTCAATGCACAACATTCATGTCTTCTATTCAATCATGAAAGACAAAAAGGTTCATCAGCTACTGTATTCATCTGAATGTCAGAATCATTAGATGATGCAAAATTTGTCTCATCAGATTTTTTTTTTTGGTACTGCAGATTGAACCCAGGGACTTTTAACTACTGAGCTACATCCCCAGCCCTTTTTTAAAAAAATATTTTATTTTGAGACAGGGTCTCAAAAAGTTGCTCAGGACCTCACTAAGTTGCTGAGGCTGGCTTTGAACTTGCAATTCTTCTGCCTCAGACTCCTAAGCTACTAGGATTACAGGTATGTGCCACCATGCCTGGCTTCTCATCAGATTTAAATATGATTCTTTATGGTCATAAATCCATGAACTAATTTGAAAAGTTCCACAACTCTACCTCTTATCATATAAAATAGTGTATCGTCATACACAATAGAGTAAGGTTATCCTAATTTAGGTGACCATAAGGCCATGGTTGATGTTAATCACTTATTGAATAAAATTAATTCTTCAATGTCACTCAAACTAGAAAACTTGAGGTCATCTCAGAATCCTCTTTCTTTCCCCTCATTTATTCTATCCTAATTACTACCAACTTCACTATCTTAGAATCTCTTAAATCTTCCCTGACCACTTTGTTAATTCTGGATTTCATTGTCTCTCATCTGGATACTTTAATAGTCTACTGAATCATCTTCTTGCCTTCACTTTTTCCCCTGGGTAATCAAAACTTCACAAGTTTACCAATTTGAGCTATCCTAAAACACTGATCTGATCATATAATTTCCATTGACTGCATCAACAGAAAATTCTGGCCCCTTAATGTGACTGTCAAAGTCATCAATCATCTGGTTATTAAGTCAATTCCTATACATCCAATTTCATCTCTTCCTTTCCTAGACACGTTTGTTCACTTCATGGTCACTATATTATACAGAGTTCCTTAATATGAATTTTTACGTATTTCATCCTTTAACAATTCTATTTTCTTACCTACAGTATACTCTATCATCTCTTTTACCTATTGGAATTCAATTCACTCTTTAAAGTTTAATTGAATATCATTTCTTCTACAAAGTTTTCTTGGAGTCTTTATTTTCTTATGGGTCTGTTAAACTAGACCAACTTTGCTCCTGTGCTTACTAGAACCTTTGGTTCAAGGTTGGAGATCAGAACATGTAGACATATATGCTAAATAGAGATCTATATAAATGGATACATGTTTTTTTTTAATTTGAAATTATTTCAAAAATTAAGTTTAATAACAACAACAACAAAAATAACCACTCCTCAAATATTAGAAACAAAATCACAGACTTTACATGATGCTAGTAGTTTCAAATATCCAGTTATGACATATATTCTATAGTATTTCTAATTCTATACCATAGGAGATTTCAAATTGTCTTTTTATAGTTGTTCATTACATAAAATGAATGTCATTAGACACAGGATCTAACTAAATCAAACCAGTAAAGTTGATTTTTTTCCCCACTAAACTTTTTAAAGTATGCATATATTGAAAAAAAGATTAGTAGTACAATTTTAACAAAACAATATACCAATATAACCCACACCTCTGGGTATATGAATTAATTATATAATTGATAACGAAGGCAAAAATGTCTAAACATTGGTTTTTCATTTCATTGTAAGCACTAATAGTTCTATATTTGAGTTAAAATTATGTTGGAGAGTATATTTTAAAGAGAGTGTGTGTACCTTCTTAAATTTGGATAATGAGGGCTCGATTCTCCTAATTTGCTCTAGGGAAAATATGCTAGAATAAATTGTGATAGAGGTTTATGTGTTATGGTAAAAAGCTTAGAAAATTCTTTTTTTCTTTTTTTTTTGCACCAGACCTGTTATTTGATAAATCTGGCTTTATTTTCTGGCTTTGCTACTTGTTTGCTATTATACCTTTATCAACATTTTAAGAATATTTTATTAGTATATTATGGTTCCATATAACATTGGGGTTCATTTTGACATAATCATGCATGCATGGAACATAATTTGCTCCATTTCAGTCCCCAGTACTATATCTTTCCTTCCCCTTCTTTCTCCCCCTGTTCTCTTTATTGTACTCTACTGGTCTTCCCTATATTTACTGTATTTTAATTGGTGATTTATAGATAAACATAAAGGTGGAATTCACTGTGTGTGTGTGTGTGTGTGTGTGTGTGTGTGTGTGCATGTGTATTTTGGTCAATTTAGTTCCACACTTCTTCCCATTTCCCATCCTTCCTCCCTCCCAATCTATTTTCTTCTTCTATTCCACTGATCTCCCTGTACTTAGCCATAAAGACAAATGAAACTATGGCATTTGCTGGTAAATGAATGGAACTAGAGAACATCATACTAAGTTAAATATACCTTGATCAATGCTTAATTTCTCAGTTCAAGTGTCAGAGATTCGATCCTCAGATTAAAAGGGAATATAAGGCAGTATATGTGAAAATATTATGTTACTAAATACTAGTATACACAAAACTGAAGTAGGGTAATTAAATCATTAAAAGTTCAGTTTTTTGAGTCAGCCTGTATTGGGTTTCTGTTTTGAATCTGTTCTTCATAAGAATTTTGTCAAGTCATATAACTTTTTTGAGCCTCACCTTCCTCATATGTTATCTTAGCACTCAGTGGTGCACACTTTCCAAGATGATAGCTGTGATTAAAGGAGAATGAATACAAATCATACAACATAATGCTGTGTATTGGGTAAGCCTTCAATGATGATTCTAATAAAACTAACAATTATTATTATTATTATTACTCATAATCATAGCATCAAATCATGCCAATGAAGAGATATGCCAATACAGAAACTGTTACCAAGAAGAATTATTTCCTTATTGTCTGAATAAATTCTTCAAGTCATGTAATTCCAGTTTTCTTCATATAAATTAGCAGTACCATGCTCTGAAATACAGCTTAGGGTGCATGATATGTTTCTAATACAATGTAGCACAGTAAACACTACTATAGTAAGGGCTATGAAAACATTTTAGAACTCCAGTACAGATAACCACCAGCTAAAATGTAGCATGATGGACAAAAAGCATATCTTTTTTAATGTAATGATGAAGAGGTGATCTTTTCTGGTCAAACCGGTGTTTGTAAAACTTGCCCATGACACAGAGTGCCATTCTTGATGCTCATGCAAGTCAGGCTCTCCAAATTATTCCCAGTTTTATATAGTATAAGATTAACTTAAACTGTTGTTATTGAAATTCTTTACCTGACAAAGAAGGAAATGAAGTTAACAAATTCCTTCTCCTTCTTCATGTGCTTTATAGAAGTTAAACTATACTGATTAGCATTTGAATTTCTAGTTGGTCTCTATGGTAAGTATTATATAGTCAACTTGCAGAACTGCTTAGTGAAGGCATACACTAAGGAACTTTATGAGTTGATATGAAATGAGAGCAATTTCATTTTTAACAGTGTCTTCAAGCCCAGAAACTAATATATCTCTAATATGAATAGGAAATCTTGGTAACAATGCAAAAATATTTTTATTATAACTCCCTGAAGACATTTTAGAGGTTATTTTGCTTAATCCTAAATATTTCCTGGAAGAGATATCAGCCTTTATAACTCTTCACCAGAAAAATTAGAGAAAACTCTGGGCATCAGTCAGGGTGAGGAGCAAGCTTAAGAAGGAAGAATCAAAATTTCTTAACCATAAAGTAATCTAAATATATTTTGTTTGTTATAACAAATATTAAATACTATAGGTTTGAACAATATTTTAATTTTGACCTATTACTGAAATTTAGAATCTTTTATTTTGTCAGTCTTTTTGCATACATGAAGAAAATATCATTTTAAAAAAAAAGTTCTTAAAAAATTCTTTGTCCAACGTAGATTTCTGTTTCTGGCTGTGTTGGTATAACTGGTGCTAGACTAACTCCCTAAAAATAAACAATTTAAAAAAAACTGGATAAGTTATATGAGGAAGCTCTTTTCAGGAATTGACAGCTAGTTTAGTGAGCTAGTGTATAAGCAAAACATAATAGCCCAACTCAGCTGAATATACAGAGATTAGAATTTGGGCAGACAAAATTGCTGGATTTATAGATCATTTTAACAAGAGAGAGAAAGCTGTGCAAAATGGGGGGAGGGTGAGATCTGTGTGGGACTGCTCTATATGTATTTGGCAATGTGAACTATGTAATTGGAAATGGAGGAGAATGAAATGTCTACTGTAGAGTGCAAAGTGGGAAGTCCGAAGTAGGAAATATGAAAGCAAAGGTGTGAAGTTCTAAGCATGGTGTTAAAATATTGATTAGATTTTGATAACATGATTAGGCCCAGAATAGTCACTAAGAAAATCATAAGTATATGGAAAAAATGAGAATAGGAAATATTTTGGAATACAGCAAATTCAATTGAACCAAATAGTTAAAAGAAGAGAGCAATAGGAGCTGGGCACAATAGCATACACCTGTAATCCCAGTGGCTTGGGAGGTTAAGGCGGAAGGATTATAAATTCAAAGCCAGCCACAGCAACTTAGCAAGGCCCTAAGAAACTCAGCAAGACCCTCTCTCTAAATAAAATACAAAAAAGGGCTGAGAATGTGGCTCAGTGGGTAAGCTTCCCCCTGCCCCCAGGTTTCAATCCTAGGTACTAAAAAAAAAAAGCAATGGGAAAACAAAAAAAGATGAATCAAGAGGGAAAATTACGACAGAGTTAACACTATCATTTCAATAATTGTATTAAAGATAAACACTTTGGTTGGAAGGCAGAGATTTTAAGATTGAATAAAAATAATCAACAAATAATCAAAAATTGTCCACAAGGGCTGGGGCTGTAGTGGCAGAGTGCTTGCCTAGCATGTGTGAGACATTGGGTTTGATCCTCAGCACCCAATTAAAAAACTAAATAAATAAAGCCATGCTGTCTATCTACAACTAGAAAAAATTGTTCACAGGAAATGGGAGTGATATTAAAGAAACAAATTCAATGTAAAATGAAAATATCTACTATGTACAAAGTTAAGTGTAAGAAAACTGGAAAGGCTTTATCAAACTCAAAAAAATTAAACTGCAGAACAGTAGCTTAAGGAATAAAGAAAACTATTTCATAGTGCTAAATTAGCTGTTCCTCAGGAAGTAATTAAAATTCTGCATCTATGTACACTTAATAATAATAGAATGTCAAACTTCATAAAGCAAAGGTGACAAAGCTACATACATCAAAAGTCAGTCACAATTATTTTTGGAGATTTTTACACCTTTTAGCGATAATTGATAAAGGTAGAAATAAACAATAAAAACATAGAAGATGTAAAGAACACTGTCAACCAACTTTATATTAATTTATGTTTACAGAATACTATGTGCCATAAATGCCATAAATGCAGAACATTTTATTTGATCTGCACATGGTACATTCATCAAGACAGGTCATATACTGGGTATAAAATAATGCAATGCTTTTGAAAAGATTGACATAGGAAATCAAAAAAATAAGGAAAGAGCCCAAACATAGCTCTTCCTAAAGATTAACAAATTACTAAGTACTTGAAAGTCTAATGAATATTAACTAAAACTAAAAGATATCATTATATATCTAGAATGGCCAAAATTCAAAAGATTATTAGTGATGGAACAACTGGAACTTGAATCCAATAGAAAGTTGTACAACAACCCTGGAAAATAATTTGATAATTTCTTGTAGAGTTAAACAAACATTTATCCTATAATCCAGCAAGTTCATTCCCTAGGTGTTTACCTCTGTAAGCCATATGTTTACACAGAGACTTTTATAACAGTGCTCATAGCAACTTTATTCATAACACTTTAAAACAGGAAATTTCCCAAATGTCTATCAATAAATGTGTGTACAATCCAATTGTAATATACTCACATGATATAATACTATTCAACAACTTATAAAATGAATTACTGATACCACAATGTCATGGATGGATTTAAACAGAAGTACAATGAGCATAGGACATCAGACACAAAGGGAACCATTTTTATGGTTTTATTCATATGAAGTTGTAGCACCAACAAAAATAACCTATACCTATAGACATTAGATCCGTGATTGCTTGGGGTGGGGAAGGCAGTTAAATATAATGGGGCACAAAGGAGTTGTTATTTCTCAATTCCCTATGTGTAAATGGAGAGTCTACTCCCTAACCTGACAACCCAGTGGCAAAATATATAATAGGAAGCATTATTATTAAAATCAAAGTGTTGGAATCAAATGTGAACTCTGAGATTCCTTGGACAAGTAACCTTGCTACTTTGAAGTCCAGCTACATACTCTTTAAGATAGTATTAGTAACTAACTCATTGGATTGATATGTAGATTAAATGAAACAACATGAAACTTTTGATTAAAATTATAATATGCTGATTAAAAACAGGATGCTAAAATTGTTATTAGAAGTATACTAAGGGGGAACTACATTAAAACATATCTTGCGAGGAGGCTGAATAAAAATTAAAACAAAATTTAATTATTGGAATTAAAAAATTCCAACAAGACATAGAAAGTTTTGATCATTCTCAGAAGCTTTTTGAGTGAGGGGATTCTGATTCCTAATTTGACTCCTAATTTTGATTCCTAATTTTATCCCTAATCTGATTCCTGATTTTGATTCTGAAAATATACTTTGTATGAACACAACTACTATGTATAACCATAAGTATCTAATAAAAATATACTTGAATTCAGAATTTAGAGAAAAATGAAAACTGAAAAATGAATATTTGAAAATATTCAAAAATGAATATTGAAAATTCATTTTACTTTCCTGATTTTTGTGTACTGAATTCAATTTGAACCACAGGGAAAAAGTTTCACATTTTAATTTTTTTTCTTTTGATATCAAATTTTCAACAATTTCTTTCCAATTGTGGTTAGCCATAGTATTCTCTGTTACCTCATTTTATTGCTATAGTTTATAGACTCAAGAGTTTACCTGTAGCCTCTCCTCATTAGCATGACCATTGTTGACATCTGTTTCTTCTGATTTTTTACTGTTGAGTGTTCCAGAATCTGGAAACAATGTGACATAGATATTTATTGTTTTCCTGCCACCATTTCCATTCTCCATTTTCCTTTGTTCCTTATTTATTCTTTTCCTGGTCTGCCTGCATTCTCTATAACATGTGGATCTTCTCAAAGTTACAGAATCTTCAAAGGTGAAGACAGAAGCCACAGTTAAACTGTCATTTATTAGCCCTGAAAATCATGCCTATTTTGTGACAACTAGGAATACCTTGACCAACATTTCATATTTTGAAGATGCTGGCCCTTCCTCTTACCCCCTGATTCGGTTAGCATCAGCGACTGATTTTTTTGAATAAAGCTTTGTATCAAAGTTTTACTAGGCTCACTTAAAAATATTGGCCATTGAACAATCAAAATTTGAGACTGCTGTGAGCTTTAAGCCTGTGGTAAATTATTATGCTGCCTCCACCCTGTCCCAATTTCTTTTCACCCTTATTTTCCTGCTTCATCTCCAGTCTTCATAGAATTTAGTTTTATACCGAGTGGAACTATGACTATGGATCACCTATCTATCACCACCAGAGGTAAAACCCTGGATAAATGCTTCATCAATCTTGACTTGAATCCATGTAGAGTGAATGCATATTTCATGTTTTTTTATCTTTTATTGATTTTATTATTTTTTTTAAATGCATGACAGCAGTGGACTTCATTACAATTCTTATTACACATATGGAGCACAGTTTTTCGTATCTCTGTAAATAAAGTATGTTCACACCAATTTATGCCTTTATACATGTACTTTTTTTTGGAACAATTCTTAATACACATATATACCACAATTTTTCATATCTCTGTTTGTATATAAAATATGTTGACACCCAATTCAAGTCTTCATACATGCACTGTGTATAATGATGTCCATCACATTCCACCATCCTTGCTAATCCTCTGCCCCCTCCCTTTCCCTCCAACCCCTCTTCCCTATGTAGAATACATCTAATCCTCCCATGCTCTCCCTCCCTACCCCACTATGAGTCAACCTCCTTATATCAGAGAAAACATTTGGCATTTGTTTTTTTGGGATTGGCTAACTTCACTTAGCATTATTTTCTCCAGCACCATCTATTTACCTGCAAATGCCATGATTTTGTTTTTTTTTTAATGCTGAGTAAAATTCCATTGTGTATAAATGCCACATTTTTTTTATCCATTCATCCACTGAAGGACATCTAGGTTGGCTTCACAGTTTAGCTATTGTGAATTGTGCTGCTATAAACATTGATGTGGGCTGTGTCCCTGAAGTATGCTGTTTTTAAGTCCTTTGGGTATATCTGAGGAGAGGAATAGCTGGGTCAAATAGTGGTTCCACTCCCAGATTTCCATGGAATCTCCATACTGCTTTCCAAATTGGATGCACTAATTTGCAGTCCCACCACCAATGTATTAGTGTACCTTTTTCCCCATATCCTCGCCAGCATTTATTGTTGTCTGTCTTCATAATAGCTGCCATTCTGACTGGAGTGAGTTGATATCTTAGAGTAGTTTTAATTTATATTTCTTTGATTGCTAGAGATGACGAGCATTTTTATTTCATATATTGGTTGATTGATTGTATATCCTCTTCTGAGAAGTGTCTGTTCAGGTTCTTGGCCCATTTGTTGATTGGGTTATTTGTTTTTTCGGTGCTTAGCTTTTTAAATTCTTTATATACCCTAAATATTAGTGCTCTATATGATATGTGAGGGATAAAAATGTGCTCCCAGGATGTAGGCTCTCTGTTCACTTCACAGATTATTTCTTTTTCTGAGAAGAATCTTTTTAGTTTGATTCCATCCCATTTATTGATTCTTGGTTTTAATTCTTACACTATAAGAGTCTTATTAAGGAAGTTGGGGCATAATCCCACATGATGGAGATTAGGGCCTACTTTTTCTTCTATTAGACGCAGAGTCTCTGGTTTCATTCCTAGGTCCTTGATCCATTTGGAGTTGAGTTTTGTGCATGGTGAGAGATAGGGTTTTAATTTCATTTTGTTACATATGGATTTCCAGTTTTCCCAGCACCATTTGTTAAAGATGCTATCTTTTCTCCATGCATGCTTTTGGCACCTTTAACTAAGATAGTTGTATATCTGTGGGTTAGTCTCTGTGTCCTCTATTCTGTACCACTGGTCTACCAGCCTGTTTTGATGCCAATACCATGCTGTTTTGTTACTATTGCTCTGTAGTATGGTTTAAGTCCTGGTATAGTGATACCACCTGGTTTGCTCTTCCCGCTTAGAAGTGCTTTAGCTATTCTGGGTCTCTTAATTTTCCAGATGAATTTCATAACTGTTTTTTTTTTCTATTTCTATGAGGAATGCCATTGGGAATTTGATCAGAATTGCATTAACATTGTATAGTGCTTTTGGTAGTCTGGTCATTTTGATAATATTATTTCTGCATATCCATGAGCAAGGTAGAACTTTCCATCTTCTAAGGTCTTCTTTGATTTCTCTCTTTAAGTTTCTGTAGTTTTTATTGTATAGATCTTTCATCTCTTTTGTTAAGTTGATTCCCAAATATCTTATTATTTTTTTTTTTTTGAGGATATTGTGAATGGGGTAGTTTTCCTCATTTCCTTCTCAGAGGATTTGTCACTGATATACAGAAATGCCTTTGATTTATGGGTGTTGATTTTATATCCTGCTACTTTGCTGAATTCATTTACTGGTTCTAGAAGTTTTCTGGTGGAGTTTTTTGGGGGTCTTCCAGGTATAGAATCACATCGTCAGCAAATAGTGATAGTTTAAGTTCTTTTTTTTCCTATGTGTATCCCTTTAATTTCGTCTGTCTAATTGCTCTGGCCAGTGTTTCAAGAACTATGTTGAATAGAAGTGGTGAAAGAGGGCATCCCTGTCTTGTTCCAGATTTTAGAGGGAATGCCTTCAATTTTTCTCTGTTTAGATGATTTTGGCCTGAGGCTTAGCATAGATAGCCTTTATGATGTTGAGATATGTTCCTGTTATCCCTAGTTTTTCTAGTGTTTTGAACATAAAGCGGTGCTGTATTTTGTCAAATGCTTTTTTAGCATATGTCGAGATGATCATATGATTCTTATCTTTAAGTCTATTGATGTGATGAATTACATTTATTGATTTCCATATGTTGAATGAACCTTGATCATAGTGCACGATCTTTTTGATATGATTTTGTATTCAATTTGCCAGAATTTTATTGAGAATTTTTGTATCTATGTTCATTAGAGATATTGGTCTGAAATTTTCTTTCTTTGAAGTGTCTTTTTCTGGTTTTGGAATCAGGATGATATTGGCCTCATAGAATGAGTTTGAAAGAGCTTCCTCTTTTTCTATTTCCTGAAATAGATTGAAGAGAATTGGTATTAGTTCTCTTTAAAGGTCTTGTAGAACTTGGCTGTGTATTCATCCCGTTCTGGGCTTTTTTTGATTGGTAGTCTTTTGATGGCTTCTTCTATTTCTATTTCCTCACTTGATTTTGGTCTGTTTAAGTTGTGTATATCTTCCTGACTCAATCTGGGCAAATCATATGACTTAAGGAATTTATCAATGCCTTCAATGTCTTCTATTTTATTAGAGTATAAGGTTTCAAAATAATTCATAATTATCTCTGTATTTCTGTAGTGTCTGATGTGATATTGCCTTTTTCATCATGTATGCTGGTAACTTGTGTTCTCTCTCTCCTTCTGTTCATTATGGCTTAGGGTCTGTCAATTTATTTATTTTTTCAAAGAACCAACTTTTAGTTTTTCAATTTTTTCAGTTGTTTCTTTTGTTTTGATTTTATTGATTTCAGCTCTACTTTTAATTACTTCTTTTCTTCTACTGCTTTTGCTGCTGATTTGTTCTTCTTTTTCTAGGTCTTTGAGATGTAGTGTGAGGTTGTTTATTTGTTGGCTTTTTCTTCTTTTAAGGGATGAACTTCATGCAGTGAATTTTCTTCTTAATACTGTTTTTAATAATGCTCCAGAGATTTTGATATGTTGTGTCTGTGTTCACATTTACCTCTAAGAAATTTTTAATCTCCTCCTTGATGTCTTCTGCAACCCATTGTTCTTTCAGTAGCATATTGTTCAGTCTCCATGTGATGCAGAAATTTTTATTTTTTATTTTGTCATTAATTTCCAATTTCATTCCATTATGATCTGATAAAAAATGCATGATAGTATCTCTAATTTTTGTATTTGCTAAGAGTTGTTTTTTGGCATAATATATGGTCTATTTTAGAATGATGCATGTGCTGCTGAGAAGAAAGTGTATCTGCTTGATGCCAGTTGAAATATTCTGTATATGTCCATTAAGTCTAAGTTATTAATTGTGTTATTGAGCTCTATAGTTTCTTTATTCAACTTTTGTTTCAAAGATCTATCCAGCCGTGAGAGAGGTGTGTTAAAGTCACCCAAGATTATTGTGTTGTGGTCTATTTGACTCTTGAACTTGAGAAGAGTTTATATGATGAATGTAGATACTCTATTGTTTGGGGCGTATATATTTATAATTGTTATGTCTTGTTGGTGTATGGTACCCTTGAGCGGTATGTAATGTCCATCTTTATTCCTTTTGATTAACTTTGGCTTGAAGTCTAGTTTATTTGATATGAGTATGTAAACCCCTGCTTGTTTCTGCAGTCCATGTGAATGGTATGATTTTTCCCAACCTTTCACCTTCAGTCTGTGTATGTCTTTTCCTATCAAATGAGTCTCCTGTTGGTGGCATATTGTTGGATCTTTTTTTAAAATCCAATCTGCTAGGCTATGTCTTTTGATTGGTGAGTTTAAGCCATTAACATTTAGGGTTACTATTGAGACATGGTTTGTATTTCCAGCCATATTTTTTAATTTTTGTTGTTTAACTTGACTTGGTTTTCCTCTTTGATTAGTTTTTCCTTTAGTGTTCTACATTTCTCTGCTGGTTTTTATTGTTGTTTTTCATTTTATATTCATGAAATATTTTGCCAGGGATGTTTTATAGTGCTGGTTTTCTTGCTATAAATTCTTTTAACTTTTGTTTATATCATCTTCAAATCTGAAGGTTAATTTTGCTGGATACAAGATTCTTGGTTTGCACCCGTTATGTTTCAGAGCTTGATATATATCGTTACAGTATCTTCTAGCATTCAGGATCTGTGTTTAAAAATGTGCCATTATCCTAATTGGTTTACCCCTATGTGTAATCTTATTCATTTCTCTTGTAGCTTTTAAAATCCTCTCCTTATTCTGTATGTTGGGAATTTTCATTATAATGTGCTTTGGTGTGGATCTGTTGAGATTTTGCACATCTGGCATCCTGTAGGCTTCTTGGATTTGGATTTCCATTTCATTCTTCATGTCTGGAAAGTTTTACATGATTATTTGATTGAACATATTGATCATTCCTTTAATTTGGACATCTATACCTTCCTCTATCCCAATAATTCTTAAGTTTTGTCTTTTTATGCTATCCCATATTTCTTGAATGTTCTGCTCATGGTTTCTTATCATTTTCGCTGTACTGTCTACATTCTTTTCATGATGATATACTTTATCTTAATTGTCTGATGTCCTATCTTCTAAGTGGTCTACTCTGTTGTGATGCTCTCATTTGAGTTTTTAATTGGGTTTATTATTTCTTTCATTTCAAGGATTTCTGTTTGGATTTTTTTTCTAACCTCTGTCTCCCTGTTGAGGTGATCTTTTGTTTCTTGTCATTGTCAAAGTGATCTTTCATTGCCTGTATTTGTTACCTAATGTGTTTTTTGAGATCCCAAAAAACTTTAATCATGTATACCCTTATATCTTTCTCTGTCTTTTTTTCTGCTGTAGCTGTATATTCTTCTAATGATTTGTTGTCTTGAATTATTTGTGGTACTTTCTTCCCTTGTCTTTTCATGTTGCTCGCATTTCTTTCTTTTCAGCTCTGTGGGACTGGTGTGTTATTGTTTATACCCTATAGATTTGTGCTCTTTTATGGTTCCAAGATCCCTCCTTCGTGGGGAAGGACAATGTTAATGGATCCCAATATCAACAGCACATCACCTATGAACAAATTATTGTTATTTGTGGACATTTATAGTTAGTCTCAATGTCCACAAATGTTGGTTTCAATTACTGTTTAAAATATTATCAGTAGTTTCATAAAAGGTGTACAGTTTCTGGTGGCGGACAGAGAACTGGGGGTTGGGCATAGGACGTTATACTAAGGGGGAAAGATATGAGGGTATGAGGTTAATATAACTTAGGATATTTGGAGGAGAACTCTAATGAAGAGGGTTAGTAGCAGGGCTATAGACCGGAGGTAATTTAGGGTAGAGAAGTACATGGGAGGACAGTACAGTACATAAAAACAAACACACATATGTATTTAGAAAATTTCAGGTTTTAAAAATAGTAAAATTTGGAGGTTGAAAGAAGAAGGAAAGGAAGAAAAAAATGTAAAGAGAAAAAAGAGAGAGTGGAAAAACAGAAGGGGGGGTCTTATGCAATCCCTCTATATTATATTATTCAGGTGACTTAGTTCACAAAGTTGTATTTCATGCAAAGTTCTTGATTTCACATATGTTGGGGTTGTGAGGGCCAGAGGACAAAAGGGTAGAGGAGAAAGGAAAAGGATAAAAAGGGAAAATATGTTCTTAGAATTCCATTTCTTTCTAGCTTCTGTTCCAGCAGGTGGATTTGTCTATTCTAAGCTGGAGTCTCTGCCCTCAGGGTGGTGTAGGTAACCAGCGTGAGAGGGCTTGAGCCCCTGGTATCATCTCCCTTTCCTGCCTTGAGCTTCCCTAATCTTGGTATCTCTGTTTTGCTCCAGGTTTTTAGACCCCTCCCCTCTCTTGCTTATCAAGTCTCAACTGCAGGACCTCTTGCCCTCGCCCTCCAGTTTGCACCAGGTGGGCAGTGCCCTGGTCACAATGTACTCCTGTTCAACTGAAAGTAGTTTTTGTGCTGGGCAGTCACTGTGCCAAGTTATCACAGCTGGGGGGAGGGGGAGTTGGAGACCAGGTACCCGTTCAGTTGCAGATCCACACTGATAGCCACGCCCATCAAAAAATGGTGAAAAAGGTTTTCCAAGATGGAGTCAGTCTACTTCCAGCACTGGGGTGTCTGGTGAGGTGGAGGGAGCTGGGATGTCCTTGTGCTGTGGGTAGAATGCAGTCAGGTTACCTGCTTGGGAGCGGAGCATAGTCTGGAGTTTTGCAGTTCTCAGATGTGCTGATCAGATAATTCTGCTCTGCCACTTGAGAGCCGTGTGTGTGCTCTAACTGCAGGCTTTGGGTCCAGAGTCTGGAGTCTTACCGGAACACAGAGGCTTTGATTTCTGCACGGGTGCTCGCAGCTCTGGTGGATTCTGCAAAAATCTGCTGTATAGGGGTACTGCCGCATGCTCTGATATGTATTCTGTCTAGGCAAGACCCCGTGGAGAATCCACCTGACTCCTTTTTCGCATTCATGCTTAGAATAGCCAGAAACAGTACCTCCTCTATTCTGCCCATCTTGGATCTCTCTCTGCATATTTCATCTTTGATCTTCCCACCTAAACACTGTTCAGGATAGGTGAAATTTTAGGTTAAATAGCTCCCCAGATCTCCATGACTTATCATAAATGTTTATTTTCAATTGCCCAATATTCCTGTGCGTTCTTCAAGGAACTTTTTGTTTTTGCAGCATCTAAGTTATGTGTGCTAATAAAGGTTCTATTATTCTCTAGTCTCCTCTGGAAAAATGTGACATCTTAGTTTGAAGGAGCAAGAAAGTAGAGTGATTAGAGAGCTATCTTGTATAGTATAGTAATGTATTTCTTTGTTATTTTTATTTATTATTGTCATAGTAAGCAATAGCCAGGAAGGTGAATGACTCAAAATTTTCAAGCCATATTTTATACCCTCCCCATTTATCAGGAAGCCTCTTTTAATTTAGGTGAAGTAGTTCCCTGATTGGATTTTGATGCTATTATATAGTATCTAGGTTGTCTAGCTGGTGTCTCATTGTAGTAGACTAAGCCTTCTTCTTGTCATCAGGAAATTTCTAAATTTCAAGAATGGAAAGTGAGTCATACTAGTACATGCAAACCTAACAACTATCTGAAAATCCCTAATTTTCATATAACCTAAATGAGTTGGACACTTGCAATTTTCACCAACTAGAAACTATGGAGCTATCTATATTCAAAATAATATTGATAGGTTAGTATCTAACAGTAACCCTGAGTACCCATCTCCAAACCACTTTACAAAGTCTTGTCTTGGGTTAAACAAGTAGTTAACACTAGAGATTACTTAATATAACAGTGAAATGATGACTGGCACTATATTCCTGATTTTAAAGCCCACATTGAGAAATTGAGTCCCAACTTTGACTTCTTTAAAGCATACAGTTTGCATCATCTCTGCCAATTTGGCTGATATGATAAACACTGTAACCATCTCTGATGAGCATGAAACAATTATGTGCCATAAAATACAGCCATCTGCATCAGTGTGTGTCTTGGATTACTGAGGCTAAAGCAGAGGCTTTAATGTTTTCTTTGAAACTTACCTGGAACCAAATCATTTTAGGATTGCTTTGTATGCATTCCTCATAACTTCAAATATTTCCATACATTTGCATTGCTGATGTTACTTCCATTTGTGTTAACAGTGCTGTTCTGAATGTCTTATGCAGGTATGCTGGTATACATGTATACTAATAGGAAGTGCAATATTTCACCGAAGGCAATACCAGCTTTCTCACTGAATAGATAATGATGAAAAAATACTTATGTCAAGCTTCTCATCTTTGAATCCTATAAAAATCATTACAAAACCATCAAGAAACAAATTTTGCAGTCATTTTTGAGGAATGTTTAATGCCTAAAAGCATGTCATTGAAAGTAAGTGGCTCCAAAGTTTTTAATCCTTCTTATTTCTAAGTTGCCAAAGAGCTCTGAAACATATTACTTCAAGAACTGGCAAGGATTGTCATGTCACCTGGATTTAATTTGCTCTGGAAAGCATCTTGCTTTTGGTTAGAGGGTGGAAGGCATTAGCACAGGGTTTGACTTGTGAGCTCTGAGTTGCAAGGTGAGTGTGATTAGATAGAAAGGATAGAGGAGCATTCCATAGTTCTGACCTCTCTGAGCAAGCAGAAGATTATCCAAAATGACTTACAAAAAATGCCTTCCTGTTAAACTAAATGGAATTCAGACCTTGTCTTCTAAGATACAATATACTGTATTAATAGTGTGCATGACTATCTACTTCAATTCACTTTGAAGAATTTAGAGTCACCTGAAAATGTGTGTATGTACATACACACACACATACACATATATCCTAAGATTATATAGTGCTGTGTAAATGCATAAATTCATGTGTTAGTAAGCCATATGAACAACATAAAACAACACTTTCACACATAAACTGAAAAGGAGTACCATAGAGATTTGCAATAGAAATTTTTGATAGGTGCAATGTACCATGGCAGAACACTGCTTTTAATTCTGTTTCTAAAAAAAGTCATCTTGGAACTACATGATCTTGGTGAGTCAGTAGCAAGTGGGACATCTCATATAAAAAGGTTGTGTAGTTGAAATGTACTAGAGGTGCTTAATCATTTGATTCCTCCTGTGGACTCATTGTCTCCTTTGAGGTTAAAAAAATTCTATGAATATTCAAGTGTAGTTTGTATTAAGAATGAGGTTGTGACATTTAATCTACATTGGTTATGTTGCAGTAGAATCTAGAAGCAGTTTCTCTATCTATAATCCTGTTTATTTAAGAGTATCTTAGCTGAGTGCAGTGGTGCACATCTATAATTCTAGTGGTTCGGGAGGCTGAGGCAGGAGGATTGAGTTCAAGGCTAGCCTCAGCAATGGTGAGGTGCTAAGCAACTCAGTGAGACACTGTCTCTAAAAAAATACAAAATAGGGTTGGGGATGTGACTCAGGGGTTGAGTGCTGGGGGTTCAATGCCTGGTACCCCCCTGCCCCAAAAGAGTATCTTACTTTTTCCTAAAATATCCACCCACTGAGTGCAATATTATCACCCCCCTTTTAATTGAAGAACCCAAGGTTCAGAGAGTTCAGATAACTTTCCCACATTTACACAGCTTGTGGAAATTAACAATATAATTTAAATATAAATTGTTCTTTCCCCAAAGTCATAATTCTTTTTTAAAAAATATTTTAGTGCATTATAGTTCTAATGGCGGGATTTACTTTGACATATTCATAATGCATGTGACTTGGTTTTATCCATTTCAGTCCCCAGTACTACAGTTTTCCTTCCCATTATTCCAGCCTCAATCCTTTTCTCTATTGGTCTTCCATGTATTTGTTTTATTTTAAATTGATGTATTATGGTTATATATAAAATTAGAATGCATTGTGGTATATTCATACATACACAAAGCATATTTTTTTTCATTTTTATTTGAGGATTCTTTCTATTTCCTTCCTCATCTCCCTTCCCCTTGGTCCTCCACTTCTTTTCTATTGATTTCCCTTCTATTTTCAAAAGGTCCCACTTTTTATACTTCCTTTGTTCTATCTTCCACATGTGAGAGAAAACATTACACCCTTGATTTTCTGAGTCTGGCTTATTTCACTTAGCACAGTGTTCTCCAATTCCATCTATTTACCAGTAAATTATATGATTTCATTCTTTTTTATGGCTGAGTTGAACTCCATTGTATGTGTGTGTGTGTGTGTGTGTGTGTGTGTGTGTGTGTGTGACACACACAAATGTTTGGGAAAACTGGATATTAATATGTACAAGAATGACAATAAATCTCTACCTCTCATTTTGCACAAAAACCAACTCAAAGTGGGTCAAAGACTTGGGAGTCAGACCAGAAACAGTGAAAATACTAGAAATAAACATTAAGGGTAATACTCTAATAAATTAGTGCCATCACCAACTTCTTTAATAAGACTCTTTGGCTGTCACTGTTTCTGGTCACAGTTGAATGTTTTCTCTGATATGTGGAAGCTAACTTGCAGTAAGGGAGGTAGTGAGAAGAAGAATACAAGTTCAATAGATTAGAATGTGGGGAGTGGATGCGGGATAAGAAAAGGAAAGACAGTAGAATTAGTCTAACATAATTTTCCCATGTACATATATGAAAACATCACAGTGAATCCCATCATCATGTACATCCACAAGAATGGGATCCTTACTAGAATAAGATATTTTACACTCTTGTAAAATTATATCAAAGTAGATTCTACTATCATATATATCTAAAAAGAACCAATTAAAAAAGGCTCCTAAAGCTCACAAAATATAACCAAGAATCAAGAGATGGAACAGTATTAAATTTAAAATCTTCTACACAGCAAAGGAAGCAATTAAGACAGAAATTCTTTTATACATTTTTTTTGGGGTTTCAATCAGTTTGAAAAATGGCAGAATTTCCATTTTAAGAGGTTTCAAAGTTTCTCTATTAAACACCAATTTCCTGTTTCTATTGCTTGATGTTTTTCACCACTACAGATCATCAACGTTTGGTTACCCAGAACTTGTATATTTAAATGTTTAAGTAGAATGTGGGAGAATTCAGTCCTCTATGTCTGAATTGAGTGTAATTTTCAGGGCCACTTGCTCTTCTGCTACCATCCTGGGATCTGCTCTCTATAGAGAAGCCAGCACTCTGGCTTTCCATCTCTTCACATTTCCGAGACTGAAAGAGGGACTCCATCTGACCAAAAGGAAGGTATGCTTCTTGAATAAGAGTCTGTAAAGCTCTTAGAGGAATGACTGGGAAGCCAGATTTGGAGCTACATTGGTGGTTATTGAATACTTGTGCAAGGTTATATACTAGGGGATGTTGTATGCTAGGAAACCATGGTTAAGATTTTTACTTCCCTGTGGCCTTGTCATCACTTTACCACTCATCACAGCCACAGCACAGGCCTTGTGCCACTCATACACTGCCCTTGATTATGCTCTGCACTTTCTAGTGAAATCTCATTGCAAATTAACTAAAGTGCAGGATTCCAGTGAATTGTATAACACTCTAAAGTAATTTATTTCTCTTTCTTTCTGTTTCTTTCTTCTTTCTCTCTCTCTCATAGATTATTGCCATTCATATAATTGTTTCTTCTTTGTAGGTGGGGATATTTGTTCTTTTACTAGTCAGAAATACTGTATTTCAGTCAATATATTAGGTTTGGTGGGAACATTTTCTGTATTGCACTACTTGGTCTTGTCAAGCTCTCTGTTCACAAAATTTCAGAGAGTGATTTTTTTCCTCAGTAGATTTTACTATTACTTAATTTTTCAATATCCAGGTGTGAAGTTGAGACTTTTGATTCCAGATATCATGCTCAATTACATTAAATCTATATCTAATATACTAGGCTTCATCACATTACATTTATGGATTTTACTGTATTATATTCAGTCCATTGTTTCCTTCTGTTATATATTTTAAATATTCTAGAACTCAATATTTTTCCTATTTTCAAATCACTCAGTGATTTTTAAAATATATCTGTTATGAAGCCATGTCAGTATTTATAGCAGCTCAATTCACAATAGTTAAGCTCTGGAACCAAACTAGATGCCCTTCAATAGATGAATGGATAAAGAAAACATGGTGCATATACACAGTAGAATATTATTCAGTCATAAAGAAGAATGAAATTGTGGCATTTGCTGGTAAATGGATGGAGCCAGAGACTAGCATGCTAAGTGAAATAAGCCAGTCTCAAAATATTGAAGTCCAAATATTCTCTCTGATATGCGGATGATGACTCACTGTAGGGAACAGACACATGGAGGTTCACTGGATTGGATGGGGGATGGGGGGATGGAAATGGGAAAGAAAGAGTGAATCAAATATAACATTCTTATGTTCATATATGAATACACAACCAGTGTAACTACACATTATATACAAAAGTGGGAAGTTATAGTCAAAAATAAAAAATAAATAAAATGTCTGCTGGTTTTCATCCAACTTAAAAAATAATAAGAAAAATTTAACACAAAACGTTGCAGTGTGGCACTGTAGACTTTACTCCGTATCAACATATGGGTTTAAATTGCACATCTTGCTGGGACTGATGGCACACACCCCGCAATCCCAGCTGTTTTTTGAGAGGCTGAGGTAGGAGGATCATGACTTCAGTGCCAGCCTCAGCAACTGAGTGAGGCCCTAAGCAACTCAGTAAGACCTTGTATCTAAATAAAGTATATAAAAGGGCTGGGGATGGGGCTTAGTTGTTACGTGTCCCTGGGTTCAGTCCCTAGTACCAAATAGTAAATAAATAAATTGCACATTTTTTCTTTTTTATTTATTTTTTTTAGATATACATGACAATAGAGTGTATTTTGACATCTTATACATACATGAAGTATAACTTATTCTAATTAGGATCCCATTCTTGTGGTTGTATATTATTTGGAGTTTCACTGGTGGTGTATTCAAATATGAACATAGAAAAGTTATGTCCAATTTATTCTACAATCTTTCCTATTTTCATTCCCACTCACTTCCCTTCATTCCCCATTGTCTAATCCATGAACTTCTATCCCACCCCATGACCATTGTTGTGTGTTAGCATCTGCATATCAGAGAGAATATTCAACTTTTGGGTTTTTTGGAATTGGCTTCTTTCACTTAGCATAGTGGTCTCCAGATCCATCCATTTACTGGCAAATGCCATAATTTCATTCTTCTTTATGGCTGAGTAATATTCCATTATGTATGTATGCCACATTTTCTTTATCCATTCATCTTTTCTGTAGCTTAGCTATTGGAATTATGTTGTTATAAACATTAATGTGACTGTCACTCTAGTATGCTGATTTTAACTCCTTTGGATACATATGGAGGAGGGGTATAACCAGGTCAAATGGTGGTTCCATTCCTAGTTTTTTGAGGAATCTCCATACTGATTTCCAGATGGTTGTACCATAAATTGCAATCTGGTGTACACAAGTACAAATCCACATAATTGTCCTAGCTTTTAGTTCATGTGTTCAACTTTCCCTCAAGTGTTTCAGGACATCACTTTTCAGATTCCTTGCTGAATCCAGGATTATATTGATGTCTATGGACTATTTATGCATCATTAGGATGAAGAGTTCAAGTTCCATAAATTTCAAAATATAGGCCTTTTCTAGGGGTCTGGGAAGACTGTTGTCATGCATTCTAAAGGGAGCCTAATTGGTTGAAATAACCAGGGGACACTTTCTGATATAGAATGGGCTTTGAAAGGTAGGTTTAGATGACCTCTGGTAAGCAGTATTGGTGTCTCATCCATGGTTTAATCACCTATCCCAAGTCTCTGACACTAGTTTATATCATGTTATAACCTTTAGATCCACTTTCATTCCATGCCATGATGGATAAATTATATGCAGGAGAGGAACTTGTGGAACTAAATAATGCAATATAGTTTTGCTAACTTTGTGAAGCCATCATAAGAATGATTTTCTATATTCACAGAATTGATTATTATTCAAGAGTTGGAGTCATTCATTTTATTCCCCAATTTGCTCTAGGAAGATGTTAAGTGGGCTGGTACTACCTTTCGTGAGTTCTTATGTTAGTCTGGGAGCAGTGATGACCTGAGGTGACTGATCATAGGATTCAGATGGACAATATGTGTTCACATTTGAAACACATTCCTCTTTCTGATAGCCCAGCCGTATAAATATGTCAGAAATGGTTTAAACTTATCATGAAACAATTGAATTTCCTTATTACTGAGAGTACATGAAAAGAGGTCTATGAATGTAGTGCATTAGTATTTTTTACCAGCTGATCATATGTCAGTCTTGCTCCTCTCCAGAAATTTCAGGTCTCTGGAAATTGAGGTACTTAACTGAAGGTCTTGGCAGAAAGAAAATAGTGGAAATTTCTTGTACCATTCCTCAAATTATGATACATCATGGGAGTGGTTGCTTGGCTATTTTGGAAAAATACAAGTAATTTGGATATTTGTGTTGATCCATTCAAATATATCTTAATTTATAATGTAAAACATCATTTTATTTGTCAATTCTCAGTTTTAATTAGCAACATAATTTATCCTAATGTCTAGAGTTCACTATAATAGTTCTCACCTTCAGTACATCTTCTTGATACCATCCATAACAAGTGCAAGTTTTTAAATCGCTTACTATCACATTCATTATAGTACACTGGGAAATTACTTGGGCAAACCATGACTAGTGACTCATTTCTGCTTACACGAAGATTGTTGAAAATTCTCTTTAAATCTAAAAGAAGCTAGCAACATCTTTACATTCTTTTGCATTTGTTTTATATATATATATATATATATATATATATATATATATGTGTGTGTGTGTGTGTGTGTGTGTGTGTGTGTGTTTGTAAGTGTATATATATATATATATGTATATGTATGTGTATATACACACATGTGTTTCTATACATATATGTAGATACACATGTACATATAAACACACATGTATATAATCTTTCTTTTACGTATTGGTTGGTCTGATACTTCTAGTAAAGAAAGTTTTTCATTCTTCTTTTCTCTGTTTCCTCTATCCCTGTCTTTCCTGTTTTGTATTTTATTTTTTTGAATACTTTCATGCCCATTTTGTTCTGCATTTAAATGACCACTGATTCTGTAGTTTTAAAATCTCTACAGGTGATTCTTTGTTCAAGTGTCTTTTATAACCCTTAGATAGATCTGTTAACCAGGCTTATGGAAGACATATTCCAATAGGAGTACTAAAGCATTTATTAACGTCTAATAAATTATAAACTTCTAATAAATAAACTTCTAATCACATATTTAATTACTAGTATCTCTGATTCCACTTTGTTAAAATCTATTTGCTATAATATTAATAGTCTCATATATTAATTTGTAATTCAGTTTATTGTGTAATCATTATTAATTTAACAGTATGATGCTTTACTTCACATTACTTCTGAATTTGATTAGCTGTGCTATTCTTAACTATATGTTAATAATTTTTGTTGGCTCTTCTATAGAAATGTGACTCTGAACTCCTGTGTTCCTTTCCCTTTTCTTTTGGTCTTTCTGTTTCCAGTGTGTTAATCTAAACCAGGTTCTCAATTTCTCCCTTGGTTTGACAGTTTGATTGGTTTTCTTTCCCATATACTATATATATATTGACTCCTGTTAAGCCTACCATAGCGGTTGTAAATTTAGGATTTGAGCTCCAGAAAGGAGTTCAGATCAGGAAGACAGTTTGGGGAGTCATTCACCTACTAAAAATATGTATATAAGAATTTACAATGCACTAACAATATACTCTCTCATTTGATATTCTGTAAAAGTCTTACTTTGTAGGTGAAGAAACTGAGATTCACAAAGGTTAAGTGACCTTCTTGACATCACAGAGCCAATAGATGGCAAAGCCTGATCTTGAGCCAATTTTAATTGCTGTTTCAACACTGTAGTGCTACACTGCAGTGAGATTCTTAATTATTGACAACTTACTGATCTACCTCACAGCCAAGTGGAGAGAGATCTGACACCTTAGTACTCTACCTTATATTCCTTCTGTAATACTATGGGACACAATTTGGAAATCCTGACTTTTCTAGGATGGGCAGTTTACTTGAACTGTCCTCTTCAAATGGAATGGACATGTGGATTCCCTGGGGAATCTCCCTGAAATGTAGACTCTGACTCATTGAATCTGGGGCAGCACCTGAGATTCTACATTTCTAACAACCTTGCAAGTGATGGCCGTGCTGCTTGCCTGTAGACTCTACTTTGAGTACTGAGGCTTGGTTTAGGTGGTAGCATCACTAAAGTACAGAACTCATAGTAACAAATCTTCTCCTGCCCATACTTCATTAGTAACTTCTGCTTTGATGACTAAGGAAGAACTGATGGAACCACAACTAAGATCTCTGTTCCTGTTAGTTGAAGAGTGTTGCTGGTTTGCCAGGAACAGGTTAATATAATCTCCTAATGGCATGTCTTTGTCTTCTCTTAGTGAAGAAGACAGATCTATCTCTTTTTTTTTTAGAAAGACTGAGAGAGAGGGAGAGAGAGAGAGAATTTTAATATTTATTTTTTAGTATTTGGTGGACACAACATCTTTGTATGTGGTGCTGAGGATCGAACCCAGGCCGCACGCATGCCAGGCGAGCACGCTACCGCTTGAGCCACATCCCCAGCCCCATGGATCTATCTCTTATTCTAATTCTTTCTGGATTTTTTGACTTTGAATATGACTACAAATGTATAACTAAATCTCTCCAATTTTATTTAACCTTTGTCCTCTCAAACACAGTTGATGTACCACTGAATTGTTTCTATGTTCTGCAACAGCAAGAAAGGTTTCTACTGAGCCAGAGAATGGAGCATTTACCTTGAGATGCTTAGGTAATTACCAAGGTCAGAGCAAAGTGTCTTGATAACTCTCTCTTCTGAATGAGAGCTTTTAAAATTCCTCAAGACTGAGAACAAAATTGACTCCAGGGTTAGAGATAAGATCCAGCTTATCAAAGATTTTGACAGAGTGTTAGGAGGGTCTTTTGAATCCCCCACCACTCTTAATACCATTATATTGACATTTAAATTTCAGCATGCATCTTGGCAAGGACAAACCACATCCAAATTATAGCAATATATTTTTAAGGAAAGGTGAATATGACAGTTAAAGAATATTGAGTCTATTTGCTTGGCACCAATTCTCTTTCACTCCAAAAAAAAATGTGGATGCTTTCCAAAGGATGGACTTATCAAGAACACTTAGGTACTGAGAAAGCTATTTCTTCACAGTGGTATTCTAGTGTTCTTCAATAGATCAGGAATAAAGCTAAAGGGTAAAATCTAGCACAAAGGAAAAAGAATGGGTTGTAGCCTCCAGTTTCCCTTTTAAAAATTCCTTCTGAATGTCTCACCTGGAAATTTTTGCTTATATTTTATGAAAAAGATCTTGGTCATATGATCACCCTAGTTGTAAGGGAGGCTGGAAATGTGCTACATGAAATGGGCATGATGGTACCTGAATTAAATTGGAATTCTATTACTAGGAAAGTGGTGGAAAACAAATATTGGTTAGGTAACTAGCAGTTTCTGGCATGCTGTGATATTATTTTGTGTGTTTTTGTTTAAAAAAATGGCTTGGGGCTTTAGCTTCTGAGTGTAGAACAAGTGTCTAAGTAGATAAATAAATACAAATGAAAGTGCTTCATAAAATATAGGTAACTATATGCACAAACATATAATTCACATGTTTTATGTGAATTTTTTAAAGCCAAGAGTAGATAATTGATGCTCCTTCAGGGGTTTGTGATCTTAGAAAATAATTATATTCATGCTGTATTAATTAGAGCATGAAATAAAAACAAAGCTAAATAAACCAAAATAGGAAGAATAATCTTAGATTATAATCTTTTATTTTTAAGAACATTAGTAGAAATCATTGTTCAAGTTATCACTTGAGGACCAGATCTAGCCCAGCTTTCAGACCTGATTGTTAATTACATCAATCAAAACCTGTTCTGGTCTTTGCATAATTCTTAGAAGACTTATTTGAAACACTTTGGTGGCACATTTCTTCTTTCCCAGGAATAATTTACAAATAGAACTTATTTATGTTTCTTTTTTGTTTTTTGTTGTTGCTTCTTAATATATTTTACTTTTAGATTAAGTTTACGTTTATACAAAAATTAAATAGAAACTACCAAGAATTCCCATACATCCCTTCTCCTCTAACCAAAATTTCTCTTATTAACATCTGCTTTAGTGTGGTTCAGTTGTCAGAATACATTATTATTAAGTAAAATCTACTGTTTATGTTAGGGTTCACATGTTTATGTTTTATGGTACTATGGATTTTGACAAGCTTTTAATGTCATGTATCCACCATCATGGCATTAAACAGTGTCACATGTATGTGAACAGGGAGTTATACAATATGTAAGTCTGCTACTGTTCCTTGCTGTTCTCTTGAAATTTGCATTTTATATGTCTATTGTGTGCCTGCTATAACAGATGACCTTATATATCAGCCTTGTGCTTAGTTTTAACATTTTACTGTTTCCACCTTGAAATTTTAATAATTTTATCTGTGAACTTGTTGTGTGACCATAAGAGATGCCTACAATGTATTTATTCATGACTATTCCTTGCCTCCTCTCTTGCACATAGCATTTATAATGCCCCATGAGAATAGAATTCCAGTTAACTCACAATGTGTGGGAGTTCAGTAAAACTCAAAGTGAGTATTGCATAGATAAATTGCAGTGTAGCATTGGGTGTGTGTTCATATTGATTTAACCAAACTAGAGATGTGTCAAGGCCAATTATACATGCTGTGTGATCTACCTTCCCTATTTAGGATGTGGATGTTTTAAACCATTCCTTTTATTCTGATGTAGAGTACATTGGGTCATGAAACTTTTTAATTACAGTGGGCAGACATGTATGTGCACATGTTTATGTGGGTTGGGGAGAGGGAAAGAGAGAAAGATACAGAGAGAGAGAGATAGAGACAGAGAAATCACAAATTCCAGAAGCCATATTCCTAGGTATGTACTATGTTAAAGATTGAAAAAAGTTTTCAATGTGTCTTATTATTGAAGGATCCCAGGCAACAAATAGAAGCAGAGAAAGGAATCCAGAAATGTGAGTGACAAATGGGCAGAGAACTGGTCACATGGAGGAGTTAGAGCTCTGGTGCTCTTGCAGGCTCTTTCTATGCTCCCAATAAAGTTTAGATGAAAGCTGAGAAGGGGACAGGAATACAGAGTTATCAGCCATAGGGGTTAGTAAGCAATCCTGCCCTAATAATCTAATTTGTGCTTATGGAGAAAGACCCAGGGGAGGAGGATGGAACACAAAATGGTTATGTAATCTTTTTTCTTCATGTACACATAGCATAAAGGTAACATTTGATTTAAGTCTTGAAGGATCAGTAAGAGTTCACAAAGCCATCGGAGAGATATAGACTACAGGGGCACTGATACATTGAACTACTGCAAGTGTTTATTTTTAGATGCAATTTAAAGCCTATGGAACAGGTGTGGGTAAGGGAGAGGTTGCAAGAGGTCCTATGAAGAAAGCAGAGGATATTCAGATCAGCGGTTAGGCAATAAAGAACATTCTAAGAATTTGTTGTTTCTTTAGAATATTTGAAATGTTTGAATGGCTTTAAACAGAGTGTTGGAGAAACAAATTAGAGGCCTTTGTAAAATGGCAAATGATTCAGTGATGGTGTCACCTATGTAATTTCATATGTGAGTCTGTGGAGGAGTTGTCAGCTGCTATAGGTTCATAAAAATCTGAAAATTTCCAAAGAAGCCGGTGAAGGACTTGTACAGTGATTTCCTTAAAATGGGAATACAGAATTTTATGCAATTTGCTTAGTCACATTTTAGATACCTTTTGGTAGGTCTTGAATGGATCCCCAGTCCAAAGCTTCCTTTGCTTTTTTAGCACTAATGTTTCTTTAAAGGCAATACTTTGGTTTCCTATTCATACTTCAACTCCTCTCTCTAGAACAGTTGACTGGTAGACCTGGCCTGAGGCTTCTATGTAACTTGTTCTACATTCTTAATTTCACACAAGAAGAACCTGAAGTTTATAAATCAGGCAAATTTCCCATGAGAAAAAAATGTCTCCTGTCTTATAATTTCAAGAGAAGGACTATGATTCAGTTCCTTCTTGTTGAAGATGAAATGCTCCCAGGAATAATGGTTGCATCTTGTATACAGAAATATGTAATACTCATTTTTATACTATAATCTTCCTTGTGATCTATGACCTCTCTGGGATCTCAGCTCTTCACTCACTTTATTGATCTCATGATTCCTTTCACCCTCAACAGAGTGAACAATGAGTCTCAAACTAAGCTCAAACGAGTTGGCATTAGAAAGACCTAGTTAATTGATAATCCATATTACTATCTCTTGCCCTATTAATGTCCTCTCTCATCACCATAATAAAATGTTTTTGGCTGAAATATGTACTTCAAAATTCATGTGTTAAAAAGTTTTAGCCTCTAGTACCTCACAATGTTACTGAATTTTGGAGATAGGGCCTTTTAAGAGGTAACTGAGGTAAAACGAAGTGCCTAGGACAGGACCTAATCTGATATGACTGATGTCTTTGTAAGAAAAGGAGATCATGCTGTAATCCCAGCATCTTAGGAGACTGAGGCAGAAGAATTGCAAGTTCAAAGCCAGCCTCAGCAACTTGGTGAGGCCCTAAGCAATTTAGCAATTCCCCTTTTCTAAATAAAAGAGGGTGCTGGGGATGATGTAGCTCATTGGTTAAATGCCCCTGAGTTCATTCCCCAGTACCAAAAAATATTTTAAAAAAGAGATTAGGACACAAAACCTTACAGAAGAAAGACCACTTGCAAGTTGTGGAGAGATATTTCAGAAAAAAACAATCTTTTTTTTTTATTGGTTGTTCAAAATATTACAAAGCTCTTGACATCTCGTATTACATATATTAGATTCAAGTGGGTTATGAACTCCCATTTTTACCCCAAATACAGATTGCAGAATCACATCAGTTACACATCCACATTTTTACATAATGCCCTATTAGTATCTGTTGTATTCTGCTACCTTTCCTATCCTCTACTATCCCCCCTCCCCTCCCCTCCCCTCCCCTCCCATCTTCTCTCTCTACCCCATCTACTGTAATTCATTAAAAACAATCTTGCTGACACCTTGATCTTGGACTTCTAGCCTTCAAAACTATTGTTTAGAGAACCTCATCTGTGGTACTTTGTGATTATAGAACTAATGGACTAATACACAAATGATTGTGTAGCAAGTGGTAAGTTAAGCATATTATCACTGAGATTGTTATACAACACTTTTCCTCAATTCAAAGATATTTGCTCCTGGAGGTCCCTTAGATTATCTTCTATTTTATTTTATAATCTTTACTGTTTGTGACATATAGAATGTGAAGTGTGCAATGAAGATACCACAAAAATGAACCTGGTCCAGGGATCTCTGCACCAAATATTGCTTACTCCTGTCTAAATATCCTCCTTTCTGAGCTTACTGGGAATAGCAGCTACAATTTATCCTGAACTGCATTTATACTAGGCCTGTCACTTATCTCACTTCATGCATTATCATATCAATTCTTTTAACAATCTTGTGAGATATATATCATATTCTTCTCAGCTTGCAGATGAGGAAACTAGGGCTTCAAAAGATTACATAATTTCTACAAGGTGACCCAAATAGCAGTTGCCAAATCCAGGGCTCAATGTCAGGTCTGTTGGATGCCAAAAACATGCTTTTTCCACTGAACTGCCTGAATATAAGAATTCTGTCTTCCCTGCTTACAGATTCAGAAGGATGGTCATTAGCTGATCCTCTGGTGTTCCACTGAATACTCTCTATCCACTTCTCAAGCCCATTTCTATGGCTGAAATTATTATTTTGCCTGCAATAAAGTGTGAGCCACCATGCAGCTGGAGAAATTTTCATCCAGATGCTTGTGTGTCACTTTGAATTGTTATTACAATAAAAAGTTTCTGTTCATATTTGCTTCTATTTGCATATGTACAGAAGACACAGTTGTTCAGCAAAACCGAGCCATTTTGCAAAAATGCAGCCCAAGATTCACAATGCAGTTCTGAAAATAGCCCATTTGTGGCCTCTTATTGAGAAGAAACTGCATAAAATATGCAAGACTCTTAGATTTATCATAAGTTCCATATCTTTTATCTGCAATTGGCTTTCCTTGCCCTCCCTTTCTCCTTTCTTGACATACAGACTGAGAATCTACTCTGTGCCAGGCACTAGAGAGACAAGGAACAAAAGTAACAGTCTGGCCCAAAGGAGCTCAAATTCTAAGATCTGAAGATTCACTCAAGAAATGGGGTAGTTCTTTTTTTTGTTTTTTGTTTTTGTTGTTGTTTTTTTCATGAAATATTTTTATCACATTTTAATACTTATTTGCTTTATTTTTTTATTTTTTTCTTTAATTTTTATTGTTGGTTGTTCAAAACATTACATAGTTCTTCACATATCATATTTCACACTTTGATTCAAGTGGGTTATGAACTCCCATTTTTACCCCGTATACAGAATGCAGCACCACATTGGTTACACATCCACTGTTTTACATATTGCTATACTAGTGTCTGTTGTATTCTGCTGCCTTTCCTATCCTCTGCTATCCCCCGTCCCCTCCCCTCCCCTCCCATCTTCTCTCTCTACCCCATCTACTGTAATTCATTTCTCCCCCTTGTTTTTTTTCCTCCTTCCCCCTCACTTCCTCTTGTATGTAATTTTGTATAACCCTGAGGGTCTCCTTCCATTTACATGCAATTTCCCTTCTCTTTCCTTTTCCCTCCCACCTCTCACCCCTGTTTAATGTTAATCTTCTTCTCATGCTCTTCGTCCCTACTCTGTTCTTAGTTACGCTCCTTATATCAAAGAAGACATTTGGCATTTGTTTTTAAGGGATTGGCTAGCTTCACTTAGCATAATCTGCTCTAATGCCATCCATTTCCCTGCAAATTCTATGATTTTGTCATTTTTTAATGCAGAGTAATACTCCATTGTGTATAAATGCCACATTTTTTTTTATCCATTCGTCTATTGAAGGGCATCTAGGTTGGTTCCACAGTCTTGCTATTGTGAATTGTGCTGCTATGAACATCGATGTAGCAGTGTCCCTGTAGCATGCTCTTTTTAGGTCTTTAGGGAATAGACTGAGAAGGGCAATAGCTGGGTCAAATGGTGGTTCCATTCCGAGCTTTCCAAGAAATCTCCATACTGCTTTCCATACTGGCCGCACCAATTTGCAGTCCCACCAGCAATGTACAAGTGTACCCTTTTCCCCACATCCTCGCCAGCACTTGTTGTTGTTTGACTTCCTAATGGCTGCCAATCTTACTGGAGTGAGATGGTATCTTAGGGTGGTTTTGATTTGCATTTCTCTGACTGCTAGAGATGGTGAGCATTTTTTCATGTACTTATTGATTGATTGTATGTCCTCCTCTGAGAAGTGTCTGTTCAGGTCCTTGGCCCATTTGTTGATTGGGTTATTCGTTTGGGGAGGGAGGATAGTAGAGGATAGGAAAGGTAGCAGAATACAACAGTTACTATTATGGTATTATGTAAAAATGTGGATGTGTAACCGATGTGATTCTGCAATCTTTGTAATGTTTTGAATAACCAATAAAAAAATAAAAAAAATAAATAAAATAAATAAATAATTTTTTGAGTTCTTTGTATACTCTGGATATTAGGGCTCTATCTGAAGTGTGAGGAGTAAACATTTGTTCCCAGAATGTAGGCTCCCTATTTACCTCTCTTATTGTTTCTCTTGCTGAGAAAAAACTTTTTAGTTTGAGTAAGTCCCATTTGTTAATTCTAGTTATTAACTCTTGTGCTATGGGTGTCCTATTGAGGAATTTGGAGCCCGACCCCACAGTATGTAGATCGTAGTCAACTTTTTCTTGTATCAGACACTGTGTCTCTGATTTGATATCAAGCTCCTTGATCCATTTTGAGTTAGGGTAGTTGTCAGAATAGAAGTATGGAGCTAAGGAATATATTTGAGCCTGCTGTTTGTTTTCCCCAGCCCCTTTCTTTGTTATCACATTTATGGCACCAAATTAGAGTTCAGTTTGCTGCAAAAGTCCTTTTTACCTGGTGTTAGAAATATTGGGGTGCTGCAAGAAATTAGACACATACTCAAAATTTACTCAGCAAGACAAATTTTACTTCTGCAGAAGGGTGTGTTACCCAAAATATCTGGCAAGCAAGCACCTTGGGCAGGAATATTGCCCAAGTTTTTAGTCCTAAGGTAGCACTCACTGCCCCTTGCTCTGATAGGAGGAGTTCAGGGTTATAGTCTACTATGCAGTTGTCTAATTTAAAATTAGGGTGGGCAGGAGGAAGGGCTATAGTTATGATTGGATCACCTACTACACTAGAGGCATTATGATTGAAAGACTGAGGAGGAAGACAGATATGTTTGGCGGGGGGCTCAAAATGGCTACATTTCAATCCCATAATTTAGATTACAGCAAACATATTTTTGTTACATATTAGGAAACTCAAACTACAGGTTTAACTTTGACAGAAAAGAGAACATTAATCTTACCTCTATTCTACAACCTACAATGGGACCTACTATAGAATAGCTCCAAACTCAATGTCTATATCTATTTGCAGCTATCAGCATTGATAGTGTATATTTTTGGTGGGCAGTGATGTATATGATATTTATTTAAAATCTACAACCTGCTCTGTTAGAAGCTGTGCAGAGAATGGGTAAGGGAGTGCCTTCCTCAGCCAGCATGTCTTTTTCTTTTTAAATATTTTTAGCTATAGAAGAATGCAATGCCTTTATTTTATTTGTTTATTTTTATATGGTGCTAAGGATTGAACCCAGGGCCTCACACATGCTAGGCAAGCACTCTACCACTGAGCTACAACCCCAGCCCCAGTTATGTATTTATTAACATAGCCCTTCCTGTTCCCCATCTTCCCTTTACAAACTGGTTATTTTTATTATTTTGTTATCCTGGGATACTAGACCTAGGTTAATATATTAGACTGCTGCACACATACACATTGTTACAACTCAGATATACTCATATTAGGTAGCATTTGGTTTGGGATTGTTTCATTATATTATGCAGAGTGATTCTCGAAATTATAATAAAGATCAGATGATAAGGGTGACTGACATTATCTTTATTTTGCAAAAGTTAAGTGATTTGGCCAAGCTCAGAGAATTAATTAGATGGAGTCCAGCTTTGAGCCTGTTACTCCATGTTGTTCTTGTCCCCTCTCCAGAAAAGCAAGGTCAGGGTATGCATTCTGTTGTTCTAGCCATGGAAGAAGATTTTTCAGTAGTGCCTAGAGGCATGTATTATCTCATTATCCCCATTAGGTAAGAAATATTATTATTACTGTTTTACAGATGAAGAAAATAAGGCCTAGAGAGAGCAGGTAAAGCACCTAATGGTATTTGATGCCAGGCTATCTGATTATAGGATCCTTGCTATTAAAAATAATAACTAACATTTTTCTCTTTTTTTCTTTTTGGAACTGGGGATTGAACCATGGGCATTGTGCATGAAGGGCAAGTACTCTACCAACTGCACTAAATCCCCAGACCAATAACTAGCATTTATCAGGGAGTGCTTACTATGTGTCAGCACCAGACCTAGTACTTTTACAGGCAGGAGTGAGCATGCAGTTAGTCATCAGACCAGTTCATTTCCTTCATTCTACAGAGGAGGAAAATTTGGCTTAAAGGGGTTAGGTGATGTGGCTTGATTTCATACTGCAAGCCTGTATCCACCCCCTTTATCACACCTACTCATATATATTCTATTACTATCTACCCATTACATATGATTACTATAGAGAAACTGACTGATCTGAGGTCTACCTCTCCACTTTTTTCCCAGATCACATCCCCATCTCCTCCTCTAATACATCACCTCCAGCAATCATCACCTTTTCCCTACATTACAGAACTTTGTACCTAATAGCAGCAAGCATGTTCTTTTTTGTCTTTCTAAGATGGGAAAAATCTTAGAAATAAAACAAATAAAAAATGTTGTCTCTTCTTGTTTCTTTCTTTTATTTATTTATTTATTTTTTTATTGGTTATTCAAAACATTACAAAGATTGCAGAATCACATCGGTTACACATCCACATTTTTACATAATACCATAATAGTAACTGTTGTATTCTGCTACCTTTCCTATCCTCTACTATCCCCCTTCCCCTCCCCTCCCATCTTCTCTCTCTACCCCATCTACTGTAATTCATTTCTCTCCTTATTTTTTTCCCATTCCCCTCACAAACTCTTATATGTAATTTTGTATAACAATGAGGGTCTCCTTCCATTTCCATGCAATTTCCCTTTTCTCTGGCTCGTTGGGACTGGTACTCCTTGTTTCTTTCTTTTAGCTACTGCTCCAGTTATCTGCACCTTCTTAGACCAAAGATTTTTGAGAGAACTTTTTACAATAATTAACCTCATTTTTTTCTCTCCCCATTCTCTCTTGAACTCAGTCTATCCACAATTATGCACACAATTTCAATGACACCGGTATTTTCAAGGTCACCAGTGAGCTCTATCTTGCTAAATCCAATGGTTCTTTTTCAGCCCTCATCTTACTTGTTCTAACACTGGTACTGGACACAACTAATCTAGGGAACACTTCTTACACATTACATCCAGGACATCCCAATCTCCTTGTTTTAATCTTATTTGTCTGGCCATCAATCTTATTCTCCCCTACTGTCTTCCTGTTCATCATCTCACCTTTTGGGAAAATCCTAGGACCCAGTTCTTGGGGGCTTTTCTCTATGTACACTCAGTTTTAGATGAACTTTTCCAATTTTAAATCCCATCAACATTTTCTTTATTTCCAAATGTTTATCTCTAGGCTGTGCCTCTTCCCTAAACTCCACACTTTTATATCCAACTATCTACCATATCTCCACTTGGATAAACTAATAGACGTTATAGACATCATGTGTCTAAAATGAAATTCTCAGTTTTCTTTTTGAAACTTTTTTCACTCATAGACTTACTTGATTTGATTTATGTCAACCACACTCTGTTTGCTTGCATTAAAATCCTCAAAGTCTGTCCTTTATTCTTTTTACCATGCATCACATACTTAATAATAAAAAATGTATTCTATCTTTAAAAATTATATAGAATTATATCATTTTTTGCCACTTCCATAGCTACCTCTCTGGTCTAAGTCACCACTATCTTTCCTCTGGATGACTGCAATTTCCTCCTAACTGATGTTCTTGCTTCCACCATTTATAGCCAAGTCATGCCATTCCTTGGTTCAGAACTCCTCAATGGCTTCCCATTTTTTGAGAGTAAAATCCAATATTCCAACATGACTTTACACAATCATCTTCCATGTGTAGTTGTTTACTTCTTTGAACTTACCATGGTCTTTTCTCTCTTTCTTCCACTGTGCTCTAGGAAAATTGCTTTTCTCACTGTTTCTCAAATATACCAGTCATTAGGTAACCTCAGCTTTTCTATTTGGGGTTTAAACTGTCTGGAATGTTACTTCTGCAAATATATAGCTGGGTTACTATCTGACCTCCTTCAAGTTTTTGTTCAAATGTTACCTCTTCCATGATACCTGATACCACTGTTTAAAATTATACATTATTTACCTGTACTCATGATCTTGCTTAATGTGCTCTATTTTTCTCAAGAGAATTTATGTTCTTGTAGTAAGCTATATGATTTGCTTAAGAATTATGCTTATTGTTCATCATCTGCCTTTTCTAGTGGAATTTAAGCTCCACACAATCAGGAATTTTTATGTCTTATTGAATGGTATAATTCAAATATATAGAGTAACCCCTGGCTTTACTTAGAATTCTATAGTTCTTGAATGAAATGATGAATGAATAAATGAATGGATGAAATAGTGAATCTGGACTTTGAAGCTAGTTAGGGTATGTCAGAGGCTCAGAATTTATTTTCTCCAGCATTAACCATACTGCATCTCTGATAAACACTGATCTACTTGTCCAGTTTTACCCATCTTAGTTTCCATCTTCAGAGTTACTTCTGTAGTTCTTATTGTCCAACTACTATTTATAACAGTTACTATCATACCAGCAAATACTAATAAGTATTTGTCAAAGCAATGATGAAATATATACTCCAGTTCTGCATTGCATAATTGTAGCTTGAAGTTCTTACTTACTTTCCATGTGACCTGGAGTAAATCCTTTTCCTTCTTGAGATCTCAGCTTTTTCCTTCATAAAATGAAAACTTATGACTAGATATTCTCCAAGGATCATTTTTTTCCCTCAGGAAATTTGAGTCTATGCTACTGTAGTCCTATGTCCATAATTCTACTTAGTGCAAACAGTGCAACTTTTAGAGTCACAGAGATGTGAATTTGATTCTACATTTTAATATAATTGAATAGGCCAGTTCACATTTCTGAACTTCAGATAATTTATCTGTGAAAGTTGGACTGTCTCACTCTATATGTTACAACTTGCAGGAATATTATGAGCATAAAATTATAGAATATATTTTTAGATTATCAACAGTGTGGGATACACTATAATAATTCAATATGTGGTGAGATATATATATATATATACATACACACACACACTATTTACATCTATGTGATCTTCTTGTAAAATAGCAAGCTGGAAGAAGAATAAAATTTGGAACTTGTACAACATCACACAGTGCTGCTAATAGGAAAGGGCCTGTCATTACATTGGCGTAGCACCTAGCCAGCCAAGCTAGTAGGAACAGACTGTACAGAAGTATCACTCACTCACTGTATATTAAGCAGCTGCACTATCATCGTTATGTTTGAAATAAGATTCTGTCTTACATACTGTGGATATTCAGAAGCAAACAATTCATAAACACAAATAGATATTCTGGCATGTAGTTTCTCTGTGCTTCATGTATTTATTCCTCATTCATAGAATGAGAACACTTCCCAAGGGATAAGCTTCCAGGCTTTCCTTGTATTACCTACAATTTATAGTCTAGTTCTGTAAACAAAGCAGGAAGGATGATATGCTTAACTATGGATAATTATGATTCTAATTTGCATAATACATTTGCTTACAGAACCTTTTTAACATATTTTGTCTTCACAACAGTATTATGATGTTGATGTTGTGATCATCTTCATATCATATGTGAGGAAAGCAAAGGTCATCATGATGAGGTGAATTACTATAAGTTAGCTAGAAGGTGTGATATAATCCCCTATCTCCTGTCTTTAAAGCCATCTCTCAGAGATGGAGCCATTTTGCTTCCAAAATGCAGCAACCTAATCAAGCCCTCTTTCTGAAACCTCCTGCTACTAGTTATTAGCACAATGTCTATCACCAGTAGGTGCTAATGAATGTTAGTATTACTTTGGAAATTCCTGTAAGCGCTTTCTCATGTATGCCAGACTGTCTTTACCTACTCACTGAGAATCCCTTTTAGCCAATGGCTTCCCTGTATGCAAACTATAACTGAGTCATTTACTTGAATATAGAGCAGGTGTCAGCAGAACTGGTTGGTGTGTGGATAGGTAAGTGAAACCTTCAACTTCCTTCAATAACTCTCATCAGTATAAGAATATGGGTAAGCACTGTTATATACCTACAAAAAGCTTTCAAACCAGAGAAAGTATGAAGCATAAATAAACAGAAAAATTAAGGTAGACATCTAGAAAGACTACTGAACTTAACAGTCAGAAGATGTGTGTTCTTACTTTCTGGGCCCTGCATTTATGGGTCCTGAAGTCTTACACAAATTACCTAATGTCTGAAGTTAGCTTGTCTCATTTTTTAATTTTTTTAAATTTATTTAAGATTTTTTTTTTTTTGAGAGAGAGAGAGAGAGAGAGAGAGAGAGAGAGAGAGAGAATTTTTTAATATTTATTTTTCAGTTTTCGGTGGACACAACATCTTTATTTTATTTTTATGTGGTGCTGAGGATTGAAACCAGAGCCCCACGCATGCCAGGAGAGCATGCTACCGTTTGAGCCACATCCCCAGCCCAACTTGTCTCATTTTTAAAATGAGGATTATATAAGTTAGGGTTCATAGGAGAAATGAAAGCAAAAGTAGAAATAGGTAGGTAGGTAAGTGATAAATAGATGCATGGGTACATAGACACACACATACATATAAACATACATGCTTATCTTTCAATTGATTTATTAAATAAAATATCCAATGCATAAATAAAAATATTTAATATTTAAAATGTATTTGTTTCAAGGAAGTGTCTTATGCAGCTTGAGGGGATTATAAGTCTGCAATCCAAACAAAAGGCCCAAAGCTTACAAACTGTTGGTCAGAAGTTGATGTTATAATCTTCAGGCAGAATTTCTTCTTCCTCTGGGAATGTCAGTTTTTATTTTTAAGATCTTTCAACTGATTTGATGAGGCTCACCCACATTATTGAGGTCATCTCCTTATAAAGTTAAATGATTGTAGATGATAACTACGAATACAATACCTTCATAGAAACACATAAGTTACTGTTTGGTTGAATGAGCAGGAACTATAACCTAACCAATTTGACACATAAAACTAACAATCATAGAGATGATGATGATGATGTTGGGAATAGATATATTTTAAATATATTAAAATTATATTCAAACACCTTTATAAGCGCTTAGCATACTGTCTAGTATATGGAGAAGCTCAGTAATTATTGATAGAAGTAAAATTATGGGGATTAGGAACTATTTATTTATCTTTTATGTTTTTTCAATCTCTGCTACCCTCTAACTTAATTTGATACTGGTATAATACCAAAATATTTTCCATGGATCTTAAAGCTGTGCTGGTTTAAGATAGAGGCATAGTGTCCAAGAGTGATTTTTAGATAGATATATTTTGGTTGAGAGAGACCTCTGTAATTCCTTTATTAGTGATAACATTTCTCATTACTTACAATCTACTGCTTAAATACTAATATATTATTGTATTTCCTTTACAACTATTTTATCTTTTAACTTTCCTATAGGTAATGGAAGTTTATTCCTATTAAAAGAAGAAATCCTTTCAGATTTTTGAAGCTGTACAGGGTTTAACCTCATAACTTTCTCAAATTAATAATAAAGGTCATTACATGTGCAGAAAGGACACATTTTATTCTATTTAATTCTCAAAATATACCCATATAGACTGTTATAAGAAAGTAAAAATAGCCTTGCCTTTGGGTCTGGAAAAGTGAGTTTTCATCCTGGTTCTGCTACTTCCTAACCAGATGACCTTGGACAGTTCAACTGATCTTTGGATCTGTTTCTTCATTATAAAACTAGCTTTGTCTATCTTGTATATTTATAAGTTATTTAAGAGAGTTTACCCCACATGCTGCCTGAAACTGTTGATTTTATGAGAGTCTAAATGCAACATAGATATTATATCAGAAATTTGCCTAGATAATGTGAAAATTTAAGAAATGAAAAGTTAGTTCTAGAAGAATCTAAACATCATTTCCTGTGCTCAGAAACCTTCAATATTACATTGACATTTGTGCTTAAAATTCTCAAGATCTATTCTTAGGATCTTGAGCACAGGTTTCTTGTACAAATAACATTTTTTTGATTATTCCTTTTTTGACAGATGAAGGAATTTGCATACTTTAGGCAGAACTAGTATTATAACATCAATCAGAACTTCAATACAGACAAAAGTATAGAACAATTGGATGAACACTATCTAGCCAAAGGAGTAGTGAATATTCAAGATCCTTTTTCCACCAAGGGACCAGTTCTGGCAATAGGAAACAGGATTAGAAATATAGAAGGTTAGCTAAGGTACAACCAATTACTTTTCAAGGGAATGGGATTGAATGAAAGAACAAGATGAAAAAGAAGAAAATAAAGTGTCAAGCTGCCATCTGTAACAAGAAAGAATCAAAGATGAGAAACAGCCCCCATAGTGATACCTGCCTCCCCCTTGCCTTAATGCTGGGCTGCATTTGATTCTCAGCATTCCCAGTCTACATGCTTCCTCATAGGTAGTGATAAATATCTTGGCTCTGAATGTGAACAAAGAGGCTTTTAAAAATTTTAATAAAAGGTTGCTAATTTCTATTGGTAGAAAGAACATTAATAGGCTTTAATAAGCATTAATTAGGAAAGACATGAAATGAGTTTGTGCCTGAGTTTATGCATATTAAAGAAAATTAAAATGATACATTTTCAAGATTTTTATAATATCTACACTGTATATTGCTCACTTTTGCTAAAGAAATAAGGTTGTGTATCTTAATATTTATACTAATTCTTTGAGATTTTATTCCACTATTTTTTCCATAACTTTTTGTTTATGGTGTTTGCTCCTTTTTCACTTGGAATTTTTCCAGGTAATTCTCCTGGGCAGCAAAGCTGGATAGATTTACAAGTAAAAGACAGTTATATAGACAGTAGGAATGAGTGAGCAAGGAGATAATACAAAATAATCCAAGTACCATTATTCTTTTTTTTAATTTTTAACAATCTATTTTTTAGGGGCTGGGGATGTGGCTCCGGTGTTAGCGCGCTCACCTGGCATGTGCGGGGTGCTGGGTTTGATCCTCAGCACCACATACAAATAAAGATGTTGTGTCCACCGAAAACTGAAAAATAAATATTAAAAATAACTCTCTCTCTCTCTCTCTCTCTCTCTTTAAAAAATATTTTTTTAGTTATAGTTGGGCACAATACCTTTATTTTATTTGTTTATTTTTTTATGTGGTGCTGAGGATCCTACCCAGCACCTCGCACATACTAGGTGAGCGCTCTACCGTTGAGCCCCAGCCCCAGCCCCAGCCCCAACCATTATTCTTTTTTTTAAATTATTATTTTTTAAAATATTTTTTTAGTTGTTGATAGACCTTTATTTTATTTATTTATTTTATTTTATTTATTTTATTTTATTTTTTTCATCTTTCATACATTTGATTCAAGTGAGTTATGCACTTCCATTTTTACCCCAAATACAAATTGCAGAATCACATCAGTTACACATTCACGATGTTTACATAATGCCATGTTAGTGACTGTTGTATTCTGCTGACTTTCCTATCCCCTACTCTCCCCCCTCCCCTCCCCTCCCATCTTCCCTCTCTACCTCATCTGTTGTTGTTCAGTTCTTTTCCTCCCCCCCCTTCCCCTCACAACCTCATATATGTGATTTCATATAACGATGAGGGTTTCCTTCCGTTTCCATACAATTTCCCTTCTCTCTCCCTTTCCCTTCCCTCACTCATCTCAGTTTACTGTTAAACTTTTCCTCATGCTCTTTCCTCCAGCTCAGTTCTTAGTGCTCTCCTTAAATCAAAGAAGACATTTGGCATTTGTTTTTTAAGGATTGGCTAGCTTCACTTAGCATAATCTGCTCTAATGCCATCCATTTCCCTGCAAATTCCATGATTTTGTCATTTTTTAGTGCAGAATAATACTCCATTGTGTATAGATGCCACATTTTTTTTATCCATTCATCTATTGAAGGGCATCTAGGTTGGTTCCGCAGTCTAGCTATTGTGAATTGTGCTGCTATGATCATTGATGTGGCAGTATCCCTATAGTATGCTCTTTTAAGGTCCTCAGGGAATAGTCCGAGGAGGGCGATAGCTGGGTCAAATGGTGGTTCCATTCCCAGCTTTCCCAGGAATCTGCATACTGCTTTCCATATTGGCCGCACCAATTTGCAGTCCCACCAGCAATGTACAAGTGTACCCATTTCCCCACATCCTCACCAGCACTTATTGTTGTTTGACTTCCTAATGGCTGCCAATCTTACTGGAGTGAGATGGTATCTTAGGGTGGTTTTGATTTGCATTTCTCTGACTGCTAGAGATGGTGAGCATTTTTTCATGTACTTATTGATTGATTGTATGTCCTCTTCTGAGAAGTGTCTGTTCAGGTCCTTGGCCCATTTGTTGATTGGGTTATTTGTTATCTTATTGTTTAATTTTTTGAGTTCTTTGTATATTCTGGAAATTAGGCTCTATCTGAAGTGTGAGGAGCAAACATTTGTTCCCAGGATGTAGGCTCCCTATTTACTTCTCTTATTGTTTCTCTTGCTGAGAAAAAAACTTTTTAGTTTAATTAAGTCCCATTTGTTTATTCTTGTTATTAACTCTTGGGCTATGGGCGTCCTATTAAGGAATTTGGAGCCCCACCCCACAATATGTAGATCGGAGCCAACTTTTTCTTCTATCAGGTGCAGGGTCTCTGATTTGATATCAAGGTCCTTGATCCATTTTGAGTTAACTTTTGTGCATGGCGAGAGAAAGGGATTCAGTTTCATTTTGTTGCATATGGATTTCCAGTTTTCCCAACACCATTTGTTGAAGATGCTATCTTTCCTCCATTGCATGTTTTTAGCCCCTTTATCAAATATAAGAAAGTTGTAATTTTGTGGATTGGTTTCTGTGTCCTCTATTCTGTACCATTGGTCCACCTGCCTGTTTTGGTACCAGTACCATGCTGTTTTTGTTACTATTGCTTTGTAGTACAGTTTGAACTCTGGTATCGCTATACCACCAGATTCACACTTCCTGCTTAGAATTGTTTTTGCTATTCTGGGTCTTTTGTTATTCCATATGAATTTCATGATTGCTTTATCTATTTCTACAAGAAATGCCGTTGGGATTTTGATTGACATCGCATTAAACCTGTAGAGAATTTTGGGTAATACCGCCATTTTGATGATGTTAGTTCTGCCTATCCATGAACAGGGTACATTTTTCCATCTTCTAAGATCTTCTTCTATCTCTCTCTTTAGGGTTCTGTAGTTTTCATTGTATGAATCTTTCACCTCTTTTGTTAGGTTGATTCCCAAGTATTTTATTTTTTTTGAGGATATTGTGAATGGAGTGGTTTTCCTCATTTCCATTTCAGAAGTTTTGTTGCTGATATACAGGAATGCCTTTGATTTATGCATGTTGATTTTATATCCTGCCACTTTGCTGAATTCATTTATGAACTCTAGCAGTTTCTTTGTAGACCCTTTTGGGTCTGTTAAGTATATTATCATGTCATCCGCAAATAGCGATAATTTAAGTTCTTCTTTTCCTATTTTTATGCCTTTAATTTCTATTGTCTGTCTAATTGCTCTGGCTAGTATTTCAAGAACTAACTTGAGTAGAAGTGGTGAGAGAGGGCATCCCTGTCTAGTTCCAGATTTTAGAGGGAATGCCTTCAGTTTTTCTCCATTTAGAATGATGCTAGCCTGAGGCTTAGCATATATAGCTTTTACAATGTTGAGGTAAGTTCCTGTTATCCCTAGTTTGTCTAGTGTTTTGAACATAAAGGGATGCTGTACTTTGTCGAATGCTTTTTCTGCATCTATCGAGATGATCATATGGTTCTTATCTTTAAGTCTATTGATGTGGTGAATAACATTTATTGATTTCCGTATATTGAACCAATCTTGCATCCCAGGGATGAATCCTACTTGATCATGGTGCACAATTTTTTTGATATGCTTTTGTATTCAATTCACCAGGATTTTATTGAGAATTTTTGCATTTATGTTCATTAGATATTGGTCTGTAGTTTTCTTTCTTTGAAGTGTCTTTGTCTGGTTTTGGGATCAGGGTGATGTTGGCCTCATAGAATGAATTTGGAAGAGCTCCTTCTTTTTCTTTTCTTGAAATAGCTTGAAAAGTATTGGTATTAATTCTTCTTTGAAGGTTTTGTAAAACTCTGCTGTATACCCATCCGGTCCAGGGCTTTTCTTGGTTGGTAGTCTTTTGATGGCCTCTTCTATTTCTTCCTTTGTTATTGGTCTGTTTAAATTGTGTGTGTCTTCCTGACTCAATCTGGGCAGATCATATGACTTAAGAAATTTATCGATATCTTCACTATCTTCTATTTTATTGGAATATAGGGTTTCAAAATACTTTTTAGTTATCTTCTGTATTTCTGTAGTGTCTGTTGTGATATTGCCTTTTTCATCCCGTATTTTAGTAATTTGAGTTCTCTCTCTTCTTCTCTTTGTTAGCATGGCTAAGGGTCTGTCGATCTTATTTATTTTTTCAAAGAACCAACTTTTAGTTTTACCAATTTTTTCAATGTTTTGTTTTGTTTCAATTTCATTGATTTCCGCTCTGATTTTGATTATTTCTTGTCTTCTGCTACATTTGCTGTTGTTTTGCTCTTCCTTTTCTAGGGTTTTAAGATGTAGTGTGAGTTCATTTATTTGTTGGTTTTTTCTTTTTTTGAGGAATGAACTCCAGGAAATGAATTTCCCTCTTAAAACTGCTTTCATTGTGTCCCATAGATTCTGGTATGTTGTGTCTGTATTGTCATTTATCTCTAGGAATTTTTTGATTTTCTCCTTTATATCTTCTGTAACCCATTTATCATTCAGTAACATATTGTTCATTTTCCAGGTGATGCAGGATTTTTCCTTCATTCTTTTATCATTGATTTCCAGTATCATTCCATTATGGTCAGATATGGTGCATGGTATTATCTCCACACCTTTATATTTACTGAGAGTCGCCCTATGGCATAATATATGGTCTATCTTTGAGTAGGATCCATGTGGTGCTGAGAAGAATGTGTATCCACTTGATGATGGTTGATATATTCTATATATGTCAGTTAAGTCTAGGTTATTGATTACGTTATTAAGTTCTATAGTTTCTTTATTCAGCTTTTGTCTAGAGGATCTTTCCAATGGAGAGAGTGGTGTGTTGAAGTCCCCCATAATTATTGTGTTGTGGTCTATTTGACTCTTGAACTTGAGGAGAGTTTGTTTTATGAACGTTGCAGCACCATTGTTTGGTGCATACAAATTGATAATTGTTATGTCTTGATGGTGGATGGTTCCTTTTAACAGTATATAGTGTCCTTCTTTATCCCTTTTGATTGCCTTAGGTTTGAAGTTGACTTTATTCGATATGAGTATGGCCACCCCTGCTTGCTTCCGAGGGCCATGTGAGTGGTATGATTTTTCCCAACCTTTCACCTTCAGTCTGTGTATGTCTTTTCCTATCAAATGAGTCTCCTGAAGGCAGCATATTGTTGGATTTGTTTTTTTAATCCAGGTTACTAGCCTATGTCTCTTGATTGGTGAATTTAAGCCATTAACATTTAAGGTTATAATTGAAATATGGTTTGTACTTCCAGTCATGTTTATTTATTTATTTATTTTAGATTGGCTAGTTTTTCCTCTTTGGTTATTTTTCTCCCCCTTTACTGAGATATCTCCCACTGTTAGTTTTGGGCGCTATTTTTCAATTCCTCTTCTTGTATTATTTTGCTCAAAATGCTTTGCAGTGCTGGTTTTCTGGCTGCGAATTCTTTTAGCTTTTGTTTATCGTGAAATATTTTAATTTCATTGTCAAATCTGAAGCTTAGTTTTGCTGGATACAGTATTCTTGGTTGGAATCCATTATTTTTCAGAGTTTGAAATATGTTGTTCCAGGATCTTCTCGCTTTCAAAGTCTGTGATGAAAAATAAATTGTTAACCTAATTGGTTTACCCCTGAATGTAATCTGCCTCCTTTCTCTCGTAGCTTTTAGTATTCTCTCCTTGTCCTGTATGTTAGCTATCTTCATAATTATGTGTCTTGGAGTTGGTCTATTATGGTTTTGGATGTTTGGGGTCCTGTAGGCTTCCAGGATTTGGCAATCCATCCCATCTTTCATCTCTGTGAAGTTTTCTGGTATTATTTCATTTAATAAGTTATGCATTCCTTTGGACTGAACCTCTGTGCCTTCTTCTATCCCAATGACTCTCAAATTTGGTTTTTTGATGAGAGTCCATATCTCTTGGATAGATTGCTTGTGAGATTTAAGCATCTTTTCTGTGTTGACTATATTCTTTTCAAGTTGATAAACTTTGTCTTCATTATCTGATGTTCTGACTTCTACTTGATCTAGTCTGTTTTAATATTCTCATTAGCGCTTTTAATCTGATTTATGGTTTCTTGCATTTCTAGGATTACAGTTTGCTTTTTTTTTAAAACCTCTATCTTCTGGTAAAGCTCTTTCTTTGCGGATTGAATTTGTGTGATTAGTTCCTTTTCAAAATATACTTTCAATGCTTGGACTTGCTGTCTAATGTCTTCTCTAATATTCCGTTCCATCTGAGTTAGGTATGCCTTGATTTCTTTCCCTGTCCATGTTTCTGATTCTTCTAGGTCCTCCTGTATATTTAGGTTGTCCTGCATTGTTTGTAACCCTTTTTTCCCTTGTTTTTTCATGTTGTTCACATTGCTTTCCAGCTATGTTTGACTGCTTTGTAACTGCTTTCTCCTATACATTTGTTTTGGCTTTGTATATCTCTGTTGTCTCTCTTTTGTGGTGGGAGATTATGCCTAGAAATGCTGGGCTTTGTTGTACTTTAAAGCTGATTCATTCAATTCATAAAAGTCTTCTAGGTTCTGTATGCACATAGTGATTTGTTGTTTGTTCTTAGGACTATATGTTTAGGTTAGGTGCTATGGTGGTACGATGGTTAGTATGTCTTGGCTACTTTAGAAGATTGCTTCACTGAAGTTAGATCCTACCCGACAATTGGATCAGGGTGTTGGTAGTAGCTAGGTATTTAGGAGTCTTATAGACAGCCTCGAGACATTCACCTATTTGCATTTAGACAATTACACGAAATGGAAGTTGTAACGCTTGGGATGAAAGTTGGGGGGTAGGGGAATGAAGGTGCTCTTAAAAAGAAAAAAGGATATAGAGAGAGATAGATTAGAGGAGAATGAAAAGAACAATAAAACTTGAAATGGGATAGAAAGAGAGAAGAAAAAGGGGAGAAAGGAACAGAGAGAGAAGAAGGAGAGAAAAAAATAACAACAACAGCAACAACAACAACAACAACAACAAAATTAAAGTCTTAGAGATCCACCTTCTTCTCTTCCTGTAGGCGGAGCTGTGCCCTCCGAACAGAGCTTCTGCTCTCTACCTGCTGATAGCTATCTCTGTAAGGCGTCTCCTGGGAATCTCTCAGACTTGTCAGTCCAGAGCCATTTCACTTCTCCGGCCCTTACCCCCCTTCCTCCTGTCAGCCAGCCAGCCAGGTCCTGTTCCCCAGAAGCGATTCCCCAGAGATCTAGTTACACTTGCAGCCCCACCGCGTGTCCCTTTTAAGCCCCAGTGCTGTGGTAAACTGGCGGCTAAGACCTTGGGAGTCACCGCTGGTGATATGGGGGGCTGGGGGTCGGGGATCCCCTCTGTTTCCCTACGAACACGACCCCTGAGAGGTCAATGAAGTTTCCTGGCTGCTTGTATCAGAATGGGGAGTCACACACCTGCTAAAGTGGATTCTGCTGGGAAGGAATTCTGCCAGCCGAACTCCGATGATGTCACCTCTCTGCTATGGCGGACCCCAGGCTCCTTGCCGGAGTGTCCGGAGTGTCCGAAGGGAGGGGTGGGACTGGTCCATCCTGGTTGGCCTCAGCTCCTGGCTCGTGAAGGCTTGGCTAAAGACTTCTTCCTGCCAAGCTGCATCTCTGAGGTTAGCAGGACCCAGTCACTTTGGCTGTGGGCGGGCAGACGGATCCACAGCTGCGCCCGCGGCGTGCAGACTGTGGCTGGTGGATCTGGATCTCCGCGTCTCGTGGCAGGGTTTTGCTCGTCCGGGTCACACAGATGCTTCAAAAAATCCTAATAGCTCCCGGCCGGTCTCTCTTCAGTGGAATTTTGCTAGGAGATTCTCCATTGGTAGAATCCAAGCGTTATCCATGCGACTTTATGACCCCATCACTGGGGGTGTATTGAAAGCGCTGCCTCTCTGCCCGCCGCCATGTTGGATCTCCCCCTATTTTATTTATTTATATGTGGTGCCAAGAATTGAACTCAGTGCATCACACATGCTAGACAAGTGTGCTACTGCTGAGCCACAGTCCCAGCCCCATCATTATTCTTAATAATGACTTGGATACTTTGTGACAAAGATGACATATTGCGAGTTCATCCATATTCACTGAATAGCAATACAGAATGAATAATAATCAAGCTGTAGCCCAAGACTTCATGCAATATACTACAGAAAAGCACAAATTTACTTGGAGGTAATTTTTTTTTTAAATCGCCATCCATAGACAATAATCTGATGTAATAGGTGAGGGGATTTCAAATGTCCAAAGTATCTTTCAGGGCAAAATAAAATTATCAGATGTTAGTCATTGTACAAAATGACATATAATTGGCCTAAGAACTGAACTCCCAAATAAGTTGCATACATACTCATATATATATAGCCACTGTGCAATATTGGAACATAGAAGATTCCATGATTCTATCAACACACATGCCCACACTATGCAAGGAAAAAAAACTCTGACACATCCATAAAATATAATAGTGTACAATGTTCTAACATACTTGATTTGCTGCCAAATAACTTTTTTGAATAATATAATCCCTATCTTGGTCTGTGAATTACTCTGTTTAAGCTTCATTGTTCACATCTATAAAATTGTAGTAATAATAATAAGTCCTTGTTTTCCACTTATGTTCAAATGAGAAAATGCATTAAAAAAATTCTAAGTTACATGAGCAAAAGGAAGTAGGGTAGAAGACAGAGGAACAAGAACAGGGAAGGGGAGGGAAAACAGGGTGGGAAAGGAGTGTTATGAACTGAAATCCAATTAGATATGTGTATGAGTTTGTCAGGATGAACCCAAAGACTATAACTATTAAAGCTGTATAAAAGGTAAAATAAAATGTTTTTAGTGACAGGATGTTATATAATATATTTTTACATATAAGAATTATTGTATTTATTCTTTTTTTATGACTTCAAAGTTACACCTGTGTTTTACAAATAAGATCTATGGAAAAGAACAAAAATGCAACAACCATCACTTTTTCACCAATTTTATCCATATCCAAATTATAGTATTGTAATGAAATTGAATAATTTTGCTTCTTCAAAAGAGTTACCTTTGGAGTTTATATCTAAATGAATATTTGTTGAGCACCACTATTTATAAGACATTACTAAGTACTTTTACAAATATTACTTCAATTAATTCTTACAGTTATATGTAGGCATACTGAACCCTGTTTTGAATGAAAGAAATTGGAGGAAAAGAAAGGTATCTAAGGTCCCTGTATTGTTCTTATATAGCTACTGTCATTACTGAAATTTAAGGGAACCGACTGCATAGACAAAAGCTAAGGAAGGGGTTATAAATTCTATGATGTGTGTGTCAAGACCCAGGAAAGTAATCAGTCTTCTATGGTTGAGAGATAATAAAGAAAATAGATGGCCAAAATAAGAGGAATTTTGAGTCAAATTACAAAAACAAATCTGATAAGAAAGATACTGTGATATATAAGATTAATGGCCTTGAAAGTCAAGTAAAAGAATTCAACATTCATTCAATGGGCATTGTAAGTGTTTGAATAGGCTAATGCCTTGATGAAAGCAGTAAATAAAGACAATGAGTCTGACAGTTTTTCAGAATTTTGAACAAATTCAAAAATTTAGATATGGGACTTGAGGTTTGAAATACTATTGCAAATATGCACGTAAAATTCATGGTTCTTTAAAATAGGTCTGAACACATGTTTTTTAAAAACATAGATCTTTATTCTAATGTATTTGAAAAGGATGCTATTACTTATATGAACATTGTTTTGATGAAATGAACTTTTCAGATACCAACCAATTGGGGACTATTCTTATTTATGAGTAATTATGTATTATCCATTTTGGGCCTTTTTATTGTTATTTGTTATTTCACATTTCAAGACTTTACTTGTACTTACATTCTTTATGTTTGGAATATTATTCTTTTTTTGATGTATACTAAAATATGAATAGTGAACAATCAACTATAGGAATGGTAAAAGAATGCTTGTCTTCTGAGAAATGGATGAACTTCCTTTTTTTCTTTCTTTTTTTTTTTTTTTTGACAGTAGTAGGGTTTGTACCCAGGAATGCTTCACCTCTGAGCCACATTCCAGCCCTTTTTGTCTTTTTTGAGACAGGGTCTTGTTAAGTTTACCAGGCTGGCCTCGAACTTGCAATCTTCTTGCCTCAACCTGAGATGACAGATGTGTGCCACTGTACATGTCCAGATAAACTTTTCCTTGAATTGGATATATCAAACAAACAAACTAGGATATCATAAAATATATGTTAGATAAGCGAAGAAATTATTTTTGACCTTGTTTGTTTGCTTGTGTTTGTGATGGGTGGGCAGTGGAGTTTAGAAGTTACTTCAAATCCAAGGCTTTACAATTTCTTTCTTGAAATATGAGAAGACCAAATAAAGCAACAGTGTGATGCCAAACTTAACATTAGCATGGAGAATTTAGTATATGGTGTTTCAATAATTGAAAATATCAATAAAATTGTAACTTAAAGGTTGTCTTCTTTTGGGGAGACTAATTCTCATTTTCATAGGCTTATTTTTCATTTTCATGTTTCTATCACAAACTCATGTTTCAAAAACTTTCATGTTTGCAGTTAGGAATTTGTGTTATATTCACTAAAAATGTTCATGTGCATATTACTTATATATAACTTGGAATGTTTGACTTACAAAACCGATTATGAAAGCTTTATTTCAGCTCGGGGTCTTAAGTTGAAGAACTGGGAACACTTACCCCCTTACTCAATATTCTATAGAAATTACTAGAAGTGTATATACATAATAGGTACAGGCATGGTGGTAAACAAGAAAGGATCCATCTGGAAAGGCACAGGAAGATGGCTCTGAATGTTTTAAAAGTAAAGCTATTTTAATTGAAATCAAGACTATGTAAGTAGGAGAAAATGTCAATGAAAACACATCATTAAGGAAAAGTGTGTGTGGGGGGGGGATATGTGTGTGTTTGTGTGTTTTGCTGAGTACGGATGGAAGGGTAAAGAAGAGGTAAGGAAAAAAAATTATTTAAATATGTCCCTGACAAAAACAGCATTTTAATGAACCCAGTTATGCTAATTTTTAATGCTGTGTGGGCATGGAGATGTAGATGTATACATGTACATGTGGGTAACCATGTTACTGAATAAGAGGCTGGTTCCCAAAAGCTAATATCTGATTATCTTATGGTGGAGGAATATTATACTTCTTCCCTATAATATCTCTTTCTCTCTCTCTCTCTGTCTCTCTCTCTCTCTCTCTGTCTCTCTCTCTCTATCTATCTATCTATCTATCTATCTATATATATATATAAAGATATATAGAGATTATATATATGCACATATATATGTATATATATAAAATCTATATGCTTTAAATATTTAAAGTGAGTATGCATTTTTGATATAACAATGACAAAAATCAAGATCTATGTGTAAAGACAAAAATAAAACAGATGACAGCAGAATAATGGGAAAATTCGAGCAGAAACACATACAACTGGCAACTGTTGTTTTTCACAGTCAACCTCTAGACATTTATAATGAAGAACCAAAACCAACAGGTGTAGATCATGCAGGAATTAACAGAGACAATAATTAACAACATGTGGAAAAACTGGGTAAATCTGGCTCCATATTGTTATTTGATTTTATCCTGCAGAGTGGCCATATTTGCATCTAGGAAAGTGTCCAATAAAGACAAAATTAAAGGTCTTATGGAAAATAGTTTTCAGTGTAAATGCTGGTGCTAGAATGAAGCAGAGATTAACCTAATAATATTCTGGTCTCTTAAAGTACGAAGTGGAGGAGAGAGAAAAAAATAATCTGGTTCAAGGATGTCTGACTATCTCAGTTTGACCAGATGTTCAGTAGTAGATTTGGGAAAATTCAATGAGTTGGTTACTTTATCTGATCCTTATGTTTAACTTCAGTTTCCAGCTTAAATGTTTAGCTTTCCGAGGACGTGATATTTTGGGAAGCTCTCAAAGTGGGCAGTGGGACAAGAGATGTATTGAAGTTTCCTAAGTAATGATAGCCATCATAAAAAATGATGAACTCCTACATTCTAGGGGAAAATATAAATGAACATCCATGGCCTACTGCTTGTCCTGCACCTATCCCACAATTATAAGAGTCAGACTATGAAGATTAGAATCTGAATCTTCTATTAGGACAAATGTGATTCTTATTTGACACTAATAAGCTACATTATTTTAATATGAGTAGATGTGATATAGGAAGGAGGGAGATAAGAAAATTCCTTGATAATTTTTGAAGGAGAGTGTTATATGGAGTGTTACACAAGACATTGATATATGTCTAAATATGAGTGTTTAAAATAAAAGCAAACAGTATAATATTAGAAATGGGATATATAACTTAAATAAGTCAGATTCTATACATTTTATAAAAAATATGCTTACTTTTTAAAGTCTCCTTTTTTCCTACTGTTTTTTAAATTGATTTTGCTTCTATATTTTATTAGTGTTAACAATTTGGTGCTGCCTGATGGGCACAGTTTCCAACTGAGATCAAAACAAATCTTTGTCTTTTATACTATAAATAAATAGTCTTTTTAAAGTATAAATTTAGTGCCAATACGTTTACATTTTTATGTCTTTAGTTAGTATTCTCACGGTTTAGCACTATGCAGGGAGGATTTTTAAAGTGGTATCTAGTGTTCTTAAGCACAGAAATTCTATGATATACCTTATGGAGAAAATGCTAGTGTTAGATAGACTTCATCTGGGCATACATTATAGTGTCATTGGCTATGAGTGTAATTTTAATATATTTGGCAATATATATTAAATAAGATGCACGCATAAAACAAGCTTACACTACATTTGATCAGCTCATGAATTATTGGGACCAGAGGCTTGTAAGTACCTTTAAAAGAAAAAACTTTAGACAAGTTAAGTTTATCACAGTTCATTTGAGCAAAAAAAAAAAAAAAAAAAAAAAGAATTCATGAATTGGGCAGCACTCAGAAGCAGGAGGGGTTCAGAGACCTCCACCAGCAATATGGTCAAGCAGTATTGATATACAGAAAAAGGATATGAGGTACAGAAACAACCTGATTAGTTATTGCTTGATGTTTGCCTTATTTGGACAAAGTATGATGGGGCATTTCTTTTTTATATTGATACGGTCTCGTCAGCAATTGACTGGGACTTATTTATTACAGAAATATACTCAAATTAGGTTGCAGGGTTTTTTTCTCTATTTTACATACTAAATTAGGTTACAGTTGACTGCATACTAACTCAAAGTATGGAGGTAGCCCAAAATGAAATTTAGTTTAATAGAAGCCTCGTATTTCCTCTAGTAACAATGGTTCTGTAATCACTAATTCAGTGTTTTTGATTACTTTTTAGAACATGAATAAATAATATAAAATAGTCAGAATAAATTCTATATGTGTATATGGAAATTTACAGAAAATTATGAAGCAATACGTTACTACTTTCAGAAACCAGTATACTGTTCGCACATCTAATAATATCACACACTACATTAAAAAGTGTTCTATATATTTCAAAAATTTAAAATCATCTGTGACACAATCTCTTGCTACAACACAACAAAATAAGAAAATAATTATCAAGGGAATTATTAAATTCACTGAGAATGTAGCAGTAAGAGCAGACTGTAGTGTTGAGAGCCACAGCCGAAGGGGCCCCAGCAAACTTTCAGACTGCCAGCTGATGAGCTGAAGGGGCCCCAGCAAACCTTCAGACTGCCAGCTGATGTTTGGCTCACAGCGGCCCCAGCAACATCTAGCTGATTGGCTCCTCTGCGGTGATGTTCATTGGGCTGTTTCCCTGCCCTTTCAGACCACGGAGCTGCTCATTGGGGGACTTTTTTGGCTCCGCCCATGCGACCCAGCCAATCGGCCTCAAGAGCAGGAGGATTGTGGGAGGAATAGGCGGGGTTGGGGTGTGTGGCTGGTGGGAAGCCGGTGGTGGCAGTTGGGCTCTGAGGGTTTTTTCCTGAGGAGCTGTTTTGTTTGGCATGTGTGGTTCTAAAAATAAAGTTAGTTTCTTTTGACAAGTGGCTCCTGAATTGTGCCCAGCCAGACTGCGGCACTGTAGCATCCATCTGTCTAGAAAAAGTAGGCCTCTTGGAAGACCTGCCTTTCCTAGACAGAATTTAATTCCTTGGTCTTCCAAGGCCCAGGGTGAGGAAAGAATTTCCCCAAAGTCACTCAATCTGCATAAATATAATTCTGTCTACATTTGTGATAAGTCATTGTGTATTCCAGTTTAATCATGTTAAAATAGCATTTTGTGTTGTATATTCAAATCCAAATACCAATTCATACATTTCTCAAAAAATACTATTTTTTAATGAAAAGTTAAATCCATTTCCTAACAACAAAGTAAAAGCACCTTAGTTTTAAAATGAGTACCCTATAATTCCCTCTACTCCCTATAGTCACTAAGGTTCCAGGAAACTTTATCACTCAATTTCGGTCTAGACAGATGGTTATCTATTTTTATAGGCTTTTGGGATGTTTATGTTAAGTCCAAGAGCAAGCAGAACTACATAATCTTTACACCTTTTAACAAAATGATTGTATAGTCATGGGTGTCCAGAGCTTAATATAATATTTAGAACAGTGTACTCACTTAGCAAGTGTTAGCTGTGGAGAAAAGAAATATATCTATTTATTCTATCATTCCCCAAATCCCCCAAACAATAAGATTAAAATCCATTCTTAAGAAACAGAAAATAACATCTCTTGTCAGGAAGATGAAGTCGAATATAACATGTAATTTAAATAGAGCTTGGTTCATAAGTAAATATATACATATATTTTAGTATTTGTGTGGAGGGAGGGAGACTGACTTCGAGGGAAAATCTGATAGGTGTCTGGCTCTGATAGGTATCTGGCATTGAGTGATTCTTAGTTTAGCCAAGGGAGCCACTTGATGAAGTCAATTAGTTGCTATACTATTGGCATTAAAATTACTTGACAAGAATTTTAAATGGATGCTTTCAGGATCCTATTTTGGCAGCTATTAACACTGATTCTACCTCCTGAACAAAGCTGTTGCCATATTTGTACTTTACCAACACAGTATCAGATGTTTGATCTCTAGACTGTCATGGCAGGATAGTTGATGTTTGACACTACAATGTCAACTGTACTTGAAGGACAACCTGTCTGAGCAAAGGGCACTGTATATCTCCATAGAATATGACAGATTGGAAATGGTCCAGTATTATTTATGTGAATGATTATTGCATATTTAAGATGCTCATCTCAGTCATTTCCTCATGTTTCATGCACCTTTTCCCTAACCCTCTAATTCCTGGACCTTTAAATGTCATTTAATAATGCAACTTTATAGCCAACTCTTGTATGTGATAAGACCTTCATGTATACATTTTTCCAAATAAATGGTATGCTTGTTTCTACCAAAAATGCTTCACATTACAAGGGAAATTAACCATTACATACATATGTTGCAGAAGAAGCAATTTTCTAGAGAAACCAGTCACTTGATATAGATCCTGTTTTCAATAATTTATGCTTAAAATTGAGTTTGGTTGAAGAAAAAAATATAGTCTTTGAATCAGATTCTTGAGTGAAAAATTGCTTCTAGTTCTGCAGCCAACTCACTATAACCCTTCTTTCCCATTTTACTTCCCTCCATCTCCACTATGTCTCTTTTCTGGGGTTTATATGATAGCTTCCTTTTCAGTTTTCCTCTTGACACTCTGATAACACACATTACCACCAAGTTCAACATTATAAAATTCAATTATTTAATATTCTCAGAAATCAATGGCATCATAATATATGATTTTAAATTATACTATAGACTTATTGCAACAAAAACGTTATGGTACTGACACTAAAACAGACATAAAAACCAATGAAATAGAATAGAATATACAGACATATCCATATAAATATGCTTATCTGATACTAGAAAAAGGTGCCAAAAACATACATTGAAGGAAAGACAGAATTTTAAACAAATGATGCTGGGGAAACTAGACATCTATATGTAGAAAAATGAAACAAGTATCCTTTTCATCCTGTACAAAAGGCAACTCAAAGTGGAGAAATACCTAAGAATTAGACCAGAAAATTTGCAATTGCTAGAAGAAAACATAGAGTCAACACTCCAATATATTGGTGCAGGCACTAACTTTCTTTATAAGAACCTAAATTTTAAGAAATAAAACCAAGAGTCAGTAAGTGGGATAGGGGCTGGAGTTGTAGCTTAGTGGTAGAGCACTTGCCTTGCAAGTGTGAGGCACTGAGTTCGATCCACATAAAAATGAATAAAAGCATCAAGTCCATATACTACTAAAAAAATTTTAAAAAATAAGTGGGACAAGATCAAATTAAAAAGATTCTGCATAGAAAACAATTAATAGTATAAAGAGAAAGCCTACAGAATGGGAGAAAAGCTTATGCCAGCTATTCCTTGGACAGGGATTAATATTGAGAATATATGAAGAACTCAAAAATCTTAGCATCAAAAAAAAATTAATAAGCGGGCAAAAAAGGCTAGTAAATATATAAAAATATTTGATATTTCTAGCAAACAGAGAAAGGTAAGTCAAAACTATATGGAAGTTTTATTTCACTCCAGTTAGAATGACAGTCATCAAGAATATAAATAATAATAAATGCTGGGGCAGATGTGCAAAGAAAGGTACACTCATGCATCGTTCGTGGGACTGCAAATTAGTACAACCACTCTGGGAAGCAGTATGGAGATTCCTCAAAAGACCAGGAATAGAACTACCATATGATGAATATATTTAACTCCTCAGTATGTATCCAAAAGAACTAAAATCAGCATATTATAGTGATACAGGAACATCAGTTTATGGCAGCTCAATTTACAATAACCAAGTTATGGAATCATCCCATGTGCCTGTTAACACATGAATGAATGAATAAAATGGGATATATGTACACAGTAGAGTTCTACTCAACATCATAAAATCAAAGCATTTTCTGGTAAAAGGCTGGAATTGGAGATCATGATGCTAAGTTAAATAAGGCAGACTCAGAAAATCAATGGTTGAATATTCTCTCTTATATGTGTAAACTAGAGAAATTTAGGGGAAAAAACAAGGGATGGGGGTTCAGATATCAAAAAGATGGAAGATGAACAGAATAGGAGGAGAATGAGGGGGAGGGAGGAGGGACAGGAAAGGGTAGTCAGTGCAGAATGAGTTTGACAAAAGCACATTATGTGCGTGTATAAATATATCATAGTGAAATCTGTGTGTTTCTATAAAGGAACGATTAAAAGTATATAAATGTGGAAGCTAGACCAGTAGAATAGAAGAAGGGGAATAGGTAGAGGGAGGAGGTGAAAGAAAGCACTAGGGACTGAAATGAAGTGAGTTAAATTCCATGCATATATGATGAGGTAAAAATGAACCCAACTGTTATGTACAAGTATAATGTACCAATAAAAGAAAAAAAAATCCCTCACACTCATTATGTCTCTATTCATTTACTTTTTTCTTATGTCATTTGCAAGAAAATAAATGGAACTTGAGAGCATTATGTTAATTGAAATAAGCCAAACTAAGAAAGTCAAGTGTCATGTTTTCTGTAAAAATGTGGAAGACAGAGAAAAAATGGTGACAGGATCTCACAAAAATAGAAGGGAGACCTGTAGAACATAAATAGGTGATCAGGGGACAAATAGAAGGAAGGGAAAGAAAGGTCTAAAGGAATAATAATGACAAATTTATATTATTATATTATGTGCATATACAAACATATAACAAATCCCACCATTATATATAATTGAAATGCACCAATAAAAGAAGAAAAATGCCTATAGGTTACTGAGAAAATAACTGAAGATATGAATAACATCAGACTTCTTAACTATGGCACTGAATTCTTGATAGGATTGGAATAATGTGTTTATAATTCAGAAAGCAAATAATTTATACTTTGGATTCTAAAATGAGAGCAAACTTTCAATTAAGTGTTCGTGTATACATAAACATATTTTTAGACATATAAGGACTCAAAATTTATGATTTATATACTCTGTGTATATGTATATACTGATGAATTAATCCAAAATAATGTAAAAGACATGAAAAAGAATTTGAAATATTAATAACCAAGCTTAACTGGGAAGGAGAAAAGACAAAGAGAAATTAAAAGAGAATCCTTGAACCTGGATATGTAAAACAATTTACTTTCTGGACTGTGTCATTCAGTAACATAAAGATTCTTCTTTATGGGTTCTGTCAGTACTTAGTTTTGATTTAAATATAGTTACATAATTATAATAATGCTGAATTTTTAATTTTAAGGAATTAGACCAGAAACAAAGCCCAGAAAAAAACTCCATTGTAGTTATCAAATCAACTGTACATGTTACAAAATTCATTAGAAATAAAATAATAATACAACAAAGGCAAGAAGAGAGAAGGTACAGAATATAAATGCAGGAGAAACTTCCTCATTTTAATATTAGGCAGTCAACATATTTTTTTTACCTCTTTAACATCATGTAATCAACATATCCCTAAATCAAGAAATAGCAGTAAAAAGGTATTATTTAATGATAATGATTATCATAAGCAAAACAAAAGGATAGAATCTGGAAAAAGTGCTTACATTTGTTGAATGGCTACAAAGTGAAGAGGGAGGAAAAATGTTTCTTATTTTAGAGCTTTCTGTATATTTTTTCTTTTCATTTTCTTTTTTAGTGTGCTGGGAATGAAACCCAGGACCTTGCACATGCTAAGCACATATTCTACTACTGAGCTATACCTCAGCCCTTAGTTTCAGATTTTTTAAAGTTATTTTTTATTTTTTAGTTGTAGTTGGACACAATACCTTTATTTTATTTATTTATTTTTATGTTGTGCTGAGGATCGAACCCAGTGCCTCACATGTGCTAGGCGAGCACTCTACCACTGAGCTACAACCCCAGCACCTTAGTTTCAGATTTTAAAGCATGTACAAACATTTAATTTTAAGAGGATTGGATTTTTTTTAATTAACAAAAATCTTATAAAAATATATATATTTTTCCAAGAGTTGGCAATCTGCCATCCATGGTCAAAATCCTCTTCTCTCCCTGTTGTATATGGTGTATAAACACAGCAATACTTACTCATTTACTCTTGCATACGGCTGTTTTCACACTAAAATAGAATATGTGTTTTGTTAGACTGAAAAACCTAAAGTGTTTACTACCTGGATCTTTTCAGAAGTTAAGCCATTCCTGTTATAATGACATGCTAGGTAGCCTTTGGCAAAATAAGGCAGGATTATATGGTCTCTCGTATGGAAACAAACCAAAGATATGATGCTAAATGAAGAATTCTAAAGAGTATAACTAACATAATCATGGTTAATATAAGAAATCTGTTCATCTTCCATTGCATTTGCGTGTTACTAAATGAACTGAGAAGATTGCACACCAAATTTTTGGTGTTGGAACATGGGCTCAAGATCTCTTATTGTTTCCCTCTATATTGTCTATTTTTTTAAAAATGAGCATATAACACTTTAATAACTTTTTCACCCTATGCTTAGTGCCCTTCGGTGGTGGTTTCTCACATAAAATTCAGTCCTTATAACAGCCTACATAGAGTCTCTGACTTCGCTGAGACTCAGTCTGCAGCTTCATCTCATGCCACTGGCAACACTTTCTCCCTACTCACAGTAACAGTTTTTATTTCTATTTCTCAAATGTGTCATGTTCTATCTTGCCTCAGAGCCCTTGAATACACTACTATTCCTTGGGCGAATGCAGATCACGTCAATCTCACTTCTTCCAAAATTTTTCTGACTCATTAATTTAAATTAAGTAATCTGTTTTATTTTGTCATTGTGATTGCAATTTTCCTTTAGTACATTTATCAATGCTTTTTATTATCCAACTTATGTGTTTATTTGTTTAATATCTGTCTGAATCTGTGGATCTTATACTTTGATACCCCATTAGACCAGATTTTAGAGCTTTATTTTTGAACAGTTGTACGCACATGCATTCATATTTCATGATATTCACTAATTCTTAGAGATCTTCCAAAGAACAGAGAGAAACTTTACTTTTTTTTTAATTACACAACTCACCGTACACTTAGAATACATTTAAGTCAGCAGTATACAATCTTATGTTAGCTTATTTTTTTTCAATATCTTGAAAGATTTTTTCTTTTATAATTCCAGCAATTATTTTATCCTTACTTGTGAGTACTACTTAATAGTTCCAAACTATTACTACTGTTATTGTTACTATTGTTGTTATTATTATTATTAATTTGCAATTCTAGGAATCAAACTCAGAGCTACACACATACTAGGCAAGAGTTCTACCACTGAGTTATACCCCAGCTCTCCAGACTATTTTTGAAAAGACCAAAATAGTATAAAGATAGGATAATGATGGATTGCCAAGAAAATGATACAATGCTGAAATAAATTGTCAACTTTCAGATTTCTTAATGCACTGTCCAAAGTATTGAATAATCTTTCAGTAAGGTATAAAATAAGACCAGATGCAATATCTTTGCAGTCTATTCTTAACATTCATTGATCACAACAGAGAATTAAGATTTTTTCCAACTATAATGGCAAAGAGAAGAAAATTGATAGAGGAAAATTGTTCACAATTATTAGACTAATGGTAAGATGAATGCAAATAAACATATCAACACTAGATGCTAATAGTAATGGTGAAATTGACCAAATAAGAAAAGAAATATGAGATTATACGAATCTTTATATAGTGTTATCCAGAGTGAATTCTCTCAAATTCAAGATTGTGTGAACAAATGATATATTTTTTAAGGAGAAAAAGGAAGTGTATTGTTTTCTAATTGGTTCCTTAGCAGAAACAACCTCACTACATGATATTGTCATATAAGAATCTGACCTATCACATTTTGCTAAGTACATATAGGGTTGTATTCCATGTTTCCTAATGATTGTGTGCCCAAATTAACTTGTTAAAAAAGGTTTACAATGGGGCTGGGGCTGTAGCTCAGTGACAGAGTGCTTGCCTAGCATGAGTGAGGCACTGGGTTCAATCCTCAGCACCACATACAAATGAACAAAGTAAAGGCATTCTGTCCATCTATAACTACAAAAACATTTTTAAAAAGGTTTACAATGATCACATTCACAGTAAAGTCATTTTCAGTATCCCTATGTTCTCATTTATGTAAATTATTCATAAAATGCATTTGAAATGTAAGAAAAAAAAGTGCCCATTGGACACAGATGATAAATGTTGAGGACCAAACTATCTGTCAAACCAAGCCCTATAAGGTATATTTTGTTTATTCCTGAATTTCCATACTTAATAGGTAATAGGTAATATAATGGGGACTATTCCAAATTCTTTATATGCATTAAATCACTTAATCTCCAAAATACAACAGTGATAATCTCTTATAATTACCCCATATTATGGAAATAGAAATTGAGGCACCATGAGAAGAAGTCATTTGCTCAAGGTTACCCAATATGTGGAAAGCAGGATTCTATTCCACATGATCAAACTCCAGAGTCAACAGCCTTATCCAGCATACTGAATTTCTGACACAGTGACTAGATGATAGTACATGTACAACAAATATTTGTTGAATTAAAATGAGCATTGCATACTAGCCAAAGCAATATGTAATACCTCTGAGATGAGAGAAGCATTATTGAAGAATAAACAAACAACCAAACTTAATTTAGTTGAAATGTTCATGGTTGGGGTTGAGCTTTGGCTAGTTCCAGTAAAATCAGAGTTCTATAATAGCATTTGCATCTAAGTCTGTATTATCACTGGACATTTTTGTCCACTGAGTTAAAGATTTGTTCCATTTAAAAAGTTTATCTGATAATGATTTATTTTATTTGCATCATTGATTCATTGAGTGAATATTGGTCTTGTGCTTACTCTATACCAAACGTTGCGTTAAGTATTGAAACTATAGTCATGAGAAAAAAAGGCTTTTTTAAAGACCCTACCATTCTAGAAAATTTTCTTTTAGAAGTTTATTTACGTTTATCAATATTATATCTAGACTTTCATATTAAATATGAATTGAATATTGTTCTTATCTAATAATGATAAAATATGTCTTAATTGCCATGATCTATTTTTGGTAAATGGAGAAATTCTCTTGTGTTCTGCAAACAAGTTTTTCCATTTTTACAATTTAAAGCTGTGTTGATCAATATATACCCATTAACCACATGTGGCTATTTTAATTTATATTTAAATTACTTTAAATTAAATAGCATTAAAGTTTCAGTCCCTCAATCACACTAGTCACATTTCAAGTATACAAGTAACAACATGTGCCTAGTGACTAATATATTGGACAGTGCAGATATAGAATATTTTTAGCACTGCCAAAATTTTTATTGGACAGTGCCAATTTAGAGAATATTAATTGGCATAATTCCTTATCACTGCTACAAATGGTTTTGAAATATTTTACCCTGTTCTTCAGATGATAAAAAATGAATTATTACTTCTATTTTTAGATGTAAAGACACTGTCTATAATTCTATTACAAGGTTCTATTCAAAGAATTTCTATTACATATAATGTATAATTTTTTAAAAATATAATTTCAAAATTGGGAATCAATATCAGGAAATCAGTGAATCACTCAAACATACCCTACTTGCACATTGCAAATAGTTCTTGATTTAATTTCCACAATCTCAGTAATCTCAGGAAGTTTCTTCATCACACAAAATAATACACAATGATATAAATTTCAGCAGGTTTTTAATGAGTTACATAGCACCCTATAACTTTACTCTTGTTGAACTGTCTGATACACCCCAAATATCTTCACATGCACATATAAAATTAAATACAAATAATTGATAGCATTGAGACTTCGAGTTCTTTCCCCACAAAAATCTTGTCACAGTTGAATCCAAACAGAATGTTCATGACAGTGGGTTTAGGCTTATAATGCTATTTGTTTTTCCTTTTTAAATTTTGCTATAATTCAGTTATATTATCTACTCACATTAACTGTGCCATTATATGCCTGACTATACATTTTATTTAAATTAAGTCTGATTTTCTAGGGTTCAATTTTTATAACCTTGGATAAATAATCCCAGTTGTCTTCTCAACACTGATGAAACTCAAAGACACTCTATTTAATTAAGATAGCCTTTGACATAATTTTTGGCTATCTGCTCCAAATTGACAGCTGTTCTTTCACTACACTATCATTTTTTCCCATCACGTATTTTCAAATAAGCCAAGGAAGCATTGATTTCATTCAAAATTCCCTATAACATTTCAGCCTTTATTATTCCAATGATTGAGTTTTGAATTTGTACACTTCTCTAGGAATCAAATGCTGAGCTCCCCAGGGAAATTTTTTACTCATTTGAGCTTTTACTTTAGTTTCTAAAAATGCCAAATACTTCCTTTATACATAGATAAGATAAACATTCTTAAAAGAAAATACTGATTTCAATAAACAAGCATAATATATCTGAATATCAGGGGAAATATTCAAAGCACTACACATATCAGGACATTGCTTCTGTTTTGATGTAAAGATATACTGTGGCTCCTCCCTAGAGTAACATTGCCCAGGTTTAAGGAAAATATTTGCTACATAATAGCTGCATAATCCAGAGCAATTACTTACCCTTTCTCAATCTAACTTTCTTCATTTGAAAAAGGGGACAACCATACTATGCATCATGGAAGAAATGATTATCCAAAGGCATGAACTGATATTGGTGATTGTTTTATTTTGATTTCCCATTATCATGTGACACTTCCGTGTTTGAAAAAATCAGCTACTTATGAGAAACTTAGGAGGTTATATATGATCTTTGATCTGTTATACAGCGTGTGACCTAAGATTATCCAAAAGGGTGTTGAAACGTGGAATTCTGAATCTGAAGTAAGACACATAGGAAACAAGAACCGTATGGAATTTATTACAGTAGCATTTATGGTTCTGGTAATGGTATTTGGTATATCGTTTACTGTTCTAGTAATGGGGGTTATAAAACCAAGTCTTTTTCATTGACATGCACTACATTTTAAGTGCATGTTAAATGAAAAAAATCAAAACAATTTTTTTCTAAGTGCCTCTACAATATTTAGTGTCTAGTACTATATTAAATATCATTTTAAAGTATTTTTCAGGATTTTGGAATATTTGGTATTTAGAAAATCCTGCAAGCATCATTAGATTTTCATCTGCACCATTTATCTTTTGGACAAAGGACATTTCTTCTATGCAGATTGCCATTTGTTATCACTGAAATAGATATAATTATAAAGGATAAAGAGTTTGGTTTTTGTCATGTAGTGAAAGAGAATCTGTGAAAGGTTTAAAAGAAGAATAACATGGTCAGATCTGAAATGATCACTCTGGAGTAGATGAGGTAAGTATGAAGAAAGGAGTTAGGTTAGAAAGATATTTTAATAACTCAGATGAGAAAATATGGAGTCTTGGAGTAGGTCAATAATAGCTGGAATAAAATTCAGAGAATCAACCTGAAATTGTGAAAGCCTGTTGGCCAGTTGGATATTGAGAATGAGATGTCGAAAACAAAAAGACTTTGAGGTTCTTGATGTAAGAACTGTACATTTTTAAATAGTTTGTAGTTTTTATATTTTCTTCAGGCTAAATAATGTTGAGAAAAGTACCTTTTAAGTTTTTTACAAAAATTTTCAAATATATCCAAAGTAAAGCAAGCAGTATAATACATACCTTTACATCCTATTTTCTTGTCCTATATATATATTGATGCTGGGGATTGAACCCAGGGGCATTTTACCACTGAGCTATCTCCAGTCCATTGTAGTGTTTGACACAGGGTCTCACTAAGTTGCTGAAACTGGCACTGAACTTGCAATCCTCATGCCTCAGGTCCTTTGGAGAAATGTCTGTTCAATTTATTTGCTTATGTTTTAATCAAGGTACTTGTTTTCTTGCTGTTAAGCTATTTGAGTTCCTTAAATATTTTGGATATTAACCTCTTATCAGTTATGTTGTTTGCAAATATATTCTCCCATTCCACATGTTGTCTCTTCATGCTATTGCTAATTCTTGTGCTATGCAGAAGCTTTATGGTTTGATATCATTTTTTGTTAATGGTGTAAGGGGACCAATGTCATTCTTTTGCATATGGATATCTGGCATTTTCAACACCATTTATTTAAGAGAAGAGACTTTTCTCATTGTCTATTCTTGGTACTGTTTTCGAAGATTACTTGACTTTACATAAGTGGGTTTATTTCTTGGTTTTCTGGTCTGTTCCGGTAGTTTATGTGTTTGTTTTTATGCCAGAACCAAAATGTCGTGATTACTATTCCTTTGTGATATACTTTGTAATTGGGAAATGTTAAGCCTTCAGGTTTGTTCTTCTTTCTCAAGAGCACTTTGGCTATTTGGGGTCTTTCATGATACTGTAAGAATTTTAGAATCAACTTTTTTCTCCTTCAGTGAAAAATGCCATTGGACTTTTGATACAGATTGTATACTTGGATAACATGGACAGTTTAACAATATTTATTTTTTTCAAATTTATGAACACAACATCAATTTCTGTTTACCTATGTCTTCTTCAATTTCTTTTATCAGTTTTTGTGTTTTTCAGTGCACAGTTCTTTTACCTCTTTGATTAACTTATTCCTAATATTGCTTGTGAGTATTGTACATGGGATTAGTTATTGTTTGTGTTTCATTTTGTGTACCTATTTTGTTAATTTTATTATTTTATATTTTAAATGGACAGATATCATGTTATATACCTTATAAAACATGTTTTGAACTGTATATACTTCATGAAATGACTAAATGTATCTAATTAATATATATATATATATATATTATCTGAGGTAGTTATCATTTGTATGGTGAGAATACCTTACCTTAAATTTCTTAGTATTTTTCAAGAACACACTATATTATTCACAATAATCAGCATGTTCTAAAATAAGTCTCTTTAATTTATTCCTCCCATGTGACTGATATTTTGGATCCTTTGATCAATATCCCCTAAATCCTTACTGCTTCACACACCACAGTTCTTGGTTACCACGAATATGTTCTCTGCTTTCATGATAACAACTTTATTAGATTCTACAAGTAAGACTTTATAGTATTTGTCATTCTGTTTCTGGCTTATTTCACTGGAAAAAATCTATCAATCTATCTTTATATATTTCTATATATCAAGTTTTCTTAATCTGTTCATCCATTTATAGACATGTAGGTTGATTCCATATCTTGGCTATTGTACATAATGCAGTATTAGACATGGGAATACAGATAATCTCTTCAATATACTGAAAATTTCCAAATTTGTAGAAGGATATAAATACAGGTATGGGAAGGTCAATGGTTTCTAATCAGATTAAAACCAAATACAACTACAGCATGACATCTGTATTGTGCTCATGGGTTGGCTGCAGTTCTGGAGTCAGGGCATTCACAAGGGTTAAATAGGTTCTCTTTCTAAAGCAGTTCAACAGCAGCAGTTTCTTAGGTGGGGAAGGGATGTGGAGTTATGTCTCCCCTCTCTGGGGTTTCTGGCAGGAATGCCTGTTACTTACCTTAGTAGCAAGAGATACAGGCATCATCTGAGAAGCAGAGAATATATAGTATGTATGTATATATATATATATATATATATATATATATGATTATATATATGATACATATCTGGATCTCTATATATATCTGTATATATATATATATATATATATATATATATATATATATATAATATATATAGATATATATCTTTTGGGGACGGGAGATGGAGGCTGATATTTCCTGGTCTGCCATCCTGGTGACACAACCTAGTTAAGCTGTTTTGTGATAGAGGAAGCCCCCTGCTCCAGCTCCCCTCCCAAAGCAAAGATAAACATGCATAATCACTAATATAATTTGCATGTGTAATGTTTTACATTTCTGCCATTCAAAATAACACCCCCATATCCACCCACAGCAGGTAGTTAGTCACTAGAACATCAAAGAGAAACACCTAAAGGGGGAAAACAGAGGAAAAAGTGAAGAATGTGTCAGGATTTGTGGAAATTGGCTTCTTTTCCTTAGAAACTGTTCACACTGAATCCTAACCATAAAAAAGATGAAAAATGGTCCTGAAACTGAACAAATCTTTTTTTTTCATTTTTTCTGTGTTTTTCTCTTTGATTTGATTCATCAGATGAAAAAGAGTTCTTTCTTTACTGTACTACCAACACTCAGTATCAGAGCATTTCCAAGAAATACAGCTAAGATGAGCTATTAATCAAGATTTTGGAACATAGGCAAATGATTCTGACAAATACATAATGACAGGAGGTCTCCACCTCTGGCATGAATTTTAAGTTTTCTTTTTACACATTAGACATTGAAAATATAAATGATCTATTTTATAAAGAAATATTTGGTAGAAATATTTTCTACCAGATCATAAGAATCATTGTCTAGTTACAGAGCAATACATTTTTTTTACAGTAAAGATCCAGAAAATGCCATGCAATAAAAGTGTGAGACTTTAACATAAGCTTTGTTCTTTTGAAATGGCCTTTGTGGTCATTTCCAAGTTTATGAACATCATTAATCCTACCTATAATATTTCTGTAATATATATATTTAAAACATTCTTAAAAATAAATTATGAATTGACCATGAAATCCTTCACAAACAGAAATTCAAACACACATTCTAATTCGTATCTATTTTCAAGTCTTTAACTGTGAATCTGTTTCTTTTATCAAAGAAAACAAAAAACAACTCCAAAACGTTTTTGTGGAGAGTTATAAAAGAGATATATACTGACTTCTTCTAGTATTGACATTGCTTCGGATAATTTCCAAGACACTTTGAAAGCTGACATTATGAAGTAATCAGTTTTTAACATAGGATTTCTATGGGTAATCATTGCCTTTGTCACCTCTATATATAGGAAATAATTTCTTGCCTATTTAGATATCATAATTATTTTATAAAGTCTGGGCAAAGTGTCCAAAGCTTGATTATGTTTCATTTTCTTATACCTGTGCCAACTTTCATTGAACATTGCAGCTAGAAAATACTAATAAGCTTCATGCTAAGGCTGATGAGCTCCTACTATCTAGATTCACTTGAGAGTCTTTGCATGTGACAAGGGTGTTCAAATATGCTTTGGGTAAACTAGAATAAGATTCGTTACTATTCCAATGTCTTACAGTTTTGCCATTCCGTGAAAACCCATGTATTTGTCTACTCTGCACTATGTCAATCATCTATACATAGATAATATGAATATCCAGTATACAGAGGGTTGACATAATGTACCAAATAATTAGCTATTACCAATCATGCAAAAAATTCCCATCTTTTAGACACAGTTCATTTTTATACTTTGTTTCACATGTTTCTCTTTTAAACTAGAGCAAATGTTAATAGCAGTTATTTTTATTAACCCATTCTAGAATAATGAAGATTGAAAGGAATTTCTGTATGATCTGTGTTCTGATTTGACTCAAACTGTTATGAAATACTCTCTGCAAAGCTCACTATCCCCTTTGTATTGGTAAGTATGGTAGTTACTCACTGAAGGGTTAGTTTTTGCATATTTAAAACCGCATAATGACATGGGTTATTTATGAAACAAGAAAAAAATGATGTGTTGATTAATCTTTGAAACTCTTAGTGCCAAAACATTAAAGGAAGTACTGTTGCTATAAAAAAAATAAAACCCTATTGAAGTTCTCTTTTGCACAGCATAATACACAGCTTTGAGAAATATGACCCTAAAAGGTAATAGAGTCTACAAAGATGAAGAGTTTCAATGTATTTAAATAAATTAATGGAAGTCATGGGCCTTCCTGTGATATGTCTCTTATTGCCTTTATCAGAGATAAAGTCAGATCGCTTCTTGGCCTTTTGGCTAAGATCAGAGATAAAGTCAGGGATTAGTTGATCCATGTGACTATCCCAGGAAGTAGTGTTTCTAATATCAGGTATACAACTTTAAGGTATATATCAAGGATTCACATAAAGAAGGAGGTAGACACATTCTTCTAGTCAATGGATATTCGTTTGGTGTCTAACATATACTATTCTGAGCATTATGAGTGGTGAATGATGGGAAGAAAATAATAGTAAATGAATGGGTATGTGAAAGAAATAAAAAGGCATAGTGTGCAATTATGACCAAAAAGGGAGAATGTACCTGTAAAGCCTGGGAATGTGCCAGTGTTGAACATTGACAAAATCAGGTCATTTATCAGTCTTTTCTCAGTTCATCACATTCTCTTTTTCTGATATTTTTTTCTATTTATTTTTTAAGTGGCTCAAGAATATTATGTTAGCCTACTGGGCCATGGATTAGCCAAGACACATTGATCATGGCTATCTCATCTCAGGTGAGTGACTCATTCAAACTCTGCTTGCCAGCAGCTGGTATATGTATTATAATTCTCAAAAGCCACTTACTAAGTTTGAAGACATTAATATTACTAGAGATTTTCATTTCTTTCTCATAAAGAATGTATGAACAAAGCAACACAGGTCCTTTTCTGAATAATAGGCAGAATTTCAAGGTCAAATACTGTTTCCTTTCACTGATAAACAGGGGATGGTTTTGTAGTGGAGTAAACACAAGAGCCATTGGTAAAAAGTGACATAGACACTCAACAGCACTATACAAGATATTATGAATAATTTAGCTTTACAAACTCTATCTTGTAGAGTAAGAGAGGAAGAAAGAATGCTGAGGGAAATGAAAGCACAGAAAAATGGACAACAGACTAAGAGCTACAATTAAATTTGATTCTTTTCTATAGAGTTATCTTCAGTATTCTTTATAAAATATTTTTATGATAACATTCTACCATAAAATATATGTTCATCTTTTTTCTTTACAGGAGATATTGAAAGGATCCTTGTATAAATATTTTTTTTCTTTTTTACACTGCCTATGGATAGTTTACACAGATTTGAAGAAAGGAAGTATCTTCAATGAGTAAAACATACCCTATAATATTGTATCCTATCAGGTCAAAGTTTAAATCTGGACATTTTTATAGTACATATTTAAGATATACAATATAATATTTTGACATACATACTGAAATAGTTACTATAGTCAAGTCCATTAATATATCATCATCTTGCATAGTTACCCTTTAAAAAATTGTGTGTGTGTGTTGTGTAGTGTGTGTGTGTGTGTGTGTGTGTGTGAGAGAGAGAGAGAGAGAGAGAGAGAGAGAAAGCACCTAAAATTGACCTGCATTTCAGGTGGCATAGTGGCATGTCTTGATAAGGATAAAAAGATAAGGACACTGTCAGACTGATCATATGGGAAAGACACTGCACTTTTCTCAGGTGTCCATGGATAGTGGAGGCAGGCACCATTTTCCCTACCATATGACAGTGGTTGGGGACATTGGGACCAAACCCTGGCACCCAGACCTGTGTAATCCAAGGTGGGTCCAGAAAACCAGAATGGGCAGAGGCCTGCCATGCAACTCAAAGTGTGACTAGAAAACCAGGAGAAATTTAGGTTTGGAAATTGTTTTGCCCAGGAAAATACAGGACATTCAGACTTGAGAGAACCCGGGTCCCTATCACCCTTTGAGTCTGGCATTATTTCATACTAAGCAAAGGTGCCAAAAACATACATTGGCGAAAAGATAGTCTCTTCAACAAATGGTGCTTGGAAAACCAGAAATCCATATGTAGTAGAATTAAACTTAATGCCTATTTCTCATCCTGCACAAAACTCAAAGTGCATCAAACTTAGGCATTAGACCAGAGACCCTGCACCTGCTAGAAGAAAATGCAGTCCCAACACTTTAACTCAGGAACTGCCTTCTTCAACAAGACTCCTAAAGCATTAGAAGTAAAATTAAAAAATCAATAAGTGAGATAGCATCAAATTAAAACCTTCTTCACAGTAAAGGAAACAGTGTGAAGAGAGCCTACAGAATGGGAAAAAAATCTTTGCCACTACAGGATATATAAAGAACTCCAAAACTCAAAAAAAAAAAAAAGCCTACAAATAACCCAATCATCAAAAGGACAAAGGAACTAAATAGACACTTCTTAAAAGAAGAAACATGAATGGTCCACATATATATGAAAAAATGTTCAACACCTCTAGCAATTAGAGAAATACAAATTAAAATTACACTGAGGTTTCATCCCACTCTCATTAGAATGGCAATTATAAACAATACAAGTAACAAAAAATGTTGATGAGGATGTAGGTAAAAGGGTACATTTGTATACTGTTGGTGGAACTGCAACATAAGTCCTATTGTTATGTATAACTAAAAAAGAACCAATAAAAATAAATTTAAAATGTTATTAAAATAGAATCTAGTGGTATGTGACTTAAATACATAAAAACATAACATAATTATTGTTGAGAGCCACAGCCGAAGGGGCCCCAGCAAACTTTCAGACTGTCAGCTGATGATTGGCTCACAGCGGCCCCAGCAACATCTAGCTGATTGGCTCCTCTGCGGTGATGCTCATTGGAGATACTCATTGAGCTGTTTCCCCGCCCTTTCAGACTACCAGCTGATGATTGTGCCCAGCCAGACTGCGGCATTTGGTGGCCCGTATGGGGAACGAACCCGCAGCCTTGGCGTTATCAGCACCAAGCTCTCCAAATGCCGCAGTCTGGCTGGGCACAATTCAGGAGCCACTTGTCAAAAGAAACTAACTTTATTTTTAGAACCACACACGCCAAACAAAATAGCTCCTCAGGAAAAACCCTCAGAGCCCAACTGCCACCACCGCTTCCCACAAGCCACACCCCCAACCACCCGCCTCTCCACCTCCCACAATCCTCCTGCTCTTGAGGCCGATTGGCTGGGTCACATGGGCGGAGCCAAAAAAGTCCCCCAATGAGCAGCTCCATGGCCTGAAAGGGCAGGGAAACAGCCCAATGAGCATCACCGCAGAGGAGCCAATCAGCTAGATGTTGCTGGGGCCACTGTGAGCCAATCATCAGCTGGTAGTCTGAAAGGGCAGGGAAACAGCTCAATGAGCATCTCCAATGAGCATCACCGCAGAGGAGCCAATCAGCTAGATGTTGCTGGGGCCGCTATGAGTCAATCATCAGCTGGCAGTCTGAAAGTTTGCTGGGGCCCCTTCGGCTGTGGCTCTCAACAAATTATCAATTTCTGTGTAGTTCAAGATACTATATATATATTTTTTTTCTCCATGCTACACTGTGATTATCTCATATAGACCACAAATAAATATTGCTGTCAAACATTATTAAATTTATTATATGTATATTTCTAGTTCATTTTCTGTTGCTATAACAGAATCCTTGATGGGAAATTTATAAAGGAAAGGGATTTAGTTTGGCTCATAATTCTGGAGGTGGGAATATCCAAGATTGAGTAGCCACATCTAATCAGGGTTTTGTGCTGCTTTAATTCATGCCAGAAAGCAGAAAGGCAAGTAGGCACATGCAGGAGAAAAGGGGTCAAAATTCTCAAGATAGTTAACCTATTCTGAAGAGAAAATAATTCATCTATTCAGGAGTGCTCTGTTCCCATGACCTAGAAATCCCCCACTAGTACAGACCTCCTAACACTGCTACATTGAGAAATTAAGATTTCAACACATGAATTTAGGGGGACATAATCAAGCCATAGCAGTATATACTTTCATTATTGTTAACTACCCCTTCTCCTTCATACTTGATGTTAATAAATGTTATGTCACTTAATTCCTATTTAAGCAATGGAAGATAATTATTAATATATGCTCCCTTTTTTTCATGTGAAAGTTGTAGTTTCAGGATTAATGATCTTCCTATGGTCACACTGTAAGGAGAGGCTGAGATTTTGGGGTAGACTTGGCTCTAATGGCCATTTATGCCTCTCATCTCCACGAGTATGAGTCATTTATTTTCTTTGCCTACCTATTCATTCTCTATATAACCATTATATTTAACACAACAATTTGACTTTGTCTTTCCCTTTCCTAAAACAAATCATCAATAGTTCCACTTTTGTCAATAAAATCTTATCTTGGCATGGCACACAAGGCCCTTCCCACTTTCACTCAAACCTATGACACATATCACACTATAATATTCCGGATGCACAGAATTCTTGCACTTTCTGTTGCTATGTTTTTTTTTACTATGGTGTTTCTTTGTTATTCCTTCATCTTGGAACATCATTATTCCCATCTCAGAAGACAAATTTAACTTTTCTTTGAATTTCTTTCAGGTGTCTGCGAACTTCTTAGTTCTTATGCATCGGCTATTCCATGTTCTCTCACTTATCTAAGTCTAAATATACTGTATTCTTTTCTGGAATGCCTGTTCTCTCATTCTCTGGATGACAAATTTCTCCTGTTTCTTTAAGGATCAACTTGTATACCTCTTAGGAAAGTCTTTCTAGGTATTTCCTCATATACTGCCACTTTGTATAACTATATCAAACATATACTATGAATGGTGCTCTAGGACTGACAGAGAGTGACATGAGTACTCCATCCTTTAGGTTCTCAGACATTTTTGCATACTTTGCTTAGAATTTTTCATCCAATCATATTAATACTCATCTAAAAATTGGCCTGTTTTACTCAATACATTGAGCTTTTTGAGGCTGACACTGACACCGTAAACCCTTTATGTTCTTCATACTGCCTAGCACAAGGCCTTCCATATTGCTATGATGATAATAAATCTTTAATTCAAACTCAAGCAGTAAGGAAGATTTGACCTTTAAGGGCTTAAATTTATTTTAAACAGTTTAAAAAGAAGAAAAGTAATTGTATCTTATAGACCATCTGAAGATAAGATTACAGAATGTTTTTACAGATTCTTTGACAGATGTACTATTAAGAGATTCAAAATGATAAGCCAAAACCAAAATGAATGAATGAATGAATGAAACAAATCTCCCCTAAATATTTTGTATTCTCAAGGCTAGATATTAAAATTATTTTTCATGCATAATTCAGCCATTCAGAAACATAGTATTTTTTTTATCTGAAACGTGAGAATAATAAATAATTGGTAAAATGTCAGAGCCAGGCTCTTCCCATAGTCTTTATTGGCCACTTTTCCCGCTGAATGGTCAGGAGAAGCTTCTAGTGCATGGGAAGTGAATATGAGTATTTACCCTTGACCAATAGGAGGATGAGGAGAAGATTAAATTAAAGAGACCATACATTATTCTCTGTAGTCTCCAGAAAGGATTTGGGTCCGAAACTCTCAACTTTGGAAAAAAGAATCATAGTAGAGGCCACTTACCTGCATGTGAGGGCTGTTAAATTTAATGAGGGTCTTTGTGCAGTCTTCAAGATCCTTTCAAATAACAATTCTGTAAGTACTTAAAGGACTGTGACTCTAGTCTTTTAGAAAAAGGTTACACATTTACATGTAAGAGTTAATATGAAACTATATAATTGGAAAGAAAAACCCTACCGATTAAAATCAAATCCCAAGTGAGTTCATTATAATTTTATTTAATTCATCAAATGACAAGAAATTTAATAAAGACTAGGACCTGGCACATTTCCTGAATAGAGAAAGATTCTGATCAGTCTAGGTTTTGCATTTTTCTTTTCTCATTTTAACTCTCAAATAGGAAAAAAAATGAAAATTAATAGATCTGACCTGAGATCCATTGTGAAGAGAGAAATTCTAACATTGTGTGTGTGTGCACGCATGCAGGCGTGCGTGTCCTACTTTCGGCAATCCATAGTTCGTTTAAAGTAATATTGCTGAATGTCTATTCAGAATCACTTTGAATGTTGGTTGTTGGGGAAATGAAGCCTAGATATCTCATAGATTTATTATAATCAAAGCAAAACATTAAAATGCTATAATTAGACAAAAATGCTGATTTTGTATTGATGAATTCTAATTGATTATAACTGTGGTACCTACCCATACATTGTTGGTTTAGGCAATTTCCCTTCCAGAAAATATCTTCCTACTGTGTCAATTCTGGTTAAGACACACTCAATAGATATAGTTGAACTACCTTCTTATTACTGTCCTTTATGAAGTCCTTTATAATCACAATCTGAGCATGTACTTTTAGAGTGGGAAAAAACCTTCTATATTAGCCTGATGGCCAAAGCTTCCATTTTATAAATTCAGCATTAGCTGGTAACAAAAGAATGGAACCCTCCTCTAATGATCTAACTAGTGCTCTATTCAATATACTATCCATTCCTCTCAATGACTTCTCCCTCATCTTTAATCCTGAAATCATTTCTGTGATCTGTTTAAATATCAGCTATGACTACATTGTTACCTCTCTTATGAATTTTTATTACTGTTTCATCTTCACAACATTTATTCCATTTTTCTACATCGATGACTTGACTTCTTGATTGTAAACTATGTGAAAACAAGGACTGTGTCCCGTTTTTGCCCCACATTCAGGATGTGTTACAAAGCAAGATGCATATTAAAAAGAGAACATGTGTCCGTAAAAGTTTGATTTAATCATTTCAGAACAGTAGCTATTAACTTTCAGCATAGTAGATATGTAGAAATACATATATTTAAGGTTTCACAGATTATTTTCTTGTACAAAGAAATGTTTTAATGCTATATTATCTAAGTCTTTTTAGGCAAAGAAAATTGATCTTTATTATGGTTTAGATGTGGTGGTGTCCCCCAAATGGTCATGTGTAGACAACACAACATGTTCAGAGGTGAAATGATTAGATATAAGAGTCTTAACTTAATCAACGTGTTAATTATCTGCTAGGTAATTAAATGATGTTCACTGTAGGCAAATAAGGTGTGGCTGGAGGAGCTAGTCCACTGGGGGTGTGTCTTTGGAGTTTTTATTTTGTCCCCAGTGAGGGGAGCGCTCTCTCTGTGACCTGTTGTCATGTTCTGAAGTGCTTCCCTCCATCACACCCATCACATTGATGTTCTGCCTTACCTTGTTTCCAGAGCTATGGATTTGACCAACCAGAGACTGATCCTTTGAAACTGAGAGCCAAAATAAACTTTTTCTCTTCTGTATTTTCTTGCCATGTCTTTTAATTACAGTGATGAATAAGCTGACTAAAACAATCTTTAAAATAAATAAATACATAGACTTTTTGCTTTATCAGTTTCCTGTCTATTTATGAATATATAACTAGTAGAATCTATTAATTTGATAATTAAAAAGACATATTCCCCCTTTTCCTAGTAGTATTGTAGCTTTAAAAAAAGATATATAGTTTTATTACTTCATTTACATATAGAGTTTGCATTTGTAGGAGACTAGAATGTAACAACCCAAAATTGATTTTTTTGAAATGAGAATATGCCACTCCAAAATAATGTCTTTTGATACAAGTATTATTTTGAACAGATTAACTTGAGAAAAATATAGACACAGGAGAAACTCTGAAAATAAGGGTGGAAATTATCCAATTAGAAGGAAAACTTATATTTATAAAGGAAATCTCCTCTTATAGATGTGTCTTCCTCTCCATACTATGAAAAGCAGAACTCCAAATCACTAATTTTATCAACGCAGAAAGCAATAACTTAAATTTGCATAGCAATCCTTAATTTTATTTACCATGCTTTTCCTTGGCATCACCAATTACTGGTCTTCCCCTCACTCCCTCCCTCTTTCCTTCCCTTCCTTCCTTTCTTTTCTTTTTTTGGTGGTGGGGCTAGGAGTTAAACCAATGATTTCTGTATGGTAAGCATGCTTTTAACCCCTAAGCTATATCCTTAACCCACACATTCTTCTTTCTTTGTTTCAGAGAGCAATGGTATTTAAATATAAACTCTGGGACATCTCTTGGAGTATTATTTATTCCTTAGTCTCTTCCATTTTTACATGAGATATATGTGTTGATAATCTTCTGTTTGTTATTATCTGTAAATCTGTATTTTGTTACAGGTGTTCTTCCCAAGTAAGGACATGGAAGGGTAGAGAAAAAAAAATTTTCCCTCTTATACATTCAAATCAAATTTTCGAATGTAATAAAACCACTGCCTTTTGAAGAAATATGCTAAGATAACCATTTTACATGATTTAGGATTCATATGCACTCTCTATAGAATGGTAGTTTCTTTCCTGAAAGTAAAATCAAGGCTCTGACAATTAGTTACCACATCTTTTATTTAGTCTAAATTTGAAAAAAAAATAAATGCTTTATTTAGAAAACCAATAAAATGTGTTTTTGCATAACAGCTGCTTGTTTGTATTTTAGACTCTAAAACCATTTAATCTCTCTAAGTAGCTTCATATTTGTTCAAACATTCCCCTTCTACTTTCATATGTTAGAAGAAGTCAGAATTGGGATAAAAGTGAGGTTATATTTTGGTGATTCTAGGAGCAGAAATTCGACATACTAAAGTAGCAATGTGGTGTCTGAGGCTTGATTTAAAAAAAAAAAACGACAACAACAATGACTAATGATTAATTAATCAGAATGTATACCTCCTCACTTAGTTCCAAAAATCCTGCTGACGTTCAGACTTGTAGTTATTGAGAACTACAGTTCCACTAATACAGGTATGTTTATGAAAAACATACTTATTTCTTGTTAAATGTGCACAGAGATTGATTAGAAAGTAAACAACAAAAGAGAGAATGTGTTAGTGTCTCTAAGTCTACTTATTAATGCCCTGCCTCATTCACAGAATTTGAGGTAATGTGTACTATAGCCCTTTTGATTGCAAGTGGAAACAATGTGGTAAGAAACATCCTAAAGTGATTTTCTTATGTAATCCCCTCTGCTTGAGTACAGACAGGGTGTGTGACTTGCTACTAATTAGTATAATATGACAAAGATTATGGAATGTCACATCTATTATATAAGCCTTCAGTTTGGTAGGCAGGAGCAAGAAATTCTCCAGCTATTCTTAAAGAATCAAAACACCCATGTGGCAAAGAACTGTGGGAGCTGTAGAAATTAGAATGGTTCTTGGCCTAGAGCCATGAATAAAAGAGGAATGTTAGTCCTATAACTCCAAGGAGATGAACTGTTCCAACAAAAGTATAGGCTCAGAAGAGGACACAAGTCCCAGAATGGAATGCAGCCTGGTCAACATCTTGATGGTAGTCTTTTGAGTCCCTGAAGAAAAGTTATAGGTAAGCTGTATTCAAACTCCTAACCCACAGAAACTTTAAGATAATGTTCAAAGTTTCAGGATACTAAATGTATGGCAATAGATTGTGCTGCAATGAAAATACCCCAGTGTGTTGATTTAATCATTGCAATAGAGTGGTGGTACATTCTGAATCAAGCATGAATTCAAAATCTGACAAAGATCAAAGTTTCATTGGGAACTCATAACTCATTCTCATGGGTTCTTTGTTTCTCTTTGTTCTTACCCTTTGTTCTACTATCTATTGAATAGCTTCAGTAACAACTTCAGTGTCATCAGACCTATTTTGATATTAACTATGCTCCTGTGTTTTAAGCAATAGCCTTCACTAGTAACTGCCTCAATTACTATTTTCTTTTTCCCTAATTTTTAAAGATAGATGACTGTTATATCAAGGGTGCATATATGGTCTGATTGATACCCAACTGGATGTATCTTTGATACAATAGCTATTTTTAAAAGGAAAAAATAATAATTGAGGCAGTCACTGGTGGAAACTATAACTTAAAACATATAAACATGTTTAAAATTCATATTAAAAAATCATGTCCTGAAGTTCTGTATACTGGGTAGTATCTTTTTGAAGAAACTATGTGCACACCAGCAAAAATATGTGAAGTCTCTAATATATTGAAAGGGGAGAATTGGTTGTATCAGGCTGACAAAGTGAGCTCATATGTCCACACTAAGTTTTCCATAATAAAAAAATAATAAGTGCACACAACAGTGCTTGAAGATAAGAATATAAATGGGGGCCCAGATATTTGGAGTAAATTTTTAAAATAGAGGGGATAAAAAGCCCCAAAGAGTATTAGACATACAGAGAACAAAATATGGGGAAAACTATAGTTGAAAATAATTAGGAAAAAGACTACTCTCAAGATTATTTAGAATATCATTATAAAGTTAAGGATTATATGAGATGTTGCCCTGTGCTCTGAGACATTATCTGAATATTTAAAAGATGACCTAAATTTGTACAGCTTCGTGGCTAGTAAAAACTGGCTTCTACTTGGTCTCTGCAGTGAACTGTGCTTTTCTTTGAATTGTCTCCTTATGTCCTCTTCCCATTTATTGGATTGCTGTCTTATTGATTTATGACAGTTCTTTATATATTAGATTAGTAAATTTTGATCACATTTTTAAAATAATTCAATTTTATTATTTACTTTAACTAGTTCTACATGTTTTGAATTAATAGCATTAAAAAAGCTAATACTTCTAAGAAAAAGTAGAATAAGTAAGATATATATAATTATAGTTTGGAAGTTATGTAGCTAAAAATATCAATGTTTGTGGTTTCTGTTTTTGTTGGCATGTTAGAAAGGGCTTTCCCAATTTGAGGTCATATAGACATTAACCTCTTTCCTTTTTTAATTTTTTTTTTTTTACTTTTTATTGATTTTATTATTTTTTAAATACACGACAAAAGTGTAATGCATTAGAATTCTTATTACACACATAGAGCACAATTTTTCGTTTCTCTGTATATAAACTATGTTCACACCAATTTATGCCTTTATACATGTACTTTGTTTTTTTGCATTACAATTCTTAATACACATATATACCACAATTTTTCATATCTCTGTTTGTATATAAAATATGTTGACACCCAATTCAAGTCTTCGTAACATGTACTTTGTATAATGATGTCCATCACATTCCACGAAACTTGCTAATCCTCTGCCCCTCCTTTTCCCTCCCACCCCTCTTTCATATATAGAATTAATCTAATCCTCCCATGCTCTCCCTCCCTACCCCACTATGAGTCAAACTCCTTATATCAGAGAAAACATTTGGCATTTTTTGAGGGGGATTGGCTAATTTCACTTAGCATTATCTTTTCCAACACCATCCATTTACCTGAAATTCCATTATTTTGTTCTTTTTTAATGCTGAGTAAAATTCCATTGTGTATATATGCCACATTTTTTTAACCATTCATGTACTGAAGGACAATTAGGTTGGCTCCATGGTTTAGCTATTGTGAATTGTGCTGCTATAAAGATTAATGAGGCTGTGACCCTGTAGTAGGATGCTTTTAAGTCCTTTGGGTATAGACTGAGGAGAGGGATAGCTGGGTCAAATGGTGGTTGCATTCCCAGATTTCCAAGGAATCTCTATACTGCTTTCCAAATTGGTTGTACCAATTTGAAGTCCCACCAGCAATGTATGAGTGTGCCTGTTTCCCCACATCCTCATCAACACTTGTTGTTTGTCTTCATAATAGCTGCCATTCTGACTGTAGTGAGATGATATCTTAGAGCAGTTTTAATTTGCATTTCTCTGATTGAGAAAGTTGATGAGCATTTTTTCATATGTTTGTTGATTGATTGTATATCTTCTTCTGAGAAGTCTTCAGGTCTTTGGCCCATTTGTTGTTTATTTGTTTTTTTCGGTGTTTAGCTTTTTGACTTCTTTATATACTCTAGAGATCAGTGCTCTATCTGATGTGTAAGGGGTAAAAATCTGCTCCCAGGATATAGGCTCTTTGTTCACTTCGCAGATTGTTCCTTTTGCTGAGAGAAAACTTTTTAGTTTGATTCCATCCCATTTATTGATTCTTGGTTTTAATTCTTATGCATAGGAGTCTTATTAAGGAAGTTGGGGCCTAATCCCACATGATGAAGATTAGGGCCTACTTTTTCTTCTATTAGACACAAAGTCTCTGGTTTCATTCCTAGGTCCTTGATCCATTTTGAGTTAAGTTTTGTGCATGGTGAGAGATAGGGGTTTAATTTCATTTTGTTGCATATGGATTTCCAGTTTTCCCAGAACCATTTGTTGAAGAGGCTATCTTTTCTCCAGTGCATGTTTTTGGCAACTTTGGCTAATATAAGATAATTGTAATTTTGTGGGTTAGTCTCTGTGTCCTCTATTCTGTACCATTGTTCTATCAGCCTGTTTTGGTGCCAATACCATGCTGTTTTTGTTACTATTGCTCTGTAGTATAGCTTAAGTGCTGGTATAGTGATACCACCTGCTTTGCTCTTCCTGCTTAGTAGTGCTTTAGCTATTCTGCGTCTCTTATTTTTCCAGATGAATTTCATAATTGTTTTTTTCTATTTCTATCAGGAATGCCATTGGGATTTTGATTGGAATTGCATTAAACCTGTATAGTGCTTTTGGTAGTCTGGTCATTTTGATAACATTAACTCTGCCTATCCAAGAACAATGAAGATCTTTCCATCTTCTAAGGTCTTCTTTGATTTCTCTCTTTAGGGGTATGTAGTTTTCATTGTATAGATCTTTCACCTCTTTTGTTAAGTTGATTCCCAAGTATTTTTTTTTTTGAGGATATTGTGAATGGGGTAGTTTTCCTCATTTCCTTCTCAGAGGATTTGTCACTGATATATAGAAATGCCTTTGATTTATGGGTGTTGATTTTATATCCTGCTACTTTGCTGAATTCATTATTAGTTCTAGAAGTTTTCTTGTGGAGTGTTTTTGGGTCTTCTGGGTATACAATCATATTGTCAGCAAATAGAGCTAATTTAAGTTCTTCTTTTCCTGTACATATCCTTTAATTTCTTTCATCTGTCTAACTGCTCTGGCCAGTGTTTCAAGAACTATGTTCAAAAGAAGGGGTGAAAGAGGGCATCCCTATATTGTCCCAGATTTTAGATGGAATACCTTCAATTTTTATCCATTTACAATGATGTTGGCCTGAGGTTTAGTGTAGATAGCCTTTACAATGTTGAGATATGTTCCTGTTATCCCTAGTTTTTCTAGTGTTTTGAACATAAATGGGTGCTGCATTTTGTCAAATGCTTTTTCTGTGTCTATCAAGATGATCATATGATTCTTATCTCTAAGTCTGTTGATATGAAGAATTACATTTATTAATTTCCATATGTTGAACCAAACTTGCATCCCTGGGATGATTCCCACTTGATCATGGTGCACAATCTTTTTGATATGAATTTTATTGAGAATTTTTGCATCTATGTTTACTAAAGATATTGATCTGAAGTTTTCTTTCTTTGAAATATCTTTGTCTGGTTTTGGAATAAGGGTGATATTGGCCTCATAGAATGAGTTTTGAAGTGCTCTCTCCTTTTGTATTTCCTGAAATAAATTGAAGAGTATTGATATTAGTTCTTTTTTAAAGGCCTTGTAGAACTTGGCTGTGTATACATTCAGTCCTGGGCTTTTCTTGTTGGTAATCTTTTGAAGGCTTCTTGTATTTCCTCACTTGATATTGGTCTTTTAAGTTGTGTACATCTTCCTGACTCAATCTGATCTGATCATATGACTTAAGAAATTTCTCAATGCCTTCAATATCTTCTATTTTATTGGAGTATGAGGTTTCAAAATAACTTCTAATTATCTTCTGTATTTCTGTAGTGTCTGTTGTGATATTGCGTTTTTCATGACGTATGCTGGTAATTTGAGTTCTCTCTCTCCTTCTCTTCATTAGCATGGCTAAGGGTCTGTCAATTTTATTTATTTTTTCAAAGAACCAAGTGTTGGTTTTGTCAATTGTTTCTTGTGTTTCGATTTCAGTGATTTCAACTCTACTTTTAAATATTTCTTGCCTTTTGCTGCTTATGCTGCTGATTTGTTCTTCTTTTTCTAGGGCTTTGAGATGTAGCATGAGGTCATTTATTTGTTGACTTTTTCTTCTTTTAAGAAATGAACTTCATGTAATGAATTTTCCTCTTAGTATTGCTTTCATAGTATCCCAGAGATTTTGATAAGTTGTGTATATAAGTTGTGTATGTTCTCATTTACCTCTAAGAATTTTTTAATCTCCTCCTTGATGTCTTCTGTAACCCATTGTTCATTCAGTAGCATATTGTTCAGTCTCCATGTGATGCAGAAATTTTTATTTTTATTTTGTCATTAATTTCCAATTTCATTCCAATGTGATCTGATAAAATACAGGGTAGCATCTCTACTTTTTTGTATTTGCTAAGAGTTGCTTTGTGGCATAGTATATGGTGTATTTTAGAGAAGGATCCATGTGCTGCTGAGAAGAAAGTGTATCTGCTTGATGCAGATTAAAATAGTCTATATATTTCAGTTAAGTCTAAGTTATTAATTGTGTTATTGAGCTCTATAGTTTCTTTATTCAACTTTTTTTTTTTTGGAAGATCTATCCAGTGGTGAGAGAGCTGTGTTAAAGTCACCCAAGATTATTGTATGGTGGTCTATTAGACTCTTGAACTTGAGAAGAGTTTGTTTGATGAACATAGCTGAACCATTGTTTGAGGCATATATATTCTTGATTGTTATGTCTTGTTGGTGTATGGTTCCCTTGAGCAGTATGTAATATCCATCTCTATCCCTTTTGATTAAATTTGGCTTGAAGTCTCCTTTATTTGATACGAGTACGGAAACCCCTGCTTGCTTCCGCAGTTCTCGTGAGTGGTATAATTTTTCCCAACCTTTTACCTTCAGTCTGTGTATGTCTTTACCTATCAAATGAGTCTCCTGTAGGCAGCATATTGTTGGATCTTTGGTTTTTTTAATCCAATCTGCTAGCCTATGTCTTTTGATTGGTGAGCTTAAGCCATTAACATTTATTAGGGTTACTATTGAGACATGGTTTGTATTTCCAGCCATATTTGTTTATTTTTGTTATTTAATTTGACTTGGTTTTCCTCTTTGATTAGTTTTTCCTTTAGTGTACTACTTTCCTCTGCTGGTTCTCATTGTTTTTCATTTCATCTTCATGAAATATTTTGCCAAGGATATTTTGTAGTGCTGGTTTTCTAGCTATAAATTCTTTTAACTTTCGTTTATCATAGAAGGTTTTATTTCATCTTCAAATCTGAAGGTTAATTTTGCTGGATACAAGATTCTTGGTTGGCACCCATTATCTTTGAGAATTTGAAACATGTTGTTCCAGGATCTTCTAGCATTCAAGGTCTGTTTTGAAAAATGTGCCATTATCTTAATTGGTTTACCCCTATATGTAATCTGATTCCTTTCTCTTGTGGCTTTTAAAATTCTCTCCTTATTCTGTATGTTGGACCTGTTGTGATTTTGCACATTTGGAGTCCTGTAGGCTTCTTGTATTTGGATTTCCATTTCATTCTTCATGTTTGGAAAGTTTTCTGATTTTATTTCATTGAACAGATTGATCATTCCTTTGGTTTGGACCTCTGTGCCTTCCTCTATACCAATAACTCTTAAATTTGGTCTTTTTATGCTATCCCATATTTCTTGGATGTTCTGCTCATGGTTTCTTATCATTTTTGCTGTGCTGTCTACGTTCTTTTCAAGATGATTTATTTTATCTTAATTGTCTGATGTCCTGTCTTCTAAGTGGTCTACTCTGTTGGTGATGCTCTAGTTTGAGTTTTTTATTTGGTTTATTATTTCTTTCATTTTAAGTATTTCTATTTTTTTTATAACCTCTATCTCCCTTTTGCAGTGATCTTTTGCTTTTTGGATTTGTTTATGTAGCTCATTGTCAAAGTGATCTGTCACTGCCTGTATTTGTTATCTTATGTCTTCATCGAGGTCCCAAAACATTTTAATCATGTATACCCTGAAATCTTTCTCTTTTATTGTTTCTGCTGTAGCTGTCAATTCTTCTAATGATGTGTTATCTTGAATTTTTTGTGGTATTTTCTTCCTTTGTCTTTTCATGTTGCTCGGGTTTCTTTCTTGCCCCTTCTCTCTCGCCCATCCATCCCTGGTCGTTTCCCTCTATTCTACTGCTCTCCCTTTGCTTTTTATGAGATATTTTTCATCTTTATTTTATACTCTCTGGCTTCCACATATGAGAGAAAACATATGACCCTTGACTTTCTTAATTCAGTTTAATTTTAATAATAATTAATTTAAACACAATTTTGAATTATATTATTTTAATTGTGTTCATTATTTTAATTCTATTTTATGACCTCCATCCATTTTTCTAATATTTTCTATTTTTCAAAAACCTTCTATAGAATTTTCTTAAATATTAACAACTCTAACACATTTAAAAATGATACAGGTAGATTTTCTCTTCTAATATTGACTTTCAAGTTATATGTGGTTGTTTTATTAGGAACTCCCACTCTCTATTTTAAATTGAGATTAACTTCATTTTAAGTGATACATAAAAACATAGAAATTGCTCATATTAATGGGGTAATGTGAGGTTTTAATATATGTACATATTGTGTAATGTTTAAACCAGTTTTGGCATATTTATCTTACAAAAAACTTATAATTTCTTTATGGTGAAAACTTTCAATATATTTTCTTCTTTATGGTAGAAACTTTTGAAACAGTTTTGAAATGTACAGTTTATTATCTGTAGTCACCCTACCATGCAATAGCTCACCAGATCTTTTAGCTTCTATCTATCTATAACTTAATAGTCATTGATCATCTTTTCCATACTAATTAACTTAAATTAATCTATAATTATTTTGGCTTGTATTTATGAAATATTTTTATGTATAAAATATAATGTGGTTTTAAAATACTTAAACAAATTTACTGTATAACATGTTTAAACTAAACCATCCTTTTCTTGATATATTAAACTATTATATATTTACTTTCTTTTATTATATATATAATTCTTATAGAAACTCAGGATTTTAGTGTGTTTACTATTGTGTTTTTTTGTGTATTATTTTCTGTTTTAGTAGAGAATTTCAATAGTGTATATTTTTGAATGTTATGCAATATGATTCTTGAATATTTTAGATTAAATTTATTAAAACATTTTCTAAGAATGTAATTCAGACATTATGATAATATGACATATATCTATTTATTACATTAAATAAGATAATCTAATATTTTATTAGATGTTGATTATTTAAAAATATTCTATCTAATATTATTTTGGATTAATCTGCTATGACAAACTTTCTATGTTTTGGGAATCTACTTAAATAATCACATTATTAAGTGTTTTAATAAGTTGGTTTTATGGTTAAGATCTGGAATATCCCACAAAGGTCTTCTGTTGAAGGCTTGGACCCAGTGCAACAGTGTTCAGTGGTAGGGTTCTTGGCAAGTGATTGGACCATGAGGGCTCTGACTTCATTAATGGCTTGGTCCATTGAGGGATTAATAATCTGAAAAGCATTATTGGAAGGTGATGGAACTGTAGGTTGTAGTACCTACTCAGAGGAAGTGGATCACTATGGCACCTTGGAAAGGTGCATTTTTCCTCTGCTCTTTCCGTGTTCTTTCTGCTTCCTGGCTGCCATGAGCTGAGAAGCTTTTTTCTGCCATGCCCTTCCACCATGATTTTTGCCCTCACCTAAAGACCAAAGCAACAAAAGTAGATGACCAGGGACTGAAACCTATGTAGCTGTAACCTAAAATAAATCCTGCCTTATTTAAATTGTTTTTCTCAGGCATTTGTCACAGTGAAAAAAAGATAATAGAGTTAGTTTATATTATAGTTTTCTTAATTTTGAACAAGATTCCAGAATGGGAAGACCCTAGTTTTGGTCTCCCTTATTCCCTTAACTAGATTTTTTTTAAAACAACTTTTTTCCTTTTTTTCTAAATAAGTTATTTGGTTTATTTATCAATTTAATCAGTTTCTTTTTTTCTACTTATTATGATTTTATGGTTCTTTTCTGCATGCGTTCCTTATAATTTGTTGTTGCTGTTTTTCTGATGTTTTGAGATTAATGTTTTTGTTTTCATATAATGAAAACATTTAATCCTAAATAATTTGGTTTCAAATTATGAATTTATTTGTTACTATATTTTGAAAATGATCTCATTTAAAATTTGATTTTTCATATTATCCACTAGTTTTTAACAAGGCCTCTTTCATTTTGAGTTTTGTGTTGTTACATTTTTGCTATTCATTTTTACTAATATATCATTATATTTATATATTATGACTTACAAATGTCTTTTATGGAATTTCTTTATAAATAGACTGCATGTTAATTGAAAAATAAATAATAAATGCTATCAGAACTCTTTTAATCCCTCTTAAAGCCTAACAAATAAACAAAGAAGTATGCTGTTATTAAATAAGAAACAATATTTTCCACTAGCTATAGATTTTGAGAAACTTCTGCTAAATGTAGTAGTACCTTTGGCACTTCTTTTCTAAACTGCAGAAACTCTGCCAACTCATTTTGAATATTATTCAGTAGTTTATGAAATTAATTTATTTATTTTAGTCTACAAATTTTTACAGATGAGCATTCTACAAAATAATTATTCAAGTGTTGTCATTTCTTTCCTTCATTATAAAGTAATGATATTTTCAACAACAACAAATACATTAAAAGCTATGTTCTGGTTGTCTCTCATAAAGGGTTAAGTTTTACTGCTTTGAATAATTTATAGTAGTATCTGTGATGAAGATTTTGTGTCGTTTTTTACTCTTCCTTTCAGAAAACTGTCATTGTTGCACTTGTAAGGAAATTAAAAGATGTAACCAGTATTTATACTTGACATATTTTAGGAGATATTTAACAATTTGTCAAGTTGAATTAAAATATGCACATACTGCTTAATGTACTTTTGAATTTCAAAGTATGCCAATATTTAGAATAAGCCTTGTTTAAAACAATAATAACAACCAAAAAAAAAGTCTGCTAAACTAAGGACAACTTCTTTATTTTGGATATAGTAAAAAAATAAATTTACTGATAAAGAGAATTAAACTTATTGGGAAGCCTTCAACTCAAATAAAACAAGCTTTTCATAGGAAATTATATATTTCAAATATGATTTATTTAACATCTACCTCCTGTAAGTGTTATAGGCAATAGTTTCACCAGCGTTCCAAGTATTCTGTCTTTAAAAGAAAATATGCCTGGTGAATATACAGACTCTTCCCATATTCCTAGTTAGGATTGTGCTTTAGGACAAACATATATAATGAGAACTTCACTTTTGGGGACAATCACACGTTGAAGAACAATAAAATCTTCATTCTTCAATTCTGTTCAGCCCAAAAAGTCAGACACAGGAAAAAAAAAATCTCTGTGCCTTTATAACTTGAAATTTGCTAAATCGCTCTGGCAGAGAGGTATACTAAAAGAGGAGAGATTATCGCATTCCAGCCTTTTATATTATTTTATTTTTTCCCATTTTATCATTATAAAGCTGTTTGTTTTTACCTTTTAAAGCCTGGTCCATTGTGTTCCTTTATTGTATTCACTATGTCCCTTTTCCTCCAGTAATCTTAAGAGTGTTTCAGCCTCCCTTCTGTTTTGCAGTTGTTTTTGGTGAACTCTTCCAAATACTTCATCTAACTGCTCTCATTTTCTCCTGTTTGCTTCATGTCAGATTGTCATTAAGGCCAGCTTATTGTTCGCCTTCATTCACCTCACATCTGCTGAGCGTTCATCATCTTTCCTTTTTTACTCCTTACCTTCAAATCTGTCAACTATAATCATCTCTCCTCATTTATCTTCTTTTCACCCTGCATTCTTACAATTTTTCATCTTTTAAAAATTTTGTTTTCTATGTTTGCATTTCCATTTGGCTTCCATTAGTCTTGAACTTTAAACATTTGAAAGTTAAAATAGCAGTGCAATTCTTTCCTTCACTAGCTATTGATTTTAGAAAAGTGACTTAAATTCTCTGTAATCAAATGGCAATACCCATGCCTACTTTATGAGTTTGCTGTGAGGCTTAGAAATATCATGTATGCTGGGCCACTCTAGTTAAATGTCTCATACATAGTAACTATTCACATGACTATTGCTAGTTTTTTAAGACATTGATATAAGCTAGATTCTGGTTTCATTTTTGGAATTTTAAAGGGGTATTCAGGAGGAAAATAAAGTGATACATTTGAATTGTCTGTCAGGTGGATCTAATTCAAAGGTAGTATGAAGTAAACATTCATCCCAAAATATACCTTGAGCTTACCACACAATGTCATTTATCCTAGAGAGAGAAGCTTAATAAGGAAGTTATACTGTGAAATTTCTAATTAAATAATTAGGACTTTAAACTATCTGTGTGTATCTTTGTTCAAGATAAGATCAAATGAAATAGACAACTAGTAAATTCCTACTGTTTACTAGGCACACACACACACACACACAAAAAAAACTGATGAAATATTCAAAAGTGTAGCTATTATAGGTTGGGGTGATTAGACATAGTGGCTCATAATTTGTATTACTTTATTCCAGGGCAAATTCATTGTGATTTGATTTTTGGCCAGAGCTTATTCCCTTTGGAATCCTGGCAATAACCAAGAGACGTTTTCCTGTTTGAATACATAATAACTACAAAAATTTTAATTTTCTTTATGATTTTAACAACAGCCATTTATTTTATGTAGACCTGAATGATTTATATAGCATTTCACATTCATCATTTTATTTATCCCAATGGCAGTCCTAGGAGGTAAGTATCTTGATCGTATTAATAGATGGCCAGTGTGCTAATTTTCAAGTTAATATCGCTAAGAAATAGTAAAGTTGGAATTTTAACTCAGGCCTGTTTGACTCCAAAGTCTGGCTTCTGTTTTAATGTGGACAATCCTTTTGCTAATATATTAGAGTGTTTAGATGTTGAATTTGAATTCCTGTAAATTTGTGAGAAGGAATTTATTGACTAAAAGTGTCGCTAGGATTTTTTTGTCATTCATTATTTATTCATAAAAATTTTAGTGATTATTAATAGTTATTTCATTCTTATTATTATGCATATCTAGGCATGTAATTTTTGCTGTTATCACTGTCAACTTTTCAACTTTATTACTCTTTCTTTATTTCTTCTATTTTATTTGTAACTAAAAAGTTCCTTTCTAATCCAAAAATCATAATTACTTCTCTTTGTTCCCATAGGCTTTTAAAATTGTACAATTCTTTAGTACATCTAAGTTGCTCCATCCTCATTGGTGTGCAATGTGTGAGATGAAATTCAAATTTGACAGTGTTGTAACTAGCAATTATTCCAAACACAATTTATTGCATAATCTAACCCTGCTCCACTGATTTAAGACCATTCATTTTGTAAACAGTAAATTCAGTATGTCAGGCATGCTGCCACTCTTCCTCGTACTAACAGTAGACACACATAAATGTTCATAGTATTCATCCTCCCTGAGTAGGTGGAGGTGTACAGATTCCTTCTCACCCCAGCTCCAGATGGTTAGTAGCGTCTGATCCCCAAATATACATGATGAAACCTATTTGCAGAATCTTGATTAAGATTAGACACATTTTAGTAGTCTCTTTCAGGAATATTTTTGTCCATCAATCTGTCTCCTATTTCTCATTTCAGTTTTGCATGTCAGCTATGGTACTTTTATGAATACATTTTAGAACATTTTTGGTTTAGACATTTCTATCACTTTTTAAAATAATGTTCTTTTATCTGATTAAAACTAATGCATGTGGGGCTGTAGATGTGGCTCAAGCGGTAGCACGCTTGCCTGGCATGCGTGTGGCCCAGGTTCGATCCTCAGCACCACATACAAACAAAGATGTTGTGTCCGCCGATAACTAAAAAATAAATATTAAAAAATTCTCTCTCTCCCTCTCTCACTCTCTCTTAAAAAATAAAAAAAAAACTAATACATGTGCTTTATACAAAATCAGGGAGATGCAGAAATAAAAATAACAAAAAAATAGCCTGTTATAACCACCTGTGGATAAGCATCACAAAGAATTTAATGTATATTCTTACAACATATTGCTTTTGTCAGATTTTTTTTCACTAATTTAACCAAAAGACCAGACAAAAATAATTAGAGAAGGAAAAGTTTATTTTGGGGCTCATGTTTTCAGAGGTCTCAGTCCACAGATGGCCAACTGCATTGCTTAGAGCCTGAGGTGAGGCAGAACATCATTGTGGAAGGGAGTGGCAGAAGAAAACATCTAGGAACATTGCACCAGGAAGCAGAGAGAGACTCTACTCACCAAGGACAAAATATAAACAGCAAAGTCATGCCCCCAATGACCCACCTCTTCCAGCCACACTCTACCTGTCTTATTACCACTCAATTAATCCCTATCAGGGGATTAATTCACTATTTGGGTTAAGGCTCTCATAACCTAATCATTCTACCTCTAAACCTTCTTGAATTGACACATACATGAGCTTTTCAGGGACTCTTCATATCTAAACCATGATACATACATATATTTTTCCTATAAAAATGGTAGAATATTTCATATATTGTTAAGCTAATTGACTAACTCTTAACATTATGTTAAAATTACCTTTATTGTTAATGTTTTTGCAACTTCATGTGTGAAAGGTGCATATTATTCACAGCAATAAATGAGTATTTGTATAGATTTGTGGTACTTTCATTCATGTAAGAAAATTTATTGTGTATCTGCTACAGGCCAGGCATTGTTGTAGATATCGGGAATATATGTGTGGAAAAAAAACAGGCAAAATGTTTACACTCTAGTAAGTGTTTATATATATATGTGGGGGGGTTGTCTGCATGTGTGCATTCATGCATGTGTTTGTGTGTGAATGTTGAGTATTAATATAATGAAAGAGTAAATAACATAGTACTTAGAAGATAGTAAGTTCTCTGGAACAAAACAGATGAGTAAAGAAAGTAGGAATAAATGGAGAAGGTTAGGGCTGGGGTTGTGGCTCAGTGGTAGAGTGCTTGCCTAGCATGTGTGAGACACTGGGTTTGATTTTTAGCACCACAAATAAATAAATAAATAAAATAAAGGGCCAAAAATATGGAGAACGACATGTTTGATGAAAGGCATGGTGTAAATGCCTTGGATAAAAACTTCTAAATAGGTAAGAATCAGTACAACAACCCTGTTAACAGAAAGGTAAGGATGCTGTGTCACTGAAATCAACTGTTCCAAAGGGAAATGGCAATAATAGGAGTTGGGATAAGAGAATTAATGGACCTCTATTCTTATTCTCATATTCATTCATTCTCTCTCTCTCTCTCTCTCTCTCTCTTTCACTCTTTCTTTCACCACGGATTGAACCCAGGAGAACTCAACCACTGAGCAACATTGGTCTCTCTAATTTGCTATAGGCCTTGCTAAATTGCCCAAACTGGCCTTGAACTGGCAATCCTTCTGCCTTAGCCTCATGAGTTGCTGGCATTACAGGTGTGCACCACTGCATCTGGCATGGCACAGATGTCCATATCTTATAAACCCTTGTAAGTCAGGGGTTTTATTCTGAATAAAACAGGAAGCTGTCTCTGGCTTTCATGAAGATGGGAGCAGTGCAGGTAGTTATGTATGTTGGAATTCTGGACATATTTTGACGTATAGCCAAACAACTTCCTGACAGATCATATATAAATATAATTTCACAGATTTCTTTCAATTTATTTCTCAGATTATATCATGTTTTTGTACTCATTTAATTATAATTTTCCAGAGCTGAGTTTGTGACTCAGTGGTAGAGCACCTGCCTTGCACCTGTGAGGCACTGGGTTCAATCCTCAGCACCACATTAAAAAAATAAATAAACAAAAAAAGGTATTAAAAAATTCTCTTAATTATAATATTCCCTTGATCTGTCATATGATAGTGGTATACAATGTCTGCTGCATAGCACTGTACTTGTGTTCTGGTAAGTATTTTTCTTTCTCCTTTTCCTCATTCCATCCCATTTTTGTTTTTAAACTCAATTTACAAAACTTCTGCTTTTTTGTATAGTTTGATGTGATGATGGCACTTAGAGCATGCAATTGATCATTTTTCATTATAGATAATATACCTCATTGACACATTCTTTTTATTCCACATAACTCTATGCCTTGTTTTTATGTTTTTTTTTGTTTTGCTTGTTTGTGAATATACTGCTGTGTGTGTGTGTGTGTGTGTGTGTGTGTGTGTTTGTGTGTGTGTGTGTGTGTGTAGCCATTCTTTATTTTGCAATTTAGTGAGACCATGACCCATGTGGCTCAGTGGCTGAGTGCCTCTGGGTTCAGTCCATGGCATAAAAAAAAAAAAAAGAAAAGAAAAGAAAGAAAAGAAAAGACTTGTATCTCATAAGTAGTTTATTACAGGATCTGAAAGGTTGTGAATATTTTTCTTTAAATAAGAAATTTAATAAATTTTCATTCATCACTAATATTGTTTGATATTTGCTTCTTACATCTTTATCAGTACTTTTTCATTATTTCTTTTTATTCCCAGTATAAATCAAAATAAAAATTATATATACTTAAGATATACAGCATGATGAGTTGATATACATTGTGAAATGATTACCACAATCAAGCTAACTCATATATCCATCATTTCATATAGTAACCTTTTGTGGTGAAAGTATTTAAGACCTATTTCCTTGCCAAATTTCAAGTATACAGTATAATATTATTAAATAGACTTTTTATAGACTCTTTTGTTTGTTATTGTTTTCTGTAGTGATATAAAATACAGATGTTCTACATTAAATTTCATAAGTGGTTATCTCAGAGCTTTCCAAGATACTCTTAAATTTATACTGAACTTGCCACCAAAGCAAAAACAAAAACCAATACAAAACAAAACAAAAAACCAGAACAATGTTTTCATTATCTGTTGTAGAGAATCATTTAACCACTCTACTTGCCCTTTTCTCTCTTACTCAAGTCTTATATTTATTCTGTCATTATAACCTTTTTTCCTATGGAAAGATCTCTTTAAAAGAAAAAAATATCATCAAATGTATAACTATGCTTAAAAAATTGTTTCTACCCTGTTTCATATATTTAATTGGATTCCATGCTTAATATCCAGCTCTTGCTTGAGATGATTCCTTCATTCTTTAGTTCTTTAATGACTTTTTTTTTCTTTCTTCAGGCAAGGCATTCAAATAATTTCTTCAGGAAACATAACTTATGGAAATATGAAAGTCTGATTATGTCATTGTTTTGCTCAGATCCCTCCAGTTTTTCCTCTCAGAGTAGAAACCAGTCCTTACACTGACATATAAGGTCCTATATGATCTTACTCTTTGTACCACTGACCCCATCCCTACTATGTCCCCTTCTTACTTCATCTCTGCTATGCAAGTCCCTTGCTATTCCTCAAACACACCAGACATGCTTATGTCTTGCATTTTAAAAAGCAATTTCTCTCACTATTATCCAGGTCTAAAATGATCTTCCCCAGGGCTCTGTATCATTTTCTCCCTCGTTTCATTCTAGTTTCTGCTTATAGAAACTTTTTTTTAAAAAAATATTTTCATTTTCTATAAAATTCCCGCTTTTCACTCTTTTACTTAAATATACTCTAATGCTCTTGTCATGCTGTGGTTTTCTTTATTGCATATATCAAACTAGACATAATATGTTTATTATCTATCTCTAGAGGTTCACTAGAAGTAGAGTTCATGACAGCAAGCATATTGCTTTTCATTTTCATTAAGGTATCATCAGTTTTACAACAGGATGTGACACATGATAGGCACTTAATAAGGCAAATAAGGTTCAAATAAGACAGTTTCTCAGTAAGAGTAGAGCAGTAGAGGCTCTCAAAGATTTATTTAATGAAATAATAAATAAACTGCTTTCCATTGCCTTCAAATAGGAGTACCACCTTAATTTTGGTATAGACTTTTTGGATCTATATCCCAATTGAGTAAGTTTTACAAATGTTGCAACTCTCCCTAGTCCAACCAATTTACCAGTGCTTGGGTTTTTTTTTTTTTTTTTTTTTTAGTTTGATTAAATCCTAGATTACTCTGATGACACCAATAAGTCCTGGTCTGTGAGTATGTTCATTCTTTTCTATTTTAGCACCAAAAACTATACTTCATCTCCGTATTGCTTCAATCAAAATGCAATCACCCAATTACTTTCCTTTTTCCTTTTGACTCTTTCTTCCTGTGTATTCTTTGGGATAAAGTTTAAATTGCTCCCCATCTCTGTCATCACCACCAAATACAAATTGCTTATAAAAATCCACTTCAGTGTTCAGTGACCCTTCAATTACAGCATGAAGTCAATGCTGCTTTCTAAAATTATCTCCACTAAATCAAACTCAACCTTCTCCAAATTCTAGAGTCTATGCTGCCAACACTTGACTCAATGACAGGAACAAGTCTGAGAAAGCAAGAAGTTAAAAAGATAATTGCTATAAAAGAAATATATCCCATTCAAATCCTGGTTTCCACATTGTATGTTTCCATGCATATCATTTAACTACTTAAACCTTGGATCTCTCATTTGTAATATGTAAAAAAATAGTTCATACTCTCTTATGTCTTGATAACTAAATAAGATTGGAAGTAACAACAATAAACATAATTTCAGTGTGTCAATTCAGTTTTGGCCTTTTGAATATTTAGTGTCTAATATATTCTTGATTGTTGTTCTTAGAAGTTTAGTGGTGGAGCAGTTAGTGTACCAGGATCTTTGTTGCTCTAGGACACATATTACACTCCATGACTATGCTAAAATTTCTTGATTTACCTGTAGTGCATTTGGATGAAGTGTAGCAAAAACAAACAAAAACAAGTAAAACCCCAGTACTTCCAAACAAACTCTTGCAGACTGGGGTTGTTGTTGTCATCATTGTTGTTACCATATTGTGGAAGCAGAAAGCACAGGTTGGCTTGAAAGATTGTTTCTAATGTTGTCTTCATTTTGCCTTAATTGCTTCAAACTTGTTCAGAATTATCTAAGAGTGATTCATAGGAATTCTATGGTACAGACTGTGCTAGCAACTTATTCTCTGTTGAAGACATACATAACACTGACATTCCATTGGTTAGGACACTGCTCAAGGGAGCCTGAGGATAAGTGAAAAAACAAAATCCTCTGGACAATCACAAATCACTGATGAGGTGTGAAGCTGTGCCAAGAACCCACTCTTGGAGGCCTTTAGGAAAAGGTAAGGAGAGCTTTTATTCATTTAAACTTTTTAGATGTGTCATTAAGAGTAAAACAGAAATTAAGACTTAACTGAATTTTAGAGAACATGTCTGCCTTCACCTTCCTAAGCTAAGCCCCACTTAGCTTCTAGAAATGATTTTTATGATGAAGTGCCTAAATTTTACACAGTTGTTAGGCCAGTACTGGCTAGGGCAATCAGGGTAACTAGAGTACAACCCTCAAAATTGGAGTCTGCTTAAAAGTTAATTTCACTTGAAGATCTGTACCTGGCATATTCACCAAAATGAAGCTTTTTCCCTTTAAAATGTGTGCTTGCCAATACTGCATAAATATTATTCATGCTTTTTTATGTACCATATATCTATGGCAGACTTTAGCAATCACTTATGGGCTTTTCCTTTCTTAAAGGTCAAATATGGTTTTGTAATCCTTCTCAAATCATTGCTGAGGACATCTCTTTGTACCATTTCTAGTTGGTCCCTAAGATGAAGTCTGTTTGCAATGCCTGGGCAAGCTGTTGCTCTCTATAACTGTAAGCAATGGCTTGGGTCTTCGTCTACTCTACATGGATAATTTTAAATCAATAACACACACCAAAATATAATTCTACACTTATTGTAATGATGTGTATACCAGCATTCATCTACTTGAATAGCAACAGTTTCTTGGAATGAAATCTGTTTCACCATGCCATCCTGAGTACTGATTGTTGGAATGATGGCTGTTTGCCCAGCACTCTAGGTACCCATCCCTAGAGACTGATTAGCATCTTGTTATGATGGTTTGGGTGTGAGGTGTCCCCCAAAAGCTGACATGTGAAACAATGCAAGAAGGATCAAAGAAGAAATAATTGGTTGTGAAAGTCTTAACCCAAACATTGAATTAATCCCCTGATAGGGATTAACTGAGTGGTAACTGAAGGCTAGTAGGGTGTGGCTGGAGGATGTGGTTCCCTGGAGGCATGACATTAGGGTATACATTTTGTATCTGGTGAGTGGAGTCTCTTTCTGTTTTCTGACCATCATGTGAGCTGCTTCCCCTTGCCACACTCCTCCTCCATGATGTCTGGCCTCACCTTACACCCTGAGGAATGGAGCCAGCCACTTATGAACTGAGACCTCTGAAACCAAGAGCCTTCAAATAAGCCTTTTCTCCTCTGCTGTAGTTCTGGTTGGGTCTTTCAGTCATAGCAGCACAAGCTAACTAAAACACATCTCAATGTGTGCCTCTCTTGTCCTCCCTGTTTTTATGTATCTACTGATCATGCTAATGTCCCTGGATGCTCTGATGCTAAATTCAAGTTTAATTTGAAATAGAGAGTTTGAGATGAGGCTATTATTATAAACTTAAGTAGTTACTTTGATTCAAATTCAAATATTCATTCAATAAACAGCAATAGGACATACTTTAGTACTGAAAACACAAAAATTAATCTGATACTATATCTGTTCCCCAAAAGCCTATCTGTTAGTAGGGAGAATAAACCCTTTATACAAATAATATAAATAAAATTAAATACAAAGTTCAGAGAGTGGAAAAGCATAAGTAAAAATGTGGGATGTCACTATAGCTGTTAGTTTCCTTCTAGATAATTGGTGAGGTTGATCCAGTGTGATATAAAAGAAACATGAACTCAGTCTGAGCCCTAGCTGAGCAATATCAGGAAAGCCATTCGATAGTTGTTCCATTACTAATTTATATGGTCTTCTTTCACCTTCTCTTATGTGTCAGGTCTTGTTAAAGAGTCAAAGAGATTACTTAATTATTTCAGTTATACTTTACTGAATTTAATTGTGGTAGGATAAAGCAAATATATCAAACTTTACCATAAGACACTATAGGTAAGTATATTGCTTCTTTTTCACAAGCCAAAATATCAGTTTGCCTAGTTAAACTGCTTGCATTTTACTTTTATTTTAGCCTTTCTCTTAGAATCTCCTAAGGTTACCTCACGTGTAAGCACAAACTAGTCTGTTAGCTATAATCATTTGGCTGTGAAATACACTTGGTTTTCCTGTTGTTCTGATTCTCACCTGCTGCATATGAGTCCATTTGGAGAAAGCATACTGAAATCATAACTAATTGTAAGAAAATTATTATTTCTATCATGCCACAGTCTGGCTGGGCACAAAATAACCAAGCCGCCACACAGCCTTGTAGGTTCAAAACAGGAACTCCTTTATTCTCTGCACTCCCGCGAATGCCACAAACCAGGCCCTCTCCCGGGACACACCACACCAACCGGAAATCCCTCCTCCGGAAATCCCTTCTCCCACACTTCCCCAACCAATGGGAACTCTCTGGGAATCCCAAGGAGAACTCCAAAGTAGCAGGCCAAGGCGGACAGCAGGGGTCTAATATACAATTGAATACACAGCTTAACATAACCATTATCATCTCAATGACTTGCTGGTGTCACCTCTCAATCACTCCATTCTGGCAAAAATGCCATACATCATTCCGTCATTCTGGTTAGGCTATGGCTCTCAACACTATCAAGCATGCTGAAAGTAGATGTTACAGCCCTCAGGCAGTTAGAACATGACTTAAATTTATGTGAGATGAGATAAGCTTTGCTGGTGCCTGAATTCTCAATTTCCTTTCAAATTTGTGTCCACCCTTGCCCTAAACCTTTGCCCAGATCAACAGTTTTCTTATAAAAATCTATACCGCATATGTCTGACCTTCTAATACTAGTAGCTCAAAGAGGTCCACATAGCTAGGCAAGAATCAAATGCCTTAGAAATTGCATATCTTCCTCATTTTTCCTTCTGGCACTCTTCTTCATCTAGTCTTCCCGCTTCTGGGAAATGGGAAACAGAAAAATGGTCCCACTTAGTTGAAATACTTGCATATAAATCTTTTTAGTTAATAATTACAGCTCAGTCAGAAAAGAAAAACTTCCTTTGCCTGGAAAAATCACAAGATATGATGATATTTGCAAACATTTTCATGTCATATACCTTCATGGCTATTGAGGTACATTTTTGATTGTTGTTCTAACTACTTTCATCATCACAGTCAATACCATGTAATTCAAACCTCTGAAATCAGTTGACATGGCTGTGTTATCACTGATAATTCATTTGTCAAATTGAAACTCAATTATGCCTTGAGGTATCAAGCAAAGAGTATTTAAAGTAACACAAACTGCTAAAGAGAAAGAGAAAAAATAGTGTATTAACATATCAGGAATTTCTGGCTCAAAATAAGTATTCTTATTGGGCAGGGAACTCTCTTGTAAGCAGTTATCCTGAACCTGGGACTCCTGCTAGAGTGTATTCTTTTTAGATCACAAGGAAGTATCTAAAGATGATTCTTCCCAATATATACTTATTTGGAGGTCTACAATATGCCAGGCATTTTAGCAAATGCTAAGGTACAAAGTTTCAAGCTGTTATTTTTTTATTTTTTATTTTTATTTTTTTTAGTACTGCGGATTGAATCCAGGGGCACTTAACCCCAGAGCCACATCCCCAGCACTTTTTATTTTTTATTTTGAGAGAGGGTCTCACTAAGTTGTTTAGGGCCTCACTAAGTTGCTGAGGCTGGCCTTGAACATGTGAACCTTCTGCCTGATCCTTCTGAGCCAGTTGGATTACCAGCATGTGCCAACCCACCCAGTAAATTGATAAATGTTTTTTAATGCTCTTTAACAATGCTGTCTTCATTGAGTTTGTAGTAAAGATAACAGACATTAAAAGGAATAATTTTCAAGTTACTTAATGATAATTATTTATTTACTGATGATAATTGCTATGAAAATAAATGCATATGAATATATAAAAGAAGGCATACGTTCTTCTCTGGGGAAGAAACATTGGTACTGGAATAGCAGGTAGTGTCTGAAAGGAGGTATATACAGCATGACCTGTCTGGAATGTGGTTAACAAAGGTAGAATCAGTTTTAAAATGAAGCTAGAAATAAGGGGAGGATATGATATATTGAAAGTGTGGGTCTTTACTCTGCATTAAGTGAGAAAACTTTAAAGAATTTTCAACCAGATAGTGATTTAATGAGATTTAGAGAGATTAATTAACTGCTATCTGGGAGAAGAACTGATACGTATATGAGAATGAAACTTGAGAGCACAGTAAAAAATCAGATGCAGCAATTCTGGTGAAAGACATTGGTTGAGTAGACTTGGATGATACTACTTAAGGTATATTTAGAATGTAATATAGAGCTTTAGGTGGTCAGTTGAGAATAAGGTATGTCCAAGAGGAGAGATTCAAGATGGAGTGCCAGGTTTATGGTTTCAACAATTAAGTAGATAGTAGAGTCAAACTCAGTTCAGTTTTAGCCATACTGAGCTTGAGCAACCAGGGAGAGATCCAGTTGGCACTACTGATCAGGCAGTTCAACATATAGGTCAGTAGTTAAAAAATAAAAAAATAAATAGTTCCAAATTAGAGAAAAAGATGTGGGATTCATCAACATACACTCATGCTATTCAATGCTTTAGTACTGAAGGAGGTCACCCAGAGAAATAACCATATTGTTTTGAGTCGAAACCTAGATTCTTTTGAGAGTTTTAGGGAGTTCTATTAATAATTGTACCAAGATGGCAAGCATAAAACAGAACTGTTCTATGTAAACCTTGATGGCTCTTGACAAGTATTTAAAGGTCAAACAGGGAAGTTGTGAGCCAGGAAATAAGAATAGTATGAGAAAAAGGATGAAAACCAGGAAAACATGGTGTCATAGAGGCCAAATACAACTGAAAAGTCAATGGATTTCTTATGATTTGGTGATATCCTAAATTTACTATATGCTTCCACAGTACCCTGGAATTTTGTTATTACAGTTATCATAATTGAAATTTATGATTTCATATCTGTCTTTCTAAACTTGTATAGAGTATCTAACATATGTCTGGCAATCAACAAATATTTGTTGGGTGAATGAAGGAAGGTTTATGAGAGTGAAAAATGTCCACTGAATTTAGCAGAACAGAGATCACCAGTGTCCTTGTCAAGAAGAGTTTTGGTATAGTAGTGAAGAACTAAGTTAATTTGCTTTAAGAAGAGAAGTGAGTGGGAAGTTAAAAAAAAAAAGGAAGACAGTAAAAATCGACAACTCTTTCAAGAAGTTTGGCAGTGAGCCATTGGCTTAATAGACACCTGTTCTAAGTGGGTTGATTGTTCCTTTGGGTCTTGGGGAAAAGTCAGCTTGTGATAGCTCTTTCTGAAAGTGATTTTACTAGATAAGGGCAGATATGCTTCATTTATGAGACTTTAAATGGCTATGAGGTGGTTTCATATATATTATATATTTGGCCTAGAGTTTGCAGAGTATCCTTAAGAATGTCATATTTTAATTTAATAATACTATTAGGAAGTTCTCCTGTGACAAAATGTAGTATTTAGGAAAAGTATTTCAAGGGCCATACATTTCATGTCTATTCTATTTTAAAGTCTCATAACTAGAAACAAGTAAAAGAATCAGAAAGGTGCATGATTTGACCATTTTTATCAAACCAGTGAGCATTTTTAAAATTTACAGTGTGCATACTAAAGGCAGTTTGGAGCAACAGCTATGTGGATTCCAACTCTTTTCCCCGATATCATCATTGTTGAAGATAATTTACTTTATATTACTCAGAGTCTCTCTACATCAAGCACTTTAATCCATTTATTTCTGAATTCAGTGCTGGGAAAATTGTATCTCTAGAGGAATGTTAACATTTCTCCTTTCCTCTAATAGGATCTTTTGGCTCCAACTCTGTCTTCTTTTCTCCATGGCTGTCAGGAAAAACAACTGAACTGTGGTCAGCATAATTTTAATTTTCCATTTTAAGATAGATTATCTCTACTTTAGTATAGATTTTATTTTTGTACAATTTGCCCAAATTGTCTCTGGGAACATGGAGACTTGACTTCCATTTCAGTCATATTCCATTAGCTTACTTCCTTTCCTCCCCTCAAAATTGCAGGGACATTATTGCCTAGAAGAAAGAAATGATAGACAGCAAGAAGTGCATATAAATGATAAAATGGTTTAAAAATGCAGCACTTACGTGAACATCTATTCATATGCATATGCATTAATATGCCATATAAGAATATTTCAATCAATAACAGACCACAATTTAAGGGTGATTCCATGAGATTATAGCAAATGTGAAAAATTCTCATTGCCTAATAATGTCACCGCCCTAATGTTGTGGGGCAAAGTATTATTCATGTTTGTGATGATGCTGGTGTGAACAAACCTACTATGTCATCATTTAAAATTATAGCAATATAGGGGATGGGGCTGTGGCTCAGTGGTAGCACACTTGCCTGGCATGTGTGAGGCACTGGATTAGATTCTCAACATGGTGTATAAATAAAATAAACGTCTGTCAACAACTAAAAATAATTTTTAAAAGGTTTAAAAATATAGCAATATAATTATGCATATTACATAGTACTTGATTATGATAATAAATGACTTGACACTGGCTTATGTATTTACTAGTACTATTTATCACAATTTAGAGTGTACTCCTTCTACTTATTAAATTAAAACATACATATTGTGTTGACTGCATCTCCTGATAGCATAGTTTTCTCTTGTGCTTGATTTAATCTTATGTTGTTTTGTTCACTGTGGCCCTTAAGTGTACAAAATTCACTGCTAATGTTGCCAGTAAGAGGCATGTCAAGTGACTGAACTGGAAACAAAATTAAAAATGGTTAAGGACTATGAAGTTAGAAAATTAGTCATGATTATGGCTCAACCCTGGCCAAGCATGTCCCATTTCACTATGGTTACCATCTTGAAGAATAAGAACAAAGTAATAGAAGATGTTAAAGGATCAGTTTCACTGAAATCAATGAGATTAAAATAAATTTGAGAAGAGCCTATATTACATAGAGAAAAATTTATAATGACTTTGATTAACAAACAGAAACAAGCATATCCTTCTCAGAACCTTGGTGATCACAGCCAAAGCAAAAAGAAAAATCATTTTACATGTTGAAAGAAAAGGCTGGACCCTGACAATGATGTTGAATTTATTGGTAGGTCTGGACGGTTTACTCAGTAAGTAATATGAAAGTGAGTGGTGAGTCTTTAAATGCTAAAGTGAAAATCATTGCAGAATTTTTGGGAAGTTCCAGATAGGCTGATTGTGGGGGAAAATTTCTTACCAGAGCATTCCATTCATTGTGAATGGAATCTCCCTATTCTTCAAACAGATGCCCCCAAAGACTTTCATTCTTAAAGAGGCCAAGCCATTGTCAGGTTTCAAGGCTTTTATGGACAACATAACAGTCTTGCTTGGTGGCAGTTTGGCAGGCTACAAATTGAAACCATGTGTGACCTGGCACAGTGAGAATCCCAGGACCTTCAAGAATATCTATAAGCTGGCACTGCCAGTGTAATATAGGAGCATTTAAAAGTCATGATGACCCAGTTCCTCTTCCAGGATGCCCTCCTATATACCAGCAAAATGGAGGGTACTCTATGGAGAATTATATGCCTTTCTAGATTTTGCTTATTTTTAACAATGCTGTGTCACATCTTTCATTTTGTTGGTGATCTTCATCACCACCTCAAAATAGCCATTCCCCCTACAGACACCACCTCTTTCATTCATCCAATCAGTAGATGAAGGAATTATAGAAAGTTTTAACCCAAGGAGAATCTTGGGCCAGGGTATTGTTGCAACTAAAGAAGACACTAAGGAGACTCTGATATAATTCTGGAAGGACTACAACCTCAATGACTGCACCAAGAACCTTCCTTTGGCTCTGGATGATGTCACCAAAAGTGTATGAATGGTACTGGGAGAAGACAGTCTAGAGGTTTGTTCATGACTTCAAAGTATTTATCAAGGATGATAAGGTCACAAAAATCAACAAGGCTGTTGTTGAAATGGCAAGCAACTTTAATCTGGGTGTGGATGGCATTGGAAAACTCTTGGAGCTAATTCTGAGGGAACTGATTAATGAGGAGTTTTTGGAATGGGAAAAAGAACATACAACTAAAGAAGGAAGAAAAAAGAAATTTCAAGGAAGGAAAAAGAATAGAGCCTCCAAGAAAATTCACAGTGAATGGTTCAGCAAAAGTTTTGGCAGATCTCAAGAATTCCATCAAAATAGAGGAAAGATCAGTAAAGCAGATAAAGGGGATTGAGGAGGAGGAAGGAAGGACAGGAAAAGGGAAGAACAGTGGAATGAATCTGAGTGAACTTTTGTATATACACACATGCATATATCACAGTGAATCTCAATATCATGTATATCCACAAGAAACTAATTTAAAACAAACTGTAAATAAATTGCATAAACATCTGAAGAGTTTGGAAGGGGAGTGCTGGGGCTGAATTAGAGCAAATTATGTTCCACGCTTTTGTGATTATGTCAAAATGTTACATATAACTAAAAAGAATAAATAACAAATTTCTGCCCCCACTAACCAAAACCAAACTAAATAAAATAAAATTTGAAAACATAGATCCTGACACAGCAAGATTTTAATTAATAAAGAATATCCATGGATCATTGTAAACTTACCAGAAAAAGTATAATGAAAAAATAAACAAACCAAGCAAACCATTATAGAAATATTTCTGAAAAGAATGACACTTCTTCAAGAAGATCCTCAGGCATGTAATTCAGGAGGCATTCCAGAAGAAGACATTACTTATTGTTAAGTTACAAAAGCCTATATAGTATTAGTAATTTATGCAGGTTAGTAGCCTAGGAGCAATGGGCTGTACCACTTAGCCTTGGTGTGTAGCAGGCTACCATCTAAGTACGTACACTCTAAAATATTCATACAATGTCAAAATTGCCTAGTGATTCATTTATAAGAATATGTCCCTATTATTATGTGCCACATGACTATATAAATGTGCACATAGTTGCATAAATACACATATACACATATATGTATAATATAGAATCCAAAAGCAATTTAAAAATTTCAGGTCTCTTCCAGTAAAATATTATTGTCCTTTAGAATATTTGCAATATACTGAAAGATTCACATACCAACCACTTGATATGTAGTGTCATTTATACTAGTGCAAACTCCAATGTGTATATTTTATCAATCAAACCAAACGACACTAACCAAAAAAAAAAAAAAAAAACTAACAAAACAAAATAGAAAAAATATATACTACTTTTCAATGGCCATGTGTATGAAAATATAATCATATACATATATAATGTAAACTGACTTCTACTAAATAAATCAATCCAATATCTCTAAGAAATAAATTACAGTAGAATATACCAATGCCTAATTATGTAAATGAGCACATTCGCATCTTTGGGGGGTATATCAATGCCCTAATATAGTTTACTAGTTAAGTCAGTACAGATTACTGCTTTACCCATCTATCATTCTATTTCAATTCCAAGAACAGTATGATACAACGTGCTATTATATTTATTTATTTTAAAATATTTGTTTTGTCTTGACAATTTTATGATGATTTATCAAAAAAGTTGTCAATTTTAAGCTTGTTATATCTTTGTTTTTAATGAAAATACCTTATAAAAGGTTTTATTTTTAAATTATCTTTGTATATTAGTACAAAAATAATAGAAATTATTAGTTTTTTATATAAACTATCTATATAGTCATTCACCAAAGGTCTACTTTTAGATATTATCTTGCTAGATTACCTCCATTAAGTACTTTAGTATTTTGCACACAACTAATTAACCTTTTGAACCCCATTATGGAATAGTAAGAAGGAAGACAATTACCGAGGACTGAAATTTGGTTAGCATGCTAAGGCTAATACGTTATTATTAGGAAGGCAAAAAAGACCTCTAATCTTTTTAATGACCACAGATGATCAGAACAGCTGTGTTAAATCATTTGTTTACAGTAACCCACATCTGGAAGAGAGGGCTCCAACAAAGGACTGGGTCACTGGCTCTCTGCATGAACCCAGGAGAAAATGGCTGCCTCAATCCTTGCTGCAGTAGGATTGGCTACAATGATATTTCCTTGTATTCACATAAGACTTGGCACTTTGCAGACGGCCATCACCAATATAATTTCATTTGATCCTTAAAACAATTCTGTGAAGTGTATGGCTCAATGTTATTATCTCCATTTCAAACACAAATAATTTAAAGTGCCAGAAGGATCAATAACTTCTCAAGTATCATGCAGCCCAGATTCAAACAGTGATTCCACCAGAGTACTTGATGACTGTGTATATTAACCAAGGATCCTCTCTTTTCTCAGGCAAGTCACTATTACTTTGTGAGTCTCTGTTTTAACTGGATTTAATAAGGAATGGCATTAGGGTGACTCTGATGACACTTCAGGCTCTGATGATATGCAGGTATATGCAAAGCACACACTCTTGGTCTCTCAGGACTCTCCAGGCCCTAGAAACTAACCTGTGGCTGTTCTTGCCCTCTCTTTCAGGAAAGTTTTTGATAACAGTTACCCTGAGTGATGTGCTAGACTCCTTCTCCTGTGAGAGAAATATGCTGCCTAAACACATCCCTACAAAGAACATTATGGGCAAACATATAAAATTTGACAATCAAATTTTTACTGAGCATCAATTACCTAATGAACCATATGCTCAGAATTGAGGTAGAGAACAGCAAAATGGAAAATAAGAAGCATATTCTGGAGGTAGAAACCCAGTTAAATTGAGTAGTGGCCAGTTTTCTTTTAATCCTTATAACTTGCAGAAAGATGAGGGAGTAAAATGGGCTTAGGAAACAGAGAGTATGGAATAGGTATAAGAGAGATAAAAGGGCATTTATATGTGTTGTGCTATGATGAGTTCAGAAAAATTGCACTGTACAAGGAGGTAATCGACCCACTTAGAATGGATTAGCAAAGCAGAAACAGGGGACAAAAATAGTTACCTACAGAGAGTGCAAGAGTGATACTTGTGCCAGATGAGAAAGGAAACATAAGAAGGACTGGATTTTGTTTAGTAAGTTTTTCAGAATTTAGCAAATGAAACTATAGGATTTTCAGTTAAATTTGAATTTTACATAAAAAACAATTTTGAGTGTACTGTGCAATATTTGGAACATACTTATGTTCAAAATTGTCACCTATCAGTAATTTGAGTTTAAATGTGCACCTTATACTTTTTTCTGGCAAATATATTTGCAGGAGACATGTTATTTAAGAGTACTTCTTTCAGGAAAACATAAGGTGATCCCAACAATATGATAGTAGTCCAGTAACTCAGAGAAAGGTACTCAGTAGAAAACTGCCATGGAGAGGTTTATGACTATGAAAATGGAGGACAGTACTCTCAAGTTTTAAGTTTCACCACATAGAGACCTTAGGATATTTTTACTAAGTTAGGAGATTTTAATCCCATTCTAACAAATATCAAAGTAACTACCATCTGGAAAGCCTTCCGCAAGTGTAAATCTGACCTATAAGCTATCCTCAAGTTTACCTCCTGCTTCAGCCCTTCAACTAGTAGTGCTAGATCCTTCTGAATTTTCAGAGGAAAGATCTATATGTCTCTCAAGGTATTTTCTTATGTCATGCATTATAGTTTAAAAGGCCATTCTCTACTCTCTCACTGGGAAGTCAGTTCATTGAAGCAACCATCAATGTGCTCTAACAACCTTATAGAGGCACTATGTATAGCGTGATATTCATCAGAAGGTAAGTGAGCAAATACTTATTCTCTAAACAAATAAATATAAAGTAAAAGCAAAATAATAGGCTGAAATGACATGATTTATTTTAAATCTCAGTGTTCTCTGGTGCTGATCTTTTTATATTAGCAACAATAATTTATATTACTTTCATATGTAATAGTCTTCACTAGTCTGAAGTGTTGAGAAAAAAAGCACAGTGTGTTTTCTTTTAGAGGGATTTTTACTTTAGCTTGAGAGTGACCACTTTCTATTCTGAGATTCTATCCATTTGCTGACTGGCTAGAACAAGATAAGTTTCCCAACCACCATCTCCCACATGAAGCTGTAATCTGTAATGATGTTAAAAGAGTGCAATAATGCAGTGGGCAATTGTCTCTTCTAGACTCAATTTCCAGATAAGTAGTTATCATGAATAAACTATAAGTTTAGTCCAGGCTTTAGTAAAAGGGATCTGAAGTCTTATAGGAGAGAAAATGTTGATAATCATGAGGTTATGTACTTTGTAGTCTTTTACTGTGGACCTCAACCCTACACACACACACACACACACACACACACACACACACACCTCAGGCTTTTCACCATCAACTGCTGAGTTAGAACATTTCTATCATTTCTATACCCAAATATGTTTTAACATTACTGAGTTTACTATGATTTTCTGGAGATGACATATCAGGGGTTAAGGGAAGAACATCAGGCTTTCCATCTGTCAGTCTGCACTTTTGAGTATGACATTTCCAACTATGAATATAAGATGGAAATACAGAGCCAAATTTCCTTAATAGGAACTGGTGGAGAGATAACAATGATGATTAAATTTAACTCCTACAATCCTTTAGCCTTGTTGAGATGTATCAGGATATAAATGAATAAAGTAAAAGATAGCATGCCACTTTAACTGGGACTAGCAATTTGCAGGTGATGCCTCTCTGATATACCAAAATGTTCTTAGCATCTTACCCAGTTCATAAATAACTTGACGAGTAATAAGATTAAAAAAAGAAACATAAATATCACTATGTCGCTGAAAATTTGGGTTCAAGGATAATGTGTCCCAACTTGAAAAAAGATTTCTTTTTTCTTTCAAGGTGATATCCAGAGCCCAATTTTGTCCTTGAATATAACTCAAAATGACAGCAACATTTTTAAACTTCTTCATATATTGTACATGAGTGCTATACAGTTTGTATCAGACAAAACATAATCTGCATGTCATAACTCATAACATTAAAATATTTCTATTTTTCTTCCTGACTCAAATACAACTTACTATCAGTATAAATAACTCTGCTGGCAGTCTTTCCGTGCAAATTATAGAAGACGTACCTATTCATTTCAGTTGCAGTATGTTTAAAAACAAAAATTCCTAGACAAAATTTTTTTCTATCTCATTTAATAATTATATATAAAATTTTGTAGCAATAGCATCAATAGGACTAGAAACATATTAGGAAAAAAGCACAGCTTAATTTAAGAATATTGTCTTGCTCTCAGATTTCTTAGATCAATGTTTTGAGAGTGTAATGGTGAAAGTATGTGATTTGAGGCTTTATCATTTGTAAATATGTTACTTTAGAACTTGGGCAGAGCCTTGACTAAGAGTTGTGTACAGAATGCAGCTTCAAAAATGTCTTACTCCACTCAGAATACTATAACAAGATGCCGCAAATTTGGTAGCTTATAAACAACTGAAATTTATTCTGCCGCGTGACTAGCACACGAGCTTTATAAAAGAGGTTCGAAGCATAGATATTAACTAGTGAGTTTTAAAATTAAAGAGACATACTCTCGTTACCTTTAATGCCCAGCTCTGGAGAAGGCTTCTCCTAGCTCCCGCCTCCAGCCACCTAATGCAGTGGCGAGGTTTACACAAGAGGCTAGTGAGAGAGGGAGAGCACGCCAGGGAGTGAGCTTTTATTGGGGAACAAAAATTTCAAGGGAGAATCCCATCCAATGAAGGTCCAGGGGGGCAGCATTCCAAGGTCAGGGTCAGTGATTGGTCTTCGGGTCAGTGGCCAGGCACACCTCCACAAGGACAAGCCCTCCTACCTGGGACAGGGTGGGGAAGGCTCTGACACAGTTGTCTAAGTGCCTCTCACTCAGCCAGGGAGGTAACTCAAATCACGTGCGAGAATGGCTTCCCACAATTTATTTCTTATGGTTCTAGGAATTGAGAAATCCAAGAAGTCCAAGATCAAGATCAAAAAGAATACCTACTTTTTGGTTCATAGATGACACCTTCTCAGTATTTACACATTGGAAAATATAAGAGTCTCCCTTGGGCCATCTTTATAAGTACCAATCGCATTCATAAAGGTTCTGCCACTATGACCTAGTCACTTCCAAAGGCCCCACTTCCTGATATGATCACCTTTGAAATGAGGATTTCAACATATGACTTTTGAGAGATAAAAACATTCAGTTCATAGCAGAGAACTGTCGGGGTTTTTAGCCTCCCGTTTCCTCCTGACCTGCAGGAGAGATGCGGAAAATACGCCCATCCAGGACGAGCCAAGAAAGGAGAGGGCCGACTGATCACCTGCACCCAGCCCTCCCTTGCCAGAGAACAATCAGACGCACCAGGGAGACCAGTCAAAGCAGGATCTCATTTATTGAGAAAACACACACAGCTAATATAATGTACAGGAGCCAATCAGGATAAAGGTCAGCAGGGTGGGGAGAGTTCACGTGTACACCCATCCTACAGGCAGTAATGGGAGACAGGAGCTGTCCACGATGGCAGAAGCATTCTGAGCCTATCCTAGAGGTTGTCTGATTTTTCGTCACCACCCACAGCACTGCCTCCTGGCTGATTGCCAGGTGCCATCTTAGCCACATGTGGACCCAGGACTTGGAAGTGGGTAGCAGTTAGCAAGTTAGGTTTCCTCTTTTCTGATGCAACATGCCCCACATGTTACATCATGCCCTACAGAGAACATATTGGGGGAGAGAGAAGTAGATATACCTCCTAGAAATATGATAAAGTAAAATGGCAAAACAAATCAAGACATAAATATAATGCACTAGACATGTGTCCACATCCATAATTGGTTCTAACAAATATAATTAAGAAGTGAAAATATTTTGTATTGATGGTGTACCATCCACTTTAAAGGCAGTCATATATTGTGATGGCTATTTTGTAACCCTTATAGTTCTTTCAATCACAAAGGTAGCATGTATTATGCTGAGTTTTATGGTATGTTTACATGTCTACCTCCTTGGCAAAGAGTTTAGGCTCTAGAAAAATAAAGAGATGTCTTTATTACAGTGCTTAGAAAAGTTCCTGAGACCTTGGAGGAAATAAATAAATGATACAAGACTATACCAGTTCTAAATATACTCTTCTCTCTTGTCAGAGGAATTATTTCTTTCTTTCCACCAACAAATTATTGGTTCCTTGGAATCAGAAACCACTTCTGTAATGTAGAAAGCACTAGATTTGGACTTTCTAGATGAAAGCTTGCCTAACCCAAGGTCACCCTTATTCTAGGAATTTCAATGCATTAAAACAGCTTTCAAAGCTACATTCCTTCTCTGAGGACAATGTGGTTTTATTATAAAAATAATAGTACTCTGCATATATTACATGTAGACTCACCCACAGATGTTTCAATAGTTGATTTGGTGATAATTCATGGTATTAGGTATGGGACGAGATTTTTTTTTTTAAAGAGAGAGAGAAAATTTTTTAATATTTATTTTTTAGTTTTCGGTGGACACAATATCTTTATTTTATTTTTATGTGGTGCTGAGGATTGAACCCAGTGCCCTGTGCATGCCAGGTGAGTGCGTTGCCACTTGAGCCACATCCCCAGCCCATGATTTTTTAAATACAGCATGTTCTTCAGTGATTTCTACCATGCCACTTCTATCCCAAATTGAAATCTATAAAAATGAAAAACAGAGTTGAGCCTTGGATTTTGTAATTGAAGTCAATAATAATGTTTTTATTCATGTTGTTTGTTTGTTTTAACACTAAAACAAGCATTATTGTCATTTCTAAAGACTATCTCTGAATAAGTAATCCTTTCAGGACACCTGTGAATATTAGAAAGCCAAGCATATTGCTTCTATTTCATTTGATGTTTGCCTCTGATGGTGGTACCATATGGGTTTTGTTCACAAGTATCTCTTCTCATTGACATAATTAAATAATTTATTATTTAGAAAGGTGCTATAACAAACTGACAAAACAAACATGTCTTCTGTTAGATTGAAAAAAGTATGCTTTGGAAGAAAATTATTCTTTAGTTCCAAAATGATACCTCATTCTTCAACATATTATATTTTCCTTGAGAGGTATTACTAAACACCTTTACTAAAATTCATTATTTGTAAGTTCATCACAAATGTAAGGCAAATATGCTTTAGTTTGTCTAATAAAATGGAAAAACAGAGAACAGGTATCTTTTCAGAAACAATTAATTATTATGTAGCTCCAATCCTATGAGAACACTTAGAAAATTGAGGCTTGTAATGTTCAATAGCACTAATCGATCACTTAGTCACACTTAGGTGGTTGCTAATTAGTCACAGCAGATAAGCAGGAACAGGTATAAAGAATAGAACCCTTGTTTAGCTATAAAAGGGAAACTAAAACAGAAAGAGGGTTCTAAATACATAGTCCAGGCTTATACTGATTAATCAGGCAGCAAGAATAAAGGCTTCAACATACAATTATTAGTATGAGTATTTTTAAATATAAGCAATTATAGATCCAATATTTAAGTGGGATTATACCTGTCCCTGTGCTTTCTCCATAGGCAGTTTATTTGGAAACCAGGGGGACTTCCATGGAAAACAGGAACATGATGTTCTTCTTAACACTTTCATGAAGAATGCTTTTTTAAAATTATTTAAAATGAAGAGTTTTGCATTAATTCTTTTATTTTCTTCCCTTACCTATGCTTTCCACAATTAAGTTGGTTTAATAAAACATTTCTTCACATTTTCAGTTTATACACTAGTTGTATAAAACAAACACTCATTTGTAACTGATCTCCTTTTGGAGGAGACTGGTTCAAGAAATCAGAACAGGCAGGAAATTGTCCCTGGAGTTTCAAGGGATCTGAAGAAAATGTGATTATGAGCTTCTTTATGAAGTAATTAAACCATAGAAATAAGTGACACTTTCAAGTGTCACCATTTACTCCATAGAGAAAGTAGCAGAACTCCTTCAAGGATTTGCTTTTTGACATCTCCAGGGTAAAAATTCCAAGTCCAATCTAGTCTAATGATTTAAGGGAAAGATGTTTTAATATACATTTCATACAGGCCAATATCAGTCTATGTAACAGCAACAGTTATTAGTTTATGGAGAACAGAAGGCATGATATTCAGACTGATTTGACTATTTTGATTGATCAGGACATTAATTTATTTTGACCTTTTTCAAGAAATGATCAAGTCAGTGAAAATGAGAAAATAATTGGTAAGCCAAATGTTGGTACATATCTGGGTTTGTTATTAAATTTTTCCACATACTTTTATGTGATTTGGACAATTGAAAATCTCTGAGTCTCAGGGATGGGGATGTGGCTCAAGTGGTAGCACGCTCGCCTGGCATGCGAGGAGCGCTGGGTTCAATCCTCAGCACCACATAAAAATAAAATAAAGATGTTGTGTCCACCGAAAACTAAAAAATAAATCTCTCTCTCTCTCTCTCTCTCTCTCTCTCTCTCTCTCTCTCTCTAAAAAAAAAAAAAAAAAGAAGAAGAAAATCTCTGAGTCTCACTTTCTTTTTCTTTAAATCCTGGTCATAAAATCTAACTATGAGGATTAATTAAAATACATATGCAAAGATCTTAGTGGAATGCCTGGCATATATAGGTGCTCCACAAAAATTAGACTCCCCTCTCTCCTGTTCTTAGTCCCCTGGGTTTATGGACTGTGACATAAATGGGTTAAAGTGTTTTGCATTCATCTTTGGACAATCTGCTGATTAGGTCTATGCTCAATTTAAAGGCTGACTTGTAACTGAAATTTCAAATAGCATGTATATGGGAAACTCAGAGAAACTTAGATTAAGAGGTGATCTGGGTAACATGCTAATCAGTTGTGATTTATTCTAGGTATTGTCAGCCTGTTTTTCTAGAGTCAAGTAGATTATATTGTTCCAATTTTTTTAAATGAGTTTTTTTGAAATAAAACATTTTGATTGTGTTCATATAAGTGAAGTGTCTTGTTATCTTCCTATATATACATATACATATAATCTTTCCTTGGTGTTGTGGTTTGGATTTGAGGTGTCCCACAAATGCTCATGTATAAAACAATTCAAGAAGGTTTAGAGGAGAAATGAGTGGGTTATGACAGCCTTAACCTGTAATAGTTAATTTGTATTAATCAGTGAATTAATACCCCTGATAGGATTAGCTGAGTGGTAACTGAAGGGAGGTAAGCTGTGACTGAAGGAGGTTGATCATTGGGGGCATGACTTTGGGGTATATATTTTGTAGCTGGTGAGTAGAGTCTCTTAGTCTCTCTCTGCTTCCTGATCATCATGTGAATGGCCACCACACTCTTTCACCATGATATTTAAAAAAAAAAAACATTTATTTTAAGTATTTTAATTTAATTTATTTATTTTTATGTGGTGCTCAGGAACAAACCCAGTGCTTCACACATGTTATGTAAGCACTCTGCCACTGAGCTACAGCCCCAGCCTCTCCATCATGACGTTCTACCTCACCTTGAGCCTGGAGGAATGGAGCTGGCTGACTATGGACTAAGATCTCTGAAACTGTGAGCCCTCAAATAAACTTTTCCTCTTTAAAATTGTTATTGTCAGGTCTTTTAGTCCCAGCAGCAAACAAGCTGACTAAAATACTTGGTATGACGATTTCCAGGATAAATAATGTTGAGCTTATGTGTCTAGAGAGGAAATGTAAGACGTTAATGTGAGAGGCTGCATTAACTTGACGTCATGGAGAGAGAAATTGAATGGGATGAATGCATGAGGAAGAAAGAGGATGAGATAAAAATGAAGAAAAAACAAATGTAATAAAAAAAATCCTTCTATTTTAGCTCAAGACATGGCCACCAGGAAGCTAAAAGAGACCAAGTTCCATTTACCAAATATATACCCCAAAGGCACTCCCCCAATGACCCATGTCCTCCAGCCACACCGACCAGCCTGTAGTTACAACTCAGTTCATCCCTGTCAGGGGATTAATTCACTGATTAGGTTAAGGTTTTCATAACTCAATCATTTCACCTCTGAATGTTCTTGCATTGTATTACACATGAGCTTTTGGGGACACTTCTTATCTAAACCATAATTCCCTCTATCATACATACATACATACATATGTACATACAAAAAAGAGTTATATCATTCTTTGGGACACATCCTTGAATGAACATTACCTCATTGAATTCTGAGAAAAATGCTATGATGTGGATACTATCATTGACCTTACTCTGCAGGTGATAATACTGAAATTTACATGGGGGTTAATTAAATTATAAAAGGTTACAGATCTCGTTAGTACTAGGCTCAGGGTTTGAATTTGTGATGCTATGTTTATGTCTATGTTCTTTCATCTATGCAATACTGTCTCCCATGTATTAAGGCAGACGTCAACAAACTGTGGCCCACAGACTAAATCTGGCACTGTGGAAATATAGCCAAGCCCATTTACTTATGTAATATTTATGGCTGCTTTCTTATTACAAAAGTTGAGAAATTTTGTTAGAAATCATATGGGCAGCAAAGCCATAAATATTTACTAAATGATCCTATAGAAAATGGTTGTCAACAGTCACTCTAACAAATAACAAGAAGAGTCTATCTACTAAGGATTATGTTCTTCTGGAAAGAGATCTAAAATAATTATCAATTACAAAAATGGGAAAAAGATCAGTAATTAAATCCAGTTAATATGCAAAAGTACTATAACCTATATTATCTTATTTCCATCCTTAAAATAATACCATGAAGTAGGTATTATTAGATATTTTATTCAAAAATGGAAACTAAAGTTCAAAGAACTTTAGATCCACTTGCATAAAGTTGTACAGCTAGGTACTGAATGTGACTGATATTTGAACCCAGACTTGTCTTACATAAAATCCAGTCCTATTTCAACCACATCTGTAAAACTAATTAGATATATAAATGATTAACTGTAGAAAGATAATTAAATTATATTCCCTGTCTTTCTTAGCAATGAGAACAATTGGATAAAATAGAGTGGGAACTCCCTGTCAAGGAAGAAGCCACAAGCAGAGGCATTATTAAAGAAGAGTTGTGGTGAGTATATGATTTATGAGTGACATCTACAAATGTCACTATAGGGAAAATGTAGTAGGAACTTTTAAAATGTGTTCATTTGGGATGCAATGAAGGAAGGGGTCCCAAACCATATAAATTTCAGGGACCTGGCAGGAAAAAGTCTAATGATTCAATTAAAGAACGTAGTTGCAGTGGATCATATTGACCTTTTGTACTCAAGGTTGGGCCTGCGGGACATTGCTACAGGAGCAGTTTCTTTGTCATTATGAATAAAGTCATGCTGCTTATTGTCATTCTGTCAAGCTCCATTAGGATAGTGCTCTCAATTCCAATGATATTTTGGGTTGAGTAATGCCTCAGGTCATTCTATTGTACAGCACAATTGAGACCCACAGTCCCAAGCAGAAAGTACTATTTGTAGAGCCTACCCCAGTCACCCTGCACAGGTTCTTCCCTCTATGGGAACACACTCCTCTTCTCCTCAACCTAGCAAAACCTACCTTTCAAGATCCAAATCAAATGTTGCCCCTGATCTCATTGGTAGAGTGGCATATTATGTTTCAGAGTACCACTTATCTTATTTTGTGTGTTTCACTGAAGTCTTTGCTTACCAATATTTTTAATGCTAGCATCTAGCATAATACCATACAGAGTAAATATTCTATAAATATTTTAGTGGATTAACACTTTTGAAATGTTTATAGGCTTAGGTGGACTAAATATAAACTTCTTTATTATATTTAAACAAATGTTTATTTATTTTTTTTTCCATTCAAACCGTGAGTTTCATGTCTTCTCTAACCCCAATCTCAACTGTGTGTATATAGTATATAAAACATCATGAGGACCATATCTATTAGGTTGAGTGGTGATGTCATCAAATCTAAATAGCTACCTAGCAAATAATACAGGATCAACGCATATTTGAAAGAATGTTTGTTAACTGAGTTTATCAACAAAGTTCTTTAAAGATACGAGACAATGTTATTGTCATAGGCAATGTATAAAAGCAGAATTGGATAGCCAAAGAGTGGTTCTTTTCTAATCTCCTACTGTTCCCTAACAGACTGCTATGTGAAGGGAGATAGAGTTTTGTGGATACAAAGCAGGTTGCTAATAGGGAATCAGAAATTTGGCAGAAACCAAAATGAAGATAGGTTGCAAAGAAGTGTTTCAGTCTAGCATAGACTCTGGTAATACAGAGTCATTCTATTTGGAGAGTTACTTGATACACTAAGCTTGCATCTCTGGAAAATATCTGAGAAGTATTTGATTAAATTTCTAGATCTCATTTTCAATGGAATAAATTGAATTCCCCACTCATTCTGCCCAAATACAATGCTGTAATGACAGTTGCTGCACAGACAGACTGATTTGGTGCTTAACTGGGAAGAAGACAAGGGCATATTTTTTCAGACAGTATTCCAAGAATATGTAAGATGTCAACAACATTTATTTGAAAAACTGCTGTGTGGAATCCTTTGCCATTAGCCCTATTCAGTTCAGGTCACTGACTTTCTCTAGCTGAAAACTTAACCTTTCCCAATGCTTGCACTGAATTTGACCAAGGCACATATTATATTTTGAGTTGTTACTATTGGGGAATGGAAGTGTGAAGTGGGATGGGGAGCATGACTAGAATCATTCAGACTAACATAGACTAAGTACTTAGTTAATCTACAATGTTGGTTTTTAACCATCATTTTATATCAAAATTATCTGTAAAACATTTAAATCATTTTTTAGTCATAGTTGGACACAATACCTTTATTTTATTTATTTATTGTTATGTGGTGCTGAGGATTGAACCCAGTGCCTAACACATGCTAGGTGAGCACTCTACCATTGAGCTAAAACACCAGCCCCTTAAATCAAAATTTATTCAAAATTTTCTTATGTTTAAATACTCCCAATACTGCCTCTCTGGGGAGAGTCAGGTATGGTAGATGATTGTGGCAGTTTTTGTCTTCTGCTCCTTGATGACAATGAACATAGTATCATCATTCTTATATAGCTTCTATAATTTCCCCTATGTTGCTCACATAAATATAAATAGTCTTGTATACAATATTGTGTAGTAGGAAAGAATTTGAATCTGGGATGCTATAGTTTGGTTTGTCTCCTTAAAGTTTCATGTGCTGGAAGCTTGGTTTCCCACTATAACAGTATTGGGTGGTGGTAAGACCTTTAAAGGGGCCTTGCCTGCTGGGAAGTGATTAAGTCATGAAAGGATTAGTGGCTTTCTGGGGAGACTAGGTTAGTTGTCTCAAGATTGAATTTAGGTTTTCAAGGACTGGATTAGTGACTGCAATAGTGGGTTGTTATAAAGCAGGTCAGTCTCCCCTCTGTCTCTTGCACACATGCTCTCCTGCATGCACTTGTTTCTCCTTCTGTTTCTCTGTCACATTATGATGCAACACAAAACCCTCACTGTAAGCTGAGAAGATGCTGTTGCTATAATTTTGGACCTCCAAAACTGTGCGCTAAGTAAATTTCTTTATAAGGTACCCAGCCTTAAGTATTTTGTTACAGCAACACAAAATGGACTAAGACATAAGCTCAGAAAACTATTTGTTGAGTAATCTTGGACAAGTCAGTTAAGCCTTCTGAGTACCAATTTCTTAATTTCTTAAATGGAAATAACACATCCAATATATTAGGCTTAGTGAGAAGATTAAAGGAAAGAAAGTGTACAACACTCTTAGCAGATGCCTGGCAGAGGCTTTGGATAAGCAATAATTTAGTAAGGATGATCTAAAACACTCATCAGGAAAGGATTAATGTCAGGATTAGATACTTACAAAATTTGGGGGAATATTTTCTTGGGTGAATCCAGGGGAAATCATTGCTGGTTTTCACAATATCAGAAGATGCAGGAAGTACAGCTATTAGCCCCTGACCTCAGCTACCTGCTTCATTAAAGCAGGTGATTTTTTGGAATTTTACTCAGGACATTAAAAACTTCACAGTTTCCATTTCCTCGTGTATCTCTGCCTCAGATGGAAAAGAATAATAGTTCCTCTTTCTCTTTAACTTTCTAAATCTCACGAAGAATCCTCATATTGGTAGACTTAAGTAAGAACACTTCTGGCAAGAGAATCTGTGAAATGTAGTTTCCAGACTTCCAGCCCTCAAAGGTCCAAGGAAGAATGTGGAAAGCAGTGGAAATAGTGTTACAATGCCAAAAGATAATCTGCGAAAACACTTGACAAATGCTCAATAAAATTATCATTTGTGTTTACTGGTCTTCTGCCTCTGGACTGGCACTCCATTTTTTCCACTGGGACTTAATGTTCTAATCTGGACTCTAATTCTATTTGGCTGAGGTATGATGACACTCCAGGCTGGTGCAACAGAAAGAACACAGGCCTTGGAGGCAGGCATAATGGGTTTGGGACCTTTATTCCAGCGCACATTAGCTGGGTGTTCTTGAACAAGACTAGATTTCTGGTGACCTCCCCACCTCAGGGCCCAGGCTTCTGTCAAAGGCTTTCTTTCTGTTGGGTCTAGCTCCAGACCAGTTCTAACTTTCTTTTACTACATTTATGTATTTGTCCATTGAATTCCACAAAATTATGTTATCTAATATTTCTTATTTTAGGCTTCATTTAATTAGAGTACTTGGAGAAACAGAAAGAATGATAACTAGAAATTAAACCCCAATTGCAGTATACAGAGTCTGTGTACATATAAACATTTCCTTAATCTTACTATGACTTAAATTTATTATCTGTAAAATGGCAACAGCATCTGCCTAAATTATTCCCCTTCTCTGCTGAGTCAGCTGATGGGTCATTCAGCTGGTATGAATTTCTAAGTGCCAAGGCTACTGGTGAGAAGATTTCTCACTTAGAACTGTCATGAGTTAATATGAAGTGACCAAGGAAGTTGGGAGGTTAAGGAGGGTGGGCTAAGGTTAATAAATCAGACAAGCAGGTTCTTAAAATATCAATGGCCTGAAGTTGACATGGGCAATCAGAATAGAAGAACAAAATTTTAAAAAGCTATAGGAATAATAGCAAATATCTCAAGGTTGTGCAAGTAAATATTGATCTATGAAATATTAGTCAGCCACTATGCCTGGTTCTTGGGCATTTTATGTGTCTCTTGCTGCAACCAGCATGGCCAAACTAGCAGGTTTTGGTGAGGGGCAATGGGAGATTGGAAGAAATAGAGTCACACATGCAGATCTTGAAGATAAAGCTGGGATCAGGTGGAGCACTGCTCTGTGATGAAGAAGCAGGTCTGAAGAATTACACCAGCCATCTTTATTATATATGTCTTGTTAATCAGATTAAGCATTATTCTTTGTATTCATGAAAGTTATGCAGTTAGCAACAGTATATAGCTATTTCCTCAGTTACATTCTATAGTTGCAATGTGCAATGTTAGGAGCATTGTGTAGCTCTCAAGAAAGTCCATTGTTTAATGTTAGTAATTCGTAACTAACTACTTAGATTCAGGAGCAGCAGAACTGGTAAAACATTGTGGTTATCTTAGCAAGGCAGTTCCTTCATTCCCAGGAGTTGTGTGCCTGAGAATAGGACCAAAGTTGATAAGACTCTCTTAATAGAGTCTCCCCATGGAGAGCATTGTCATAGCAACCGGTCATCCTACACCTTTGCATAGAAACTTTCCCAGTCACCAAGCATGCCACAGCCATGAAGACATCAGCGAACCCAATCTCAGACACTGGTCTCCCAATCACTATCACCGCTCTCCATATCCAAATTCTTACGACATTCAGATCTATCTAATGGACTTGAACAGAACAGATTCCATTTCACAGAATTGCTCTGATGATCAAAAATTGATGAAAGGTCTTTGAACATCATTAATTGCTCTTAAATAAGGAATTACTATTTAGTAGTAAGAGTAGCAATGAGATGTATGTATTCATGAGTTAATTTATGTTCTTAAATAATCCTGTAGTCACTGTACCAATATCAGCCAGTGTTCAGTGAATTAATTATGGTTTTGTACATGTTTGAGATTTCTAAAAACTCAGTGTATGCATTTGTAGAATTAAACAATTATAAATGCCATCTTAACATCTATATATCTTCCTTTATATGACTTGGTTTTCCCATTACAGTATTTATAAAGCTCTCTGTCACTCACTATGTACTTACACAACTCATTTTAATTCCAGTGCCTGGTTCTATTATCTGTAAAAGAAAAAAATTCCTATCATGATCATATTTGAGTTACTCTGTGGTAATGCTGACACAATTGTGATATGTCAGAACTCTACCTCTGCCTTTATTTTATGTGTTCACCTTTATTTCTGGCTATTGGAGAAATGTATTCCCTTTTCATATCCCACTTCTTTGCTAAAGCATATAATAATAATCTTTCCCTTGACTCCAGCTTTAATATATTTTGCATATTCACATAGAGAAGTTTTTTTTGAACATTTAATGACATGTTTCTTTCATTTTCATCACACTGCTCTTGTGGTAGTGTATCTCAAATATGACAGCTATCAATTTCTTCCCACTCTCTTTCTATAAACCTTTTCTTCATTAAAAATGGAGTCTTCAGGGGCTGGGGTTCTGGCTCAGTGGTAGAGCACTCACCTAGCACATGTGAGGCACTGGTTTCAATCCTTCGTACCACATAAAAATAAATAAAACAAAGGTAAAAAATGGAGTCTATTCTTTACTTTCTTGAATTTTCATTAGTTTGCCACTACTTTGTCCAATAGAATGTGATAGAATTGATGCTGTGTAACTTTTGAGATTAAGTCATATGTAACCATGAAGCTTTTGCCTGGATTTTTGGAACTCTTTCCTAAGGTGACCACTATGTGAAGAAGTACATGCTAGTTATATAAAACAGCATCATGGATAAAGCAATTCTCTAGTAGCATCCAGCTACCCTCAGATCCCAAGCACCAAATATTAGAATGAAGAAGCACCTATATGAGGGTCCCCTTTGAGAACCACCCTGCCGAACCAATTAACCAAGTAAAACTATCAGACCTAAATATTAATATTTTGGGAGATTGAACTCAGGGACACTCAACCACTGAGCCACATCCCAGTCATATTTTGTATTTTATTTACAGACAGGATCTCACTGAGTTGTTCAGCACCTCGCTTTTTGCTAAGGCTGGCTTTCAACTCATGATCCTCCTGTCTCAGCTTGCTGAGCCACTGGGATTACAGGCATGCTCCACTTTGCCCAGCTAAGATTAATTTTTTAATGATAATTTTAGTGTAGTTTGTTATGCATCAATAGATAAATAGAAATGTTGTCTTTCCAAAATGCATAATTACCCCTAAAGTATTTGTTTAGGGCTGATTCAAGTATACTTTATACTCTTTCATGGACTATGATCTCCTTCCTATGAAAGCAAAAGATACTATCTTGGAGGAGTGAAATACTAGTTCAAATTGTATGTACATAGATCATATTTGGCTAAAGATGATGTGAGGATATAATTATGTAATCATATATACTAATTTTTTGTGTTATATTAATATCAAAAGAATGCATTCAGTTTAGGGCAGAGGTTATGGCTCTGTAGTAGAGCACTTGCTTAGCACACATGAGGTACTGAGTTTGATCCTCAGCACCACATAAATAAGTAAGTAAATGTATTGTGCACATCTACAACTAATAATGTCTTTTTTTAAAAAAAGAACATATGTATTGGTAGAATGAGAGGAATTTGCCTTGATCAGTTAAATAAATGAACATACAGATAAGATAATGAGGTGGAAGAAAGAGGATACAGAAAGTTTATGTTTTGGTAATCAAAATAATATCCTAACCAAGATCTATAATTTTAATGAATGGAACAGAAGTTGAAGGCATTTCCCATATTCTTCTGGTTTTGGAAACCTTTCTCATGATAATGATACTAAAATCTCACCCCCCCCACACACACAGATTTGGTAACAAATAATCCTGGGCAGAAGTCTATATGCTTTTTAAAGTTCTACCTTTAAGAAAAAATCAGTATGGATTGCAATAGGTTTACACCAAAGGGCAGAATTTGCAATAATTTATGAAAAATCTGGGGTAATAAATAAAAATGATACATTGAGTTAGGATTCTTGTCAAAGTGTGGTCCCTCAAACAGTATCACAAACATCATCTGGCAGCTTGTTAAAAGTATAGAACTTTGAGTTCCATTATTTACTTAGTGACTCAGAAACTGCATTGTAACACAATGCCCAGGTCATCAATTTGACATTTAAATTTGTGAAACACTATCTAGGACATTTTGGCATTTTTTCTTATTGTCATTGCCACAACAAGTACAAATAAAGCCAAATGTACTAGTCAGATTCCTATTACTATAACAAAATACATGAGATAATTAATTTATAAAGAGAAAGGTTTTATTTGGGCTTATAGTCTGGGAGAGTCCAAGATTAGGCACACTTGTTTCTTTGGGTCTCTGGAAAGCATGTGTGATGGAGGGGAGCATGTTATAAGCAAACTGGTTACACAATGAAGTAGGAGATAAAATGGAAAGAGGAAGAGACTGGGGTCCCAAAATTACCTTTGAGGGCACACCTTCAATGACCCAAGGACCTCCCATGAGGGGGAACTGAAAAGTCCCACCACCTCTAATAGCACTAGCATGAGGACCAAGCTTTTAATACATAGACCTGTAGAGGACATTCCTCCAAACCATACCACCAAGTCTAGGTAATCCTATCCTGCTTGTTATCATTATTGAATGCAAAGAATTTTTTACTGGGAGCTAACAGGAATCATTTTAATGGTTTTCTTTGTGAGTTGGCTTAGATTACAAGTATCTGTGGCAGACTTATATTTCAGTTGCTTTCCCTGTCTCTTCCTGTTCCCTGAAAGTATAATATTGCACAGAGAGTAATGTCGACATCTTTCTTCCATGACTTTCTCCTGAGTTTAGACTACTTTTCAGACAGCTTCCAAAGCCAATTGATAACCTAATCTCTGGGAACCAATCGTCCTATCTCAAAATCTAGTTTTCTTCAAGAATCACCCCCTACCCTATGAGACATAACATATATGTGAATTATTCACTGAGCTCATGCCCTTTTGCATGTGTCACAAGAGGGGTTAAATGTACTGATTTGTAATGAGATGAACCAGGAAATAAGTGCAGATAAAAAGGAATGGGAAATTCTATTTCTAGAACTGTTACTCAAAAGATGTATTTCTACATATATGAACTAATAATCTCATTAGAACAAAAAGAAGTAGCTATTTGTATTAAAAGAAGTTTTAGTTATCTGCACTAGACAGTTGTCTTCACCTCAGGACCCATACCTATGAAACTAGTGCTTGTATCTTCTACTTATTATTTCTCTGGTGTAGAATCTAGAGTCATTGAGGACTGGTAAAAGACCTCTGATCCTGATGGTCCCTTGGTAATTGAAAAAAATGACAATTATCCTGGGTCCCATATGTGGCTTCTAAGGTCATTTGTCACTAAAAATTAATTATATTTTAATTTTTTTCAAATTATAGTAAACATCTTGTTGACACCCTTGGGTATACTTTAAATGATGAAAGAAAAGCAGTTTGGTAGAGTGTTTCAGAATTTACAAATTTCAGTCTTAATTCTATCATAGTGCCTTTTTGAGTTTAGGTAATTTAAATCTTAATACATCTTAATTTCTGATTCTTTATGAGTAAAATAAGGATAATATGGTATAAAAACTATAATAGGAGTGGTAAATATGTTATTTGAAACCAAGAAGAACCATCTAACCTGGACATGGGATGTTTTAATCAGCTTTTGACCAAAAGACATGGAAAGAAAAATTTTAGAAGAGGGGCAGTTTATTTTGGGGCTTATGGTTTCAGAGGTCTCAGTCCATAGACAGCAGGCCCCATTGCTCTGGGCCAAAGATATGGCAAAACATCATGGGAAAATAGGATGGTAGCTCAGAACATGCCCACTAGGAAGCAGAGAAACTTCTCTTCTCACCAAGGACAAAATGTGTACTTCCCCAAAGTCATATCCCACTGACCCACCTCCTCCAGCCACACCCTACCTGCTTACAGTTACCATCCAGTCAATCCCCTATTGGGATTAATTTACCGATTAGGTTAAGGTTCTCATAACCCAATCATTTCACCTGTAAGTTTTCTTGAATTTTCTAAGCAGAAAGTTTACAATGAGCTTTTCGTGTATACCTAATGTCTAACATGGGATATGAGCAAGGGCTTCTTGAAGTAAATGAGATTTAAGACAGTATACTTCATATTTGGAAATTGCTAAGAGTGCAGATTTTAAATATTCTTATTTCAAAAAAAGTATATAAGATAATACACATGTTATTTGGTTTGATTCAGCCATCCCATGATGTAT